>NC_045641.1:16305894-17555894 GCF_009829145.1 Chiroxiphia lanceolata
GGGGTTGTTCAGACAGAAACATTGTGATCAGAGGGAAATTCCTGAGGGTGGAATGGACAGTTTGCTGCTTTTCAAAGTCTCATTGTATCTAAGATCAAAGGACAACTAGAGCATTGTAGCATCATTGCTTACAGATAAAAGTCAGAGAGGTTTTGAGACAGGCATTTTCATTATTAGATAGGGGATTAACAGCTGTATTAATATTCACAGTGATTAACTTGCTTAGGAGTGGATGAAAATGATGTTTGTTTGCTTGTTTTATACTGTTTTCCATCCCTGGGGTATTTGAGCATCTTCCTTGTGAAACTGGTAGCTGAAAACTGAAATCCAGAGGGCAGTTGAGGGTAGCCAGCCTTCCTGCCACAAAGTCCTGCTAATTTGGGAATACACAGGGAAATTTTATTTGGTGCCATCCATATGGCTCTTGCACCCACCTGACTTTGGGGACCAGAGCCTGCTTTATCCCCTGATGTGTCCTCCTGGTCCCTGAGTGGCTCAGCCCCAGCTACACACTCTCATTCTGCAGCTGCAGGGCAGTGCCTGTCCCTTCCTTGCCCCATGGCTGGCCCAGATGGGGACACTCAGCTGGAGCAACAACGTCACCCCTCTGACACCTGGCTGGGCTGGCACTGCTTCTCCTTCTCTAGCTCTGGAAACAGGAGGTGACTATGCATACACCCACAGCCATGGACCAGTCTCTACAAGTGTTGAGCATGTCCTGCAGCCAAGCTACTCTTCAGACACCACAAGGTCCATGTTCTGACACTGACAGGCTTCAGGGGCATCCCACCTATTATGCCTGAGTTGTTTGCCGCCATTTGACTGCTGTTGGCCTGAGCTGCACTCTGAGAAGTACTGGAATCTCTAGGTCTCCCTGTTGACTATGGGGGCACTTAAACATCTGCTTCCAGGAGGTATTGGATCAGGCTTCAGAGCTTAGACTAGACACTTAGGAAGTCTGGCTGATTATGGCTTTCCTGCAGAAAGACAGACCTGTCCTAAGTACAGTAAAATAGTACTCTGAAAAAATATTTTCTGGAAATTTTTTTCTAATTATTGCTTGTCCCTGCATTTCTACAACAAATACCCTCCCTGTAACTGAGGTACTGTGCACAGAAACAATTTGCATGGAGTAGTTGGTCAGTAGGCTTGTTTACGAATCGATAATTAGGGTTACACTAATTAAAAATAGGAAAAAAATGAATTACAAAGTCCCGTAGGTCCACGAAGTTAACATTTCTTACATCTTAATCGGATAGTTGACTAATGATCACCACTTGACTCTAAATAATTTCCCCACATTCACAGAAGAGTAAATGTGCAAACAATTTAGCTGAATTTTAGGCATTTCAGATATGTGTATGGGGCACTAATTTACAATTCTGTCCTGTGCAATATTTCACCTAAACATTAGCAATTCCATCAGGTAAGTTTTTCTTTCTTACCCAAAAGTATTATTACTGAATCATCTTCTCTAGAAAGAAAACAATCATTAATCTGCTGAAAGTGAATCTCTAAGAGTAAACAGAATCATTAAGAATTTATATGGAATCAGAATATCTTTATCATCTGAGTAGTGCCCCACCTAGGCCAGGAGAGATTATAGCCCTCCATTGTACAGGAAAACAGAGAATAATTTCATAAAGGCTACTTGGTAAAAGGCTTTGTTTTTCTCAGATGATGATCTAGTGTCATTACCTTTACATACCATTATACATTGAGCTTAATTTTCATGTGAGAAAGTCACAGTCAATGGTAGGAACATTTCTATTTGGCTGAAGCTGCAAAAAGAAATGGAAAATTTAAAAGGTAAGTTAAACAGCTGGAAAATGAAGTTAATTTTGATGGGGAAACTTAAGGCTTAGAGCCACGCAGAAGAGCCAGAGAAGCTGTAACTTTCAAAATCATACTGGATGAGAAATGATAAAGTTCAACTGAATGAAGCAGCTGTTAAACTAAAACAAAGAAATGCAAAAGGAAAACAATCAGCTTTCCTTATCCTTTCCCAAAGAATTTAAAGATAAAAATCTGGCACAGTGGCTCGATCAACCTTCCATCCCCAGCTGTACAGGCCAGGTGTATCTGCAGAGCATGCACCTTCCTATCCTGCTGCATCAGGTATCTACAAGCCCTCTTAAGAGCACTTAGGCTTGGAAGCTGGCTTCACAAAGGGAAGAAGGCACTGAAGAGGAGTTTTCCATCTCCTGGGATTATTTGTATCATCTAGTGGAAGTGTTGTAGAAAAGAGACAAAACAGTTTTGGATCCCCAGTCCCAAGCAGAGACTCATAACCATGAATGAGTTCAGCTGAAGACCACCAAGATGGTGGGGAACTGGAACCCTTGCCCCGTGAGAAGAGGCAGAGGGAGCTGTGGGTGTCTGGCCTGGAGAAGGTATAGCTTCTGGTGGGCTGAAGAACCACCCCAGGTGCCTGCAGGAAGTCATCGAGGAGCCAGGCCCTGTACATCAGGGCATGCAAGGAGGATGAGACAATAGTCATGAGCCAAAACAAGGGAGGTTCAGATGGGAAAGGAAAGGAAGAAAGGAAAGTAAGGAAACCCTTTTTCTCCATGGGGACAATGAAGCAGTGGGCTGGGTTGCCCACAGAGTTTGTGCAGTCTTCATCCTTTTAGGTTTTCAAGACTCAGCTGGATAAAGCCCTGAGTAAACTGGTCTGATCTAAGAGCTGATGCTGCTGCTTTGAGGAAGAGGCTGGTCTATAGATATCCTATTTATCCTATTAAATTTATCCTATTAAATACAAAAAACACACAAACAAACCCCCCATAGGTGAAAGGTGTATATATCAAAAGTGATGTGAATACCTAACCTTAAGAAATGTTTTCAGCCCCCTTTACACAAAACATTTCAGATACAAGTTTTACTTCAGCATCTCTTTTTTGCTCACTAGCTGACCTCTGCCCACCATTCCCAGTGCTGCTGCAGCAGTTCCAGACCAGGGTACCCATTTCCTCCTTTGTGCATAAGAGGGAACCCATGTCTGGGACAAAAAATGGGGCAGTACTGAGTGAGAGAACACATAAATGCATTCATGACTTTGGTCTGGAGTGCATAGTAAGCCAGAAAATAAGCTAATAGCTACCAATTAGTTTCCTTATATTGCAGCTAGTTTGTAGACTGTTCTGTTACTTTGGAAGCTGTACATCAAGGGAGGGGATTGTCCTGCTCTGCTTCGCACTGGTGCAGCCTCACCTTGAATATTGTGTGCAGTTTTGGGTACCACAATATAAGAAAGATATTAAGCTGTTAGAAAGTATCCAAAGGAGGGCAATGAAGATGGTGAAAGGCCTTGAGTGAAAACTGTGTGAGGAGGAGCTGAAGTCACTTGGTCTGTTCAACCTGGAGAAGAGGAAACTGAGGGGAGACCTCATCACAGTCTACAAATTCCTCGGGGTTGGGGGAGGGGAAAGGAGGAGCAGACAGTGATCTCTTCCCTATAGTAACCAGTGATGGGACCTGAGGGATTGGCCTGAAGTTGTGTCAGAGGAGGTTTAGGTTGGATATTAGAGAAAGGTTCTTTACCTAGAGAGTGTTGGGCACTGGGAAAGGCTCCTCAGAGAACTGGTCACAGCACCAAGCCTGATAGAGTTCAGGAAGCATCTGGACAATACTCTTGGGCACGTGGTGTGACTGTTGGGGATGGTCCTGTGCAGGGCTGGGAGCTGGACTTGAAGATGCATTTGTGAGTCCCTTCCAACTGGATATCCTGTGTTTCTGTAATTCTGTAATACCCATTCCCTACAAACCACTGTCCTGTGTGACTGATTTCTAATCCTGCAAATTAAATGGCCTTAGTTCTTTTATGGTGGCAGATCCACATGTTAAAAATGGTTGTTCCCAGAGGGAACTGTAATGGCAGGCTCCAGACGGGGCAGTGATAAAGTATCAAACAATAGTCCCACTCATGGGTTTAAAGATCAAATCCTATATCCCTCTGAAGGACATAAACACAATTTGATAACTAAATCCCAAAGCATTTTGCTCAGCTGCTGCATAACCCTGTGTACTGCAGGAACATGAAACTTCAACTCTGTGCATGCTCACAGATGCCTTATATTTGACAATTTTGAGCATTTTGGCATCTGTGTTATACCTGAGTGCTTTCAGTTTTCACAAAGTGGATGCTGTGCCATCTGTCTCAGCATGGATGTTTGGTGTATTAGACATGCTCTCAGCCTAGCTCATGGATCAGAAATTGAGATCCTCACTTGAAAGAGAAGAAAGGAAAATCCCGCGTTGCAGTCCTTTTCTAAAGACTGTTGATATATTATGGAATATCTGAATAAAATGCTAACAAGGTTGTTAAAAGCTTATACTGGAACCTGAAATGCAGGAGACCCCCTCCTGAACTTGTTCCTTTGTGGTAAAGGTAGCAATCCAGTTTTGCTTCTGGAAGCTTTCTTTATGCATTGGTTAGTTTTGCAGAGAAGACTGCATCGTGACCCATCTCTGACAAGAGTGACAGCCTGTGTTATGATCTGATTTGTGGGGGGTGCCTCCACCTGAATTAAGGTGCAAGGAAGATCATGTGCTGAAGTCAATAGTGTGGATTTTATTTAACAGTAAATGTGAGGTAGAGAGATAGAAATCTATAGAAAAGGGGGCGGGGGGGGGGAGGCTGAGGGAGGGAGAGAGATGTTGGGAGATCAAGTAGAAGATTATCACCACCTGTGGATCCAGCAGGGCCCTTGTTGGTCTTTTGTCACCCTGGGCTTCTTGGTGGTAGGGATCCAAGAGTTGTTCTTATGGGGGTACCACCTTTATATAGTCCAAGTTCTGGGTATCCATCGGGTGGTCACAGATGCCATTCTCATAACTTGGGGTTATATGTGTGTGAGAAGTTGCTTCCTTTCCCACAGTTTGCCACAGTGGGAATTTTTGTCCAGATATGTTAACCAGGATGTGCTAACCAGATCTTGCCTTGTCAGCCTGGAATTTGTGGCTTCCGTCTTGCAAATTCCTCCCTTCTGTGCTTATCACAAGTTCCCTCTGTGGTGGCTTATCTTATGTCAAGTTCCTTCTGTGGCCTTAACAGTGCTTTGAGACAGGCAGCTGTTCTCTTTAAGTCCTTACAGCCTGTCCTCAGCCTGGCTAGCAGTTTAATCTCCTCCAGGGAGGTAGTTCTGAAATTGCAGTTTCAAAATATGGAGAGATGAAGGGCATGAAACAGCCTGCATCTTAGGTGAGTTACACACTAAGTAACTGCATGAAAGGACTGGATGAAGCCTGCTACTTTCAGGGAAGAGAGATTTACCCTTGGGCAGCGATTATCTCGGACAGACTGCTCCAGATGGAAGGACATGGAAAGTAAGGAGAACACGGGAAACAAAGGAAAAACCTGTTCCGTCTCCTCTTGGCTAGATAAGCGGCTTCCCTCTCAGCTGGTTTATTTTGTGATCCTTTCTTGAGGCATCTCTTCAGACAGGGAGCCAAATTCCTGAAATGAGGCTGTGAGACTGAACACCTTGTCTCTTTGTATTCTAGGCTGAGGTGTTTGTAATTCAGAAGCAGCATATAGTTCATTCCTCAGGAGTATTTCCCTTCACTTCAGGATAGACATAGATTACATACAGTGTTTGATTAGATTTTATTTTAAATTGAGCCTTGGAGTCTCTGATGTTCTATAAAGGGCCAAGCACAGTGAAGAGTCTGTCTGAAGGACAACCCTTATGCAAACACAAGTGTGCTGCCTACAGCCAGATCCCTTAATAGCTTTCCACCGCTATTTTATTTCCTCACTTTTACCTCTTGGGCACCTTAAAGTGATCTTTATCCCATACTTTTCTGCTACTCAGTCAATCAAGAGGGATGGTCAAAAGGATGCTCACTCCTTTACACCTCTGCTGTGTTAGCTGTGCTCTTTCAAGTACCCATTCCTACCATGGGTTACTTTTACTAAGGGTTACTTTTTTTAAGGGATTTCATCAGTTTGATATCTATTATGGCTAATTTAAAAAATGCAGAATGGTTGCCTTAGAGAAGGCAAAAGCTGAAAATAAGAGAATACTTAAAATTTGGAACAAAGACAGCTTTTTAATTGATTCTTTATAGTGTATAATCCACTGGGATGTGTTTCCAGGCAACAAGTTACCTAACTATATGTGACCAGCAAAGACATCTGCCATCTTTAACAGTGCTTAAAAGCATCCATGATGCCTGCAGCTTAATAAGCCTGGAAGGGCGAGTAACCTCCTCCTTTGTATGTTTAGCCAGAAGATTTGCTGGTACTAACTGTCCTAGTCCATCTAACTGGATCACTGATCTGATATAATGAAATCATCACTCAGGTTTTCTATTTCACTGAATATTTTTCCCTTTCCATCCTAGAGAAACAAAAGCCTTTCTCCTTAGGTAATGCCCACTCCAAACCAGGCATGTCATCACCTATCAGCTTTTGATGAATATTTCTTCCCACTCCTATTTCATCTCATAGAAGAATGAGATGCTCTTTTCTGAACTCATCTCCATTAAAAACAAATCATGTAAAATAGCACATTTATCAAGACAGTAATTAGAAATCCTGCTTTGCCTCCTTAAATATACAATTCCCCAGCAGAGCTGTTGCTCTGATGTGCTGGGATGGGAGACAAAATGTGGAATCTTGCCCACAGAGCATTCACATGATGCCTTTTCTGAACAAACTGTAATTCAGGATGTATAATTACTTTTGATTTGGAAGCGTAGGATGCAGCTTAGCCCATGCTTACACTACACGCAGCTCTTAGACTGGACTAAACTTGTATCATAATTTAACAATTACTCTTGCAGAAGAGCAAAAAAGAAGTTCCCAGGACAGAGTTACCAGGAATCTAATACCAAATAACTGACATTTTGCTTTGACAGTTCCAAAGTAAATAGGGTTGTTTTGAGTGTGCAAAGAAAAACTCTGGAGAATGTAAATTGCAGTTTTCCTGTAGTTTTAGCAGTATCTATAAGTGCTTTAAGAAATGCTTGAGGCACATATTTACAGGCTGTGTCTAGTCTGCTTCTTTCAGCGTTTGGAGATGTCTCAGTGAAGGAGAAGGGTGCTGAATGTCTCTTGACAAGAGCAGAACAATCTTATGTTATAATTCCAGGAGCTGGCACTGGTGCTCAAAGTACCACCCTTGATGTACACACTTCCCCAGAAGCTTCTACCTGACCTTGCTAGTTCACCGCCTTCATCCTTGTGCTTAAATTTCTTATGCAATAATACAGTGAGCCTTTTGTCCTGTCTTCCACTCCCAGTTCAGATTGAGCTTGTATGAGCTCCCTGTCCCAGTCTGCCACTCAGTTGCATGTAGCTTTGTGACAGGAGAAATGCAGCAGCAGGCAGGAGAAGTGGAGGAAGTCAGCAGGGCATTTTTATTAGGGGCAATGCTGCCAAATGCCAGCTTAAAGCACTTGTGAACTTGTGGCCTTAAATGGGTCATTAAGAATAATGCCTTGGAATTCCTGCAATGCTGCACATTTTTGTGGCACAAGTACAAGCTGTGAACAAAGTTTTTCCTCTATGTTTGAAGATGGTATCTTACACAATTAAAAAGTAAGGCACTTGCTGCACCTTCTTGATAGATTCTTATCTCTTAATACAGTAAGACAATTTATTATAGCTTCTTTATTCCATTCTCCAGTTGCACAGGTCTTGGGTTCAAAATACAGTGTTTCCCTACAAATTCAGACTGCAATAAAGGATTGAGGCAGCTCTGACTGGATCGACCCAAACTCCATTTGAGGAGACATGTTTCTTAATTTTATCTTGAAATCATGTCACAAGTTGGATACAGCTTTCAAGAGGGAAAGGTTATTATTATAAATAGATAACTGTGGCTTCAGGCTGTACCATTTGTCACTTCAATCTCAGTTAGGTCCATAATGATGTTTGTGCTCAGAAAATCCTCAAGAGCATGAGAGTGCATTTGTATGGCCTGTTAGGCACAAAATTGCCTGTTTTATTGGTGCAATACAGGTGCACTTTTTAAAAATTTTACTCCCTGTGTTTAGAACTGATCAACTAAAAAAAAATCACAAAGCAGACATGTTGGTGATACTGGAGATAGTGTCTGCTAATGGAATGTATATATAATTTAATATGTGACTTTCTTAACATACTAATCTGCTGCATTTCTTCAACCTATTTATCTAAGTTCTTTCCTAAACAATATGCACACTAAAACAGAGCTGGAGGAATCAAAGCAATAGTATTGCACAAGGATCTCACAAAATAAATAGCAGCTTTCCTTCCTTAAATAGTTTTGTTAATGAACAGTTGAACTCCACTACAAGGATAGGTTAAGAAGTGTCTGCACTCTGTTTCAGTACACAAAACAGCCTCTAGTTCTTTCACCTGTATGATTGGCTAAATCACACCACGATATGTCGGTATTCTGTGTTTTTACTCTCCTCAGTACCAGTTATCAGCTTAACTGTAGGTATCACTGTTGTGATCAAAAGCTCATGAATATATATGCTAGCTTTTGAGAAAGTGCATCACTTTGTTGTGCTCCCACAAATGCAGTTTAATAGTTCAGTCTATAATAATGCAACCACATTATGATTCATTCATGTACTCATTGCATTTGACCAGAAAGGCATTCTCACAGATGTCTTCCATGGCAGCACATCCATGAGCTAGGATGTGTGTGCTGGCAGTGGCTTTCACTAGAATAAGGAATTAACCCCTTTTTTATCTCTTTCTGCTCAAGGGAATGGAATCCTCAGGTAACTTACAGCTCAGAGCAAAGATCAGTTGTCTTCTTATGCAGGAGCTTGAAGAAAGCAGTGGGTCTTCCTTTGGATTTTCAGAATGGGAAGGACGCAAGGTCTGAGCGAGTTCATGACAGATTCTGTTTTCTCCCTTCTTTCACTGCTGACAGTGGTATGCCTGCAGGAATCATCGCTTCCAACTGGCAGAAGCAACAAAGCTACAGCCACTCCATCTCCAGTGCTCACTTTCCCTTCTTAAAATTTAATCCTAGTCTCTGAAGCACTTCATTTTCCCAAACATTCCTGCTGAAATCAGTGGGGCTACTATTCTGAATAAACTGTGAAAAATTGGTTTGTTAGTCTTCAGAGAAAACATACATAAAGGCAATGCTACAAAGCAGATCCACAGTAGCTCAGTTAAGACTGAGTTAGTGTAGACTACCTAGCTCAGGATTAGACCTCAGTTCTGATCAAGGGTGAAGTCTTCCCATTGATCAAAAATCCTCGTGGGATGTTTTCAAGTTTCTTCTGGTGGTGTTGTGTTACAAAAGGTAATTGCCATGCTTTGAAATGAATTCAGAATTGCAATTCTAACCAAAGAGTCATAGACACTTGATGTTTCTCACATTGCTACTGAGGGGTACAAACATACATAATAGCTGCCTAAACCATTAGTTTTACTATACTGATCACATTCTCCTACTCTTTAAAATTTGTTTAATCTTTTCCATTTTACATATTTACACTAGCACTAATATTGTACTACACCTAAAAACTAGGATATCTTTGTTAATGGAAAAGCTTTTGCAGCACTATCATGTGAGAGAAACTGGACAAATTCTTAAAGGAAACACGAGAGTAGTTTCTTGCTGCTTATCTGGATATGTACAATTTCCAGAAGTCATCGTCATGGCTGGGCTTCGCGAACGAAGATTTGGAAGTAAGCATGGGTTTATTGTCGTACACTGACCACATATATCTATATATCAGAAACTTAGGACTGAAGAAGAAATGAAATTCCTCAAGATCCCCTAAAAAATCTGTGCTTGGACTAGAGCTGAGATGAAAATGTCCTCACTCTGTGACAACGGTGGCCAGAATCTACTAGAAAGAAGAGAAACCACTGTCTGCCTCTTTTTCTTAAAGCGACTACAGCAAAACATATCAGAGTACACTGAACTTCTAACACTACTTTTTAATAGAACAGATTAAAACAGTAAGTATTTTTTTGAAGTGAGAAACTCAAAAAGAGCTGAAAACAAAAGACTGCAAACCTTCTTTCTCCTGTACTGGGCAGGTTTTCCTTTCCAGCCCTATTTTCAGTCTAGAAAATTTCAGTAGCCTGCTGGTTTGGATTGACTTCCACCATCTCACCAGGTACCTCACAAAATTCCCTTTTCTTTAGCTCTGGACTACATATTTGTCTTCTGCTCCCCTCCACCTGTTCCTCCACCGTAGCAGTTCCCTGCCTGCCAAGTTTGTCCCTTCCCAGCTGCCCGGCTCTGCTCTCCTGCACCTTTTTCCTGCTGAGCAAGTTCATTTGCTGTCAGAAAAGAAGCAACTGCCCCACCTGTAAAACATTCCTCTGCTGCCAAAGCCCAGTGGCAAAGTGGTCAAAGCAAGGCAAACAAGCAGTCTTCCTACCTGCTAATCCAGCCACTGATTTTTAAAAGGAACACAAAAAATACTAACTGCAAACCAGAAAATTAAACAGATGCTATTCATCACAGTCCTGCCACAGCACTTGGACTGCAACACCATCCTCTTTCTACCTCAGCTGTTCTCTCTCTTCTACACCTTGTTTCTGTATGCCCATCTCTCACTGTCAGCCCAAATCCTTTCATATTTCTGTGATCTATATCAAAAGCATTTAATTTTTATTGAACTTTTCCCCTCCTGTTACAAAGACTTGATGTTCCTCAGATAATCTTTTTTTCTTCTGCTCACTTGTAAATTGCTTTTCCTTCAAGAAGACTTTCTTTTCTTTGCTTACCTGAAACCTGAATTGAGGTTTATGATTATTTTTCTCCATTCTGAATTTACTCATCTCAGTGTTTCTTTTCCTGACAAACTCTGTACCCTTGACCATTACACATTTTTGAACACCAATTGATGTCTATCCAGACCAGACCCTTGCAGGGACCATGCCCTGTAGGTGGGGTGACATCAATTTTGATTTATTTGCAATTATGCCAGCTCAGAATTTGGTTTCTCTTTTTTTTTTCTTTAATTTAAATTTGTATACCTTACCATTCCTGGTTTAATTTGCTACCAGGTAACAATGCCTACTTCTTCCCTCTTTCTTTCTGTTTCTGACAAATAACTGACTGCTGTGCCTTTCCAGGACTGGAGCTGTCTATTTCTGCTTGTGTTCCTACGATCCTCACTAATGTCTATTCTCAAAATCCTTATTTACTTTTTTCCCTTTATACCCCAGAAGTTTTATCTGATCTGTCAAGTTTCCTTTATAATTGTGTTCATATTCTTGACCTTGTCATATGTTATTTTCTTTATAAGAACATGGGAATTGCCAAATCAGAAAACAAACAATGATTCATCAAGCCTACTAGCTTGTCAAAGAGGGCAGAAAAGGCTCACAGGATATCTAGACAGGAATAAAGTATTATATAAGGGGATATAAATCGTCTTTGGCTTCCAGCATTGATCAGTTTGAGCCCTCAGGCTTTAGTTTATGTAGTCTACTGTTCTTATTTCAGTTAGTATGAACTACCTTTGTTTTTTTTGTGCAGATGTATTTTATGCTGGTAAAATTTTAGCATTTTAACATTTTACCTAAAAAATATTGCATATGTTATTTGCATATTATATGAGAAGCAGAGAAATGTAGAGAAAACATCTGCTTACAAAAAACCTTTCTGGTCTACCTACCAGTTAGAAACAAAACAACTGAAAAAAAGGTATTTCACTTCATGCACCTTCTTTGAAACAGGATCCTTCGTCTCTCTGTTTTATGTTTTTATATGATTCTTTTACATTTTTCTTAAGAACATTAAATGATTTGAGTCTCTCACCCATTCTGTCTGGACTTGAGGTCCAAGATATAAGAAAAAGAACAGATTCCCAGACAGAAAGGAGAGTTATTTCTGTAGACCTGCAGGAGGAGAACACACAGGACAGCATTGGAGGGTTAGTTCTGGTAAAGTTCAATGGTGAGGCAGGGACTGAGATGGTCACTTTAGAAAGATAGACTTGAGAAGACTGGTTTAGATAGAAAGTTTTAGATAGCCTTTAGCTAGACAATTGTTTTGTTTCCTTGAAATCTCTGCTGTTAGGATGCCACTTGTCAAGGTACTTCTCTTAAATAAATACCATGAATAGATACAGGGGTTTTTAGATATTTTAAAGTCTTGACAACTTTTTCTTTTCCTCAGTCACAAAAAAATGCTTGAAAAGGGGATATATGGGTGCCTTTTGTGGGTAAAACACATGAACTGGTCTTTTCAAACAGCAGGACATCAGCCATATGCTGCTGTGATGCTCCAGTTGTGAGGTGGCTGTCCTGTTTGGAGCCAGTGCTTTGATACTGTCTTCCTTTCCACTTTGAAACTTCACTCATAAGTTGAAAGTGAGCAACATCTGACTCAGCTGTGGAGAGAAGACTCTCCTATGCTATAGTCTCCAGACAGCAGAGCCATCGCCTTCCACCAGCCAAGGACGGGCCCCTTGGCACGGCAGGGTCCCACAAAACCAACCATCACAGCATCCCATGGAACAGCTTATAAACTTCAGAGATTTCATCTCAGAGTCCCTTGAAATAGTCTTTCCCAAATGCCTGAGGGACCATGGTCAGTTCATGACTGTTACAAAGGCGTGCTTTTAGCACTTTATGAACCATAATCAGTTAAATCAGTTGAATCTTTAAACTCTCAACTGTTGTAAAATCAAAATAGAAAAGCTCAGAGTATGTTGTACTGCATGCTGTGTTACACTATAGGTAAATAAAAACAGCTGAGATGGAAATCATAAATCAAAAATTAGGTTTTTCCCTTTTTATCTTGTGCTGGAGATAGATATCTCTTATTTTGTCTAGTACCTATTAGTAATAAGACTCAAAGGATGTAACTAGCTTGTCATCTCAGTTCTCTCTGGTATTTTCAGCCCAAATAGGTGATGTATGTAGTGTTTGCCCTGTTTACTAGCACAAGGTGCCCTCTGGTCTTCCTTCAAACCTTCCGAATTATTTTCCTTCTTTTCCACTTTCTGTAATTTATTTTTATGAATTTTGATAACTTTTATATACAAAAGATGGTGTTTAATCCTTACCTGTGGTTTCCTCTTGTTTCCTCAAATCACAGCCCCCGGTGGATGTTTGAGTATTTCAGTCTCAGTGATTGCAAATGAGTATGAATTTCAGATGCCATGTGTTGTTTTCTAACAGACCCTTGTTAATCAGACAGGCACCCAGAGAGACTAGTTGCATGCAACTGGACCTCAGTCATCTAGCTGAGGTGTAGCTGATGTGTTCTAGCTTGCCTGGGTTCCTTCTCAGGCCCTACTCTCCTCCAGCATAAATTCAGTATGGGTAGTACTTGTTCTCCACACTTAATGAGGAGGAGAGTGTCAATGGGCACACTCAAACTTCCTAGATCGGAAGGGTAAACTCTTTATTTGAAGCTTGTTTTCTATATCCATCTGAAAAAGCATTTGGTTGTCATTTGTTTTCATTAGAGTCTTGATGTATAAGTATTTAAAAATGAAAGGAGAGCTGGATCTTTAGCAGAACAGTAACACATTTGGTCTGAAGAATAGTTCCTACCAACTTGTAATGGTTACAAGGCTAAAGAAACCATTTGCTCTTGAATACTTAGCAGCTGATTCAACACAGGCTGATTAGATAAAGAAAATAGACTGGAAGGATAATAAATAAAAGAGTGCTGTAATGATAGTTCTAAGGAAATGAAAACCACTTTATTGGTAATCAATCTATGGTAGATTTTGATAATGAACTCCTGTATAATAAGCAGCCTGTGCGTTCACCCTGTCACTGGAATTCTAATAAGCAAGATAATAGATCCAAATTAGAAGTTTGTCAGTGATCCTGTTATTAAAACAATTAAACATTTTTAATGCAAAAAACCAGAAGTTGAAATCCGTATTTTGCATTAGGTTATATGTTATCTTCCTTTTGTTTCCTTACTAATAAATGAGCAAAGTTATCCTTTGAATAAATACTTTTATGAGTTTTATGATTACTATCTTGAACAAGGTGAGACTATTGTGGATGAAATGGGATTAAACGATGACATAAAATCATGAAATTATGTTGTACTGGGCAGGTAGAAATAAGTTTTCATATCAAGACATAAAAATATGGATATGAAAGTCCTTCTGTCCTTGAAGGTTGTAAGCTCTATTGAGCTATGCTCTATTGCAAGGCAGTGGGTGCCTACATGGCACAGTAGCTAAAAAGTATAAGTCTACCCACCCAGGGGTTAATCAAATTCCTTCTCGCATCCAGACAGCTACGATCATCCCCTTGCTGAGCTCTGCTGGAATATGGACTGACCAGAGCCATTCCCACACTTGAGCAGCAAAGTTTTCCCAGCTCAGACCCACCTTCTGACAATGACCCTATGCCTAATTACTTGCTACAGTTCTGCCTCAGTGGCCATAATATTCTCCATCAACTGCTTCTCACCAGCCTGTTGAGACTCTGCCTCTCCACCTTATTCAGCTACTGTTTAGCTTATCCCTTGTTACTCTCATTTTCTTTTTCCAATTAACTTACTGCATGATTGATTCTTGCTAGTTCTGCCAGGCGGTCACTAACTGTTGCCAAACAGGCTTGTCACATCTCTTCAGCAATTTATGCTTCACTCTTCCTCTCTTCTTGTTCTCACTGCTGCCAGCACTGAAACCAGCACCCAAGAGCTTGTCTGAAAGCTGCAATGGGTCACTGTGGCTCCATGCGCCATTTTGTCTCTCAGTACTGTCTCCTCTTCCCTTTTGCAGATTAAGCAGTTGAGCACTTCCACTGAAGGTGGAAGTGAATTTATTCTTTCCTGTTTCTTTGAATAATTTAATGTTAATTTAATATTTCAGCTTCTACCACGCTTGACAGAATACTCCATGTTTGCAAGGTGTATGTTGGGAGGAAAATAAGAGGAAGGACATGAGAAAGGAAAAGCGAGAAGGACCAAAATATTAGCAGAATGACTTAGATAGCTTCACGAATTTCAGTTTTCCCAGGGAGCGACCAAGAAACTCTGTCCTTTAGTATGAAAGATGACTCAAGGACACAGAACAAGTTTCACATGCACTCCTGCGGTAGATAATATGCTACTCCTGAGTGAAGACAAACCTTTGAAATTATTAGTATCAAGTTCTCAAGGAACCTCTGACCTCACCTAGGACCCTACCTGAACCCCCTACTTAGGGTTCCAGTGCCTCAGCTCAGCTCAGCTCGGCTCAGCTCATCACTCAGCCCCTGGCCCTCACTGCTTCTTACAGTTCCTCAGAAAAATATCTTGAATATAAAAAAAAAAATAAAATAATTGCAGCTCGACCATAGCATATGGACAGTTCTGTTTCCTCTGGAATTATGAAAAATATCTGTGCAACTGATAAGTGAAATGTTCACAAATCATGATGAAGGGAAAAAATTTAACAGCTTTCAGTGCAGAAGAGATTTAAGTATTGAACTAAAATATAAAAGAGTAGCTGCTTCAGTCTTTTTTTATATGCAGCAGTCTTCCATTTTACTGCTACCTCTTTTTGACATGGACTCTTAAATTCATCTTGCACGTTCTGTTGCTTAGAGGAGACATCTTAGCTCTCTTTTAAAGGATGGGAAAGTTCTAAAGATGTGTGGTTAAACTATTGGTAGTCCAACCTCAGACAGAGATTTCTATGTGGTGATCAAATCTGTTTAGTAAGACTTTTATCTACGCAGGAAAAAAAGGAAAAAACCCCACCTTACTCAAAATAAATTGAGTAGCACAAGGCATTAGAGACAGATATTGATTTAATACCATACTAACAGAACAGGTAGACATTTTGGAGATCATCTAATTTTTCCATCAAGAGAATTTTGGGGCTGAGAGGGAGCAGAGTTTTTTAGGCTTCTTATTAAAGGTAATTTACATCACATGGATCTGCCCTACATATCAGACATATGTGAATAATACAGATCCGTGCTAGCTCCAGCCAGAACACTGTATTTTTTGAAGCTAGTATTATCCAATGGGATTTCGAGGAAGTGTATGATACTTTCGGAGTTTGAATCTCCCTGAGAACTCTGTAAAAAAGCAAACAGATTCTGTGATGCTAATTTCTTAAGAAATATTTACATTTTTTACCTACCTACAAAAACTAGAAATTTGGAAGGGACATTGTATTTTTTTCTCTTTTAAAGAAGATGGTTATGTCAGCATCCAGAAAACTGAATCTTGAACTGCAGTCAAGGTACATCATAGGTTCTTGTCCTGAAGGGGTTTCATAGCTTCTCCTTCATACTTTCTCTTGTGCATGCCCCTAATTTTTGTCAACAGCATCAATTTCCACTAGTCTAAGCACTCATACAGCCAATGGTGCACTTTGTTTCATGTCATTATATAGAAAAGGTTCCCAAGGTTAGGTCATATATCCATGGTCTATTCCTTATCTCTTTTGTACATACAACAAATTCCTTAATGTTAATAGTCTAACATAATAACTGTGGGATTTTTTCTAACCTTCTTGCTCCATTCCTCCTCACTGTTTGCATTTTGTTTCAATAGAACTGTAATCTATGTGGGCCTCTATCTATCCATATCTCCAGTATGTAACTTAATGAGGTCTTTATAAGGTAAGAGAGGTTAAGGGGAAGGGAAAATTCTAGGTGTAATCATAATAATATAATTGGCAATACAAATAAAAATCTGTCATCTTTAAAGTCTATTTCTCTGTCTAAGGAGGGCTGAAACATGCTTTGTATTCAGTCTTCTACGCTCTGACTTACATTTCAATATGCCCAAGGTAAATCTTAGAGATAAGAGTATTTCGCTTCTTGGGTCACTGCATTAAGATACTCTGCCATCAGGAAGGATACTGGTAATGGCATTCATAGGGGATGGTTTTCCATTTAAGTGAAATATCATGACTTTTTTCCCAACTCATACAGTTGACCTTCATCAAAACAATTTGCTTTCTACAGGAAGATGAGACCAACAAGTGACGCATCATGAAACGAAAAAATAGTGGTAAATCATACATGACAAATGGAGTTCTAGGAAAGTTTAGGGTGCTATTCACTGTTCCCAAGTAGATTCAATTTATTTTTCCCCCAGGAACAGATACTGTAGGTCATGCAGTAAGGTATTGATTTTGCCAATTACTGAGGATAATATAGTATATTTCTGAGTTGTTGCATTATTCTTGAAACTTGTTTCTTGGTTACTAAACAAAAATATGTTTTTCATACATATGTTGTTCAGACCTGTCAATTTAAAACACAGATGTATTTTATATAATTCTCTAAAAATAGAATCCTGATTAGTGTAAAAACTTCTTTCTGCTTATTATTGGTAGAATTTAGGTTGTATTTATATACGTGTTTTTAAGGACTTCTTTCAGAACTGCATTGTAACTAATTGGTCCTTAATAACTGTCCAAGTTAATAGTTTGACTTCCAGGAACTGAACTAGTTATTTTTCTCAAGTTAAAATAACAGGTTCAGAAGGGGTTCTTTACTCCTTAATTGAAGATGCATCCTAAAACAACATTAAAGGAAAAAGAATCACTGTCTACTGGAATATCAGTGGAGAAAGATTGTATTAAAAAGGAATTATTTATTCCTATATGACAAGATTAATTTACGCCTATTCTCAGTGAGCAGATGGCTGATTTTCAGAGAGATTGAGCTAAACCCTTATAGGGAACCTAAGCCATTCATAGCATTGCAGCATCACTTTTGTACATTTTGCCTAAATATTGCATACTGAAGGAAATAGTTGTGACTTAGAATATATCTTACACAGATGGCTTAAGTACCATATGGTAAACTTTCACCCAAACTTATGGTTAAGCAGTGTGGACATATGGGTCAAGTCATGAGTTTGGACTGCTTTTCTCTTCATATCATCTTTTCCAGAATTTCATGGAAACGACCTTAAAGAACAGACCTTTAAAGAGTTCATGAGCTGATTTTTAAATTTTCAGTGGAGTTGATCACAATTAGAGTTTGACTTGGAGAAAATGCTGATCTCCTAGTAGATAGCTTGTGGACTGACTTTGTATTAAAACCTGATGTTTTAGTGAGATCTGATTTTTTTTAATGTTTTGTCCCAGCTATAGAGGTTTAGTTACTCTGAAAACTGTAGCATGAATTGCTGTCTTGATACGCTTCCTGAATAGCAAATAGATATATTTTGTCACTTGAATGTTTTTATAGTCACCTATAACTTGACATGTTCTGCCATTGCAGAGTTTTCCTCCTAAACTTTCAAAGGAAGTTGGACTTCTTGAACCAAATCTGAACATGAATTTCTGACACACAGAGGAGTACAGCAGTAAAAAAGATTTATATTCAGAGTTTATTACTGATGAATAGAATCATGCTGGAGTGAGGCTAGAAAAGACATGTTTACTGATGGTAAGCCTTCTGTTTAAAGTGGCAAGTCCCAAGTTTGATGGGATATGTGATATGCAAGCAGAAGCCAAAATTTTATTGAGGTGATGAAGTGAATATAATTTTCAGAAGGATTTTCAAAGGAGTGCAGGAGGGTTACTCATTTACCTCTATTTGATGTTCAGCAAAAGGTGGGTACCGAAGTTCCTTAAGCTTTCTTATACATTTTGTGCAGCAACTCCACTGGAATTTTCTTTGACTTATTTATCACCACAGGGAGAGGCTCAGCCTTTTTTCTTCCACTTTCCTTGACACTAGGTGGGAAAATCTGTCAGCTTTCTTAGTTAAAGAGGGTGGAAATTGATCACGTTTATGAGATGCAATTGTTTGTTTTGTTTTGTTCACATTATCGAAATGAAAATATCCCTGTTCTATTGTCTGTGGGCTCCTTACTGAAAGCATGTAGGGTCAGGCTGGTTTTCAGCATGGGAGAAGATTATTTGCTTGGAGATCACCCCAGTGACATGAGCACAATTTATAGGTAGTTTGGGAACTATAATTATTTTTTTCTCAATTTCAGAGGTTTTTTTACATCCTTCCTTCCTTCCTTCCTTCTCTCTCCTATACATTTTCTTAAGTGATATTTTCATGCTTTCATGTTGCCATATTACTATAGATAATAATAACCAAAATGTTTATATATCTACTTTGCATTGCAACCAAATTGTTCTAAAAAACCCCCATGAACATATATTTACAAACACTGATCATTTAGTGTTTTTTCACTGTAATCCGCCCCAAGGGATCTTTTAACAAGAATCTGGGATTCCCCTCAACTTCTGGGGTGGGTGGTAACAGTAGGGAGCTTGAGTACAGGCTGAATGCTTGTTACCTGAAAGGAAAAATCTGAATATCATATGTTGTATCCCAAGAATGCTAAGGGCTCCATGGTGTGCAGCATCTGGCTGCACCACAACTTCCTGGGCCAGCATACACATGCGTGTGCATGGTTGTGTGCATGTCTTCACGGGGACTAAGCTGCCTGGGCCAAAGAACCACGAAGAGCTGAGAAGCAGCCTCAGCTGGGTTGTGCAATAGCATAACACTCTTTGGTTATGTGGTGACTGTACTGTAGTGGAGCAGATGCATGGATGTTATGTTGTTCATGTCAGGGAAAATCCCATTTCTCTCCTTGAAAAGCTTCATCCTATACACAAGATTTGATTCTCTCTGCAGTTCTTAATGAAATACTTCCTTTACAGTCTTCCTTTTTTTTTTTTTTTTTTGTTCCCATCAAGCTCTTCTAAGGTTCACTGGACACGTTTAAAGTAATTTCAGTATATGGTAAACTGGAACCTTAAGAGCAGGACAGGAAATCAGTCTATTATGGAGGATTTTAGTTGATTTTTCAAATTAATGTTTCAGATCACCGTGCAGCAGTAGATATAATTAAGTGTCAGAAAGAGAGGGCTAAATGCATGAATAAAATATATTATTGTATCATTACACTTTTATAATAAGATTTACTTGTCAACTTAAAATGTAATAATGTAACTAACAAGATAATTTATTTCTCAATGTAATGAAGATGTACAGAAAGCAGAGGCAGGATCTTGTAAGATGCCAGCTTCGCTCTGTGACTGAGTCTGCCTGATAGCATGCACACATAATGAAGGAAAAACCCTACTGAACTGGAGGAGGGGGTGTAGGATGGATAGCGGATGAGGAAGGAGCAGGAGTAGGTTTGAAGTTTGCATTTGGTAGAGGAGTGAAAGATGAGAGAAAAACTGTGATAACAGAAGGTATAAGAGTCTGCTGTGGAAGATGATACTGTATGCATTTCTCCAACTGATAGAGCAAGACATTTCCATAATGTAAACTTTCAGAGAAAGAAGGTTAAAATTGCTAATTGCCTCAGTGTGGGCTGAGAAGATATATATGAAAAGCTATCCCAGACTGGATGACACATGCTAACTTGTCTGGCTATGTAAGTTTTAATGATGCCTTCCTTAGGAAAAAGAGGTCTAATGGATGTCAACCAGGAAGGTGGAAATCTTCGTGGATTTGTCCCCAGTTCAGCTACATCTGATAGAAAGTGTTATTTATAAGAATACAAGAGCTTTTGAAAGAGGTTGTGATAAATAATTTGCTACCATCTAATTCCTAAGTCTATGAATGATCCAAATCCTGGAAAGGTCCTGCTTGTTGCCATTTCTAGGCAATGAGCAATTCCCCTTGTTTACCACCTCTAAATTTCTGTTAGTGGAACTCTGTAAGGACAGGTACGTATTTGCAAAGAAACTGAAGACTATACTCCCATTCTGGCTGGCTTTGAAAATAACCCAGGGAGCTGCAAGCATGAGACCCTGCATGAGATACTATGAAGTCGGTGGTTGCTTCCTATTTGGCTCATTACCAAAGAACTGGTGCTTCCAGTGATCGCCATAATCATGTGAGGTGAACACAGAAACACATCTCTCCATGTCTGAACGGGGCACAGTATAGGTGTAGGTATGCTGGGGCTATGTTCTGCATCACTAAAGCAAGTGAATGGATGCAGGATTGTCTCAGAGAGGGAATGCATTCTAATTGAGTCTTATTAGACCTGGTTTTTGGCCAAGTGCTAAGGGAGCTCTGTTAATGTTTGTGCATTTCTGCAGAATCCAGTGGGAATGGTTGAAGGATAGGCTGAATTCTGTGAGAGTGCTGGAGCTATGAGGTGGTGACAGGCTCTGTGGTGGTGACAGGCCATGAAGCAATGACAGGCTCCCTGTATCAGCATGGTGGAAGAAGGAGTTGCTGTGATTATCATCTGTTGTACACTTTTAGTTGTGCAAGGCTGTATTGTGCAAAGTATGTCATTTCTGTATAAACTACTCTCTCATATTTCACATTCAATCTACACAGTCAGGCAACATGGAATAGTAAGGGCACACAATGGAAGTGCATTCCTGAGCTATGCAGCATAAACATGAATGAGAGCAAACATACTGCACTTTAAATTTTCTGTATATCGTGATGCATGTTATGACAATTAGTACACTGTGGTACATTATTCGAAATGTGAGAAGTACAGTAACCTGCAAATGATGTTTTGTTTTCCCTTCATAGCTGCCAGATGGTGTGGAACCGTTTACACAACATCTGAGTGCTAGTGCATTTTAAGTGGGGAAAGAAGGATCCTGCTCAGTGTTTTGTTTCTCTCTTTTGGATTTTTTTTTTGTTCTTAACTACCTAGCCAGCACATTTGAAGATTTTATTTTTTTTTTGTGCAGAACAAAAGAAAGCCTACCTAGTGTTTACTTCGTCTGTGTTTCCAAGTCACTTCAGGACCTTCGGTTTAAGTAAAGGAAGAATGGTTTCTCATTGTTGCTTTTGTGACAGTGGAAAAATAGTGAAAGCTTTATTTACCATGATTATTTTATTTCCTCACAGAGGTCTACTATGATATGATAGTGCCTGGAGATCCAACCAGACCACTTGTTTCAGGACTATTTTAAGGGATCTCCTAGACATGAATAAACATATATACCACAATGACCTAATGACATAAGACACCATTATACTGTCCTTCTGTTTAAAACAGTAGACTTACAAAAGAGATCTTTCACTTGTGTGCAATTTGCTACATATTTAAGGAACAAGCACACAATATTTTTTTCTACTACAGTGAAGGACATATAACAATTGCAAAGTTTTCTGATATACAAATTTAGAGAAACCACAGCTAACTTAAGATTGTCTTTCTTGGATTCTGCTGGTAGAGCTACCATGATAACACATTCTTGGCGTGGGTCCTCAGGAAGCTGGGAAGAATTTCAGATACAAAGATCCCCTAATACATCTCTTCCATTTGTACATCTATTCCATTATGCAAAGCTAGCAAAAATATGCATATGTGGGCTGCAGTTGTTGCCGTTTAAGTTTAATGCACAGTAAGTGTTCTGTGCTGCTGAAGTCATACGTTTGATTCACTGACTGGCATTTTCCCAGTAATTTTTTCTTTTATGACCAGTTCTGGTCATGTCAATATATTGGGTCCTGTATATAAAACCTGATATGTTCAATGCCATCAATGTGTTTGATTACCTTTCCCACCTGAATGAAAAGAATCAGTATACCTGGATGATCAACTCAGAGAAATTACCATTTTTCTTACTTTTTTTGTGAAAAAATTATGAGAAGAAAAAGTTTTGGTTGATCTCTGGAGCTGGCACAGTCTTCTTCTTTTGAAAGAGGAGGATTAGAGTAGTGACCTTTGCTGGATGTACAAGGGAGAAGGGAAGGAGAACTGTTGCTCAGCTTCGGTTTCCAGCATTTTCCCACCTGTTCACGCTGCAGGAAGTCTCTAACATTCAAAGTCAAATTCCTAAAGTATTTGAGCATTTGAAGACTTCGTTATAATATTGGCCAATATAAGTAACTTCTATCCAATCTTGGAGAAGAGGAGGATAATAGGAAGTGAGGAGATATTGTATTACATTGCTAGTTGATTAGGATCATTCAACATTACAGAATGAATGTAATTTGATATAAACTGATATTGTGCATCTTGAAGAAATACAGTTTTCACAGTAGGTAGAAGCTTGTGGGCAAGTAATAAAATCTCTGCACTGACCAGAAACTGTTGTGAACATCTGTTCCCTGACTACTTAAATTATACTTGGACAGTTTGATGCATCTCTGGCATCCATCCCATGTTCTAGCAAAATGAAAGTAGAAGAGAAGAAGAATGTAAAATCAAGAATCTTGTTGGGTTGTAATCTTTCTTTCTGCTCTTTCTATTTTCTTCTCCATCTGGTAAATCTGTCACATCTATGTTTAAAAAAGTATGACATCCTTTCTTTCCCTCTGTTGTATTTGCAGCTTCCTGCTTACTTATTTTGTGTACAGTAATTGGAGCCATGCAAGGCCTCAGACTTAATTAAAAGGCATGACAAGAGAGAGATTTCTATAGAAAATCCTGTTGAGTTAAATCTACTCTACCAAATCATAATTTCTGAAATAAGTGATTCTTCCATGAATCTCATCTTTCAGTACCGTCTTCACCTGAATTCTGATGGGCTGGTGTCATGCTCAGGGGTTTTATATAGCCTTGGAAAAGAGGTTAGGAGAAGGATGATTAGTTTGGTTGAAACTATTATGGTGACACACAGAAACGTGAATTGCCTTCATCTTCCCCAGATATTACAGCAAAAGAACTATTAGTTCTCATTCCCATGTTCAAGCTATACTTGCCCAATTTTTAAACTGTACTTACGCACCTGAAGTGTTAGTGCAATGTGACAGATTTTCCAAACTGGCAAAAACATTGCTTGTTTAAAAAAAAGCAGAAAGTAAAGCCACTGAAAAAATTTTAAACCCCATTTAAAAAGAGCAATAATCATTGATTAAGTCAGAATTATTAGTGTTTTTAAGGGTCTTTTTATCACAGTTTGGCTGAAGGATATAATCTCATTCTGGCATGCTTGAGTTGGTGCCCAGGGCTTGGCTTCCACAACAGTAATTTGGAATATGATTCATCTATCATTAGTTTAAGCACACGTGAAAATGTAGATCTTGTGGTTTATGGCAGTGGAGGAAGACTGTAACATGTAATAACAGGTGTACTTCAACTGTGTGGCCTTAGGAGGTGCTCCAGATGATATTATTCTCTGCCAATGGCAGAGAAAGCCTCTACTGTGTATGGTGGTATAGATCTATTCCATACTTAAAAAGGAACATATTGTGATTTCAGTAATCGTACCAGGCACAAAATGTAACTACTAGCTTGTATTCAAATAAAATTCTGTAATCCTTTCCACAAGATCAGAGCTGCATTCAGCTGGGAACTCTGAGAATAGCTTATGTGCCTTATGAGAAATGGAGTACAGTGAAAGACAGAATTATGTGCCTCATTCAACAAATGTGTTAATACTGAAGATTTTTTCCCTCTGTGGGTAAAGGAGGAGACAACTGGCAAAAATCCTGGCCACAAAAGGCAACTGAACTTTCTGTGCTGAGATACAAGTGCTAATTCTGTCAGATGGGTGTGCTATCTGTCTTCCCAAGCATTTAGGACTTGCCAAAATCCTTTTTCCCATTCCCCTCTCTGCTTCCTCTGAATCACTTCCATGCAATTCTTTGGTCTAATTTGCCATCAACTCATATATAGGTAACAAAATCTAGTTTAAATGCAAAATTCTTCCCCCTTAATTTTCTCTCCTTGTGAAATCCTTCACAGAATCATTAATTTGCAAAGCCAGAGCTTGCTTCATTGAAAGGAAAAAATTACAGTATATAAAAAAGCTTTAAATACCTTATTAAAACATAGAATCCTCTTTCTTCCTCCTCTAGCCTGGATTTTTCTCCTTCTTCTCTCATATATCCAAGTGCCACATTTCCATAAATTAAGCACATCATATACTTAAAAATGGAAATAAAAGCAAAATTCGCACTTTTTCTTTCCTCAGTTTTTAAGAGCAATAACCAGATTAATGTAGGAAGATGTGTGTGAAGGTATTTTTCTTAGAAAAACTAAAGTTGAGCAGTTGTATTTTGTACTTTGTCTCTTTTAGTTGGAAGAAGGCAACTCCTTGCCTCTTCTCGCATGAGTTTGGTAGCTGAGAACTGCAAAACATGTTCTCTTTACAGATCAGTTCACTTCAGTGAAACCTAATGATCGTGGACTAAAAGGAAAAACAAAAGCACAAATAAGAAAAAAAATACATAAGAGAAATCAAAGAGCAAAACTAAAAGTAAAGGATAAGTGACTTGGTTTTGTATTTACTGTAATTATTGAAATCACTATGTGTTCCTTTTTCTGTCCATGGAGAATGTATAGGTATATACTAAAAAGGATCTCACAATACCCTTAGCAGAGTATATAATATGAAGCACACACACAAAAAAATCCCCCAAAGCCCTCAAAAACATAACCAAACCAACCCAACCAAACAAAAACAAACAAAAAACCCCACCCAAAAAAAACCCCAAAAAACCACCACAAAAAACCAAAAAGAAAACGCCAAAAACCCTAGAGGTAGAGAATGATTTCTACATACGACAAAATAAGTAACCTAGCATTTTTGCCTTTGGAAAAGAGACACTCGAGAGGGGATATAGTAAATGCTGTAATGTATAGATTATTAGGTAGGAAGTGGTCATTAGAAACTTATGTAATGTTAGTCACATCTCTGAGCACTTCTAACCATTTCGATTCTCTGGGGGATTGAGACAGAAGCTGAATACCTATTCATCTACATACATTTTCCCAGTTGGGTAACAGACACTCATTTCCGCACAAAAGGCACTTCTGAGCATGCACAACTGTTATGAAATAGAGAAGCACCTAACAAGAGTATAGGACTGTGTGGGGTTAGGAAGGTTGGTAGGTAGGTTTGCTGTCTGGCTCTTAGCAAGATTTAAGATGCCTGATAAGACTGAGGCAGGCTGCAGAGCACACCAGGTTTATGTACAAAGCAGAGATGTGCAATCTCCTACCTGGAGGATGGAAAGACATTTTTACAGCTGTTACTTGTCACACAGTCTGTGGCTCTGTGTGTGATGAATGCATCTTCTGGGGACGCATGCCCTTAGCATTCGGTATTGTTATGAAGGAGGCAACTTCTTTGGTGTATTTTCTCCATTCTTTTGATTTCTGCCTCTTTGCTCAGGCACTGCTTACGGGCTGCTGCTGGGAGAGCTGATTGAAAGAACTGCTCATAGTACTCACTGTCAACTGGGTAGTGCTATCAGTTCTGTGTACATTATCCTATCATTTCTCCCTAAAAGTTCTGCAGGTATGGAGTAAAATGGAGAAAGGGGAAAAGCTGATGTGAAAATCAGGGCACTGTAACAGCCCTTGAATTCAGCTGGAGAGGAGAAACTCGAGCTGCTTCAGGGCATTTCCATTCCATTCCACGTGGTTTTAAGTTGCTTCTGAGAGTTTACACATGAAATATATTTTTTAAATGAGCTGTAAAAAGTGTTCTTCAATTTTTTATCAACTTAATTAAGTATTAAAATCCAATTTATTTTATATCTTAAACTTCAAATTCTAAGCTTTCACTCACTACTATTTATTAAGAAGAGTATTGTCACAATTTTCTGTTATGCATATTAAATGTTGCATGAGTCTGCATCACTTAAAATGTAAATACTTACCCAGAATGACAATCAAAGATAAGATTGGTGCATATGCAAGTTATGATTGCACCTCCTGAAGAATCCACAAAATTCTCATTACATAGGTGTACATGAAATAAAAAAACCTGCAGTGGATCTTTACAGCTGCACTTTCTGTACCTGTACACTGTAAATGTGTGTGGTTATAGCTTGAATCCACTCTGAAAGCCTCTTCTGGCTTTAAACTTGGGGCAAGTTTCATGCCTTTGTACCATTTATGGCAGCAGAGGATGCAAAATATGTATTTTAAATGCTAAGGTGATTATTTTGCATGAGCGCCATGTTACTGCAGCTACACAGCTAACGTTTCCCATGTGGCTTACTTAGAAATAGCTGCAGAAATTCCACATGAGCTGAAATCACCTTTGACAGCAGTTTATAGGTTAATAGAAATAAGAAGGGTGATATTGCTATTATTTTATTGAAGGGAAGAGAAAGGAACACTGGACTTAACTAACTAGTGTGAAACTGGGAGGCTGATAGATTGCACGTAGAATGGTCACTCGATAAATCTAAGGTCCAATGTGGGTTCTAGTGCATTCTTGTATGATGATTGTGTCACTTAACTCCTCTGAATCCGAGTTTTTCTTGTTCTAAGGTGGAAGTAATTATATGCAGCTACCATAAAATATCCACAGAGAGCTGTGCCATTGAAAAGTATCACTGAACTTATCAACAGGAAAAGTAGGAGGTATTTAATAAATTTTAAGTCCAGAAGGGAACATCATGATCATTTAATCTGTCCTACTGCATTACCGAGGTCATAAAATTTCCCCTGCGTAATTTTTTAATAACTCCCCAAACTTGTAGTTTCAGAAAGGCAGTCAGACATTTTTTGCTCTTGATGTGAATACTTTTAGAATCTGTACCAGTAAGTTTTTCCAAGGGCAATAAATAGAAGCGTATCTTTGGTATCCTAGGGAATACTGTGCTTCAAAACAGGAGGAAAAACCCATTTAAAACAGTGTGAAGATATTCTTTAAAGCAAAAATCCACAGTTTGTTTGAGTTGGTTGAAATATCTTGCTTGAATAAAATTGAAAATGTTAATTCTATTTCCTCATCCTGCTTCCCTGTCTGTCTGAGCAGGATGTATGTCTACTGGTGGAAATGAATGTCTCCATATGTACAGCATGAATTTCTCCAGCAGCTGGGGTCTTACACCCAGTAGCTGCTCTGGGTCCCAATCTCCCCTGTTTCTGAAACCTGGACATATGAGCCCCCAAGTCTGCAACTTCATTCCAGCTGCTGGTACAGACCTTCTTACACACACCTGCACTGACACACACACAGTACACACACTGTGCCTCCCTCCTGTAACTGGGCTTAGTCACACAGTTGCAGGAGCTGCTCTGGGTTATCACTCTCCCCTCTCTCTCACCTCGCTCCCAGAGACACATGCACCAAAGCACACTCACCCCAGAGAGTCCTTCACACAAGAAAATACTTAGAAAGATGTTTATCAAGAAGACAGGACAGATTTCAGTAATCGGGTGCAGGACACAGCCAGACAAGCATACTGACCAGACCCTGTTCATATATGACTGATCCTTTTAATCTCCTTACTCTTCTATCTTCCTATGCATGTTTCTTCCAAAATCACCTTGATCCTTCACTTTCCGCACCTCTGGTTCCTGTCCTAAACATCTCGCAGTCAGTCCTATGCAATCCTGAAATGCTCTTCCTCTTCATCCCTTAGAGCAGCTCCCACTGCCTCATGGTGATGGTGTCCCCAGCCCATGATGCTGAGGCACTCCTGGGGCAGTCCTGGAGTTGCTGGGCAGGTGCTATTTCTCTAAATGAGTTACTGGGGTTTCTCCACCTGCCTTGAGCCCCTGTACTCTTTCATGGGTGTGGAGATGGACCTTTGATGGGCTAATAGCTGGGATGGGGCTGCGATGAGGTGGGGCAGGGTGTAATTTGAACTCCCCCTCCTACCTTTGTGCCTCTGCATTCCTCTGTGTGTGTGCAGTCAAGCTTTTTATCCCATTACTTAACAATTGTATTATTGGAATGCATCATAAAATCACTTTTTTCCTTCTCATATTTTTTTTAAAACAAGCAGTTTTCGAATTTCTTAAGTGACAGTGAAACATTTCCTCTTGGGGAAATCCATATTAAAATATTAAGTGGGAATGTTTCCAGCTGGCCTCTCTTAATAGTTTTTGTGGTGAAGATTTGTACCTTATGAAAACACTTAAACAGTATATAAATCCTCCTACCTCCCACTTGAGCTCCTAATAGGGAAAATCAGCTCACTCTGCACTAGTCATCTTTGCCAATTATTTTAGGATGGGAGATTCTCTGGAGGTTCTTCAGTCTTTCTGTTGGTTAGGCTGTGAATATATACCTTATGTAAAGTAAATGCCTACACTGGAGGTGGTTAAAACCAGGTTAGATAGATCCCGTTCTGCATGTCATTTTGGAGGAAAAAGGTCAACATTTTGCCTTACAATCACTGTTATGTGAAAATGTAAAATGCTTTCCCATGTTATTTCCAGAAGTGTTTAGATTAAAAACGGCTGATCAAGCAGCTGCATTTCAGGAGATTCAATAGCCCAGAATAATAATCACTGAAAAATCATGCACTCATTTTTGTACCTTTTTTGGTTTACAATTGTAAAATTGTATCCAAACCCTTTATCTTGCAAGGTATTTACCAAGAAAGAGACCTTGACATTGCTATGAATTCCATTGTAAATATGACATAAGAGACAAAAAATCCTGGTAGACCTCATCTGACAAGTTTAAACATTCTACATTACCCCTTTGTCAGCCACTGCTTCTGAGAACATCTGGCAGAGACAAAATGTGCTTCTTCTCCAGGTAACGTCCTTGCATAGTCCTACATCTCCAGGTAAACTCTTCTCTATAGACAGGTGACCTTACATTGAGTGTCTGTGCAATGGGGACATATTTTATTCTGTGGACTAGTAGATGGGAAAGAGTACAGTGAGGATAACTTAAGATCAATAACCTACCATGGTGAAATTTAACAGATTTGATCTTCTATCAGTCATAACTGTAATGTTTTCTTTCTTAGATGCCTTCCCCCATTCCTTATACTTACCACCATAGTGCATTTCAGTATGATCAGTCAAACACAGACATTTTTAATTCTCTGTTCATCTTCCTGTTCAAGATTGACAGATATAATAACGTCAAATAAAAGTAGGGTGGAAAAGAAACACTTGTAAAGTTTAACTGTGTTTTAAAGCCAGCTGACTAAATAGCAGCGAAAAGAATTTTGCCAATTATCTCAGTCACTAACTGATTGAAAGATTTAATAGAAGTATCATCTTTGCTATAAATACAATATTACTCTTCTGACATATAGCGAGAAGTTGCAGGAAGGATACTGTATTTTTAGTAAGTTTAATTTAATGTTGAAAAATGTTGCTCTTGAAGCATTAGTTATTTTATATACAATTGTATAATTGAGCACTACGATTATCACAGCAACAATAATCCAATTATGAAGGTCTTTTTTTTATCTATTATATATACAAGTCTAATGTATGCCTTTTAGAATCTGCATCGAGAAGAACATGGTTTATGAGGCATTCAAATTCTGCCAGGAAAAAGCATCTAGTGGGTACTAAGAGAAGAGGTGTAGGTAACAGGATCTGTGCCCTGTAGAAAATCCTAACCACTTCTTGCTGCAGTAGTTCCCTTGGCTCGTATAAAGCATGGTCCTGGCACACCCTGCGTGTTCCCCTGCCAGAAACTGGGGTGGCTGGAGTCCACTGCAGCTGCCAGATGAGTGCATTGCACACAGGGAAGGCATTGCCTCTACCAGCTCTGTTTTCTGCCAGTACAATGCAGAGGAAGGCATGAGTCACCCCACACAGACTTCCTGTATGAGTTTGATTAGCTAAGATCTTTTTTTATGTAATTATATTTTTAGAGAAGATGTATAGTGGCCTGCATTTTCTGGAGCAAAAGGTTGCTTTGCCTATTCTCAGCTTCTCTGCTGAAGTTGGTAAAACAGTGTTCAGATCTCTTCTGAAAATGGAACCACTTTAAGGAAGAAGTCAGGCACATGCCTTGATTTAAAATATGCTAGTGGCTCTGTGTTATGAACAGTATGGGCAGTGTGTATATATTTATAGCACAGGTAGTAAATATTTTATAGTAGTCTTGATTTTACTGGTTTTTCTAATTTAAAAAGTATGCTCTACTTCAAATGTTTCCCAAATTCATTCCACCTCAGCATTGCTGTTAATATCAGTACACACTTCTTTCTAAAATGTCCCATATTTTTAAAATCCACATTTCTACTGGTTGAAATTCCTCTTGCCTTGTAAAATAGTGAATGATCTTGTTATGGGACTCAATGCAATGCAGATTGCAGGCAGCCCAGTCCCTTCAGACTAATGAAGCCCATGATGTTTGGCCCTGCATGTGTTGGGTCCTGGTCTTTCAGCATAATGTGTACAAATGATGGTTTGTTTGTTTGTTTGTTTCCTTGGTTTTTTTTTAAGAAAATGTTGGTGTTTTCTGGATGGGATCACTATACAATTCTGAAAACTGGCTATTGTACAGGTCATGTAGCTATTTTGGTATGCACTTCCATTGCAAATTCTACCCATTTTAGAAATACTTGGAGTACATATGGTGCCATGTAATTAAACTATGATGGCTCCAGTGGAAGTGTTATGCTCTATCAAGCTCATAAAATCAGTTGAAAAGAATTTTTTTTTAAGAAGATGCACACCATACAATGTGGAGGATAATGCATCTTTTCACAGTTTATTGAACTTCATTTAGATAATTCAATTTTTTGAAGTCTATAAATACTTATTTATTTGCAAATGCTTGACATTATGATATGACTGTATTAGCTCACATGTACCCTAATGAGAATTAAAGAAATTAAAAATCTTGTGCACTAGTACAAGAAAAGTCAAAAGAATCCAGTAAAAATAGCCAAGAAAATATGATATGAGAAACAAATATCAGACACATTTAAAATTAAATCTGCCATGCTGTTCTCAGTCCACCCCACTGTGTCTAGGGACTGATGAACAGTGGGTGTTTTGTGACTGGTTTTTTCGGAGTGAATCTCATTCCTGGGAAAGGTCCTGGGCTGATACAAATAGCATGCAAAAGGTATGTTTTTTTTTAAATTGTTCCACACATTAACTGCAGAAAAATCAAGAAAAGTATGAGCTGCTGAGCATCCTTATCTCCCCAGGAACTTAGTGAAGGGAAGGGCATTCAGAATCCCACAGGATGGACTGTCCCTTTGTTTCCCTTTAATTCACTTTTAGTTTTTTGTCATTGGAGCAAGTTCTAGATAAGAAAGAGATGAGCTTTCCTTGCCTCTCTTTCCCATAGCTGTTGGATTTGTAGGAATTTCTGTGCTTCACAGTTCCAACATAGGAACTGAAAGGGCTCTTAGCTCCAAATCTCTCAATCAAGCACACCTTTTGTAGGGGTGAAGAATTTTGCCTAGAAAACATCTCATTGTTAGAGGACAAGGATGATCTCACAAATTAGGTGCACTGTTCTCTTCAGTACAAAATTGCAAGGAAGTCGATGTCCTGGAAATGCATTTATGCACTTTTGTTTCCTAGTCCAAAAAGAGCCAGTTGCCTAAAAAAAAGGAGAAGAAGACTTAGCTAATATCTCTCTGAAAGAGGTTTCTGATTTTGCCACAAGCACAAGGATGTTTTTGCACCGATCTCTTTGCAAGACCAGGTTCTGCTACTGAATGCATTCTGATTAAAATCAATATTCAAACCTTTGCATGCTGGGATTTGTGAAGGAGTTTGTAGTGGTTTGGACTTTGTTTTCCCCCAGAGGATAAGAAAAGTGGTAGACCCCAAGGGGTGGAAACCCCTGGAAGTTTTGAATTTCTGTCCAATGAGCGCTCCTGCAAAAAATGTAAACATATCACAACCAGACCGGAAGAGAAGAGTTGTAGTTTGGTTAGAAGAAGGTGGCCATGTTGTGAGCCACGAGGAAGGGGCTCTGAGCCCCACAGGGGGGGCTTTGGCCCCCCAGCCCCAGCTGGAGCCTGTGGGGACCTGGAACAGCATAATGCTGGGCTAGGTGCCTATAGTTATGCTGGGAGATGTTTTCTTCATCGTGGGCAGTGGCCGTGGCAGCGGCCGGAGAAAGCAGCAGCCAGAACTGAACCGAAGAAGCAACAAAGACATGCAGCACCAGAGAAGGGACTCCTGGAAAGAGACCTGAGGGAAGGAGAGTCAGCAGCTGAGTTCTACAGAGTTCTTGGGGGTAAGAACTGATACCAGACCCCCCAAAACTCCTTTGAGACCTCCTGGAAGGAGGAAGTTGATAGACTCTTACTTGAAAGAGCCTTGAAGTGCAAGATGCACTGCAGAGAGGAGCTGAGAAGCTCGGACGTCCTGAGAGCTCAGCCAGGACGGTGTGGGAGGTTGGCCTTGAGGCCCTCCCTTGCTGCAAGCTACAAAGAAGCTCGCAGCCTGAGACAGGGCACAGAGGCCCTGCAAGGAGCTTGAATCTCCTGGAGATACCAGACCGTCACGAAGACCCCCTGTGCTTCGTGATATGACCGTGGTGAAACGACCTTGTCTGGGGTGACGAAGCCCACGGAAGACCACTCGTTTGGAGAGACGAGTGGCCGAGGGGGATACCCCCCCCTCGTGTGTGCTGGCAGAGATCCAGCTGTCAGCTGCTACAAGAAACAACAGAGAGAGAGAGAGCCTGCTGCCTTAGAAGATGCTGCTGCTTAGTGACTGCTACTCTGAAGAAGCTGCTGCCCTGAGAGACTGGAAGGGATCTGTCTCTTCTTTCCCTCCTGGACTTTTATTTGGAGGGTAGAAGAGATCTTATCCATTGTAAATACTTATGTCATGGTAGAGATAGTTGTAGTCGTGTGTATAATGTATTGTAGTATTTATTTGTACAGTCATTGTAATATATTCCCTTTCCCCATTCTGAGTCTGGTTGTGTTTTGTCTGGAAAAAAACCCATCTCACATTGGGTTGAGATGTGGGAGGGGGGATGGAGCTAGGGAATTGGAATTTGGGCTATCTCAAACCATGACAGAGTTAAAAAAAAATCTATTTTCATAGCAGAGAAAATGAAGGCACAAAAATAAGACTGTAGAGTTTCTTATTTGAAATTTAACAAGAAAAAAAAAATCAGATTAGTATAACCTTAACTGCACAATGTAGATGCTTACTTGAGATATGAAGGCAGTATTTTTTTCTAGCTGAATTTGGGGTCTCTTTCCAAAAAGCCTTTATCCCCTGGACTAGACATGAGTGTGAGCAGAAGTATTGCATTGCATTCTACAGCTGGAACAAGCAAACAAAAAAACTTCTTTGTAATTGGGAGCATACATTAATACAATGGAAAGAGACCCTTTTGGCAATGTCTCCATGGCACTCCAACAGTATTACTGACAGGAGCAGCTCTCTTCTTGCCTGCTCCATTCCATCTTATTGATACAAGTCTTGACAATCAAGCTGTGTATGAAGTGGAGGCATCACTTTGAGTTGCAAGTATCATTTAAAATACTCAGTTAGTTGCATATTTTATATATTGCTATAATATCATTATGCAGCTATATCACGCTTCTTTTCCAGAAATTCCTGGAAACCTGAAATTGCTTGTTCCTTGTTGTGACCACAGGCTGTTGAAATTCAAATGAGCTTTTTGCTCAGCTGCAATTGTATTAAGTCTGTAGGACAGCCTGTGATGCCTGGACTGGAGGCAGGAGACAGCTCTTGTTAGTAAATGTGTATTTGAGCATATTGGTATTACTTAATGATAGCAAATCATCTGAAAGTCAAAGGAAGGCTCTTCAAGGGAGCAATGCCTTGCCTGGTGAATAGGAACAAGTCCGGGCCACATCTTTAGAAGTAATGAATTCTCATTTCTTTTCAATCTAGCAAATGCACTCTTTAAAGGTTAATTCTTAAATAGTCACTTGGGAACAGACGTCTCCTTCAGTCTGATCTCTGTGAGTCAAGCAGACTGCTAAGAAACCTCAGTTTGTCTCTTTTATTGCCTAATGCCCCTTTGTTTCAGATTAAAACTGCTGATAAAGATGATTTCAACTGCTTCATCTCCTGCATATTTTGTAACTGCTAAATAAAGGGATGAGCTGATATAACTAAACAATAACAAACTGATATTCAGGCAAATTACAATTGCATTTCCCAAATTCCTTACTGTTATTTGAGGCAGTGAGGCAAATGGAAATGTGCTTTTTTTCTATATTATTCAGGTGGCACAAAGACTCTGAGGAGACAGTTGCCTTGGCTGAACAAAGGACCATAAAGGCTGTTGGGATGATGCAGTAAATTGTCATTTTCTCTTATTCAGGGTGATCTGGCTGAAGGCTGAGTAGTAACTAACGCGTGTCTGTGACAACCAGAAAGGATGCTGTCCTTGTTCCATGGCCCTCATGGACCTAGATAATCACCTCCACCCCCCATCTGCAGCTCTGAAATTCTTGCAAAGATAAAACAGATTGAAATTATTTTGACACTGTTCATTCATCTGTATGAGCACAGAACAGGAAGGTTTGACAGGAAAATACGTCAGAGACATATGATAAACTAATAGTATCCAGATGAATGCAAGTGCTGCCTGGAATATAGAAGATGGTGGGTAAATTGCTTGAAATGAGCCTTATTGATTCCACTCTGTGTTGATGGGGCATATCTGAAGGAGGAAGTTTCATTTAAACACTTGGGCACTACAGTAATTAATTGAACTCTGGGACAGTTTATGTAATGGACTGGCTCTGATTCTTTAGGAGCTGGTGACTATCTCTCTTAAATATGAAGCATGTTAATAGCAAAGCAGCTAATTTATTATAATGAAGTGAAAAAATACCGTAGCACCCTCGTGGCCCAGATAATGTAGCAGCAGGTTACTGCTCTGATGAATAGGGACGTTGCTCAGCAGATGTAATGCTTTCTAGTCTTAGAAGAGGATAGATCAATTTCTTCCTCTTTATGAAGAAGAATGATTCCTTTGCAGTGCTACTGAGTGATGTGTGTATTTAGTTGTTTGAGATAATCACCCCCAGAACAATCCAACCATTAAAGGTGTGCTTAGCTGTTATTTTTCTTACTATATAAATAAGATATTAATTTGTAAAACAGGAAATACAAGAGAAATTCGATTTCTGTTTCTGTACCTTGGTAGGATTTATATAGACTTTTACTGCTCTCATTGTATTTAGGGAATACCAGAGAGGGGAAGGGCCATTCCCTGTGGGCAGGGAAGGCTGCAGATGGGAACACGTGGGGCTTCCAGGCTGAGATAGCTGTGTCTGGGTGGGCAGCCCAGAGAAAGGCTGGGACTCAGTAGATGGCAGTCTTCCCTCAAAATCTACCTTATATCCCTGACTAGGCTGAGCTGGAGTAGAGCTGAGAAAGGGACATAAGCTCAGCACCCTCCACATTTTAAACCACTTTTTGCAAACTCTTTATATACCTCTGGAATCTGGTGGTTATACACCCAGTGCTCCATCAGCATTGTTTAGGGGTGCCAGTTACAAAACTCCTTGCTGGTATTCCAGCCCTACAGCTGCCCATTTGCCTTTACTTGTTAGAGGTGACTTATGTCTGGACAAACAGAAGAGCAGAGGAATGGAGAACACAGAGCTGAACCAGCTCTGGTAGCAACTGTCTCCCAGTTTTTCTCTCAACCAATATCTGAGATTTCTTACTGTCAGGTTTCATAATAGAGAAAAAAATAACATAGTGACAGTGTTGATGAATGCCTTGGACAACTTTTTCCTGGCCATCACCAAGGAATAGCATTATAATAGTATAACTGAATGAATGACATTCAGGATGATACATTATGCTTTGAATAAAGATGACTTCTAACATAAAAATCAATGTCTGGAATTTATTATGTCATTTAACTTAACTCTTGATTTTCATTAATTTGGGAAACGTAGCATTCCCAGTGGATACCTGAAAAGGTAGCTTTGTCCTGTGTTGCAAGTATATAAATAGCAAATCTTCCCATGCCAAGATTTAGGTCTATTTGCAGAGACTTCCCTGCTGTTCTCACTGCCCCTACTATTGGTATGGTAATAAGGTCTTCATGATTTAAGACTTCAATAATTTTCTGTAAGTCTTTTCTTGTGGTCTCTCCTGATCTGACTTCCCTGCTCAGCCTGTGCCATGTTTGAGAGCTCATTGAAAGTTTTTTTCAGCTGAAACAAAGGTGAAGTAGCAGCACCCTATGACCTCTCCTTACATTTGCAGATGTGCTCTTAGGTAGTCCTGCACATTTAAACAGGAAAGGAAAACACAGCTGGAAGTGAGGAAGACAATTCTGTAGTAAATTCTGCTTATCCCTTAGTGTCAAACTGAAAAAAAACCTGACTCTGATCCTGCTTGTGAAAAACATCCTGAAAAACTGTTTAGGGAGTAGAAAGATTACATTTTTTAGTGTGTATAACATGGGTGTTTTGTTTCAATAAGGACTAAAAACTTTGATTTGATGTTATTTGTCCTACTACACATATTCAGGTAGAGGGGAATGACTGATGACATTTTTTCTAGAATATGTTCAAAACGATGAAGTAAATTTAAGTTAGATATTAGGACTAACTTTTTGACTGGTAAGCAGGATGAAACTCATGAAAAAAGCCTTGTAAGGCTAGATTAGACAAAGCTCTGCCAGGGATGCTCTATTTAAGTTGATTGTAGCTAAAAAAGCAGAGGAATGGACAGTCAGTTGCTGTCTTCAGGCAACTCCCAGCCTGTCAGTTCTGAGATACTCTGCAATAAAACACATTATTACTAGCAGTGAAAGAAAATGCTCTGAATTTCTCAAAATGAAATGTTTCAACTATAACGAAAAGGAATGAGTAGACTATTTTTGTAAAATCTACAGATAGAAATGTTACTGCAAAAATGCTTTGATTTAAGTAGGACAGAATCTTCCATCAGAAATTTTTTTAACCAGTTTTCCTCTTCCTCTCTTTGGGGTGTGCTTTGTTATACAACTGTAACTTTCACCAGAAGTTCTTCCAACAGCCTGTTCCTTGGGTGTTTGCTAGAGAAGTGATTTCCCAGTCCATGTGTTTCCCAGTCCAATGTGTTTGGATTGCAGCTCTGCAGGACCTCTGGTTTTTCTGACTCATACCAATGTGCAGCACACTGAGAGGAGATGTCCTCACAGCAGCACATACAGTGCTAGAGAGATGGAGGTCATGCTGTTGGGCTTTAGGTCATCAACAGAATCTGACCTGCAAAGGCTATGTCTGTACTTGAAAACTTCAGCCAAGAAACTGTCTCTGTAGATCTAATTGCCGGTCAAACTGACAAACAACACAATGTGCTTGGCTCTTAACATTAATCTAGTTTTATATGGTCTGTAACCAGAAGCCACGTCCCTTTATTAGAGGGTTTTACGGACTATGTCTATAATAGTAAATAAAACAGCCAGGGGCAGGTCTACAGTCTTGAGGCCAGTTGGTGCTGCATGATGCTGTATCTGGACGTAAGGAACCCTGCTCCCTTTCTCCCATAAAACAGGACTGCCGTACCGAGGCCGCCAGCACTGAGAGATCCCTGCCCTTGCTGCACTTGAGCCCTTCCTAGGCAACGTTTGAGACAGCAAAGGCAAAGCCAGAGTTAGGGACTGTGGTAACAGCTTAACTGAACACAGAGTTGCAGACCACCAATTGGCCTGTGTCTTGACCTTGTTCAGTTTATTATTATAGACATAAACATACGTGAAGCTGAACCCACTCTCCATATTTTCTCCTTTCAGCATTTTGCCAAGGTAAGGAAGAGATACATTGGCTTTCTATATCTCCCTATCTTCACTGAGGGGTGGTGTGGCTTGCCTAGGTTTATGTAAAAATCTTGTAGAAAAACTGGAATGCATATGCCAGGCCCTGCGTCACACCAGACCACTGTTGTTTAAAAATGTGCACTGACAGTCAAAACTGTGTTTTATGCAAGGATCTCTTTTGCCCACTGTGGCAATGGGTAGGGACTTCAAAATATGTGTACTTTAAAAAACCCCTCAAAACCCATGAGAAACAATGAATTTTTAAACACTCTTCTCCCTAAAATTTGATAAGATATGGGGTATTTTTACCTCCTGCTTTTTTAGAGTGGAAAATTTATTTCAATTAGACTTGGAAGCCCCTCACCTCCAAAATATTCCATAATTATCAGTGAAAAGTACAGAATCAACAGAAAAATCTGTTTTATTAATTGCTCACAAACATAAATCGTTCAGACAATACAAATCTACTTCCTGCTTGGGCACTTACCAGGAAGAGCTCCAGCTGAGATTTATTTTCTTTTCTTTAATTTTAATTGAATGTGCTGCTACAGATACTGTGCACAAATACCGAGCACAGTAACTGACTTAATTACAAGCATGACTTTATGCGTCCCCTTAATACAACCACAGTTTCTGTGTAATCTCTCCCTCTTTCTCACTTTGGGCTTTGACAGATGGGCTCTGTCAGACTGAGCAGCCGTGATCCAAGGTGTTACCGCTCTCAGCTCTCCTCTGCCCCGTGCTACCGTGAGCTGCTATTCTGGAGCAGGGTGCCAGGAGCCGCCGTGATCCTCTCTGTCACTGCAGCAGTTGGGTGGCTCTGCAGCTTGGAGCACTGATGAGCCGAGAGCGATCCGTGCTGAGCAGCAGGTAGGTTTGCCTCTGATGCCTCTGCTACGGGAAGGCTGACTTTGGAGAAAAAAGGGGGTGGACAGATGGGTTGATAATGCCTTCAGCCACATATACTGGTCTGTAGGAGCCCCTAGCTTCCTCTAACAGCATCCCAGCACTGCCTACACACTTGTGAATTTTCTGTTTCAGTAATACCAGCACAAATTTCCCTGTGGCAAACTCCTAGCCACCGCCCTGTTGTCTACCATGTGCACACCCAAATGTTTAGAAACCTGAGTTTGCTCACTAAGTCATGTTATGGTAAAGCATTTGAAAATTGAATTCTGCTCTTTTGCCCTGTGATATTCAAACTGTGCAAGCATAAAAGATAGAAGATAAAATTTTTTTGGACATAGTTTTTTTTTTTTTATGTAAAACTGAATCTTCACATAACCGCATGAATTCTTCTAGGACTTTTTAGAGAGTTTGGGGTGGCCCAAAGCGCTGCCAGAGAAGTGCATGTTCAAGCTATGGTCCCACATCAGTGCCATTATCAGGCTCTGTTTTGGGACCTGCATGGGGAACAAAGAGAGAGTTTACCCTCTGCCCCCCCCTCCCCACCCCCAGTAGAAAAAGAGCCTGTGATTGCCCTCTGAAACAGAGGTGACTTCACTTCTCTCCTTTCCTCATGGAAAGAGAGATCAAAGAAGAGCTGCATGGTGCTGAGGGAGAAGTACATTGCTGTCAGGGAATTGTGTGGTCCTGGGGGTGAGGGAGTTAGTCATCCTGTTCCATGTTAGCCTAGCCCTATGGAAGCAGAGTGACTGCTGCTGTCATCCCAAGGGATTGGCCTGCCCAGAAATTCTGTTCTTTGACACAGTCAGCATCTACTCTTCATATATTAGACCCTACATGACCTGCTACCTCTTCAGAGTTGCAGCTCAGTGTGTTGGTTCTGATCATTAGAGCCTCTCACTGTCTTTGTGCATTACTCTGTTCAGCTGGGAATTGTTTTCAGTGAAAGTCTTCTCCTCTGGAACTGATCCCAATCTCAACCACAGATAACATCAGTGAAATGGAAGGTCTAGCCATAGAATCATGATCAAGAAATAATGATTTATAGAACTCTTTGACAGATCAGTATAGGTCAAGATGTGCAAGAATATTTTAATGTCACTTCAACACAGAGATTTGCTGAATGTTAATGGCAAACCATATTTTGTTTTCAGTGAGGGTTTACCTTTTTATTTTACACTGTATTTATTTCTGCAATAAGTGTTAACAAACTAGCAGATGTATTTTTTTTTCATTCTATAGCATGTATCAAAGAGCTATTTATTCACAGTACAGTGATCATAAATTTGGTTTCCTTAGTGATTTCCCCTGTGTGCATGAACTCTGGTTTATGCTCAAATTCTTTTCCCTGTTAGATCAAATTATTTGTCTTCAGGGAAGATGGGTGGACTGAAGTGACAGTAATATTTGTGATGGAAATCTGAGAAATGAGTACTTTTGTGATTATTTACAAGGCAGATATTGGGGAACTGTGTGTTCGTTTTGTTATACTAAAAATATAGGTGAAAAAAATCTGGTTTTTATCCATAGAGATGGAATGGAACATGTATTAATTCCAACATGTGCAATTGCATATCAGGAAGATGGATGGAAGAAGAAATTCTCAAAAAACCCCACAAAACATAAGTTTATACCTAAGATTTCCCTTCTTCATGTGGATTTTCTGCTCCATAGCCTTGTGTCTCTGGAGACATGCCTTAGATCACCTCATTGCAGTATCTTGTGTTGAACTGAGTAGTGTTCATGTGAGCAAACTTGAGAGTAGGACCAACCCCTTGGGGTTCCAATATCTGGTGTCAGGTTGTTTGAGCAGAAAACCCATCTGCTCTTACACACTTTATTCCTTCACATCCTCCATTTCTATCCTGAAGAAGGATTTCTGACAGTACAGTACGTGGTTGGGATTTTCAGACTACAAAATGTAGAAACAGGGGAAGAAAGTTTTTCTTCTTTGTCTCCCTATAAGTATTAAAATCTCTCCTCTATTTCTAAGAGCAAAGAAGCTTGACTCATAAAGATGTAGGTTGATATGAGTTTGCAACCATCAATGAGGGTGTACAATTAGGATCTGCATGAATTTGTTAAAAATATTAGCAAATCCACAGTCCCAGTATTGTGCAATGTTCCTTGGTCTGCAATCTGTTAGGAGCCATGCTATGCTCTTAGCCCCTTTCATATGTGAACGTTGACTACTGTGTTTTCTCTTTATCTGTAACTCTCTTGTAAAGTTTTTTAATATTGGAGCACAAATTAGAGGTGAATTACGCTATTGTCTTGGCTGTATGTGCTTCCTTGGATGTGGTTCTTAGTCCATGGATATGTTATGTTTGCTGTTACAACAGTGTTTGGGGGCCGTGATTAGGATTTGCTCAGCTGTCCTAGATGCTGTCACACCTGCAGAGTCCACAACAGGTACAAAAGTGATCTTGAGGAGAGACTTGCAGGTTTGAAGCTAAAGCTTTATTCCTAACCGAACATTGAAGAAAGGGTGCAAAGCCTCCAGAGGTAAAGTGGATGTGCTAAGTAGCCCATGGCAACAGCAGTGATAGTGCACGACATGGATAAGGAGGCTTGAGTTGAGATTAGAAAAAGATGTTCTTGTTCCTTTCCACACTTCTAGCAAAATGATAGTATTCAGTTACCAAGAGTGTGGCTGCCCTAGAAAATCTAACATCTAAAAGAGCAAAGCAGCATTTTCTACCTTTTCACCTTCATTTTGTTGCTGCATTCATCCTTTGGTTGCTCATACAATGAGTGACTGCAGAAAAACAACCAAACAAGCCCTTGCAAAATCTAGTAAATAAAAAAATGAAAGGCATACAACAGAGGAACATGACAGCTCAGGAGAGGAACAGAAAAAGTTTTTATGTAAAACAGCTCATTTTGGACTGACACAAAAACTGATTGTTTTAATGACTGGGAAAGTAAAGGGTGATTAAAGGCAAATTATATATTTTTTGATACATATATTTTCTTCAAGTCATATCTTGCAGAAGTGTTAGGATCTGAGGCTACTGGAAAGCTCAGGATGGACATTGAAGTTCATCTCAAATTTACAAAGCTATATTGATTGTTCTGCTCTAGTACTTTGAGACAACATAGTGGTAATCATTTTGGCAGCCACGTAGCCCCTAGACTTTTCTAAAGTGATCTAAGTGGTTGACAGTATATTAATGTTCCCATAATGTTGCCATTACGCTGCTTGTTTCTGTACTGATTTCTTAAGTAGGACATAGCAACTTTTGTTGGGGCAGCTCTTGTGGCAAAGACTGAGTGAAATGTGTCACACCATGTGAGTTAATTTGGTCTAACAGCAGTTCATTCCCCAGACAAATAAGAAAAGGCACTGGTGTATGTGAAAAAGAGTCTTGAGCTATGTTCCTCTAATGTTGTTGTAACAGTGTGGTAGTGTTTTAAAAAAGAAGGGGAAGGAAATTAAAATTCATAAACTTAAGACTTGCATGGTGAACCCAGCATAAGAATTATAGATGTTGGCTGATGCACTCATTTTAAAATTATTGAGGAAACTTTTAAGGTACTAGCTACTACCAGATTTTTTACTCAAGGTATCTCAAGATGGGTGGATGTGATAGCTTTTTCCTTACCTACTTCCTAATGCCCAGAAAGATCTTTGTTCTCTGATTTAAAATTTCTCTAAATAGTTTGCCATAATATCAAATAATTGTTGCTGAAGGGTAGTTAATGAACCAATTTATAGCTATTGTAGCAAAATTATGTCCTTTAAGGAAACAGTCTTTAAAAGAATAATTAACCATTTTTGATGGAGCTCTAGCTGGTGGAAGTGCAGCTCCTAAGCATGATATTTTATTTAAGCACATTTTTGGAGCAATTTAAGTCAGACATTTGTTTTTCTCTAATGGACACTGGAAGTTCTCCACCACTGAACAAACAGATTTTCACAGTTCTAGCTGTTGTATTCCTGAGCAGTGTTTCTCTTGAAAGAGTCTCCTACCAGCTGTGGACTCACAATTTATTATGTGATACTGAAGGTCTAATGCCTTGGTTAACAGGCTGTTAATTATGTTAATGGTGCTTAGGAAAAGATTATTATGAAATTTAGTTAATAGTCCTTTACAGTGCAAATACACTGTCTTAATATAGAGATATGAAAATATCACTATGGTGTCTCTTCATGAGTGAGAAATTAAAGAGATGAAAAGGATACAGTGCTTACGGCTGAAACTTTACAAAAAATACATAGCAAAATTTCAAAATAAGTCATTTCATTGGAGAATGATCCAGGTTTTGCTACAGCCCATCCAGCCTCTGGTACTGTTATGTTTTATTCACATTGTCACTGAAAGTCTTTAAGACAATGATGGTATCCAAGGTGTAAAAACTGGTGAAGTATAGAAGTAAGGAGAATGAAAATCCCTGAGGTAAAGCCATGTCATGACATATTTCACTAGAAAGAATAATATAAACAGATATTTCCATGATGAATAATGTACTATTGAAGTAGTGTGTTTGTAAAACTAGATTGAATGGAGCAAATTACAGAGGATTTAATAAGATATATGGTATTATTGCAGAGAAGAAAATCAGTAGCTATTTTTGTTTCTCAAGGTGAAGAAACTGAGCAGGGCAAAATGTTTGCTCAGTAACAGTAGAATATTTATTTTTTTGCCTTTCTTTTAATGTGGCACAAAACTTCCCATGGAAGTCAAGGTAATTTGTACTAATGCACTGTAATTACATCTATAGTGGGAGTGCATAAAACAAGTTCATCAAAGAAAGTCAATGTTGTTTTATCTCCTGTTTAAGTTTTCATTACAGCTTCATTTCTCTCTAACCCTCTTTCACACAAAAAATATCTAATAACTCTCTCTCTCACCCCTAAACCCATAATTTACATAGCTGAAGTTGAGAGGAAGACTAGAATATACAGTTGAAAGTGGAAACATAGGAATATATATCAGGCCAAAGTTCTATTATTTTTATTGTATCTAGAATTTTGAAGGAAGTATATTGTTAACACAGAGTTACACTGGTGAATCCAGACTATGTCCTTTCTGCTAAATTAGATCCTTTATTTCACAGTAGAATTATATATTACACTAAATTGTGTCCTTGTTCGATGTACACTTTGGAAATTTGGTACATATTAGCAATTCTAGAGTCACTTCAAAGCAGTGAAAAACCCAGGTGAAGATGCCCATGAGAAAACATATGACGGTTCCACAAAATAAAACTGACGATATTTGGTGGGGTCTTATATACGAAATGCACACCTTTGTGTAGGATGCTAAGACAGATGATTTTTAGTTGAGATTTATTAATCTTTTGAGTTATTCAAATACACTCTGTCAATTAGAAAAAAATGTAGTATTATAAAAAGCGTACCTTAATAAGAATTTTCGGTAAACTAATAGTTTCAGGATCTTCAAGAAGAAAATGGCAAACTAGTTTCTCTGTCTTGCCACCTTCAAACCCTCCACCACACCTTTAGGTTGCAAATAGCAAATCAGTATTTATTAAGAGTCTGTAAGTTAGTATGTATTATACTTAGCGTGCAATAGACTACAGATTCACAGATCTGCATATAGAATCACAGAATGATTTGGGTTGGAAAGAACCTTAAAGTTCATCTAGTTCCAACATGTTGTGGGCAGGGACCTTCTCAGGGACCAGGCTGCTCAAAATCCCGTTCAACCTGTCCCTGAACACTTCCATGAATGAGCCGTTCACAGCTTCTCTGGACAACCTGTTACAATACCTCAACACCCTCATGTGGGAGCCCAAACCCAGCTTTCAGCAAAGGAAAACAAGGGCTGACAAAAACCTCGTGATCTGAAGGAGCTGGACCCTTCTCACAAGACCTGTTAAAGTTCTACCTTATGGATCTAACCTGGCTCCAGCAGAAATCAGAAAAGACTTTTGAGATGATTGTATCAAACCATGCCTAAACTCCTTAATCCCTTTCCCTCTATGTAATCTTGGTTGAAGAAAATATTTAACCCATTGGGCAATGGTAGTAAAAACTTGTGTAATTCCATAATGTACATAACTTGTCCCCTTCATTAACATGTCCAGCCCCAGATGCCTTTAAAACAGTGTTCTCGTGTTCAATAAACTATTCCAGTTCCCCCATAGTGGGATTGTGTCTAGCTTTTATTTTTCAGACCACCACTCCCTCACAATAAAGGATTTCCTCCTAATATTTAATCTAAACCTACCCTCTTTCAGTTTAAAACCATTCCCTCTTGTCCTGCCACTACATGCCCCATCCCTCTCAGTCTGTCTTCATAGGACAGGTGCTCCAGCCCTCTGATCAGCTCTGTGGCAATCCCCTGTGCTTACAGCAGGATCAGCTACAGAAGGTTTCTCAGAGCCTTGTCCAGATGTCGTTTGAATATCTTCAAGTGGGGAGACTCCAAAACATCTCTGGACAACCTGTTCTGATGTTTGACCAACCTCATAACAAAAAGTTTCTTACTTACGTTTAGATGGAATTTTCTATATTTTTTTGGCCATTTCCTCTGGTCCTGTCACTGGACACAATGAAGAATAGTTTGGCTGTGTCTTGTTTACGTCTTTCTGTCAAGTATTTATATACATTGATAAGATTCCTCTGGTACTTCTCCAGGCTGAACAGTCCCCATTCTTTCAGCCTTGTCTTGTGTGAGAGATGGTCCAATCCCTTAATCACCCTTGTGTCCCCTTGCTGAATGCACTTCAGTGCATCCTTGTCTGTCTTGCACTGGGGAGCCCAACGGTGGACACAGTACCTGGCTGTGTCTCACCAGGCCTGAGCATAGGGGAAGGATCACCTCCCCTGACCTGCTGACAACATTCTTCATGCAGCTCAGGAGGCTACTGGCCTGCTTCATGGCAAGGGTACACTGCTGCTCCATGTTCAACCTGGTGTCCATTGGGACCAGCCAGTTCTTTTGGGCCAAGCTGCTTTCCATCCAGTTAGCCCCGTACTAGTATATTAGGTTATTCTTATACTTTAAAATAAAACGAATTTAAAATAAAGCTAAAAGCAAATATTTCAACTTTTCTCTTCAAAGCAACATTTCTGCTTGCCTTTTTTTTTTTCCCCTTCTCCATAAAAGGGTCAGAACAGTAGTTGAACTTCAGCAATATGTTAAAGCACCACTGAGAACACCAAAGCAGCATCATGTGTAACCTTAACATATGCCACGAGGAAGCTTGGAATTAAAATGTGTAGAAATATAGAAGGATTGTGACAAACAGCTGAACTTTCTAATGAGAAAAAGACATGGATTATATGGATCTTATTTTTATGTGGGCTTTTTGTTATGGGTTTTGTTTTTATAAGCATTACTCAAATAGCACAGCATATGTTACTCAATTTTTGGTGTTAGACATTGTCTTTCAGGTTCAGCTGAAGAATACAAAGCAATCAGTGCTATATTCCTAGGGCCAGTTCTGACATATTTGGAAGCAGAGATGGAGCAGCTCCTAGTAATTTTTTGAGGGCCAAAACTACCATTGACAACAGTTGGAAATGCATTACCCTCAGCCATTATAATTGAGACTATGGAAAAGAAGTGAGGGAGAAATAATTTTCTTGTTTGGATTTGCCACTAACTTTATTATGAGAAAACTTGGGCAACTAAAGGCACTACAGACATTTCATGTTTTGTTGACACACTGGCAAACCCCAAAAGGCTGTCTAGCATCTCAAACAAGATAACATTAATTATGGAAAACAATCTGATGAGAATCCATCAGATCCCTGCTCAAGCATTCTATTACAATGCAAAAGACTGTAAGAGCTGAATGAATTAGTGTACCCTGCTAATGGAATGTGCCAATGAGGATATCTGGTAGGAAATCGAAGTTAGGAACTGGTAAAGCAGCAGTTGCACTGATTGCTCATGCCAGAGGGACATTTGGTCTGTGAAAATCTACCATTTAAGGACCAAACTGTAAATCTTCAACTGAAATGTTATTTCAGTTTTTCTGTGTGATGTGACAGCTGAAGGGCTTGCTATAAAGGCAGAGCCAGTACCTGCCAAAGTAGGTGTGCTGGAATAATATGTAGGAGAGTGTAAAGAATAGTTATATTGAACAAAAGCATCTTGGATGTAGCAAAACAAAAGAAAGCAAAACAAGAATTAATATAGGTAGAGGATAGACTGGGAGCTCTTTTATTTTGTTAAGTTTTTCTCCTAAAAGATTTGAGGGCAAGGAAAATATCTAGAATTGGGATCTTTTTTCTTTGTCCTGAGTACCTTACTGTGATTTGAATATGTGTAACATAGAATGAAGATGTGTATCCCAAGTGTAGACAGATTGTTTTATGATGCCTGTTCTCTTTCAGCCTCAAAAGCATTAAGAGTATTTCCATTGTGCATTTTCAGAACTTGATGAGTTTTTAAAGAATTCTTCCTATGTGAGAGCATCATATGAAGAAAAGAATTATCAAGCTGCAACAAAAAAGATTTTGTTAGCCTCTTCAACAACATACTTAAGAGTTTAATTTATATGCAATATAATTGATCTGAATCATAACAAAACAGAATAAATACCATGGAGATTTCAAAGAAAATGTTAGTATTATTACTTGACTCAAATACCAAGCAATGGTAATATAAAAATATTTATTTTCACAACATGTTGCAAACATGACAGCTTGATAATACTCTGGATGATTATAGCTGACATTTTCTTTGAAAAATAATAAACAATATGGTCTCCTGGAGCAATTACACAAATGATTATTGGGAATGTGCCCTGAGATATTCAGAGAGTAGCTCTCAGACTGGGGCCAGGGTTCCTCCAAGGATGGTGTCACGGATTGAAAAATAGCTTGCATTTCCCACCTAATAAGTAAGAACCTGAACCTGAGAAGTTAGAAAACAAGAAATTTCAGAAAGGACATAATGATTATTGAAAAAAGTTGAGAATTACTGTGCTTCAAGGAAAACACAGGAAGCCACAATGCCATTTTGTGTCCAAATAAAGCTGATTCATGATGTTACACAGAATGCACAGAAATGCATTAAGCACTTTAGAATTTGACAGGATAAAGAGCTATACTGCAAATCTCATCAGTTAAATATTTATTTCTCAGGGCAGCTAAGGAGAGTATTTTTATGTGCAGAAGTGATAATGCTGTAAATGCAGACAAATGACTGTAAAATCCCTGTAGGATGGTAAAGCTTCAAGTACAACACTGTTTCACAAGAAATCTTGGAAATCTTGAATGCCTCATGGCTTGAGCAATGAGGGGAAGTCAATACAGATAATTTTTAACATACTGTACAGTGCTTTGCACATTTTACCAAATGTGGATGAATGAATGTCTATGCACAGCTATAATACATTTTGCTATAATACGTTGGGTAGAGCCCTTCCCAAATCTTGGTTTGCAAAGCCTAGCCATGATAATACACTGCACAAATTTCAGAGCTGTGAGTTGATTGTTTGCTTGTGGCTGAGGAAAAGCCATGAGTAACTAAGCCACGATGTAGCTTTTCTGAAGTTCAGAATGCTTACTGTTATGGGAATGAAGGATTTAACAGCCTAAAGGTTTTGTGGAAATTAGTAATTTTTATTAAGTCACATAGTACTTTTTCGTCTAAATAAAGCAACACAGGTTTACCTATAAATAGTCTCTTTATAAATAGTTTCACTTATGAACCCAAGTTGATTATTGAAACCTGTTTATGGTTGTGAGGTTGCAATTTGATGTTTAATAGGTGAAAATATCATGTTTCAGTAACAATAATAGCTTAGGGTGTCCATAAAAAGATTGGGTGGAAGTACAGGACTATGTGGGCAATTCCTGTGCTGAAGTGCAAGTTATGCACTCCTCTATTATCAAAGAGAAACTATAGGATGTAAAAGAAGAAAACTCAGCTGAGTGCCAGAGCAATTTACTTACCCTTATGATGTTATGTACCTAAAAATTTCACCACTTGGAATATGATAGTGATATTTTCTTTACTAGAGGATCACAGGGATTAATATTTTGTCCTTTATATTAAACTCTTCAATTTGAAAACACAACTTCTTTTTTCCTTCATGAATGTTTTCTGTCACTAAAAGGTGGCAAGGTCCAATTTTCTGTATGGTTTACAGTCTAGGAAGAAATTGCCTGCTAGATACAATGAACATAGCTCAGTACAGCTCCAAGGACATGTGGTCAGCAACACTGTGGGGTAGCACAGTGTAATATTCAGCCTCACACATGTAGCTTGCAGAAACATGCTTATGGCGAAAGCGGGAAACTTGCATGTGGGGAAGAGCATCCCTTTTACCAGCAGTCAAAAGAGTCACAGATGTCTCTTCCTCACGCCTGCTACAGATCACAAGGCTGCAAAGAGGGTGCTCTGTCCCATATGCAAGTCTTGATGTCGGGACAACAAGCAATGGACGCAAAGTGAAAGTCAGGAAACACTTTTTTACTGTGAGTGTGACCAAGCATGCTGTGGAATCTCCACCCTTGGAGACATTAAAAAGCTGTCTGGACTTGGCCCTGGGCAACCTGCTTTAGGTGATCCTGCTTGAGCAGGGGCTTGGACCAGATGACCAATAGAGGTCCTTTCCAACCTCAACCATGGTGTGACTCTGTGAAGACATCCCAGAGGTCATGTATATTGGTAAATGGGTTTTGGTGTCTTAATATACATATCCTTCCACTCTCAGTACAAAGAACAATACTGCAGTCAAAGGCTGTGATGTGGTCAGAATTTCTTGGCAATACATATTTCTGTTTTGACTCCAGATCAAACAATGGCCTTAAGGTCATGACATTTGTAAGAAAATCCTGATCTTTTTCATCAGTTCATAATGTCATAAAATCTGGCTTTCTGAATCAAAGGAATAAGTCTTTTCACCAAACAATTTTGCTGGTATTATTCCTATATATTATTATAGGCAAACTTAACAGTACTCTTATATAAAAAAGCACAAGTCAGACATATGATACACTCAACTCGCTCTACAGGTAATGCAAAATTTTTCAGTGCAGGCGTAGTAACCACAGGAAAGCAAAAAGCAGAAAGTCAGTAGTTTGCTGTTGAGTATTTAGTCTACTGAACATGTTAATAGCATTGGCAGATTTAGGCAGACTTATTAATTACATGGTCCACATTTCAATTTCTCTTCTGAGTAGGTGCAAAATGTGTGTACTTCAAAGCAACTAATTTTTACAGACAACTGTGATAATTATTACCTGAAAGACACACTGCAGAAATAGCTGATCAGTTGTGTAAACCATTGAACTTTCTGAACACATATTTTCCCATCTTTATTTGCAGACACAAATATGCAAATTCTTTTCTAAAAATCTAGGTTTAATATCAAAACTTCTTCATTTATGAAACTCAACTGTGTAGAAAAAGGTGGAAGAGTAAAGACAAAAAGAATTTAAATGAGTCCAGATAGATTTGCATAATGTGGGAATATCACTACATTTTAATATCTATTATAATGTTTCTGATACTTAATAAAATCAGGTTAGTGCCAGACTTTAGTAAAGGTCATCATGGTGCATTTTAATTTTATAGCTACAACATTTTCCCATTTATTAAGATTATTTTCAACTAAGTGAATTAAATGAATGAATGACATGTTACAGAGGTAAATATTAAGGAAGGAGAATTATTATTTAAGTTAAAGGATGGTATTGGCAAAAGATCAAATGATTATAAATTGGCCATGAATAAATTTAGAGAGGAAATTGGAAGAAGGCTCCTTATCCATCCAAGAAACATGTTTATGGAACTGTCTGACAAAAGAGGGAGGGAACTGAGTAATTTGAACTGTTTTATAAGTAGTGTGATATGCTTTGGAAAGGGATCACATAACTAAATAGGACATCTCTCAGAGTGAGATTTGCCATAATCATGTCCATGTTGCTGAGTTTCTCTTCAGTACTGCTTAGAAAAAAGCTATCAGTTTCCTATTGTGATCTGTATTTGGCCTCTAGGGTCTGCATTCACTGTCCTCTGAAGCCGTGGAGGTGAGCAAATGGACACAGATGGGGTGAAATTGTACCTTTAATGGCATTACATCCTTAGATGGCTGGTTGCTGCCCTGATCACTCAGTCTGTGTAAAACCAGCTGCCAGGTATGAGCTCAGGAGAAAATTCTTTCCTGAATTTAAATTAACATCAGTCTTGCAGTCTGTGTCTATCTTAGCACTCTCTCTGAGTTTTATTTAACAACTAAAGCACATGGGCCTGTGGTATCAACAAGATTCTTCCTGCTTTTACCTAGGGCACAGTTCAGGCCTGGCTTTCTGACGGAGAGTTGGGAAGACTTTTTATCCTTTATTACTTTGTATAGATGTTTTCAGACTCCTCTCAACCGAGAGAGCTGTGACATGGCTGCGTGAAATTTGAGAAAATGTACTCTGTGCCTAATTTCTCCCATTCTTTGTTCTCAAATACTGTAATCATCTTACTTATTTTAAATAGAATCTTTAAATTCCATTTCTTAAGAAAATAAAAGTTACTCTTAAAAGAGGAAGATATGTTATTTGAATTCCTTAATTTTATAATTCTGTAACCATCTTCTTTCAGACTTTTTGCTTCATGTTCACCTTCATCTTTCTTCACATTGGTACTCCCCACCTTATTATACAATTATATAGGTGAAAGGAGACATCTGAAATGGAAGCTTTGCCTTCGATTCTGATGCAAGAGTCGAGAAAAGAGGTATTTTGGTATTTCTTTGTGGTTAAGCCATTGCTTAACAAGGATCCCATGAAGTCTAATGACAAAACTAAAAGGACAAAATTACCTAGTACTTGCTTATAATACCTGTCTTTAGCAGTGTTTTGAGCTTCAAATTTAAAAAAACAACAAATACCCTCCTCACAAAGTCAGTTCTCACCCTTTTGTGAAATACTGTAGGCAGTGTGTTAAATGCTACCCATTGTCTGTTCACCTGAGGTCCGCAGCTAACCGGCAACACTGCCATCGTTATACCATAATATCCAGTTCTCATATCTGTGTGTTATGTATTGCAAGTGTGTGATGATACCATGATGAAATTACAATTCATAGTGTTCCTGGTGTTTTTCATAGTGTTCACCCATTAAACACCAAGAAATTGTGAATGCAATAGGAAATAATTCTTACCTCTTTTTCTTCAGATTTGTCAAAGAACTCTAACACGACAGGCAGAGACAATCCACTTATGTATAGTGTTGACCAACAGACTTTGCTACCATGAACTCTGCTTTCCCCCCCACTACGTTTCCTCAAGTCTGACCTTCTTCACTATTTTGGGTTAAGACTTCATTCTTCAGGGTGAGGAAAATTACTTCTCCTATTCCCCATTGCAGAAATGAACTTTACAGTGCAAAGGCTGTCTAAACCCACATTCCAGCTGTCCATAGAAATTTTAGCATATTACAGCAAATAAACCAGTCTGCTGCTGAAAAATAAATTGGAATTAGAACTGCTCAGAAATGTTTTGCCCAGCTCTGCTTGCCTGTGATATATGTGATGAATTTCAGTTAAAGAGGTTTTGATCACCATTTCCATCAAAAGCTTCACTTTCCAACAACAGCATTTGAGTAGTTTGCCAAACCTATATAATGTCTTGATTAGGGGAAAATCTAGTTTGGACAGAAGATCAAGATATATAATTCTTTTAATGTATTTTCAAGGACATGAACTATATTGTAAGGGATATAAGAGAGAAAAGGAAAAAAAGGCCTAAGGGCTCCAAAACAGTAAAAGGAGTTTCAGATGGCAGAAATGAGAATTAAAGCATGATGAAGAAAATAAACTGGAAAACATATATTAAGTGGGATAGAAAGAGAGCAAAGCTAAAAGAGACCTTAGGGAAGACAGAGGACAGCAAGTTAGACATGAATGTAATCCAATATCAAAGTAAAACAAGGCAATGAAATTTGAGCTATTTATACAAAAAAGTGCATCATAAAAGTACTCCAAGTAAATGAAGTAAACATTTTTGCATCTAACTTCCCCTATAGTGGGTTTATAGAGACAATTTTTAATTGGAATTCAAATATGGCATGCAAAAGGAGTGAAGGGCTGGATCTGGCAAAATACAGGCCTGGTCAGTAGTATCCATCCTGCCTGATTTTATCTGTTTAGAAGTTAATTAACATCAAAATAAGCTGGCTGTCTTAAGAGCAGACATGTCATCTTTTGGATCTGTCTCTTTCTATGGAGTGACTCAAGGGTGACTGATTTAGACAGTTGAACTTTTGCATAGCTAAACTTTAGAGATGAATCATGCTTTTTTGTTACTGGAAGACCTGAGAGAACTGAGAAGATAAGAATGACATGAAAGGTCTAGAGGGTGTAGAGAGAATTACAAGTTTTGAAGAATTACTAAGAGAAGACTGAAGACCTCATAGCAGTTAATAAGTATAGAAAAAAATGAAAGCTTTGAGGAATGTGAAAAAATATTTGGGGTAAAGGTACACAACCAGGAAAAAGGGATCGAGGGGGATTTAGTAGTTTGCAGCTTCCTCAAACAGACTCACTACCTGACAATATGGCATCTGCATGCCATGGTCAAATTTAGATCAGCAGGAACTTTTTGCACACAACACCATGTTTCTCAGAAAAACACTGTTTTTCTGGGTAACCATTTTCTATGCCAAAATTGTTGATTTCCTGCTATTTTGTTTTCTATTTGTTGCAGGTGCAAAGAAGATATACTAACTCTCAGGCTTTCATGGTAACTAACATTTTATAAAAAAGTTTGGGTGTTTTTGGTCTGAATTGTTACTTTATTTGTGACAAAATTGGAAATGTGTCCTTTTCACAGGATGTTTTGACAATATGAGGCTCTTTTTACTTTGGTTTGTGTTTTTTTGTTGAAGTGGACATTTCCTGGTATAAATGGTTTTATTACCATTGGTTTCAATTAGCTAGCATCTTTTTTAAGCAATTCATTGCTTTTGCTTACTGAAGGATCAGTTTTTTTGACTTTAAACATGTTGAGTTACACTTACTTATTATGATGGAACTCAAATTAAGGCTGACATAATTAAACTCTGAGTATGTCACCCCTTGCCCTTCCATAGCTCTGTGAAGTTGAGCCATCCTGTTTTGTGATATGTAGCCTTTTATACTGAATGAACAAAGCTGAGGGTGACATAAAATATATCCTGGAGTCAGACTTGCAGAGCTCTTTAAATTACTCACCCAGACTCAAAATCTAATTATCTTTCAGCTTTCTTCCTTTTACCATGAGAATGGTCAATAAACTGGGGGCAAAGCCAACTCACAAATGACATTTTAGATGCTAATGGGAGGAGAGGGAATAGAGAGAGAATTTTCCCAAACTGAATATAACCCTTGTCTCTAAAAATCACAGGTAAGCTTAGGTACCATCAAGTTTAAATGCAGCATGATACAGTTCACGTTATACTGTTTAGTATGCACTGAGTGCATTGAGGGAAGAGCATGAGAGAAAAATAAATGGACTCAGAACAAAATAAATGGGTAACATAAGGCTTTTGAGACTAAGACAACATTTCACTGCCTCTTACTGTTTATTTTATTTTAGGTTGAAGTACTTTATCCTTTATATTTCCAAGTTTCTGTATTTATCTCTGAAGTAGCTGTTGTTATTTTTTCTGGGTAATTTAATTAATTTATTACTATGTATTATAAAGACACATAGCTTTATCTTCTAATGGTTTTACTGTGTGCTCTTAAAATTGAAACAGTTGATCAGGGTTTTTTTGCTACAGTGTCTCTTGAGTTCTTTAAAAGAACAATTAGATTTCAGAGTATTTTTCTTAAAAAAAGAGTTTAGTCAAAGTGAAATAAATTTGAATAATGCTGTGTTTATATTCCTTAAACATGGATATCAGAATGCTCAGGATTGCATAACGTAGATTTTGTTCTTTGGTTAAGAAGTTCACAAGTTCTGCAAATATAGTTGCAAAGTGATGATCCCAAACAAAGCTACATTTGAGTGGAATGGATTTGCCTTCAACAGTTTTCTAAGTCTTGGTAGTAGATAAAATTTTCTTTTTGCTCATTTCTATTGTGAGATGCAAACAAGAATGTAGGAGTCTTGTAAAAATAAATTTTTACATTGCTAGTATAAATGTGCCTGTCCAGGAGTATTTTTATTTTTAAAATTAAAATATCATAACTTATATAACATAACTTATAACATAACTTATATCCATTCTGATCTGATTAGACTGAAGACACAACTCTGTTGATTGGGGAAAAATAGTTTGGTAACCATGGTAGAAAAAAGATTTTACTCTGTAAAGCAATCCAAGAAAGAAATGAGCAATGGATCTGTAATACTGTTTCTTTCTTTTTCTGCACTGCTTCAGGAATGGAGAGCTATGAGGAAGTTATTATTGCTTGCAGACTCTATGTTTGATGATCCTTGAGAAATAAATCAGCGGTAGTTCCTTATGCAAAACTCCAAATAGCAGGAGCATCGCCACAGCTGACTCATACTTGCACTGCTGATGCCATTGTTTAGTTCTTTGCCAGCACCAAAACAATCACCAGAGGATACCCTCCACACTTACTACAGGGCAGATGAAAGAAACTGTCAGCTGAAAAGAAAATCATGTTAAGCTCTAAAGAAATAAAGATTAAAGAAATAAAGATGCATGAGCATTCAGTTGTAGACTGGATGCATTTTAGACCTATTTTTTAGACATTCACTTTTAATTAATGTGGGTGATTTTTCATGAGCAAACGTAGGCAATTTTTTCATAATTTTATTTTTCTGGTTTTGGTGATTTTTTTCCTACAAAAAATTTTTAAAATGCACAATGATCAGGAGCAGAATTATGCTTTGGAAAACTCACGAGTTTAAACATCTCTCTATCCTAGTGTAATTCTGATGTGCATGTGAGGGAAAGTTCACAGGTGCTTAATGGACCATCTCTTCAGAAGTGAAGAATTTTCTTTCTTTTTAAGGAAAAGCTATTTGCAGTTGACCTTTGACTTTTACTTTTTATAAAAAAGAGTGGGGGCTTAAAATCAATTTATCTTCCATATCTAGGGCTGGACTTTCAAAGCACATCAGTTTGCTAAATGAGTCATCTGAAAATTTGACTGCAAGAGTCACATCAGGAGCAGGTGTGCACTCTAATCACTTCTGAGAAATCCGACCTTCATGTGCATCCTAGAGAGCACTGCACGTCTGATGACTCTTAAACCAGTGGTCTGAGAGCAAACGCTGTCTTGCATAGTCATTATTTGGAATCAGAAGTAGCTTTCTACAATTTGTTTTGAAGTATTTCATGGCTTGTGTACGTTGATACATCAACAGGTATTACTCCAGCTACATCACAGATATTTTATGTTATTGAACAGAAGTTGTCAGTGAGTAGCAATTCGCTACTGAACAAACACAGGAAAATCTGAAGAAGCACAAAGTAGTGTGCTTTGAACTGTCATATCTGTAGGCTGAACAATAGAGTAAATGATTCTCTCTGCTGTGGCAGAGCATCAATCCCTTTGAGGCATCAAATATGGCTAGAGCAAATGTTTAATATTTGTTAGAGTGCAGGGAAGGATGCCTGGCATTCAGTCCTGGCTCTGGAGCTGATGATCTGAAGTCCAAACTGGCCTGGAGAGAGGGAAAAATAGCTACTCAAGCAGAAAATTTTGCTTCTCTTCCAGCTGTGGTATGAAGTTTTCTTTGTTGGTGCCTGTTAATCATTTTACAGTCCTTAAAAAAAAGCACCCTGTAGAAATTCAAAGTACAAACTTCCATATTAAAAAGAGTAACAGAGAAGCACAGGTGCTCGTATATCTGTAAAAACCAATAACATAATTTTTTGATGAGTCTACAAAACAACTCCTCAAAATCCAGCGCTTAATGACTCGCTCATGTCTTTCTTACACACTGCCCTTTGAGGAGCAGCGCAGCAGAGAGCAAGATTAATCCAACAGGCCAGAGCCGAGTATTTTTGACTAAAGAGAGCAGAGGACAAACTTCACTCAGGCCCCAGTCACCTTCCCTCTTGTCTTTAACCCAAGGCAGCATATAAGTACCACAGAGCTGCTCACTCACTCCCCCTCTGGAGGGATGGAGAGGAGAGTTGGAAAAAGAGAAAACTCATGAGTTGAGATAGGAGCACTTTAATAATGGAAATATAGTAAAATGTAATAATAATAGCGATAATAATGACAACAACAATAATTTTATTTAAAACAATAAGAATAATAATTCTTGTAATGAAAAGGAGAGGGAAAAAAATCAAGAAAAACAAGTGATGAACAATACAATTGCTCCCCACCTTCTGGCCAATGGCCAGCCAGTACCAGTGCAGTGATCATCCCCTTCTGGCCAACTTCCCCTAGTTTGTATATTGAACATGATGCTCTGGTTCAAGTCACCTATCCTGGTTATGCTCCCTCCCACCTTCTTGTGACCTGCTCACTGGCAGAACATGGGAAGCTACCAAATCCTTGATTTAGAGGAAACTCTACTAAGCAACAACTAAAATATTGGTGTATTATCAACATTAAGCTTGTACTAAATCCAAAACAGAGCACTGTACCAGCTACTAAGTAGAAAATTAACTTTATTCCCAGTCAAAACAAGGACACCTCGCCAAGCTCTACATGCCACAAGTTTCATGCTGGGTTGTATGAGAGAGTTGTCTGAAGAAGCCAGTCGAATGGAAAATGCCATTCTTTTTTTACAGAAAGGTTGTTTGTGCATCCTGGACACTGACAGCACTTACATGACCAGCTGATCTGGCAGTATTAGGATTAGGAGATGATGAAGGTATCTTGAGAGAAAAGGGAGTCAGAGGGCAGCAGCAGGAATCCTGAAATCTTCAGAGAGCACCCCTTTTTAAGGAAGGAAGTAAATGGAGGGAGGGTGCTATGACAGAGCTATGTGTGCTGCCTAACAGAGCTGTGATGTGCGAAGTCTGTGTGAGCAGTGAGGAGGATGAGAAAACTGCTTGGTGAAGGCTGGAACCAGTACTCTAGGCCAAGGCGAAATTTGTTTTTAGGATAAATTCTTTTCAGTAATGACAATAGAGAGAGTTAGAAGAGGACCTCTTTCTGCCAGACATGCACCAGACTTCTGTGGTCTGGCTTGCACCGACAGGTGAAAGCAGTCCAGTGTTTGGTCAGAGGCTGCCCTTACCAGCAGCAGCACTGTACAGTCTACTCTAAATATGCTGCTGTATGAGTCAATGCCATTTGATTTTTGTTGCTGCACTGACTTTGGATGAGTCCCTGGAAGAAGGGGAGTTTTGGAGTCCCTCATGAGATTTGTGTCTGATGACCTTTTGGTAGCTCTAGGGCTCATATCACTTTGATCCCTTCAACTCAAATAGAGTAGTGTGCGTTTTCCACTGCTCCAGGCCTGCCTGTATTCTAGCTGAATAAATGTATCCTTATTAATGTTCATTTGTGCATAGGCTTACATTTCTTCTTGTGACTGGATCTTGACTGGCAGCCCACTGGTGTAAATTCAACCCCACTCCAAGTGCCAGCCAGACACTCACTAAAAGTGTCTAAAGGTATCATGTCTTTAAGGGGAGGTTATAGTTCATGATGCATTACTATTTAATTGCATCCTCTCTGTTGATACTGCTATTGAGGCACCAATTAGTTTCAATTGTGCAGGTGGTTTTAGCGAAGCAGACAGGCTAATGGGAAGTGGACTGTGATCATCTACCTCATTTCACAGAGCCGAGGAGCAACAATCTAATTTGAACTGAGTTCAATTATTCTTGACTGGAACTTTCTTTAAACAAGCAACCTCAGTGCAAAAAAGGCTGTAGGGGCCATTCAACCGCTTGATTTCTATTTTGCATGCATAGGTTCCTTCCTCAAAGTATTTGACAGTAACTGGCTTTGAAGCAGCCAATGAAACATTCCTATTTGGCAACACCTAATGGCGGGTTCCTTCCCTGCACAGCCATTTTGACATTTAATTCTTGAGAACTATAGGGAAAACTCTTCCTATAAAAAACCCACACAGATTAGTCATTGCCCATTTAATAAGAACAATCACACTAAAAAATTATCATATGACCTCTTATAGGATTTTATTCAGCTCTTAAATTTGCGTTTTGTTTTGTTTTGTGGCCCTAATCCTGTGTGTGCAGTTAAGAGTGTTTTGCTCTGTTTTCCGTCTCCTATTTTTGATTCTGAAAATGTGAGGATGACAAAAGGTAGAGGGAATAAAAACAGAATAGAAGGTAAACAAAATTAAGGTGCAAATGTAAAATATAACTGCACTGATATGCTCACTGATAGCTGGTCATTTCTCCAGGAAAAGCCAGAGAGCTAGTGAGGGCATAGAGAAGTCAATGCCTTTTTGGTCTTAGGAGACAGATCTTGCCACACACAAATACTTGGCTTAAAGGTCATGTAAATGCCAGTCTGTCTGATTTTCTCTTTCTGTAGCATTTTGAAATGAGGCTGGCTCATCCTCACTGTTATGTTGTTTTTCTTTCTGTTTCTCTGCAGGGCTCTGGTCCTGGATGTCCACAGACTTGTTAGTTTGAACTTGGTTTCTTCTTGAAAAATGAAAGTAGTTCTGCTGGCAGGAAAATGTGGTTACACAGAGAGTAACTCCTTCCATAAGGTGCATCCTGTCTCAGTTCTCCTGAGAAAGTCCTCCAGCAATAATACCTCAGTAGGTCATGAAAGGGAAACAAGGAAACAGCCTTTAATGAATAGGAGATAAGCACTGCAGGAGCACAGCACCGAGAGGTTGAGACAAGCTTGGAGCCACCACATCCCAATTCCACTACACCTCACCACCTGCATGCAAGGGACATAGAGCTAGGACTGCCATGCTCTGCTCAGCAACAGCCCTTCTGTCCCAGGTCACCTCCCTGGTGACTGAGAGTGGGATGCATCCTTACTGCAGCCTCTGAATCCTGAATGAGACTCAGTGATGCTGTACTGCTCTCCTGACAGTCCTGAACCCAATGCTTCCCTCCCACTTGCGTGTCATGGTGCATTGCCTCATGTGGGAACTGCTCATGTGGGAAAAGCATTTTCTGGAAGTGTTACTAGCTTTTAATTTCTCATATTGTGTGGGCATACCTGGTTGTGGCCACTGTAAGAGTCAACACCCTGGAGTTTTGTTGTATGCTGACAAGGCCTTTCCCATTTATTTGAACCCTTTTCTGAAGGATGAGCCACATCATGCCAAGGCTTTCAGACACTACAAAATGGCAGCAGGCAATATGCTCCAGAGATATAAGATAAATATTGCCCATAGACCTGCACAGGAGGGTGATCATCTCACATGGGCTGTACGAGCAGGGAGATGCCGTGTGTTAAACAGATGAGAAGCTGTGGCTTGTGTCAGGAGGCCCTTCTTGTTATGAGGAGCTAAATGTTCTAGGCTAACAAATTCTATGCAACTGCATATGCCACCTGATGCACATCATGGAAATGGAAGGTCTACACCAGTGTGATGGTCTCTACAACGTGAATATAAGGTGGTCCCTACCAACTGACCATGGAAGGATATTTGTTCCTTTAAATAGATTTCAAAGTCTTCATGAAGAAAATCATGGAAGCAAACCAAATAGTTTTCTTATAAACTAAATACCAAAATTTAATTTTTGAGGATTATTTCCTCCTATATTAATAGAAATGTTATCCAAAGAAGGCAAAAAAAGTTAATCATTATTTAAATCTATTGTGTTTCTGTTTTGAGTTCAAAAGAAGGCATCAAGAAAAATAAGAGGACTGTGTTGAAATTACAACTGTTGTTATTAAAACAATTCTTTGGAGCCTGTGTCTACATTGGAGGGAGTAATAAACATTTCAAAAATCAAGGGCTGATTTACAAGGGCTGAGCAACTGTAGTAAGAATTTCAAAGGAGCTCGTGTCCTATTCAAACTATGATTAATCTGTCTTTTGTTCTTAAATTTAAATGCTATCAATTTTAATTTTAGGAAATGTTACTATAGAACCAGGAGTAAAGCCAAAACACTATTATTTTCCCTGTACAATATCTCTTCAGGTGGTCAGGTTTGGCACAGGGAAAGCGTGATTATGCTTTGTTTATCTACTATAGAATTTTTAGGAAAATGCAAACACAGATCTCTTAAATATTCAGTAGTTTCCATTCTGAATAGAAAAATGTAAATATCCTATCTGATTTATTAAAGATATCAATAAAGCAAGCATAATCTGACAATTTAAGTGATTTGCTCATGGTTAACATTCATTTCAGTCTCTCCTTAATCCCAAATCATAATTGAATCTAACTTTTAACCGACACCATGGAGATTGAGTCTGTTCTAATAATGTTCACTCTGTCTTTGAGAGAAATGGATATCCTGAGCTCTGAAGTCCACTTCGAAGACAAATAATCTTGAACCATGGCATTTGATAAACAGTATTTTCATCACCCCCCAAAAGTAAATGGATTTGGAGATTAAGTGATGATTGTTAGTAAAAACTTTGAGATTTTTCTTTACATGTGGTTATTATCCAGAACCATCTGTATTCAAGCTGTTTCAGAATATAGAGATAGCATAGAGTAAAATTATCCTCATGACAATGAAAAGAATTTGTTTATGCATGGCATATTCCTTAATTGTGTGAAACAATCAGAGCAATACAAATTGCCTTCTTCATGAAGAAACCAGCAGTTCAGTTACTTTTAGAAAATAGTAAAAAGTGCCTCCCTGGTTCAGTACAGAATTCATTCAAGCCTGTGAAAATTTGTATTAATTCAATATATCATTGTTATAAAAATTGCAGTGTACATAGTTAGCTTATGCAATAAAGTGTAATTTAGCACTTTTATTTTCAAAGTATGTTTGCCTGTGAATTCATTCTCGCATTGTTATGCCTTCCCTTTTTATTTTATGGTCACAATTAGCATAAAGCAATGTTTTACTCTTCAAGGAAAACATAATTTAACACTAAGACCATGTCTGAAACTGGATAATTGTGAAAAATAGTTCCGTTGCTGTTTGGAGAGCTCTTGAGCCATGCAGATCCCAAATCGAATGTTTTTGGTGAATCTCTTCTTTCCCCAGAGAAGTCATCAAATGGAGAAATTAATAGAGATAGACCCAATTCTCAGGCATTAGAGGCCATCCATCTCATAGCAGAAACACTTCTTACAGAGATCAGGAGAGACTGAGACCTCAGGTCAGTGAGGTAAGATGAATATGGGCCATGTGCCTATGCTTGTGCAGTCAGTGAGCTGCAAACCTGCATGCTACATTAATTGTGTCTTGATGCACAGGGAATCAAGACCCTAAATTCTCTCTAACTTGGCTTTTCCAGCTTGCTGAGCCTGGAGGTCCTCCTTCACATGCTGTCAGACACTAATAAAACATGCAGAGTAATGAAGAGAATGGTTTTCCAACAGGGTCATTGAACTGGCCAGAAATTTGAAGAGTATCCACTTAGATATTTTCTTCTAGTGAGTTCCCAAACAAAAGCCTTTAAGTCTCCAAAGCTTAGTTGTATTAAAAATGCCAGCTTAAGTCGCCTTTTAAGTAGCACAGTCTCAAAATGACTAGCAATAAAAATGTCTTATAAACAATGTCCTTTGTCTGATGCAAGTCTTTGCATTCACACTTACATTCAGCTAAGTCAGAAACCTTTGACGTTGCAGCAAACTCTGCTCTGTCTCTTCCGGTCCTGATGAGGACTCTTGCCACTGCTGATGACTGACTTCACCTGTTCTCCATCTGAACACATGCACTGCTCCTCAGAAAAAGAACCATCTCCCCTTCTTCTAGGAAGTGCCACTTGACATCCTGTTTCTCTGAAGAACGTAACACGCAGTTGAGGACAATCAAATTTATCTAGCAGGAGTTTGAAGTCATGGACAGGCCAATGCTCAATAAATGCAGGAGGTGCTGCCCTCTGACACTGTAACATAGAATGCTCTATGCATACCCAAAAGATATTTCTCCCACCTTAGATCACTGGAGGGCTTCGTGGACGAGAAGGATGTTTTCATGTATCAAAAATGTTCAAGGCTGTGAGCAGTTCTGCCTCACAGCGGAGCCCAGGCTGAAGATTTCAACTTTTTAATGTTCTCACTAGCCCAACATTCATCCACACCTTTAAAATGCCAAGTGACAGAAACATTATTCTGTACAGATATCTTTTTTATTTACATTTTAATTGTATTCCTAGACAGTCTAAAAGTGATTTTGCCTTAATTTTTATGTGTTGATGGGATGGTTATTCTACTGTTTCATAGGCCTAGCTTGCAAGAAGATGTGGTTCCCCATGTACCAAAACTGAGACACGACATAATTGAGTATATATATATATATATATATATATATATATATATATATATATATAGGTATATATATACTCTCTATACACTCTCTATATATTGAGTATGTATATAGAGAGATAGATATGACAGAGGAAAGAACATATTCCATGCACTGGAACATATTTTGACTTAGTTTGTGGACTAAGATCAAACTCATCTCTGAAAGATGCCTACAGACTCCCACTGAAAATACTTGGAGTTACAGGTGTTTCTCTGAGTTCAAAATGTAGCCCTAAAATATTAACAGCCTTTCTCAAGAAGTCGAGAATGATAAAAGTCGGACAATTTAAAATAGTAAGTTGAAAGTCAGTGTGAATTCTCTGTGGCGGAAGCAGTGAGGTGAAAATAGAAATATGTTCCGCAATAATTTATAGGTTTGGAAGATTAATGGAGAAAAAGGTGCAGACATACAACAGAGATAAAAAGCAGTATTATCCAGGCCAACCTACACACAGAGATCAAAGTTAATTTGAAAACATAAGTGTTTAAAGAAAAAGCAAAGAACAGCTAAAGTAAAGAAAGGGTGACACTGAGGAAAAGAAACACATTAAAACAGATACTAGCAATTGCAGAAAAGAACAAGAATAGAAAAGTGAAAAAGAGAAAATGTTTCTCAGGAAGTTGCTGGTATCATTAAAAAATATCTTGATGTGTGAGATATTTCAGAAAAACATACTATTTCTTTGGATGAAATTATGCCCAGCAGAAGGGAAAGTAAATTGCTAGTGGAAGCATTAAATGTGATGCAGTTGCATGAAAGTGTGGAAAAGGGAATGTTCCAAGTAATTCAGAGGTAGAAGCTATGTGAGTAACAGGGAGGAACACAAGCCCATCTTGATCATGACACTGAGTTACAGCCTTACTTTAGAAAAGTTCCTATAATTTTCCAAATTACATCCACTTAGGACACTTTCCCAAATGTTTAAGAGAGATTATATGGTTTGAAAAGGAAGGCTAAGAAATGAGGGAAACGAGGAAATTAGCTCACTATATCAAAAAACCAATACACTGCCAGTTCCTCCTACTTGTGTCTTGCCCTCGTGTCTTCTCAGAAAACTTTCTGTAAAAATGCTGCTTTATCCTCGCACAATGAATTCTCAGGATGCTGCAGTTGTTAAAAATGCTCGTGGTCTTTTGATTACTAAGCAGGGAAATGTCTTGTAGAGACATAAGAAGGTGTTATTCCTACTTTTCTGGTATTAATGAAACCCACAAAACACCGAAACACTTCAAAGAGAAGTGGAGATCTTGGACGGAATTAGGAAAGAGCTATAGGAACAGCATTGGTCCTAGAAGAAGAGCTTAGATAAATTTGATTTTGTCTTTGCCAAGGTCAAGAAGTACTTACATAAAGAAGAGAACTTAGAAGCAAAATTTTCTTTGATCTATTTTAAAAAAAAGACATAGTAGGACACCATAGCTAATTGGAAACAGGAAAACAAGTATAAATAACAGTAATTATCAGGAATTTTGTTCCTGATGCTTTTAAATCTAGCCTGAAGTCTCTCAGAAAGCTACACTGTTTGTTGGGAAGTTGAGGACTTGATGACTGGATCAGGTTTGATGGTATTTGGTACACAAGAAGTCAGATTAGATGATCATAACAAGGCATCTGATTTTTGAACTCAGGCTTGGTGCTGTGACCACTTCCCGGGGAAAGTGTCTTACTGTGCTTCACATGAAGTCATTAGGCCATCTATAAGAATCCAAGAGACTTTCTTGCACTTCGGAGATATTTCTCTGCGTTATTGATTTTAACACTTCCTCTGTGACTGTGAATCTTTGTTCTCAGGGTGATGAAGTCTACAGCTTTTGTAACAAGCATTCACCAATCCAATGTTTACATTGAACAGCAAGCAGTAGTTCCTAAAACAGCTTATTCTTCTTCTATACATTCAGAGTACTCTCAGGGTCTTCCTTTAGCTCAGTGTTTTTCTATATATATCCTGTCACAGATGCAATATGTTGAACATCGTAGCAGTTTGGACATGTAATATTTGCAGATGATTTGTACACCTTTAATATTTCATTGAGTTGCGTTATTTGCAGAGGTTTAGAGGACAAAGGTATTTCTTTTGTCATTAAATCAGCTGAGTTGTTAAAATATGCAGTGGACTCTCAGACATTTCTAGAAGCAGTTTACAGTCTTTACATGTATTTTAACCAAGCCTGATTGACAACCTGAGTAGGTCACTCAGCCATATGTAACTTACCTTTCAGACTTTTAGCTATCTGATTATGGGAACACTTCTTCCCAGCTCCCACTTGAAACTTCATGCCACAGAAGTATTTTTTGTTGCATTGACTTGTGAAAGCTTCAGATCTTCCTACTGTTTTTAGCAATATCATTCTTCTGTGTACTGCATTTTTTATTGTAGTGTAAAATCACTTGTATACACTATAATTCTCCTGAATGGCCCTGGACTGATGTCAGTAATACTCATCCTACCTCAGTATGTTTCTCTTTAGAATGCTTTTATCTTTTCCCAGGAGATGCTCATATGTTGTCCATGAAGTTATTTCAGAAAGTGCTGCACACAGACTCTGGCCTCTGGGGTACAGTCAGTCAGTGCTTGGGACACAACCCTTGTAACATAGCTGGTAACATACCTTTATTTTTATGACTACCATTTCTTGTCATTTTGAGTTGACCGGGAAATCTGATGGTCATTGAAAGCACTACTTTTCTCCTTGTGGGATTTATTAACTATCTGATCCAAAGCCTTTAATCTCCCACAAATATTTATTCATTCATTTGAACTGTCTCATGGGGAACTGAGAAGAATACACAGACAGTGTCACCTAGACCTTGCTCTCTGGAGCAAATAACCTCTCGTGCTCTAAGTCCAGATGAATCAGGATGCTCCAGTTGCTGATTTTTGGCTCTGGATTCATAATGAAGCTATGTGGGAAGAAATTTGCCTGAGGCTGAATGTCAGAGTAGCAATTGTTTGGACTATAGGTGGCTTTGGAACCACTATGCTTGGTTTGGTATGAGAGCTTGTATTGCAGTCTCCTGAATCTTAAGAGACTCTCAAATTGCTCCATCTCCTGTGTTTGCTGATGTTTCTTATTCTCTCCTGCTAAATCTGTTCAGTTTCATAGAATAGCCCTTGTTAGGGCACAGTCACTAGAACAGAGACTAGGCACCTGTCCATGAAAAGACAAAGTTGAGTTTTAGGCTTTATTCAGTACTGGGATATTTGATGCCATATCTTCAGCCAATAGCTTCCTTACCTGGCTCTGGGATATCCTCTGCCTGTTCTGCTGCAGAAGCCTCTGAGAAAAACTAAAGACACTGATTTTAACTTAATGGTTGAGGCACTAAGCTAGGATGGGGCTTACTTTAGAGCACCCACCCTCAGATTGCTATTCTTCAGTGCATTATCAACCATCTGTCTTAGATATTAGCATGAAATGTCCAGGTAAGTACTGTATTAGGACTGACCTCCAGCAAAGCTTAGCAGTATGGTCAGCACGCAGTGAAGTCTGCAACACCAACTGGATTCCATGACTTACAGAGCTCAAGCTCTTTCACCATATGCACCTTCAGAGGATTTTAGCCCTTGACAAACACTGCAAAATGGTAAGTTCTTACTGCTATTTTTAGACAGTATTGAAGGGGTACACAGTCCTAGATGGATTCTGCCAGGCAGTATTGTGAATGTCTGTGACAATTTAAGCAGAAATTCCATAAATAGATGCAACTCACAGACTGTTCTGCAGAGAGGAGGGATGAGAGGGGCTAGCAGTGTATTCTCTCCTGTGTGTTTCTGAATCTTGATCTGCTTTTCTGTGTCATGGTTTAACCCCAGTCAGGAACTAAGCCCCATGCAGCCACTGACTCCTTCCTAGTGAGATGGGAGAGAGAATCAGAAGGGTGAAAATTATAAAACTCATGGGTTGATATAAGGACAGTTTAATAGGGAAAGCAAAAACCACACACACAAGCAAAGCAAAACAAGGAATTCATTCACCATTTCCCATGGGCAGGCACGTGGAGCAGAGTGGCAGAGCGGGAGCATGCAGGGCCCATAACGCAAAGGTCAATGGAATGAAACCATCCTCTGCTAAGGCACTTTTTATGCCTGAGATCAGCTCAGCTGGTTAGAGCTCATAACACCAAGGTTGTGGCTTTGATCCCTGTATGGACCATTCACTTAAGAGCTGAACTTGATGATCCTTGTGGATCCCTTCCAACTCAGAGTATTCTGTGATAGGTGTTCAACCATCTCTGGGAAAGCAGGGCTTCCTCATGCATAATGCTGACTTGGGAAGACAAACACCATCACTGCGAGTATCCCCTTCTTCCTTCTTTCCCCCCAGCTTTATATGCTGAAAGTGATGTCATATGGTACGGAAAATCCCTCGGATGAGTTGAGGTCAGCCATCCCAGCTGTGTCCCCTTCCATCTCCTTGTGAAACCCCAGCTTCCTTGCTGGTGGAGTGGGGTGAGGGGCAGAAAAGGATTTGACTCTGTGTTAGCACTAACTAAAGCATCAACACTGTGTTCAGCACAAATCCAAAACACAGCCTCATACTAATTATTGTGACAAAAATTGACTCTACCCCAGCCAAAACCAGCACACTGAGTCTTGATCTTTCTCCTCTGCTCTCTCAGCCCCAGGACTTGAATACACAAGGGGTTTGTAGAACAGCTGTACTGTAGTTCAGAGGTAGAAAAGGCTGAATCTGTCTTTGAAGTTAGAATCTGCAGAGCAGCTGCAAGAGAGTGCAGAGGGTGCAATAATAGATTATGGGCCACATCATCTCCCTTTTTGTCATGTTCCTACTGCGTACTTTATGTGTATATACATATGACACAAGTCTGCCCATACAGAGAACTTGTTATATTATGTATTTGCAGTAATTTATTTAAAACTGTGATACACTGTGCACCACAAGTGTTAAAAGCTGTTACTGAGAAGATAACACAATATAAATAAGACTCCAGTGATTTTCAAGCATTCAGGCTTAGTGGTATCTAATTCAGTCTCATATTTGAGTAACAAATCTTAGTGGCTACATTTTAGAAGCCCTGGTAACAAGGAATAGGATAAAAAGAGAGAAAAGCAGTGAATAAGAAAAGACAGCATTTTGGAAGACAATTTATAGGTATCGGGGTGAGTCAGAAAGACGCATGTCTGTCCTACAAAAAAGATTTTCCTCCTTCAGGCAGGAAGGTCACATCAGTCCCTTTTTTCCTTCCTTCACCTCTATTTCCTTTGGTATTATACTACCAGACTGCACCCACTATTACCATTTTTCTGTTTTCCCACCTCTTTTATTGAATTTATTTTAAAACAGTTGATAATGAGGACAGCTATCCTTGCCCTGGAGGAAGCCTTGCCCTCCCCCCGCCCCGTACACAACTGTTCAGAGGAAGTATACTATTGAACCTAAAATCTGAAACACTTTGTGAACCATTCCCTGCTGCCATTCAGGCTTTAAAATTTGTTTGTTTGTTTTTTTTGTTTGTTTTGGACCAGGCAAAATACAGAGCACAGATAAAGTGAAGTAAATTAATTTTGATGTCCTGAGCTAATAAGTCCTCTAGCATTGTGGAAAGATAAAAAATACTACGTGTAGACTGTGAAGCATGAATTTAATATGTTCTTTTAGTTATTTTCCTGATGGCAACATACAGTATTTAAAACATTGTGACAATTCCCCCACCCTAAATGAAGCTGTCAGAATACATTAGCACTGTTCCAGTTGTTTCCATGAGTCCTCAGCCCTGCAATGCATATGCAGCATATGTATTATGCCTGTCATCAATTATAACTGGATCATGTGAGCACGTTTTCACAGATACTGTGGGATCAACATGACCTGCAGTTGGTGAGAGGACAAATCAAGCCACAGCCTCAGGAGTGCAGCTTCTGGCACCAGGGACCCATATTCTGCATAGATCCTATATTTTTTAGTCCCATAAGGTTTGCACTGGTGAAGACCATACTGGGATTTGCTCCATCATGATTTGCAGCAGCAAATCTGAGAAGGGATTTGAGGACCAGGCAAGTGTTTGGTAACCGACTGGGAATGCAATCTCTTTGAAGAAATGTGCCTACACTTTGGGCAGTTTCTGTTACATGTATTAGCATTTCTAATCTACTAACAGAGAACGTTTTAATTGTGCTTGTGTTATCAAACCTGCATGAAACAGAAAATCTGCTGAGTTCTTCAAGATGCTCCTTTGTTTTAAGCACCGAGACATTTATTGCAGTCTTCCCAGCTTTATTAATAATGTTATTAATATTCTTTTTGCACAGAGCAGCAGTAGAAAAGTGCCTCGTCCTCGTGGGTGTTTCATTATTTAAAATGTAAATAAGAAAGGCTGCAAGAAGTTAACCATCTCAGCAGGAAAAAAGGAACAAACCTTTAGTCTGACAGATATGGGCTTATCACTGCTTTCCTCATTAGAGCATATGAAATACTTTATAGTCTTATATCCGTAACATCAACGAGAATATTTTTCTTTGTTCATACACAGAATTATTCACCTGCCTGTTTCTTTAGGAAAGGAATCTAGATGAAAAGTTTCTGAATAGCCTGTAAATTGATTTTATTTTCACAGAGTTATCAAAAAAAACTTTCCTTGATTCATCCTCTACTTGCTCCCGGATTGTACTGACTGGGTAGGGTAAAGAAAAGGCAAGAGTAAGCGCATTTCACCTGTCACCACTGAGGCCTTGGGGAGCTCTGCATGCAGAGCTGTCTGTGGCATGTATAAAGGAGGGACAGGAGCTCTCTTTTGGGCCTGTACACCTCAGAGGTTTTGTGCTGTCGATGGATAAGTCCATGTCAAACTGAGTTGAGAGGGATTTGAGCTGGCTGGGATTTGGCAGCTTTCATATTCTGGTTGCAAACCTGCACTCAGTGTGAATATCAAGCTGGTAATTGGTATCCATACGACAGAAGATATCTCCCTTCAGATTTTTCAACTGACCATCACTGTTGTCCCACTCGTCCATGTCTTTTTCAGGTACTCAGAAAACACAGTGAAAAGTGGTCTGAAAGCAGGTCTGAGTAACATAGGTCACTCTTCTGCTGGAAAGTTTTGGACATTAGATACCAGTACACCACACACAGCAAACACAACTGCTTTCCTGTGGTTCTGTGTTCCTGCCACTGGCAGCTGCTCCAGGGCAGGCAAGGAGTAGGTAGAAGGCAGCTGTGCACTTTCCAAATCCAGTGGTTGATGGTTTTGTATACTAGTGAAGAACTGGGTCTAGTTAAGTATGTTTGAAAACTGCATCACACCACTGCCTGGTCTTTCACGCAATCATATAATTTTTAGGTTGAGAAAGACTTGTAAGAGCATTGTGTTCAATCGATAACCCAGCACTGCCAAATCCACCATTAAACCATGCCCCCATGTGCCACATCTACATGTCAGAGCTCCAGAACCTGCAGTGTGAACAATCTTTGATTTTTACTGAGACTCTGACTACTTCTCGAGTATTTAACAGCCATAGGAGTTGCATCTTAAGAGTTTTATGAAAAAATCAGTGCAGTGTAGAAGTCAGGGTAATTTTTGAGTCAAAGGTGTGATACCAGAGGAGTAATTGTTTATATTAACTCTTAAATTTCAGTTTGAATAATCCCAGTCTTGAGTAATATATGTGTGTGTAAAGATGGTGGATTTTTGATGTCTTGTGTATGTGGATAATAATAATGAAATTATTAGTGTGGCAGATTTCAACATATGAAAAAGTTTGAATTGAAAGGTTATTTTACAATAAGCAAGTACAGCAAGAATACTTCTTGTCCAATTTTATGTTTTCTTCTCAAAGGTTCAGTATCTTTGTCTGTAAAATAATGTGAAAAAATGGTTGCCCTCTATTCACATCACCTGCATTCATTTTCCAGTTTTCTCTATGTATTATGGAATACCCTAAAGTGACCTCATGATAGACTTACAGAAGTCATTCTCATCCTTTTATACTTCTCTTTTATTCTCTTTTTATAACTACCTTCAAAGATACTTTCCAATTGTCATATAAACTTCTTGCTAAAAAGGGACATTTTGGCTTAGATTTTTAAGAGTTTCTGGAAATTCAGCTAGTGTTTTGAAGGAATGACTAATTTACTAGTACCAGCTTGGAATGCTTTCCTTCTTAGCCTTTTTTAATCCCTGAATTGGAAGTCGGCATATTATTCTTTTTAGCATTTTTTGGTACTGAGTATTCAGAATCACTGGGGGGTGGTTGGGTGTGGGAGAGAAACAAAGTAAGCAAAAGATGTTAAACTGGAATTATGATTGAAGAATGTACTTTATATGACAATAAAATAGCAGGAATACCGGTTTTGAAGGTTAGAAAATCCAAAGATAAAGTCACCTCTTCAGAAACTTCCCCAAAATATTTGATAGCCTCACATAATGAACTAGATATTGCTGACACATCACTAGCCATCTTAAATCCGCCATATTGTCTATAAGGTATGCTATCACTCATCCAATTTATTGTCCAACACATGTAGTTAACTATTAATGAAAGGACAAAACTGTATGGCTTATTAAACAGATGATATATGAAGCTATCTACTTAAGTGCATGACAGCTGAAAGGTAGATTAATAAAGTATATGTCAATATATGGTAATCACTTGAATTATGCCACCACAGCAAAAAGATCTCAATAATTCAGCTTGAGTACCTAAGGTTAGGGACCTAAATCTGTACTTGGGCAAGCGCTTTTCAGGGCTATCAGGTATCAAGCGTGGAGCTCACACTCCCCACTGAGCTCAGCAAAGGCTGCAATTGCTAAGTCCTCCTGAAAATAAGGTCATCTGAATTTTGTGCTACTCTGCCTAACTTGTGGCTTCAGTTTGAAAATTTTGACCAGAGCCATCTGAGGGAGTGAGGGTTAAACATCCCTTCTGTCAGCTTGACTGAGATTTATTGTGTAATGCACTTCTTCCAAAGAAAGATGTTCAATGCTATTGATTGCAAGGTTACCTACTTAAAATAACATAATGTGACAAATGATGGATACCACATAGAGCAAAATTGTAGGGTAATTCAAGATATGAGAATGTATGGTATGTATATCAGAGTAGCAGCTTCATTTTTCATGAGGGTGAGTTAGAAGGTCATCTATTTCACTTAAAGGCATTGAACATTTTTGTTAGTTTGACAGCCATTATGGGCTTGATCCTTTTATTCAAGGCAATCATTAAACTCCCATTGACCTAAAGTGGGTAGGAGTCGGACCAAGCTTTAAAATATGCAAAGAAGACACTATGAGATGAAAAAACCTGATGGGTAATATTGCACAATGAAAAAATCATTAAGGCTTTTATAGATAAAAAATAAAAATCCTAAAAATTATCTGATGACTTCAAATGTTTTGTACTGCACTTCTACTTCTGTTAAACATTTTCTTGCTAAACTTAAGGCTTTCTGAATCTTCCAAGAAATCTTTGAAACTTTGCATGTTGCTTTGTTGCATCATAAAGCAGATGAACTGCTTGCAGTCTATAATGCTGCATTTATTCTTACATATGTATGGTATGATGGGCTGTAAGCCTTATAAAAATGAATTGTTTTAATGGCATTTAGATTAATTCTCAAAACTGTATAGGAAACCGGGTAGGAAGACAGCGAAGAAAGCTGTTTCTAAAAGCAAATATATTTATTAATGAAGAAATCAGTGAAAGACACAAATTAGGGGAAAAACCAATATTTCTATCATTGCAATGCATTTCATGCTTTAACACAAAACCAAAGCTAAGACTTTTCATTGTTTCTTTTTTTCCACCTGTCATGTGCCATCGATGTCTTTCCTTCTTTTTTGGAACTTCCTATGAAACTTCTAGGTATTTGTTGCACATGCTTAGGAAGTACACAAAAAGAAGGCTGAGACTTATCTGGTGTACAAATGTGCTTCTGCTCTCTTGCTGATGCACACTTCAGTTTGATATATCCACCCAGACAGTTCTCATCTGCCGAGACATACGTGAGGAAGGTCCAAGTGCAGGCCTAGACCAAGGGACCAAGGTCTAGACCAAGGGACCAAGAGACCAATTAGCCTAATAGTTACTAGTCCCTTAGGTATGAAATTGCCTCAGCTGTAGCAATGTTTTCCATGGCTATCTTTTGAGCACAAGGATGTGAGGGGGTAGAGAACACAGAATGGTTTTACAGAATGAACCTGCCTGGCCATTTAGGTAGCTCAGCACTACCTCTGGCTGCACAGCAAGAACAGCCCAAGATTTTATGCAGGACATGGAGAGTCATCCCTGTCTTTCACACTGAGAATCAAAAGCATGTTAATTTTTAAAAATTACACTCAGATATAACTCAGATTTATGTATTTCACACTTTTTCCAGTACAAAATAATAAATTCTTGATCTGAGATAAGGCAATGAAATAGTAGGTCAGGGTTAAATCCAGTCTTATGCCCCTTGAAATACCCTGGAGTTTAAACTCAGAATAAATTTTATAAAGAATTTACTATGGTTTAAACTTAAGACTTTCTGAATCTTCCAAGAAATTTATGAAACTTTGCACGTTGCTTTGTTGCATTACAGTTTTAATTCAAAGTGAGGTATAATGAGTAAATTATCTTATTTTTACAACACAGCAGATGAAATGCAGAAGATCAGAGAATGCTTGCATTGGTTTTGTTCTTATTCACGCTCAGAAAGACAGAGAAGACTGCAAAAACACCTGTCATAAATCAAAGATATATCCTGAAAATATATTGTGAAGTAAAATATTTCACTTTTATAAATTAATATATATAGTTTTACATCATTAATTTGAAAGGCTATTTATAATGTACCCTGATTTAAGAAATAATTTTAAATGAAAGGAGATTTTGAAAATAAAAACCAGTAAAATCTGAAAAATACAGTTTCATGTGGATAAGTAAGTTCAAACAACGGAAATATAGTACTCTAAGGATTTTATTTGCCCCATCTTTGTTTGCAAGAATTTTAACCTTTTTACCTCTCCCAGGAAAGAGTCCAGGGAATTTAGCAAAGGGTATCAGATTTTCTGTAATCCATTAATGAAGGCTTTGCTTGACTGTAGTTTCCCATTAAGCAAGGATCAATTATTTAATTAATTAAATCTCATGTTGCTAAGAAGTTGCTTTGACATTTCCAAATATAGAATAAAATGACAAGGTCAAAGTTTTTGCCTGAAACATTATAAACAGATGAGAAGATTGCTTCTCCCCTTGTTTATCCAGCAAAAACCACTCAGTTTGTATTTAGAAAGCTTATTTATCATATATATATCTATATCTATATCTCATATATATATATTTCTCTGTCTTGGGTTTCTTGTTACAGACATTTTATTATTAGTCTGTCTATAACTTAGAACACCACAGTGGGTACTTAACTGCAGTTAATTCTGATCTACTTAGACTTGTGCTGTTAAAATAAGTAGAAAAATTCACTGTTTTTTAATTATACACTCCAATAAAGGTACAGCAGTTGACTAAGTTTCGTCTACCAGAGAACAATTTTAGCAAGTGCTATCTCCTTTTGTTCTTTTGGATTTTAAGTCCATCATGTGAATTACCTGTCACCTGGCAATTCTGGAGCTACTTGTTATAATAATGCTTTTACTCTAATTCCAGAACTGTTTCAAAATGTGTGTCTGGACTGCTTCATTATGTAGAACATAAAAAGTAGTTGAGAGCTTTTCTTTCTGTCCCCAGTACCTTCAGTAGGTTTTGACTTTGAGACGAGAATCTGTCTGGAAGCTATATCAGGAATACTGGAAAGGAATCCACATGTTTTTAGCTGTTTCCAATGAAATATAATTTGTTCTATTTGAAAAGATCTAAATATCTTTGAGAATTTAAGAACATCTGTCACTGATACTTCATTTTTTTATTTAACTAGGTGTCTACTTTTAGTCTTTCTGTCACCCTTATTCATCCATCTTAACTACTTTCTTCACTTGTGAACAAGACAGACAGCTAGCTACTTTTCTACCAGCCCTAATGGTCTCTGAGCCACTGCCTGTAAGTTGACACAGGGAAAAAACTTGCTCAAAGAGCTTATGACGCTTTAGAAATTGTGATGGATGACTTTCAAGGCTGCTCCCGCCTTTATCCTTTTGTTTCCTTTCTTGTTTGAACTGTGATTTATTCCTTGACACTAATTCTTTTTGAGTTTTGAAGAAAAAAAAAGGGAATATTCAAAAACACACACAACAGACTTTAAGGATTTAATTAACAAATTTTCTGAGATATGTTGAGCAGTTTTCTGAGATATGTTGAGGGTTTAGAGCAGACCAGGTGTGGGCTTCTCACAGCCCCAGACAGAAAACCTAGACTGAGTTTTGATCACTAGTTTACAGTGAAATCATGGACTTCTTTCTGAGATTTATTCCTTTTGCACTGGCACTGCATGTAAGTTGACATTTAAAATGCATTAACACAGTGCTACTTGATGTACTGTATTATGCAGCCTATCAGTTTTGAAATGGAGTTTAGCCTGTCAGCAGTATCCTCTTGATGTACTCAAGTAAACTTAGTCAACCTTGGATCAAGGCTTAAGGAACCTGTGTAATTTTAATGTCACTGTCATGTTTTTTCTTTTTTTTTTTTTAAATCCAGTCTGTCATACTTGGGTTCTGTAAGATCTTTTTCCACGTGTGAACATATGGACATTACCCTTGATGTCCACAGGGCTAAAGTATTAACACAAAATAAATAACTTTAATTCCTGTGGTTACTCAATGTCTTTACATATATGACCTTCCTTTTACTGTCTTTTACAATTCTTCTGTGTTTGATGACTAATTTTTTAGCATTTTGCAGCACTCAATGTTGTGATTCTTCCCCCTGTACAGTCAGATATTTCATTACATAAAAATGCAACTTTACACCTCAGTAAGCACTAGAAAAAAACCAATTTTTCTTAATTGCTGTGTACAACTAGACTTCCTCCGACTTGGATAACTTCTTATGTGATCTTTAGGGAGATCTGGTGATCAACCCAGTGATTACAACAGCACGTTCAAGTAACATCAGGTAGAAAGAACTTCCCAGGAACAGCCATATCTTGTTATAATGAATGACATGGGCTTTCACAGAACATCTTGTTTCTTGAAGCATGAAATCAAAATTCATCACAATTTGGGAATGAAGGACACCAAAACTCACCATGGCATCAGCATGATATCACGTTCTTAATTTCAGGGAGATCCTTTATTCTTTATTTGCCTCTTTGTTCTTTAGAGAATATATTTTATTTTTAGTAATTGAGAGTTTGCCTGGCTAGTGATTTGGATAATTGAGATGACACTGTATATATTAATATTTACCAGGTGCTTATAGCAATCTTTCTTCCATGACTACTTCTGTATTTTCCCCATTACTTATGAGACATACATCACTAGTCTTTCATTCAGCAACATGACAGCTTCCAATCCTTCTGAGGCTCCATTGAATGAAAGGTTGTTATTCTTGTCAGTCTTCGGGGGCTTTCCATTCTTTTCTCAAATGTGCAAGCGGTGAATGCCCTTGTCATATTTCTTACCTCTGCAATGAACTTCTTTCTTCCCATAGTCCAAGGGTTAATTTTCTTAAGTGAACAATGGTAAATGTGCAATATAAGGATTTATGCTTTGAGATTTTAGATTGTTAAGTCAATGCTTTAGTTTCCCCTGTAAAGTTACTTTTCTAGCACTGAAAACCATTTGGGTTTTTTCATAAAATTCATGTTATCAAGTAACTTCTGTAGTGTTTTCATGTTTGTTTTATCGTCCAGCTTTGTCGATGTTACTTCACGGGGAATTAACTTCAGAGGCCACTTCTTTAGTAACAAGGAATTTTCATTGCTTACTCTGTAATCTACTGTGCTATTTGCCTGCTAAGAAAACAATTGCTGAGGGATTGCAGATAAATCAAATGTATCTATTTAAAGTATGCTGAAGTCTAACAAGTCTCTCTTTCCTGCTGGACAATCTTCTGTTATTATTTTCTCATAAAGACAGACATTTTCAATACAGAAGAAATTCTTTCTGAGGCTAAAAGGGTAACCGTTTATTTAAGTAAATGAATAAATGTAAAAAGTGCTTCTATACAAAAGCTTTTAATTTGTCTTGGTTATCTTTTAAATGGGACTCAAAGCACACATGCACATACATAAATATATCTCTTGAAGTTCATAAAGAAGGGAGTAGCAATTTCTGTATTGCTACCTTGTTTATAAGTGCTTTTGTAGACTAAAGTACGTATTCACTCACTAGATGAGTTTACCCTCTTGAGCCTTGCTCTTACAATACAAAGCATGGCACTGGGCCGCACTGTTCCTGAAGCAATCATCCTTTCCATCCACATTTCTTTCCATGGCATAACACTTCACAAAGTTAACCCTGCACTAGTCATTTGATGAAGGAAACTTGGTAAGATTACCATAATCTTTCAATCTACAGATGTGAGGCACAGGAACTTGCTCCCAGTTCTCTAACAATTCTACTGCCTGAACAAAATGTTTTCTCACTTACTCTAGAGATCTGAGGACACTAAGCTGAATTGGTAAAAATATCTTAGTGACACTGATAAGACTTGTGAGTTTAACTTCACTGAGCTGTTGTAATAGCCCTTTGCAGCAGAAGGGAGTGTCACTGACTTTAGGAGCAAGCTTCAGATGCATTTTATTGAAATACATCGAAGCCTCTTCCTACATTTTTGAGAAATTTTAGTCACGCATTCTGTCACATTTCATTCAAGCTTGGTATAAGCATGAAATATTAGTGAAAATCAATTTTATTTATAGCCTTATTGGCACTTGTGAGAAGAAATGAATGAAAATTACCATGTGAATTACCATGTAATCTGAATCCCTTGACAATAGTAACGTATCTACTGGATTTAGTAGGATCACCATCAATAACAAGTTTTTTGCTTCCCTTTTTACACTTTCTAATACCTGTGGTTGCTAAAGCAGAGATCATCTGTTCTGTGCTTATTTCAAGAACTGTGAGACCTCATTGCAGTCTATAAATTCCTCCTGAGGGGAAGAGGAGGAGCAGACTGCAGTAACCAGTGACAGGACCTGAGGGAATGGCCTGAAGTTGTGTCAGGGGAGGTTTAGGTTGGATATTAAAAAAAGGTTCTTCATCCAGAGGGTGGCTGGACACTGGAACAGGTTCCCTGAGGAAGTGGTCACAGCACCAAGCCTGACAGAGTTCAAGAAGCATCTGAACAATACTCTTGGGCACATGGTGTAACTCTTGGGGATCGTCTTGTGCAGGGCTAAGAGGACTTGATGATTCCTGTGGGTCCCTTCCAGCTCAGCATATTGTGTGATTCTATGAAGAAACATTTGTGTTCAGTCCTAGATATTTCTTTTGACTTTACAATCTTTTAAACTTCCATGATTCATATATGTCAAGCTAAAATCCTCTCCTTGTTCATCTAGTGGATTGTTTTTCTTATCTCTTTAGCCCCTCTTTCACTCTTTATTTCTGTGGTTGAATTCATGTCTCTGATTTCAGAGCCACAGCAACATTTTACTGATAACTCTGGGAAAGTGCCTCATGCGTGTCTTTGGTAGGAGAAATCATTTAAGAAATAAATGTTTGAAGCTCATAGATTTTTATGAATGTCTTATTTTTTGAGGAGATTACATGCACACAGTAAATGCAGTCACTTTGTATGTGTAGGCTATTACATGACATGTAAATTTAATAAGGCAAAAAAATTAGCTTTACTTGTAAACGTTATTACATCTTTGCACGGTTGAGAGATCAGAGAAGTTCTGTTAAGACTCATATAATTATGATGAAGATTTTTAAAGATTGCTGTTCTTTCAAAGAGTTCATCAGATTGTTTGATATGAATTTTGGTTTACTTCTTGGATTTAGACTGAATAAACATTATCAGTGGCATAGATAATACTAAAAATTCTTTCTTGCAACATTAGAAAATATTAATTTAAATTTGAATCTAATGTGTACTACACAAGAGTCATGCAGTTTTAGCCTTGCTGTATGAGTTTGTTTGGCTTCTGCTTTAGGATATTCCATTTTCACAAAAATTCAGTGTTGTTAATGATGACTATTAAAAGATGACATTTTGTATTACAAAAGAAAAATCATCCTCAAAAAAATACGTGCAACTGAATGAGCAAGAGGCTTGGTTCTCCTTTAAAAGATATCACTAGTCTGATAATTTTTTCTGAGAACTCACGGACAGAACCAAGTTCTATCTTCAGAAATGTAGGTATTACATTTATGACTATATAAACTACTGCTAGAACTAGGATGAGAAGTATGAGAAGGAAAGGAGTCATAGCACCAAATTTTAGACACTAGGAGTTAGCTATCAAGTAAAAACTGATCATTCTAGAATTCTTCTGTAGGGCAATTCATTTTACTCATCCTTGAGGCTTATTATGAGATGACCTTTAGTAATTGCTTACTTCTTTGCAGTAAGTACAAAAGAAGCCTAGTTTGACTGAACACTATTTAATTAGGGTAGATAAATCTCACTATCTTAGCATTAGATGATACCAATGACTTCTAGTCTTCAAAAGTACTCTTTACTTGCACAGAAATTTTTGAGTTAGAAAAGAAAAATACTCTAAATAATGAAAAATCAGTACTTCTGAATGAGATAAAATAAATGCTAGATAACAGCTCTCTCTCTGGCCCCTGTGTTCTTATAAGAATATTTGTTTCCTCTCAGTATTGAGGAATAAATCAAGAATTTGAGTAGTTCTGAACATGTGTCTCCCTGGGAGAGACCCTTTCCAGCTGTGCTGGAGTGAAGACATGCTACCTGCAGAGCTGGGCTCTGGACTCTTCACAGGAATCTCCCACTTCCAGCTTGGGCTGTAAGCACCCTGCTACATCCCTGCCTGTCTCATCTGCCTCTGCAGATGGGTCTCCAGGTTGAGCATACATAGATATTTGTTGGGGAAGAGCAATCTCCTTTCCAATTATTTTTTCTGAAGTCATTTAACCTGACCCAGACTGCAATAGCCAGAGTAATCAACCAGCCTTCCCCTCCACTGCCCAGTTGCAGTCTTTTAGCCCAGCTTACCATCTACAGGCTCAAACACAGCAAATTGTGGAACACTGCATCCTTTAAAGTCTTACCGGAAAATGGTCTCCAAGGATTTCACCTGAAAGTTTCATCTCCATTTTTCTATTTCCAGCTTACCACTCTCCCATGGCACAATCTGATCATTATGGCTAACGCAGAAAACCATGAACAAGGTAGTCATACTGGAAGTGAAAAAGAGAGCTGCACAGATTGGAACTACTGCTATTTGTCATCTTTACATTGTTGGGATGTATGTTGGAAAGAAACAGGTTATACTTCAGAGCTGTGGGGATTTTCAGAATTAAAACAATTAAAGCGCACAGGATGTAAAAGTTTGATATGTCCTATTCACAATACTTATGGGTTTTCTCTGCACATGCCTAGAACTGCTCTGGCATAAGTATTGAGGTGCCTGCCTCTTGCCTCCATTCCTCTGAGTCAGACTACATTATTTCAGGCAGAGATGAATTGTATTCTGAAGTACCTAACAGACCTCACTCTCCAGTAGCGAGTACATTGGTCAGAAAAAACCCCACGTTTTTCTCCCCCCGTTCTTGAGTTGGTACCCTGCTTATTTAAGTGGGTGTATTAGGGGTAGACCATAGCACTGCCTTTCTTTTTTCTGCCCTGTTTAAAAAGGACGACAGTGAGCTGTCTCAGCTCTTTGACAGAACAACTGCAGGTGCTAGTCATAAAAATCACCTTCCTCGGTGGATCAATTTTCTCCCACTATTCTATCTCACTGTACAACCCTCCTAAGCACTTGACAGTATTTTGAGTGTTCATTTGTGGGCTGAGATTCCTAAAATTCTTGTCAAGCTCAATATCTTTCACCAGATCTAACACTGAGTATTTGTCTGCATTACATCTTGCATTACATGTATCAAGCCTCTGCCTGCTTTGGCTGTTTCTTTGGATATTGGAGATGAAACAGATGATTCAGCTACTCCCTTGATTGTGTACCCAATGTATCAGTTTTACTCTAGATGAATGCACAAAATTTTAACATCTTCTTTGGGGAGACTATTTAAAAGCCAGATGTATTTCATGTTTAGGAAGACAGAACAGGTAAAGTTTTCTTTTCCATGTTGTACAGGAATTAATTGTATACTACTTACAGTTTTACTACTAATTTCAATTCATATAAGAGTATGAATGTCCCCTGGCAGTTTTCCTAGAGCTTGTTTATTCTTTGAAATTGCAGGGGTTATGTGGAAGTAAATTCAATTCTCAAAATTTATATTCATATAGTTACCAAAAGCATTGGCTTCTGTTCCAAATAACAAGCGAACAGATCTGTTGTTTATCACACAAAACATAATCCTGTTTAATAGCTGAGTGACCCTTGCATCAAATCCTGTATTTCACTTCTGTGCAAGTGTAAGAATCTAGCCCTAGCAAGGGAAATAGTAATTAAGGAACATCTTATGGAGCAGCTTTTATCATCCCTTAATATTCTTTTTTCCTTGTGAAAGTCTAGCTTTCTCCTTTTGTTTTTATGCCTAAAAAGAATATTCAAATGTTTCAACATAAGACAGTAGACTGCCAGTAGAGACTGGCATCGAAATTAATGTAGAAAGAGTTAAATTCATGACTATATGAAAATAGCCATTATGTGGAAAGAAGCATTGCAACCAACATTGTAAGCTCAAAGAAATCTGCACACACAAAAAAATCAGTGTAACTATACCAGATAATTTTTTTTTTTAAGTTTTCCAGGTGGCTTGGTGTCTTCTTCAAGTACAGAGGTTGATTTTTGTTGACAGAAATAGGTACTTTGCTGTGAAATGTGTTCAGATTTTAATGTGGCAATGGTACATTTAACCTGGAGCAAATATGTGAAAATGTCATCCAGGACAAAATTTGACAATTACTTTCCAAGCAGAACAAAATACACTTTTTGCATGTAAACTTTCTGAAAGCCATAAACTATAGTTCCTCACAGTCTTACAATGGAAACTAAATAAACAACTATCCAAAACAGAGTAAAATTATCATATCCAAAGTGAAAAATAATTTTGATAATTTTTGTCTGTTAATAATTTTCCAATAACAAATATAGGGATTGGTAAATAAATGTTGCAATAATTTATTTAAATGAAGAAAAATTATGAACAGACTAGTTTACTGCTTATACAGTTCCCAATTTGTCACTTACCCAGAAACGTGCCTACAGTTCTGATAAGTAGCATTGAATTTAAAATTTCTACAAATTCTGAATGTGCATTTCTCCTCCATTTTTTCCATTGGAGAAACTGGAACCTGCAAAAAATGAAGTTAACTGTACTGGGATTTATGAAGCTGTTCCCCTCCAAGGTGGTTAATTAGAATTATAGTTAGATACTACATGGATTCATTCCCCTCCTAGAGATGCATGTGTTTTTCTACTGGCTCCAGAGAGAGATTAGGGTGACAGTGAGGCCTCAGTTGTATTTTTTTATTATAGACTGGAACAGGATTGATTTATTATATCCTCTGCAATGTCAGAACATCCTTTCCAGAGTCTAGGGTCCCAGACACACAAGATGGGTCAGAAAGTAACTAAAGTGACCACAAATGAGAGATGATATGTGGAGTATCTATTGAGCATTTGAGATCAACTGTACAGATGGGAGGTAAGCCTTGGATTTTCTAGAGCCTGTTCTTTTGTTAATGGGTAGAAGAAGCCAGCGCTATTTTATACAATTCACATAAGCAAATTTACATCTATTTCTTACTATGCCATATTCAAATTCAATGTCTATTGATTTTTTTCAGTGTCATGAATTTCACCTCTGTCACTATGTGTCATAGCATTCAGAGGAACAAAAAGGTCTAAATTCAGTTGTGCAGTGGAAAGTCAAAGTAATTTTCTCACAGCAGTCCAATACAATTTAGCTATGCATCAGTTGTAAGATAAAAAAACCATCTTGCATAAGATGTCAGCATTTCCAGAATTCTACATTTACAGTACTGTAAACTGTTGTGCAAATCTGAAGAACAAGGTTGCAGTGGTTCACTAAGGTTTAATTTATTGTTACTGTAAACACTCCTTTGCCATGTGATAGTGCTATATACATTGCATGTCTTGACATGCTAAAGAATGCTCTCATTTTGTCTCGGTTATTTTCCTATTTTTTTTCACAGCTGAAGAACATTTGGAATATATCCTGACATCAGTGCATTGGACTGTCTGCGAGTTTTATACACAGTGTTCAGAATGTGTAAATTGTTAATCTTTTCTATTATTTGGCATATTTGACTGAAGATATTAACCACTATCAGATATTCAATACTCATGGCAAATTTATCTGTAATTCAGCATCATGCCATCTATTTAAAACTACTGTATATATTTCTAGTATCTCAAATTATACTGCTGCCTCTGTTCCATGGAAGAACAGATTTTCTCTTAATCCCTGGAACCTTCATGGTATTAAGAAGATATTAGTGGTAAAACCAAATTTATTAAGCCTACTTACTTACGAACAGAGTTGTATATATCCTTAATGGAGCTCTTTATATCAATCTACCCCCACATAAATTTCTACATATCAATCCTGCAATTCTAGAGAATCCAAAAGGCATTGCAAGGTCTGGGGGAAAAAAAATCAAAACAACCAAAAAACAACAGAGGGCCATAAAGCATAACTCCTTAGAAAGCCACATACAAGTCATGAAGCTGTACAGCAGCAGCAAAAGTATGTATGGGTAAATTGGGAGGAAGCTGGACTCTGCAGTGATCCCCACTTCAACTGGACCAGTGCATCTCCATCCTACTGTTCTCTCCCAATGTTGCTGACCAGCTGCTGCTGTTCTGAAGTGACCAAATCCCACTTTGATGTTTGTATAAGGGGTCTGAGTGCATCCTTCCTCCTGAGAGGTTTTCAGGTTTGCCTGCTGGAGCAACCCCCTTTCCCTGGGATGTGGGGGCCCCCACAGTACTGCCTTGCTGCCTGGCTGGAGTATTGAGCCCTGACCTGCTGACTACCTGGCTAAGGTTACTAAGAGAGATTTTCTCTTCAAAAACAAATCGCAGTAATGTTACTGAGATTATCAGGTTATGAGTCTAGTCCTGAGCTAAAGGAAAAATTTCAAAACATGGCACATTGAAATGAGTTTTCAAATGGTCAACATCGACCTATTAGATGATTTGATATTCCCTGTACTTTGAAAGTAAGTGAGTCCATATTATTTCTGTACTTCCAGTGAGAATCCTTTTTCATTCATAAAATTATCTGTTTCTGTATTCCAAGGTAGTAGATGGGTCACAGAAGGTGCTGAAGCAAATGCTCTAAGATGTGAATTAGCTCAATGATCTTGCTAAGAAGGTAACCCACAGGAACATGACACCAATTGATTTTAGATACTCGTTTTTTAATGCTATCCATGACATCTCACATCTGCAGTTTCCCATTCTAAATTTTGAAGAAGTTTAATCTAAGAGAAAGTTTTATTCAATCATTGTGCTTTTAGATGAACAATGTGCACTGTTTTCCCTGAAGTTTAATGCAATAGTTTGGTATTTATATATTTCTGCTTCACTAGTGTATTCCATTAAGGCATTTTTACAATAATAATTCACAATATCTCTTACTACACTATGCCCATATTCCTTAATAATATCTGGGCATGTCTCTGTGGAACATTTTTTTTTGTTGTTTGTTTTTTAATCAGTATGTTCTGACTTTTTTTTCCTGATTTTTTTTTTTAATCTTCAAAACTCCTTGAAGATTGACATCTCTAATACTGAAGTCTTGACAGTTGTGTCACATTCCTACATATTTTTTAGTGACTAGGGTGCTGGTTTAACAGCGTCTGCCCTATGAAAGACATAAATGAACTACAGTGTTACCAGAAGGCTTTGATACTCTTCACTTTCCAATATCACAGACTGTCTAAATATTATTACTTGTAACTCTGGATTCATAATTTTATATTTTCACTGTGAGAACATGACATGTGACTTTGGTGGAAAGTTGGAGTCTGATTTTACAAATTGTTAGTTGCCTTTGGTGAAACTTACCCTTATTGCTGTTCTTATAGATGATGATCCTTGAGTATATTTAAAAGTTCTTTGGAGTAGAAACAAAAATGAATCATGGCAATTAAAATCCTCTTCCAACTACAACAACTCTTTCATACAATCTTCTCTGAAGTGGTGTTTTATATTCATAATACGTTAAAAATTAAGTGCTGAAAGCACATTCAAAAACATTTTCAATATGCTTTCACTTTTCACCTGTAATTGAGTCATCAATATTAGCAACCAGCTATGAAACTCATTTGGCTTATTGCATTACTTATCTTCATATCTTAATTATTGATTAACATTCTTACTGACAGTGAAAGGTTCCCTTTGAAATGTAATGACCACATTGTAACACTATACTGTAACTGTCTCTAAAGTTATCTGTGCCACAAAATTTCTTTGTAATTAAAATAATATGTTTAAATTTGCATCTGAGTAATCAGGCAAGTATGTTCATACTACATTCATATGTGTTAAAGGATAATCTGTAACAGACAAGGGAATTAAACATCACGATATGGTTTATTCCTCCAGAAAATGAACTCAGTGGCCAAATGAATGTCTCATGATTTTGCCACCTTCTTACTTTCCTTCATTATTGTATATCCCTTACAAAGGTCATGTTTATTTGATTAAAATGCAGTGTCAGAAGGAAATCACAAGATTAATGTATTTCTTTCTGCAAGCAATACTCTGCTAGTACCTTATCAATAACAGTCAATCATAACATGATGAAAATATATTAATATATTATTATTAATATATTATTTTTGAGTGACTACAATGGCCTCTCAAGAACATCAGCTTGTTGATTACAGCACAACAGCAGTTGTTTCTCTATCAGCTGGGTAACAATTCCCAAAATTACTTATATTGTGTTTGGTTATCTTTACTAGTGAAATGAATCAGTTTACCTTGTCTGCACCACTTTATTTTAGCCATCAACTTGATACGTGCTGTATTATTCATATCATACTGACTTTAGTGAAGGTACTTTGAAAATACAGAGTCAAACCCATAAGCAATGTCCACAGTCTCATAAGCAATCCAAGTTTAACAAGAAACAGTCACAAACCTTGGCTAGACCTGAATCAGTTATGAACATTAGAATTGAGTAGAACAAGAGGAAATCTGTAGTTGTAAACAGCACTTTTAGTAAGCAATGACAAGGAAGTGGGATAAGATGGCTGCTGGGTGGCAGGAGAGAGCTTGTGTTGTCAAGGACTGTGTGTGGTATCAAGACGTGTTTGTACCATAGTGGTAGGAGACCCTTAAAAACAAAGGGGTCCGGGAAGGATGGGCACACTTCAGGAAAGAAATCTTGAAGGCACAGGATTAGGCTGTCCCTACATGTGGAAAGATGAGCTGGCTCGGAAGACGACCGGCCTGGCTGGGCAGAGAGTTTTGCAGAAACTCAGAGGAAAAAAAGGATGCATCACCTTTGGAAAAAGCAGTAGACAACTCAATAAGTGTTTAAGGATGTTGTTAGGTCATGCAGAAAGAAAATTGGAAAGGCATAAGCTCAATTAGAACTTAATGTGACCACTTCTGTAAAGGACAATAAAAAGTGTTTTAATAAATACATTAATAATAAAAGGAGGGGCAAGGAAAACCTCCATTCTTTATTGGATGTGGGGGAGGAAATAGAGCTACCAAAGATGAGGAAAAGACTGAGGCATTTAATATCTTTTTTGCCTCAGTTTTCAACAATGACAGGTCATCTTCAGGACAAGTGGTGTCCTGAGCTGGTAGACAGGGATGGGGAGTGGAATAGCTCCCCTGTAATCCAGGAGGAAGAAGTTAGTGACCTGCTGAGCCACTGAGATCCTCAGTAGTCTATGGGACCTGATGGGGTTGTTTAGCCTGAAGAGGAAGAGGCTCAGGGGAGCTCTTATCGCTCTCTTCAACTAATTGAGAGGAGGTTGTAGCCAGGTGGGTGTTGATCTCTTCTCCCAGGCAACTAGTGACAGGACAAGAGGGTACAGTCTTAAGGTGTGCAGGGGAGGTTTAGGTTGGACATTAGGAAGAAGTTCTTCACATAAAGGGTGATTGAGTATTGGAATCATTGGAATTGGAATTGGGCTGCCCTGGGGGGTGGTGGATTCGCTGTCCCTGGAGGTGTTTAAGAACAGACTGGATGTGGCACTTAGTGCTATGGTCTAGTTGACAAGGTAGTGTTGGTTCATAGGTTGGACTTGTTGATCTCAGAGGTCTTTTCCATTCTAGTTGATTCTGTGTTCAAGAGTAAGTTAGGAAATAATGAGGAAGTCTGTATATAAGCATGGGAAGGATGCAGTCAGTGGGACAGGCTGAGACGTCAAAGAATGTATGGCTGTCATGTTTGGAAGTGCTGTCCTGGAGGGCTGTTGGAAATCAGATATCGTAATTTTTTATTTTCACCCTATAAAACGTGTTTCCACTACTTTCTTATCTATATTGCTCTTCTTGACTCTGTGCTTTACAAAAGTAATCAATAGTCACTGATAGAAGCGTTTTGAGAATAATAAATATGTAGAAAGTACTGGTCTTAATCAGAAAATATTGTTATCCCTTCCTTCCAGCAGTTATTCTTTTTCACTCTGTGTCTCTTCTGTTTTGTGTTCTCCTTAACATCTGGAAATTTCTCTAGCTTTGTTATAGGGCCTCCTTAGGTCAAACAAACTGTATGGGTCATCCCTAACACATCCCTAACCTGTCCCCTTGGGTTACAGAAAAACTGTGTAGATTACATGAAGTTGATGAAATAAATTTTAAAACTAAAAAGTACTTTGTCTTTCAGATTATTTGAGGTTTTATACATTTCTTAAGAATAAAATTATCTTTAATACTTTGAATATATATAATTTTATTCATCAGAATTTAAACTTACCGCAGAATCGCAGAATCACAGAATGTGCTGAGTTGCAAGGGACCCACAAGGATCATCAACTCCAAACCTTAACCATGCACAGCACCATCCCCAACAGTCACACCATTTGCCCGAAAGGCACATCCAAATGATTCTTGTACTCTGTCAGGCTTGGTGCTGTGACCGATTCCCTGAGGAGCCGGTTCAGTGCCCAACCACCCTCTGGGTGAAGAACCTTTTTCTAACATCCAACCTACACTTCCCCTGACACAACTTCAGGCCATTTGCTTGGATCCTGTCACTGGTCACCACAGAGAAGAGGTCAGTGCCTACCTCCCCTCTTTCCCTCACAAGGAAGTTGTAGACTGCAATGAGGTCTCCCCTCAGTCTCCTCCAGGCTGAACAGACCAAGTCTCCTCAGCTGCTCCTCATAAAGTTTCCCCTCAAAGCCCTTCACGATCTTTGTTGTCCTCCTTCAGATACTCTCTAATAGCTTAACATCTTCCTTATACTACAGTGCCCAAAACTGCCGCAATATTCAAGGTGAGGCTGCACCAGGGCAGAGCAGAACAGGACAATCCCCTCCCTTGACTGGCTGGTGATGCTATACGTGATGCCCCCCAGGACATGGTTGGCTCTCCTGGCTGCCAGGGCACTGCTGACTCATATCCAACTTGCCATTGACCAGGGCCCCCAGGTCCGTTTCCATGGTGCTTCTTTCCAGCATCTCATTCCCCAGTCTGTATGTACATCCGGGATTGCCCCATCCCAGGTGCAGTATCTGAACTTCATATGGTTGGTGATTGCCCAGTCCTCTAATTTGTCGAGGTCTCTCTGCAGGGCCTTTCTACCTTTGAGGGAGTCAACAGCTCCTCCCAATTTTGTGTGATCTGCAGACTTGCTTAGTATCCCCTTCCAGTCCTGTGTTCAAACCATATATGAAGATGTTGAAGAGCACAGGGCCTCAGATGGAGCCCTGTGGAACCTCATTAGTGACAAGTCACCAGTCTGATGTCATCCTGTTCACTGGTACCCTCTGTGCTTGACCTGTGAGTCACACCACACGATAAGTTTGTCTAGCTGTTTGCTGGACATTTTGAGAGACAGTATCAAAAGCTTTACTGAAATCCAAAAAGATTACATCAACTGCCTTCCCTTGATCAACTAGATGGGTTACCTTGTCATAAAAAGATATCAGGTTGGATAAGCAGGACTATTCCCTTGTGAAGCCCTGCTGTGACCCATGATAGTGTTGTCTTTCAGATGTTTTTCAATACTTCCCAGAATAATTTTCTCCATAACTTCACCAGGCACTGAAGTTCTTGCCCTTCTTGAAAATCAGGACATTTGCCAGTTTCCAATCAACTGGGACCTCTTCAGATTCCCAACACTGCTCCAAAATCATCAAGAGAGGTTTTGCAATGACAACAGCCAGTTCTTTGAAGATTCTGGGATGAATCCTATCAGGCTCCATAGAATTGTAGGGATCCAGCTGGAGCAGTAGATCCTGCACAGTTTCAGGGTCGAATGGGCGTTGATCATTCTTACAGTCATGGTCCTCCAGCTCAGGGCACTGAGACCCCCCTTGTTCCTTCATCTGTGTTGAAGACAGAGGCAAAGAAAATGTTAAACACCTCTTCCTTGTCTCTGTCTCTGCGTGGTGATTATCCTCATCCTGTACCATGTCGTTGATATTTCTACACTGCCTGTTGCCATTAATGAAGCTAAACCCCCTCTTTTTATTGTCCCCCACATTATAGCAATGTTTTCGTGGTCCTATATTGAAATGAACTGCAATGTATAAATCAGAGCAAATATAAGCCTTTTTCAAATATCACTTTCAGATCCTGCAAACTGAGAACACTTATTCTATGAACAGTTGTTTTGGTTTTTTTTTTGTCCTTCAAAATGGTCCTTTTGAGTTCAGTTTCTGTAAAACTTGTCATTTCGATTCTGTTACTAAAAATAGTTGCAATGATAAACATTCCACAATCAATAGTTTTCAAGTTATTTCATTCATAATATTAGGTGCTTTCAAGCAGTATTACTATTGCTATTGCTATATTGCTGCAAATTATAATATTCAAAGTATATATGCAATTGATCATTTACTTGTTGAATAACTCAGTTATTTTTCATTGCTATTGCTGATAGGAGTCTTTGGAAGGATGATTAATGTGTTCTAGATACTATGCTAAAGCCACAAAATTTGCAGCTGCACACTTGCAAAAAGAAAGAAAATACTTCTGCTCTGTAGTGCATGTAATCAAGCATCCAGCTGTTGAAAATGTTACAAAATAATGAAGCATAATTGGACAACTTTTAAGCAGGATTTCTGCTCTGTCACATAGCAGTTGGTGCAGATGGAGGAGCCTAGCAAAAAAGTGGCATTGCTTCTTCAAGTCTTGTTTTAACAAGAAATTGATGTATGCATATCCCTAAGAAAAAGTCAGCAGAGTGGATGAAGTAGAAAAAAAGTGGTGAAGGGATCATCAGAACTATTGACTGAGAATAAACCACCAGAAGCACAGACAAATGATGAAAGAAGTAATTTCCTATGACATTACCTGCTAAGCAATGGATTACCAACAGGAATCCTTCCAGAGAATAATTCGGCATTTACTCGGATGCACAGTGATTAATGGAAAATTAAGTACAGTTCCAAACAGTTTTCTGTTAAAAACCTCTTTATGCTTTTGCAAGAGGCAACAATAGCATAGATTTACACCTCTGCCAGTGTAAATCAGTGTATCTCCAAGGAAGTCACCAACCCATTGCTCATACTTAATTGTTGAGAATCTGAGCCAAAGGGTCGAAGTTGAAATCCAAAGAGCAAATCCTTAGTCATATGCACAGTTCCACAAATACCTAGTACACGTTGATATAGCTATGCTATTAACCTAGGGGACTTTGTGAAACTAAGAAAGGAATAGTGTATGGAAAACAGGCAACTATAAACCTTTCACTTGAGCAGGATACAAAATGATACACGGTCTGAGAAAGCCAAGGGATGGAATGGATCAGCTGTGTCAATCAATCTATTTCAGGAAATTTCATCATACAAAGTGTTATATAACACATTATATAATATATACATATACACTTGTTCCTAAAATAGGGGCACTCTATGTGCAAACTATTTATGCGTTTTCTATTCTACTTCATTAGAAAGCTGTCCCAACACTGCACTTTTGCGGAGCTTGGATGAAAACCCTTCATTTAACTAATATGTATTTAGTTTTGGCTACTATAGTTAAAGGCATTGTACCAATGGGAGTGGTTCCATGAGATCTCAAATCACACAAAAAAAGTGCTATTTGAGTCCATGTAATTTGGATTGAAAATGTTGGTTTATTGTAATAATATTTAAAAGGATTGTGAGCCAACTGGTCACAAATAGAAAGCACGAGAGCAGTGGAGACCATCTTCACAAACAAAATCTAGGGAGAACAGTTTATATGACAGCTTTTAATATATTTTAATCTATTTCACTTTATCTGGATTTGACATGATTACATACTTTTATGCATATATTTTGTTCATCCACCTATGTTCATCGGAAGCACTGTTTTAGCTTTGCAGTCTGACAGATTGTTGACAGAGAACTGGTTTTCACAATTCTTTAACCGTTTCTGGCTAATTCCCGACATCCATGTAAGTAAGAATGGGATTTATTTGATTATTAGCATTTCTCCCTGCTAGCTTTCTTCAGACTTTTCCAAATCTCTCACAAGCTTTTTAGCAATTTTATAAATTGTGCTTGGTTACACAAATTTTTAGCAAAAGATTATATTTGCTTTTCTCAAATTTTCCTGACTTTCTTAGCCTACACTTCAATGAAAAACAGAGAGATTAAGTACGCTGAACATGAATAGAAAATTCAATTTCAACTTGTATTTAATATTCTTGTACTTTTCCATAGCAGCTCTTATTTTTGATGCTATTTTACTTCTTTCTATCACAGCAAGAATAGTTGAATGTAGCATATTTTTGAACCTGAAATCTCCATGGCAGAAACACAAGTGATCATACTTTAGGCATTACTTCACATAGTGTAACTGTTTTAAAGCAAATGCTGCACATTCTAAATGGTAGAGAACTTTAGAAGGGATAAAATATGCCATTTCTGTCATATTTGAGAGGATAACATTAATCTTACCTTTGAAGCAAATGCTTTTGTTTTTACAAGCTTAATACAAAATCATTGTCAGTGAGGATTTGTACGTGTGAGTAGCCAATTAGTAGCTAACATAGCAAATACACTCAGTCATAGAACAAAACTCTAAAAAACCTGAAAGTTGGTAGCTAAAAAACATTTTATTAGGGACTTGGTTTTATTACCTTATTTATTTTTCGAACACTTTTTTTGTTTTTTGGTAAGAAGTTATCCTATTATTTAACCTACTGTTTTTAAATATACAGTTTATATGTACAAAGTGCCATCTGTACAAAATAGGTAAATTATGACTGAGGTGTTGCTGCCTTTGATTGTTGCACAATAATGTTGCACTCTTCAGTGCAACTTGCAGCATCTTGTTCAGTGTACATAGTGGTATAGTCGTCCATCTAATGTGAGGGAGAGCTAAGGGTCAGGACCCTCAGAGTGGAATCACTTCCACCTTACTTTTCCCATGTGCCATTTAGATGTATAATCTAAATTTCCTCCATTGACTCTTTTACTAATCATTTGAGACTGAAGCACTTGTACAGTTCATTCAACGTATCTAGGGTAAAATGTTAGCTTAGGGTATTCTCTAGAGGTGTCTGGTTCTTCCAATTTACTGTAGAAAGACCAAGATGACTTTTTTAGGCTGGATGCCTTGTTTTCAGATGACTGGATTCAGAGAGGTGAAGCTTACCACTATAGCTTAGTAGATTCTGGAAATCAAGACCCCAGTCATCTTGTTTTAGACAATCTATAGACTCAGATAAGACATATCTCAAGTAGCTTTACTCAGTTTCCTATTTATCTGTGAAGACAAATGGGCTATGGAGTGAATATATGACAAATTTGACTTTCTTGCAAATATCTCTTCTTTGCCAAGAATGCATATTTAAACAAAAATATATTCTTTCCTTACATTTCAAATAAAACAAGAGATTTAATCACTTTTTTGCAATTATCTTGCTTAAGCAAAAATATATGAATATCTTAGTGAAACTTAATCCCAGGATTATAGCATGAAAGAATACACTTTTTGAATAACCCAAGCTCATTATAATCCCAGCTTGCTTAAAAAGTCTATTTATGTTCTTACTTTCATGTGTATCTGTGAAAGGTACAGTCAGTGGTACTGAAGGTCCCTAATGCATTTGAACTTGCTAATATCTTGTTATAAAAGTCTTATTAGATTTCTGCTCTATTTCTGCACGTATATAAGACATATTTCCTGGATACCCACAGGGTGCACTAACATACTTTAACTTTTGTATGCCTGGTCCTTTTATGACCAGGTGACCCACTTGGTGGATGAGGGAAAGGCTGTGGATGTGTCTACCTGGACGTCAGCAAAGCCTTTGACACCGTCTCCCGCAGCATACTCCTGAAAAAGCTGGCAGCCCACGGCTTGGACAGGGGCACTGTGCTAGGTTAGGAACTGTCTGGAGGGCCAGGCCCAGAGAGTGGTGGTGAACAGTGCATCCAGTTGGCAGCTGGTCACTAGTGGTGTCCCCAAGGGATCAGTGTTGGGCCCAGTTCTGTTTAATATCTTTACTGATGATCTGGATGAGGGGATTGAGTCCATCAGCAGCAGATATGCAGATGACACTAAGTTGGGGGTGTGTGTTGATCTGCTGGATAGTGGGATGGCTCTTCAGAGGGGCCTGGAAAGAATGAATAGATGGGCTGAATCCAGTGGTATGATGTTTAATAAGACCAAGTGCCGGGTCCTGCACTTTGGCTACAACAATCCCATGCAGCGCTGCAGACTGGGGACAGAGTGACTGGAGATCAACCAGGTGGAGAGGGATCTGGGAGTTCTGATTGACAGGAAGATGAACATGAGCCAGCAGTGTGTCCAGGTGGCCAAGAAGGCCAATGGCATCCTGGCCTGTATCAGGAAGAGTGTGACCAGCAGAACCAGGGAAGTGATTCTCCCCTGTATTCAGTGCTGGTGAGGCCACACCTGGAGTACTGTGTCCAGTTCTGGGCCCCTCAGTTTAGGAAGCACATTGAGGTTCTGGAGCGTGTCCAAAGAAGGGCAACAAGGCTGGTGAGGGGACTGGAGCACAAGACCTATGAGGAGTGGCTGAGGGAGCTGGGGTTGTTCAGCCTGGAGAAGAGGAGGCTCAGGGGAGAGAGACCTCATCACTCTCTACAACTCTTTGAAAGGAGGTTGTAGCCAGGTAGATGTTGGTCTCTTCTCCCAGGCAACCAGCAGTAGGACAAGAGGGCACAGTCTTAAGCTCTGCCAGGGGAGGTTTAGGTTAGACATTAGGAAGAAATTCTTTACAGAGCGAGAGATCAAACATTGGAATGGGCTGCCCGGGGGGGTGTGGGGTGTGGTAGATTCTCTGTCCTTGGAGGTATTTAAGAACAGACTGGATGTGGCACTTAGTGCCATGGTCTAGTTGACAAGGTGGTGTTGGGTCATAGGTTGGACTCATTGATCTCAGAGGTCTTTTTCAACTTAGATGATTCTGTTATTCTCTGATTGTAATTTTCAGATACCTAAACATTTGCTTTGATAATTCAAATTTCCTCTGACTATAAGTCATCTCCAAACTGGAGACCAGGAAATTACAACTGTCTTTCTGTAGACTTCTTGGATCAGGGTGATTGTTTTTCTTTTATGTTCAGACTGATACAGACTGTTGGGTCTACAGAATGGATAATGTGAATTTTTGACTATCTGAAAAGTACTGCTGGGAAACTATTATCACCACCTTAAAACAAACACTTTATTCCAGTTATTGTCAATTAGCCTATCACAGTCTATGACTATAATCCAATATAGGAATCTACTTTGAAGCTAGCAATACATGAGTGCTAAATTACCAATACCAGGAGTTTTCATACCAGTCAAAAATCTTAGGGTGACTTGTGCAGATGAATATATCTATACAGCAGACACTCAGCATCAGGTCAGATGAATTCCACACTAAAACACTAAATATGGCCCAATTCATACTATTGCATATCAAATATTACTTGTTTATGTTGTATTTTATAAATAGTATAATAATTTTGGCTGTTTTTCACATGCAAGAACATTTGCCATTAAAACTACCTCTAACTAAACAGTCACATTAGATTATAGTTTTGTTCGGTTCTTTTTCTTTATCCTCTTTATTCACAACAGGTAGCAGTCAAGGTCAAATTTCTTATTAGTATGCTAAAACACACTGCTCTTGCTCAGGAGTTAGTCTAATAACTTATGTGTGTGGAAGTTGTAAATCTCTGGTACATTTAAAATTTGACTTCTTGGTGTTAAGGAAGGCAGTGCATAGCCTCAATTGTGCTGTGCTTTGCTTGTATGATTGCAAGGAAGCTTTTTATATTTCTTCCAGATCAGATATTTGATGTCATATCTAGAATTTCTATTTCTGAAGTAGAAAGTCTTTCTGATTTCAGAATCTTCTGGGGATATTTTCCAGATCCTCTCTGTTGGCAGCATAACCGTACTACCGATTTGCCCAATGAAGTACTGGAACTCAAAATTCTCATAGCCTTCTGATTCTTAAAGCATCAGAAGAGTAATCCTTGATGAGAAGTTGATGTTCAATGTGCAGCTTGCATTTTATACCTATATAGTGTGTCAAAAGAGGTGGTCATCCAGTGTTGTCAATACACCCCTGATGGCAACTCTAGTCATTTGTCCAGTCCTCGGCTCCATCTCATGCATCCAGCATGATTAGAAAGCCATGAGGAAGGAATCCTCCCAGACCCTTGTACCATTTCTTCTACAGTTTTCATTCAGAAGCCTGAAAAATCCTGAGCCAATAAGAGCATAACATCCCTCCCAATCACTTGTGAAGATTTTCCCATTAAACTTTAAGACCAAAATGTCCTGATTAGCCAAGAAAAGCTTTCAGGTTTTTCACATCAGGCTTTCCAGTTAAAACAGAGTGTTCTTTTTTCTAATCCATGATTAAAACTTTCGTTAGAATCAAACATGCCTGGTTCTTAGAGTCACAGAAAGTCTTTGAAAAGATAAGCTTCGCACAACTACTTAGGTGTGCATGTCGATATCTGCAGAAACCCTAGGACAATGATATATACCACAAGGTGTATTTATTTGTCAGATATTATGAAATTATGAGCAAGATACCTTTACTGTCAACATTGTTAACTGTTTTTTTGTCTTGTAGAGCACATTAAAAGCTATGCACAATGTACAGATATGCACAAATTAGTTTGTGTAGCCTTTTACTTTTTTCCACAATTCGGTAGGCCAAGGGCCTTGTTATGTGAATATACGGCCACCATTTATTTATTTATTCTGAGAAGCATCTAAACGTGAATTTATAGTCTGCAGGACTCACTTTTTGGGTGAACTTTCATCTACACAGAACTTAATATTTTCTTATACTCTTAAGGACATTTACATTCAAGTGCTCATTTACATTTTTTCATGTTTTATTATTTACATTCTTTTGGTAAATAACAGGAAAAGGAAAAGGCTATGTCAGAAAGAGATTGATAGATTTTCATCTTGATCTTCAGATTTTGTTTGTATTTAATTTATTTCTTAACTTAGTCTCCTAGACATCTTAAAGTTTTCAAAAATTTCCCATCGTTTAGTTCTTTGACTAAGTGCATTGTGAAGCTTTAATTTTTTTCTCTTTAGCTTAAACAGGTGGTGAGTTTACTCCTGGATGTCATCGTCTTCAACTGAGCTTAACACAAATTTGATTTATGATTATGTTGTGACAGATGGACATTAAGTACACTGTTTACTACATTTTTTTTCATCACACTATGTTTCCTCTTAAATTATTCATAAAACATAAAGATGTCTGTTTGGTTAACATTCAAGCTCAAATTGAACTTTATTTTTTTAGTCTTTTAGTTTCCTGCTAAATAACTTGGGAGAGAATGTAATTTTAAATGGAAGAGGTTCACTTTTCTTTCTGCAGAAATAAAAATCCTAAAATTAGTGACACAGAAATATAAAAACCCAACAAGACTAATAAAACAACACCATAATATACAAGATATCTGGCACTGTGGAAATGGTGGCTGTAAAAAAACACAATACACTCTGTATTACTCAGGTATACAGCCTTATAAAAAAACTCCAGCACTGCAGACCAAAAGACATGGTTCCATTTGCTCTGTTGTGTAGGAAATTTGCCAAAAAGTATCTAATATCTTCTAGAAGGCCACCAGAGCAGATCATAAGCGATACAGGTGTGTGCATCGGTGTCACAAACTCATTACATTGATGACAGTGCTGTTGATGAAAGGACATTCTCTGCTGGACCTGATCCTTAAAAAGAAGGAAGAATGAGTAGGGGATTTTGGCTGTTGGTTGCAGTGGCCATGAGATGGTGGAGTTCAGGATCCCAAGAGAAAGGATCAAGGTAAACAGCAGGATTCCAAAATCAGACTTCAAGAGAGTGAACTTCGACCTGTTTAGGGACTTGCTTGCAAGAATCCTGTGGGAAACTGTGCTGGAGAGAGGATGCTTCCAGGGGAGTTGTTTGGTTTCCAACATCACCTCCTCCAGTCTCAAGAATGGTCCGTTCCACTGAGCAGAAAATCAAGCCATGGTGACGGGACACATGCATGGATGAACAAGCTGCTCCTGATTCAACTTGGGCACGAAAAGGACACATATAAGAGGTAGCAGCACAGTCAGGTGACCTGGGAGGAATTCAAAATCCCAGAATCACAAAACAACTGAAATCAACCAGCACCTCTGAACATCATTTAGTCCAACTGTCCTGCTTGAAACAGGGTCTTCTACAGGAAGTGGCAATGTCCAGATGGGTTTTGAATATGTCCAAGGAGGGACATTCCACAACCTCTCTGTGCAACCCATTCCTGTGTTCAGTCACCCTAAGTCAATCCCCAGTCAGGTAGCTATGCTTTATGGTCAAATATTTTAAAATGTTGCACTTAATTAAAAAAAAACAAACCTGTATGCTTTTCCTGATAGCCAAGAGTGAGATCTAATTTCTATATTACAGATAACTTTTTTCACATCTATTTTTCTATGAGTAAAAAAAGCCATGCCTAACTTTTGTGTACAGAAGATGGTGAACAGTTCAGTATCTTTGAAGGCCTCTAGAGAGAGTTCCTGCCTCCCTAGATTCATGCGCTTATATTAAGCAGACTGATGCCTTCTCGGAGTGTGGCAATTACTAAAGATGAATCAGTGTAGAAGAATGCATAGAGGAAATGAATCTGGGAAGCCACAACTTATTTCCCTTCCAATAGCAATTTCTTTAAAAGAATATGAGTATTGTATGAGTTCAATAAGGAGTTTCATTGAATAAATCAGTTTGCTCATCCTATCCCACACAAATATCTATAAACCAAAAAGGCTATTATTTTTTACTACCCTCAATCCCATTTATCTACTTAGGGCTGAGCTACTGCTCTGCTTTGAAAGTCTTGACATGTGATGATCTAATCTTTTGCATGAAAAGTGAATAGCTGTACAGGCCACTTCTGCCATTAGTATTCTGTTAAAATCTAAACTCCATTGATTCCAACTTGTTGTTACCTCACAAAAATCATCAGCATATGCTCATGTAACTGCTGCAGAACTAATTGCTCTTCAGCCCACTCTCTGAGTATGTATCCCCAGGCATAACATCTCATGCCTTGAAGACATAGTAAGAAAGGTAAGAAAACAGCCTACCCTTTCACAGGGCTGCTGATGTCCACGCCCAGTGCTTTGGTGATGCTACCACCTACCACCTAGCAACAGTTATGAGTGTAGTAACTGGACAACCTTCTTGTATGAAAATGTAATTTAATTTTATTGGTAGCAATAAAACTGAGTTTAAGTAAATCATTAGAATCTGAGCTTATCCCCGCAGTGATACAAACTGATGTAGTTGTCTACATCCTACCATTTTTACTGCATTTGTCTGCCTATGAGACAGTAGCTTTCAAGCAGACCTGGTAACTGTGACACTATTTTCACCATACAAGACCAAGAAGTCAAGGGGGACTGGAAGCTTCAGAGATGACTGGAAGAGCATCGAGTTATTGTTACAAAGGTACCTGGTAAGCAGAAGCCCATCAGAGCCTAGTTTTCATCTGACCTTTGTTAAAAAGAAAAATAGTCAGTCTTTGACATCTTCACTTTAGGAACAATATGTTTTTTTTCTTGAAATTTTTTTTACATTTTATTAAGTCTTCCTTATTAACTGATCAGTAAGAATGTTTTACACTGGTTTTGCATGCTTCCTTGGTCTGTAAAAAAACCTTCATACTTGGTATGAAGTATGAGTAAGGTTGACATAATTTGCCCTGTAATGCCCACCGTGGTACAATAAATCCATCATACTAGGTAACATCCATGGAATAGCAGTCCACAGCCTAGATAAAGTGTCTTTTCCCATAATTATTTATTAGATATTCACTTTCTTTGACATTCAAAATGGGATTTAAAATGGCAAAAAGCCTATAATTTTGTCTGTTTCAACCTGCTTTGAGACATAGTTTACATGTGCAGCTTGATAGTGCTGGATAAATGTTTGGACTTGATGAACTTAAAAGGTCTTTTCCAATCTAAATGATTCTATAATTATATTATTCTATAATTCTCACCTCTGTTTCCTTCCATCAGTCTCTATTGCTTCTCAACAGCAGCCTTTTTACCCCTTGGGAACTGTATCTATCTAATTATTAAATGCTGATGTGCTATTTCCCTACAAGAGTAAAAGGAGATTAGAAACTTAGCTGTGTGTGGTAACAGTAACTTGTCTGGAAATAACACTGTCGCCACTTTTTAATCGCCCTGAAATGTTTATGAAAAAATTTCTTCTTGTGGTTTATCTTCCCCTTTCTTATTCTTCCACCCTGATACTACTGCTATACTTCAATAATACATTCACACAATGAATATTCAAGTAATTTTGTCGCATATGATACAAAAATGCTTTCACAGAGCAGAGCCACATTAATCTCAGTTCTTGAATTTGAGCATGCATTGAAGTTTGAAAAAAAATACCATTGTGATGAAACATATGGTGTAGGGATAAGCTAATCATCTTCACTCCCTTTGCTGTCTATGGAGAGATCACTGTTTAATCCTTCCTGTTTTAGAGACTTAGTTGAAAAAACAATATGGATGTGTTGAGTTGCTTTCAGAAATTTCCTAACATTTTATATTGACTATATAGTGATCTTATAGTGACCCTTAAGTTAGTTACACAACTTTTTAAGTGTCTAATGAGTATTAATTAATTTTATCTCAGCAAAATCAATAAACCTTCCTTGAATGAACCCTATACTTGAGCCTTGTTGAATGTTTTCACTTTACTCATGCTACTTCTCTTTCCCTTGGTTTGGTATGAAAATAACTTAATATTTCCAGTTTCTCTTTGCACATGAAGTACACAGCACAAGTAATGTTACTTCTTCACTAAGGCACCATTTAAAATTTTAAATGCTAAATATAGTGCAAAACCTAATATTAGATATGGCCCTGTTTTATTAGTTTTGACAAGTGATTCTTATAATTTGAACTTTCTGTCTACTGTGCTTAGAAAATGGGTTAATTTTTTCCTTTAAAGGTTATCACACCCTAAATTCAAGCAGTTTAGAGTGATCTTTTCTAATCTGTATGCTAGCTGCATTAAAAATGGCCTTTGACTAAAGGTATTGAATCCTTCCGCTTGCAAGTTTGAAAATTTGTACTTCATTAGATATGCTATTATTCCCTGTTCTTGCCACTAGACTCAAATCTATTCATTATGTATTAAAAACCAGTAACCACATGGATTGTTAGAACCTACAAGGTGGAAATTATGTTCCTTTTTTCTTGCCTAAGGTAAGGAATATTCTCTGATTGCCACAGCTTTACAGTTTAGTCCTCAGAATCAAACCATCTTGAAAAAAATTATTCAGTCACAAACCAAATAAGGAGCAGGGAAATGATTTGGGGTTTATTTTTATTTGAAAATTGAACATATACTCAATGAACACAAGTTGCTTCTATACTTTTCTTTTTCTTCTTTCCGTAGATACAACCCCACAAAGTCATGGATTCATGTATTTACAGAGTAGACAGTGAAAACTTGCCAAATGCATGTATGCTGAGTATAGTTAAAACCACAAAAATTGATTTTCTTTTCTCCGTGTCACTACATACAAAAGACCACTCATTTTTACAATGGGAACAATACTAAGTGGAAGTTCATTACATTGACTCTTTCAAAAATGTAACTGAGAATAATGATAAAACTTCTTCTTATCTATCAGCCCCAGGGCATAGCCTATATTTTAATAACTTTAGGGAAATAATTTGTGAATTCATATTTTTTCTCTCTCTCTCTCTCTCTTTTTTTTTTTTTAAATTCTCAAAAGTCTTGTTTCATTCAGATACGCAGAAATCTTCATGTTTTTCAAAGCTGATTTTTCATGTCCAGCAATTAAAGCCACAGACATTTGTATGCACAATAAATAACATATGACTAATTTACTTTTTTGTTGTTTTTGTATTTTTCCCATCCACATTTATTTAAGTTTGAGAAGTACTATATGTGACTGCATTTACCAATTCTTGTGAACAGGTATAAAACCTTTACTTGACAGCTTACTTGTGTCAGCTTACTGTCCCATTTTTTTTTAGTGATGAAGAAGTGATTAAAATTTCACAGAAAGTTTTACTTGCAAGTACTATTGATTTCCTGATTGAAACCAATGTTGAAATGCTGCACTGAAGTTTGAGTTCAAATGGAGAGGTGCATTGCAATAGATAATTTATTCTCGATAGTGTCACTCAATACAGGCAGCCGATAGGAAGTACTTTTGTTCCAGACTGCCAGTAAAAGAAACTATGTAAGTGTTCATAAGGTACTTGTAAAGACATGGGTCTGGAGATGGGAGAAGTGAAAGGGAAAAAAAAAGAGAATTTGTGTCTTCAGAGGAATTTTTGGGTTATTTAGAGAAGTTTTATTACGGATCTGTGTCTGGACTTGTCAGTCAGATTATGTAACAGTTAAAACCGTATTCCACTAAGTGCAATGCTTTCCTAAAATTGAATCTTTTAAAAGGGATAAGAATAGCAAAGCTGAAGAAATCTGCTTAACTTATTTTTGTGTGTTCCTGTATATCAACATTACCTTCTTTTCTTTAGAATGGTATTATTAAGAATACAAAGTATGTTAGAAGAAAGAGGTATTTTTCAGCCTACTTATCAGTTCAGGTGCAATATGTCAATAAAGTAGCAGGAAAAGTGCAGTGACTAAAGAAATGATTTATTGATACTTTAGGCTTCTTAAAACAGGTTAATGTCAATGCAATTAACTTTTGAATCATCATTCCACTGCGAAGTGAAAGCTGACAGAGTGGCTTTAAAACCACATCCTGAATAAAATGAGAGTATCAATGAGTGTCCAGTCTCAAAGGAAGAAACAACTAGTGATAAGACTGAGCCTCTTTCAGGAAAGAAATTGTTTATTTTTTAGGAAACTATTAAAGTAATGGGCCAGTGAACAGCATACTGATCAGATAGTTTCAGAGCTGTATAAAGAAAAGGAAGATGGGATAACAAGATAGTGTGTAGACATTAGAAATTAGGCAAAGTTGAAAGTAACAGTATTGCATGGTCAGCAAATGGTCAGGTTATAGGATATCAGCTTCACTTGCAAAATATTAGATGCTAATTACATTGATTGGATGAAATTCTGCCAGGAAAGTGAATAAATTCTTCATAATTTACTCAATTATGTAATGCCATAATAAATTACCAAAGAAATTTGTTAAGATGTTCAGATTGCTTCTTAAAGGGAAAGTTAAAGTGTATGCAAACCATGGGAGGTTAAAACTGACACCAAGAAAATTTATAACTGTGAAAATGTGCACTAAAGGAAAAGTATGCCGCGGTCCGAACGGGGGAGGGGAATGGGGCCGCGACATGGCACGGATCCCAGACACAAAGGTGGGGTGCAGGTAGAATCTTTAATCCAGCGTGCACATGGGGTTTTTATCTGGAGGGAAAGGGGCAGAACATAGGGTGGAGCAGGAGACAGACAGGCCGGGGGACAAACCGGGATCGAACCGTGGGCAAAAAAGGGGGGGGGTGAAAAGCGCAGGAGGGACCAGGGGAGGAGAGGGCGAATGGGGGCTGTGTCCTGCCGCAGCTTCTCCAGCCAGTCGGCAGAGAGGACAGAGGTGCAGGGAGGTAACACACAATGTGTAAAGACCATTCAATCGCTGTACATGTTTTTCCATCTCTGGAATCGTTCCCATTCCGATTCCTGGTCCTCGACAAAAGTACATAATAAAAAAACTCACACTCAAATTTCAGAAAATCGTTTAAATAAATATTCATGTGTTACTACCTTATCACATATTCAAATGCAAGTTTTCTATTTCAATTTTTCATCATGATATTGCAACAGCAATTGATTTCAGCCATGTATATTTTATACTTAGTAAGCCACTGCTCCTTGTGTAAGTGGTGGCTCACACAATTTCAATAATTTCCATCTATTATTCCTTTGCTGTCCATGGTCAGTGGCAGCTACCCTGTAGGACTCCAGCCTGTGGTGTCAGTGATGTAGAAGAGCTATATGAAAGTGTGCCTTCCACACTGAAGTGAGATCACGGGGACAAGAGAAAGGATCCTGAATGAACTTCTCCAATCCCTACAACAGGAGGCACAGTGGGGTCCAGGGGTACAGGCTACAGGGATGTATTTCCTTTGATAACAGTAGCCCTAAAATATATTAGTTTATGCTGGAGGGTTGCAAGGCTGGACGCCACAGCTGTCAAGAACTAGGACAGCCTAAAGATGGTGTAAAGAAACATTTCATGTCTTCAAACCTCTAAATTTCATCTGCAGTGATGCTTCCCAAGAGTTACACTGCACAAATTTGGAGGGGCCTTCTGTATACAGGGAATTATGAATAGTGAAATAGCAAGAGGAAATGAAAATTTCAACATTTTTATGACATCTTGCATATCTTAAAGGAATGATAAAACTTGTTTCTTTTACCCCAGAAAGTGGAAACAGAAGAAAGAGAAAAGGCAAAATCAGATTTCTACACAAAGGTCCCTTCCAACCCAAGCTGTTCTATATGACTCAATGAAGCAACAACATTTCCCAGTTGATCAGATTAATTTCTCTGTGGTTGTGGCAGGACCATGAGTCAGGAAGACTTCTGAAGTGCATCTTTCTAGAACTTCTTGTTCCCCCAGATCTCCCAAGATATCTGTCGCGGTTTAAGCCCAGTTGGTAATTAAGTATCTCACAGCTGCTCGCTCAAACCCACCAGCAGGATTAGGAAGAGAATCAGAAGGGGAAAGCTAGAGAACTCGTGGGTTGAGATAAAGATAGTTTAAAAGGGAAAGGCAATGCTATGCACACAAGCAAAGCAAACCAAGAAATTAATTCACTGCTCCCCATGGGCAGGCAGGTGTTCAGCCATCTCCAGGAGATCAGGGCTCAATCATGTGTAACCTCCATCATGGTTACTTAGGAAGACAAATGCTGTCATTCCAAAAGTCCCCCCTCTCCTCCCCCTTCCTCCTTCTTCCCTCCACTTTTTATACTGAGCATGTTGTCATATGGTATGGAATATCCTTTTGGTCAGTTTGGCTCTGTGTAAGTACTGCTTAACAATAACAAAAACATCTCTATTATTATCAACCCTATATTCAGCACAAATCAAAAACAAAGCCCCATACCAGCCACTGTGAAGAAAATTAACTCTACCCCAGCCAAAACCAGCACAACAGCAAAAGGTCTTTGAATTCAAAAAGCCTAATTTTACATAAAAAAGAAACATATGTGTATCCTTAATTTGAGAATAATTTAAGCAGCTAGAGTAGCAATACTAATAAAATTTTTTTACAACTCTCTCCCTTCCTACCATGTCCTTGCTTCCTGTCCTTCCCAGCGGCATCAAACCGAGAGCCTCCCCATCCCCAGGAACGTGTAGCTGATGTGTTGGCTCTCTTCCACAGAGAGATGTGAGACACCTTCCTTCTCATGTCAGCTTACGAATCAGTTAAACAAGCATTGATCTTAGAGTATCAATAATTGGATATGTACTTCTTATACTGCATATTTTAACAAGCTCTTAACATATTGAAAACAGTTGAGCTGACAAGAGCCAACAGAGGCTTGTTTCCTGACTGCTCTGTGACTGAGAACCTTTCAGAGTGTAAAACTCCAGCGCTAGGAGATGCTGGCTTACCAGATTGGCTATCACCTTTACTTTAATATATACATATAGGGTTCTTTAATACCTTAATATAGCATCAAGAGAATAACCCATGGGCTTGTTCTGAAGGATTTTTTTTTTATTAATTTAGGGGAGTAAATAAGGAGACTTGACCAAAGTTCAAAAGGACACCATACAAACTAGACAAAAATGTTCCACCACAGTACTGACTCAGTATGTACTATTAATTCACAAAGCTTAAGTCAAAATGCAGTGAAACAATTCCACAACATTTAAAGCAAGATCCAACCCCTCCACCTCCAAACCACCCCAAGCATCAAGAAAGGTGCAAAGAAAGAGAAGCAGAGGGATCAAGAAGAAAGAAGGAGAAAAAGGGAAAATCAGATTATATAGCTACCATCAAAGCCTTGTAGAAGACCAGTTCTCAAATTCAATGGCAGGGCTGTGACACGAGGCAAATACATACATACCCTTGGTTTTATTTGCTCTGATCCCTACGACTAATCCCTCCAGGTGGGGTCTCTGACCCACCAGCCACTCTGGGGGTTCCAGGCCAGGATGAGGGGCAGTGTTCTCACTGTCCCTGCCAATCTGAGCTGGTTTAGGGGCTGCAGAAGGTGTGGTGTGTTATAGTTTTCCCGCGTTGTTTGTGACTGACAGCTGCTCTGGGGCTTCCCTATGTGGGCTCCAGGGATCTGACATGAGGGACACGATGCCACTGCACCTCTGTGAGGTTTGATCCATCCCTTCCTCCCTCCACACACACACCCACACACCCTCCCCACAAGGTGGTTCTGACCCAATAATATTTGATTTGGTGTCTAACCCAGAGCAACAGATTCTTGCATTTAGCTCTGTTATTTAGCATGGACAATGAAGACTAATAGCATTTACTTGTTTAGGAGTCTTACAGAAAGTACTGAAAACCACCAAACTTGTGACAGACACTTAACTGCTTTTTAATTTAGTGTTTTCACCAATTCTATATTTCCATAATTTAATCAAAACTATAACTTCCTATATAGTTTGTGGCATGACAATAGCTTTACTAAAGCTGAGGTATTGCATCACTACAGCTTCTCCTTTCCAGTAAAACTTATGAGGTTGCACATCAAAGAAGAAAATTAAACCTTCCAACTGTAGAGTAACATAGGTTGCAAGGGACCTTCAGAGGTCATCTAATCCAACCTCCTGCTCCGACAACATAAGGAGCCATTGCTCGGGGCCATTTCCAGTCAAGGCTTGCATACTCCTAAGGATAGAGACTCCCAGTCTTTTAGAGCCCTTGTGCAGGGTTTGACTATTGCCATAGTAGAATACTTTTTTCCTATAGCTATTTTTTCCCGTGTTCCCATATTCTATCTTAAGTTCATTCCTTTGTGTCCTGATGGGTCTTGGGAAATAATCATCAATTTTGTACTGATATAATACCCTCAAAGTCCTTACAGACAGATTGTTTAATAATTTGTTTTTGTTATAAAGTCAATTTTTTAACAAGTGAAATGAGTTCTGCATATTTTTTGTTACAGACAAGAACTTCTTGTCAGTATATTTATAGTATTGGCTAGGTTCTGAAGCACAACTGCTTTCAAAATTTCACCTCTACCATAATTTTTACATCAGTTGCCATGAACTTTCAACATATAATTCAGTGCCATTAAATATAAAAGGCTGTCAGTGTTTGATAGTCTCATTGACCAACAGGTTTTGACAAAGTAAAAAGACAAGTTTGTGCATGCAGAGAAAAGCCCTTCCTACAGTTACTTAGATTTATTTACTTTTATGTCAAGGTGCTGTAATCAGAGTTATATTACAGCTTTCTAGAATTGCCCCAGGAAGTTTGTTCTAAATATGAAATTTTCATCTCTAAGGTTATTTTTTCTTCTGAGGAATATAAAGCAATGATTGCTTCTTGAGGGTTATCACCGAAGAAACCTGTTTTTCAGAATTAGGATGGTGTTTTACAAGGATGAACAGAATAGTTGAGGCAAAGGGCATGCTCCTGGTTTCCTCAGTGAAGGGCACCTACTGAAAGTGAATGTGGATTCACCAGCAGCCTCTCTGATGCCATCTAGGAATAAAGAGGAAGAAGTGTAGGGAATGGGACCATTCCAGGCTGCATGGCTCTGTAGTCATCTCCTGTCTGTTGCAAATAGGCACATTCTTGAATGTACCAGCTGGTGTTTCTCAAGTATTACTTTGCATAATTTAGAATAAGGCTTTCATCATGTTTTTCTCTGGCTCTGTCTGCTTTAAACATCTTCTTGAAGCACATTGCAATTGAAAAACTGCACCATACATATGAACAGACTACAGGTAGAGGATTCTGTTCTCATGTTTTTTATTCAACATGGGAAAATCCATGTCTGTGACATTGATAATACTAAGAGGCGAAGAAGGTAAGGTTTTTTTAGTCTAGGTTGCTTTCACTTGTACCTTAATGGGATCTCAAAACACATAAGTATTAATTTTTTAAAAAATATATATGCACATAGTTTGTGACCTAGTGTATGTTCAATAAGGCAGACAGAGAAGATTCAGCCAACAAGTGTTGGTTGGATTGTGTCGACACTATTCTGGGCATCTGTTACAACACTATCTGGCTCTTCTATGCACCAGCAGGCAGACATCTGGACCAAAAAGGAAAAATCTAGCTGAAGACAGCTTCCCCACTGATTTGGAAGTTAATTGTAAAACTAGGTTTTTTAAATTACTTGTTATATTACATGTTCGATAGAATGATAGAATCATTAAGGTTGGAAAATATGTCTAAGATCATCAAGTCCAATTATTAACCTAGCCATATCCAGACATCTTTTGAACACTTCCAGGGATAGTGGTATCACCTTACCTGGACAACCTATTCAAATGCATGAACACCTTTCCACTGAAGAATTTTTTCCTAATATTCAATAAATTTCCCCTGGCACAACTTGGGACCATTTCCTCTGGTCCTGTCACTTGTTGTCTGGGAGAAGAGACAAACACTTACCTTGCTACAACCTCTTTTCAGGTAGTTGGGGAGAGAGCTTTAAAGCTTTAGTAGTACTTAAATTAAAATACAATTTCAGTAATGTAAAATCATAACAAAACCATAAAAAAATATATTGATCAGACATTAGAAATTGTCGCACCTGAATTAGTTTGATATATTGTCTTCAATAATATAAGTGTTGAAATATATGCTCCCTTTCAGAGTTTCTGAGGGAATTCATACTGTGCTTGGTCTGCTTTAAATGGACACTGTTATTCTTCCAAAACTGAGCTTTCAACATACATTTTCTGGCAACATATCAGTTGGTTATGAGAAGGCAAGTGTAAGCTCTTGAGTTAATTTTAGTCATTTTCACTTGTTCTCACATTTCATATGGCATGTTCTCAATACATCCAATGGTAACAGGTATTCACTTTTATATGTGCATGATGTTTCTGTTTGTGTCATGCTTCCTCACCTCACCACCTTCTTTCTCTCTGCAACTTGCTTTGGTTTTTCCAGAAAATGCCTGACTTTGGGAATTGCTTAGAACTTACTGAGACCTATTGCTCCCACAGTTATCAAATATCTGTTCTACTCTGTGTGTATCACAAATGTACAATCTATAGCAGAACAGAGATAAATTACCTGTAATATATTTTCATGATAATTACTTATTAGTCTCAGTCATAGTGTATCAATTCTCACATAATTTTGTCAAATATTTTCTATTTTTTATTATTTGTGTTTCTATAAGCAAAAAAGACAAGCCACATAAATGCATCAATATGAGATGCCCATGTAAGAATGCTAGAAGTACTTTTTATATATTTTCATGTATTTGCCACCCCTTCTTCATTGTTAAAATGATACTTGTTTTCTAAAAGTATATGGATTAATATCAGTAAGGAGAAGACACCACTGCTAGTCCATGCTATCCTCTGATATAAGTAATCTGACTGTATAGTAATTACAAGGTAAAATATGGCTTTCAATTGATCCTTTTTGTTTGTATACTGTATATAGCACATGTTGACATCCTTCATATCTCAGTTTGACAGCCACTAAACAACAACTGGCTGCACTGGTTCTTCATAGCTATATAATCTTGTACTAATTTAAAAGACAAAAAATGTAATATCGTGATGCAATACTTTTACACCTGGTTGTTTGCCTTGCTTACAGGTAATTAATTGTGAGATACTTTAACCGAATTCTCATGCTTCCACTGGGATTTTAAACTACTTGAGTGTATTTTTTCATCAAATTCTTGTCTCAAACAAGATATTTTGGGAGTATTTTTATTAAAATTGGATCATATTGAAATGATGAAAAAAGTATTATGGCTTGCTTACTGGTGAGTGCTTGCAAAGTTTTATTATAAAGATCTGGTTTCTTTGTTTTGTTGAACCTTGAAAGTAAGGAAAAGGATTGAGATCACGTCAAGGGTAAACTTTTTGCCATCACCTTAAAAAAATGACTGTGTTCTAAATCACTGGGATATCATACTCAATCTATGTTCACAAGAGGGGTGTTGAAGCTGGCAGAAATTTTCACTGGTTTTGTGCAAGTTTCATCCCAAGAAAACTCCTCTATTCCAGAACAAAACAAAGAAACATACTGTCAGGAAATTTATATATTTTTATTTCTAAAATTGCTTTTTTTCAGGCTAGGTTTACAGCACATGATTCTGTAAGAGCCAGACAATTATGACACAGAACGACCTCTTCATTCTCACGTCTATTAGTGCGCTCACAGCTGATTAACTTCTGTCTCCAACATCTTCAGCAATTTTCTGATGAATACAGTGTCCACTCCGAGTAGGAGCTGTTACCTCTCATTAGAAGATAGTTTTTTATCTCTACTGATGAGTGAGTCAATAAGCCAACTCATCACCCTAGTGCAAGTCCATTTTCTCATTGCATGTAGTCTGTATCCATGGTGGTGTGGGCCCTAAGCAGCTCGAGAAAACTCAGTTTGTCCTCAACAAAATGTGTGCTTTATCAGTCCCAACACAAGAAGGCAAGGAGCATGAAATAGGAGTCTAGGTACTAGCATCTTTTACCTTGCTCTAGAAACTCTTCTTCATCTCTTGGTTTAGACATAACTGATGAATTCTTAATTTGTTTGGAAGCAGATATTAATAATTTCTTGACCGATAAGTTAACTCATGCAATTGGACTACCTGTGTAGAATTTAATCCATTAAATTTAAGTGGTTAACTGGTATAGTCTCTTCAATGTGATGAGAGGAAAAAACCCCAACCCTACAACTCCAAAACCAACAAATAAACTTTATTGGGCTGCTGAATACTATTTTATTCTGTGTTCACAAGTCAACTATACCTATACTGTCTTTAAATAATAAGGAAATATTTAAAAGTATCTACATGCTGGCTGAAATCTTATAGAAATTTGCATTTCTGGAAGTTTGAAGTTTGTAGTGTGAAACCTGGTTGTGCAAGTGAATAAAATTATGATAACCTAACTTAAGGAGAAAATGTTTTCCTTGTGACAAGATAATGCAAAATATACAAAGAATTTGTTGCTTTTTTCTTGTTTTATCTCTCTGTATTTGAGTGCATTTAGCAATCCTCATGTCTTCTTTTATGCTGTTTCAATAAATTCTCCATCCACTTATTCTGAAGTTTTCTTATGATAAATATTCATATAACTTATGAAAGATAGATTTTAAATGAAATAGATAATTCATACTGACTTCCTACTGATTGCTTTCTTCACCTCCTGCTTTCTTGTAAGATAAACATTGCAAGGAATATTCTTCGAATAATTATGAACTAAAACCAGGTGAGTCTAGGTGAAATAAGAGTATACAATAAATCTAATGCTGCAGAGGAAAATCCTCGGGGAGCCAGTTCTAGTTCTTGACCACTGCACAACTGTGGAAAGATAAGGGTCATCACATGTCACTACCAGAAAACTGATATTGCCCTTGGAAAAAGTCTGCATCCTCTCAATGCCTACTTTTAGCCATATTCTTTCTGTACCAACTTGCAAATTATGCTATACAGCCTTTCCTACTTTATTAGTAGTTCACGTATAGGTGGGAGCTATTCTGCCACACGACGAGGTCTTATGTGTTAGAATGCTCTGTCTTGGAAGGCACCCACAAGGTTCACATTGAGTGGCCTGCTACCAGCAGTACTTGTAAATGCCAGTGGTTAGAAATCCAGATACTGTGTTAGTGATTGTGCTTCACAAGAGATGATTAACAAATTGAATAAACAGAGTAATAAATGTGCGAGTAGCAGCATTATGTTTGCTTGACCTTCTTATTAGGTGATTTCCATCATCATATATTTTGCTTGATGTATGGATATGAATATGCCATTCTCAACTCACATTCCTGTTCTAAATGTCCTTCTCTGATTAATAAGTGGATAGCTATTAAACCAATTATTTTGAATATGAAATATTAAGAGAAAACTATCTCAATATACTATTATTAATGGATGTAAGTATTTGCATGATTAGACCTATAATTGTACGTTGTCTTAGGGCTCAACCTGTATTATTTTGTGCAGTTGCATTACACCAGAATAACAGGGACCAGTCCCTGCTTTAATACCTAGTTTTAGTGCATAATAATAGATGAAAAATTCTATAATGGTTTTGCTAAACTGCCAGCACTTAATAATTTTTCAGAATGTGATTCCATTGGTTACTTAATTAAGAAAATGTCTGTATCTGCTCTTTAATCTACTGCTTGGTGGTGTATTACCATTAAGACTATGGGTCTGACACCATGGCTCTTTGAAGAATAGCCTGTAACCTTCCGTTATATAACCTAGAATCACATTCACTTTTTCATACTTCCATGGCATTGGTGGTTCATGGATGTTCTGTGACTGTTTAATAGATCCAGCTGCTTTTCTGTCTTTATTGTTTCCAACTGAGAAGTTCCTGGATTATAGAAGAAATTCTCATTATTGGTCTCTGCATGAATAACCTTTACTTTTTGCAGTTGAATTTCATCCATATTTGTATTCCAATTCTTAATGTCATGGAGTCCTTCCATTACAAGGATCTGATCTTTCCCATGATCCCAGTGTTGTCAGATTTGCATCAGCAAGTTAAATCCATTTGCATTTTTATTTCCAAGGTTGTTAATGAAAATATTAAATGAGTGTTGATGAGTGTTGATAAGTGCTTCATTATCTACTTGAAGCTCCATATTCTCTTACAGATGTTTGAAATTTCCTTATATTATATAATATATAATATCTATATATTACATAATATATTTTATATGTCTTTATATGTTTCGCTGTTCACATTTCAGTGCTGTTCTTTCTCAGTACCGTTAATAGTGTCCGATATAATATCATGTGGCACAAATATCTAATCTTGCCAAAATACATTTATAGTGTATACCATACACTATAGCGTGTATTTATATATTGCGAAATATACTTCTTGCACTTAATGCAAGAAATTATATATTTAATTTTATATATCTCATGATTTTGTTATAATCTACCTCTATGAAGCAGTCCTAGACAAGAATGACCGTGTCTAGATTCCTTCCCCAGCAGTTGGAACAATTCTGTTTAAAATCACATGAGGCACTTGTGTCTCTCACAAACTACTCCAGACTGAAGTAATTCCATTGATCTCTTCCATTTGAAATCTGGACTGTGTGCCAAAATGGAAAATAATAAATGTCTGTATATTTTGCTCCATTTCTTTGAAAATCCCTTTTATCCCTGACCTCATCCTGTGCATATTTGTTCCTGGTAGAATTTATACTGATTTTCTTCTGGATCTGTAATAGTGGCAGGTTTGATAAAAAACTGCGTCGCATCTTAAAGCTCTATTCTGAGTTATTTTTCCTCTCTATTGACTACCCTGCCTTCTCTTCTCTGTAATGTCTTTGTTTATACTTGGGCAACTTCTCATAGCTATCTCCATTATCTCTTCTCTTATGGGAGTTGCATCTTCTCTCTTCTGTCATCCTATCTTCTCTTTCAGCATGTTTCTCCTCATTGCTGCCCACTGCAGCATAGACGTTTCTAAGCTGGTTACTTAATCCTCCTGCCATGTTCTCACAGATGTACTTTTTTTGGTTTATTGATCTGCCATTCAATTTTGTTGTTCAGTAAATGCAGACCGTCAGTTTTTTATGCTGCCTTCTCTGTTCCATTTATCTTGACATTGCTGTCTGGACTTTCTTCTGTTTTCCAAGTCCATATCCAGTCTTCATTTCTTCACCTCCATGAGCCCTATGGGGAAAACTTCACAGAAACCCAGGTTCTCTTACCCAGAGAGAATGTTCTTCCCACAGGCTTTTTTTTTTTTAAATTTTATTTTTATTTTTAATTGTCCCTTTTTGGTGAGCACTGTTACTTGCTGCCTGACTAACAGTGTTTGCCCTTCCTGCCTTTAAAGAAATTCATAGGTGAGAAAAAGTTACTTTATACAAACTCAGAGTTTTCTGGTTTATGTTGTTCTCATTGGTCAGTGATCTCTGTTTTACTATCAGACTTTTAGGTCTGGGAGTTTACCATCTGCATGACACCTCAAAATATAGGAAAAAAATGAACTAAACAGGAAGGAATTAAATTTTTTTTCGGGTAATTCCATTGCTTTTTATCTGAAGATCATGGTAACATAAGGGTAACCAATGAAGACAATTTTCTGGCAAATATTTGCTGTTCCTTTTCTGCTCTCAATCAAAAACATACATATATGTAGGTTTGTCTCCTATTTATCAGTAGAGGTATCCTAGCAAATGCTTGCTGTTCAATGTTTCTCCATATCTGTCAGGTGCAATTCCCTACAGAACACCTGGAGAAGAATGTAGTAAAAGTAAATCACTGGAGACAAGGTGAAGTGTCTACTCTGTTTCTATAATGCATTTCTCTACCCTATTCTTTCAGAGCATGAAGCTGTAATCCAACAGATCTAGCTGATGAAAAGGCAAAATACTCTGCTCCTTTTAATACCATTTCATTGCCTTTTTTAATGAAAATTCCTCTTGGTGGCTGAATCTAACAACTATATTTCTTCAGTAAAGGATTTAAAATAAGAGTCAGAGGTAGAAGAATGTGGTTTCTCCTTTTTGAGCTCAGAATGAAATATTTCACAAAAAAGGTTTAAATTCTATTACAGTCTCAAAAAGTACATGTGTGTTTATAATATTTTGATGTAAAGTTGTTGAAATTTGAACTGTAACAAAATCTAAATATTTTAGAATTCTGAAGAAACCTCAATCTTCAAAACAGTATGAACTTTAACTTTCCTTTATAGCTGGCTGAGAGGAACCCTTTTCCCTAAAAATTTTTTCTCATTCTGTTTTGTCACTGTTGGTGAAACAAGATACCTATTTTCTTAGCTTGAATTAGAAAATGGATCACTGTTACACCTAAGGCCTGATGACATTTATGTGGTTTTTTTTATACTGCTACATGAGAAAAATCGTAGAGAGGTAAAGCAAAATGAGTTTCACAAGCACTAATTGCAGTCTACAAAATTACTGTACTTTTAGTACTGTAGTTTAAACTGGTACAACTTTTAACATTCCTGAAATATTTTAGTTCTGAGTAGCATATGGATCATATATAGGACCTGATCTTTACAGTTATTCAAACAAAGTAAAAATTGCAAAGCACATGTACTTAAAAGCACACACTACGCATATAATTCACATTGAAGACCCAGTTTTCACGTACAATTGGAAGGATGGTAATTAGACAAACTAGACTACAATCCTTTGCTATTGTACCCTGAAAAGTACAAGGCTTTTCTTTCTTATTTTGTCACTAGGAATCTGTTTCAAATGGATTAGTGACTATTTTTTTCTATTAAATGTGTTAAATTCTTCAGAGGCTCTTTTGTCTAGTAGTCGAGCAGTACTCTCTGGAAAAATTTGACTGCAACTTCATTGTTGGATGAAGATTATGAAGATAAGTTGCAAACTCTTTGATCATTTCCTAAGTTTTCTGCTGTATAATACATAACCCAGGAGGGGTTTTTACATTTTTATTATAAAAGCCTAAGTTTCAAATAGCTTTGTAAGTTCAATTCTGTTTCCATGCACTTTGAAGATGCAATACAATCAAGACACTTTGGGATGAATTTTAAGAGTTATGCATGAAAAATAATCACATACAGTTTGATCATAAATAAAGGGGGGGTTGTATGTATTTCCTGTGGATTGCTTTGAAAGTTTACTCTTTCAGAAGTTCATAAGCTGCAGCAAAGAGAGGCCTTAAGGGTCAGACAGGAGTTCAAAAACTTTTTGAATGGATTCTATAACATGCTCATTTTAAATTGTTGTAGGTGTGACCCAAAATCTTCCAAAGTTAATGCAGTTGTTTCTCTTCTTTTCAGTAAATTTTAGACCAAAATTATCCCTTAATTTTCTAAGAGAAAGAACACATATGTTTGAAAGTTTTGTACCCTGCTTTTGAGAAATAATTAAGTTAATTGGAATGAAATGTCATTATCACATTAGTTAGACGTTTAAATAATTTATTACTAGAAAGTCTGCATTTGGAATATAAAGTGAGCTTTATATGTCCTTGTGAAGTACATATAAATGTCCCTTTAATTGCCCTTGTGAAGTAAACCTAAAATTTTGCATTCTATTACTTGAAATTTCTGAAAATTAAAGCAAACAACCCCCCCAAAAATAACCAACCAACCAAACAAAAGAATCAAGAGGTATTGAGGCCAGTCCTGACGTTGCTGTATCATTTTAAGACACAAATTCTAGGAGGTATTAGAAAGAGTTAGTTCCAAGGCTTCACTGAACTTTTACTAAAATTTTGCAAGACTGTATAATATTTATGGCATTTGCACCATATTCACAGAATCACAGAATATTCCAAGTTGGAAGTGACCCACAAGGATCATCGAGTCCAACCCTTAGCCCTGCACCCATTCCCAAGAGTCACACCCTGTTCCCAAGAGAATTGTCCAAATGCTTCCTGAATTCTGGCAGACTTGATGCTGTGAGCACTTCCCTGGGGAGCCTGTTCCAGTGTCGAACCACCCTTTGACTGAGGAACCTCTTTCTAATATTTGATCTAAACCTCCCCTGACACAACTTCAGGCAGTTCTGTCAGGTCCTGTCACTGGTCACCACAGAGAAGAGACCAGTGTCTGCCTCTCCTCTTCCCCTCACAAGGAGGTTGTAGGCTGCAATGAGGTGAAGTCTCCTCCAGGCTGAACAGATCTAGTGACCTCAGCCACTCCTAGTTTCAGAAAATGATCAGGCGGCTGAAGCACCTCTCCTGTGAAGACAGGCTGAGAGAGCTGTGATTTTTCCATGTGAAGAAGGAAAGGATCCAGGGAGATCTTATTGTGACCTTCAAGTACTTAAAGAGGGGTTATAAAAAAAATAGCCTTCCTATTTTGACTAATATGCCTGTAGAAACCCTTATTATTCTTTGCATCCCTTGCTGAGTTCTGCTCCAGCTACACTGTAATCTTCTTGACCACATCCCTACACACCTGGGAAGTGTTCATAAACTCTTCCCAGGATATCTATCCCTGCTTCCACTGCCTGTGGAGTTTCCATATGTTAGCATAACGATGATGGAATTTCAAACAAAGTTAATGGTATGGATAATTAGCCAGAATTTATAACAATATTTTGTAGGATATGACATAATCAGTAAAAAAATCTATTAGGTTGTTGGACACACCATGAGTGAGGGGGTTATTTCCACAGACAACATGTGCTAAAATGACCTAGCTGTACAGGCAGTGGTCTAGATATGAGTAGGTGTGCTGCAATTACTCTTTATTTGGCTACACACACCTAGCCTTTGGGCAAATTTCCTTTCTTAGTTTGAAGAACTGAAAAACTGGGTAAAAAAAGGGTAATTTAGAGCTGCCTTCTGCTTGCTCTGATATTGTCCCAAGAGGAGTTTAGCAAAGATATGGTTTATTGTTTTTGCTATCTACCTAGGTCAGCTGATCTCTTAGATTTAATGTTTGCAATATCACTGCTTGCAGCTGTGATTCAAAATTGGTTTTCAATTAAAAGTTACTGGCATTGACTTACTAACTATACAAGTAACAAGTGTCCAAATAAATCTTCTTTACTTAAGCAAGAGTTTACAAATGTCTACTACAGATTATTTTCTAGATCTATAAAGAGTCATAAAGCATATTGTCTAATAGAATTTGTAACCATTGCAGGAATCCAACAAGTAGAGTGAGTTTAAGGGTTAAGGATTTAACTAGGTCCTTCCAGATCAGCAGGATGCAAAGAATTTCAGTTTACAATAATTAAATAATTACTTGAGATAATCCTGGACTTATTGGTTGATAAGTCGCAAAACTTGTGTAGAGGACTGCACACAGAAACAACAAATGTATAGTAAAAGAGAAAAAGAATGAGCAAACTATGGATCACTAATGGCAATGAAAGTACACAAGAGGTTTGGAATTAAAATTCAAAAGAATTTTGAAAAAACTGAAGTCACAGAAGAGCATAATATTTATTAGGGAAAAGAAAGCTTTCAAACAGGAATAATCTGCTGCATAATTAAAGAATGAGAAACCAATTCTTCAGAAAAAAAGTTGGAGTTATAGCAGTTAGCAAGCTGAATATAGGTCAGCAATGCCACGCTGCATCAAAGAGACAAATTTGTAGAATGTGCTGACACTAGTATGGCCTGTAAGACACATGCATATCCTGAAGCCAAGAGTGGTTTTCATTCTTAGTCTGAAATAGGCATGGCAGCTTGTGTCAGCTTCTTTCCATCTTCTCCTTAGGCTCTAAAGGAGGTCCAAGTAACGACCAGTAACTTCATTGTCCTCCCTCCCTCCATTTCCCTTTTTCTTTCTTCTCCTTCTCTCCTCCTCCATTTATTAGTTCCTGTGTAATTGAGATGGATTTCCATGCTCCAAGGCAACCAAGAACTCCCGATACTCTGTCTAGCAATCCTGGAAACCTGTTGTCTTTCTCACTCATGACCTTCCAGCCTCTTGGATCGAAGAAGAAAAGTCCCCAAGGAATAGGGTTTTGGATCTCATAAATTACTCTAGATTACTTTCAAGAACATGAGCCCCCAGCCCTTGATTAGCAGATCTATGAGTTATCAATAACCAGGGGTTTGATTTTACCATAATTTGCCTTCATTAGGAATTGGGAGAAAAACACCTTTACATTTTTAGACAAGAATCTCTTAAGCCTAAGTACTATGTTCCATTTGGGATGTGGATTTAATTCTGAACAACTCATCTGAAACAGATATTTCTTTCTGCTCCCTCAGGGATTTATTGGCAAAACTAGCCATCTATTAACATTATCTTGGGATTCTGCACAGTGAGAATAGATGCTATAAATCTTAGTTGTATAAAAGCCCAGAAGCTATAAGGTTTCACTGGATAGCAAATAGAAAATTCCCATAAGTTCAAATCTGTTTATTTTACTTGGGGTGAAAGAACATTCCGAGAGAAGCTTGGCTGGAAACATCTTTGGAGACAGCCATTTTGCCCACCTCACACTAATCAATTATACATCACACCTTACCCTTGCACACTTTTCCTCAAATACATAAAATTATTTTACGTGGGCCATGCAAAATAACAGGGACATGCATTACTAATTGTTATTCAACAGCCTTCATCTTGGATGAGGTTAGAACTAATAATAAAAGAAATGAACAAATGTATCTATAATATTACACTGTGTTAGTGGCAAGAGTCTACAACTTAAATTTACGTTACTTATTAGGACTCAGGTTTCTCAACTGTCAGATAAAATTATGTGGAGCTGAATCAGTTCTGATTACATTTGTTAGTTTTTCCTGACTGGTCTTGCTACAACTATTAAAGAAAGTCATAGATTTACTTAAGCAGAGTTAAAATTTTTTTTGCTAAAAATAGAAGATGGTTAGCTATTTAGAGTTTGACAATAAGAGGGTACATGGTGTCCAGACGTGAGGGATTTGAGGCCCTGAAAATACTCTTTGATTTGTGTTTCTTAAATTTTATTTTTGCTGTACATACTATTTTCCTTCCACTTTTATCATGCATAATTCATTCTGCCTAACCTCATTTGCAACAGGTATTTTTTCAGCAGTTACTGTCATATCACCATAGCTATTCTGTTATTATAGTTTATTGCACTTCATTTCCAAACAAATCACGCTCTAGCAAAGAAACAAAACATTACCACTTATCACAACTACTGTCTTTATTCCAACTTTTAACCAATAAAAATCTTCTGATTAAAATTCTTCCAGATATAAGGCTGGCTTCTATACATTATTATACTTCTAGATTTTTTAATCTAGGTGTTGCCAATTTGGTTTTCTGCACAGCTGCAGTATCATAACAGGACTAAAAACCCACCATCATGTTCAATGGAAAGAAGAAATTCTATTACATTATATCTTAACAATCTTATACACTTATAAAGTTTAAAAATTCAATTATTAAATATGAACCTGAAAGATCACAAAACTGTTCTGTACCTATTCTTATAGTTGTAACAATAAGTAAATAATTCATACCTATTTTTAGAGGTGTATTAACTCCTAAGCTATTGGTAATTCATGTAAATCAAAAAACATTTAAAGAAAACATTGTAATTGAACTCTGACATTAAAAATAAATTTAAAAAGCTTCATAGGATTGAAGTTTCCCATCTCCTTTGAAATATTTTCAATGAAATTCCTGGAAAGCACAAAACACTCATATTTACCTATCAAAAAATAGGAAAAACTTATTACTCATGTAAGACATATCCTTGGCACATAGCTGTGCTGTTCCACATTAACCTTTCATCTTTCCTTATCATTTGCCTCTTATTCAGAGGCAAGGAAGGCAACTGGAGATGTCTAAGGTAACTTGCAATCTCTATAAGAGGCAAGATAATAAATTCCCAAATCTTATGCTGAAAGGCTACAGGGTCAATACCCCTTACTTGGATCCCATAAAAATTTAATGTAATCTTAAAGTCACTGAGTTAATACTCACAATTCTGAAGGTACATAAGCCACCTGAGTTCTCACATTTCGGTGCACTCTTAATTTGGGAAATGGTATTTCTTTCTAAATAAAATTAAAGCATCAGAATTCTATGGTAACTAACTGCTTTAAAACAAAAATGCTTTTCTTTCAGTCTTCATTTATGTTAGAATTATAGAAACATAGAGCAGCCTGTGTTGGAAGGGAAATCAGATCACCTGGTCCAATCTTTCATGTGAAAGAGAGCCTAGTTGAGATTATCTAGATGAGATTATCTAGATGAGATTATCTAGCATTCTGTCCAATAACATCTTGAAAACCTTCAGTGATGAGGCCTCTACCATGTCCCTGGGAAGGTTGTTCCAGTGAATGACTGCTCTTGCTGTAAAAGATGTCTTTCTTATATCAAGAGGAAGTTCTCAATATCTGAAAGAGCACCTCGAAATGGGAAGAAACAACTAAACATTTTTACTTTATGATGGTCTCAAATTATTTATATGGGGAGGTATAGAACCTGAGTTCTCTGAAAGCTGCACAAACCTTTTCCAGAAAAAATTTAGGGTAAATGCTTCTGCAAGGAAGCATGTTACTTTTGATCTCAACTCCATGCTACTTTCTCTTGCTAACCAAGAGACTGGTGCCACCACTGGATGAAAAATAGTAATCTGAAGGCTTGATTTTTAAGCAGTGATCTATTTATGACAATAGACTTTATTGCTTCCATTCTTGAAGAGCAAGAGAAAGCCAGGATAAACCACCCATTAGGATGTCATGGTAACAATTGCGATTAGCAAGCTCAGAGACAGGGCCCTGGCCAAGATGAGGTTGCCAATCATGCTACTGGAGAAAAATCAATACATTAAATTCTACCAAAGAATTAGGCAGTCATCCTAGGAAATTGAATAGGAACAAATCATGCAATATGATAAATTTAGCAGCAGTTAGATGCCTGGTTAGGATACTTACTGGAATAAGAGAACCGCTTTTCAGGATAGGGGCCAGTACCAATCACATAAAAATTAAAATCATACACATAGACACACAACAGACATAGAAAGAAGGAAAAGGAAAAATGTTACCATCAACCTAACAATGAGGACGTGTATTTATGTTTTATGACAAAAACGAATGCCTTCCAAAAAAGAAGTAGAAGCAATTTCAGGCAGACTGTGGGACTGCTGCAAGGGTTTGTGTAACTATAAAGTAAATGTTAACTTAGCAACATGTTAACAACTGAAGAGTCAGAGAGGATTTGTTCATCCTTAGAGTTATCATAAGAGGGCCAGGAAATTACAGCTTTGGAAAATCCCTGGCAGGAAAAGCTAAACATTTGCAAAAAAACAAGGTAGATACTGCCACTGTTATAATTCACAAGCTTCACCCACACCAGCTGTCAGGGAAAACTTGCCGAAAAGGGACCTTGACAATATGTTACTATGTCTACCTGATCTACCAAAAACATTACCTGAGAAGGAAGAAGAGGGTTTTAGAATGGCACCAAGTACAATAGATCAGATGTTCAACTTATGAAATTGAATGAAAATACTGAGAATATGAAATAGAACTACACTGCAACTTCACAGGCTTCAATAAAGCATTTGATCGTGTATGGCAACGAATACTATAGACTGTGATGAAGACACTCAACATTAGCAAAAGAACAGTGATAACCACTGAAACCCTTTATTACAGTGCAGGGAGTAAAGTCCTTGAAGGCAACACACTGAGTAAGTAGTTCTGTATAACAGCTGGTGTAAGAAAGTGATATTTCCTATTGCCACATCTCTTCAATAGTTTCCTTGAACATGTTATGTCAAAGGACTCTGAAAACTTTGAGGGAGTGCTATCAGTTAGAGGTAGTAACATAGGTAATCTGTCCTTTGAAGATGATGTAGATTTGATAGGAGGAATGGGACCAGTATGTGGAAATGCAATGACAAAGCTGGGCAGCACTGCAATGATGTATGGTATGGAGATCAGGACAAAAAAATAGCAGTGTAATGACAATGAAGATTACTTACTCTGAAAAAGAAATAGATATCAAAAGCAAGAAAGTTGAATGGGGGGACTTATTCAAGTATCTCAGTACTACTACCATGAAAGACAGGAAACTTGAAACAGAAATCCAAAGAATTGCCCTCATGCTAGCAGTGCTCGCAGTCCAAAATACAACCTGGACAGACAAGAACAACCTTAGTAGATCCAAGAGAAAAAAAAAAGGAACTTAGAAATACTGTGTTCTCAAGAGCGTGAACAGTGTGAAACAGGAGAAAGTCAAACAGCAGCAACAGAATGAAGAATTCAAGCCTTTGAATTCTGATGTCTCTGCAGAATTCAATGGATACCATGCACAGTGCACAGAACTAACAGCTCTATTATAGAAAAGCAGGATCTGCAGTAATTGGATCCCATGAGCCTCTATAGCAGCAATGCAAAGAGAGAAGCTGGAAAGGTTTGGCAATGTGACTAAAGCCAAAGTCCTAGCAAACATAATTTTGCAGAGAAAAAATATGAAGAGAAAAGAGGAGGAGCTGTTTGTGGAGAACCTGGTGAAAAAACAGCACCAAAAGCTGGACAGGCCAATCTTTAGCAGAACTTCTTCAAGCAGTTAAACCCACCTGAAACGAAAGATTATAGTTATCACCTCACTATGACCCAGTCAGCCAGAGCAGAGGAAATGGATTATTGCAGCACGAAGATAGGTAATAAACCCCATCAATACAGAATTTCTAGGAAGCCACATCAGTATTATTATATTTTATAAATAGACAAGGTGTATTTTCTTTTTCTTTGTTACCTTTCATCTTTCTTGTATTTGTTCAAGTGATATTTAATCATTTCCAGAGTTGCACTTCCTTCCCTAGATAAAAGGGAAAAAATATTTGCTCAATACATTGCTATTAGTGGATTAGGGTCAAATCTGGCAGCTCAAGAGAGACAAAATCATCACAGGGTCATGTCCTCACGTTCAGTCAGTAGTGAGACTGAGCATGTATTCCCTAGATCCACCAGGCACATGCACAAAAATGTCTTCACTACCTTTAAATATATGATGGTCTGCACAGATCAATACAGAGCACCTATAGACCTCAAAGAAAGCATTGCCCTCATCCTGCTCTCCTCTCTGTTGAGCAGGATGGAGGTCTCCTAGTGGGAATATGTCTATGTGTACACATACAATATGGATGTCCCCACAGCTGGGCTTATGCTCCCAGTCTGCCCAGTAGCTAGTAGATGGACATAAAAACCCCTCAGGCCACAGTTGTGCTCTAGCTGCTGGCACAAATACCCTCATAGATGCACACATGCACAAAGAGCCTTCTGGAACTCCCCTGGTCCCCAGTACCCCCATCCCATCCCTGTGGTCTCACTCTTAGAGACCCACTCATGCTCTGGTTCCCAGACCACAACACATACTTGGTGGTTCATCAGGTTTGATCTTTGCTGGCACTCACACACTCATTTACACACCCACACTCGCTCCAGTGGCTGGCACTATGAACACATGGCTCCCCGAGACCTGAAGTCCCTCTCCAGTTGCTGGCATTGACATTCATCCACTGGGGTCTCTGCAGCTGCTGCCACCGCAGGGACACAGGCCCTCCAGACTGTGGCCCGGATGCAATCACACTCTCAGACACACACAAGCACATGAGAGTTCATCTGGAAAAGAGTAGAAAGGAATTTAGTAAGGACACAGGACAGTCTGTGCTGATGAGTTGCAGAGCATGGACAAACAGGTGTAACAACCAGCAATCTACTTAAACACAACTACCCTTTCTTCCATCTTTATTTTCCCACTATTCTTCTTCCCCAAAGTGCTTTGATTCCTCTCTTTCCTTACATTTAATTCCACTCTTAAACTTCTCGTAATAAATCTTATCCAATTCCCAAATGTTCTTCCCCTGCATACCATAGCATGTCCCATGCCCCTAGGCAATACCCCACTGTCCAAAAGGTGCTCTGACATGGACCTGCGGTGATGGGATTCATACCTGGACAACGGGGCTGCAGCTGTCCTGGGAAGAGGCTCAACAGTGTGTTACTTCCTCCGAGACCTCAGTTTGAGTTTCCACTTCCCCTTGTTCTTCTCTCTGGGTCTGTGGACATAGACCTGATGGCTTCTGTGATGGCCCCGGGAGGAGCCAGGGCAAGGCATTATTTGGGCTCCCTCACTTGCCTCTGGGTGTATAGGTAAGCTTTTAGCACACAACGTAACAATTATAATTGAATGACTATTACATGGCATTACCTTCTCTTCTGCTGAGCAAGGTAAAAGGTTGTACTTGTAACTTCTACTTTTTGTTTCAGTTTCACTTTTGCTGCACAACCATCTTCTATGTAAGCATCCCAGAACAGATTTTCTCAACCTGTTGGAGACTGACACAGATTCAGTTTGTGTTTTCTCATGCCTTTTCTTCTGTAGTTGTATATCTAGCTGCAGTCTATCACTGCTGAATTGATTCGCTCTCTGCTCCTTTTGTATCAGGAGAGCTTATATGAACATCTTTTGTTGGTGCAAAACTTCTGATGTAAACAGACTCCAGGAGACACTGGAATTCTGAATGTTCATAACTCAGATCATTAGACAGAAATGTATCACCTCCTGCTGTTCCTGAGCTCCTAGAACTCAGCCAGCTCACCCTCGTTGTACTTCTGTAGTCAAATTTCAGTTGGATTCAGTGTGCTGTCATGAAAATTTTTGGACAACAGTAAACGTTGCTTATATCATTGCTGTTCCTAACTCACTATATAGATATTCATATTAAACTGGGTCTTATAATAATCCCAATACACTTAGAAAAATATTTAATTAACACACCTGCACGAGGAATATCTATTTGAAATTCATGCTGAATCTTTCTACCTGTAGTGCTTCATTTCAAATTTGAATGCTTTAATCTTTGTTCTATACTGCACCATCCAGCAAAAGTCTTGGGGGACTACACTCAACCCCTCTCCTAATTTTACTTTAAATTTGTTAGTCCCTATAAGGGACTATCTGACATATGAACTACACAAAATATATTATGGCTTTTTTTTTTCTTGATTCTTTGCTGAACAACTACTGATTCTTGATGAGCAAAGAAGAGATGAAGGTTAACTAAATCTCAATCAAAGGTTATGATGAGTAATCTAAATGTGGAATTATTAAATAGGAAAAAAAAGAGAAAGAAATCAAAGTAATTTATTTGATTTGGGTCATTCCTTGCTTTGAATTTGCAAATAAAGTGAAAATTAAATATGACATGAATATTCTGTGTTATTTATATGCTATAATAAAAAAGAGATTCACATTATTTTCCCCCACAAAAGTAGAGTATTTGATGCATGTGGAGGTCTTGTAAAAACTGAAGATTCTCATCCAAGTCAGGTTCTGACTTTGCAATTTTTACTTGTGTTAATGGTCCTTCAGCTTCAACAGAAAGTCAATGGGACTTATTCTTATCAGTAAATATTACTGCTGCATACAACTATGGTATATCTTGTGGTATTTCTGCTTCAGTTGGATGAAGAGATAAAATTCTAATTACTTAGAAATACACATGCTGGCTTTTTACTCTCCTGGTTAAAAAAACCAACAAAGTGGGTCAGAAATCTGTAAGAGTTGGCTATTGTAAAGGGAAAACATGAAATCAATGACAAGCTCTACTAGAAATGTAAGCCATAAAGGAAAGGTTGGGTGGAAGATGGGAGTCCAGCAGAGCCATGGGAGACAAGAGCAATAAGAGCTGGTAGCAAAATGTGAAACTTGGTTCAGAGATAAAGCACAACTTTCAAAAATACAGCCAACATGTACAACTGAAAAAAAATCTAGATACTTTTGGAAACATTTTATTTTTATGTATTCACCAACAGAAAACTCCCTAGTGGAACAAACACATTGCATCCATTTCCAAAACAACAGAAGTGCATAATGAGTATTGCTGTTTCTACAGCTTTGTTTTCATTTGCCTGTGTGTGGTATTCATGTAAACGTTTCTTGTTTTCTGTGTGTGACTTCCCTGAACTCTATAAATAATTTCCCCAGGCTTTCCCTGTACCCTGTTTATTTCACCTTTTTTGAATTTCTCTAATGCAAATGCAGAAGCACCAAAATGATTGTTCATAAATAAAAGTTCTAAGACAATTAGGCAGGAATTGCATTAAAAAAATATCTTTTCAGATGTCCTGAATAAAGTGCCGTGTATTTTGTTTTGCTTTGATGTGCTGTCAGTGATTTATTAAACCACTACGATTAAGATAAATATTTTCAGTATCAAAAAGCACTGGGAATTCTTTCAGTGGTTCAGCACAAAGGATTTTAGCACTTTGTGCTGAAAAGGCTATGGAAGAATTTGAAATGTTCAACGATGTGCAAGCTTCAATTCTATCTGCATACTTTGCTGTTGTAGCATTATTCAGACTGTGTATGAAGTAAGGCGTATAAAAGTCTACCTGTTTAACTGTCTATGTAAGCTTTTTGTTTCCCCTCTGACATGTCTTTATCTTCCCCAAAGTTGCTATTTGGTCTTCTATTTAAATATGCTCCTCATTGTTTTAAGCAAATCTAAGGTTAGGAAGAATCAACCATGACATAGACTTGCTCATAATTCACAATTTCTAGAAGCCTAGCATCCCTCAGCTTCTTCTAAACTTGAACTACTTTACAGAGAGGGTAATCGGGCATTGGAATGGGTTGCCCAGGGAAGTGGTGGATTCTCCGTCGCTGGAGGCTTTTAAGATGAGACTGGATGTGGCACTTAGTGCCATGGTCTAATAACCACAGTGGTAGTGGGTCAAGGGTTGGACTTTATGATCTCAGAGGTCCCTTCCAACCTGGCTGATTCTATGATTATACTTTTAAAAATAATGGTCCTAAACTCCCTTTTTAATAAATATTCCATTGGCTTAATTGATTTCTGCTGTCTGTCATCAACTGAAGAGCTGACAAATGTTTCTGACTGTGGATAAGGTATTTTGCTTTTTGAATAGATCCAATTCTGTATTCTCTTCTTAAATTTTGACAGACAGACAGACAGACAGAAATGGTATTCTAAAACTATGAAGCATGAAGTTCTTAGTTGGGTACTGATCTGAAGCAACAGATCATTCAATCTTCTAATTCTGTCCACTTGAATTACAGAAGCAAAGCTTAGCTCACCCTGTTGACCACTCTAGTATATTTTACCAGGTATTAGCAATGAAAGCACTTTTAGTCAATTGCTGTGAGTTTGCTTGACTTATTACATTGAAAAAACATGGTAATTTATAAATCTGTTGTATTCAGAGACAAGAGAAACAGGGTCCTTTCCATATTGATGATACATCCATGCTGAATATAATACTGAAAGCTTAAATTTTATGCTCCTTTACTAATTTAAAAATTGTTGGTTTGGCAGGAAAACAGATAATGTTTGCCCATTGTGAATATATACCATGAAGCTAGAAGTAGCAAAGGATCAATTTAGTTTGCAGAATACAACATGTGGGCTGTGAATTTCTTTCCTCTCTAATCAATATTTCATAGATACTGAAAGCCTGCAGCATAAAATTTTTCCAAATTTCTAACAGTGAGATGCTTTTTTTGTATATGTTCAAAGAATCATTTGTAGAGAACTGACCTGAAGTATTTTGCAGCTGAAAAAATTAAATTTTTAAGTATTATCTGGGACAGAGACAGAGGGAAGGCACTTTCCATTCACATCTTTCATGATATTCAAAGCTCATATGATTCTTCCTGCGTTTTGGAAAATATACATGAGAAAGTTGTGCTCTGAGAATGTGCTGAAAGTAACCTTCACATAAAAGCCTTCACAGATCCAAAACTTCCATTTTCTTGTTCCAGTGAGAGTGTTTTTGTTCACAACACTGCAATGACTTTGGGTAAGCGTTAGAGGTCTAGAAGGTGCAAACTTGTGTTTTATATGACTTGCATTTGCTCACAGCAGATGGAATTGCACAGAAACTTTTACAGGTTCCTGAATATGTTGTCTCCCACTGGAGCTCAGCCTATGGTATACCATCCTCAGAGCTTAACTGCACTGTATAGTCCCATTGGCACTCTGTAAGTGAAAATGCACTTCCAGAGTGTTTCAGTGACCTTGATTGCACTAGGCAGGTGGGCCCATTTAAGATTTGCCAAAGCAGCAGATCTATAAAAGGGCTGAGATGCCCATTCCAAGCCTGTGATTTAAGTAATTTTAATTAATCTCTACTCCAGAGCACTGCAGCTTATTTCTCTGCCCTGCTTACATATTATTTACCTGCAGTTGCCAACATTTTAACTCAGCAAAGGCTAGACTAGCTAAAGACATTGTTAGCTAAAACCATAACCAAATAAAAATTATTTGCCCCATTTGAGGTCAAAATAACCACCAATGTAAACATGATTTCTGTCCCCCACCACCCTGCACACACACACACACACACACCCTATGCTCCTCAGCCCATCAGATGTTTAACTGGTGAAACTGTTGGAGAAGATTTAAGTGATAATCTGCTGGGCATTTTACTCCCAGACCATCACTGCATTTATTGCATATAAACGATGCTTGCATTGCTTATGCCTGTTCCATATTGTTTAAAACTGATCTCATAATTTCCTCATCTTTCTATTCCCTCCAGTGTGCCTGGAGTTCTGATTAGTAATTTACCAGAGAGTTCTATATCAGTGAATACTCTACTGCTGCTGTTAATTAAATCTGTGCGGGTAACTATTCACTCACTAGAGACAATCATTGCAGCAAGATATTGTCAGGCCTGAGGCTTTGCTCTAATAGAATCTGTACATATCCCAGAGGTGATATGTTCTGTATCTGGAGAGGAAGCAGTGAGCCAGATCTTCTAACATACCCAGCCAGTGATTCAGTGAATGAATGCCAAGGGGATAAGCTTCAAAAGACAGTGTTTCTGAGACTGAAAGATGGGCAGAATCAGAGCAAAACAGTATGGATATTTTATCATTCTTGATATAAAGTAATCTCATAACCTGAGATTTAGTCCATGTTTCTTTTAACTTTAATTTGGGACACATGACTGACATGGAGTGCTTTAAGTTGTTAAAATTAATCATTTAGAGAAATGTCATACACAGTGAATGGTATTGTTATATTAGGAGCATAGATGAGTTGAGGACACACATGGTAAAAATGGTTTATAGCACAATACTGAAGAATTACATAAAGGAGCTTTAAAGAAACTACTAACAATTTGCCATCAGTTAGTTTCAGTGGTGACCCATAAAACATTCCCCTGTCACATAATGATAGCTTTTGCCGTATTACAGGTATTTTCGAACATGTGTCAGGAGGTTATACGCATCACAGGAAAAATGAAAAATTTTAAAGGTTGCCATTGTCTTCATTAGCCCCACCACATTAAAAAAGGGACAGTTGCCTCCAGCAGGCAATTGCTGCCTCATGAACCCTGCACATAAATTGCTGCAGTACAGGCAGCTGCAACAAGATACAGTCTATTGTTAGGAGGGAATGCCTTAACTGGGTTACACAGATCATTTAAGAATTATGCAAATCAATGCTTTTCTTCTTAATAAAAGTTATAAAAACTGTATATTATCTTCCAGTCTACAAAGTGAATGTTCAGAAATATCTTTCTTCATAGACATGTAATCTTCTTCTTGTATGCACATGGGGATGTATAATAACTAATGAAACAAGAATTATTATTATGAGAGAAGAAGCTGGTTAGTAGGCAGTGGAAATGCTTCCTCAAACTTTAGAAGATACTGTGAGGCTAAACTGTTTTTACATCCATACACAGTGGTACTACACACAATCTGTTCAGACAACCAGTTTTACTATTTATACAAACATCAATGTAATCATTGTTAATAGTTTACTTTCCCTGTTCAACAGATAAAGATGAACAGAATGAAAACAGATCTGTTAAATATATATAAATAGGTATGTATACACCTAATAAACAGTAATATATGAGATTAATAATATATCTGATAAATATTTGTATATATCTAAAGAAGAGGACAACTAGATTATTAGACATTATTACAAAATCTAGAGACAAGATGCTTCCTAGAAGCAGGTCATTGCCTAGATTTGTGGTATCATACAGTCAGCCATTTAAATCTTGGATATCTAATCCAAATGGGTCATCCAAGCCATTTCAGTAGCCACTGCAGTAACCAGCTCTAGAAGATTTGTCACACCTATTGCGGGCATTTGAGGGTAGTGCTTATGACTCTTTCCACACCTGTCTATTACTGCAGTGGTCAGCAGAGTCACTTGAAGGGCACACCGTTCATGATAAAAAAGCATGAGCAGTTCATGATAAAAAAGCATGAGCACGATTTCTCTTCTGAGCTCTTGACAGCTTCGTAATTTGCTTCTGTTCAGGGACTGGAAGAGCTTCGACCGGTTATGGTTTTGATCACTGGAGGGAACTAGAAATGATCTGCTGAGGTACTTTGATGTCAGCAGGTACAGCTCGAAGTGCCTCTGTGGCAAATAAAAATTGCCAAGGGGAAGTTGCTGTTGATATGGCACAAATAAAACAAAGAAGAAAAGGGTAGCTTTGATGATTTAATAATTTAGGGTTAGTATCAGGATCTTGTAAGATTGTTGCAGGTGCTGGAATGGAGAATGTGTGGGCTTCTGTGCATTGATAAGGAGAGGAGCTCAGCACTTTCTGCCATGACTATTTTTAATGCATGCACATTTCTGAAGCACATTTTGAAGAAACTCTGTAGACACAGACTGCAGGATATTTGGTCACAGTCATTGTTTCCCTTTCATGTGACTTGTGTGGATTCTGCTTCTCTGCCACACAAAAGTCAACAAGCACAGTAAGAATGGTATTAAACAACACTCAAAAAAGCCTGCGAATACATATTTGAGAATCAATTCATGATACGTGGGCCTAAGAGAGTATTTCCTGACTTATCATCCTATATTATTGTTTTTCTATGACATATAATATATAATAAATACTGCATATACACTTATTGTATGCAACTATGCAGAATGAGACAGTCATGAATTTAAAAATATCCAGAAACAAGTAGAAAATTAACTGGAGGGCCTTTTTGTTGCTAAGTGGTAATTAATACTAAAAATGGCCATGGTTGCTTACTTCCACTGTTGTTCTACAAAGTGCTTCTGGCTTTAACACATTGAGAAAATCAGTAGCTGGTTCAAATGAATATTTTATGGACAAAATATTTGTTTTACCATTCTTCTTTTAAGAAGGGTTCTCTGTAAATTTTTATTTGGTAGAATAAGCATCCAGGATCACTTCTAGTGGAACATGCTGGGGGTGTGGGAAGCTCAAACCCTGAGGTCTTTGTGAATGCTACTGAAAATGATGTAAGGAGACATTTCTATTAAAAAAAGATTAATAGCTTTTTTAGCCAATTTAAGATAAAAAGATTAATAGCTGCATGCTTTAATTCCTCCTTTTGCCACCTCTGTCTACCACTTTAGGGAATTTCCCAGCTTTTCTTTCTGAATCAGATTAATGTCTTTGCCATGATTAGCACACAATTGGACAGTTTACAGTGAGCCAGTGACCGCAAGGGGGAAAAAAGGTGTGACTTAATGAAATTGCTAATAAATGCTTTATGAAAGAGCTGTGCTTTGTGGCAGGTGGGCAGAGGAAAAGAAGCTAAAATTTGATGATGGCAATTTAAAAATCATTCACAAAACCAAAAGTCAACTAAAAAATTCTGCAGCTAAGTTCATGACAATATTTCTCCAAGCCAAATAGAGAAATCACAAAGGGAAATAAATAATTTCTTAGGTGTTATGAGTTGCTTCCAATATAGTGATCTCTACCTGCTTTGTATGTATAGTATGTCGTACAAACATGAAAGAAATGAGGTTTTTTTCAGTCTATTTGTCATTGGCAAGACAATTTGTTAATGATTATTTTTCTATAATTCTAGGTTATAAAGCAGGGAGACAAACTGAGCAATGAGAGAAGGATGAAAAAAAGGAACTTTGCATTTTAGCTGAGAGACCGAGCCAAACAGGAGCTGCCTAATAACACTTTCTGCGGTATTCTGGCAGAGTCTTTGACATTCCCTGGTCCAACATGCATTAATAATCCACAAGAAATGTCAAAAGTTTAGTTTTATGTCTATCTATCTATTGACTAAATGCTGTTTTCAAGCTAATGAAAAGCTCTAAGAATTTGGGATGGAACATTAACATCCCTTCTTATATTGTACAGTTATTCATTTTAAAGATCCATTTAATACACTGACTCAAACAGGCAGGACACCAAGAAGAGACAGGAAAAAGAGGAATACAAAGGGATTAAAATCAAAGTGAAAATCAAATAATTTTTGGTCTGTGACACCTGGAATTAAAAAGAAAAAAGAAATTCTATGTAAATTTGAAAGCAAAATATGTACACTAACAAAAAGAAGAGTTAGGGATATGGGAAAAAGGGAGTATGCAGCTGGTGGGACATAGAAATGAACTACAGTGCATAACAAATCTTATCAGGCATGAGAGACTGCTGGAATCAATGACCAGATTGAAAAGAACGTATCATAGAATTATAGACTTGTTTGGGTTGCAAGGAACCTGTAAGATCGTCTAGTTCCAGCCCCTGACGTGAATAGTTATACTGTCAAAAATCTGTAGTATTAAAATAACATTTTCTGTGAGGCACAATAGAGCACATAAAATTAAGAAATGCCTGAATTAAGATTGTTAATGTAATCTAAACTGTGTTTCTGTGTCCCTTAGTCTTATAGTTCTTAATTGCATGGTGACATATGCCCTGATGTAGTCTACCTAAATTAGACAGTTACTGAAATACCTAAAACTCAGGTGTAGTTATTCAACATTCTGCTGATAGCCTGTCAGGAGGCAGGTAACTTTTACATCTGATTCTGCCACTGCAGGAGCTGAATAGTCCCTGGGGTGGTCTACTTCCTCCCACTGACCTCAGAAAAAGTGGAAAGTAGAAGCATTTCAATTAAGTGCCTACAGCATGATGGGATGAATAATGACAGGAACAGGACTGATTCAGTACAGAGAGGCATCTGCCAGAATGAATGGTGCAGATTTAATGAGCAGCTAATCAATATTTGGTATTCTCACTGCTGGTAAGTGAGAGAGCATGTGTCATCTTTGCCGAACATATTTAACTTTGCTATCCATGTAGAATAATTAATTTCATCATTAGTATTTCCATGGTGCTCCTCATTGAAGTATCTGAATTACTCATAAAAATGAATTGGTGCATCTTCTTAATACCCTGTACAAGACGACACACAGAGGCAAAGACTCTCAGGATATGCAATGCTCAGCACTGTAAGATCCAAGAGTGGACACCTCCTGTGTCCACAGTGAAGTTCATAGAGTTGAATTATACTCCCAGGTCAATTTGCATTCAGTGGAATACAGTGTTTTTGACTGAAACTTACATGTGCCAGGACACTGAGGATTAGGAGGCCCAAACTGACCAGGTAGACAGCACGAAGACATGGATGTGTATGTCTGAAATTGTCTTAGGTCCTTGTCTAAGACAAGACCCCCCCCTTGCCTTGGGGGTTCAGCAACCTCTTTTGAGTTTACACACAGAGCCCACTCTCTCAATCAGGTGTTTATCATGTTCACATCAAGAACTTGCCCACCCTACACCTAGAGATGAGAAGCAAGCATGTCAGTATATCAAATTACCATATAGGTTATGTTTTAACTGATTATGTATGGGAATACTCTGTCAGGAGTCTAAGGAATTCTTAATGCCAGACTCATAGATCAAGAAGAAAGTATATTAGAAGTAATATATATGCCAGAAAATCAACATACTTAGGCCCAGGGACATGAAACTTTTGGATTTCAAAGGGCTCTAGTTAGGCCTTTTGAATCCTGTCTTTGTTGAGATGAAACCTTCGCAGAACATCTCCTTGAAGCCTTCTGTGCCAGTGGTCATCTCAGGTACCTAAGCAAGGTAGGCAGTATTGTCCTACACTCCTCCTACATTCTGCCAAGAAGGCATTTCAGACACCTGCTGCTGCCTGAGAGGTTAAAGTCACAAAGTCTCACTGCATGCTATTACCTGAAGAGTAAGAGCATGCCAGCATGAAGCTATTCTGGGTCACCTGGCATATAACTGATTGCCCTATGGTCAGTTATCCATGTGTCCCTTCCCTTCTGTTCCTGGAATGAATAAGGTAGCAAACTTCCAGGCAAAACTTTGCTTTACTACAAAGTGCTTTCTCATCCCCTTGAGAGTTCTATTTTCTTACACTAGAACCCTCTCTGTTCACACAGTTCTGCCTCACGCCCTTGCAAAATTTCACTGTTGCAGTGTTTACACCTGCCTACAACTACTTTTCCACTGTTTCCCATCTCCTGACAAGAAATGTCTCACAGAAAGGCTACCCATACTGGTCCCTATTTTTCAGTTTTTCACCTGCTTGGTCTCAGTTCCCCAGGATCACATTCAGTATCACATTTGACTTTTATATGTCCCATCTAACCAGATTTGGCATTTCCTCCTGCACTTGCTGATTCTGAAGCTCTTACACTTACCACAGACAATGAATATTCTTGCATCACTTCTGCTTACTAGTACTTTCCATTTCCAACTGCCTTTCACTGAAAAAAAGAAGAAAAAAATGACATGAGATCCATCTATAAAAATGCTGGCAACTGGAAAAAATGGCCTAATTATGACCACTATTAAAATGAAAAATTTTATCCTACACATATCCAAATTGAATAACACTCATACTTCAGTGATATAATAAAATATGGAAGAAACAGAGCTAAAAACTTTGGATTTGACCATAACATTTTTGTGGCATGATCAGGGTTGAAGAAAGAGGATGTAGAATTTGTGACACAGAGAACTACAAGGAAATTGCTTTCAGGGTTCAGTAAGTGGGATTATCACCTTAATCCTTTTGATATAGATATTCTGAGTTCAATGTCATTAGCTATATTGTGTAAGTATTTGGAAAAAGAAGAAAACTTTTAAAATTGAGGGTTTGGTTAACATGAAAGGCTGCTTACATCTGACCTATATAGCCATAAATTGCAAAGTACCTCATAAAGCACTTCACCTCAGCTTTTACTGCTGGAAAATCCTCAGCTGCAGTTAGTAAACATCCTCTCAAAAGATGATTATTGAATACATTACATTCTATGTATGTAGAAGGAATTGCAGCATAAGCAATAGTAATATACATTGGGAAGACAGAGAGGAGCATGTGAACCATTATAAACCTGTGTACTCTGATGATATCTGTAAGTGTTGCAAACTCTCACTTCCCACCAATTCAATCCAACTATTTAGACTTGCACGTGAAGTTGGCCAAATACTGCACCCTTTGAGCACAACCAATGGGAGATATGGCCACTTACTTTCCCATGAGGTTTTCCCAGTGCGCAAAGTTGCTCCTGAAAACAAATGCTTCACAACTTTAAAAGGTGTACGTAACACAGAATTAAACTTTCCCTGGTTACTAATATAACTGGCTTTTTGAATAAATAATTACAACCTTTTTTTTTTCTTTTTAGTTAGTTTTATGAAGAATGTAATGGATCTTTTTAGTTATGAAAATTTGTTGTATGTAGTCAGGCAAAAAACCCACATAATTTATTTTCTATATTAAGAAAAGAAATGTAATTGCTGCTCTAACTACAATTTCAAGTTGACAATTTCTGTTAATTTTGAATCTTGTTAAAGAAAAAATGTCTAAAAACACTACTATGAGTCACTTAAAATGTTTGAATTGAATTATTGCAGATAATAAAAATTATTCTGGCATTTCTGAGTGTAGGAAAAGTTATTCCTGTTCATACACCAAATTTTCAAGGCAGTTTTCAATAGGTTTTTAGTATATTAGTGTATAGGAATCACTTATCAAAATGGTCCTTCATTACACACCACCGCTTTATAAAGGCCTGAGTGAGAGTTAGTTAGAAAAGGCTCATAATTTCACCTTTGTAAACTCTTAATACTTGCCTGATAGTGTTTCATTCCAGAAAACATTGTTATGCCGAATTATTACTGCAACTGCTTAATACTATTTGCTTACTTTTACCATTATCCAGTTAATTTATTATTTGACAATTATTTTCCTTATCCAGGAACTCTATAATTAATGAAATGCTATTACACGAATGATGTATTTAATGAACAATGTCAGAATTCAGTGGCTAGATTCTTAATGTCCAACATTGTTTAATACCAAAACAATACAGGAGATGAAAATGCCCAGTAATACCTTATTTTTGAAGCATTCCAGTTTTGAGCCTTTTTGAACAGAAATTGAGGTTTCACTTTAAAGTGTTTTCACAGCAATAGGGAGCTCTAGTTTTTACCTGAGAAGTCTCTAAACCCCTCTTGCATTTTGAGTGATTTGAAGACTTTTGACTGTAAAGATTCGATCGATAGCTCTCTCAAGAGCTTAAGATTCTGACACTTAGATAGGTTCATCCTGAAGCCAGAGATAAGACAATCAGCCAATTTGGAGTTAACAGCTTCTGACTGGCTTATAAAAGGACAGTGAATTCTTTCCTTTATGCCCAGATGTCTGGCAGGTCTGTTCACAAGCAGAGAAAGAACTGGACCACAGTGCTCCTAAGGCAGAAGTGCATAACTGTCACCTTTTCAAAGAGGAAATGAAGGTGATATGTGCTATCCTAAAGGGATGTCAAGTCAGACTTGGACCAGGGTGCCACTCCTTTCTCATCTAATATGGGAAAGCATTCATATTTTGTGTGTGTGCTACATGCAGTCAGAGCATCTTGGACTCATAGTTTCCAAGAGTTTACAAAGCATGCTCACTGCAATTTCAAAAACAGCAACCACAAACACGGCCCTTTACTAAACCTCCTGCAAACACTTCTTTATTTCTGTTCACTAATCACATTTTCTGGAAAACTAATTTACAAATATTTTTTTCTCAGTAACTATTTTTGTACTAAAATTTTCAGCATTGTTCAGTAAATTCTTCTCAATTTAATTTATGTTTCTCTGAATTTCTTCTCCCTCATTATGCCCTTTATGCCATTTTTACAGTATTCTTTCCCTTTCTCTCTCTCTCCCTCATTTCCTATATTACTCTTATCCACCCAGGTATTTCTCACTTTCTTCAGTGCTTTTTCATAGAATCATAGAATCATTAAGGTGGAGAAGACCTCTAAGATAATCAAGCTCAACCTTTGGTCGTACCATCACCCTGTCAACTGAACCATAGCACTAAGAGCCACATCCCATCATTTCTTGAACACTTCCAGTGATGGTGGCTTCACCACCTCCCTAGGCAGATGGTTCCAATGCTTAACAACCCTTTCAGTGAAGAAATTCTTCTTGATACCCAACCTGAACCTCCCTTGGTGCAACCTGAAACCCTTTTCTCTTGTCCTGTTGCTCGTTTCCTGGGACAAGAGATCAATCCCCATATGATTACAACCTCCTTTCAGGTAGTTGTAGAAAGCAATAAAGTCTCCCCATAGCCTCCTTTTCTCCAGGCTGAACAATTCCAGCTCTCTTACCTACTCTTCATATGACTTCACGTTATATCTAATCTAATCTAATCTAATCTAATTTAATATAATCTAATCTAATCTGATATCATTTTTTTGCTCCTCAAGCATTTTTTTGCTATTACTACCTACTGTCACCTCTTTTTCATCTCCCTGGATGGGACCAGAGAATGAATTCTGTCACTCTAAACACGGGAGCTGAGGATCTCAGGCAGGAGGAATATGTGGATGCTGCTCTCCAAAGAGAGTTGGCCAAGAGGCTTGTATGCAATGCTTAAAACACTTTTTGAAAGTATTTGCTGATCTGATATTAAGAAACCATCTAAAAGGAAGATATATATAAATGTAAATTTCCTGGATATGTTTTTTAAAGCGAAGTGTGTCCTTTCTGGATTAAATATAATGTAAGAAAAGAGGTAGGAAATAGATATACTAAGGCAGTGTATGTCTTGAAGGAACATCTTAAAATAAATTTCAATTTAACAGAAATGTGTCTATGTGTTTGTATACATATAAATATAAAAATACTAGAGAAACATCGTTTAACAAAAGGCTTCAGGAGATACTTAATGAGATATTATTCTTCAAATAATTTCCCAAATTACATCCTAACTTCTTTGAGGGTTGACTTGGTAAGAAATTATGACTGAGAGCATAAAATAAAAAATGAATATTTCTATTTCAGTTAAAGTGATAACATAATTATTCTTCAAGACAGAAAACATGCATAACCAACAGTGCTCCAAAGTGTGCCCAAGTAGAAGCACGTTAAGAAGACATCAACAATATGGAGTCCAGAACCACATGCCAAGCATAGAAGGCTCGGGGTTTGTGCTCTGGTAGGCTCAGCTCTGCTCAGAGAGCAAAGGACACACGATTATTCTAAGAGTATAAAGAGGAAATCGCTCTAAGTTTGAAATTAAATCAAAAAGGAGTGATGGAAAATGGCAGATATACCAATAACTCTTCAAAAAAGCTTCTTACAGATTCCAACAAACAGGGTTTATTTATGAGTTGATACATAAACACATATATTTACCAAATTTCTATGGGATACATTTTGGTTCTTCCAGGCTGAATAACACTCTTTTCAGTGCACAAGTCGCAGATGTCAAACAGTCAGTGGCCTGAAGATTGGTTGCTGTCTTATCTGTTTTTGTTCAAAGTTTCATAGAAATGTAAGCTACAGATTACCTTCAGTTAGAAGGCATTCTGTAGCTTCAAAGGCATTCTAAACCACCTTTACAGGAGAAATAAATTGATTACTTAAAAAGAGTGCACAATGGAACTGTTGTGAACAAACATGATTCTCAACATATGTAGGGTTGTATTTTGCTCAAAAGAGTGTTGCTTGAGAATGGAGATGGCAACAAAAAGAATAAGCAAGTCAAAGACCTGAAAAACTATCTTATCTTATCCTATCCTATCCTATCCTATCCTATCCTATCCTATCCTATCCTATCCTATCCTATCCTATCCTATCCTATCCTATCCTATATCCTATCCTATCCTATATCCTATCCTATCCTATCCTATCCTATGCAGGTTTATGAACCTATTTCTTAATCTCAGAGTGCCTGAACGCCTTTCAGAGAAGTATTCATTACTGTGTTTATGCATCTGCCACATACAGTTATATTGTACTCTCCTATTCCAGGGGAACAGCACATGTGTAGTAGTAGAAAGTAAGGACTTTGCTAGAGTTAGCCTTTCTCCTATTGTTATTTTTAAAAATGCACATCTTGTGATGTATTTGTTAGAGAGGGCAAGATAAAAGAAATGTGCTCTGTGCTGGGGGCAGCAGCAGAAGAGATTTGTGATGGCATATTTTTCTGAAGGGTGTGGGTAGAAGGTAGGGAGAGCAGGGAGTGCATTTTTGGATCAACCTCTAGGAAATGCAGGTCACCTACATAGCTGAATTTTACTTCTGTAGTATAAAGTTCTGTTATACTGGAAGACTAGAGCTGCCACTGATGCTTTTCATTTCTGAGCTGTAGATTTTTGTTCTGCTGTCTTGGCATAGGCCATAAAAAACCCCAAAACGCTGTAGTGCCAAGACCTCGAACTTGAGGATACATTTTGTAAGAATGGGCACCAAACTGGTCATAAGGCACCAGATCTGACAATCCGGCATTTGGTACATACCCCATTTGGCAAAAGTTATTAAAACAAATTTCATGGCTAGGCTTCGTGAACAAAGATTTGGGAATTAAAAACAAACACAACTGCTGTAAAGGTATTGGTGTTTCTATGTGGACTTCACTTGGACAGTCTGTTGCTACTTCAGCACAGGAAGCAGTAGATCAGTTGGGGGAGGCCTGATGTGGAAGGTAGTAAGGCTGTTTCATCTAAATGTTCTGCTGTATTAATATGGTTACCCTGCTGCAGTGCCAGAATTGGAGTGTCTGCAGAGTGATGTGCTTTAACATGCAGATTAATCAGTTTCAGAGAATGTTATTCTGCCCATAAAGTCTGCTGCAAAGATTCATGGTCTGTGTTCCACAGAGTTCTTCCACAGGAAACCACTAGAAAGTAAGCTTGATATATTCACAATGGCCTCCTGTTGCTAGGAGATGCATGACTGCATTTGGTGCTACTTGGAATTTCTTAGGCACTTAAGACATCAAGGTACATCAGTAATCACTGCCTAGCTGAAGGTTGCAGAAAGCACTGATAGCTGATGTCAAGATTTTGCCTGCAATACTGGATGAATCCTAAGGCTCAGTAGTAGAGGAAAGAAAGTTTGTAACTCTCCAGAGACTGCTTTCTGAGACCAGTGAATAGTGCAGAAGCACTCCTCAAGTATGGTCTGAGCTGATGACTTCTAGTTGCATCCCTCTTTCATGAGAGTGTTGTTAGGGGTCTTGTTCAAGCACCAGATCATCTTGCTGTTAGCCTTATGTTTGCAGTGAAGGACTGATTCAAACACGGACTATGTTCAAATTAGTAGCACCTGGTTCCAAGCCATTTAATCAATTCACCTACTATAACCCTGTTTGAGTGTTGGTTTATGTAGTGTATTAAAAATATGATTCATTACTCTGGGAAATCTTAGCGGTAGGGAAGAGAGGGAAAAGTTGGTGTGGAGTTCTTCTCGGTTGCTTCTCTAGCAGAGGGATTCAAAGCCCTTGACATTTTTATGTTGATGATTAGACACAGCCCCAGTCTGAATAGAGAGGTATAAAATCACTAGCATCCAATGACTGACAAGTGCCTTCAGAGGTCTATACTTAGAGGTAGGGTGGTGATTGTGCAGCATGAAGGTAATGCTAGGCTATGAATCCTAGTTTTACAGACATGAACTTCTCAGGGTATATCTTCAGCAGGCATTTAAGTCTGACAGAGAGACTGCATCTTCCTTATACCCTTCTCTTTCCAATGTGTGTTTTGGACAACCACTCTATATGCAAGGAACTGTGACTAAGACATCTCTCTGACTGTTAACTGTACAGCACCACAGTTTACAAAACTCTTAAAAGCATGAAGCACCAAGCAAGGAGAAATGGGAGCATTGATGAGAATTTGTTTGTAGAAGCTTTCTAGGGGAGCAAAACTGTTTGTTTTGAGAGGGACAATACCCAAAGTGCCAATATTTTAGGCCAAAAAAAAAAAAAATCCTGATGTGATTAAATTTGTGTAAGTCAACTCTGAATTCAATCTACACATGTGTACTTGTTGAAACATGGGCACCAGAAACAGGCCTCTTGATTCTTAGATCCTGCAAGGACTCTACCAGAGATGCTCCGAGACTTCAGGACTCTGTAGACTTAAAGTTTCACCTTAAAAGAGTGGTGACTTTTGCCAGATGTGTCTGCTTAGTAACTACAAGATTTGGGTTCCAGTGCTGCTCCAGGAGAGGAATGAATTTCTAGCAGAGTGCCCAGATGACTGGGTTACAGGCTGGCTCCTGGAACACGTGGCTTTTTATCATGCAACAGGGTCCACATGAAGCTAGAACTACAGGATTCATGGGATCAAAGGTGAAAAATTAAGTGACTGTGTTTACATCACAGAATTCAACTGGAGGTGGAAGTATAGGTGTTATAAGTAATCCCTGGATTGTTTAATTTTTTTTTTTTTAATTCAACAGTTGTCTGATAAAAAATGTATAAAGCCTACACAGCTTTTACTGCAACCAGAAATATGCATCTCTATGTGTGCAAATACATATGCACATAGTAGAAAAAAAAGATGGATTTGCAACATTCAAGTGCATTTCTGAATTTTCCCAAAACTGATGATATAAATAGTTATTACATTCCATTGCTGAAGTATCTCAGTTCTGTGGCAGCCAGTTTTTCCATAATCATGAATTCCCTTTGCACCCTTCCTTATTTCAGACTGATGGACTTGGGACTGCAACATTTGCTGTAACAAATGGAAGAAGATGGGCATCTATAAAGTGTGGTCTCATTTACCCTTCACTTTACTCAGGATGCTCCTAGAGAAGGTAATTCATTTTACACTCTGTTCTGGTGATGAATGATGATGGTCTGGATACTTTCTGATGAGAATAAAAATAAGTCAGAAGTTTTATCTGTGTCTTTTTATAGTATATTCTGACAGAACTCAGTTTTAAAAGGCAGGAAATCCTACTTCTAGCAAAAGTGTTGCTTGCTTTATTTTATTTTAATCACGTGGATAGAAAGTTTTGTACTGACATGACAAAACAGTGAGATAGGATCTTGCTGAGGTCTACCTGTTTTCCTCTTTCAATTATTGATTTCTTTTCATGGTAAAATCAGCACTGGACTATTTTCTAGGTAAAAATCAACATTTATTCTTTATCTGTTGTTCATTTCAAGCCTAACAACAGCAGAATATAAATTGCAGAGTAACAAGCTTATTGTCAATATACTGCTAATAAGACATAATAATTATTAGTTCAGATGTATACGGTGGGTTGTGCATATTTCTCTAAGTTTGTCATACTTCCTTGGCAACTGCTTGTTTTAATTACTTCCCTATAGGCCATATGAAGAAAACGGGAATGTTAAAGTGAAATTTTTACTATTTATCTGCAGGGAGGCTAAGCAAAATATGTTCCTTGAAATCACATCCTTGAAATAATCGTGTATGGGTTTACAGCATTGGCTAGTGTTAGGCAGCAGTTTCAGTGTAAGAAAACTATCAGACAGAAATATCTCAAAGTAATTTACTAGCCATCATGGGTCTGATTTTATTGCTTATCATAAAGCTACATTGCAGCTATTTAAGAGAAGAATGTACTGATGTTGTCTCTGTAAAGGTATCTGTAAAACTCCATCTTTTGTAACTGTTCCACGTATGAAGAAACTGATTAGTCCCAGCTCCTTGTATCCAAAATCAGACACAAATGTTTTGCTGCTGTTAAGAGTTTCTTATTGCTTTATGGATAAAAGTGCTTATGTCTAGATTGCTATCATAAGACTAGATAAGGTTTTCAAGGCAGCTGAGTTCAGTTCCCTCCTCTCAAAGCCTCCATATACCCTAAGGAGTGCCTCTGAGTGCCTGGCTCTTGGTGCACGCTCTGGCTGAATGCCAGCACTGTGCTGGGACAAGATGCAAATATACACCTCCTGTCAGCTTCTTGCTTTCTTCATGAAGGTAAGTCAACTGAAAAGCATTTTTAATGTGCTGAATTTTTAAAGATTTTTAAAGGATTTTTAATTTTCAGAATGAACTTCTCAAAAAAATAAGAAACTGCCTGTGCAGCTTTAATCCTATATATTTTCATAGTCTTTAAGAAGAGAGTCGGCAAATAAATAGTACTGCTATCTGAATATCTATGTGAGTGGGCCCTGACTCACACCAATTTTGTATTCAGAACTACAGGTTTAATTCTTGTTACTTCTTTGCTGCTCACAACACAGTACCTGGTATTTTTCAAATCACTAATGAAGAACTTATCTTCTTAACCTGAAATGAAGGGGTCAACACTGTCTCTGCTTCATTTGCAAGGACTGAGACACAGAGGAATGAAAAACAGCACTCAAGATTCTAGACTTTATTATAACTCAGTTGTTCAGATCATGGTTCCAGTCAATGCAAAGTGCACCCATGAGCGTGCAACAACTCTGTATGTTCCTGAGGATGTTGAAAAAGAACTCAAAATTACAGTTTGAACACATTCAGATTAAGATATGTGTTTAAAGCACTGTAGCTGTTCCTGGGTAATTCTACTACAGAAAAAAACTTGTTACTGGGTAATGAATACTGAAAGGATTTGTGCTAGAGAGAAAATCTGGCATGGACTGGTCTTCTTCAAGGTGCTATTCAAATGATTTAGCCCTGAAAACAGGTAGGTTGGATTTAAATCAAATTATTTAAGCCTGAAAACAGAAAGGAAGAGAACTGTCAGGAATGAGATATCTGTAATGACTGAGACTAAGAGAGGGAAAAAAGATGTATATATCCAACACTCGTGGCTGGCTGCATGATTTTCAACATAACAGAGCCTCAGACACCCACCACTATCAGAAACTGGAAGTATACTCAATATACACTAAACTTTGCTGTCAAAGTTTGAACAGGTTGTGGTATTGTATGGATGAACTGAGACTTGAAAGGCTCATGCTTAACCAACAGCTGTTTGTCATGTGAATGGTGAAAATCTGATGTTCACAGCATATTTTATGGCTCTGTTAGTTTCTCAAAGAGAATAAATAAGCTTAATGATCAGGAAGTTAACAAATTTTTCCTCACATCATTCTCAGAATAGACTGAATTATTTCTTTTGAAGATTTCCAGCATTTTTCAGTCTGAGCCAGGTACTCATAATGAAAAATGTACTTCTAAAGATTAAGGTATAGATAAAGTCGCTGGAAAAAGAAACTACAAAATTTAGACGAATTTATGATGGGCAACAATATTTTTAATAGTTTTTTATTTCTGGAGAAGAGTACTTAGGCATATTTGCTTTGATAGAAACTTCTGAGTTTATTGCCTTATTTACGTGAATATTTTCTATGAACAGTGATGCAGAAACACTGAATTCATTAATGATACATGCAGTTAATTTCTTGGCAAAACATTTCTGAGGGAACCCATTGCTAGCAATTAACTTTATGCGAAGAAAATCTTTATGTCAAGGAGGAAAATATATCATAGCCAGAAACAATAGCTCTTGTGCTAACCTCTTCTTGTACTGACTGTGGCTTGCTGGTGTCTCTATTATTAAAGAAAACATGTTGTCTAACTGAGAATACTATCCAGTTTAAAAGCAGGAGGCAAAGCCAAGGGAAATATTTAGATTGCATGCCAACAAAATAGCAGCACAAAACTTGGCTTAGCTTCAGTTACTGAAGGTTGGATTTATGTTCATAATCCAAACTATCTTTATTAGAGTTGACAATGGTGTGTGGATGCAAGAAAGCATCACAATGAATGCTTTATGTGTTCAAGGGTCTAGGGGCAAGATAAGTTGCAAACTTCCCTTATAAGGAAAGGTCTTGCTAAGTTATATACATAATCCAAATCAAAAATCTAGTCGTACTCTCTGGAATAACCATAACACAATCTTTTTTCTGTTTACAGTTTTCCATCCCCAGAATATTTACTACATTAGCCTCAACCTTATTTCTGTTTTCACATTAAACAGGGTATTGTTGTGCCTATATTTCTGTCTCAGATGAATTTACATCTGTGAACTCTCAAAATGTCTTGTGAAGAATGACCATGCCTCATACACTTCACTGAAAAGCTGTGCTTAAGTCCTTTTCACATAGGACTGTGAAGGGCCACCCTCAAGTGTAAGAGTCACCCTTTTAGTAAGTGGAATCTTGGAATGGTGTTACCACCCAACCTGTAAAGGGTCTTGCTTGTATTTCCATATAATATTATGTTCACAGATGTTATATCTACTGGACAATAGCTACTGGACAATAGAAACCGTCACTGTAAAAAGAAATGGCTAAGAACGGATATTTTTTTATCTCGTACTGCTGCCTGAAAGTCACTGAAAGCCTTTTCCTAAAATAGAATTCTCTATGAAGAATTTTATTTACAATGAGACAAAGAGAAGTATTAAATATTATCTGAATTTCTGTGCTTGTCACCACAGAGTATAAATTTCTAGGATTAGTCAAACAAATTAGACATCATAATAAAGGGGCCTTCCAAATTATATCAGGGACTACAGCTCACAATGTCTTTTTTCTAATTACTCATCAGGTTCAGATTTCAAGTGCTCTATGTCTTTCCTAGAAAAGTTGTTCCTGGTTCAATCTTTTATCTTTATTGACTTTGAGGCTTACAAAAGTATCTCCAGTATTTTCCCAAAGAATTGTGCTAGAGCTGTTCGTATGTAGAGTTTCAGTTTGTGGGAGATTTTGCCTGTTTGATATTCTGATTCTTTCCTCTTTGAAGTTCAGTGAAAGTCCTGCATTTAATACCAGGGAGAATAGGATCTAAGGATAAATGAGGATGTTGGAGCAGTCACTAAAAAATAAATTCTACAGCATTTTGCCTTTGTCAGAGAAATAGATCTGCCTTGATTTTTGGCCTCCAGCCCTTTTAAGCTCATCACAGAGTCTCACATGCACATCAGAAAAAACGTTCTCTAGATCATTCTTAAAAGACTTATCTTTGACCTTTACTCATAAATTATGAGTAAAACTGGAGAATATAGGATTATTAAACAAAATATGATAGTGGTAAATCATCGGCTAATGGAGACATTGGGGTGGACTGCACTGAAAAAAAATGCAGGTCTTCCGTTGTGGTGAAATTCCTTAAGAACTTGGCTTAGGTTGAGTTGTATTTAATACATTTATTGATGTCCATATAAAGCCATAATGACATGCTAATGATAGTTGCATATGACATCACATTAAAAAAAAATCAATGTAGTAGGTGTAAGAATTTCATATAGAAGGAACTTTACTTTCTTGAGAATTGGAGATGCAGATGAGAAAAAATAACATTATTCAGTAGAGGCAAAACCAATGAAATTTCCTCTACTTTCAATATCAGATTAGATAGAAGCAGAAGGGGAAAAGAAAGAACTGGGTGTATTGGCTGACTACAAGATATTTTGGAAAATAAGGTTGCGAAAAACTCCAGTGTTTAGTGCTAATATCTCTCAAAATGCTAGATTTTCTCAGCCAGAAGAAAATTGAAGCCAGAACACATGCCCTCTTCCTTCTCCAGCTGTGTTGCTTGCAGAGGTAATGACCCCAATCCTGTTCCCAGCTGCTAATCACTTTCTCCTTCACATCATGATGTGTCTTTTAGCTCATTTTAGTCAAAGTGAGCTGGGTTGTCTTAAAGCGCTTCAACTGAAGATGAAAATGAGCTCTCCCAGATTATTTTACCAGAAATAAAAATGATCACCTAAGTGGCTTTCTGGTATAATCTAAGCAAGTAATAGTCTATCAGGGTATCTCTGACAAAAAATAGAGCATAAAATGAAATGGTAACCTCTGGTTACCAATAGTAACTTCTTACGGTTTCCATAAAAATGGTAAACTCTGCACTTGGTGTAGAGGATTAGAGGTGGAAGATAAGGTGTAACAACAGCTAACAAGTACAATGTCCCAAAAATACAGCTGCCTTTGCATTCGAGGGTTACTTTCTATGAAACTGCGAAGCATAGATAAAATATTGGAAGACTTGAAGAGCGCATTTTGTGACTACCCATAAGAAAGACAGAAGCCACTGAAATATAGAACTTCTGGTCTAATATCGAGTCCTGAAAAAAGATTTTACCAAGGAATCAAACACATTTTTAAGCATCTAGAATATAACAAGAAGATAAATAACAGGCAGCACTGAATTACCTATAGTAAATTATGTCAAACCTGTCTAATTTCCTTCCTTGAGAGAACTGCAGGAACTGTGAACAGGGGAAAAGCAATAGATGTTGTATAATGACTTTTGTAGGGTATTTGAAATTGTCTCTTGTGACAATCTCATAAGCAAACTCTAGAGTCATAGTCGAGATGAAGACTACCAGGCGGGTGTTAGACAGTTTTGCTAACAGTACCCACTGTCAAAAAAGAAGGAAGGGTCAGGTGGGAATGTACAGGCTTCTGTCACAGGTCTAGTTCTGTTCAATGTTTTTATTAACAAATTGAACTGGAAATTAAATTGAAATGGAAAAGATGTTTATTAAATTTGCAGATGTCATGAAACTGAGAGATATCACAAGGATGGAGACAGGATTAAAGTTCAAAATTATGTTGACAAATGGGAGAAATGGCCTAAAATTGGATGAAATACAAGGTACAGCACTTAGGCAGAAATAATCTGCAAGATGAAGCCAATAAGGGAACAGCGGGCTCAAAAATAGGTTTCAAAAGAGAAGTCTGGGAGTTACAGAGAAAAAACAGATTTTATGCTAATATCTGTATGTTGCACTAGAGGAAAAATGTTTACCAGGAGAGATTATAGTGGTAAACAAAGAGTGATAAGGAATACAGAAAAAAATATCTAAGAGAAAAGATTGAATTAAATGGGATTATCTATTTAAACTGCAGCAAAGATACAAAAGAAAAATTATAACTGCCTTCAGGTATTTTAGTTAATGTTGAAAAGAGAAACTCCTTTTGAACAAGACAGACTGTGTCTTCAGATGCAGCAAGAAAGACTGAGTTAAACATAGAGAGGAAAGCGTCTAATGATCAGCAGATTAAAGCACAGGAGTCTTTGCGCAGGAAGGCTCTGGAGCTCCACTCACATCTTAAACACAGACTGTCTGCCACGGTTGGCACATACTTCCCTTGTGGTGAGTCTTGATATTCCCACTAAATCTAATTTTTGTGTGATAAAATGACAGTACAATGCAATAATGAAACATTCTTGGAATTTATATTTCATAAGAATATTTCCTTATGAAAAGTTGAAGACCTTTAGTGCAATCCAATACGTGGTTTGGTATATGGAAGCATTTCATTACAGAAATAGGTGTAGACACAAGGAACTCCTGACATGAATTTATTACTAATACTATCATCTGAAAAAACAAAATGTCAATTTAGAGGCCTAAGTTAGTGAAATGAAAATGAAAGATCTAAGTGCATCTAAATATAGTAGACAAGATTTTTTAATGCAATCTTGAGAGATTCCCATGGGTCAAACTTAATGTCACTGTCTAAAATTTTGGAAACAGAAATAAGACAATAATTATTTTCATATGCAACAAACACTAATGAAAATACTGGGAAAAAAAGCATTCAGCTTTGCTAAAAGTTTGAATATATCATAAAACCAGTTTTACTTAGAGAAACTTTATTATCTTTCAAACCTTTATTGATATCAGACTTGTTCTACTGTAAAAGCCTCTTGATAGGTGGTAATGATCTGACTAAATCTCAAAGCTTTGTTTCTATTTATGTTATAAAAATAAATGCCATTAACCACCCAAAATTCCATGGATTTACATTGAGCTATGACCAAGAGGTACAAGAGGCGTGACACAGTGAAAATGTCATGAAGTCACTAAAATAAAATAGTGAGAAGAGGTGATAATTTACTATGTGACAATTTTATTTTTCTCTATACTAACTATTGTTAGTGTGGATTTGGTTCTAAGGAAGGTTAAATGAAAAAGACAATTTAATCTTTGATAATATTATCAATAGTCTGACATTTGTGTATATGTTAATTTTATCCTCTTAAATAGTAAGAAAACTTAAAAGGCTGTATCAGTATATACAGTTTGCTTGAGTATTCCCCACCCTTATGCTTTTCCATCAGTGGTAAGTCTTTGTTGCTCCAGAATTTATCCCCTGGTGTCAGAAATCTAGGAATTGTGGAGGTCAGTCTTGCTAGTTAAGAACTGAGGCTATTATTTATTTTCCATAATGCTGGTATTATTTAAGTCATAGTTGAGAATATAATGTAACAGCTGAAAAACAAAAACAAGCAGCAATTAGAAATGATTGCTGATGGGAACTAAAAATGAAGGCATTTTTCTGGCAATAGTGGTGGAATCTTTAGCATTTGAATCGTGTGCTTCATTTGGAAATGACTTGGTAAAAACAATGTCCTGTGTTATGCAGAGAGACAGACAAAATGGTTAAAATGGTCCTTTCTAGACTTAAAATCTATGAACACAAAACTTCCGACAGTTTCATTGCGATTTGAAGGCACTCAACACACAGACATATGAAGGTGTGTTAAAATAATGAGAAAATGTCAATGCAGCTTCCTGGAAGGTAAAGTAGACGATCTTAAAGCTCCCTTTTGGCTTTAAGCAAAACGTTGGTGAAATGCAGACCGTGGTTAATTCCTAAATCATCCGGAATTAGGATTAAATCTTGACTTTTCACTTCAGAGACTGCATAGGATCCTGTTGCTACAGTTAAAAACACAACTCTTTGTTGTCCTCCAGTGAAGTTGATTTTTAAAAATTGATTAGTTTTTCTTGTCAAGTCTTAATGTCATTATGTAATGACAAGGCAAATAAACAGAAGGTTATTACCTTCAATATTTATTTCTGTATGTTTCTGCTCATTTACCTTCTGTAAACGAGGAAATTTTTGATTTCTTTAAGGTGTATTCTTAAGATTCAGTTAATGACTTTGGAGATGCTCACTTCAGATATGATGCAACGATTCTTCAATATTTTCACTCCACAGTTTCTACTCTATATTTTCTTTTCTTCTTCTAGTGGGTTATACAGTTATGAGAATTTTAAAAAATCCAATAGCTATCTTAACTAACACTTACTGTGCAGGATTTCATCAGTGGTTCTAAGTGAGAATGGGAGAGTCCCTTCTGTTGTAATAAGTTGTGGAAATAAACAATTACTTGGGCAATAAATTTTGTCAACGACCCAATTAATAACAACTTCATTTCTAAAAACCCTCAGCTGTAAAACTCTACCCCTGGAAAGTTCATCAGGTTCTCAGAAGAAGTGGAAAGAGTGAGAAGAGAACATGTTATGTTTTCCAACATCTTAAATCTATACTTTACATGAAAATTGAATTTTAATTTTCCAGTTTAGTGAAACCTTTATCAGAAAATAGCCTTGGAATCTCTGGATACGTCATTGCCTTTTGCATTGTGCTTTAAACAATAAGATATTTGAATCCATGACTTTTTACTTTTCTGATTGTTACATTTTATGAAAAGCTCTGCTTTTATTTGAGTAGTGTTGATAAAATATATTTTCACAAATATCTTCTAATACCATAAATTTACTTCTTTTTTTGATTAGAAATGAATGTAGTACTAAAAAGACAGTGTTAAAATGGAAAACCATGCTGGTTTAAACGTCAAGGAAACAAAACTTAATATTTTTGTGTGATGCATGTGTGCTGCATGTGTTTCCTAAAGATGATTAAATATTCCCAGTACAGACTTTAAATCTTGCTTAGATTCTGAAAATTTAAGAAGTCTTAAGCATCACCTACAATTTGCCTTCTTTTGCTGATTCCTATTACAGTAAATGGCATTTTCATGCATCTCAGTAATTTTCAGAGGTCGTTTTATTGGCTCATAATATATGTATTACAGAAATAGATTATGTAATACATTTGCATTTGTTCTGTAGTTAATAACAATCCCAGTTACTTACACTTTACTTAAAATGCATATGTATGGTATAGTAAATGATTAGGCCAAGATCTTCAATTGGACATGTATAAAATATGGCTCATTGCCAAAGTCTATTAGGATTTTTTGAGACAGCTTGCTGAATGGTGGCAGAGAAATGAAAAATGTGGCAGCTACAACACTGAGAACCATAAAAAGTAATTTGTATTACATTTTCTTTTATCTGACACGGGTGCAATAACATGAAATCTGCAATTTCCAGCTACTGATTCATGGTAGAATTAGTCTTTTTTTTAGAGCATTCCCCATTAAGTCTTTTGGCTTAATAAATATTAAAGTAGACTTTTAAAATACAGTAATTTTTGAGGGAATATATATATACATCATAGGAATCTAAGAATATTTTTCAGAAAAATAACATATATATTTAAAACCCTGATATAATGTCAAGAGCAATGAGAATAAGAAAAATAGAGCTAACATTTTTCTTTTTTGTTTTGCAAACTTTACACTGTTAGAGAGCTTACCTTTTTATCTTCCAAGTGATTTTTACTTTGTCTATTATTATAAAATTTCACTAGAAAAACACTAGGTACTTGTCAGTTGTCATTTATTAATGTAGTAAAATAATGGTACCTAAAATCCCTGTTGCTTATAGCAAATTAAAGAACATATACCAGGAACATTATTTTCTTGTTCTTTCTTTGACAGTGAAAATTTTACTTTGTATAAATATTCTTTAAGAGTTGGGTTTTACTTAAAGTGTTCATCTTTGGACTGCTGAAAGCAATTAGGCAGAGACTTAATTTCAATTTTACATTAATATGTTTCTGTTGTTGTCTAGAGGTAAATATAAGCATACACTCAGGTGCTGTTGTGTACTGGAATTCTACTTGTTGTTTTTCATGCTGTTAAGTGGAAGAAATCACATGAGATTTGTGGGTGTAGCTGACATGTTCAAATTGCAATAGACATTTTTTAATGGGAACTTGAGCTGGAACGTTGTTTTCTTTGCTTCAAGACGCTTTTCAAACTCCCAGAGGATTGCTTGTTGCTGGCATTTTTTATTTGTTTTGTAGTTCTACTGGCTACCAAAGGCACTTTGACTCTTTTTATGTCTTTTCTTTGAAGAGGTGTTTTACACTACTGGAATAGAAAATGCAAAATAAGCCAGAGATTTGAGTAAGTTCTGGCTAGGCTCTGTTCTATAGGTTTTTTTGGTAAAAAAAAAAAAAAGTAGGGAGAAAAAAAGGAAAATGAAAAAGATGAAACAGACTTGCACAAAGAAAGACACTTCTTAATGTATAATAGTTGCATATTTTTTAAGTGCCACTGGGCAAGTTCACAAACTAACATCATAACAAGTCCAGCTTGGTCTCATTTGTGTTTAATGGGACCAACTTCAGAAGGGTTGATGAAGCGTTTACGTAAACCCCTCAGGCAGCTCATAATTGGCTATATTAAATGAATCTGAATATATTTTGAAGAGACAATAAATACTCAATGCCTTGAAAAAGTCTGGCTGAACTTGTAGAAAATCACCAGGGTATTTTTAGAAGTTTGTGTTGCTGCAGCATATTACTATAAAACCTTAGCACAATTATAATTAAAATCACTGCTATGAACAGTGGAACTCATTTAGCTGTGTTACAAGCTGTGGTGAAGTGAGCTGAGACCTACACAGGAACTTGTAAGCATTGGCTGTATGTTGTTTTCTGAACTGTTTATATGTTTTTACTTAGAAAATAGTATTAAAATATCAATAATCAAGGGAGGAGGGACCAGAATCAGACTTCTCCCTGATGAGTACCTAATCAGTAGATTTAATGTATATTTCTTGCACTTTACTCGAATCCCCTGTCAGAACACCAAACCGTGCTTCCCTTTACAAACATGTTTCTTACACTCCTGACTATGGAACTGGACAGCTTCAACAGCAGCAGAAAAATGTCTGCCAAAGCCTCCAGCCTGGTGACTACAGCTTCTGCCCAAAATAGAACAAGGCAAAGTATGCTACTCATGAGGCCACAAAGTGTCATTGGTTCTCATTGGGCCAATTGCCATGGTACAGGCAAGGGAGACAGGGAGGGGGTGTCACTGTCTGGCCAGAAATTTTCTGAACAGCCGGGAAGATGGTTAGGAAAGCTAAAGGACTGGCAGAAGTAAATCTGACCAAGGACATAAAGGGTTACAAAAAACATCTTCTTTAGGTACCTTAGTGATAAAAAAAACTAGGAAAAGTGTGGGTCTACTCAGGAAGGATACAGGAGGCCTAGTTACTCAGGACATGAAGGCTGGGGTACTCAATTAGTTTTTGCTTCAGTCTTTACTAACAAGTCGTCCAGCCACACTATCCAAATTGCAGAATTTGAAAGTAGGGATTGGGTGAACAAAGAACTGCCTGCTGTAGGAGATGACCGGGTTCGAGAACGTGTAAGCACAAGTACAGACTGGGCAGAGAATGGATTGACAGCAGCTCTGGGGAGAAGGACAGAATGGATTGAGACCAACTCTGGAGAGAAGGACTTGGGGTTGTTTGTGGATGAAAAGCTCAAAGTGACTTGGCAATATGCATTTTCAGCCCAGTAGGCCAACTGCATCCTGAGCTGCATCAAAAGAGGCTTGACCAGCAGGTAGAGAGAGGTGATTCTGCCCCTCTGCTCTGCTCTGCTGAGACCCCACCTGGAGTACTGCATCCAGGTCTGGGGACCCAACATAAGAAAGACGTGGGTCTATTGGAATGAGTCTAGAGATTGTAAAATGATCAGCATGCTGGAACATCACTACTGTGAAGACAGGCTGAGAGAGTTGAGGCTGGTCAACCTGGAGAAGAGAAGGCTACAGGGACACCTTACAGCAGCCTTCCAGTATAAAGGGACCCTACAAAAAAGCTGGGGAGGGACTTTTCACAAGGGCATGTAGTGATAGAACAAGGGGGAATGGACTTAAGTTGAAGGAGAGTAGGCTTAGATGATTTATAAGGAAGAAATTCTTTACTGTGAGAGTGGTGAGACACTGGAACACATTGCCAAGAGAGGTTGTGGACTCCTTATTCCTGGAAGTGTTAAAGACCAGGCTGGATGGGTTGCTGAGCAACATGGTCTAGTAGAAAGTGTCCCTGCTCATGTCAGGGGTTTGGAACTAGATTATCTTTGAGGTCTCTTCCAATCCAAATGATTCTATGATTCTAAGACCTCTTTAAAAATAAAGGGTCTTGCTCATGAGGTCAATACATAAAATATGATTCTCAGTTTGAGGAGAAGGAAATATGCAGTGTGTGTTTCATCTCAACTAACTTCTGATGAACCTAAGTTCAGATGATTACATCTAAATGCATTTTCCCAAGCTTCTTTGCAGACAGTGGGGAAAAAAACTGCACACTTTTAGAAAACAATTAATCATGGTTGAGTCACACTCATTAGTGTAATTTTCACTTTTTTAATTGTAAAAGCAACCCCTGTGATTAACTCAGACGCGGATATGCAGATCTGAGCAATGTTTGATTACTGTTACAGGGTGTCTTGAATGCCTAAGCTCCAGTGAAGTACCAAAGTGTTAAACAGGAAAATTTTCTACCTGCCTTTCCAGAAGTGTCTTAGTCATTATTGGCAAGAGAAGGGACCCTACATGCCTAGTTTCTGTACTGTGCACACCTATGGCAGTGGAGCCCTTGGAATTTGAATTAGATGAGCACTTTGCAAACTTGTTTACTAAGTGTGAGTTTCGGGTATTTGAAAAGTTCTGCGTAGTGCTGCAGTTTTTCAATGTGATTGGTGTCTAAAGAATAATAGTACCATCATATAACTACAATTAAAGGGAAAGATTTATCAGTAGGCATTGCTGCTTTAATGAAATAGAATAACACTGAATAACAAGTTGTTTCTGTTTTAAAGGACAGGTAAATCTGTACATTTTAGAGAATATTTGACAGTTATCTTCAAATCCTATCACCAGTTTGAGTTCTGTCTTCCCAAATTTGGTTCTTGCTTTTCTGGATATCATCAATGTGCCAGGTGCAAATGCAGTGGGGGACCACAAGAATAACTTTAATATTAAAAATGATTCTTCAGTTAGGATATTTAGACTTCACAGTACTGTGAAGCACCACGAACAGAGAAAGTATGATTTGGTAATGTGAGAACAGGTAATTAACAATATATTTATCATAATGATCTAATCAAACCTAATAATTCCAATTGGTCAAGAAATGCTTTCATTTTCTATATCTTTAAAATTTGTGTTCTTGATTGTGACCATTCCCTCCGTTTAAGTGTAAAGCTGTGATTTAGCAAATCACCACAATCATTCTAAAAATATACTAGAGTTTTACACACAGTGGGCAAAATTAAGGAAAAGCTGATTAGAAGTGTTTGTCAAAGTGTTTAAGGTTTTGTTGCCTGCTGTATTGTCCTGTTCATGTACTAAACAATAATTGTTACGCAGAATTTAGGAGAGAAAAGAAAAGGTGAACTCCTGCTTTTGCAATTTACTCAGTCATTCGAGCTGCTGCACACAGTTATTCTCTGATTAATGTAACTGCTGAAGCAGGGTAGATATAGATGATTATGAACTTCATGCATTAAATAATTATCAGACTTTTCATCATGAATAAAATCTTAAAATGATTTATGAATAAAACTATTTCAAGGGGAACTGCACAAACTTAGATCATGAGTTGAGTCTACTGCTGTTTAAAGGTTCTGTCATTGATTTTGAGAGATGTTAATGGAAGGTGCAAACTCGCCATCCATTTCTGGGAGACTCCTCTTGATCTTGCTGGACTGCCAGCCCTGAGCTCAATGGCAGGGGTTTCACATGTAATAACTAACTGGCCTTTCAGTTCAACTCAGTGAGAGATCTCTTATAATTTAGATATTTGCTTTATATGTTAGCATCTATAACTTCAGACTGGGCTTAGTAAAGGGGTTTAAGTGTTAAAGGAGATCTTAGATATAAGAAAAATAAAATACCATGATGAAAAAAATAAAATTAATCTCAGCTTCTTTCTAAAGGCTTCGTTGCCTAAAGTGGTGTTGTGGTTTGGTTTTTTTGTTTTAGTGTGTTTTGTTTATTTTTTTTACATTAGTTCTGCAGTTCTTGATCTTAATTGTGGTGAACAAGTCAGTATCAGTCACTGTAGGTATTCAGGATTTGTGAGTTCATCCACCTTTATTACTTGAAAAGTTTCAGTCAGTCAGTTTTCTCAGTTCAAATTGCTATTGCTACCTTCCTTTTAAAAGCTGATTGAAGAGCTACCAGCTCACTTTTAGAAGTAACTTAGCAATTAAAGCACATATCAGTAAACAAAGGCCCAGAATTTAAGTTCTGCCTCAGCCTGGAGTGATCAAAATCCATAATATTGTAGGGCTGGTTTGCTTTCGGAAGAATTTGTAATGGGAAAGCTAGAAATTCTTGTTTTCACTCAGGAAACCTACTAAATGCCTTCTCAAGAAGGTTAGATGTTTTTTCCCCTTCTGCAGTCCATAGAAGGTTGCAGACAGACCTGTGTTATCTCTCTCCCTCCTATACCATAGAGAAATAACCCTAACAGCCGTACAGAGGCCTTGGGAGGGTGAGGGAGAAACAGAGAGGATCAAGAGGTCCTGAGAGGTTGGGAACTTGCCTTTTTCTCCCTGGGGTCAGTGCATAAACCACGCTTTTAGGTGTTTTGTAAGTTTCTCAGGTTCTGGCCTTCCAAATAAACTTTTTGCATTCTTTCCATTGCCTTGGCATTTCTGGGAATACCTGCACATCTCACTTTACAATATTGACCTAGCATGTGTCATTTGCTTGCTGCTTCAATATTAGACTACTTTGCTACTAAACCCTTCTTTGAAGTCTGTCCACATTCAAAACGGACTAGCAGGCCCAGGAAGAGTCTGTAGGAGTGAGAACCTTTGACTCAGTGACTGGGACACAGGCTGGATTGCAGAGGATCAAAGATGACTTGTATGCATTTATTTAAGACTACCCTTGAACAGAATGCAGACCATGGTATGCTCTAGGATCATCCTGTTTAGTTCTCCTGCTTCCCTTGGTACCCCAATGAGTCCTGTGTATCTTGAACAAGTTATAGCAGAAGGAATGCAGGCTACAGATTAAGAGAGCATTAGAGGAATAATGTGGAGAAAGAGCACTAAATACACTGCCTTCACAGATTAACTGGCCTGACAGGCTAAGCACTGATTGTGATATAGCCTGACTTTTAGCAAAGTTTGCAGCACACTTCCAAGTGACATTTTCATAAATTAAATGGACAAGTATGTTTTGCATGAAACACCACTAGGTTAACGCACATAGTGGTGGAAAACTCTGCTTCTGGAGTAAGCATCACTTGTTTTACTGCTCATCACAAAGATATTTCAGGAGAAACCTTGCAGAAGTCTGTTTCGAATCTGAATCCATTTGATGTTTTCATTAATGAATTAGGTGATGGAGTAAGGAATAGAATGCATTCTACTGCTAAGACAAACTTAGAATAACTGTTTTGGGGAGAGGGATGAGAATTCTAAACAGTCTTAATAAATTGAAGGGATGATTTGATAGAAACAATATGAGATTTAACATAAAGAGTTGAAATATTATATATTAAGGGAATCTGAATTAGAAAATCAAGACAAACTGACTAAGCAGTAATATTTCAAAACTGAATCTGGATGTTGAAGTCTGACCCTAAAATGTAATATTTTTTTTGAAATTGAAAGGGATTGTTAAAGATTTATAAAAGTCTTACATATAATTTTTGAGAAACATACTTGAAAAAGATATAGACAACTTGGAAAGAACCCAGAAGGTAACAACGAGTGTCACAAGAAATTTCAAGATGAGTTGAAAAAATTGGTTTATTCTTCCTTAAAAAGGAAGACTGAAAAGATATGTTAACCTATCATATGAAAAAGATACTGGAAGAGAACAACAAATATTTCTGGAAAATTAGTTAGGCTGAATATTGAGAGAAATTTTAAAGTATGGAACTGAATATTAACAAAAATATAGAATGTCATTCATTGGAACTAAATCAAAGCATATAAGAGGTTTATTATGGCTGGTGGACGTGCATACACCTGCTCCAGAGCAGAGGTTGATATTGCATCTACACATACATCATTATACTGTTAGATGCTAGATAAATTATTGTTTGCTAGATTACTTGAAATTGTAATCTAAATAACTTAATTTTAGTTATATATACTGAATTTCTACAACCTTCTAGTGAAAAAGGATTGCTTTGCTGAGAAGCCAGTGATATCCTTATCACTGGAATGTGATGACAGGGAAAAGGATGTGTTCTATTAACTCTACTGAGTATTTAGCTTTGCAGAAACATAGGCAGAAAAAATTTAGGCTTCAGTAGTGTGTTTAGCATAAGCACATTACTGACATATAGTTTATGGTGCTGATTTTTAGGCAAAAGAAGCTCAGGTTAGTTGGGGAATCTGCATACAATACAGTAATGGCTTTTGCTGGAGCCTTGGGACTGGATACTGGCATTATTTTGGAATCAGCTCTTTTGGTTAACAGCCTGAAACGTGAAATTGAAAATAGAACACCACCATGGTGAAAAGGCTGTACAACTGAGGTATATTTAAGTGAATCTTTTGTATAGACATCGAGGAAAGTGATTCATCAAAGCTTTAACAAATACTGTTTGGAAATGAATGTAAAATGAAAGTATAAATTAGCAAAAACAGAGGTTTAACAAGCATATGAGAAGGTCACTACTTCAGAGCATGGTATTTTTTGAGACCAGGGTGTCTTCTTAATTGGGCCAAGTAAACCAGGTTTAAGTATGGAACCAGAGAGCAAGCTGCTGACAGATTTTGCTCTCTGAAAATGCTTAATTTTAATATTATCTATAGAAGAACATAGTGCATTTGTCAGATTCTGCTGAAGTAAACCTCTAGCTTCCTGCAATCATTTTAGAGTGACTGAACAGAGTCAAACTCAGCACATGTCAGGTGTGTTGAGCAGTCCTCACTTTATCTAATCCATCAGTCAACTCAGGCATTTCAGGAAAATGCTTCTGTTTATGGTCCCTGCTGCAGGGAAAAAAATTACACCATTTATGTAGTAAAACAAATCAACATCAAAGTGCTTTATTGATTTATAAATGACATACAAATAACTGGCAATCAGTGAACTATTGATCAAGTTCAGGATCAGGATCAGTAATATAACAGCTAGACCCAAAATGTGACTCAGAAATGTTAATAAACACGTACAGTTTTTTGAACTTGCCTTTATAACCCTGAGTGGTTCTAGTACACAAACATGTACACATCCATATGCATCACACAAGTCATCACAGGCACCATGCTCTACCCATCCCCTCCTGGGATGCTGTGTGGGTATTCCCTTGCAACGCCTGGGAAGATGGAGGTGCCATTTTTCACCCCACAGAGCCCTGGTCTGTGCTCATTGCAGGTAGAAAGCATCACTAAGAATTGACCTTGTAGCAATACAGTATATGCACTGTCAGGACAAGTTCCTTAAACAGGCAGTAAGGTTTAAAGAGCAATAATCTTTTCTGAGTCATAGATGCTAGGGTTGGATAAAACCTAATAAATTTTCTAGGCTGTTTCTCTGCTAGCACTGAAATGCTCCTGAGGGTACACTTCTGTATTTTCCAGACTTAGTCCAGTATAGCTTTACATGCATCATGCAGTGTGCCTTCGTGCTCAAATTTTGTTTATTTCTTTTTTTATATCTTGTTTGTATTCAGCTAAAAATATGAAATGAAGACGATAGCTCTTTTCTGAAAATTCCTCGTAAAGCCTACTATTCTCAGGTGCCCCTTTGACATGAATATGAAACACAATCCAATAGCAAAGCAAATGCCATGAATAGTGTTTCACCTAATGTGCAAACCTGGTGTAAGAGGAAGGAAAATTCCTACTGGTAATAAGCTGCTGGTAAAGGGACAGCACCAGAAGGAACCTGAACAGAACACCTCTAACAGTTATATGTTTCCCCACTATGATACATGCAAAACCAATTCTAGTAATAACATTAAGAACTATCTACCTGAAAGAAGCTGAGGGACAAATATAGAAATAAAAGAGCATCTGACAAGTAGAAATAAAAACATTGAAGAAATTATGGCCGTGATTGCATGCAAAATGCAGATAGCTGCCCAGGCGGAATCTTTCTGTGTACTCTGAGCCTCCTCCAGGCACTGCTTAACACGCGGTAAAACACACAGACTTTGGCATTTTTTTCCTCATTGACAACTTCATGATGAAATATTTCAAACTGGTAGTAGGATAGCTTCAAATCAGAAAAACCTACTCCCAGCTGAAGCTAGTAGAAAATCAACTCTGGATTTTTGAGGCAGAAGGGTAAGTTTGAAAAAATTTGAAAGACTTGTGTATAATATTTTTTGCATACTATCTGCTAATCTCTGATGACTTTCGATGACATTTGAGCTATAGGATCTACTAGAGAGGACAAACTTTTTTTTTCTGAAATGTAAATGCTTATTCTATTATGTTTTTTAATTCATGAGTAGTTATTTCAGTTTCCTTCTCTATTAAAAAAACAGCAGGGAGTCACTGCAACTTCTGAGCTGATTCAGACATAAATGCTGGGGTTTTTTTTCTGTGACGAAATGAATATTCTCTCAGTATTTGCCTCAGGATTATATTATTAAACAGTGAAATAAAAAGAAAAGCCAAGGTAATTCTTTGTTTCTCTTTTTTTTTTCCCATTTTTCTCTAAGGAAAAAGGTTTAAAGAAATCAAGCAGTTTGATTTCAAAACATATATAATCCATTTCATTAAAAAACCCACAAAAAACCATAACAAAATCCAAATGAATTAGGTTCTTAAATCCTTCCCTTTTCCCCAGGCAGCAAAGGCCCTCACCAAACCCCAGTGGAAGGTACAAAGGGTATAGGCAGTACAGCACTACAATTTTTCCTGGTCTTTATCAATTGATAAAACCAAAGTATAGCAGAACTAGAAGTGAAGCTGACCCTTTAGACACAGAGTCACAGAATGGATAAGGTTGGAAGGGACCACAATCGGTCATCTAGCTCAACTTCTCTGCTTAAGCAGGGTCATCCTTGAGCACGTTGCACAGGATTGCATCCAGAAGGCTCTCGAGTATCTCTAGTGAGGGATACTACATAACCTCTCTTGGCAACTTGTTCCAGTGCTCAGTCACCTGGACAGTAAAGAAGTTCTTCCTCCTATTCAGGTGGAACTTCCTGTGCATCGGTTTCTGCCCGTTGTCTCTTGTCTTATTGTTTGGCACTACTGAGAAGAATCTGACTCCATGCCTTTGACAGAATCACAGATTCATTTAGATTGGGAAAGAGCTCTGAGATCATCGAGTCCAACCTTTGACCAATCACCACCTTGTCAACTAGACCATGGCACCCATATCCAGTTGTTTCTTGAACACCTTCAGGGATGGTGATTCAACCACCTCCCTGAGCAGCCCATTACAATGCTCAACAACCCTTTCAGTGAATAAATTCTTCCTGAAGTCCAACCTGAACCTCCTCTGGAGCAGTGTGTGGTTACATCCTCTCATCCTGTCACTAGTTGCGTGGGAGAAGAGACTAACCCCCACCTTGCTACAACTTCCTTTCAGATAGTTTTAGAGAGCAATGTGGTCTCCCCTGAGCCTCATTTTCTCCAGGTTAAACAACTCAGCAACTCTTTCAATTGCTTCTCCTAAGACTTACTCTCTAGACCCTTTATGAGCTCTGTTGCCCTTTTCTAGACATGCTCCAGCTCCTCAATATTTTTCTTGTAGAGACAAGCCCAGAACTGAACACAGTACTTGAGGTCTGGCTTCACCAGTGTTGAGTACAGAGGGACAATCACTTCGTTGGTCCTGCTGGCAAGCACTGTTGCTGAAAGAAGTCAGGGTGCTATGGACCTTCCTGGCTACCTGGGCACACTGTTGGCTCATGTTCAGCCAGCTGTTGACCAGCACCCCAAGGTCCTTTTCCACTGGACTGTTTTCCAGCCATTCTTCCCCCAGACTGTAGTGCTACAGGGGATTGTTGTGACACAAGTGCAAGACCCAGCATTTGGTCTTGTTGAATCTTATACTAATGTTGAACCTCAGCCCATCAATCCATCCTTTCCAGATCCCTTTTCAGACCCTTCCTACCTCCAGCAGATCAACTCTCCCACCCAACCTGGTGTCATTTGCAAACTGACTGAGGGTACACTCAAGCTCCTCATCTAGATCATCAATAATGGTAACATTAAGCATGACTGGTCCCTTGGGGAACCCCACTTAGTGACACCCTCTCTTCAGATATTTATATACATTAATAAGGTCCCCTCTCAGTCATCTCTTCTCAAGGCTGAACAGGCCCAGCTTCCTCAATCTTTCCTTCTAAGAGAGTTGCTCCAGTACCTTAATCATCTTTGGCACCCTCTGCTGTGCCCACGCTGGGAGCTCCATATACAAGTCTCTCTTTTATTGAGGAGCCCAGAGGTGGACACAGCACACCAGATGTGGCCTCACTAGGGCTGACTAGATGGGCAGGATCACCTTCCCTGGCTTGGTAATGCTCTTCCTAATGCACTCCAGGATACCTCTGGTCTTCCTAACCACAAGGACACACTCATGCACAACTTGTCCACCAGGACACTCAGCTCCTTCTCTGCAGAGCTGCTTTCCAGTAGGTCAGCCCACGCTGGTGCCTGCGGTTTTCCTTCCCCTGGTGTTGAATTTCATACTGTTCTTCTCTGTCCATCTCTCCAACTTGCTGAGGTCCTTCTGAAGGTCTTCACAGCTCTCTGTGGTATCAGCCGCTCCTCCGAGCTTTGTGTCATCAGTGAACTTGCTGAGGAGGCATCTACACATTCATCCAAGCCACTCATGAAAAAGTTAAACAATACTAGACCCAGTTCTGAACCTTGGGGAACACCACTAGTGACAGACCTCCAACTAGACCCTGTGCCACTGACTACAACGCTCTGGGATCTTATTTCTTGAATATTTTCTACTTTTTCAGCACATGTAATTTCAGGCGACATGGGTGGAATGACTCAAGTCTCTAAACCAGGGATTTGAAAAAGAGATTGAAAAGAACAATTTTCCACCTTCTGTAAAATCCCCAGCAGCTTAGAAATTCAGTAGTAAGATTCTGCTTTTCAACGCCAAAATTTCTACACTGATTTGTATTATATTTGGAGGAATAAAATAGAAGTAAGCTTAAGTTCAATAAATCTGAACTGCATTTAGCATGAAATGTTCTGCAATACGAATGATACCGAAAATAAGTTTAAATATCCAAAGTTGGAAACCAAAATTACAGCATAAATATGAATAATACTGTAGCATAAAAGCAAGGAAAATCAGTTAACATTAATAAAACCATACTTACTTATTATTTACACAAAGATTTTAAGACTGATTCTGTCTTCCTCTGTTCTGAAAACCTTCTGCCTTTCTCTGTTCTTCAGCATGAGAGCATAGGAGAAGCTGTACAGGGTCAGACCAGAGGTTTGTCTAGCCCAATACCTAGTCTGTAGAAGTAGGAACCAGAAAAATCTTATAGAAAGATTAAGGGAAAATGGAAAATATTATAAAGCAATTTTCCTTTTATATCCTATCAGTTTCTGACAATCATGAGGATTAAGAACTTCTGAGCTGCAGGTTAGGCACAAGGCTCGTTTTTAATAGCTGCTGACGGACTTTTCCCCATATACCAAACTAATCCCTTTTTCAATTCAACAAAGCATTTTGTGACATTCTTTTGTCTGAATTGAACCTGTTATCAAATAATTTTACTGGATATGACCAGTTTTCTGTAGCATGGGAAGTAGTGAATAATCATACCCCACTCCTCTTTCTTACCCACACATGAAACAGTGATGTCCTGTCTCAGATGTCTCTTATCCAATAAGGATACCTAATTTATTCCATCTTTTCTATATGGAAATAATTTTTGAGTTTCTCTTCTTGGTCCTTGTCTAATTTTTCCATATACCTTCTATGATGGTAGGGTAGTAGTTTTCAAAGAATGGAGTTAATTTTTCCTAGAGAAGATGGTGTACTTTACAAATTAAGTGTTTAGTCACAGTTCATCATCTGAGCTCTTCTTTAATTCATGGAGACACATTAACATCTCTAGAATTGTATCACTTGGACATTTTTAAATGAGGTGAGTTATCATATTTATTTTGCCCTTTTTTTTTTTTTCTTAATCTGGCAAAAGTTGAGCAAACTAATTTACATTCTAGAATGAATGCAAAATATATTTATGCAACTGACATGATGAACAATTTCTGGTCTGGTTTCAGTGGTTTTATTAATACTATCTACATTTGTCATGTCTTTTGACAGCTACCAAGTGTTGAGTGATTTCCAACAGAATGAGTAAAAAAATTGTGCTAATTTCTATATTTTATTCTTGTTGAGATTTTTTTTGGTTCACCTGAAAACAAAACAATAAATGAGTGCAGTGTCAGATATAATTACATGTCTGTAACTGGAAGCTGAAAGCAAGATTTCTCTGTAATATTCTTCTGTATTATTTTTATGACAACAAATAATTCTGACAATATTATTGCGTATTTTTTTATATATTCATTATGATATTTTATTTCTGTAGTGAATTTCATATCAGTAATTCTTTTTGTCATATATTTAGCAGTTCTAACAGTATCCAGTTTAGTCTTGTGCTTACTGTAACTATGTATTTCAAAAGAATAGCACCAACAAGCAAGGAAAATAGCTGTATTCTCTCTTGTAATGTCACATCAACATTCATATAAAATCCTTGTCAGAAAAATCTTCTTTCTTTCCTATTAAAGACACTTCTAAAGAATTTGCATAGGTTTCTGACCAGCTAGTGTGCAACCTTAAGTGATTTGTTTTCACAAAGCAAGTGATCAGCGTTTTAGTTCTGAGGGACAATTTCTGGAAGCATGAGAGGACTTAATGGTCTATATCTTTCAGACTTAAGACTCTGTGCTTATATGGAAATTTCTCTTTTCTCTCCACTGATTTAAGGAAAAACAACTGAAGAGTAATCCTTTTGAATCATATTCTGTCTGAGTGGTCCTTGGATGATAAAGGAATCCATTCCATTCCATGATCATCTAATCTAGTCCTCTGAACTGAAGTCGACATTAGTTTGCCACTTAATTTTATGAAGAAGGGATGCATAGAAGAACAGAAGCATTATTACTTTCACATGGAATTTGGTTTTAGGGAGTAGAATCTTGGGCAAAAATATTATGTGGAATTTATGAAAACTTTTGGATTAATTTGAACTATAATCTACCTTCTAATTAATTACCTTTTTGGTCTTACTTTGAGAAATTATCTCTATGAAAAAATGTGATTTTTTAGGCAGAAAGGATTAGGGATGAAGGAGACTAGACCAGGAGTCACAACTGACATAATTTCGTTGTCAATATTATTGTTTTAAAGGGAAAGTAAGAGAATGACACTGAATGTTTCTGAAACAAATGAGGGACAGAAATAAAACACAAATTAATTTTGATGTATTAATGGAAAGGTGTCTGCAGCTAAGAAAATTTCCTTGTAGTTAGTGAACTGAAATAGACCTGTATACAACTAACTTTATCTCTTCTTAAAATAAATTTCTAAAGTAAATATGGAATCTTGCAGTGTTTATTCCTTTCTGTTGATGATAGAGGAAGTCTAGGTGTCAAACTGATCTAAATATCCATGCAGCAGACTTCTTTGGCATTCCTTTGCAAATTGTAAACACATGAAGGCAGTTCAGTACAGATCAATGTTTTCTTTTTCTTTTTAAGACATATTTCAGAACATCCTCAACGCAAATGACTATCTTTGTTGAATAAATCTTCCTTCAGTGTATTAGGTAGTGAGAAACATAATAGACTACAGTGATTCTTTCATGTCTCCTACAGCATTGATTTGTTTGTTTTTTCTTGTCCCAGTAGACTACTACAGAAATTGCAGTTTCTCACAATAATTATACAAGATGCAAGGAGTCTGACAAATGCTGTAATCTTATTAATATATCTAATATACCTGCTAATTTATTTATTGTGCACTTAATAATTTTCTCTCCAGTGTTCTAAGGTACAATTCTTTCTTCTTGAATACAGACTTTAAATATGATATATATCTATTTTCTCTGTTATCCAGAGATAACCAGGTTTGGTTAACTGAATGACACTAGGGATTTTTTGTGGTTTTTTTTTTTTTTTGGGTTAGTTAGTTGGTTTTTGGCTTTATTCTACACACTTAATATGTTATAAAATAAAATATTTTGCTTGTTCAGAATCCTTTTCATGATTTGTTTCTCAATCTTCTAATCGGTTGAAAATTTTTGTATTCCAAAAAGATTTCTAGCTGACAGTTTCATACGTTCCAAGAATAAAGGATTACTTTATGTGAAGAAGAGATAAATTCCAGATGCATTTTTGAGCATTTTTACGAATAAGTCCTGTATCAAGCTTATACTTTTCATCAACTCCAGCAAACTGGGTGCGTGGAGAGAGTGGACATAGAGGAAGAGGTAGAAGGAGTGCAACCCATACTGCCTGGATCCCTCGTAAGTTGTTCAGGTGATTAACTACCAGCACTGTTACATACATTTCACCTAACTTCAGGTTTGAATTTACCCAGCTTCATTTTTTTCCTTTTGAGACTTTTTTTCCTGTCTCACAGTAAAACACTTGATATGCAGTACTTGCAGTAATTATAGATTATTTCTGAACATTTCATTGAATCTGAGTCTTGAAGGAGTACATGCTATCTAATGTCCTAGTCAAAATTAGTTTTATACAATTTAAAATTCTCATATTGAACAAAGTTGGGCTTACTTATTATTCTACTAGTAATTCAAATCACATAACTATTGCAAAGAAAGGCATTATAAACACATTTTGAACTTCTATCATCATACAATGTTGCTAGTTATACTAAAAGTTAGGGATTATAGAGGATAAGAAAAACATATGTAATACTTGTATTTTTGATCTGTTAGAAATGCTAATCATGAAATTTTAATGTTTTGGGAATCAGAAATAGACTTCCTGTCTGGATAATTAAGCATTTTAATAGAACTACAAGAAACACGAAAGAGGTAAAATTATTGTCTCAGATATCCTTTTTATGTTTTTAAATTCCTGTATATTTAGTGGAACCTTAATTCTGTCTCTCATACCATTTATTGAAGCAATATGGGGCAGGCAAATTGGATATAACTAGAAATTGATAAAATACTGGTTTACTTAGTCAAGAACACAATATACAATGAAAATATTACTAAGTGAATTCTGTGCCAAATACTGGAATATGAGTGAAGATGAGTATCCAACTCTCATTGCTTTTTTGGAAAAAAAACCCCTTCAGAACACTGCTGATTTAAAAAGGAACCAAATTCATATGCTTATGTATGTGCACACATACACACACTGACACTTTTCATCGCTGTATGAAGTGGGGATTAGCATTTCACGTGTGGTGGCCTGTTCACATCTCTCTGCTTCTCCTGATCATTAGATCTCATTCAAAGCAGGGAATTAGACTTTGTCTCCTTGATGTCAGTAGATTTTCTTTAGGATTAGGTGTAAAGAAGGCTTGTTGTAAGCCCATCTGATTGAGCTCTTCTTCTCTGGGAAAACTTAATCCACTTACATAAGAGTGTGTCTATGTGTGTGAGAGAGAGAGAGAAAAGAAAAAAAAAAAGTACTATGTCTGTTAACATGCTTTGCTTAAACATTTACCTGATTACTACTGTACCTGTTTAGCTTCGGGATGTAATTGATGGTTTTATCTTTTTTTTTTAATCTTGTATCTAAGAAATTTCTCCTAATGATAACTATATTAAGAGTAGCTTACTTGAATAAAAGATTTTATTCCCAGAAGTCTATATTTCTTGTTTAAACAATTAATTGGAAGTGTTTTGTGCAGCAGGTTATCTAACTTCTAGTAAAATATATTTGCCTATACAGACTTCATTGACTTATATTGAATTTACTGTGCATTCTCAAGCTGAGTTTATCTGTCTACTTCAGTACCACCTAATCAAGAGAATATTGAATTATCATCTCACTGTCTCATCTAGTTGGCTGCTCAAGTGCACCAAACATTAATTAATCATTTAAGAACTAGGACTAATGTTTGTTTTCTACTTTTGAGTGTTGGAGCAAATGAATAATCTAGATTTAAAACCTTGCAGTACAAGGTCAGCAAAGATAAAAAGTGTTTCACTGTTTACATATTTATTACAATATGACGTGTTAATTGTTAATATTGGATGCAACAGAATGTATGGACATTTTCTATAACATAGAAAATCCCAAAGAAAGGAGGTGATATTAATTTAAAACATCTTCTTTTCAGCTGTACCAAATGTTGTAAGACTCCCCTCACAGAAACATCATTGGATTTGATTAGACTAAAACCCTAAAATGTTTAAAGTGAACATAAATCAGCCACTGGTACATAGAGGGTAACTGTTGATCAGCATAGAGAAAGCTCATTAATTTTCACACCACTAATTTGCCAACCTGTGTCACTTTGCTTTCTTGCAGAGATTTAACTGCAGATCAAGGCAGAAGGGAGCCTCATATTACTGATGCTTCATTATTTAAATCACATTTGTGGACATAATGAAAAGTATTAGCTTAACCGCTTAAAAGTAGACTACAGGTGTAGGACTAAAACCAATACATTTTTCTTGTGCTGTTTCCCTGAGTTTTTCCCCTCATGTCTATCTGGTTTTAAATGGGTTCTACCTCTTTATTACATTCAAGCTTAAATTTTTTCTTCTCTTTAAATTAGCAACATCCTTTCATTCATAGTTGCTCTCCTCCTCTTCTATCCCATAATGCCCATATGGAATTACAACTGTGAAATTGGAGCTACACAGCAGTCATTGAGATTCTATACCTCCTTTACAAGAATGCTATGTGTGGAAATCATATACTGGTAAATTAAAATTATATTTTAATCTGAAAAAGAACTATATATCACCAGAAAACAAATCCTAAATAATGCACTGTAGGCCGCAGCTGAGTAGGTCTTTCATCCCTAACTCTTCTACTTTCAGCTGCAGTGTTTTATTATCCTTGCTGTTTAAAATTTTCCTGTAATTTTAAGCATGTTTTCATGTACTTCACTTAGATAAATAAAAAATTAGTTCTTACTGGCTATTAATTAAAATATTGAGAGAAAGCTCCATAGTTTCTGTACGTACTTCTCTACTTAAATTTTAAACATTTTAATGCTAATTCTGATGATATTCAAAGGGAGTTGTTTCATATATTTTTGCTGACATAGCCAATTTAAAAGAGTAAATGTATGTAATTACAGGATAAATCAGATCAGGGTGTGCTTTTATTGTGTCAAGCCAAACTATATCAACTAGATTGTAAGGGAAGAAGAGTGGTTGTGTTACCCAGGAAGATCCAAGTTCATATGCATTTTAATAAAATTAAGTTGTCTTTACTATTTTCCCTGTGTGGAAGTCACATTAAAGAGAAAGCAGTGATAGTAAATAGCTACCAGGAGATTTGAGTAGCAATTCAGTAATTCAGACCACTCAGTGCGCCAGGTAATAGATGATAACAAACATGTCTTCTATATGATCTTGTACAATCCAAAATGATATTAACACTGCAAAGTAAAAATACACAACTTTTATACCTTTTTTATCCTATTAAAACAGAATGAAATTCAAGAATAATTCTGCATATGGCTTCACAGAAAAAGGCTTTTGGCCTATTATGACTGGTTTTGAAAATTCTTCCTCAGTAACAGTCCTGTTCTAAACAGGGGGAAACCTTCTTTATGAAGACAAAGAGAAAGGGAAGAGACTGACAAATTCACTGGGCATACTTTTGCAAAGGTCTCACTTTTTTGTTTTGGGAAAAGATATATAATATGTATTTTAAAGGTTTTTAATATAGGTGAATTAGGAAGTCTACACTGGACCTGAGGGCAAGGATGCATCATTGAATTTGTTTGTTTATAAAGTGACACATGGAGCCTGATGCTGAAACAGTGTACCATGAATCACTAGCGCATAGGATAATGCATTATTTTTATATGCTTCTCCTTGAATAAAAATGATAACAAATAGAAATAACAACTTAGTAAAATATAACAGAAGCAGAGAATATGCTGAGTTGGAAGGGACCCACAAGGATCACCAAATACAACTCTTAGCCCTGCACAGGACTATCCCTGAGAGTCACACCATGTGTCTGAGAGTATCATCCAAAAGCTTCATGAACCCTGTCAGGCTTGGTACTGTGACTGCTTCCCTGGGGAGCCTGTTCCAGTGCCCAGCCACCCTCTGGGTGAAGAACCTTTTGCTAATATTCAACCTAAACCTCCTCTGACACAACTTCAGGCCATTTGCTTGGGTCCTGTCACTGGTCACCACACAGGAGAGATCAGTGCCTACCTCTCCTCTTCCCCTCATGAGGAAGTTGTAACTGCAATGAAGTCTCCTCTAAATCTCCTCTTCTCCAGGCTGAACAGACCAAGTGACCTAAGCTGTTTCTCACACGGCTTCCCCTCAAGGCCCTTCACAATCTTTCTTACCCTCATTTGGATGCTCTCTAATAGCTTAATATCTTTCTTATATTGTGGTGCCCAAAACTGCCACAATATTCAAGGGGAGGCCGCCCCAGTGCCGAGCAGAGCGGGACAATCCCCTCCATCGACCAACTGGCAATACTTTGCCTGATGCCCCCCAGGACATGGTTGGCCCTTCTGACTGCCAGGGCACTGCTGACTCATATACAACTTGTCATGGACTAGGACCCCCAGGTCCCTTTCCATGGTGCTGCTTTCCAGTGTCTCATTCCCCAGTCTGTATGGGCATCCAGGGTTGCCCCATCCCAGGTGCAAAATCCAGCACTTTCCCCCATCAATTTTATATGGTTGGTGATTGCCCAGCCCTACAATTTGTCGAGGTCCCTCTGCCTTTTAGGGAGTCAACAGCTCCTCCCAATTTTGTGCGATCTGCAAACTTGCTTAGTATCCCCTTCCAGTCCTGTGTCCAAGTCACTTATGAAGACGTTGAAGAGCACAGGGTCTAAGATGGAGTCCTGTGGAACCCCACTAGTGGTAGGTCACCGGTCTGATGTTACCCCATTTGCTATTACCCTCTGTGCTTGACCTGTGAGCCAATTGCTCATCTACCACATGATGTGTTTATTCCAGCTGTGTAAAGGATATGGAGAGAGACAGTATCAAAAGCTTTACTGAAATCCAAAAAGATTACATCAACTGACTTCCCTTGATCAACTGTGTTGGTTACCTTGTCAAAAAGGAAGTCAGGTTAGATAAGCAGGACTTTCCTCTCATGAAGCCATTCTGGCTAAGACTGCGTTGTCTCTCAGGTATTTTTCAATACCTCCCAGAATAATCTTCTCCATAACTTTACCAGGCACTGAAGTGAGACTGACAGGCCTGTAGTTTCCAGGGTCTTGCTTCTTTCTCTTCTTGAAAATCTGGACAACAATTGGGAGTTTCCAATCAGCTGGGACCTCCTCTGGATTCCCAAGATTGCTCAAAAATCATCAAGTGAAGTTGCGCAATGACATCAGCCAGCTCTTCGAGGATTCTGGGATGAATCCCATCAGGCCCCATAGATTTGTAGGGATCCAGCTGGAGCAGCAGATCCCACACAATTTCAGGGTCAACAGGGAGTTGATCATTCTCGTAGTCATGGTCCTCCAGCTCAGAGCACTGAGACCCTCTTGTTCCATCATGCCTGTTGAAGACAGTGGCAAAGAAAACGTTAAACACCTCTGCCTTGTCTCTGTCATTGTGAGGTGACCATTGGTGCTGTGGAATGTTGATGCTAAAAAAACTCAGGAGCAGTTAATTGGGGGTGAGATAAGGAAAGGGTTTAATTGTACCAAGGCGTAGATGTTACAAGATGCGCGCTGGCTGTGCTTGAGATGTTACATTTTATAATACCATCCGTCCAGTCCCAAGTGTGTCCACCCTGTAGCCTTTGCTCTGGTCCGTCTCCTGGTCCATCCCCTTAGAATTGAGTCTGGGGTGTATTTCGGGACCGCCTTTTCATCATTCTCATCATCCTCAGAGCATAAAGGGTACACAGTCACCTAGTTCTCGACTCTGTTCTGTTTTTCAGGCCTAGATATGTGTGTTCTCTAAACAGCATAGGCCTTACCTTGACAAGAGACTAAACATACCACTGAATTCAGGGGAAATATGGGGAGCATAGAATGGGGTAAGAGGGTGAAGGAATGTGTAAACTACTTGTACTACAGGGAAAGGGAGTGAGAGTTGCTGCTTTTAAAATCTACTTCTACTACTTATAAAACTTATAAAGCCTACAAAAATTAGAAAAATAAAAACCTAAGAGGAGCTTAAGGCATCACCATCCTCATCCTATAACGGGCCAATGTTATTTCTACACTGCCTATTGCCACTAATATATTTCAAAAAATTCTTTATTGTCCACTGTATTTTTGGCCAGCTGAAATTCCAGTTGAGCAATTGGCTGCATAGGGGCAAGCAACACCTCTGTATTCTTCCCCCATCACCTTACCTCACTGCCACTGGTCACACACCTTCCTTTCTTGACTTATTTCCAAGAAAAGATTCTTGTTCAGCCAAACTGGCCTGCCTTGCCTACTTGATTTCCAACATTTGGGAATTGCCTGTTCCTCTGCCCTTAGGGGCCCCCTGGTGATCTAGTGGTTAGGATGCGGCGCTTTTATCGCCACGGCCCGGGTTCGATTCCCGGTCAGAGGAGTCCCCTGGGCAGATGGAGCTCGTCAGCCCTGTAAGGCCATCCATCTAAGAGAAGGTCACTCTAAACAAACCTACGTCCTGAGGACCTCACTGCCACTGTCCAAGCTTGCTCGGCCCCGGCAGATGAACCTTAGGATTAAAGGGTGGGCTCAGCTCAGCGCACACTGTGTCTCACCTAAAAAATCCACTGCGCAGGCTCGAAGGGTGAAAGACCTTTCCCAAATCTTCGTTCGCGAAGACTGGCCATACAGGACACAGTGTTTAAAAAGTGACCAGCAATGATGGACCACAGCACCCACAAAAACATTTTCCCAGGGGCCTTATTCGCTAATTTCCTAAACAACCTAAAGTCTGCTCTCCTCATGTCCAGCACTGAGGTTTTACTGGTACTCTTCCTCCTGTCAACAGAGATTTTAAAGTCAATCACCTCATGCTTGCTGTGGCCAAGACAGCCATCAATCTGCACTTTGCTCACGAGGTCCACTCTGCTGACAAGCAGCAGATTGAGAAGGACATTTTTCTGAGAGTCATCTCCCTTAGGACCTGTTCCATGAAGCTGTCATTCAGGTTTTTTAGGAATCTTCTGGCCCAGGTTGTACCAGCTGTGTGATGATTCTGGTTAATTTCTGGCAAGTTGAAGTGTCTGTTATTTCCTCAAAGAATAATTCATTGAAACCATTGTCCTGGCTGGGAGGTCTATCCTAGACTCCCATGATGACATCTGCATTATTTATTTGTCCCTTGATTCCTACCCAGAGGAACTGTGCCGTTGCCAACTGTGAGCTCCAAAATTCTAATCCCTCTACTACATACAGTGCCACCCCTCTGCCTCTTCAGTCCTGCCTATCCCTCCTAAAGAGCCTGTGACAGGGACTCATTCCACCAGGTTTCACTCTGGCCAACAATGCCAAATCCCTGGGACATGTGGAGGATAAAACCCCAAACTGAAATATTTTCTTGCCTTTCCTGAGGTTGGCTACTTTCCAAATTGTACAGATTTGAAAGACGTTAACTCGCAAAAGAACATTCTTATTTTTATGGTAGTTGATTGTTTTAATTTTTTGGCCAGAATTCCTTTAGATTGACACAAGGTAGAGTAGTCTTTTAATTAGGTGCTCAATTATTCGATCATAATGTATGAAGAATGCTATTTCTCAGTCACAAAGCAGCTCATTGATTTTTAATCCATATAAACCAGGCTGTGGAACAGGAGCAATCATCTAGATTCCTAACATGTGCAGCTGGGTAACATATTTTTTTCCACTAAAGAGTTCTTCTATGAAATAGTAATAATAAAGCTATTCCAAAAAGTAGAGGTATCATATTGCATTTTTCACTCTCCTGTGGGTTTAGACCATTGCTGTTGCTGATGTTCTCTATTTCACTCATGTAAGCGATCGTCTTGTTATAGTTATACTTCCCCTCTTGTACCTTTTGTTTAATATTGCAAGTGAGTAACTCAGCATATCAAGTCCATTTGAGGTAGTCTCTGAGATGTGTAATTGTACAATATTCCACAATTGGTACTCAGTACCTCATTTAGTAGTTTTTCTCTGTGGATTTGAAATACGCAATGCAGAAATTACATATAATATTTCTAGATATAATTTCTGTTTAGTTATAATTTTCTGAGTCAATATGATTATTAGTACTCTCGTGAGTGAAAGTGAAATGCTCCCCTAATCCTGATAAATTAACAGACAGTATTTGTTTCACTATTTATTATGGTGTGCTTTTAGTCTAATAGTAATGTGCTGTAGGTGGTACTTACAACTTTTAGAGCAATTTGAGTAATTCAAGTAGTGCCTCTTTGACCTGGTAAGTGGTAGTCTCACTGTGGAAGATACCTTGAGCTCTTTCTGGTTTGCTTTTAAGCACAGCTGCCTTTTACAGTATTAACATGTTTTCAAGGCCACAGCTATTTACCACTAAATTGTGGTAAATTGAGATACTCACAGATGAAAATAAGGAAAATATAAAGTAATGTCAAAATCAGACATGAGAAACTCCTGCCTTCCAGATTTCTGTCTGATCCATAATAGGAGATCTCCCTTTGGAGCACCACAAATCCAGAAAGGATTCAGTAGGAGATATCAGGAGTTTGCTGTTTGTCAGGAGAGGATGAAGGAGGCATTGAAATGTGTGAGATATTTGGTAACTGAATATTAGGCTGACAAATCTGTCACAGGGCAGTGAAGCAGTGCTCAACATTGTTGCTAGTGGTTGCGTGGACTGTCTTCACGATCACTGGGTGAATTTCTTTACTAGCAGTTGCTGTCAATGGACATCAAAGAGTTTGAGACAACTGACATTTTCAGAATAGATAGGTAATTTAATTGGCTGAGTAGTGTGCCAAGAAAACTATTGGAGAGCTCCTATAAATACACATCCTATTACATTGACATTGTACGTTTAAATAAGATCTCTTCTTGCATCTATAAACAGGACTAAGATTAAAACAAAGATTTTCTCAGGTAGTCTATATGCATTAAATATTTAGTCTATGCTCATTTGATTTAACTGAACATTAAAAAAGAAGTCATTTGACAAAGAGAGGAAGATATTGCTACTCACACTGAGTAGACAGGATCTGCAGATGAATATTGTGCTGTTTGTTCATCTGTTATGTAACTAAGAATATTTCTGAAACTTTGAAAAGGAGATGGCCCACAAGGCTTGAAAAATAACGCATTCAGGAATTTAAAATCTCGATTAACACAATGGTAGATATTTGGATCATCATAATAATTACCATGATTATAGCAAAGAAATTGGCTATTATAACACAGTTTTGGTTTCAAGGCTTTGTACTTTTTACAATTATGTTGAAAGCTTATGACAAAATTGCCTAACATGAGACAGATTTCAAATCTGTGTTTAGCCTTTCAAGACTGTGTTTGAGTAATTTTTAGCTTTCAAACGTTTAACTTTCAAAAAGACTGCCCATTAAAAGTGCTAGTGGGGGAGTGCCTGCTAGCAGTGATTTATCAGCTCAAATCCTAGGCTTAAGTGAAATTCATGGTAGAAAGAGGTGGAATAATTCAAACTGCAATCAAAATGTAAGTAAGCCACATTTTTATACTTTTAAAGCGTAAAATCACCACTTTTTCGTATCTGATTACCTTCGTCAATTTAAGACAACTTAAACATAATTCACTTTGGAGTTGACATCTGCAAGCTCAGTTTATCAGCAAATAAAGAACAGCAGCCAGGAGCATGCTTTGGTGATAGTTTTTAAACTAAATTATTGCTCAAATGGGCACGGAAAGCAGAATAAAACCTCTCGAAGTTGGAAGATGAATAGGCAAGTTCACAATTATTAAGGAGATTAATTGACTTTTTAGCAAAAATATAATTTATAAAAATTAACTTCTGAATGAAGATAATTTAAAATGAAAATCAACATATTTCAAGGATACTTATAAAGTGGCAGGGTAGACTTCTGCTTTTTCAGCATTAGAAGTTTGATCTAAATATATGCAAAATAAGCCTGTAGTCATAATTTCCAGCTCCATACTGACTGACATAATTTTCTTCCCTTTATTTCATACTTCAGTTTGTGATTTATGTTTTTTACATTCCTGAATTTGTTATAGAACTTCTTCCTTCACACCTTAAGACCCATCATTTAATTTTTGTTCATACAGATCTCAATCTCCCATTTAGCTAAATCTCGTTATGTTTCAGCTTTACTGCTGGATCACCCTACTTATCACATTCCCATCTGTGAAAGGCTTTACATTGAAAGGTACCTGAGCCTGTCCTGGTGACCACGTCCCTCCCTCTCCACAGCCCTGCAGGGGTTCCCCATCCGTGGCTCCACCAAACACAGCAGCTGAATCTGCTGCTCCCTGCTGCAGTGAGATTACCTACCTTCACTTCAACACCTCTATTTCCCCCTAAATGTTGTTTTTCATTCTCATGATTCCTATGGAATACTTTCTTCTTCTCCTTGTTTTCTCTAATTAGACCAAAGCTTTATTTAACAGGGACAGTTTCTAATAACATGTATGCACAGTGCCTAATTCAATAATGTTCTGACTCCAGCAAGAACCTCTCTGTTTTATGCACTTATGAGCCAGAATAACCCACTGTGTAAAGGCACACCAGTCTACAGCAAAGCCACATGAAAAGATGGAGTAGTCAGCACCTGTGCTGTAAAATATCATTGCTGAGCTGCCAGCTGTGGTCCTTGACACATCACCAGGGCAAGGATTGAACTAATTTTTGGATCTACTGCAAAATTGCTTATCAGCTCAGTTGACTCCCCTATCCATAAATATGATGTAAAACAAGTAATAAATAACATTTCCAATAATTAATTCTTCCTGGAACTGTATTCTCTGGATAAGAATAACTCCTGGAAGGATACTGTTGTATAAGTTGGGCTTCACTCCACTTGCTGGCTGATGAAGAAAGGAGGAATTTCTAGTCAAGGTCTTTCTAGAAGATTTGAATTTCTGTCACTGTAAAGACACTCCTTGTCTTTAAGTCTAATGAGGGGAAGAAAAGGGATACAAATGTTCCTGCTTTAGGTGTGAAAGAAAAGAAGAAGGTTGATGGTTTGTGATGCTTTTTGGCCCTACTTTGCAGCTGAGCTTATGCGCATTCAAACTTAACATTTCTCTTTTCTGTACTGGGTGTGTTGCAGCACCTCTGCAGATGCCCTAGAAAAGAAAGAAAAAAAAATCCCTATATCTGAATACTTATTTTAAGGAAAAATTCTCAAGGTGTTGCTAAGGAAATGAATATGAAGACAGATAGACTATTTCTGCTCAGAGATGAGATTCACAAATCCTTGCAACCAGTTCCTCTCCACTCACTTGTGTGTAAGAGACCTCCTTAATTCTTTTGAGTTTAATGCATTATAAAAGCTCCTTGTTAAAACAGAGCTAAAAATGGAATTTGTTATCTAATGAAAGTCACTTAACCATTATCAGTATCTTGGCACTCTGTCTAGGTTGAGAATCTATTGGGACTAACTTACTTAAGCCCTATTATTGAGGTATTAATCATATCAGACTTCCAACCATGTCTGTCAACTGCTCAAAATAAGTCTAACATTATTCTTTTTCACATGCAATGTCTCCAACTTTCCAATTGTCAGATAAGAAAGAAAAAAATTGATGCTGCACTCATTTGGAATTCAAATCCAATACCACATTCATTCCCAATCTAGTACATTTAACACATTATGAACCTAATTCTCTGTGGGTATATATTAGTGCAGCTTCACTTATACCAATAGCAGGTTCTGCTGATTGACATCAACTGAGACCTGCAAAGTACACACAAGTAGCAAGCACAAATATGGAGAAAAGTAGAACCCTTCCACATCTTTACTTTCATTTGTGAGCTGCAGGTTAGGGGTCCTTGCTACTCTAACACTGATTCCTTTTTAAGTGAGATTTTAATTTTAGTATCTTTCCTAGCATAGGTGATTCTCTCTTTTCCTCCAAGGCGGAGAAAAATTGTTCAGAAAACATTTCAGAACAGAAAAGTTTCAGCTTTCAGGGCTGCATGTTGTAGGGACATGCTTAAGTCATAACATTCAGATGCAAGTTATGAGTGGTCCTAAAAGTTAGGAATATGCTAATTGACATATAACAACAATATTGTTTCAACTGCCAAAAGATTTTCCTCTCTTTGACTTTTCCTAACTGGTATTATCTATCCCACAAAATTTCTTTTACTGTCTGTCATTTGCACAAACTCTCTGACAAAGGACAACAGCCCTTTCCACAAACAAATAAATTACTTCACCTCCCATCTACTTTTTTCCCCCCATAGATCATACTCATTTCTAATTCCCACAATTTCTTTTGTTACTGTAGTCTACCTCCATTCAACATAGCACTGGTAACACACTGGTCATGTGATATCTAATCACTTAGGCTCATCTGTCTGCTTATTTTTTTTAAGGGTGTAAAAGCCTGGAGTAGAAGCTCCAGGCTTACATTCTTTTGGAGCTGTCTGTGCAAGCTTGCTGTTATGTCATACTTTCCTGTCATTACACATTAAACACTCAGATACTAGCATGGGGCAGTGCCTCAGAGCTTTTTCTCCTTAGTGAACTAAGATCAAAACCCCTTTTTGTCTTCTAGGAAAAACTTGCCACCTCTTGTACTACCTTTGTTTTCCAAGAGACAGAAGATAGATTTGTACATCTTAGCTCTTCAGACTTTACCTCAACCCAGATTCTTACCTGCCAAAATTGTTTTATAACATGAGGCAGTTCTACTCCATTAAGACTCATTTTTCTCACTACCTATATGAAAGATAAAACTCTTGGTTAATGGTTGTTGCTAGGATAAGCAGCTATTTTCAGGCCCGAAATCACCCCGTTTCCTTAGGCTGTATTGTAAATGTACAACTGATCTGACCCTGGTTTTCTAAGTCAAATACAATCTCATCAGCCAGCTACCTAGATATGATTCACATTTTGAGAGGTCTTTCTAGCAGGCTCCTATCTGGATCATAAGTACCCATGTATGTGCCATCATCCCACTTAACCATTATCCACGATAATATGGCAAAAGAGAATTAATTTGTTATGCTTCCTCTGGCTATTCAGGGCCACAAGTCTCATTTGTATGGTGGTGCACACCAGAAAGGTTCTTTATCTGTGAAGATGACTGCATCCTACTGCATCCTCAGAGTTGCTGAGCAACTCTGCAAAACTTTCTCCCCCCTTCCCTCCTCTTTAATAAGCAATTACCATTTCCCTCTGAGAAGTACTTTGTGTTACCTATACAATCTTCCTTGTCTGACTACAGCACCCTGCTGTTCTTCCTCCTTAGGGAACTAACTATGCTGCCATACCAAAAGCTTCAACGAGGTGAGTGTGCTCATTTTTTGCAGAAACAGTGCAAAAAAACATGAATAAAAAATTCAGATGCCACTGGTACATCACACACCACTTGGAAAAGTAGCAGCAGCAAGATACTACTAATATGGGTTGGTCAAGTCTGTGGGAGTGTGAGCAAGTCCTGCTGCATCGGTCAACTGCTTGTTGCACTCAGTCTACAGAACTGGGGCTTGAATATGAGACAACCTCTCCTGCTGTCCCCTAGCATCATACCTGTCTGAGAATCCAGATGCTTTGTTTTGCAGACAAATGAAAGTGTGAGCCAACACACAGTTATTCTGGACAACTGGGACATTTGGGCTTGAACATGAACTTGAAAGTGAGGTAACATGACAGCAGAGGACACACAAGGAGGAAAATTTCTTAAGCAGTATTTGTGTTTCAGTTCTCTTCAGTTAATCTTGGTGGGAGTGGTAGTGTAACAAATCCAACTGTGAAGATAGTAAGACTTTACAACTCCTGTATTTCTTCCCAAATGCTAGAAAATACATCAAAAGTCAAAACAATACAAATGCATAAGCTTGATATCACTTTTCATTTAGAAAATTGTGTACCAGCCAAATGCTGTGACATGCAACCTTCCTTTGTATATAAAAGCAAAATCACCTGTTAAGCTATGCGTCTGAAATTCATGAAGTCACTGCAAATGAAAAATGTTGAACATAAAAACAAAGGATGTAAAACAAATAATAGTCTTTCAATGTTTTTACTGCCCTTATTAATGTTTCTTACTTTTCTACTGTAAGTATAGAATTTTGTCTTGGAACACCTCCTGTTTTAAAGTGCTATTATTGAGAAAATGCATAGTAAGATTTGGAATCAATGAGAAAAAAACCCATATATGTTATAAGAAAAGGGCACCTTCTGATAAGAAGGAAAAAAATTATTTATTGTATGTTAAAATTTATAAAGTACTGTTTAGTTATTTTTCTGTTTTTCACATCCATGACTTTAGTGTATGTAATACACAGCTGTTTAATCATCTATAAATGGATTAGTCATTTGTTAGTGGTTCTCACTGGAAAAAATATGAATGCAATGCTTCTGAGAGACCTGTAAAGACCACTAAAATTTCTCTGTTACATTTGCCTATTTTTTTTGACTACAAGAAAATGACCTCTGTCATTCTCAATACTCCTAGGTTTTATCTAAACAACTGAGTACATTGTTCATGTTTTCTGTTTCCATTATACCTGGTAATCTGATTTTTAAAAATAAAGCATTGTTTTAATTAGAAAAATATGTGCATTTATGCAAGGGAAGATAATAACATCTACGTTACAGTAGAACCTTGTTAATTTACATTAATGATAGGGAAAGCTATGGTGAATTAAAGAATTTTGCAAATTAGCATCAAAGTGAATAAATAATGAAGACTAGAGGGTAGTTAATCCACAAAAGTTTCATTAATTCCTTTTAAGAGTTTTAATTTGACTATAATTATCTGTGATTTTGTTATTCTTTAGTTAAGAGCTAGCAAAACATCTGATGTATGCTATGATGCAAAAAATGATTTCTGCTCTGCAAAGTTTACAGTCAAGAGGACACCTGCAGGAAAAAAAAAACATACTGGAAAACACACGGAGGAGCATGATCTGTCATTCTTCCTCATCATTACTCACATCTCTTTGCTGGGGTATTCCAGCAGTGAGGACGATAATGTTCACATGTATACTGGAACACAGCCTATAAAAATGAAGTATTTAAATTAGAGACTGGAAGAAACTGAATGGAGTTTTGGGCTGCTTATTCAATGTACATCTAGGTGGAATACAGACTAGTGAGGTTTTGAAGTATGATGTGACCAAAGTAAAATATATCAAAGAATAATTTCCTTTAAATTATTTTTAACTTAAAGGTGAATATGAACTCATATTTAAAGATCTTTTCAAATAGGTCCTGAGATCTTAAAAAAATTTAGCAGTTCGTGTTTTGACTGTCAAAAGTGGTATTTTATGCTACTTTTTCATAGAATCATAGAATGGGTGAGGTTAGAAATGACTGGAGGTCACCTTGTCCAACCCCCCTGTTCAAGCAGGGTCATCCTAGAGCACATTACTCAGGATTGTATCTGGATGGCTTTTGAATATGCCCAAGGAAGGAAACTCCACAATCTCTCTATGCAACATGCTCCAGGGCTCAATTTACCTCACAGTAAAGTTTTTCCTCATGTTCAGTTGGAACTTTCTGCGCATCAGTTTCTGCCTGTTGCCTCTTGTCTTATTGCCTATTGCTTTGCACTACCACAACCTGGCTTCATTCTCTTTATATCATCCCTTCAGATCCTTACAGACATTGATAAGGTCCCCTCTCAGTCATCTCTTCTCAAGGTTGAGCAGGTCCAAATGTCATTCCTCATAAGAGAGATGCTCCAGTCCCTTAATCATTTTTGGTACCCTCCACTGAAGACCCTCCACGAGGGTCCTGAGAGGCCCAGAATGGGACACAGAACAACAGATGTGGCCTCACTAAGGCTGACTAGATGGGCAGGATCACCTCTCTTGACCTGTTGGCAATGCTCTTCCTAATGCACTCCAGGATACCTCTGGCCTTCCTAGCCACAAGGGCACACTGTTGGCTCATGGACAACTTGTTGTCCACCGGGACACTCAGGTCCTTCTCTGCAGAGCTGCTTTCCAGCAGGTCAGCCCCCAGCCTGTGCTGGTGCCTGGGGTTATTATTCCCCAGCTGCAGGACCTTGCACTTGCCTTTGTTGAATTTCAGACAGTTCTTCTCTGTCCATTTCTCCAACTTGTTGAGGTCCTTCTGAAGGTCTGCACAGCTCTCTGTGGTATCAGCTCTGTGTCATCAGTGAACTTGCTGAGGAGACATCTACACCTTCATCCTAGTCAGTGATGAAAAAGTTAAACAATACTGGGCCCAGTACCGAACTTTGGGGAACACCACTAGTGACAGACCTCCAACTAGACCCTGTGACACTGATAACAATACTCTGAGCTCTGCCATTCAGATGGTTCTCCATCCACCTCACCATCCACTCATTCAGCCTACCCTCCCTGAACTAACCTATGCAGATGTCAAGGGAGACAGTGTTGAAAGCCTTTCTGAAATCCAGGTAGGTAACATTCACTGTTCTCCCCTTCTCTCTCCAGCCACTTGTCCCATCATAAAAAGCAATTGGGCTGGTTAAGCATAACTTTCCTTTGGTGAATCCATGCTGACAATGCCTGATCACCTTGTGTTCTATATGCTTAAAATGGCTTCCAGAACGTGCTGTTCTGTTATCTTTCCAGGGATTGAGGTGAGGCAGGCTGGCTGGCCTGTAGTTCCCTGAGTCCTCCTTCTCAGCCCCTTTGAAGACATGGGTGTGATATTTGCTTTGTTTCGGTCCCTAGGCACCTCTCCTGACTGCCATGACCTTTCAAAGATGATTGAGAGTGTCATAAAAGTGATGTCTTCCTGTTCCCTTAGCACTCGGTTTCATCCTGTCAGGGTCCGTGGACTTGTAGATATTAAGTTTGACTAAATGATTTCTAACCCAAACCTCTTCAAACTAAGTAACGTCAACCTGCCTCCAGACCTTCTTCCTGTTCTTCTGGGCCAGTGATTCCTGAGGGCTGGCCTTGGTAGTGAAGACTAAAGCAAAGAAGGTGTTCAGTATTTCAGCTTTCTCTGAAACCTTGGTTGCAAAGGTAGTGGTTCCACATTTTCCTTAGTATTCCTTTTGTTATTGATTTATTTGATGAAATCCTTCTTGTTATCCTTAACATCCTTAGCCATATTTAATTCCAAATGGACCTTGGCCATCCTCATTTCATTTCTGCATACTCTGATAACATCCTTATATTTATCCCAGGTAGCCTGTACCTGCTTCCACCTCATCTGTATCTTCTACTTATGTATGAGTTTTTGTAGGAGTTCCTTGTTCATCCCCGCAAGTCTTCAGCCCCTTCAGCTCAATTTCTCACCCATGGGGATCCTCTATCCTGGATGAAGTTATCCTTTGACCCCTCTTCTCTCTAGGGCACATTGCCATACGATTATTCCATGAAGGTCCCTGAAGAGGTCAAAGTTAGCTGTCCTGAAGGTCAGGGGTGTAACCTTCTCAATGTGCTGCTTCCTTGCAGGATACTGCACTCCATGATCTTGTGGTCACTGTAGTCAAGGCTTCCCCCAACCCTCATATCTCCAGACATTCCTTGTTTGCTCCCATAAAGTCCAGCAGCAAGTGTTTCCATGTTGGCTTCTCTGTCACCTGTTTCAGAAAATTATTGTGTTTTTAATCACAGTAATTGCAGAGAGGGGAAGGTGATAGGATTTATTTTGGTTTTATCAGAATGTAAAAATTATGGCAGTAACACTATAACAAATTCCCTCCTATATTGCTTCATTTTCAGTGGACATTTGGTCAGGAGCTTGGTTGTATCTGCCCCAGAAATGATAGGTGAACTTTCTAGTTGATTGCATGAAATGTCTAAACTATAAGTGATTGTGGTTTTTTTCACTTTTGGTGTAAATTCTGACCCAGATACTGTGCTAGGGCACAGCAGGTCACAGTAGTACAGATGGTGTTGACCACACAAATAGCTTTGCAAGCTGCCCTATCTTGCTTTCAGCTTGCCAAGTACTCCGGCTACCTCCAGCCTGCAACTACCACCTGTTTCATCAAAGCTTCTTCCACCTGATTGTGGATTCTCAGGACACAGACTAATTGAAAAGAAGCATGGAGTATGTGAGGAAGGCACAGATATCTATTTAAGTGTACCCCTATTCTGCTAAATAATCTAGCTTTGAATTCATTCCCAGGTGTAGTCTTCTGCTCATCTACTTTGCATACATGTTCAATAAGACTCAGGCTCTCCTGAACTATGTCCTTCTGAGAAAAAAGTCATAGAATATTTCAAGGAATAGTTCACTCAGGATTTCTGATCCCATAGGTAGGGTGGATAAAAGCATCGGTAGCTCTGTTTCTGCAGAAACATCTTACCTCATTACTGCACAACTATGAAATATTTGCAACCTCTGTAATTGATGTGGCACTTTTTTGTGCAGTTTCAGAAAAACATGGGCACATGTACATGATAAAAGTCCTCAAGGTGTTCAAGTCTGCATTAATCTCAACCTTAGCTACTATTTCAGCCAACTTTGTCACATTTGAATAAACAGCAGTGGTCACTGAAGTACAAACTTTCTCTACAGTTGGCACCACACTGATTATACATACAACTACAAATATACACTCTGATAATTTTTATTTATAAATACAACACGTTTCATTTGTATTTGGACTTGTCTGTCCTAATTTGGGAGGCATATGAACTTCCTCAGCAATTCTGTGAGTATGTACTCCCACAAGTACAGTTTGTGTTGATATAATGGCCTTTGTTTGTTTGTATGGCAGTGTTTCTTCTTCATTGCCATAACTAGTGTGCACCAGAGTTGCCAGTTGATAAATGAGGAACCCATGAGACTGTGTGTGGTCCAGCAGCTTCTGCTCTGCCGTCCGCGACATGCAAAGGTTCAGGGCACGTCCACCCTAACACATGAATCAGTTCAAGTGGGGGCTCACTAAGGAGCTGGAAGGCAGACTAAAAAAAAACTGTTTCTCATCTAAGCAACTGCAATAGTAATCACTTTGTGACAGTATGGACAGAAAGTACATCTGGCTTTGCAGTATGCTGGAACATTCTGGAATATGTGTCCAAGTTTGAAGCAGCTGTGGAAAAAAAGCACCTCTGAAGGAACAGTACCTGCACTAATATTTGATTTATCTGAAAATGGATCAGTTGAACAGCATAGATCACAGAAATGGGATAGTACAAAACTGAGTGCTTGGGGAGAGTGAAGGAATAATCAGAAAATGAGAAATACATGTAGTGCAGAAACAGAGATCAGATATAAAAAGGGGTATTCAGGGTCCAGATGAGTAGGAATGAAGGGCAAAGCATGATGGGATTTAAAAGTTCAAGAAGAAATCTCTCCAGTAAGATGTTAATTTCACAAAAGATTTCAAAAATCTCAGTCTCCTGTTACACCAAATAGCAACCAGAAGATAGAGCAGATGCAGTAAACCATTAAAAATGGAGGTTCATTTGATACTGATTTTTCTTGCTACTTTAGTGTGTCACTTAATAAAAACCTTAATATGAGAAATACTATAGATATGTCACTCATCATATAGCTACATTAAACAATGAGAACGTAGTGACATAGCAGGATGAGTGTAGACACTAAAATAACATACAGAGTAATTCTTCTCTCTCACCCAAGAGCTGAAGAAAATGTAGTAAGATTACAATGGCTGCAATCACTTTTATTTTATTCATGCTCCACTGAAGTTTGATGCATGTGCTCCTTCCTGTGCTACACATTTGTGTTAGATAACAGGTGGTATTTTGGTAATGGGGATAGATATATGTGAATGCAGGATTAAAACTTCCTTACTTCTCTCAATGCTATTTATATTTCAAACCTTCTCATGTGCACTCATGTCACAGCATAATGCAGCTCTCATTTTAGTAATTGTGTTTTTCACTGTCAGCCTACTTGTTTTCTCTGTGTACTTTCATAAGTTTTTGTCCTTGATGTTTTATTTCAATTTGTTTATTGCAACACTTCATCTCAGTTCTTTTCACTTGATATGGAGCTGTTATCTTTCTTCAGATCTTTTCACTTCCTTTTCTATTATTTTATTTCTCTGTCTCTTTATTCTTTTCCTTATTCCTCTTTCCAATTCTTTTTCACTTCCCTTCCTTCTGCTCAGCTCTTTGACTATACTTCTCCTTGTTGAACCTTTTATCCTTTTTTTCTCTTGATTCCTCTTTTTTTTCCATTAGTTGTTCAGCCCAACTTTTCTTATCTGTGTTTTTTTTCCAGCATTATCATTTGTTTAGTTTTATACCTATAAAAATATCCTCAAATATACCAGAATAGAGGAGAACTCATAACTAAATGATGAGGAACTGGATAACTAAGAAAAGGACAAAGGACAAAGCATGGAATAGGAAAGTATGGTGGTTTACAGGCAAAGATGTTTTATTTGGTGGCTGAATGGCATTGTGTATCACAAACTATTGGAATCACTGTAGCTTCCTTTCTGAGAATGAGGTCTGAGTCTAATTTGTGGGTGAGGTGGATGGTTCTACCTGAGAAGAGAGCACAACATTGTTGTTTTCTGTAAGCTCCATGATAAAGCTCCATGACAAAGCTCCATAACAAAGTTGAAACGCTTGAGGTTTTTTTTCTTCTTAAGCTGCCCACAATACCTCTGAATTTTCTTCTTAAATGCTTTCCTCCCTGCAGCTCAGAGTTGTGAACAAAAGCAAAATATGTTGACGTTTTGTCAAAATGTCATTCTGAAAACTATTTTGGTAGATAGTAAGGTTCTGTTAAACCTGGTATGTGGTATAATCTGTGTTTTCTTATTAATAAACATAATGATCTCATGCAGAATGAGATTTCAGGAGCTGGTAAAACAGCAAAATATGGCCTAACTTGTGTAACTGTAGAATTCTCTGATGGAATTCCTGTGAGGGTGAGCAAGGGCAAGTAAGCAGGCATAATATATTGCTATTAATCAGTAAACATTCATCATCATCATCATGGCTAGGCTTCGTGAACGAAGATTTGGGGAGGGCTCTACTTACGTTACAAGCATGCTGGTGACTAAAAAAGCCAACATGAGATAGGCACATCTGATTGCAAAAGGTACAACAGAAAGACTCCTTAGGTGGTAAATTCTGCAAGGCACGATTCTTTCTGTGTTGTCTTTTCTCCTTGAGAGAGATCCTGCGTGCTTTCTCAGAAGCATCAGCAGCGTTATAGATGGTGTGTCTCCAGAGCTCCCAATTCGAGGCCAGAGTAGACCAGTTATGTTGATCAATATGGCCAAGACTGAGATGTTGTTTCAGGGAGTCTTTGTATCTCCTCTTCGTGGCTCCTCTCATGCGGCAACCGGTGGCAAGTTCACCATAAAGCAAGATCTTAGGGAGGCGGTGATCTTTCATCCTTGAGACGTGTCCTGCCCAACGCAGCTCTGTTCTCAGCAACATGGCCTCAATACTTGTGACTGCTGTTTGTTCTAGAACAGATGCATTGGTCACATAATCTGACCAGTGGATGTTTAGGATTATGCGGAGGCAGCGTTGATGGAAGCGTTCTGAGAGTCGCAGGTGGTGGCGGAAAATGACCCACGATTCAGATCCGTACAAGAGAGTAGACAGCACCATGGCTCTGTAAACACTGATCTTTGTACTTTTCTTCAAGCGTTTATTTCTCCAAACTCTTTTATGAAGCTTTCTGAAGGCACTATATGCCTTTGCTAACCTGTTGTCTATCTCTCTGTCAATCTTACCATCCAAGGAGATGAGGCTACCTAGGTAATTAAACTGCTGGACTGATTTAAGCTCTGACTGGCCAATGGTGATATGGGGATGATGGAAGACTTCCTGAGGTGCTGGATGATGGAGAACTTCTGTCTTCTTTAAGCTGACTTCCAGCCCAAAGAGCTCAACAGTGTCTGCGAAGCAGAATGATTAATGCTGCAGAGCTGCTTCTGTGTGGGCAACAAGGGCGGCGTCATCAGCATAAAGCAGTAAACATTATGATGCTAATATAATATCTCCTTAAGTAGCCCTAGTGCATACGCTGCATTAGTAGCAGATGTCACAAATTCTGAGGCCTCACATGACATGTGCTGTCTCTAAAAAAAAAAAAAGGAAATTTTGAATAGTAGTACTGTAGTTTGTTGGGGACACAACCTACGGTTCTGGCTGAGAACACAGTGTAAGTTTAGGGTAGAAAACAGATACAATATGTCACACTGTGGAGGAAATACTTTTTCTGCATGGATTAGTTTGACATTGTGGAGCAACGTATTTGGGTGGGAGCAAGAGACATCATAGACAGTGAGTAGATGGAAGCTGTCAGGATGGTGAGAATATATAATATAGCATTCTCTTCACAGTAGATGCTAAAATTGTTCTTCTCTGGAAAAATACTGTCATTAACATTGTATCTGAAAAGATTCTTGTGTGGCTTGTGTTCATGATATCTAGCCAGCTAACGTCACTAAGGTTTACTTTATAATATGACTTTTTCATTGTCTAAGAAAAAAATGGATAAGAAGGTGCCAGTGTTTGCACTGTGACTATTAGGTAATTTGACCTCATAAGCTTAATTTTCTTGTTTTACCTTGTTTTGCATGTTAAGATTCTGAAGATATAATTAGTTGTAATCACTGAAGAATTCCTATCTTTAAGTGACTTGTACTTTTTTTTTTTTAAATTATGGTCTAAACAAAAGATTGATAGGAGGGGAACATATGAGAACTATATCTCAGAGAAATAAAAATGCATTGGACCATATTAACCAAAACTGCTATGGGGACAATGCTTCTTTATGCAGCATTACTATATCTATACTGGAAGATATATGTTCAAGGTAAATATTTAGAATTTGTAAATATATTTAGAAAAAAAACAGAAGGAGAGTTCCAAGCATGAAATGAACTGGGAAACTTCCCACGGCTTCCATTCTATGGTGAATATTAGAGAGTTTAGAAGCTTAATGTATTTATTAAAATTAAGGTGATAAGCACATGAACTTGTTCATCTTTCTACCCCAAAATACAGTAAATTTTACTTTGTATTACTGGAGGATAAAACTGTCAAGATGAATAGTGTCTCTGACAATGCACCTGGACACAGTGTCCTGTTGGGTTGCGGAGGATTCCCTTACCTAAATGCAAAGCAGTGCTACAATGATAACATTAATATCAATTAACTTTCTTCAAGTTTTGTTTATGCGAGAATTCAACTTAAAACCTAAACTGACAAAAAAATTACCTTAGTAAAAGAATCTCCTGAGAAATATGTGGCTTTGCATCTCTGTGATTCATGTTTAAAAATAAGACTACACAAAATCAATGTGATATGTACAAAATGAAACAGAGACGGGCTAAGTTACATGTGTCAAAAGCTATGGCTATTGGAAAACCTTCTGAATCAAATGAAAATTTTCTTCCTCATGGGTTAATGTAGGTTACTGGTCTTGGCGCACTGCCATTCAATCTCTTTAACAATGTTCTAGAAGAAGATGGAAAAACGCTTACCTGCCGAATATTCAAACTACGGGTTTTGAAATCTAAAATGGTCAAAGGCAACTGTTCTGGCAAGACATGTAGATTGAAACAATGCATATTTTAAATTCATATTTTAAATGCATATTCAAATACAAAATCTTTGATCTAAGTCCAAGAAATACTCACTGATGTACAGCATACTTCTTTGCTTGCAGCTTTTGTAACTATTCTGGAAAATTTGAGACTTTTCAAACACTATAGAAAGCTAAAATGAGCGCATTCTTACTTTGCAGCCATCTCCCCTGCTTTATTAAGCTATGCAAAGCATGTAGATTTCAAGTAACAGCAATGTGTTTTGATGATTGGTGTGGACAAGAAGAGTTTTTCTTAGAGAAAGCTAGTAGGAAGCAAACACAAGCCTTATGGATGAGGAGGGACTTTGCCATACTCATTAATCTTGATTTTTCCATCTAATTACGCGTGTCCTCTTTACCCTTTTCTCCTGAAACGCAAGAACTCTTTGCGTCTGAAGGGGATCAGTTTCTGTCTAAATAAGTGTTTAAAAATCAACTTCCACAAATCCATCACCTTCAAAGGAAGTGTTACAATTAGATTATAAAGTGCTGAAATGGTGCTCTTCCCTGTGAGAGACAGAAAATAAGGTCCTGCCTCTTGCATCTTACAGTCAAGAAACTGACTCAAATGATTCATTTGGCACCTTCTGTGAGGTTTTGAACTTCCATCTGTCTGATCTTCCATGAGTTATTTTACAGTACCCTGAAGTGAACCAGGAAGGAAACGTTGTTTGGGAGGTACTTAACTAAAGAACACCAGCTGCATTTTATTAAATAGTTTCTTTCTGCTTAAGGAATCAGTCAATGTCTTCTCATATAATTCTGTAGAATCAAGATCCAATAAGTAAAATATTGCTCTCCATCATAAAATATGATGTTTATTAAACACATATTAAAAAAATTACTGGATACATGCAGAGCTCGCAGAGAATACCTGAAATGCTATTAGGTAGAACTGGATTTATCTGCCTGATTCTAGTAGAGTTTATTTGTAAAACATAAATTACTACACTTTCATAGGTTATGCTATACTGGCACCTCATCCCACGATTTTATTGTGATGATTACAGCTTTCAGTAGTCAAGCGAGGAACTCCATAAAAATACTCTGAAATTGCATTTTTAAAATTCCATCCCTGCCTACAACTATAAACTCTGAAGAACTGAAATTTCAATAAAATAACTCAGGAGTATTTAATTTCCCTCTACTTTGGATCTCCTACCTTCTTATATCTATTCTGTAAGCTATTAAATGTTCAGTCCTGTGAAGCCTGCACTTGATCTTCAGAATGGGCAAAGATGCCAAGGTATGACTAGAGAAAGCGTGGAACAGTAGAGATACAGGATGCTACTGACTTTCTGGTGTTAGTTACAACTTCAAATGAGAATCCACAATCCTACTCTCTTTCTGTGTCTACAGTAACAGGAGGGAGAGATGACGGAATAGAGTTGATTTAATTGGACAGACATAAATAAAATTTCCAGGCCAGGAAACAGAGGCTATTGCATAAATGCTAGACCATTTTCTAGTACAACCAGCCACATAGAGGAGCTCATCGTGGCATTATGACATAAAATCAATACCTTGAAAAAGTCAGAAATAAGATCATGAAAGAGCAAGGTGTTGTATCTACAAAGGTTACACATATCCAGGCTATCAGGACACATAGGATATCAGACTCAGCAGAGTAAAAAAAAAAAAAAAAAAAGGCAAAAATCTTTCTCATTCAGAAGTGTGCAAAAGTATGAGACAAAACAGGCTATTTAATAAGCCTTTGTTTATGTGCCTATCAAGATGGATTTAGATGGATTTGAAGGTCTGTACTTTCTGCAATAATCACTTCAATATAGTGCTTAGAAAATCATGTTTTAGCAATATTTCTGTTATGACAGTAATTGGTAAAAAGAAGTAGAACTGAAGACTGCTTGTAGATACTTATGAAGCAATATTTATTGCATTTCAAAAACATTTTTTAAGGCATTATTTGCACAACCCTGACCCTGTGTAAGGAGACAGGTTGATCAACTCCCTTAAACTATAGTGGGTAAAAAATATTTGTGATTATTTATTTTTTGTAACTTTTAGAAGATTTATATCATGATAAATGAAACTGGTAAAGGAATATTGATGCAACAGGGATTTTACTGTATTATGCCATGGGATTGACATCATAAAAATTCATTAAATCATGTACTTGTACAATGTAGTGGATTTTTTGCATATAGAGTTTTATTGCACATGTCAGACCTTTATTTAATGATATTAATGAAACCTATCTGTATTCAATTCATCTGCAGTGGTGTATCTCAAGGTGAAATTTGGCCATGCAGGACTGGCTGACACAGGAATTACTTCATTTTATAACACTGGGTATTGAAAGTAGACTCAATCCCATTACATTTTTCCAAATGGAATCTACTTCAATAGTCATTCTAACCATGAGACACCTTGTCTTCTGCATTTCTAACTAACCACCTCATATAACATAACGATGTAACAAAAATCAGGTTTTCCTTCCTTCTTTTCTCAGAACCTTCATGTTTACTGTTAGGGTGAAACTTGGACTTATGAAAGCAGAGAACTGTACCCAAACAACAGTTTCAAGGAGGCTTATCCGGATCCTAGTCTGAGCTGATGGGGTGAGGATTTGAATATGTTCCAAATGAACATTGTAATCACTGAAATGTTGGCTCTTCAGAAAGCGAGTGCAGAGCTCTTGTTCTCACTCCAATCTGATCAATTCCCTCCTGAACCTGAGAAACTTTTAGTATCAAAATTTCTTCTGTAGGGGAGTTAGCATTTTGTATGAAAATGTCCTGATTAGTGCAAGTACATAGACAAAGATATGGGAGATTCTCTGAGTTCCAAATATAGGAGATATTGCATTATTATCCTATTACAGTATTATTATGTCTACTTAAGGAATACTTTAATCAGTCTGCTTTGATTGTGACCATTAACTCTGAATTTGGCTTTACAAGGAAAATGGGAGAAAATAGAATGGCTTCTTTAACATGTTGATTTGTAGTGGAAAACGTATGTGGTATACATGTTTAACATAATAAAGATATGCACTTGGCACTGCACATGATTACCTAAAAATTTTATTCATAAAAAGAACATCGTGATAGTGACTTCATGCAAATGGAGAAGTTTGTACAGAAGACACAATAAAAAGATGTGAAACTATGGCTTTTATTAAAACTGCTACCAAAATATGTCATTTAATGACATAAGGAAACAGTAAAACAGAAGGGAAAAAAAAAAAAAAGATGTTACAGGGAAAATTTACAGGCATCCACTTTGTATACCAATTTGTTGTTGGTGTTGTTGTAAGTGTTTTGATTCAGCAGCAAGTCATCAACTTGGAATTCCCTCGGGGGAGAGAATGGTTCCTATTGCTCCACTCAGTCTCAGCAGAAAGCAGGTTTGTGTGTATACTGAAAAACACTGCTACAATGCACAGTCTGGGATCTATTCAGAGATACTGCTGAACCATATCTAAAATAAATATATATATGGGTGAGATTAAAGATGCAGTGCGAATTTGTGCATGTCATACAATGCTGAAGACTTATGCAGAAGCAATACAGTTGGAGGGGACCAAGAGTAGACAAAATTCCTAAATTGCCATGAGCTACACAGACTGCTATATGAAACATTCCAATATATTTTCATTAAAATACTTTAAATCTGCTTTGCTGCCTGTCGTCCCAGTAACAAATGTTTCATCGAATGCTTCTGTCTAACTAAATTCTTTCTATTAACTTCCTTTTAACTATTGATATCAACAAGAATTTCAAAATCAATGACTAAAAATTTAGATCCAAGTCATAAGATAAGTTGTTGAAAAAAAAGTGATAAATGAAATATGGAGCTGTGAAGTCAGAAAACCTTGCTAAGAAGAAGTAAAACTCTCCTGTTACCAGATTGGCAATTTGGTAGTGATGGGCAATACACTGATGTCGTAACAGCACTGCACTTGAAACTGAATGCAGCATCATTTGGGTTAGGACTTGCTGCACTACACTGCAACCAGACACACCTCTGCTCTACTCACCTCCCCACTGTGCCCCTGCCTGCCTCAGACTCTTACTCATTACAGTTTTGAATAAAAGCTGCCCTGAGACAGATTTGTATCAGAAAAAATGTGGCTCTGACAGAAGCTATAAATAATTTATTCCTATTTTTGTTCTTGGTCTTAGGGTTGAAGAGTTTTTCTCATTCATATCTTGACTAGTAGATTCGTCATTTAAGACGACATTCTGTGTTTTATAATTACCTCTGAATTACTATATTAGAATGAAAGACTTGCAGGAGGAACTTCTAATATCTGTAATGAAAGACCTACAAAATGTTCACCCAAGCTGAAATGTTCACCTTTGCTGAAAAAGGCTGGCAAAGATCTTCCCTCCTTCATGCTTCCTGCACTTGGATGATGACAGTGAGAGATGAGTGCTTCCACTGAAAGACGGCTGTTCCCAGGTGCATTACGCAAAGGGTTCTCTTTATCTCAAAACTGCTATGTGTAAGGTAGGGGAGAAAGGGAAAGTAAAATTAGCATAGTTTTCCTGAAGCTACAAATCTGTGGCTTCCAATGTCTACCAGAGGGGTGTTAGTACTTTTCCTCTTGCATAATAACAGCTTTAAAATCTGTAAATACAATATGACTTGCTTTTCCTTTAGCAATATTGCTTATTTTATAGATGTGGCCACTGAATGTGACTGAGTTTGAATTAATTAGTTTTTTAATTAAAAAAAAAATGTATCAGAAGGAAATTAAACACCACATTGAAGAGCAGAAGACAGTCACAAGACATCCACAATTTTGTGAGAATGGCATGCCGATAGTGAGAGCATATAATTTTATGTCTACCTCATGTGGAGTCTTGCCTAGTGCCAGTAACAATAATATTGGATTAGACAGACATCATATCTGGTCCAAAATAACAGTACCTTTATTCTTCCTCAGATTATTAGTGATATATTCTTGAAGAGTTGATTATTGATGTTTGCCACTGACATCTCTGATTTCACATTGTCCCGCTATTCATTCCTCCAGGACCAAGACAACAGGTAAGGATTAAGAACGTCAGACTCCTGGATGACAGAAATCTCTTTATACCTCCCAAGTCATCTGGTTTTCACATGCAGAACCAGATTATTACATTATGTACTTTTAGTGTTTTATAAGCTCCTTCACTTTGCCTCTTGTTTTGTACATTAAGGATGCTTTATGTGTGAGAACTTAATATGTTATATTGGAAACAATTATCGCTTTTGAAAATATTTTGGAAATCTGCTGGCACTAAAACTTTATGGGAGGTTAAAGGTTTGGATGTGAGAAAGGTCGGGTGAGAAAAAGTAAACAAATATTGAAATTGCACAATGCAAAGCTGGCATGGTTCAGGAAGAGATATGATGACAAAAAGTTACGATCTTTTTTAACAAAAGATGACCTTCACTAAAGAGACTTGTCAGTAACTTGCAAGTTTCTTCATTTCTCAACTGCTTAATTCTGCTCCTCTTGTGCCACAACTTTTGAGTTTAAAGTTCAGGAACTTGCAGATGATATTATGTAATAATTTGTAGGAAGAACTTCAGCAGTAATAGTGTCAGATTGCTACTTTTGGCTGTCCTTGCCGGTCATGAAGTGATCATCTTTTACTAACACTTCCTAATCTGTCACAGAGATAAACAGAGCCAAGGGGAGCAATATCTCTGTTTGTCTTATGACTTCATTTCATTATCGTAACACACAACCTCATAATGTTTAAATGTTGTCCATTGCCTCAGATAAGACTTTCCATTAGCTCACCTCAATATTTGCAGCGTTCAGGTTATTTTTCCTATGTGTCAATGGAAATACAAGGCAAGGTATATGCAGATAAAGCCAAGCAAACATTTAATCCATAATCTTCATTAAAATTGGCAGTATTTAAAATATCATTTTTACCCTGAGGTCTAAACAACCTGTGCTCTGAAAACCCAGCACAAAACTTCAACATTTAGATTTGGAAATTATCAGAAAGACCTTAATTATAATTTTTTCTTACTCAAAAGAAAGCAATTGATAGCTCATTTGGAAATGATGGATCAGATGATGAACACAAACCTCATTTTCCACATGTGTAGTTTCATTGCCTCTTTTGTGTGTATGTTATTTTTAAACACTAAACTCAAGTGCAACAATGGTCATTTTGATGACAATGCATTTTTAACATTATCTTATGCATTTTGATTTAGATATTCAAAATATCTGTTTGCTGAAATATTTTGTCTATAATATACATGAATTCTCTGAACTGTAGTCAGCAGCTCATTTAGTAGCTTTGTGTGTGATTAACAAATAATAACAGGAAATGAAAAGATGGGTAGGTAAAAAGAAATTTTTGCAGTTTCCCAAAAAAAAAAAAAAAGTGACTCTGCAAGGTGATTTTTATTCCACAGTTCTCAGAATTAAAACAACTGTTTCTGTTCTGCATCACAGAAATACCCAAACTTTTCTGGCCATTTTCAGGAAACGGAACTACGTCAAATAGTCCAGATTTTAAATCTGTCTTTTTCCATCTCTATTACTCACTGGAACCAAGAAAAGAGTCTGTCTTGGTTTCAGAAATCTTGTGTTAAAATCAACACAAATGTGCCAAATACTTCAGCTTTAACTGTAAGTCGTATTAAAAAGAAGAGTTTAAAATAATTCTACCCGTTTCAATGTCTTTCTTGCCCCTCCACATCTAAGTATCCCTTAGGTTTCCAAATATATGTATAAAATAAAATGTGCACAGTTTTGAACAAGTATATGTAGTGAAGAATATTTACGAAAACCCAAAAAAGTTTAGGCCTATAAACAACAATGCAGCAATCTCAGCATTAGGAAATGTCTTTATCCATTATCCATTGGGAGATTGAGTTGGTGACACTGTGAAATGTTCAGCTAAAAAAAGCAGTGCCGTGTTTTTAAGTGATTGCACATAATTCTTTTTAAAAAACTCCAACATTATCAGTCAAGTGACATGACAGAAGCTTTTATGAAATCCATGTATGTATATGCGTAAATTTCGTGTGTGTATAGATATAAACACACACACACATAGAGTGCAATTGCAAATCACACTGTCACCCACATAGTATTTGTGAGCTCTGAAATAAGTGTTTTGAAATCAGGTGGACACTCCAGTATATCTAACAAATGTTTGAATGTACAACAATTGAACCATAAGGCACCTGATTATCAATGCTAGAAAAAAAATTAATTCAACTCTTGTAATTTTGCGCAAGTGCCATTGGGGTTTGGGAGGTTGCTTTTCCTTGTTAGTGTGTTTTAATCAATTCAACAGTTCTAAGTAGATTATTTGAATACAGATACTACTACAAGTAGCATATAAGAAAATTAGATACAATCCGAATAAATCCACCTTCATAAAACTAATACAACCTTCTGTCATTCCCACTATAAAAACCAGTGTGGTTAATCATGTGAAAATATTGGTGCTTTCTCCTAGGAAGTGTGACAAGAACCTTGATTGCATAGAAATTGGATGGGGAAAAATGCCATTTCAGTGTCAGACTAACTGCTTCTGCAAGAAATATTGGATGCAGAGTATGGTTTTGTGTTTGCTCTAAGGATGTTTTTCCCATAGTTCTTTTTTTTTTTTTTATTTGAGGAAGAAATTTAACTATGCAGACATTAAACCTAGTTTTTGGTCTGTCTTAATGTCTTTGATTTCCCTATGTTGTCTTCCATCCTAATAACTATGCTCTAATATGCAGGACAGATTTTTAGAAAATACAACTGACAGTCAATTTAAGACAGACGACTGTTTCAGACAATATCTATCATGACTCTATGTAGCCCTATTTTGAAGTTTTCCTCGAGATCTACAGTGCAGGTCAAGCTCAGTTCAGAACACTATAGTTTTGATTGTTTATATCAGAAAATATACTATAGTGTTGCACAATCTAAGACCTCCAGATCTGCAAATGGCTCCTCTGATAAACAGCCAGAATTGTTTGCAAATCCTTGCCATTGGTTTCAGGAACTTGTAGCAGACAAAACACACTGAGGCTTTAAGGGCTAATTCTTGAGCCAGAAGACCAAAGGAATATGAGGAATGACTAGTTAGAGAAGGACAGTTGTAGGGGGTTTTATGCTTTGTGTCTCTGAGGGATTGGAATCTAGAAAAAGTAAAACGAATGGTGGGAGAGTCTGGGTTGGAATCAGACACCCAGAGACAGACAGCAAATGACTAATGAGCTTAGTACTGGACCCTGGAAAGATCAGAACTGGCTAGAATATAGGAGAAAGGACTAATGAAACAGTGAGATGGGAAAATAAAGATGCTTAACATGCAAAATTTGTGAAAAGTTAGAGCATGCGGAGAAATAAAATAGCCAGAGAAATGGACTGAGCCTAGAAATTCAGGAAGAAGGGTGAGAAAAACTATGGATTGGAACAAAATGAGACCAATTTAAGCAGAAGGAAAGCAAAAGAATGTGGAATGTAAGAGAGGTTATGGGGACAAACTTGAAATGATTGACAAAAGAGACTGAATAAAAAGCTGATTGCAAGTGGAGTGGTTGGGGGAACTCGAATGGGAGCCTAAACCAACAGAAATAGAATTTTCTGGGCAAATGTGTTCGATTGGTCATGAGAAGCTTGTGAGAGCATGCTCATGCAACAGTGAGGTGAGCTGGCAGGCCTTGAAGGGGAAAAAAAAGAGAAACAGAACTGAAAAATGTGGCAAAAGGATCAAACATGGCACCAAACCAAAGTGGAGTCCATTGCTGGGAGTGATTCAGTCGTCTTTTTATCAGCTATTCTTTGTGAAATCTGTCTATCAGGTGTCCCATAGCAGATCAATATAGGACTATACAGAGGATAATAACTTACTCCTTTACCTGTTGTATTAGAACAGGTGTCAAAAATGTGCATGGGTGAACTAGAATTTTAATTCAAATTTGCAAATAGAATATTCAGATGGGAATGAAAATAATTTTAATTTTGTAAATAAATAATATATTGCAAAGGTTTTTTCTTGTTAGTGTTAATGTAAATTTAAGTGAAAAAATTAGGAACAGTGCAAATTTCAGCATATAAAATTAAAAAGAATGTCATAATGCGTTGCACTGCTGTGCAAGCTCAACCAAATTCCTTTCTAGGATGTTTTTAATTTCCATGAATGAATACATCAGATTCTTTCTCCTTTGCATATATAGTTATCTCTGTGGATGATCTGGGTACAAATGCACTATTACCAAGCTGGGAAACAGAATATCAATCTCGGCAGAAAATTCATGTATACAAAACCAAGTGTAATAGTGGGCAAGGAATGACAGCCATTGAAAATATTTTCATGGCCTTTGCCTTCCTATTTCAAGAAGCAGTCATCTGTCTCCCTATTAACTGGGTCCACCAACTAAATTATTGTTCTGTTTCCTGTAGTACCTTTCAATTTTTATTTTGGCTTGTGAGGACAGATGGGATGCTGGATGTGCAAAAAGGTGGTCTTTGTGAAAGCTCAGAAAGCCCAGAAAGGTAAGTCAAGGCAACTGGAATATCCAGACCTAACCAGCTTGAGGAAAAGGGCAATATGGCCATTCGGTAGCCTGTGAAGGATAGGAGAAACTGTCCAAGTAGGAAACACAGATGTTCTGCCAAGACATTGAGCCTGTGAATGTGAGAGCTTTATGGAGTCAGATGGTATTATAGGTGATACCTTGGCAGAAAGCTTGATCATTTGGCTGTCATTCTTGGATTAGTCATTTATATTGAAAACTGTGACCAGCCACTGTGATTTGTTTCATTATTATGTCATTAGAGCCTTGTGGATGGTCCTGTCAGCTACTCTGAGATCTGCTAAAAGTGTGACGATCAGAGTGCTTGTAGTTTCTTAATAGTGTTGCAACAAGGCAGGCTGAACCAGAATTTGTTAGCCAGAAGAAACAATTAGATTGATAGAAATATGGAGAAACAAGATGAAGAAAGAAAAAAATCAGAAAGGAAGGGTAATAATGGGAACCCAGTTTTAACAGCTGGCATTATGCAAAAATTAGCTAAATGTCATCAAATGTTTTATTTTGCTAACCTAGTCCACTCAGGATGCCTGATATAATATGGAGAGCAAAGCTCAAATACAGATATGCCCAAACTTAAAATCATAGGAAGTGGTGGTCTGGAAAAAGTAAAAATGAAATTGACACTTGAACACTCCTTTGGTGATTCCCCAATTAACACTGCCTAAACAGTAACATTCCACTCTCATAAACATCAATAAATCAAACACTTTTTGGAAAAATTACCATACACATGCCTTCCAGAGATATGTCAATTTCTTCCAGTACTGTATGGTGTTCTGACAAGGAGTCTGAAGGTGCCTTTATTGCAAGATGTTCAATCTCAGCAATCTATTCTTCATGTTTTTGTCATCTCAGTCTTTCACCAGTCTGATATAAAATTTTATGTAACAGGACAAACCAGCCCTGAGATTGTGAGCTGGCATTTGTTTCTTTGGACTACTTAGCACACAGCTTTTTGCACATTCTATTTCTAGAAGGAGAATGAACTTTTTAAGTGTGTCAGCTGTACCGATTGATATGTGGACAAGTGATCAAGGGCTGACACAGTTCACTGAGCATCTTTCATTCCTTCTTCAGACTCATCTAAGTCATCTCCTTCCCTATTACTCCCCCATAATGTCCCAGTCCCACAGATATTTTTACAGACAGGTTGCCATTTCCAGTACTTACTTGAGGAAAATAAAACATAGTGAAACAAAAGAATAAAACCTTATTGGAATTACTGAGGGAAGGAAATAGCTCACTTTCAGGCAGCTTTTGTTATGATAATTTAATTTCTATAAGATGGGACATCCATTCTGGAAGTTCAAAATGAAGGACATACTATGTTTCACATATTCTGAACAAATATGACTGAATGATTAATCCTGAACAAATGCTGTCTAACATGAAACAAAAAAAAACTCCCATGTTTTCTTTCTCCATCTAGCCTTTCCAGCTGTGGTTTCTGTCTCTTAGCGAGGGTGGTATGTTTCTGAGGTTTGTAACAGCCTCATCCTGCTCTGTCCATGAGCTGTTTCAAAAGAATGTTTTCTGCTTTAATGATTAGATTTTCCATTTCAGTGCTATCTGTCTGCTTGCGTCCCTTCTGTGCTTGCCTTGTCAATGCAATTAAACATCACAAATGTCCATTACAATATACACTGGATGAAAGTACACCCAGCAATACTGCCAAATTCAATCCTCCATCTCATATCCCTGTAGTTAATGCACAAACCTTTCAGCAACTGGCACAAGTGAATGTATCACTGCTTTCATCCACCATGCCGCATCCCAATGTTTTGTTTCCTTTGGCCAGCTTGGATGCTCTTTCTTCTTGCATGAATCTTGTTTTTCAATAATGAGTCCTTTGAGGTTCTGTTGACTTTCTGTCTGACAGCAGATCAGATGTCCAGAAACAGTCCTCAATAAAAGGCAGACAGCAGCTCATGGAAATGGGTGAGGTGCAAACACAGAGGTACCCAGACAGTAGAGAGACTGAGATGACAAGAAGATGGGAAAAAGAAATTGTTACTTGTGTTGGACTAGGCAGTAATTTCTCTTTGCTGATTTAGAACTTTTTTTGGATGATGATTAGATTTTCATAGTGTGGTGCAATTTTATGTTTCCCTTTTAGAAGATTGAACTAGCTTCAGTAACTTTTGAGGAGTTTCTTTGTATGCCTGTCCCTAGGCTGTCCATGAATATTATAGATTTCTCCTCCACCCACCTCCACCCCATGGTAGAATAGCTGGCCTGAACTCTCCACACACAGAGAGGGGAAGAGACAAAAACCATTCGTCATCACCTGCTGTTGACAGTTGTGATAGTTTTGGATGTTGAAATGAGATTGTAACTTGTGTATCTGAGAGATGAGCTTACATTTAAACTCAATGAACAACTTCTGGGTTTTAATTCTCTTGCCCTAAGTGCTAGTTATCTGAAACAACCATGCTTAAGTGATGAGACAGAAAACAATTGATCAAGTACACCACTCTGGACAGACATATGGTATTCTGGCCCTCAAAATAATTGTAAAAAGAAATCGGTGCTTCTAACTAATGTTTTTAAGTAGTTAAAAAATAATATTACTGACATGCAGATCAGAGATCATATGTTCTCCTGTAATGGTTCTTGGGTATAATCTTGAGAAAAGGAAGGGCTGGATATTTTAATCTTCTTATTTCATGGTCTATCTGTTGATTTTACCGTACTCAGTTGTCAAAGAGAGTGTGTCCTTTGGCTACAGAAGGCAGAAAAGTGCTACTCTGTGGAATTGTCCTGGGTAAGAGGGTTTTTCCTGTGAAAAGACAATATGTCAGCTTCTTACCAGCTTGTACTGGTCAGTGGCTCTCTTCTGATATGAGTAACTTTTTTCTGAGACAATTATTTTGAGAAGAAGGTATAGTCATTTCCCTAAAAACAGAAAAGAATTGTAGTGCAGGTTGCACACCTGCAAACACTTAGAGAGTGATCTGTCTAAATTCAACCCAAAGAAAAATGATAACCCTTTAACTGTATAAAACCTCATATATTCACCAATTAAAATAACACAGAGTACGTAAGGGAAGGAGTAAGGGGTATTTTGAGTAAGTAAGGGGTCTCTTCCTGAAGGGGTAATTTCTGTCCTTTCAGAGTGCACACTTCCCTCCCTCCCTCCCTCTTCAGCAGGAATGATTTACAAGTGAGACTTGTAGGAAAAAAAGCTATCTCCTCTACCCTAGTCCTTCTGCACTATCACGTCATACTTTCACCAGATTTTGCCAGGTACCTTCTTCTACCAATACAGATGTGGACATTAAGAGGTAATTTACACTTCTGAGCCAATGTGCTTTTGCCTAGGGTCTAAGAATTCATGTGGCCTTCCTTCTTAGGCCTAACTGATCATGGATTCTCCCTTCCATTTTTCTTACAAGCTGTGACTCTAAAAACTAAATTCAGGTTTGGGGTAGATAGTGTCAGTCAGATTTGGCATAGTCCCTAGTACAAGTCGGCTTCGTGTTTCTGTGAGCAGATCTGAGTTTGCTTTGGCTCTATTTACAACAGCTTGAAAGCTACAGCATCTGGGAGGAGCTGAGAGTGAAATACACGTCCGTGCTTTTGGCATAATATGCTTACCCGTAAGTGGTGAACTACGTGGGAGTGGATATACCAAGGTTGTGAGTGCTCTCTACACTGGACAATTTTCATGGAGAAGGTATGTGCTATGTGCTGGCCCTTCTGTGAGTCTGGAGCATCTGAAGGCAAAACATGTATGAGTGAATTTACCCCAGAGACTGCAGTTTTACAGTTTAGCTAAGCTTCAACTTGATTTCTTAAATTTCAGTTTGCTTTTGAATTAGTGATTTCCAATAAGCTATTTTTAGACACAATTTTCTCTTGTACTCTTGCATGAAAACCTCCTTCATCCTATGCAGAAGAGTTGCAAAGATCACCAACTAATGATATATAAGCAATTAATTTAATCAATTAAAGGATCTATTTCCCTTTTGTGTCTAGAAAGGTCCTGCAAGGATAACAATTCAGGGGGAAGGGTGCAGGGGAAGGAGAGATTTCCTGGTGAGCTTTGTATTTACCTCCTGGGGAAAACAGAACTTTAAAATGATTTAAAGTAGCAAACTAAGCCAGTAAATTTAAGCAAACTAGTAAGCCTTTTTCATCAGCAACATTTGCATCATCAATCATAGTCTGTGTCACAAGCCAGGAGAGAACATCATACTGCTGTATATGGTTTGCTGCCTCTCTCTTGCCCAATATTGATTCTACAATGCTTTATGCCCGTGTTCTGTTAAAATAAAATGTTGGACACAATCAAATATGTCTCATTAAAATAATTTTTGTAAAAAATATATGAAAAGCAAATTTTATTTTTATTAAAAAAATTGTGTTAATGAATAGAAGGAAAGCAAATCACATCTTGACACAGGCTGGAGGATTTAGCAAACCAATTTCCAATAATATGTAGAAGTGCCTTACACTTTCTATTTTAACAAAATCCTTCAATATCTAGGACATTAAACAGCGAACGCATTTGTTCATTTAAATTCAGAAGGGTTTGTGTGCATGCACATTTAAATAGTTCCGATGCAATTTTCACCCAGTTCTGCTGATACTGTGAGGGATTTACTCTATCTCTCTGTTTCTGGTATTTTGAAGTAATTTCTTTCCTGTTTTCTGTAATTTGATTTTTCTCCATTTCTGTTCTCCTCGTCCCACCCATCTTTTTCCTCTGAACTTATCTCTAGCATTGGTTGAAGGGCAGCATGAAAAGACATGATTATATTAGAATAAATTTGTCTGATTTTTATTATGATGACAGATGTGAGGCTTATTTGTCCCTTGGAGATGATAATTAAAAGTCTTCTTGCTTTTGCATTGAGGAAACAGAGTCTGAAGTTGAACAGCAATGTTGAATTTTTTCCCATGGGTCTCTTTAACTTGACATGTTAAACTCATGAGTTCACAAATTATCAGTATATGCTATAAATATTTTCTATAAATCTTATTTATTTTCAATTTTACTTTACAAAAGTATGAAATTTAGCATAAAATTGAAACAGTTTTCAATTTTTAATTATAAAGTAGCTTTTTGGTATTTCTCTACAAAAAGATAGTTTTTCACACAACTAATTATTACTGTGGTGTGTGACAGACTGCCTTCTGGTATTTTCTAACAGCAATGCATAAAGGCAAAACAAGTACATTTTTTCAGGTTTTCTAACCGCAAATAGCATCTACCTCATAATCTCTGCACAGACTAAAAGCTTCGCCTGTCAGCAGCTAACATGCTGGAATAAATCTAGAAGCAGAAAATACTAGATATACACACTTACGCTGTGCTGGTTTTACCTAGAATCCGGAGGTTTTTTCTTTTCCCAATAGCCCATGGTAGAGAGTTCAGTGCTGATAAGGTGATGCAGTGTGTTGGTAGGTGCTGAGAATAAACATAGCTAAAGAGATTTTGAAATGAAAGCTTCTCATGGCTCCTCAGGCATGCCAATGGCCTGAGGGTGCACTTGCTCCTGCAGCAGTTCCTGAGCTGATAACAGAGAAATTTTCCCTGCTGTGCAGTCCTGAGAGAAGGTGAAAGAGGCAAATAGTTGTTTTTCTCACGCGCAAAAAATTAAATCGTGTTTCTAAATTTTCCTCCTCTAACAACATTTAAACTACTTCAACAGAACTTTACTAGCATCACATACATCTCATAACCATCTCAGACTGAAGCTATATAGGAAATTTTATAAAACCTATAGCTTTTCTAATTAGTTACCATATTATCTCATAGCTTACAGGAGTGACAATCATGATGACAATAAAACAGAAAGGAAATACAGTTTTTCATTACAGATAAAAGATACAGTCCTAGCAATGACTTAAATGATTTATGTTTGCAATATTTGGATCACTAACACCCCTTGGAATTTAGAGACCTGTTATTTTATTGTATTAGATTATTTTTCATTGTAGCCTTCCTGAATTTTGCAGGATGCAGGATGCTCTGAATAATTTCAGTCTTCTATCTGTACTGTGAAAATACTCAGTTCTGTAGATGTAAATATTGATATTTATTCAACACAAAAAGTAGTTTCAATAATATGCACTCTGAGACACAACACAAGTCTTGATGGTTTTTGGAACATAAAGATGGTATATGTTGAATACCTCTGTAAGAAATATTTTAATATATTTCTCTACGATTCATGAATATTTTGAGAGGAACACAACGAAGTTGTAATTCTGGCAGACTGTCGCCAAGGCCTGATGTGCCTCAGAGATGGGCAGCCTTGTGTGTGTTACCGAAAAGGGGTTACTAGCCTTTGGCAGTTCAGGTTTGTCACCAACGTGCTCATTGCTGTGATATCTGATACAGGCTGGGGGAAGCAGTTGGTTAATCAGAAAACTCAGACTCATACAAAGTTACCTGAAAATTTTGAAGATCTACTTCCAAAAGCAGAAGGGTTGAAATGTAGCACGTGCAGGTTAAAGCCATGTTCGGTGTGTAACAGGTAATTGGTCAAAATAGTAGAGCTGGCAATTTTAAAATTTTTTTACTTCCCATGATATATGTTGTGTGTATGTATATTTGCATTTAAAACCAACTGTGTTATGAAATTCTCTATTATTTCTATTTTATTATTAGCAGAACTATAACATGAGAATCATTTCTGAGGTGTACTGTCAGAAAGTACTGGGGTAGGGCCAGGTGTTGACTCTGCGTTGGCACCACAGAGATCTTACACCTGGATTAATTTCTTGCAACAAACCATTTCTGCATGGAAAAGAGTGTGATGTCTGTCCTCAGCGGGCCATGCGATGCCTCTGGCAGGAGATCCCTGGCTGTTTTGTCCACTCTGTACCCCTCATGGAACTAGCAGGTGGAGGAGCATCACTCAGGTATGCTGGGCACTCAACCTGGTGCACTGACACAGCAGCAGCTGTGCTGCTTGGCAGGCACTGGGGCAGGCTGAAGGTGTTGGAGTTGGTGGTGTCCAGGAGCATGGACCGTCCGCGCTGTGTGTGAGGTTTGATGCCTTGAAGACAACAAGCCTTTCTGTACCATCTGGGGTACTGCTGCTCCACTGGGTGCTCAACAACTACACAGTATTTGTGGCTGGGAAATGTGGATTTTCCGTGTGCTCAGGGTGAATCAACAATTCATTGTAAATGCAACCACGGGCAACTGGAGTTTGTCCTCTGAGAACACCGTTATCTTTATTTATGATTTAGCTACTTAGCACACTGCATATTCTTAATGCTGTCAACATTATACACCACTGGAGTATGCTGGCTCGTCAGGTGACTACTTTTAAAAATCCGGGACATGATTTTATATACTAGTATTTAATGTCATATTGTGTTTCCTTGCTGCTAATTGCCCTTCTAACCAGATCACTCTTTTACACCTATTCATGTTCTGTTAGAGAGGTATGATATGTAGCCTTATGATGAATACAGAAAAATAGACAAGATATTTGGTAACACAATAAATTTTGCTGGCTCTTATTTCTATGGTATATAGGATCCACCTCTTCAATTTTGCAAAGAGAATATGGATTAAGAGTGTTTTCAAAGTAGGTCTCAGGAAATGGATGGGGAAGAAAGGAAGGAAACCTTAAAATCTGCTTCTGACAGCCTGTAATTCAATAATCACATTTGAGATTCATAGACAAAGTGAATAGAACTGGAAATTATATTAGGGATGCCTATATATTTCTGTCATTTTCTGTCCATTTTATTTTATAGCCATGTTATACTGCTTATTGAGATTATGATTGTGATGTTCTATCTTTATTACTTTGTGGCCTAACCTTTGAAGTCTATGGAGCTTTCACGGACTAAACAATAAATTTTGCTATAACAACTGCACTTAATTCCCCTATAAAACTGATGTTTCCTGACGTTTGTTCACTGACACGTACTATAAATATGGCATCCATAAATTTTAGAATTTAGTCCCATGTGGTCCATAGGAAACAATAATAAAAGCCTATAAAGCAGGAAGCAGTAATAGGAAAGTATTCAGTAGTAACTGAGTCTAATTCTGTTCCACGAGTGAAAAAGCATCATTCAAAAATGCCTTAAAATGCAAAATTTCCCAAAATTACATCGGCAATATGACTGATTGCTAAATTACTTTAGCTGTTACTTAAGGATGAAACTGTTACTGGGAGAACAAAGAAACGGAACAGTAATGAGGAACAAGACCTCTGTCAGTACACTTGTGAGCTGTGGAGCTGTGCGTGAAGTACTAAACAATTAGTTATCCTCTTCTCAGAGAAAGTAAGGAGAGACAGGAATATCTCCCTCTGACAGTGAATGCTGTCCTGCCAAAGGGATCCCTAGTTAATGGATGACACAGCCTAGCTTGAAGCAAGGAGGAGAAAAAGGGAAGCAATTTTTCTGAAAAAATCTTTCTATATTGCAAACTCTCAGCAGCTTTTCTCACACATTGGACCTAAATAACAGCCTAAGCTCAGCTTTTGTTTTGTAACAGTCTGTTGTTCTCCTCTAGCTTCCAGATGTGCACTCCTAATAACAATAATGACAAAGCACAGCTTCTGATTAACACTAATGATGCCACTGTTAATTAGCACTTTGACAATACAAATGTTTTCGGACTGCTTCAGTTTTTTGCTTCAGACATACCCCTGATCTGGCTCCACTTAAGACTTTCAGGTAGCAACTTTCCCTTACCAGCTTTCCTGGGGTGTTTATGTAGAATTTTTTCACTTTTTCTTATTTTGTTTTTCTTGGGCTCTGTTGAACGGTACTCTCTGTACAGTTAGATTGCATTTTTGTGCAATCAGTGCCAGAATACAGATGTCTTAAAAAGAAAGAAGTGGAAAGGGGGGAAGTCAGTAACCTATAATTAATGAGTCATTGGGAGAAGAGGTATAAAATTACAAACAGAGAGAAAAAGGAGAACAGAGGCAACTTTGACGTTAATTATGACCTATCTTCTAATTTCAGCATCCCAGGTTTGTCACTTATATGGTTGACAGATATATTTTTCCAGAATACATTTAATAATTAATAATTTCAAGTCTAGCAAGAAGTTCTAAATACAAAAGGCTGAGTGGCAAGACAGTTTCAACAGCAAAAATTATCTACATTTTTTCAGCAGCTATGTTGACTATTGCATATATTTGCTAAATGTTCTTCATTTAGTCTCTCTAAACCTGTAAAAGGTCTTATAATTTTTAAATACCAGATTATTCACAATTTGAAAAAAAATTAAGATAAACAAATCCAAGAAGGCAAGTGTATCTTTCTAAATAGAACTGAACCTTCTCCTATAAATATGTAACTGCCTGCATGGTGTCATTGTACAAAATTATGTTCAAAGCGAGAATCCCAGAGAACCATTTATAACTCTACTAAAAAGATGTAACCTTAAGAACCCAGGAATTTATATCTGCTAACATTAGGTGCACCTCAGAACTGGTTTGCATCAATTTTCTTTGCAATTTATGCTAGGTGCTCAAATACCATGGCGCTGAAAGGTGAAAAAATAAATGAGTGAACTGACAGACAGAAATGAAAAATCAGAAAATTAGTTTAAATTTCAATATTTAAATAGATTAAGCATGAGAAGCATAACATAGGAATACATTATTTATCTAGTTCATTTAGCTTTGTTTTGTATTATAAAAAATATGTCAGTATGTATTGGAAATCTCATTCAATACAGAATAAAAGAACGTGAAGTTGGTATCTGATGATGTCAAAGTCAGAGCTGCAAGAAAACACATATTCTGATTGCAGGGTTGGGGTCTGATTCTGAAAAGTATGGTCGTGGTTTAATGGAAAATATGGTTATAGATTTGTACAATTTGGCTATTAAACTGACAGAGTTAATTTTAACAGTCACTTCAGACTAGAAAATCCTTCAATACACAGAATGTAATATGTTTAGAAAAAGTGAAGGAGCATACATGAAGAGCTAACATACCTTTACTTAAAAAAATATGAAATATTAGTCAAGTTTGAAAATATTCAATTAAATCTTGCAATATTATTCTAATATTTTTGCTGATGCAATGATACTGCTTTACTTGGGTTGGGATAGTTTGTCATTATATTATCTGCTTCTAGATAGGATGAATTTCAAGAAAAACTCTTAATTTAAAAACATTAACAAAATTCAGAAACAAAGTTATACATTTCACAATGTTATGAAAGTATAGAAATTTCTTATCCTTGAACTGTCATCTGATGCCAGCTACTACTATTCACAGAATTCATGAAAGAAAGTTTTAGTAGGCTTACAACTGTTGCAGATAGATTAACTTTGAACAGAATGATGTACTGAAAAACAGTAAAATTATTTCTTGTTATACTCATCTCTTGATTTTTTCTGTCTAGACTGAAGAGCTTTACTCCCTATGTAAAAAGGGAAAGTATAATTTGGGTTTTTTTCTTCATCTTTTCTTTTGGAATTCTTCATATTTATGACATGATACATATTTCTGCAACTGTTGATTTAGTGTTTGTCAATGGGTCCAAGTCTCCTGAGATTTTTATTATTTTTTAAATAATTTCAAATGGACCATTAATGTTATACTTTGCAGTCTGCAATGTGATGCAGAGTGAAACACCCTGGACCTAGAAATAGTCACAAAGATAAACGTAAAGAATGAGATCTTGGCAAACACATGAGATCCTTCAGGCCTAAGTCCTAGGAGATCTTAAAAATTTGTGTTTAGTGTATCCTTCCTTCCTTCCTGAGTTCCTTCCTTTCTTTTCATCCTCTTCCATTCTTCCTTTCTTCCACCTCTTCCTCTTCTCTTTCCTACCTGCTTCCTTTCCCTCCTGTCCTGCTGTGGTTCTGTGGGAGTTTTATGGCACACAGCAGCCCTTGGAGCATGCAGAGTGTTCTTTACTCCACAAAAGGACTGTACTTGTTCACAGGAGGGATACCATGCTGGACTCTATAAGTTTTTTCTTGCTTTACTTGTACTCTTGAGTTTAATATTTAGATATAAAGCTCTGTTTTTCTGTGTTTCAGAGTACAGGGTATTTCCTTCAGTTTCGTTGATTGAGTAAACGTTAATTTTTTTCTATTTACTTTGTTCCTGTTCTTGAACAATTTAATCTCTAATTTTTTCTTTGTTGATTTAATGCTGGTACTCACAGTCATTTTCATTCAAATTTCTTTAGGTCTTTTCTCTGTTTCTTTCTAAACTGCTACTTGGCATATATACCTTGTATTTTCTGCTGTCAGGTCCTTCCATTTTGGTGGTGGTTTATGGACTTTAATTTCATTATTCCCAGCGAAAATCTGATCTTAATAAGTCTCTAAATATTCTAGATTCATAGTACTGGATATAAGTCTGTAACAAGTTCATCTCTTCAATGCATTGTCTGCTGTTGTCCTGAGCATACACCACTCACAAGAAATTTTTTCTGTTATTTACAGGAAACTTTTCCCTTCCACAGTCATCTCCACTAGTGACTATCATTATCTAGTCTATCCCTTCCTACCAATCATTCTCGTGCTGATTATGCAGTTTATGTTCTCCTGTGTCATTATAAAACTGTTTCCTTCTTTGGATTTTTTAATAGTACAGGGCCTTCACACTCAGGAATATAAAGATATGAAGGTGCATAATTTTTTTTTTTTTTTGCTTCATAGGTAACTCTTGTGAGAAGAAATTATTTGCCTCCAGGGGTCAGGCTGAAGAACCTTGTCTGATGAAGACACCTTGAGCCATGTAGCTCCAGCTTTGTCCTACAGAATATTAATGCTTTCTCCGGTAGAAACCAAGGTGCTGGGAATTAAGGATTACACAATGTGCTATCACAATTGGAATGATACTTCTACATTCTTAATATTTCACTAAATTTCTGTTCTTACTTAATGAATATATCTTCCTGCTAAGTCTTAATGGTATCAAAAGAAAATCCTTTACCAGAGCTAGAAACTATATGCACAAAGAAATAAAAATTTAATCTCTGTTTTTAGCTGTAGTCTGTACAACATCCTATATCTGTTTCCTGGTAAGTAATACTTTTCAAAATGCACAGACCATAAAGTCTGGATAACATTTGTATGTTATTCAAGGATAATGCATTATTGAGAGTAAGCAAAAACATGAACTTCTGGGGATTTTGTATATTACATCATAGTGTTGTGCATATTAGAGATGAGGACATGAGCTCTACATGGGATGATTTGTCCACTCTTACCTAAATGACTACATACATATACATATATTCCAAAATAGGAAGTTAGATTTGCTTGTTCTTGGACTCTATAAATATTTTTATATTCTCTTTTGGCTGCCAGAAGGACAATCAAGTGCCAGTAGCTCTATCTGCAACTATTCAATGATAGAACAAGCTTACTAGCTTTCCAAGCTTTGAAGATCTAAGTAAATATGCAAATAATTTTCACTTCTTTGTTGATGTAGTTAATTATAGTGTAGAGAGAAAGACTAGCAGCTGTTCTGTATATGTTTAATTTTTCTCTTTTTCCCCTCTCCTGATCTGAACCTTACATGGCTTCTTAAGTATTTTGGAGGTTAATAGACCGATCCAACTGTGTGTATCCATAGCAATCCATGGATATTATAACCCTCACAATAAAAACTGAAAAAAGATGCTCAAAATATCTCCAGTATGAAAGTAAATCCCAAAAGAAAACAGATGCTGGGTAAATATCTTCTGGTAAACTATTTTTAAAGAGCTTAGACAATTAGCAGTAAAAAGTTGGGCACCAAAATCTTTTAACTCATGCAGGCAAAACTTACACTGCAACAGTTCAGCCCATAAAATGAGGTAATTTTAAACCCAAATTTGAAGCACACAACTGATTTTTTTACTTCTTTAAAACTCAGCAGAGCTGGAGAATGATATATTGTTGTTAATGGCAATCTGATAAAATTTAAGACAGCTCCACATAATATGATTGTCATTAAAAGACCCAACATTTGCACTGAGCAGGACATATCTTGGAAACTAGTATTTGTTGGGCAAGCATGGGTTCTGCCAGGTAATTAATCATCATGACTGTTCTTTTCAAAAGTACAAAACAATGGAAAAATACAGATCATTCAGAATGAAGATTAAAAAAATATATATATAGCCTTTGGTCTAAATATACTGACAATAGGGTTTTAAGTTCTCTACAGACTTGAGAATACAACATAGCTTTTGAAAGTTCCTATTTACATCTTGTCAGCTATTGGATCATATTTCACTGATCTAAAGACTGCTCCTCTTTTTGATCTGCTGCAAATCTTTACAAGACTTCATAATTTAACAAGTCGCTTTTGTAGCATTACAAAGAAATGGCTTGTATTAAAGAAGCCGACAGCTGACAAAAAGCAGTAAGGCAGATGTATCAATGGGGGGAAGCACAAACAAATCCAAATATATTCATGAAGAAATCTGCAAAGAGAAGTTAAAAAATTCTGTCTGCTGGAAGTCCACCTGCCAAATTTTGGCCACGAGCAAGTTTGGCATGTGGAATTAGTTGGTTGTCTGGACTACTTCTCTAGCCATTGGCAAAAGACCAGCACTTCTTGTAAGTATATAATTCCAACTAGCGTTTGACTATAAAGAAGAATATTTGGCATGTTTAATCAGCTTCTAAAATGCTTGAACTGAAAAATAATAACAAAAAGCATTCTGAAAAATACTAATAATATTGAGTAAGTATACCAAATAATTTATTTCCACTGCTGTGAAAGATAATAAGAAGTGTTTTTATGAATAAATCAACAACAAAAGGAGGGCCAAGGAAAAATAGGGACAGGGAGCTCTTTTCAAGTATTGGAATACTGTGATGAGGTTACCCCTGAACTTTCTCTTCTCTAAGAAGAAGAGACCTAACTTCTTCAATCTTTCCTCAAAGGGCAGGTTTTCCAGCCTGAAAAATAGCAAATTTATTTTCAAGTGAATTTGAAAAGAGGATCACAGTCTTACCTGTATTTGCCGAGACAGCTTCTTTTTCAGAGACCTTGCAGGCAGAAGTGTTTATTCTTATATAGGGTTGTTTCCAGGAAAAGCAAAATATCTTTTAAAATTATCCAATTGCTTTCAGTGTGAAATGTGCTGCTTTATTCTCGCTGGTATCATAAGATCATAAAGTAGATGACTAGGCCACTACTGTTCATCTATGCCTACATGAACAGGAAATAACATCTGGTGGTGGGATGGGATGTGTTTACCTTATCATATTAATTATAAACTTTGTAGAAGAGTGATTAAATTATCTTCAGAATAAAAAAAAATGAATGAAATTCATTTTCCACAGCTTTGTTTAAATGACTGAAATATTTATATAATATTGTCGAATGTGCAAGCTTCAGTTACCAGCTTCTGTGAATTGAAAACCTTTTTACATGTAAAAAAAAGGTGATTTCTACAGAGAAATGCTGTTTAGTACTCAAGAAACAACATGTTAGATTTCATTAGAATTTTCATTTAAATGAAATTTCGTTAAAATAACTTCATTAAAATCTCCTAAATACAGTGAAAGATTAAAGGGGGCCTACAAGAAAGCTGGAGAGAAATTTTTTACAAGGGCATGTAGTGAAGGGCAAGGAGTGTACAACAAGCAGTAACTAGTCCTAATTAATTGACAGACACTGTATTGACGTCCTTCACATATAGGGAAAGGAAAGGCTGCATTACCAATGCAAAAATCTTCATAATGTACACACACCATACCCTTTTCTGACTTGTAAGATAATTGACTCACAGTAAGATGGCAATCTTTGGTTCAATATAACTTGTTCTTAAGCAAAGAGTTCACAGTTTTAAAAAATAGCCATTAAATTCACATCCTGAAGCCCTGTTGAGAAGTTATATAAAAATATTTTTTTAAATAATATAAGATAAAATTGTGTTTTCGTAAGTTACTCAGAACTTTTAATTACCAAGTGAGCTTTTTATATTGTGAGCCATATTTAACAGTAGTAATAGCTTCACTTAATTGGTATGCACTGAGAAGTGTTTGTACTTGCTTTCACCAAAAAAATAGTAGCAAGATTGTCCTTCTTAAATTCATTGAATGCTTTTCACTAAGATTTACATTGTTCTTTTACTTTCCCTTGGACTCTGCAAAATAAGAAAAATCTGAATAATCACAATAAATTCTTAGTCAAATTATGATGAAATAGAATTTTGATAGTTTTTAAGACTGGGTTTAAGTTTGTATCTCATGGATAGGCAGCTATAATAACCTTTTAGTATCTGGTATTTTCTGTAGTATTGATAACATACTGTTGCAATTAACTGTTACTCTTGATTTTAAGGCTACGGACTTCAAAAGGCTGGATTGCCTGAGGCCTAAGAAAAAATCTCTTTGATTTGAAAAAGAATGTTCATATCTTGAAAAGACTCAAATACATTTCTCCAGGCAATTAAAGCAGGAATTCAGACTGGTTTTAAGTCTGCTGACTTATAGTTTATAATACAAATTTGTGTTTCAAAAGACCTTAAATGCAAATATCAACTCTTTGATGGGATATTGCAATTGTTAACTTTTGTCCTGCATGATATCATTTACTCAGTAACCTGATTCAGCAAATGTGAGATGAGGTCAATTAGCCTGACTAAAAAAAATTGAAAGAAACCAATAAAGATAACATTCTAAACTGAAGAAAAAAGGAAGAAGAAAATGACCTTCAACATTTTGCTAGTGAAATTACCCATCTGACAACTACGGAATTGAAGATACAAGCATGAAAGCACACTTCTCTCGGTATATTAATAACAAACTGCTTACTTCATGTTTCTTTCTTCTGTGGTTTTATGCAGGCATAATACTCTTAATCATGAAGGTATACCTATACAGCAGTACAGTTTTGCATGGCACTTTACTGCAGCAAAATTAAAACCACTTTGCTGCCTTCTCAAATAATTTTTTTTCAAATACAGACTAGAAGGTAAAACATATCACCTAATTGCTTTGCCTCTGTAGGTGATTGATACTCCAGGATCTTTCTCTTTCTTGTATGTTATAAAAATAAACATTATTTAGTGTGATAATATTAAAAGAATTATTACTGAATATGAAGATGAGAGTTGATAGAGAAGAAGATACTGAAAGTTGTATTACACCAATAAGTCACTCTGTTCTGAAAATGGTCTGCTCAATACTTCTGATAATAATTAAATGCTATTATGATGCATCCCATATCTCATTTGTTATTATATTTTCTTCTTTTTATCAAAACCTGAAGTGCATATTTTGACAATTTTTTCTATGGAAGTTAAATTCCCAAATTTTTTTAAGCCCACAGGACAACAATACCACGTTTTGGCTTTTACTTTTCATTCTCAAAGATCTGACATTTTGTGAGTCAGCATGAACATTTTAGGTCAATGCTGTTAGAGTTGCTGCCTTGAAAATGTTAACTTATTATTACTTTTTTTTTAAGTTTTTTCAAAAAAGGCAGAAAGATTCTACTGAAATAAGATACAGAAATGTAGCATTTCCAGCCTTTCACCATTTGGATCAGACCCAGGATGGTGTGAACTCATTAGGAAAGAAAAATATGAAATGCTGGTGCTGGTATTGATATTTACAGAAGGGGCACACATATCAAGGAATATTTTCTTTTTAATTTTGAGTATTTCAGTTAGGACAAGGAATGTTCCTACTGAAAGCAAAAGAAAGTAAACATAAGGAAAATAACAAACTTACTGTAGCAATATTCCAAGTAAGCAACAGGAATAATGAACAAAAAGAGAAGCAAAAGATTCCCCAGTGGACTAAATTAGAACCCAAAGGATGTAATCTCATTTTCAGCTATTTACATGTCTCATTTTAATGAGCTTCCAAGAGTGTTGGTATGGTATGAATATGAAGTCAGAGTCCTCAGACATAACTATATCCATATACACAGTGAAGAAATGGCTGGGAACGTCCAAGCTTTTGAAAGAATCTGTGTCTTTAGAACTTGACTGGTCCCTGATATTCTTCAGCATATCTTCTGGCTCTCAAGCAGTCTGACTGAAAGCCCTGAGTCATAGGATGGTGATGGGAAATGAACTAATTTTGGTTCCCACGGGCCTGGACCTGACTTCTTTCAGCAGATCCCTTTGTGACTGTAGCTAGGTCATGAGTCAATTCTTCTTGATTCTATTTGTTGAATCCTTCATAGTTTGTAACACAACAGAAGATAGGTGGGAGGTTCTCACTGTGTCATTAAACATTTGGAAGAATGAGGAAGGGATTTATCTTCCAAAAAGTCTTCAGGAGAGCACTCTTCTTTGTAGAGTTAATGGTAATTTGTGTAGAAAAAGAAAGGGGAAAAAAATATTGCATTCTTGTAACACTAGTTGTGTGAATATAGCTACAGACAGCCCAGAGAGAATGAAGTGTTAAGATCCCCAAAGGATCAGGAACTATTAAGTCATTGCCAGCCACTTGTCTAAGTAACATAGGTGTAAGATTAGAACAATACCCCTTCTATTTCTATTTCAGCACAGGAAATAGTATTTTGGAGAAAATAATATAGGTCAGTAGGTCAACAAAACATCACACTCCATAAAAAAAGGTTTGTCATCTATGAGATTGGTCACTATCTTTCAAAGTTCAGTTCACACAGAAGAAAGATAGAAGGAGATTATTCAGTGCTTGATATATCAACCTCCTTTACTTATGAATTCTGATAGCTCAGGTGTTTAGGTTTCCTTTAAATTTATTATAAGATGTTAGTTTCCTAGAGTTATAATGACCAATGAATTTACTCCTGTACAGATTTTTACTTTTAAATTGGCAACATTTACTTCTACAAGCTTCATTGCATCTTGCATGTGATTTGCCTCACTTATCTTCAAACAGTTAAAAGTTAGAATATAAATTTTTTCCTTTTTATTCAGTCCTTTATAATTCAAATGAGAAAATATCTGAAGCTATTAATCTGAATTATATAATAAATTAATTTTAGGATTCATTTTATCAGATTCAGATATTGAGTTGGTGATACCTGCTCAAACTTAGATATATCATTATTGGATACTGTCATTTTTTTCAATCACCTCCCTTAGTGTCTGGGTATTTCTTCTAAACAAATGGTGATTGAGGAGGAAGCCCAATTTCTTTAAAATAGGACATCTAAGCCAGGAAACATTAGCAGATTATTGTTCTGAACTGTAAAAAAAAATGAATAGTCAAAATATTTTTATTTCACCATCTTTACTGGATGAAGACCACTCATAACAATGATTTATCTCAGTTTTTGTGAGACTGGCCAGTAATTCTGTGGATGCTGCTGAACATAAACTTGAGACTCACAAAAAAACATAGAACCACAGAAAAAGGAAATTATTTCCTAACTTGTACAAAACAAATTAATTCACAAACGAACCTCAGAAATTTTAAATTTTAAAATTCTGAATTTTAAACACAGAAGATATTTTTTCTTCTATCACCTTTGTGTTAGTAATATAATAATATTAACTATCTGATCTCTACTTAAACCTAATGTTACACTATCTAAAACTATCAGGTATCCTAATGGAAATAGTTTATTTTTTTATTTCATTGATGGACATTAGATGCTTAACTGCATTGAGAATCTACATAAATTATGAAAATTTAGAGTCACCATATAAACAATCATATATATACTGACTTATTTGGTCAGTGAATAATGTTACATGTAAAAATACAGTCTAAGCATTTTGGCAGGACGTATTCTGGTTTTCTAAAAAAATACCTGATAAACTTGCTACAAGATTTATTTATAGCTACATTGCACAGAACATTAGAAATACGTATCTGGAAATAATCTAGAATTTTTTGATATGGAAATAATTGCTGAAATTTTAAATACTTACTGAAATTTACTTTTTCTCTGGTTTAAGATTCAACGGTACATTACAGTGATTTTCCAAATTAGGAAAGTAATTCAACAACTACATCAGAAACCCAAGACTTTATACTTATCTTGCTCCATTCTTGCCTCACTAATTGTGACTGCTCAGGTATTTCATCCAATTTTACATCAGATTTCCCATTCAAAAGCAACTCTGTGTAAGGACACATCCTTCTAAAAAAATTATGGTTTAATGCAAATGCTTCGTATTTCCCATATAAATAAATAATATGGTTAATTTTCTGAAATTTCCAAAAAGAGGAGTGTCAAAATTTGACACTCTGATCTTTATCAAGATTTTAGTGTAGCTCTGTGGTTTACCTAACACCAATTAAGATTCCAGAGAGGGGCACATAGAAAAAGTTCTCATTAAATTATATAAATGAGTCTTTTAGAAAAACTGTTGGTTTGAGCAGCCTTTCTGAGTGCAAGTGAGATGCTAAAAATGTTTGCAAATGCACATGAAGAGTTCAGCAATAAGATATTATCACTCCGAGACTTCTAATTTCTTTACTGCCATGGTTTAAATTTTGACTGTTATCATGAGGAAAGAATAGAGTCATCCCATTAGACTCTAGGGTAGTAAATCACATATTTACAAACCAGGGATTTAAACTGATAAGGTAGTATTTTACACACAACATGCTCACTTGAATACCCAGAATGAGTTGTTGGACATCTGTGCTCTATTACTAAGATTAATTAATCCACTATGATAAGTGTATTTATCCTGTAATGTTGCTACCACCAACACCATCAAATCAGTTATGTTTCATCTTTAATTTTGAGTTATCTGGTTCTTGTTTTAAATTGAAACTTTCACAGTATTTTCACATGGGCATTTTCATATTTCGTGGTGAGATTTCATTCTTGTAATGATTATTTTCCTGTTTATCTCTCAGTATCACATGAAAAATACTAGCTGTGATTCACTGTCTATGAGCTTCCAAGATTACATCATATGAGGTCATTTTACAAAGATGTGCTGGGACCTGACTTCTTTTTTTTGTCCCTTGTACTGTCAGCATTTATGCTATTTTTAAAAATTCACCTTGAGGAAAAGCCACATCGTATTTTTGTTCAGATCAGTGATATCCTTTGCTGTGTATGCACAACAATCTATAGTAATTAGAGAGTATTTATCTAAGTATAAGAATAACAAAGCTGTGCTGACAGTTCTGTTAACAATAGAAAGCAAATGATGTTTGAAGTTTATAAAAGGTAAAATCTCTTAAAAATATTAGTTTTACTTTTTAAGGGTGTTATTTTTCTAAAGGTTTCTGACAATATCTTGGAGAAGACCTACTCACATGAGTTTTTATATCACTTAATTTCAAGAAAAGACATCATCTGCATTCCTTTAAAAGTAACAACCTAAGATACATTGATGGACCCGATCTATTTGAAGTCAAGAGTGGCTGTTTCAAAGTACACCGACATGCTGACTACCTAAAAAAATTTGCTGCTTCAGATTTATGCTTTGCAATAGGCACAAAATATTAGACCAGACAGTAAAGAAAAGCAACCTATTTTAAACTGTAGAATTTTTGTTTGTTTCTTTGTTTGTTTATCTGTAAGAGGCATAGCAATGAAATGTAAAATTAGTGACTAGACTCTTTTCTTTCTTTCTGCAGACTCTGAAAATTGATTGCCAAAACTTACTGCAGAGTAGTACTGACACACTCCTGCTCCGTGCTTACAAAGAGTTAATAGTTCAATGGAGCCTGTTTCTCTCCATTAATCATGCAGTGTTGGCCTAAGTGTCATCTAGGAGCCCCCTATAATTGACTTGGTCAAGAGATGCAGGTGCTGTACAAACACGGAACAAAGTCTCCTCTTAGATCTTCATCTTCAGACAAAGGCCTGTACAAACACAGACTTGGTGGCTCACAGACATTCCTAGACTTTTCAGTGAATATTAGAATGTCTTATAGAAATTGTCAATTGAAAACTTTAGAAGCTACACTGAATAGTTGAAATATTTTAGCCTAATAGGTCAAGAAGAGAGATTGAAAGAATAACAATGTAAAAAGGTGATAAGTGAGAAATGGCAGAAGCACCATTTTTTATTTTCCTTTGGCATTAGACTATCCTCAGGGTAAAATTGACACTGAAGTTTCATCTTGTCTTCTTGCAGATTAGGTAATGAAGTCAGAGGCAGCTGCTTGTCTATCACTGTTATTGCTCTTCTGCATTAGCATTTGCAGACTAACACCAGCTTTGCCCTGCGACAGTGCTCTGCTGACACTCGTGTCATGTACAAGGGGGTTTTTCCACTTGCTGGTGGAACTTACTTGCTCCTGCAGAGTTCTGTGTGTGAAGTTTCTGTGAGCATCATTCATAGCAGGCTAGAAACCTCTTAGCATGTTAGATAGCAGCAAGGAAAAGTTACTCAGTGAAGGAGGAAGAGCTGGAAGCCCAAGGTGACAGCAGGGCAGGCAGTCACCCCACAGACTGCATAAGTGAAACAAGGCAGCTTTGGGGACTGTAACAACAGACAAATAATTGCCTACTGACTACCTGACAAATCCAAAAGAAGTTTGAGGTCCAGCCTCAGCAAATCAAGGTCAAAATCAGTAAGGTAATAGAGATTCAAATATATAGCTCAGGCACAGGCAAGGGCTTGCGAATAAATACATCTCCTAAGCCAGCATGCTGGGACTTCACAAAAATTCTTACAGCTCTTCACCACAACCTTGCCAATTTTCACAATAGTCTGATCCCAGATTATACTGCTATTCTCTGGATCCCTTTCCCCACCCACGGCGTGGGGCGGCCCAGTTCTAGTTCCATTTCCATCTGAAGAACCATTCCGATGTCTTGAAGGATGGGGAAAGGGAACTCCAGGGGTTTTCTCAGGGGTTTCTTCTGTCCCTGAGCCTGGAGGGTAGAGGTGCCCTCCCCTCCCCCCACGCACGTGGTCCCATGGCAGGCACAGAGACAGCACACCCGCGTGGAGAGGAGGCAAGAGAGGGTTTATTGTTGGGGATGTTACATTTTATAGGGTTCAGGAGGATTCACAGAGTAACCAATTAGAAGACTCAAGGGGCTTACAGGAACACCCAATCACAGGAAGGGGTTAACAAAGGCCAGTGGGAAACACCCCAGGACACCTTCCCAGGACATTCCTGAGATAACATTACCATGGGGGGTGTTGGGAAGAAGAAGCATGTGTTTGCAAAGACCACCAAAAGCCATTTTAAGACATGTTTAAACAACAGATTTCCCATATAATGCAGGTTTAGCGCTACACTATTCCATTCCAGTTATGATCTTGACAGTCAAACCCCTTGGTGAGGGAAGGGAAATTACAGACCTGGTTGGTGCACTGAGGAGCTTGATAAAATGTTTCTCAGTATCTTAGAACTTCCATCTTCAGTCATTCTGTTCAGCTAATTGAGCTAAGTAACTATTGTCATCTTTATGTGTTTCCTTTATGTAATGTTTATATCACATTACTTTTTGTTAATATGCTGCAATCTATATTAATGTTTTCCAGTAATATTTTCCTTAAATTGATGCTTTGCATTTTTTTGCGAAACAGACTGAACTTGAATTTTTCTTGGTTTAGACCTCTCTGAGGATTAGCAATCAGGATTAAAGGCACCTAACCTAAGTCTCTTGAGTTAGATTCTTGTCATCAGTCATAGAAAGGTAGTACTTTTTTTAAACCAGCTATTATTGCTGAAAATAAAGCAAAATGTCAGAATCATGAGCCTTACTTTAGAGCTGAAATAGAAATTTGTATGAAACCCTGTGTTGTAACTAGAGTAAAGAAATCTTTCTATTGAAGATCTACTGCCTGCAACCATTGCTCTCCAATTCTGCAGTTCTGTAAAAAGCAAAAATACTGATAACCAAATCCAAGGCACAAGCAGTGCTTTAGCGTTCCAGGAGAACCTTGGTCCATGTTTTTCACTGAAACACACTGAAAATCTTCAGTGCGTCACACCTAGACCAGACAGTGATGGTGTGACAACCAAACCCCCTTCTCAGACAGGGAAGTGTAGATCGGTGCCACCAGATAAACAAATGTGTTACCTCCAATTCTATTACAGAAGCAGTGAAAATGTGTCACGTTTGCTTAACATTGATTCATTGAATGTCTAAGAGGAGCACTGGCAGATTGATTTAATTAACAGATGTACGAGGGCTGCTGATGTTTTTCAGAGTGAAATTTCCTTGCCTTTTGCTACAACCTATCAGGATGTCATTCTCAGGTGATAGAATGACAAGATATCAGACGATCTGCTACAGAAACTTTTCATTCTCAGTACTCTGTCTAAATATCTGTGTTAACGATAAATCCTTTATCACAACCACATTTTATTCTCTAGTCTTGTGGAAAAAAAAATGCACCTACTTCCTGACAAAAAAGTCAATAATTGGATCTCTTGGATTTTCCTCCAAGATGAAGGAGATTGATTATGATATTCTTTTGTTTGAACATTTATTTCATGTAAACAACCAACTCTTTAGATGCATGTATTACAAACCTTGCTGTTGACCTGTTTCCTGATTTCCACTGACTTCACCTTGGAAAAAAAAAAAGACATAGTATGATCCAATCTAAGACAGGTATCCACCTTAAACTCAAATTGTAGGTGTCTAGTAGCAGTTCCTTAAATGCTACATCATTAGATGTATTTCAACTATTCATAAGAAAATCTAATTCACTTAAGTGCTTAAATTAGGCAGTTAGAACATACTTCCACAGGACTTAAAAAAGTCACCTTGGTACTAGTGCTGAAACACCGCATCCTTCAGTTACTCATTGTTTTTTCTGAAATTTGAGAGAGTGGACCTAAATTTTAGGTTTAGTTTAAATTCTATTTAGAAGCTTAAATTAGCAAATACTAATGTTGTGTATATCTGTGTGTGTGTATGTATCTGTGAGGAAGGGAGAAAGAAAGTTCTGTCTCCCCAGCTTATAAACCACTTCAAAGTATGAAGTAATAACATCTCCTTTAGGCCTGCTGTCATGAGATCATTGTCATTTTGAGGAAAAAACAGAAGCAGAGAGAATTACATGTTTGTGTTACATGTGGCATACTCATTGTTGAGGCTGAGAGCAAGTGACCTCAGATGTGTGTAGACAGGGTACTGTTCATGTAGAACTGTGTCCCAGACCATGTCATGCATGAGAGGAATGCCTTTGAGCAGATCCAGTGAGACTTTTAAGAGGTAGCCTATTTTTTCTGCACATTAGAACTGTTTACAAGCCCAAGGCCTTGAAAAAGATAGTTTTAGATCTTCATGTTTCTCTGTCCCTCTCACCCATCTATTTATCTAGTGAAGGCTTGAAGTCTGCAAACAAATATGATTGCTGATGAGGTCACAACTTAGAGGACAGTATGCTGAGTAATCAATGAACAACAGGGGAATCTAGTCCACTAGTCACAATAATTTTCATACTGCTCAATAGGTACTTGCCCTGAGGCAATTATACTTCAAGAGCTGATATATATGACCATAGACATATTCAATTTAATTTCTCTCTGTGGTGTTGATGAAAAGTCATGGCTGAAAATAATTTTTTATAAGGAAAGTTCTGCATATACAAAAGAAATGTTATATTTTGGTAAACAGCCTAGAATACCAGCAAAATTGTTTGTAGTGTCCCATAGGTTCTGAGCCATTCCAGTTACTCCATGCGGAAAAGGTGACTTTGAAACTTAGAGGTAATTCTTGGCAGTTTTCCTGAACTCCATTAATACTTTCATAAGGAAAATGACTGCAGCTAAAAAACAGGTATAGAAACATTTCTTAGTGGAAACTAAGTGTTTAAGAATTCAATGTCACAACAATAAACACAGATGCTGGAGGACATATTTGATTTGCATTGTTATAACCACTCCAAATGATAGACCTGTGACTGATGTATCACTGAATTATACTGAAATATGTGTTCAATGGAAATATATAATAGCAACATAACATAGACTGTCTTTCTCTCTAGCTAATGAAAGACTTATCATAACTGATATTAAAAAAAAAAATCAAAGAAAGTTTGTGGAAGCAATAGTAATTTCAATGAAAATTCAGCTTAAAGTTGTATGCCTAAGTAATTTCTGAGGAAACCAGACTCTTATACTGCAGAAGTAGATATATGAAAACGGATCTGAAGAAAATTTCCCCATTTTATTGACCAATGATGAAATATAAATGGGAAAATAACACTATACTAAATGGAAAAATTTTTAGCTGAATGCTCTCATGTACCACATACACCAGATTTAATTTTCTGAGGATGGCAGGTTTTAAGTAATTTTTCTCAGTACACCAAAGTTAACACATTCTAAGATACTCTAAAAGAGGACATCCACAAAGTATTTAAAAAGGCAGAAATTTACCTTGGGGGTTACCTTCACAGGTAACCATCAAGGAATTCTTGCTCTAAAATTATTTTTAAATTTTCTTTTCAAACTTTTTTTGTCTTCAAATTATAACATTCAACATTTTAGACTATTTATACATTAGTCTGTATTAACCTATGCAGAGTGATAGAAAAATACATAGTTTGGGTGAACTGTCATACAGCTTAAAATCAGGAGAAAAGCAAGAATGGATGCAGGTTTTTTTCATTAACGATAACATTTTAAGACGGAGTTTTTCCTTTTAAGAAAAAAATTACAGAGAGAAACAAATAGGAAAAGGAGGAAAAAAGGAAGAAGGATACAGAAGGGGAAAGTTGGAGGAGAGAAAACAAAAGAACAAGAGATTTAACTTCACCCCAAATGAAGTGTGGATAACATTTCTCTCCACTTAGGATCCTAGAGTGTCTGTGATTTGTGTCAGGACCCTAATATCAATGACAAGTGATACACCTGGATTCCTGGTTTGTCCTCAGAATTACTTACAGTTAAATATACCTTGACCTATTTCTTGGCCTCATTTATTTGAAAAATGAATGAGTTAACTAAAAAAAGAAAACTATTTTGCTGGTTTAATTTTATTAATTACTCTGCAATGCAAGGTAAAAAATTCATCTAGTTTACAGTCAAACTAAAGAAAAATAAATACATTGGGTTTCTGTTTATGAATTGATCTTGCACTCGGTCACACAATTCGACTCCTTCATTAAGTTCAACCAGAGACAACACCAAAGTGCCTCATAGAGTAAAACAGATCAATGACTTAAGCTCCCATACTGGGAGAGACCTGACCCCAAACACTTTTATTTGGTATCATGCTGGAATCTTTATGATTTTTCTTTGCCTTTTCTTTTTCTTTCACTTAATTGTTGGCTTGTTTCTGCATTATTTATTCCTCTAGATTACATGAACATGTGAAATGGGGCATGTCTCACTCTTATAGAATTAAAAAGGAATTTTTTCTTAGAAAGTACTTTATAAAGAGAGAAATGTCACAGCTACATATTCTTGTTAATAAAAGACAAAATTCCTTGGTGTTATTTCAGTTTATTATGCTTAGTTTGTATTTCATAAGTATCAGGTTTGGATTCATATAATTTGCTTTGTTGGATGAAATCATGATTTATTTTAATGAGTAATCATCCTGGCAGGTCTCTTCTACTCATATTTACATAGATTACATCATGTTCTAATTTAAATAATTCCCCTATTCCCCTTGTTTGTATAGGAAATTGAAGCCTTCCAGCTTGACTTTAAGGATTTTGTATAATTACATTCCTACTTACTTTTGGGATCTTGTTTTCTATTTTCCCATTCACTTTCAAGGATCGCTGCCTTTCTCCTAAACTCTTTTGGGAGCTTTTCCTCTACCACTTCCTTTTTTTCATGTTTAAAAGGGTGTAAAATGTGTGTATGGGGGTGTGCGTGCGCAAAACAGCCTTGGCATGGTAACACTGAGTCTTGCAGCCAACCTCTTGTGGAGTCCCAAGCCCCAAGTAAGTGGGAAGAGTAAAATGAAGTTCATACCAGTCACTGTGTAGTTATTATGCATGAACTGCTGGGAAGAAAGTTATGTCTTAAAACTGTAGCTTTATAGATTTAAAACATTTATCTCTGAATCCTTGAAAGAGTTAGGGATTTGCACCTTTTCTTTCAAGATCCATTCAAATCTCTTCATAGAATATTTCATGATGCTCAATAACAAGTAAACTATAATTGATGTGGGATCTCATTCCCAAATATTCTCCAATAGTTTTGAAAAACACTGTCATCACAGACTAGTTAACATACACTTTCGTGTGGTTCTACAGATTTTCTCTGAAAATTGTATCACTTTTCTTTCGTGGAGAACCCTGCAGAAGGGCATGGGGAAATTTAGTATATGTTCTCCTGTCAGCATAGTTACAGTACAGTGAAGTACAGGAGTTAAGTATAAAACATTTTTAAGTTATTTTAGATATATGGGGGAATAAGCCATGCACCTAACCTACCATTAAAGGGATACAACTATTGACTCTGTCCAATGTTATGTTCCTCATATTCCCAGTTCCAGATCAGTAAAGCTTTATAAAATTTCTGCTCAGTACTACTTCTATTATATTCAGTTCATCAAATTATTATGTTAATATGCAGTAAATTAATGTTTTAAGAAGAGAAAGTGGAAAAAGTAAATAAGTCTGAATGAGTGAATTACCTCTCCAAAGTAAAGGTGGAAAGCATTCTCCAAATTTCTGAAAGGCAAATAGAGACTTAAGACAAATAGAGAGTTGTGTCATTTTGCTGAAATCAAATTATGTATACCACAATGTATGTAGATGACATACACATTCTAGATGGCCATTACACTATATGAACACCACCCTTATTTCATGTTTCTTTCCCTCTGATGGTAAAGATAATCTTAGAGGCTTCTTAGTGATATTTTGCAATAGAGCAGAGGTGCACAAAATTTATGTCACTTTTACAATGTTGTAAAAATATATGCAAGACAGTAATGAAAGGATCTGAAACAAATGAGAATATCCATAGTAGCAGATCATACCATAAGTAAAAGAATGTCTTAAAGAAAAACAAAAGCTCTAGAGTTCTGTATTCGGAGATTATCACTGAGTCTTTAAAAATATTGACTGTTCCCACATAAAATTGGTCATGCCTCGACCTCTTTCACTATCTTTCCTTTTCCCTCACTCTTGTTATTAAATACCCTGAAGAAATACAATGGATATTTTCATCAAGAAATATCAATTGTTCTCTGAAGAGATGAAAATAACCCTACCATCTCATAAAAATGTTTTGTTTATTTGTACTCTTATATTTTATTCATTAATAGTTTTAAATTACATGAAGATATCCAATTATGAATAGCAATAGACATAATGACATCCCTGGGCCTTTACAGAATGTCTACTAAGTTGTCCCCCTTTTGTGAAAAACAAAAAAAGAAAACAATTAGAGGAAATGATCCATTATTCCATAAAGTTCATAGGGGTAAATTTCAGCCCTTTCTGCATTCCTAAAATAAACAAATAAAAGTGAATTGGACACAGGGGAGGAACTTCATTACATTTCCTAATAATGGCATATTTGAGAGTCCATTAAGAGCAATACACAAATTAGTCTCCTCTGTCAAGATCTCATTTTAGAGAAAAGACAGGGGAACGAGAAAAGAATAAAGATTTTGTAAGGATAGAATTTTCCTTTTTATTGTTATGAGTCCTTTTTATTAACATGTATTAATACTGTCCAAGACGACATTATTCATCAGTCCTTTTACTTAAAGAATCTTGACCACTCCTAAATGCATTTACATGCGCATAATATAATGGGTTTTAATTCCACACATAATGTAAATGTAAAACTTTCTGGTTTCAAAATACGAGGGCAGACATGGATTCTCTCCAAAATCTAGGTTGAGATGTACAGAGTATACAAAGCAGGATGCAAACTGAAGCAGGCATCTCTGTACAGCCCCTTCTTCAGTTGCTACTAACTCTGTAGGAACCTACATTTGGATGTCCTATTACTATCATACTTAACAGTTCTGTGACTATCTCATATGTACATTTCATCCAAACCCAAAAATTGTGATTCTGTGACATACTTTTCACAAGAGACAGTGTCAAGGAGATCTTCTCTATGAGATCAGATGCTGCTGAAAAATTCAGTGCTACACCTTGTTTCAGAGCATCACCACAGTGAAAGGAGCCATCAGCTTTCCTACGTGTAACTGAGTTCAGTGTTTTGGTACTCTAACACAGATCTTGTGAGCGTGCAATCATTTAGGCACTGTATTAGATTGGTCTGGAAGATGCTCTAGTTCCCTTCAATTAAAGGTATATTAGTGTGGCTAAAGATTTATTGGGTACGAGCAAAGCTCTCTAAACTACATGTTGAGACAGTCCTTTGGAACGAGATGTTACCTGTGCTACAGTTTGTGGTGATGGTTCTTACATTAAACTGCCTTTATCACAGCCATCAGATTTTCTGTCTACCTCACCACCATATTGGATTAAGTTTGTGCACTGTACAAACTTTGACATATTCATTTGTATACCACATATACTTTTGAAATATCAATGACTGTTTGCAAAACTTATTGATCAGATTTTGATGTGGACCAGATGTTTCTAAAATTCCCAGCTTTTGAGGGTGCTACAAGAATAAAATACCTTCATTATTAAAATACCTTCATTATTGTTAGGATTCTTGTCCTCTCCATTTCAGGGAAGATAAGGTTTGTCCAACCCTGACTTTTCCTTATTATTTATCCTTACCTACTTTATTCTAACAACTGAGTGTCTGTGTTTTACAGTATTTTTTAAATTAACAGGAAGTTTAACCAAACCACGTTTGAATTACCAACACTGATTGTTTTCATATAACGAAAGAAAGTTCAATACTATTCCTCTGGGTGATATAATTTATAAGGTCTTGAGAATACATTTGGTAACAGTCTCTGGGGATAAATTGCTATGCAGATTTATAGAACTTTGTGCGTGAACAGAAATTCAAACATTCCTCTTAGGAGTCATAACTTATTTCATTCAAGACTATGAAAAGGTGACAAAGTTGGGTCAAACTTACTGCAGATTTGCTCAGAATCCTTAGGGGAAATGAAAGAAATAATGGTTTCTATAGCAACTAAATGCACTAACATTATGCTTATTAATTACACATATGAACAGCAGAAATTGCAGGAAACAAAACTGTGATGAGTCAGGACCTCACACTGGGAACAAGAAGCTATTACTTATAACAAAAATTGTGAGTCACTTTGTTCTTTCTTAGCCAGTAGGAAACAATAGCAGTAAAGCAGAAGCAGCTAATCAGTATCTGGTGTCCATAGGTACAATTTGATGTCATAGTTGGATTAGATACAGTTACTCTAACATGTGAATGCTCTCCTTCTGGGTTGTTTTTGTCTTTTTTTCCCCCCCTTAATTGAATTCCCATTAGGTAGATTTCATCATAATATTTAGGACCATGGACATGTCTTCCCTGATATTGTAGTCACTGTCCATAGGGCAGGGCAGGATTTGGTACTGTAGGACCCAGGTGTTGTTTCGTTTGTTGTTTTTTGTTTGTTTTTTTTTTTAGTGGGATCTATTGATTGTGAAACTTCTGATGTAATACCACTTTACAGTGAATAGTAACTTCCAATACCTGGCCTTGTAGGTCTGTTCACACTCTTGCCTTTTGTCAGTGATATTAAATGCTTTCTGAAATATATCACATTTACTATTTTCTCTTACCTGTTACTTCTATAGTTCTGTCTCTATAACAGAACAAGAAATCATTTTCTTTCTGGCAACATCAAGTCTTTGTATACCTGATCTACCTTCTACTTGTAAAATCATTATTCTCTCACAAACCTTTACCCATGCAATCTCTCCTTTCCTATCCTTTTGTGATATTGTCTCTTAAATTACAACAACAAATTTTCAGGAAATGCTAGAGATGCAGCTATTGTGAAAGAGCCATAACGTTTGATTTTCTTTGCTGTTTTTGAACTTTATAGGAGATTGGGATAAAGAAAATGTTTGGAACTTTAAAGATCTTAATGATGGATTTCGGCACAACCAAATAGCATGCCTGGAACTAAGTGGCAGCTGACACTGGAGATAATAATTGCAGCAAAGAATGCCAGACTGCAGTGTGCCTATAAACTGAACAACCTGTCACTGCTAGTAGTTGTTTTCCTATGGAAGAAAGATGGGGTACAGCAATGTGAATTCTAATAGGAGTAGGAGCTGTGCCAAAGTGATTTCTGTGCTAAACTTCTCTTCTGCCCTTCTGATTTGGAGTTATTCTGCTTGACAGACTGCAAGTGAATGCACTTGATAAAATTTCTCAGTGCTGGAGGTTGTGGTATGCTGGTCCCCTTAACCTTTACCAGTTCCACCCTTGGCAATTGCCTTCATCGGGATCCTTACCAGCAAGGTTGTCTGCAACCATTTGCAGGAGAAATTTGGGGCTGGCCGGGGAGCGTTTGCAGCTCATTTGCAGGCAGATGTAATCTCATGCTGACCACAATCCAAGCCCACCTTCCAAATCAGGGCAAACCTGTAGCCACAGTCAGCATCACACCAAAGCCAAAGTAATATGCCCTGCTTGGAGTGCTTTATATTATGCCAGCATGCTGATCTGGGGATTGGAGCACAAGCAAAAACAGTTTGACTTCTTGCACGAGGCTGTTTAGAGTCATATACTTGAGTCCAGGTACCATTTTAAAATCATCTAAATCAGTAAAGGGAGCAGAATGGAGGTGAAAATTTTTCTTGGTACACCTCCAAGTTTTGAACTGTTTCTGTTGCTAACTAAACTGTTACACAACTAGACCCCATCACATTTGCTACAGCTGTGTGGGCGTTAAGAGTTGAAGAAAAAGCTCTGAAAGAGTCACATGGTGTTATTGCCAGCTTTTGAGGAAAGCTAATAAAAACAACAGCTGGGGCTGGCAAACAAAGAAAATCTAAAATCCAGTACAGAATAACACTGGGAAAAAGGTAAAAGTCTTTTTATTTGTTTGGGGTTTTTTCGTTTTGGTTTTTTTATTTGTTTGTTTGTTTGTTTTGTTGCCTAAAATATTCAGGAAAAAAAAACTCTGGGGCAATTTAAGGAAGAGATAAGAGAAGGTTTTAATGAAGATACAAACCATGCGAGCGCCCCCTGACCCGGGTGTTATAATTTTGTAATGATGTCCAGCCAACTCCCATTCGTCCATCCCCTGGCCTTTGCCCCATTCTACCCCTGACCCGCCCCTCGGGAATTGAGTCTGGGGGCATTTTGGGACCCTCTCTTCCTCATTTTCTTCTTCACAGCACGTAAAGTCCTTGGAGGCTTTCCAAAGTCCTGGGTGATATCTTGTTGTCCAGGCCAGGGGGCAGATGTTCTTAAACAGAATGAAGGACTACCTTGAAAAGAAGACTAAATATGCTACTGGAATTTAGGGGAACTGATACGGAATTGGGGTAATAGGGTTAGGTATATGTGTAATTACTATGCTAAAGGGTTGATGGAGGACCTCTCTCTTCTTTAAGCTGACTTCCAGCCCAAAGAGCTCAGCCGCATCTGCAAAGCAGGATGTTAAACGCTGCAGGGCTGCTTCTGTGTGGGCAACAAGGGCGGCGTCATCAGCATAAAGCAGCTCCCGGACAAGATGGTTTAAGGTCTTGGTGTGGGCCTTCAGTCGCCTTAGATTGAATAGACTTCCATCAGTACGGTATCGAATGTAGATACTGTCCTGATCATCAAGGTCTGCTGTGGCCCTTTGGAGTATCATGCTAAAGAAGACGGTGAATAGGGTAGGAGTGAGAACGCAACCTTGTTTCACACCATTCTTAATTAAAAAGGGCTCAGAAAGTGTGTTGCCATGTCTGACTTGGCCGTGCTGATCCTCATGGAGTGAGATGATCATTTTAAGGAACTTGGGGGGACAACCTAAAGGTTCCAAAATCTGCCACAGACCTTTTCTGCTCACAGTATCAAAAGCCTTGGTGAGGTCGACAAAGGTTACATAGAGACCTTTGTTCTGTTCCCTACACTTCTCTTGCAGTTGTCTGAGGACAAATACCATGTCTGTGGTGCTCCTGTTGGCTCTGAAACCACACTGACTTTCAGATAGAATTCCTTCTGCTATAGTGGGTATTAGTCTATTCAAGAGTATTCTTGCCAGGATTTTGCTTCATTCGCGAAGCCTAGCCATGAATGAGTGCTAAAGGGTAAGGGATATAATACAGCTACTTGTAAAGTCTACATTCACTACATAACTACTTCTAAAACCTATAAAAATTAAAAAATCAAAAACTCCAAGGCAACAGTTTGTTTGTTTTTTCCAAAGACTCTTTGCAGGCTGCTTCTGGTAGAGAAAATCTTCAGCATTACGGTATTTAAAATGGCAGCTGTTGGTAGAAGATGACTTCCAGTCTGTACCAGTCTGTGCATTACCATATTGTTGCAGCTGGTATCAATGAACTTCAAACAGCCTTCAGCTTAGCCAGGCACATCGCATTCAACCTTGAAGAATGATGCACTAGAAATGCATAGAAACTAATGGCAAGATTGTGTTTCCCTGTCAAAAACTCATACACTTGGGTAGGTGATCAACTCATAATTTTTACGTAGGAAACTTATCTGTGCAGGAACTCTATGAAAACAAAATGAAAAAAACCCTGTCTCTCATTGTGCTCACAGCCTGACTCTTCAGACAAATGAGCATTGCTTCCCTCAGAAAAATGTATGTTAGTTGGTACAGAATGCCTTTTAAAAACTCATACAGAAGAGCAGAGAATAAATAATAAATGATAATAGCATATGACTCAAAGATCTTTAGATCTCAAAATGCTTTGTGTAGCTATCTTCATAACACTGAGAGGTGAAATAATTTACTTTGCATCACACAGCTGATCATAAGCAAGACCAGGAATAGTAGCAAGGTATCTTGAGACCAAATCCACTACCCTGTCTCCAGGACTCATTGTGGCTTCCATTACTGGCAGATAATGAATGTGAGAGACAAAGCACTGACAGTCCTAAGCTACAGTTAGTCAAATATTGCCCAGTTGTTTTGCACTTGAGGTCAAGAGAAAATCATGCTTAGCAAATTCCAAGATTTTCTAGTTGATCTTTGATCCTTATTTTGATTGTTTCACTTACTTTAAAGAGAGTCTGAAAAAAACCACCAAATCTGAAACTGGTATTCAGATCTTAGTTATTAGATTTTCAAATTTCTTTCGAAAAGCATTCTGTCTTTAAAATTTTTAGCAAGTCAAACCAGTTGTAGAAATATGTGGCTGTAAACAAATATGACTTAGTGACAAATATCACTTCATGTGACAAGATCTAGCAGGCAGACACTGTTGAATTTAAGAGTTGTTGTTTTCATAAGTCTGAGTTTTTTTCTCCTATGTCTGTTCCCCTCCCTCCCCCCCACTTTAGAAGAGATTTATTTTTAAAGAACAATTACAAAATAGGAAAAATATATTTTCTCAGGGAGGCTACAAAACAGAGAAGGACAGTCAAATTTGTTTTGCATGGTAGAACTAACCCAGTGGCTCAAAGAATATACTGGTGGATATTGCACAAATGAATATATGTAGGACAGTGGAAAAATTCTGGAGATCTTCAGTACAGTTCACAAAAGACTTATGTAGAAGTGCCAATAGAGCCATTGTCCCCATAGAGCTTTATTGAAACCACCCTAGACATATAAAGAAGCAGACTGTGACCATGAGTAGATAACTAGCTGTAATAGTAATGGGAAATGTCACTAAATGTCATTAGAGCCTGACATAACCTAAATGATGGCAGTATGTTTAGTATAATGGAAGGATATAATGAGAATATGGCATTTCCTTTAAGGACAGTAGCCGATTCAGACCAGCAAATTAATTTAGCAGTAATGGCCAGCTGAGTAGGAAAGTAACTGGTTGTACTGCCAAAACCCCTTTAGATTCATAGCAAACCTACAAACATAAAACTTTTAAAGGAAAAGAAAAGCAATCACTGTTATGAGGTGCAACAAGAGGTTGAAGTGCAGATTGTGAGAAAAGCACTGTGATAAAGCCCATTTCTTTTACAGTTTTACAAAAGATAGATAACTAAGGTTTCTAGCAAATACGGTGAATTTTAGTTTATTCATAAGAGCCACAGGAATTATATAAATTCCACGGAAGTCTTCTATTTCAAGTGGAAAACCATGGAATCCATTTTATTCTGGAAATCCATTTATCCCACCGAGTTCACTGTCTGAATAGGGAAAATCGAGTAACAAGCAGGGTCTAAAGATTAGCTGTACCTTACTTTTAAAGCAGAAGCCTTATGTTTGAAGTGAAAGAAGAGAAAGATGCCTTTGCAGTTTGCTAAGGATTTGGTTTTTGCTCTTTTGGTTGGTTTCTTTTCTACCTTTATATCTTGTGATAAAGGGGTACTGTTTCTGAATAAAGAGAAGTGACAGAAAAAATTACAGTAAAAAATAAACAGAATGAAAATGTAAAAATTAATTTAACAATGAGGAGGCTTTTTAATAGTTATGCTATTTGCTCCTAATCATCAAATGATAAATAAGTAGATTTGCAAATGTCCTTAAAATAGCTCAATATTTATCAGGGATATCAGCCGAGAGAAATCACTGTAATTCTCAACTCCCTAGCTTAAATTTCCGGTAGTCCTGCTGATATTAGAAACAATGGAAACCGTTTTTCCAAACTGCAGTTATGAGATGGTGAGCCAAACGTGTTCTTGGAGCAACTCTGCTGAAATCAGTGACACAACACCACTAATGAGTTTAGCTTTATATGCTCAGCCTTTGTAGGGACAACAAAAGAACTCTGCACTGTACAGCAGGACTAAAGCCATTTAATCTATGATTTTAGGAAGACATCTGGATCCCTTTCCCCCCATGGTGTGGGGCGCACCAGTTCTAGTTCCATTTCCATCTGAGGAACCATTTCCGACAGCTGAATGTGGATAGGAAGGGGGGACTCCAGCATCAGGGCTTTCTTCAGGTCCTGAGCCTGGAGGGGAGAGGTGCTCTCCCCTTCCCCCACCCACGTGGTCCCATGGCAGCCACAGAGACAGCACACCGGGCATGGAGAGGAGGCAAGAGAGAGTTTATTGTTGGGGGGGTTACATTTATAGGGTTAGGAGGATTCACAGAGTAACCAATTACAGGTCGCAGGAAGGGGTTAACAACCAATAGGAAGGGGTTAAAAGAGTCCAATGGGAAGACTTGGTAGCTTCTCAGGACATTTCTGAGATAACACTACTGTGGGGGGTCTTGGGAAGAAGAAAGTATGAGCCAGCAAAGAGACTACAAAAAATCATTTTGAAGCATGTTTAAACCAGAGTTTCTCATATAATGCAGATTTACTACCACAAAGACAGAAATTGAAAACTGTGGGGAAATAGGAAATATGTCAGGTTTCTGATATGCATTAGCTATGTTACCTGCCAGTGCTGAAAATCTTGATCTCCAGTACATGTTAAAAACCTGACATTAGACAATAAAATTGAAAATGTTAAGAAAAACAAAAATTAGTTTTTCAAAATTCTCATCTATTTGCATATTCTAGGCTGCACCATCATGGGGCAGGACACAGTTACAGCATATTTCTGCCCTCCCCACATCTGTAGAACTTCCAGTGATTTTAATAAGAGAGGGAACAAGCACCATGTCAGGAGGTGAGACCATTTCTAAGAGAAAAATCTGAGATTTCCCTCCAGCTCTTGAAAAGTATTAGGCAATTGGGATTGTGAAGCTTCAGTACTTTTTTACAGAGAAGGTTACTTTATCTCCTCATTCTCTAAAATAAGTGAGAGTTACTATATTTTTCCATTAAAAAAATACATAACAAGAAAGAAAAGGTAATACTTTCCAGATATTTCATCCCCTGACTCAAAATAAACTCAACTTCTTTTGAGTTGCAAAGAAAGCGTGTTGATACTCTGGAGAAGCAGGAGTTCTGCTGTAATATTTTACAAAGGAAGATGGAATGGCAAACAATACCCAAAATTATTAACAGGGGATATTTAGCAGTAAATGAGCAGCTCTGGAGATTCAGGGATCATCTGTATTGTGTTTCCTAGAGAGGAGGCACTGAACCATTATCCCTCTTCCAAAACATACATTTTTCCATGGACAAATGAAAGCAGAAGCTAATGCCTAAACCGAAGTACCTTGGACCTATGGTAACCAGAATATGGTCATGAAAACTGCAACACGGTTTGTTTACCATGGAATTTGCTTAGACTGCTAAACATGCAGACAAGTTTTATCCTTGGTCAGATCCTATTCTGAGTGCCTGTAATGACAATGTTAGCAGAGAAAGACAGTGGGTTTAATCCAACAGTTCTTATTCATGGTATCTGCAGTCTTTGCTGGAGGTGTTGTGGTGAACATATTTTTTAGGGGTGGGATAGAAAAATAATGATTTTTTTGAAATAAAAAAAAAACAAAAAACAACAACAACAAAAAAAGGCAAGCAAGAAGGCAGCTTTTTGAAAAGAATCACATGTATACAACTTTGCTGTAATACACAAGGGAAGTTCATTCAATTAGACTTTCTCTGGAGGTCATAGCAAATAATTATTGTTTGTACATTCTTTGTTATCACACATCTTTGGAAGTAACCTCTTAAAATCTAGTAATTCAGACCCTACAATAGTTATTGCCATCCTGAGATAAAGAATAAAAGAGGGGAGTAGATTTGAGCATTTGTTTTTGGGTGGGATGTCTAAAAATCTGGGAGAAGAAAAAGTGATTCTTAGGCAGAATGTCTAAATTTCCCCAGCCAGGGAAGGTATGGTTTCACTCCACTGGGTGATCCAGTTAGGCATGGATTTTATTTGACTGAATGTGGAGTTGATAAACCATAGGTACCCACAGGCATCAAAACTTTCTGATACTGATGATGAGCACTGTCAGCTCAGATGCACTTCTGGATATTGACAGATAACCAGGCTAAAGACAGTGAAGCTCCAGATGAGAGATGGGCTGTTATCAGCACAGATTAGGGTCACTCTGGGCAGATTAAGGTAATTAAATTAAGTGTCATGAGAAGCTTCATAACAGGTGAGACGACATCTAGTACTTTTAGATATCTATAGCAGTAGATCATGACAGGGAGCAAGCAATCCAATCCTTGTCTAGAGCCTAGCAGAGTTTGAGGCGACAGAGTCCCAGTGTAGGTGGAGTTAATAAGAGTAATCTTGGTAGAACTGACATTAGGTATTATGAGTATTGTCAAACTGAGTTATGAATCACTGTAAAGATTGCAAATGCCACCTTTCTACAGAATATATAATTTTCAGGAGCTCTAAAATAGATATTTAACACATACTTAATATAGTATTGGAGATTTAAAGACAAGGGCAAACAAAGGAACATCTTTTTGTCACCTAAGACATATCTGCTTTTGTTTAAAAAAATGAATCTTTCTTATTACTCTTAGTGGTTTTTTCTCTCTTAAGCTGAGAGAACTAGGTCTAATTATTCATCTGCCTTTAAAAATAAAGACCTCAGGTCCCAGACTAGTTTCATATAATAACTAATGTGTTCAGCATCAAAGAAAAACAGCTTTGTAAATGACAGTCATCCCTTTTCTATTGTAATGTCACTGACCCACATCTGATTATAGAGCACATTTGCCACAGTGGTTTGAAAGGTCAGGAATAATTTTTGCCTCACAAAAGCAAGTCAATAAGCAAGACTGAGTTTAGATACACAGATAATAAAAGCAGCTGCTAACATTTCCTTCCAACAAAGGGAAGTCTTTTCATCTTTCATGTTTGTCTTAAGTATACCAGCTGGTTAAAAAAGGTTGATATTTATCCAGTCTTACTACAGAGCAATATCAGAAATGACAGCACTTTCCTGCATTTAGTGAAAAAAAAGTATATTGAATTATGTAAAGATACCATTATTTACATAAATGTTGAATTTTTTAGCAGATTATTCCGTAGCGGTACAAGAATGCATATGCATTTACATATAACAGATTCATTTCATAACATAGTATTTGGCCAGTTTAATTTGTTCGTCATCTATGAGTTTACCTATTTGCATGTTACTCCTAGCATTATACCATAAATAAATTAAAGACCACAGTGGTCTAAAAGAGGTTTGCTTAGAAAGCCACCATTTAATATTCTTGGTGTTTTTTTTCTCCAAGTCTGATGATTTACTTTTACATGAATCACTGCTATGTTTCTATCTTTTCTGCTTGCATTTTTGTTATAACCTTTTACAAATTACAGTAGATTTAGAAATGATTATTTGATTCACAGGAAGTCTATATATTATAACATTCATGACAGAAATCTTTGAGCAGAAAATTATTTCCTTCCCAACTGAAGACCACAAAGGCAACAGTTTCCTCCTCTAGAACTTTAGCACTTTTCTTTGTGCAACTGAGAGGAGGCAGTATGTTAACTGATGTTCGCACACGACATGACTGTGAGAAAAGTACATCTGTTGCTATCAGTTTTCAAGCCAGCAAATTGCTCACATATTTAATGTGCGAGTGGGCACACACAGTTCCATAAAAATTCCCACCTGCCTAGAAACAACTAGGTACTTAAGAGCTTTACTGATGGCAATGAGGAACCAAGTTGTATCACATCGTCTCCCATCCATCTTTAGGAAGAGAAATACAGGCGTTTATTTGCCTCTGCCATTACTTTTTCTTTTTTTTTTTTCTTTTTGTCCCAACTGTCCACCCAGGGATTTCATTATTAAAAAAAAAATCTCTACAATTTCCTGTTTTAACTTTTTTTAAAAGTGGTCATTTGCATCCCTTATGTTTCAGTTACACTGAGAGAAGAGAAAAGAAAATCTCAGTGGGGTTAAATAGTTTTTTCCATACCATTATTTCTGCATGCATTATTAGATGACATTTTTAGCCACAAATCCTATCAAGTAACAGTAAGTCAAAGAAACGCAGCATAGCCAGTAAAGTTTTATGAGAATTTTCAACATTTTCAGTGACCACAATTTTGAGGTTTTGTTTTGTTAGTGTTTGGGTTATTTTTTTGTACAGGGAATATTAAAGGATAAAAATAACTTTGGCATGAATGGACTTTAGTGCTATTTCAAGTCATATACATGCTGAAGTATTCTGCTGAATTGTATCCTTTCTCTGACTGGTAAGAATTCAGAATGCATTCATTTTGGGCAAGAATTAGCAATGACTTGATTTGGGTTACTTTTAAAAGTTTCCACTACTGCTTTTCAGTAGTGCAATTTACGTTCCAGATGAGTAGATCTCTATGAGATTGCTTACAATAATGTCAACCCTTCTTTTTTTGTAAAGCTTGTTGCTTCTCTCTAGTTGTTTCTTCTCTAGTATCATTTGCAGGCTAGTTTGAGACCTTGACATCAGGAGGGCAGCTTCACTTTGTAGTAGCATCTGTAGGATCAAGATAAAACCCAACACAGACTTCTCTACTTCCCCCACATGAATTAATCAAAATAACTGTGATATGAAAAGTGTTCTGTTGTTTTTCCCTTTTTCTCTTCTAGAGCTGCTTGTAGTTACAGTAACTTGTTAGTGGACCTTAGGGATCTGAAAACTGCATACCAGAGCTGGTTCATGCCAATTATTATGTTGAGAGATGAAACTGCCTTGTATCATTTCATTTGTGGATATGAACAGCAGGTGAATGTTATAGTTTCTGATTTCCAATTATAAATCACAGAGACTGAAATCTCAGTTCTCTGAGTAAGGGTTGTAAACGCACTGGAGTGTGAGGAGACTACTGTTGCTTGTTAAAAGGAGTCTGAGATTAGAGTTTATTGATTTGTTGTTTTTTGTTTTGGTTTTTTTTTCCTCACCTCCCTGTCATAGTTAGCTTTTAAGACCAAAATTGAAAAATTATTCACTCTCCAATTGTGTAAGCTGTGAGAAGCCACTGGGGTAGAGATTGGAGACCCAGAGCTCTGCCCTGTTACGTAGTTGCCTTACTCACTGGAGTGGTGAGTCAATTTTCTCTTCTGGCTTAATTGTCATCTCCAGAGGTGAGAGATTAAGTATATTCTTGTCTTAAAGTTCTTCCATATCCTGCAACCTCAGAGTCTCTTGTGGACTGATCCTTTCAAACTGCACATAGAGAGTAGATTAAAGCCCTTTGGAAAGATGAAGGCATTAAATGTACAGTTTCTATACTTGATCAGTGGTATGCTGGATAAAAATATTTCTATGGCAGTGTTCTTAATTCACTTATTTGTTTGTTTCAGTCCAGATTTATATATGTTTGTTATTTTTCTCCAGCCAGAATATTTATGCTTGAAATGTATCTGTGAAGACCTGTGTGATACCTGAGTCTACAGACTAGATTAACGTGGATGGGTAAGGGCTAAGATTCTTCAGCTTTTGATGGTAGCAGTACATAAGAAATAACACCAAAAGGACTGGATTCAGTTATTGAAGGGAAATCTTCAGAATCAGAACAATTTTTTTCTGAAATAGATATTTTGCTAGCCATATTAGTAGTCTAGTTTTGGGCTTCCCAGTGCAAGAGAGACTGTACTTACTGAAATGAGTGTCCCACATACCACCAAAGAGATCAGGGAGATGGATCGCACAACACAGAAACTGAAGTCCGCTTAGAATAAAAGACTGAAGGTAGACATAGTGTACTCTACAGTCACTTAAAGGAAGGCTGAGGCATCTTGCATATACACTGGGAAAGGACAAAAAACCATGATCAAAAGTTGCAAAAAAGGAAATTCTGCTAAATATTAGGAAAAAAAGATCCCCATCAGAGGATCCAGCACAAGAACAGTTGCACAGAGATTCTACATTCTTGGAGATACTCAAATTACTGAGCAATGCCTGGCTATGTGACCTAAGTTGTCCTTCCTTTGAGTTAGGGGGCAAAGGGAAGGAAAGGCTGTATTCAAGACCTCCAGAAGTGTCTTCTGACCGAAATCACTCTGTTTGTCTATAATTATCACTCTGTTATAATTCTGCTCTACAAATTCATGATTTATGTTTCTCCCGTGTTTTAAATTTGGGGGATTGACTGTGAAGGGGTAACTTATTCAAGTCATATGCTAGTCTGAGCATATATGGTAATTTCTCCTAATGATACAGTATCTTATTCTGCTTGTCCGTGCAATTTTGTCTAGTAAGGTCTATGAAAATTGTCACTGAGTAGGTGACATATAATTTATCTTATGTGTATGCATCTCATACTAGGCTATTTTTAGGTTTTTTTAATCCTATTGACTGGGGATCAGCAAGGACCAATTTGAATTTAGCTCCACTGACAAGTATGAGGAAAAAAGAATATTCAGCTCTTACTTTTACCTAGTTTTTCAGAGTTATAACATTATGAGATGTACATTCACTGTCTGCAAAATAGCCACATACTAATGAAATCCCAAGGTAGATTTACCAAGAGAGGCATAGAGTAGAATACTGTGCTTCATTATGTCTTATGTTTATCTCTGGTGCATTATGCAGGTTCAATAAGAGACGCAAAGATTTTTGAAGGAAGTAGCGTAAGACTGATTGTCTTCCACTTTGAGTAGCCTTTTGTTTACCTAATACTATATGTGCAGAACAGTTCAAATACCTTTAAAAGTTTCAGTGCCATTTAAAAAAGAAAAGCATAAAAAGTATTTTAAAAAAATTCTGAAATTTTGAGATCTTCTCACAGAATTTTTAACCAACTTCCTTAAAGCAATGAAATTACGCATCTCAAAATGTTGGGATTTTTTTATAACAGGGAATAAATAACACACTGTAAAGGTTCTATCAAAGTTTTGCAACTACATAGTTGATACAACATGGTGTTTCATAAAAGACTATTCTGATTTAGGATGAACTATGAAAATCAAAGATCAGTATCAAGAAACTGTATTTCTAGGTTGCCAAAAATATGATATAAGATATTGAACTTTTCAGCTCACTATATGAATATGTAATTATATACGTACTTGATTAAAAGTTCTTTGTACATTGCAGTATCAGAAAACGACACTTCTACTTTCTTTTTATGTATAGTCATGCTCTTTTTTTGATCCTTTTTCTTTCATATTAATTAGGTTTCCCTCTGTATAAGTCTAGAAATAACAACAGTTATGCAGTTTGAAACCCTTATTTTTTTTTAAGGAGATAAAATATTTACTGTGACTCCACTGACTGGACTCTACATTATTGTGCAAAGGCTGTCTGTTTGCTCTGCAACTATGATTCAATGGTTCTAGTTCCAGAGGTAATAACTTTCGCTGCTCTGTTGCTTAAATTTGCAATTAGACTTCAAAACTCACGCAGATTGTTACCATGAGCCTGGGAATAACTGCACCAATGAAATGGCAAAAAATAATCTCAAGTAAATGAGGAAATGACCCTGGGTCCTGTTCTGGTAACCCATCACCAGTAGCCAGTTCTACCTTCAGTCTCCACTGACACCAGTGACTTTGGGCTCATTGGCATTTGGGTTAGAGCAAGCTGAATAAAGTTACATACTACATTGGGGAAAATTTGGGCCCTTTAGTCACATTAGTAGCTAATTGCTCTGCATCACTGAAGTCAGAGCTTGGAAAGCAGGTAAAGAAGTGAAGTTTTGGATCCACTTCCAACACTGCATATATCATCTACCCTCATTCAGAGAGTTTGGGAAAACTACCAGATCAGAAAGGTTGTATTTTTGGAATGCCTATGAAAGGGTCTAGATGACTGTATACTTTGCCCAAGTGCCTTGCACTTTAGTGCTGTTCTATTCTAAGTAGATGAACCTTAGCCATCACTAAACAGACTGAAGAATCATCTGCTTTTGATAACGTGACCTGGGATTTCCAGTCAGGCATCCCACTAGAAATGTGGGTTGCTCCGCTTACAGAGTATGAGGCATGAACAGAGTGGTGTTCGTTGGGCTCCCTGAGTTCAAAGTAAAAGGAGAGGGGAAAACCTGTTGGTGAGAGTGCTGTTGCAGTCTGGTCAAGTGTGGTGATTGCAGTCTGGTTGAGAGTGGTGGTTGCAGTCTGGTTCAGAGCAGTGGTCTGCAGTCTGGTTGAGTGGTGGTCTGCAGTCTTCCTCTGGATCCCATGAGTGGTTAAAAAAGTCCCAAGACCCTAAGATTATATATCCTCCTGTTCAAGCAGGAATGCCCAGTACCTCCCTCAGGGTGGGGAGTTCCACAATGGGTATGAGGACAGGAGCATCCTCTTATCTCACAGGTGTCTTAACACCCAGTTTATAGCCTGAGGAGTCAGGCATGCTCTGGGCAGAGGGTGTAAACGGTCTATTGATAACAGTTTCTGGGAAATGGCATGGAAGGCTATAGAATACACAGTTTTGGGTTACACCCATCCAGTGATGAACTGGTCCTAGCTGTTCTAACTAGGACACCTAGACATGTCAAAGAGCTGGAAAGCAGACAGTAGTAAACAGATCCAAGATTGTAACTGGGAATGGCAAAAAGCAAGGGCCAGGTGTTTCCTAGATGTGGTGCTCATTTTTACTATTCTTGTAATCAAATTTATGTCTGATTTTTTCGGGGGGGGGGGAGAAAATATTGAGTGCTCTTAGGCCATCAACAAGATTACAAGGGTGGGAGGGATATGTGTTGCCAAAATAAAGATGTAAAATGTGGGCACAATCGCAAAATTTTCCAAAAAAATCCTAATAATGTAGCTAAGGGAAACTCTTTCTAGTTACTCTAGTAGAAAAATAAGTAAAATTTTGTTGCCACACTTATCAATATTAGATTATTAAAGTCACTGGAAGATGAGGATCAAATAGGGCAGACAAGTCCCTTTTATGATAGCAAAGAAATTGAGAGTAGCAAAGAGAAATGAAAAGGACGGAGGTTCTTTTTTGCCCACTTTTGTTGTTTGCTTTTCTTTTTCTGTTTCATTTTGGTTTTGTGTTTTATTTTTAACTCACCATATTCACTTATTTCTTAGTGGCTTCAAATGTATTAATTTATATTAAAGGATAACATTAGCATGAAACTAGTTTTTGATTTTGTATCTAGTCTTTTTTTTTTGGGGGTGAAACCGGATCAAGATTTAGTTAAGTGTATATTGTCAGAATTCAAATGAGCTGCAATTAATTTCTACTCATGAAATTCTTATATTTTTATAATAACCATGGGGAAAAATTGTTACTGTATTTGCTGAAACATTTGTAACACGTTTGAGGAATAAAAAATCTCTTAGATTTCAGCTGAAGAGTCTATTCCTTGATATAAAAAAATATCTATGCTTGAGTGACCTAGCTAATGACGAATTCAAGGGAAAATTTTTCACTTCTCTAAACATAACTGCTAAACAAATATGTGCCTACAAGGCTTTTTATCACACCTCCCTTGAAAATGGAATGAACGGTTATGTAGCTGAATACAACTGCTTCATTACTCTGCTGCTCCTATCTAAGATATTGCCTCTGTCCTTGAGCAGACACCAGAAATCTTTGAAAATCCTCAGGGACAAAAAAGAGCATTTTAATGGGTGAACTTCTTTACATTTTGTTGCACTTTTCTCCTGTGTATACTATAAAGTATGTTGCAACATATCAAGATAACACGTACCATGTTTTGACTATGGACACTTACAAGAATTGTCAATGTTTGGGTTGTTTTGTTGTCAAGCAATGACAAATATGACTTTTAACAGTAAGTTCCTTTACAAGGCTAGGATGTCTAACTAACATTTGAGTAGCTGTTTCCATTGAATTACAGTACCATTAATCATCTCCACTAATTCAGTAAAAACACTGTCAATACGATAAAACATTTTTTTATTGAATTAATGAAAGTGGTTGGTTACTAATAGGATATGACTGCATTAGGGAAATGTATAAAGTAACATGATAGATTAACAAGGAAACATTTAATAAAGATTTCATATAATTTTTAACTCGTTCCAAATCCTATGAGAAAGGAATGAAAATATGTATTACGAAGAGAGTCACTGCATAAACTTGCTGAATATCACCACTTTACTATTTCCCTTGACAGTTTTTTGAGGGTGTCAGTACTTTGTTACAAAGGACTCAAGGGCCATGTAGTCTACCCTCACTCAGGTGGGTAAACTAAGACATATGTCTGACCCTTTCTTGATTTTCTGTTTTGTCATTTATAAAACGTGAAAAATTGCATGCACCCTTTGTTCTGTGCTACAAGATTTCCCAAAAGAAATACTGAACATGAGCCTTGCATTATTCATATACAGAGATTTTATCTTTCTGTGAGTAAAGATGCTCTAAACCCACCTCAAATAATGATGGTTTCTGTAGCCTCAGGCAACCCACTTATGGCCTTTCAGAAGGTGCACTTAAACTTTCCATTGGCTTTAGCTAATGTAATATCTGAGTTGTGGTATCTCTGCAATTCAGGTTGTTCACCTTAAGCTGAGCCTTAAGCTCAGTTTCTTCAGTGGTAGCGTAGTTGCAACAACTCTTGTATCTGTCCAGGCTGATTTCAGAATTAGTGACTTATTGGCCAGAAATCAATTTTTGTATGAGAATTAGTTAAAAATAAGAAATTCAATTGTTTCTTGAAAGGCAAAATGGTAACTTGCTGAGGATGTTTGAACACTGCAAAGTAACATAGCTACTATAACATGAAAAACAAAGTAATATAGTTAATTGTCCATGGAAGAGCTTTGTCTTTCTTTTGTGCTTACACATGCATAATGTATCAGTAAAGTCAATGAAGAGGTACTAAAGGGACAACAATTCTATCTGTAGAACACTGCATGCATTTAGCATTGGACATGTGCTAACACCAGCCATGCTGAAGCAAATAAGTTCTCTTCAGCATTACATCTTGAGAAAAATCCTCATCTGTGCGAGTGGCTCTCTTTATCTGAGGTTTATTTCAGTTTTGCTGCATGTGATAAAGGTTCTGGTTTATATGTGGTATTAAGTTTATAGTGATGATAAATAGATTTACCTTCCTATTGGAGAGAGATTAAAACATGTATAATTTTGCAATGTGTACAATTCTATCTGTCTTTGGCTCCCACCTGCCTATGACACACAAAGCATACCATATTGTGAAAAGGTACCATGTATACGTACCATGTACCTAGGAAATATATAAATATGAAGAGGTAATTTTCTTCAAATGAATATATCATGGTATGTTTGATGTATAAATGCTACAAAAAATTAATAAATTACTCGACACTTTTCACTTATGGTCCTTCCTAAAAGGGTGGAAGTATTGAGTTGAACAAACCCTAGTACTTTCAAGAGTAAAAATATATTTGTTCATATCCGTATTAACAGCTAAAAAAACCCCAAAACAAATGCAAGGCACCATGCCAAATTGTCTTCTTTACATGGACTGTGAAAGTGACTTTACATTCTGTGTCTCCACTAGACAATATTTGTCTTAGCAGAGTTAAAGGGAAGAAAGAATTTCTCGGACTCCTTTTTCTTTAAACAGAACACAGAAGAAAAGGTATAAAGTTTATACAATATAACAGAGCTTTATTGGAGATTGATTTACTTTATTTCAAGCTTGATAAACTCCATAAAGCAAAGTTTATTGTAAGAAACATCAAATTTGAACAGCGTTTTTGCCTAAAAAGAAGTAGGATGTTAAAGAAGGAAAAAACACTGTTTGTAGTGATAGGTCATAAACACAGAAGACAATTCTAATGTTTGGAAGCTTAGTATAATTCAAAATGCAAAAGATGTAATTTAGAAAATTCTATTGAATTTTATCACTTCTTTCATTGTAATATTGTGTAAAATATTAATTGTTCTACAAGATTAAGACTGATGACATACAGTTCTTTTAGAAGACTGCCTTTCTTCTCTCACAAACATTGTGATTTTTGATGGAAAATAATATCCAGTCTTTATTGGCTAAAAACATAAAAAGAGAAAAGTAGACAGGACACTGAAGAGGATGAAAATAAAAGAGCAGAAACTGAAAATGTAACATAATGCTTTTGCAGTAGTCTGAATTCTAGTTTAAAACAAAGTTTTATATGGCCAAGAACTGCTACGTGAGATACGTATGTTTTCAAAAGTCCTCTTACTAAAAAATTCTAAAAATCACAAGAAAAGCATTATAGTATTTCTTATCAATTCAATCCACCTATTTTGTTTGTTTGTTTGTTTGTTTTGTTCATTAATGTATAGGCATATATTAAAACTTTCTTATCAGTCTGAAACATTTTTAAACTTCTGGAAGGAATGCATAAATTCTCTCAGGCATTATTCCCATTGGTAAAATCACCAGGGAACTACATCATTGAAAGTTAGCATTAAATGTTTGTTTTGTTATACTTAAAATGACTTCTGTTTTTATTAAACAAATGTCAAGTGAAGAGCAGTATTAGAGCTATACATTTATCCTTGAATTATTAATCTTTCATGAAAGTAATAGTGCTAGAGAATTCACGTGTGTGCATTACCAGCAATGTATAAACTTCACTCCATGTGGCTTGCAGAAGATTCATTAGAGTCTTGGCAAAATATTTCCTTTTACAACACATTAAGATCTGCAAGATTTTTGTGAACTATTAATAATACCTATTTTCAATATGCTGATCAAGTCTCTTGTGGTGCTTGTTCTGCTGCAAAATGTGTTCAAAAAAGGAATACCTTTTTTCTAAAATTTAAATAACCTGGAGAGCTCAGTTAAAAATGAGAAAAAGAGAACAGTGCTTAAACATGTACGTTCCTCTTTTTAGCACCACTTCGAGTGCTTTAAAAAGTCTTGATAACACTTAAAAGCAGAATGATCTTGAATGTTTTACAACACAACTGATATTTAATTAGCCTCAAATCTGTGCTAGAAAGACATGTTTGTATACCCAGAGCACTACTCTATCCAAGAGAGAGCGTATTAGGGTTTATATCACCATTTCATTTCTCAGTGGTACATCTTATGGAATGCTGTGTTTGGGGCAGGGGGAAAGCAATCAGCTGGAAAGGACTCTGATGAGACAGAGTACAAAAAAACGATTCAAGGACAGCAACAAAAAAATGTTGAGATGACACTGTTGCTGTTTGAAATAGGACTGTTGAGATTTTAACATTCATACAGTATGCACGTCAACATCTGTGTATAGTTATTTTCAAACTGTTGATGACTTATATATGTCTACTTTCATGACACAGAGATGCAAGTACCAGACTAGTGGGAATGTGTATGACTTGCCTGCCTCACAAAATTCACACAATGACATGTTGATAAGTACAACGTTGTAATAGATAAAACTTCCAAAATACAAAGGGCTTTTAATATTTAAAAAAAAAAAGACAAAAAAAAAAAAAAAGACAGTGGAATACTCTCTTTGTACTCCAGTTTTGCAGATTAAGAATCAAGAATGTGAGCTATTTTAGTTGTTTGATATGGGTACTGGTGAGAACAGTTCCCAGAAGGATCTGAGTGCCCTCTCACCCCTTAGATAGATTCCACTAATGTAATCTCCATGCAAACAACTGATTTGTGCTGTGTGGATTTGGTTCAGTATATTAGGGTTCGTTTCTAGGTAGGATCTCTTCACATTTCTATGGCCTTTAAGGACATCATATGTGATAGCAATATGTATGGAAGGATCCAATAAGAAGAAAGATGAAATATTTGAGATGTAGAATTTAATTCTGTAATGGCATTAGTGTAATAAAAGAAAATAAACATTTCATTTCTATAAAGATGTACAACGTGGTTGTGGGCATAAGTGGAATGTTACTATTAAGTTAAATAAGACTGGATTCCCCACATGAATGTTTCTATCCTCCAAAAAACTGTATTGGGCATTTTTGCATCACTGACTCTTAGGTGTTGTCATATTTCTGAGTGTATGTCAGGGTAGGACATCAGGAAAAAAAAAGAGATAAAAAAGAGGACAGCTGTTTCCTACAGACAATATTATTACCTTTCTTTTACATTCTAGAAGCTACTAGACTTTTAGAAACATGTTGTAAAATAAAAACATTAATAATAATAATTAATAATTTTGATCAAAATAGTAGATGGAAGGTTTTTTTCTAGTCTTCTGTTTCTCCAACCCAAAATGTTAAACCAAGATTTTTTTCTCAAAAAATCACAGAACCAATTAAGTTGGATAAGACCTCTGAAATCGTCAAGTCCATCCTATGACTGAACACCACCATGTCAATTAGTCCATGGCACTTACTGTCACCTCCAGTCTTTCATTAAACACCTCCACGAGTGGTGACTCCACCACCTCCCTGCGCAGCCCATTCCAATGTTTAATTACCTCTCTGTGAAGAAATTCTTCTTGATGTCCAACCTAAACCTCACTTGGTGCAGCTTAAGTCTGTGTCCTCTTGTCCTGTTGCCAGTTGCCTGGAAGAAGAGACTGACTCCCATTTGGCTACAGTCTCCTTTCAGGTAGTTGTAGAGAGTGATAAGGTATCCCCTGAGCCTCCTCTTCAGGCTAAAGATTTCTCCTTTAAACCTTAGATTTCATTGGGTGGGGCTTGTCCTGTACAAAATCATTCCTCAAATATACTCTGCCTACTTTCAGCTGAGTAACAGACCTTGCTTTCCATGTCAAATAACCTAGAAATATTCATTATCTCAAGTAAGGAATTAATGTATGATCTCAATTATGAAATGCTCTTAGATAAAACCTGTCAAGCTCTCAATAAATGAATGAAACTCACAATGTCTCTAATTAGCAAAGCAAATATAAATAAAATTACTATAGTCCCTAAATTTAATTATCAATTCATGAAAATTGGTTTACTTCTCCCAGCACAATTTTTAAAAAACTGTAATTCATCTTTTAAGGATTCCTCTGTCTATGTAAAATACAGGATTAGGTATAAAAGCATTGACTTCTAAAAAATAAACTAGTTTCATCAGACTTTGAATTCCAGCCTCAATAAAAATATATATATAGACAAAATTCAACAAAGATGTACTTAGAGCTAGAATTGTGGAAACAGCAAAGACTAATGTAAAGTGCTGATGGAGTAGATATTCACGTATTTCATTTGCCTCCAAAATTTCCCAATAGATTTTTGGCCTTTCCTTATTAATACCATTGGAGAACAAACAAAAGAACCTTCCGCAATTACTATGACTACAAGAGGAATTTCTAATCACAAACTAATGCAGTAAGATTAAGTAGGTAGGGTTTGGAGCACTTTGTAGGAGAAGAGAAATGTCTATTTCTCTTCTTTCTCTCTCCCCGCAGTAAAGAGCTGATAAAAAGCCCCACTGTGATGTTTCACAAATGGCCTTTCTAGAAGAAATATCCCGTTCAGCACTTTCCATTGACTATAGCTCTGTCTTGGGATCAGAATCTGTCTTTCACTCTCTGCCTCCCTGTGACTGAACTACTCAGGGCTCGTTATTTGCCAAAACTATTTGCATGGTCTCAGTTAATGCTCCTGACCGCCAGCCCTCCACCCCCACCAAATGGTTAATTTCTGTGGATGTATCTATGCAGTTGTACACACTGAAAACTAGACATATGCAGTAAAGAAGTTACATGTGATAACAATAGCCAAGTACAGAGATTTTTAAATTCATATGCTATGCAGGTGTCAAATAATATTCACCATATTGTTAGAAGGACAGGATAAAAATAAAATATCTTTCTTGCATCATGAGTTAAAAGAACATGAGCTATAAGCACTGGGCTACCTGTCACAGCTCTTCCTGTTTGCCTTGTGTGTGAGTCTGCCTGTCTCATCATCTATCCTTCTCCCTGAATAGAAAGATAAAAATATCAATTACACCTTTTAAGGAGAGGTATATTTTTTGAAACAAAAAGTTTCTACCATGCTTATCTCTTCTTAGTTTAACCTTGTGGGTGGGACTCACTTAAGGCTTTTTGAGGCCAGTCTGCAAGATGTTTATGTTGTTCTGTTCCTCAAACTTCTGTGTGATAGTTCCCTTAATAGTTCTCTCTGCACCATACCTTAAGGCAGCAGTAAACTGCACAAAGCACCCTTTCTCTCCATCTGTGAGTATGTCACTCTGACTGTACAGATATCTGATTTTTTCAGAATCCTTCAGTGAAAATATATTTCACGTGGCAGCAGGCATGTCGCCATGGTAAAACTGTTCAGCGTGTAAACATTGTCAGGATGTCTGATCAAGCAGTGTGAAGACACTTTCTTTAGATCCGAGAGATACTGGTTCAAATCTTTTCTTCACAGTGTGCATAGCAGATAGCCTTTGACCAGGTACCTAAGCGTGATGGGACTCAGCTGAGAATTTCCATGTTCAGCACCAAAATCCAATTTAGTTATCAATGAGTGAATAAAATTGCCTTGGTGCCTGATGGTATTTTCCAGACTATGCCTGTAATCATCTCTATTTGAAGATGTCGAACATCTATGACCCTTAAACCTTCGTGGGACTGTAACAGGTATTTCTCTCTATCTTCCAAACAAGAAATAAACTGGAACCCATCCTTAAGGCGCTTCTAATTGAATTGACACCACAAACTGTAACAAGTCACTATCCACATTTTATGTGTTGCTTCAATATTTGGGTGCATATCCAAGATACCAGAGCCCTGTGACAAACCTCTCACTCTTCTTCAGCTCTCAAGATTATTTGGATTTCAGTAGTTTCCAGTATGTACAAGACACATGTGCTGTGAACAGTGAATACCACCACGCATAAATGCTCTCATGGGAGATCAATGTCTGGTGCCTTATTGTGCTTTAGCTCCCCCGCAGCAGAATGGTGAAGCAGAATTTTTTTTAATTTATAAGAGTGTGGTGAGGATACATTACATAAGCCTTTGCAGGGTGCAGATGTTCAGGCAATGCTAATATAATCCATTTAGAAAACTTAAGTTATTTGCTTAAATATTTTTGTGACTGACGGTTGTCTGTAATGCCTTTGTTTTCAGAAACAGTTTTCCACTTAAAAGATAAGCTATTAATGTGGAGATACATTATTGCCATTCTCGGTATTATGACCCTGACTTTTGAGTCTCTTTCAGCTATGTTACTTACATTTCTTAGTTTTATGTTGTTCCACTGAATGTTTCTATGTAAAAAAGGCTCTTCCAGGAATTTCATTAAGGTATTGGGAAGCCCAGTGTACTGGAGCTGAACTTTATTCCCAGAACTATCAGCAATCTGTCAGTGGTAAGGTTTCCTGGAATGATATCAAACCCCCTGCCTACTATAGCCAAAGGAATGGTGTTAGTCCCTCTCTAGCAAATTGTATTTAAGTGTAGTTTTCTGGGAAAGTGACAATTGTTTAGAAATCCCAGAGGCATAGGTACATTACTAAATCTTAGACAGTTAGACAGATTCCAAAGGCTATAACTGCTTTCTCGTACATCTATAAATTTACACAGTGGTGGAATTTGAGTACAGGGAAGGGTGAAGTGAGAATGAAGGTAAGGCTACATCTCTCCCAAAAAATTGAAATATATAGTTTTCCAAATATTTTCTAGACATCAGTTGATGGTAAATAAAGCAAGTAAAAGCTCAACTTTCTGGTTTTATATCTTTTTGTGTTGCAAATTAGAACGAATAGCTCAAACTGTTGGGTATGGTGTTAAGCTGTGTCAGGGGGGGTTTATGTTGAATATTAGGAAAAAATTTTTTAAAGACAGAGTAATCAGACATTGGAATGGGCTGCCTAGGGAAGTGGTGGATTCACCATCTCTGGAGGATTTTAAGTTGAGATTGGATGTGGCACTTAGTGCCATGGTCTAGTAACTACAACGGTGTTGGATCAAGGCTTGGACTTGATGATTTCGGAGGTCTTTTCCAACCCAGTTGATTCTATGATTCTATTCTATGAAACTGAAGTCTTTCTGTGGAACAAAATACGGAACAAAAAGGATCTGTTCAGAAAAGAAAAAAAAGAAATATTTGTTTCTGAAAAATTAAAAGACATGCTCATGAATATGAAATAATAAATGTGAAACAAAATATTTTGACATTAGTGAAGTTAAATGTTTTAACACTAGTCATATAAATGAGAAAGTCACAAGGCTTCCCTTTGACACTAATTTGATGATCAATATGACACATTTCTGCAAAACAATTTGATTACTAAAAAGCAGTATTTTATGCAGGAATTTTTTTATCCTTCTCTGGTTTGAAAAAAAAAAAAAAGTCTGGAAATAATTGTGAAACCACTCTCTTTGCCTAATTAATTCCTGGAAAAAATATTGCTTATATATGTTAATTCTTGAACTGTGTTAACCTTGAGAATGCTAGGTAAGCTTCTTCAGAAAAGCAAAAAGCAAAAATAACTGAGGGAATTACAGTGGAAGCCAAAAATTGGATCCAAGCTCCAGTAGCTTTAGAGAGGTTAATTTCTCAGTCTTATTCTCAGCCTTTTCACATGTTTGCTCTATTTGACAATAAGTTGTCAAAGCAGGAATTTTCATCCAAGTGACGTTCTTGACCATTACCAATTGACCCAAATTTATATATTTAAGAACTGAATGTTTCTTCACGTTCTCTACTCAAAATGGTTCTTAATTAGCATATAATAGCCATCACAGTAGAATAAAATAAAAATTATCATTTTGATTTTTCTCCTTTATATTATATCAAATGATCGTTGTTTGGGAGATCTTTGTCTCTAAACATTCAAAAGTACAGTGATTTATGCCAAGTAGAACACAGTCAGCAGAATAAGGGATCTGTTACCTCTGCGATTGCCTTTTTTTGCATAATGTAATTAAATAGATGCATACCAAAATAAAGATGATGTGCAATGAGTCCATTAATTGTACTAGTTGCATTTATTTTCATTCTTTTACAGTAAAAATTCATTTTTTAATGTAGATCCTTTACGCTTTCTTTGACTGCAATGGTGACTTTCACATGGCAGAGTACAATCATGCAGAATAAACACAGTCTGTGCACCAGTTTGTTGTCTTCCTTTTATTTTTTTTATAATTACAATTTCTAAAAGAACTGGCATTTTGATTGTTTAGGTATGCTCTCAGATTCCCAGTTTTCTGTGACTGGTGACAGTCTGTAGGAGTGATCTTCCTTACTTTAGAGGAAGACCAAGTAAAGAATCACCTAAGTGCGATGAGCATACACAAGTCCATGTGACCAGATAGAATGAATCCAAGGACACTGAGGGAGTTGCTTGACACAGCTGTGAGCCTACTTTTCACCATTTTCAAAAGTTTAAGGTGATTGGAAAAGTTCCTGATGGATAGAAAAAGGCAGATATCAAGCTTACTCTGAAGATAGGCTGGTCAACAGCAGAGAGCAATTTGACTATCTTCAGCCTCTAGCAATCTTAAGAAGCAGATCTTCCCAGAAGCTGTGGCCAAGCTAATGATGGATTATATAAATGGAAAGAGGCAGCATGACCAAGAATGAGTCACACCTGACCAAACTGATTGCCTTCTATGATGAGGTGACCAGCTGTACAGGTGAAGGGAGGCAGTGGATGAGGTTAACTTTGAATTTAGCAAGACTTTTGGCACAATCTCCCATGATATCTGTACAGCCAAACTGAAGATACGTGGTTGGATAAGTGGTCTACATCCTTCAAGTGCTTCAACTTCTGGGTCACTACCCTTGATACTGGCAATGCACTGCATAGTGTAAACCAACAGGCAGCTGGCCCTCTCTGCTAAGGACTTGTTGCTAACTCATGGGCAGGTGTTGTCCACCAGGATCCCCAGGTTTTTCTCTCCAGAGCTATTTTCCATCTCTGTGTTCTCCAGTATATGCACGAGGTTATTTCTGCCTAGGTGAAGGACTTCCCCTTGTTGAACTTCATGAAGTTCCCGCCAGCCCATTTCTTCCAACCTGTCAAGGTTCCTCTGGGTGGCAGCACGACTCTGGCATATCAGCCACTCCTCTTTTTGTGTCACCAGCTGACGTGCTAGGTGACACTGCCCCATCATGCAGAGCATTAATGGTGATTGAACAGGATCATGATACTTTGGGTCTGGCCAGTTTGCTATATTTCATAGCACGTCACTGTCTTTTCATGCAGCCCATATGCTAACAGCTTGTCCAGAAGGATCTTATAGCAGACAATGTGCAAAGATTTACTGATGTCCAAACAGGTAATATTCACTGCATTCCTCTCATCTACTAGGTCAGTAATTTCATCACAGAAGTTGGTAAAGAATTACTTTCTGTTGGTGAATCAATGCTGACTGCTTCTGGTACTCTTCATTTCTTTCATGTGTCTGGAAATAATTTCCAAGATTAGTTGCTCTATCACCTTCCCATGGATTGAGGTGATGCTTATCAACTTGCAGTTCCCTAGGTTCTCTTTCTTGACCTTCTTGAAGATAGGAATGAAATTTGCTTCCCTCAAGTCCTCAAGCATTTCTAGTCACCATCATCAATCAAAGATTTATAGAGAATGGTCTTGTAATGACATCACTCAGGACTCATATGTTCCTCAGGACCCATGGGCTCATGCTCATCCAGTTGGCTTAAGTATTCCCTGATCTAATTCTCTTGAGCTTAGAGGATGTAACCCTTGAATATTAACCGGTTTTCTTGGGCCCATATTCCCAAGTGACTCTTCTCAGAAGATCTTTGAAGAAGCCAAAGTCCAGTCTCCCAAAGTCCAGGGTTGTGAGCTTGATTTTTTCACTTCCTTTTTCCCTTCACGTTCATGAACTCCCCAATCTCATGGCTGCTGCATCTGAAGATGTCTTTGACCTTCACATCCTCACTGAGCCCCAACTTTGGTGAGTACGAGGTCCAGCAAAGCACCTGTCCTGTCTGACTCCTTTATCACTTGGAGGAGAAACTTGTCATTTATGCATTCTAGGAACCTCCTAGATTGCTTATGTTCTGCTATGTTGTCCATCTGTCCAGCAGATACAGGACTAGTTGAAATCCTCCATGAGGACCAGGGCCAGTGAACATGAGGGTACTCTTATTTGTCTGTAGAGGGCCTTGTACACTTCTTCCTGATTGGATAGCCTGATGTCCACTACAATGTTGGTCTTACTTCCCTTCTCTTTAATCAGGAACCATAAGCTCTCTGTTGGCTTATCATCCATGTGCAAGCAGTATAATGGATCTTATGAGTCTACATTCCTGTATATTATAGCACACAAACTGTACCTTTTCAACTTTGGGCTATGCAACTCTTTCTCTTCTTCTCACACTAATGTGTGATGAAGAGGTTATTTGCTTTCTTCTCTCTATGTCAAAGTTTCCTTTGCCAATTTTGTTTCTAAATCCCTCTTGCTCCTATGGTTAATACAGCTGATTTATTTTTGTCATCTGGCTTCATCTCAGAGCTTAACTCTTACAAATCTCCCTTGACATTGATATAACCTACTAGTCAATGGAAAACAGAACTCCCACAGGCCCTCAGGACCTGCATATATATGTGTGTGCTTGTGTCTGACAATCCCATGCTACCCACTAGGGTCTTCTACCATTTTTACTATTTTGATAGCATTAACTAGTTTCCATATGTGCCTTGGAATCCTTATATCCACTCAGAATGTAGATATTTCAGGTAAAAATATTCATAAAATAAGAGAAAGCTTCTGAAGTTCTGAGTTTCCCTTGAAGTATCATAAAGCAAGAATCTTAGGCCCAGCTAGGTACATTTAATTTTTAAAAACCCCTGACTGATTCCTTGAAATGCACATATATTTGTTCATTCCAGTTTAATCATTTTGTTGTTAGATCTTTGTTGGGAGATCACAATTGTTTAAATACTCTCATGTAGACTGCTGGATTGGCAAAACAAATGCTCCAAATGGTGAATATATCTGGTACTCTGGCAGCAATACACTCTGAATCCACACTAATTTTAAATTATAGTTCCAGACAGAACATCGTTTTGTTTCTGTTCTCAAGTGGAGATCCACTGTATGCAGAAATATTGAACATAAGAAAGAACACATGATTACTTTTTCAGGTTGCTAAAACTTTGATAACAAGTGTGCTGAAAATAATACTCCACTTAGTTTCCATGACAAAGAGTCTCATAATATGGTAGACTGAATCATGCCTGAGTCTGTTTGCTTAGGTGTGTGTATATATATATGTATATACACAATATCCAGAGCCAGAATGACAGTGTCAGAGGGAGAAAGTAGAAGAAGAAAAATGAGGAAAATCTAAAATAATTATTAGAAATATTAAAAGTAAGTAATGAAATTAGATGTAGTTTAAGTTCCTTCAATCTTAAGGCCCAGGTCATGTTGCTACTGCACTGATACTCTTTTGCTGCATTTGTAAGTTCAAGTAGTATTCAGCAGTAAGTTTCTGCTCAGCCTCTTGTATTGTGCTTCAAGTTGCCAAACTTGTGTCTTCTTTACACGCTGAATTAGTTTAATTTTCAAAAAAACCCAGGACTGATGTAGAATGTTTTTCTTCATGTGACAGCGTTCTCAAACATGTCCCAACAATGTGTGCATGCAGGCCAGAAAGCCGATCATATCCTGGGCCGCATGAAATGAAGGCCAAAAGAACTGATTCTCCCTGTCTACTCTGCCCTTGTGAGACCCCACCTAGAGTACTGTATCCAGACCTGGAGCCTCCCAGCTAAAGAAAGATGGCCTCCTGGAGGAAGTCCAAAGTAGGATCATAGGGATGGAGCACCTCTCCTATGAAGACAGGCTGAGGGAGTTGAGGTTGTTCAGCCTGGAGAAGAAAAGGCTCTGGAGGGACATTAGAGCAGCCTTCCAGTACCTAAAGGGGGCTTACAAGAAGGCTGGAGAGGGAATTTTGCAAGGGCAAGTGGGCTTTAAGCTGCAGAAAGTTAGATTTAGATTAGATATTAAAAAAAATTCTTTACTGTGAGGGTGATGAGGCACTGGAACAGGTCCAGAGAAGTTGTGGATACCCCATCCCTGGAAGTTTTCAAGGCCAGTTTGTACAGGGCCCTGAACAACCTGGTCTAGTGGAAGGTTTCTTACCTGTGGCAGGAAGGTTGGAACTAAAGGATCTTTAAGGTCCTTTCCAATCTAAACCGTTCTATGATTCTACCATCTCTTGTGAGCAGCACAACGTGCTTGACCGCTTTTGTTTAGCAAGTGCAGTGAGCTGCAAGGGGACAAAGAGGGCAGGAACTCACAGTGATTGATCTCTCTAAGCCTGCAACAGATATATTCTAATTCTGACAGCATCCAATAATATGTATTGCTTTTAGCTTGCACTTTTTCCACAGTGATTTTTTTAAACAAAGTCTTTGGGTTTAAGCAGACTCTGAGAACAACAGTTTTCATTCAGCATGATATTTACCTGACTGCTGAAATATAAGTGTGTATTTGAGAACTATGCTGAAGCAAAGTGTGTTATTTTAATTTAATTTCTTTAGAGCTGTAATACTGTAAAAGAGGAATAAAGCAGCAACAAATTAAGCTCTAAATGACAAACATATGTCTCTGTAATAGGAAAGTATAAAATATGTGAGATTTTGATGATTGCAAGTAATTGTGAATATGATTTTTAATATGATTGCAAGTAATTTAACACTTTCCAAATTGTGCAATAATAGATGATTATCAGGCTAATTAATCTGAAATATTCCAGTTCCTCCATTTTTGCAATCAATTTAGATAATTTCAATCCTTAATTGAACATGTAAGAAACTTATTTTATTTGACCTTCATTAGATTTGACAGAGGTGTATAAATCATGGGGTATGAAAAGCATGATGTATTCCAGGTATCACCATAATTCTACAGACTTTCTGTAAGTTTTAAAAAAGTATAAAAACACCCCCAAACAACCAACATTAATTATTCTGGTATTATAGCTCATGAAAAATTGTACCTTGCTGTTCCATCTATTCCTCACATGAAATACATGAGATAGGGATAGATATTAAAGAATCTAACCATAAATGCCTAAGAAAAGCCCTGTACTTGGATTCTGTGATATGAAATCCTGAGTTAATATACGCTTATACTAGAGATTCTGGACTTTGTAGAGTATATTGACTTGTTTGATGGAAGGTAATTTTTTTTATTGCTATTTGTATTGCTGGTTTGATGAATATATTAATAACAGTATTAATGCACTAATGTTAGCATATCTTTAACAAATAGTTTAATTTTATTACTTTAGTGATTGGAACTTCTGTTATTATTGCATTTTCATAATATAGCAAGTCTGTTTCAATGGTTTAAGCCATCTGCTTCTTGAAGCTGATACTTTCAAGCTCTATTAATTATTTTTCCATTTACTGTTTATATTATAAAACATTCCTGATGAGAAACTCATATTCATTCATGTATTTCTTTCTCATAATTGTTAGCAGTTTTCATATACCTCCAATGCAATAATGCTTAAAATATGCAAGGCTTCTTCATAGTAGAAAGTTAGCACAGATCGTTAAAGTCAATTTTAACTCATGTCTGCTCTGAAGGGCATAAAGTCAAGAGAGATACAGAAAGGAGAGAAAATTATATAAAAGAGGTAAAATAATAAAGCATGCAATGAGATCCAAGTAACAGGAAACACCAGTAGGCAAATACTGTCTTGGTTATAATCTCTGATTGCTTGACTAAGTTTATTTTTATTTTAATGTTAAAATATACCATAATATCTGTCATCCTCATTATATTCATAGATAACATCAATAGCAGGATAAGCAACAATAGCAGGCTAAGCCTTCTACAGTTATACATAGCCCCTTTCTCTTCTAGCTAATTAAAATTTTTCAGATCTTATAGAAAAAATATTGTCTATTTCATCAGTGAGTTGTGGTACTGATGTGGTTGATTTCACTACGTTTTCTTGAAATAAAAGACCGTTTAATTGTGAGGACCATTATGTCTACATGAGAAGATAACAAAACTGAAATCAGAAGGAAGAAAAAAAGTAAAAATGCTATGTAAAGAAAAAAGCAGGGAGATGCTATAAAACTTCAACTGAAGAAGATGAAATGGAAAGGTACAATGAATCTGATATGGTGAGATCAAAGGCTGGGACAGGACCTGGAATACTCAGCAGCTCCATTTTGTTTGAGCTGGGAAGAATATGAAAGATATTTTGCTAAGTAAGAGAGAAGTTGGATGAAACTTTGTTTTCAAATCAAAGAGAAAAAGGTTGGTCTTAAAAGTATTGTGAAATAGAAAGCAAAAGGACTAGTGGTTTAGATATATCAAAATACAAGAGCTGAAAATATTTTCTGGGGTTGCAGGTCGGTATTTTCAGAATCTTACAGTTCAATACTACTATAAAAATAAGGTCTTAGACTGTATCTAAGTCTAATATGTCAGTGACAGTTCATAGTTTGTCATAACAAACACTGAAGGCATCTATAACACAGAAATCTGTGTCTGAATGAGTGTCCTAGTTACGAGGGCCAGGACCAGTTTATCACTATGTGGGTATAACCAAAACTGTGTATTCTACACCCTCTTATGTCTTTTCTGATGGACAGTTGATAATGGATCATTTGCAGCAGCTGCCCAGGGCACACCTAACACTTCAGGCTGCAAGCTGGGCGTTAAAGAACTGTGGGAGGAGTGTTTCTTTGTCTTCACACCAATGACTCAGCTGTGATAACTCCCCTCTGGGGAGGTATCAGCACCTTCACACCCAGCCTGAGGTGTCATCTCTGCTAATGGCCCAGACTGGACTGGCATAAAATAGGCAGCTGCAACGACCCAGACCATCAAAGACTCAAAAAATATCCCATGACTCATAGAGTTAAATCATCCATTGTGAAACTCCTCGCCCTGGTGGAGGTATTGGGTATTCCCACTTGAACCTGAGCATATATAATCTTGGGATTTGGGGACTTCTGGTACCACTTGTTGGATCGAGAGTAGGACCAGAACTCCAACAGGACTGCCATTCTCAACAAGACTGTGGTCATTACTACAACAGAACTACGACCATCATCTGGACCAACAGGTTTCCTTTCCTTTTACTTTTTCCCCAGGGGGCCACATGGTGCTCAGCACATGGGCCAACGAGCACTGTTCTGTTCTTGTCCCAGGGTGCTGGGTTATACATCTGGTTTTGGGGGTTAAAACCAGTTTTTTCTGTGTATCATTGCATGTATTGTAATTTATTTTTAGTAAATTGTAACTCTGATTTATAATCTCTCTCTGGAGTTGGTTTCATTTCTCCTGCAGGTTTACTTTTAAACCAGTACAATGAGCCAACTTAGTTAATATAGTCAACGGAGTCTGGGGATGATACATCTCTTAATGAAGTAGATATTTAAATAGATTTAAATAGATGAATCATAAACCATACAAAATAGATATTTTCTACACCAACTACAAAGAGAAAAGAGAGTAGACATTTGGAATGACTATGGGATTCATGGATTCAGAGTAACTTTTGAAGTTAATCATATATCTCAATAAAATGCTGAAATTAATCTAAATATGAGATACTGACTTTAAAATGGAATTTATTGGTAGTGTGTTTAATTAATGAGAAAACCATTCAGTCATGAGGCATATATTTGTAGTATATACCAAAATCCCTTTGGTAAAAAAAGTAGTTGGAAAGATTTAAGCCCATATGAAGAAAGAAAGAATAAAGAATTTAAAAGTTCCTAAAGTTATAAATTTCTAAATTAACAAAAAATTCTATAAATTCCATGATACCCTGAGTTTCCTCACACAGAAGTATTGTTTTTCATTATTCTTATAAGGTTTCAGCAGCATAACATGGCCCTAAGAAGCAGCTTACCATTTAATATGCTTAACTTGCCAGGCTTTGGTTACGTAGTACTTGTCACTACCTTCTTTAATTTAGCACAGATATCAAAAGGAAAGAAAGTATCAGAACATTTTTGGCAGCAGATTTTGAATAACACATTCTCTTGCAATGCAGGCATATAACACGACTAAGCCTTCCTCTGCTTAGCTGTGATCATACCACAGTTCTCAGAAAAAGAAGCAAAGCATTATAAAAGCATAATATTTCAGTGAGCACTTGAAAAGAATGACACGTGAAATATATTTGCATCACTTTAGGAATAAACACCCTTGAATAGAAGAATAAGTTAAAGAGCTAATTTTAAAGCACTAACTAAACATCTAGCCTAAGGTATGATTATCCTTCCTCTCTCCATTGACTCTGCAACCATCTACACTGCTAGATAGTGGTAAAGACACAGACATACTGAATGGGTAAGTTGGAAGTAGCAAAAGTTGAGATGAATCTGTCCTGAAATGGTAGAGCTAAGTGTATAGGATTATTACTGCAATAAATAATCCCAAATGAAACAACTATAATAAGGTATCAGTTTTTGGTTGTTGCCTCCACATAATTTAGACTATGTATCTGCAATTCTAGAATATCTTGTTCTTGTGCTTTCTCAAGCTGGTCAGAATTAGAAATGCAGGATACCCAAAATATTCAGCAATTATAAGTGGATTTTATCCAGACTACTCTCTGTAGGAAGACGCACACAGTATGCTGCAATCATGAGTTTATTTGTACCTTGTGGGAGCTTTACTTAAGAATCGTCACAGGCTAATACTGGTAAGAGAATAAGACTGAACTATTCTGTAAATTAAGAATTTGCATTTCTTTTTTCAAACGCAGAAAGCAACTTTATACCTGTTTGCTGAACAGATACAAAATAAACAAAGGAAATTATCATGTTTACTTGCTAACACATTTTTGTGAATATTGAGAGGATATTTTTTGGTTGAAATTCACTTGAATGACTAATAAGGGACCACATCTTGCTCTGTGTCTCTTATAGTTGAAGAAAGGTAAGAGCATGTCATTTACCAGGCCAGTGAAACCTGACTGCCTGGATCATTTTGTGACACTCGCTAGCTCAACTGAAAGGGGAAGTAACCTGAGCTCTTCTCAGAAAAAGATCTATTCATGAGAGTAATTTTTTTTCTTCCATTCCAGAAAAAGCTTCATTGCCGTCTTCAATGAGTTCTTTATCCAAATGTTATTCTATTCATGGAAGTGAGGCTGCCTTAAGTGAACAAGATGAGAGAAATGTCCTGATATTTTCCTGGCTGCTTTCGCTGTATACAATGAATGTTCAAGACATTATTGAGACCCATGACTGCATTCTATCCTACAGCACTTCTACCTTTTAAAATCCACATTGCAAAGATTTTTTCCACATCTCAAATCTCCAACAAATCTCTCTCTATTAAATCTTAGAGATGCATAGCAAAAAAATTTACAGAAAATACATTGTATGGTAACTTTTTTTTTTTTTTTTTTGTAAACTATGTCTTCAATCTCTGCTCTATAGAATTACTGAACATGAGGGTTTTTTTCTGGTGCCAGCAATGCAAACAAGGAATGACCTATTAAAGTAATCAGAGTCAAACACAGGAAGATCTGATGTGACAGGAGAATCATGTCCTTTTCATTTTCTACCTCCTTCACAAAAGAAAGAGTATTTTCAATTTTAATCTAAATTCATTAATGCCCCTGGATTTTAGGATGTTGTATACAGAGTCAGCTCAAGTTTATTAATAATTAGTGGTCTTCCAATGGGACACACCTCCTCTATTGTATCCATGAAAAAACTACTACTCTGAGGCCTGATTGCGTTTCATTCCCTTCATATCAACTTAATATTATTTATTGGCATCACTTGTAGTGTTACTATTGTTCTCAAAATATCATGTCCTTTTCCATCCTTTGTGTTATTTACCTACTTACGAAGATGCTTTCTTTCTAGCAAATCTTTCCTATTATATTGTTAGAGTTCAGTTAAGACCCATTTCTTAAAGACCCTGCTGTTGAACACTTTCACTTGTAGCTGAGATTAACAAGACCACTCAACATCTTCAGCAAAAGCTCGGTGCCTTGCAAGATTGATCCTTTTGTGGTTTCCTTGCAGCATTGATTCTTTTGTTGTTTCCTTTCTTCTTCATCCTGTCATTTCTGTGCTATTATAGAGTAGAGAAGGGTCAGCTCCTCCTCCAGCTTCTTTTCACTGCTTTCATTTGCAGAGGATACAAAGTTCTGCAAAAGACAGGAAAATATCTGCATAATGCAGGAGCAATGCTCCCCTATTGCATATGACCCACCACTTCCCTGCCTATAGATTCCAGTGCAAAGGGGGTATCTGATCATGGCATACTACCATTTTCAAAAATGTCCTGTACATGAATGCAAACCACTTAAACCTATTGAGCAGAAAATGTACTAGTCTGAGCCATGGAGGAATCACATATTTTTGAAAGACAGGGTAACAAAACTTTGTTCTTGGCCTTCTGTGATCACAGGCTTGCATACTTATGCATTTCTGAGAGATAGACCAAAAAACATTCTGATTTGTTCAGTCATGAAATTTTGGAAAATTCACCCTTCAGCAAAAATTTCTGATTCTAAATAGAGAATTGATATTATTTATTGGCAAAGTAAATAGGCTTATACAACACGTTTTTGAAGGGGAAAAATCACCCCATCCCCAAAACCCCAAAATATTCTGAAATGGGCTCAGGGATTAATAACTTGTGACGCTGTGTGTAAAATGGGATTTAATGTATTTTGTATTCAATATATCTCATCTTTTATTTAGGAAATCATGATCAAGCCTGAGGTTTTCTTCATTTCTCTGAAGGAAAATTTATCTTTGATTTGTAAAGAATATGTGCTCTACAGAGGCAATAAAAATTTGAATTATTTTGCTGTGTACTCAAAAGAGTGAATATTTTATGCTTTCACTGAATTTCCAAAATGTTTTCATCATGTTTATCATCCATATAAAATACCTAGTGTTGTACATTGCATGGAAGATTTCCATGTGGAGGAGTAGTAAGTGGAAGATTATGAGTGTTTTAGTAATCCTGGTTCTGGAAGGCAGATTTGAAGTGTAACTCACAGTACCAGGAAACAGGTCCACCCTTTTAAAGCTGGATCAGCTGCATACTAATCAGGACTCTTTCAAATAGATCGTACCAGGCTTATACCACATATCTACAGACTTCAGCGTGTCACTGTATGCATTGCGCTGTTAAATTAATGGATCCATTTTTAGAGTAGAAGGGTGTCAGGCCAATGTCTTAGTACATATTTGAATTGCTTACTAATGTCTTACAAAGATGAAAAAGAACCCAAGTTTATTTGATATTTCTACAATCTTTACTTTACAGATGTTTATGTTTGCTTTTATTGGAGTAGCCGCTCAAGCTAAATGAGTGGATTGTCAGTGTCAACTGTTTTTCTTCCTTGTCTTAACTACTTTCACGTAGCTAGGTACCTGGTTGACACAGAAAATCTATTTGAAAATCTACAATGATTGCACAGTTAGATATTTGCACAATGTTCTGCTGCTCTGCATACTTATCTTTGACCTTCAATGGTTACCAAGTACATAATTTTCCATCTTACTTAAAATTAAACACCCAGGAGATGAAAAGAGGGCTCCAATAAGTCTAAGTTACATGCATGACCTAGCTAGAGAGCCAGTGAGGGACAGAATGGCCTTTCTTTGTGGAAGTATTCTCATTTCTGATTTGTTTCAGCTAATATTCATCTGAAAATAATAAAGGTGAAGTCTTGCAGCTTATGGTCAAAGCACAGTGCAAGGCCATAGATATACCAGAGAATCAAATCTTTAAAAAAGTCTCCCTCACCTTTTCAAGATATTCTTTCAAAGGATAAGGCTACCCACATTTATTTTAAAACTTTTGTAGGATGGGCCAAGTGCAAAACTATAACTGTACTTCTGTTAAATATACGCAGCAGTGAAAGAACTCACAGGAAATCAAGCTCATCCTTTGCCTTCTGAGGTCTCTTTTAATTCAGTTGCCCTGCCTCACACACAGTAAAGCTTTTAGCACTGTATTTTTGAGAGTCTTAAGATGGGAGTTTTCTCAGAGTAGAGGAAACTGAGTGTCATTCCTTTTATTCCTTTATCATACAAGGGTAAGACAGTTTCTCTTGAGCAGTCAGGCCTCAACTTTTTTATCATCACCTTGAAAACCAACTGGAAATCAATGCAGATTATAAATCACAGGTGTAATATACTATAATGAAAAAATATTATGTAAATAATCAAGCAACAGCATTCCTTCATTGCTATGGTTTTCTGCACTGTTAAGATATGCAGGGTGCACATATACACAGTGAACTTCTGAAGTCAAATACATAGGTGAAATGAAACGTGTTTAGAAAAGAAAAAGGGAAACAGAGAATAAAGAATATTTTCAGTAAGTGAAAATAGCTACAGAAATAAGACAAGATGCAGTCACAATTCACAAAAGAAGATGCAGAAAAATGACCCTTACAAGTGATAGTAGAACACAGTACTTTGTTTTGGGTTTGGTTTGAATGGTAAAGCAATTATATATGTCCTTAACTTTAAGTGTATGCTAGTCATACACTTAAATTCATCAAATTCATACACTTAAAATTCATCAAATGCTTAACTTCCTGTTTAAGGTCAAAATAAGTGTAGGTTGTCCAATTCAAACCCACATCAGTGTCATACAATTAGACAATAGGGAGAAGCTTTCTGGTTTTAGCCAGAAATAGATGTTGGGAAGCTTGAAAACATTTTTGCTGTTTCTTCAACAAATATATTTCTACAGACACAGCATAAATGAAGATCCTTGTGCTAACTATTGGGGGGAAAATATCTTACCACAAACACCACAGAATCACAGAATGGTTGAGGTTAGAATGGGACCTCTGAAGATCATCTGGTCCAACCAGGGCCGCCTAAAGCACGTTGTCCAGGCCCACGGTCAAAGAGCTTTTTAATATCTCTGAGGATGGAGACTCCATAACCTCCCTAGGCAGCTTGTGCCAGTGCTCAGTCCCCCCACTTCCCCCCCCGGTGAAAAAGTGTTTCCTGATGTTCAGGGGGAACTTCCTGTGTTTCAGTTTGTGCCTGTTACCTCTGCTCCTGTCACTGGGCACCACCAAGAAGAGCCTGGCTCTGTCCTTTCTGCACCCTCCCTCCAGATGTTTATATATGTTGATGTGATTAGCCTGAGCCTTCTCTTCTCCAGGCTGAACAGTCCCTGCTTTCAGATTTTTCTCATAGGGGAGGATGTTCCAGTCCCTTCAACATCTCTGTGACCCTTAATTAGACTCTCTCCAGTATGTCCATGTCCACAACTTGACAAAATACTCCTCACCAGCGCTGAGTAGAAGGCAAGGATCACCCCCCTCAGTTCTCTGGCAATATTCTGGCAAATGCCATCCAGGGTACCATTTGCCTTCTTTGCAGCAAGAGCACATTGCTGGCTCATGTTCAACCAGGTTTCCACCAAGAGCTGCAGGTCCTTTTCTACCAAGCTGCTTTCCAGCTGGGTGTTGTGCTCTTGTTCCCCTTCACACTATCATACAGCAAAAATTTCTGGGTTCTGATACTCATGATAATATTGGTCACAGATTTACATTAAAGGGCAATAGTTACAGAGAGCATTTCTCATAAACTCTTGCAAGTAGTATGTTCCTGAATTTTATGCAAAAATCTATTTCAAACACAACTAATGGATGATTGTTCAGGTAAGGATGTATCATGTGAAAAGAGGTAGAAAAAAAAATTTCTATCCAACCTGTATTAATTTATTTTTTGTCCATCAGTGTCCTTCCCAGAATATCAAAGCCTTTTAATGTCCAAAACAGTCTGTTAGCATCTCACCTAATGAGACCTTTTGCTTAATAGATTCAATGAGATGGAAAGGACATTCGATACCTTTTTATATAAGGACTGCACTTAATAGGGGTAGGAAAACCCCTCAGCAGGTTTCTCCTGTGAGTTATTTCGCTGTCAACAAAACTGTCAACACCTAAAAACAGACTCATTCTAACAGTTCCCAAAATAACACCTTTTTTAATAGACATTTGTGACAACTCATAGGGTTCGTGTCGTTAGTGATAATGTTTAACTGCCAAAGTTATATTAAAACCATGCAGCAGCAACAACAACAAGTCCAAGCGCGAGCACATGCTCTAAGGCAAAGCAACTTACAAAGAATATTAATACCACAAAATCTAAACAAAAACTCTAAAGCAAAGCCACTCACAAAGCACACCCTCTAAAGTAACTTACAAATATAATACAAACTTTAGGCAAAAACTTAAGCACCCGCCCTAAAGCAACTTACAAATAATAAGTAAAGCAAAAAACTTAAGCACTTGCCCTAAAGCAAAAGAACTAACAAAGAATAAGTAAAAATTTTAAAGTATGGAGCAAAAGTAAAATTAGTGTATATGTATAAAGCAATGGCTCACCCCACAGCATCCCAAGAAGGTGGAAGGAAAAAATGTAGCCCGTGGGTTACCACCACAGCGTTGATGGAACTTCCCCCAGATTTTTGCTTACGTCCAATCTCTTTTTATACCTTTTTTTTAGGCAGTTTGAGTGTCTATAGTCACTGGTGACTATAGACTGGTGACTTTGGGGTGATAGACAGATGATATAGGTCTAAAGGTCCACTTCCTGAGTTTCCAACGGTCAGGATGTTCACGAAAAAAGACCGTGTTATTTCCATATCACTTCTTTCTTCATTTTAATCCTTTAATCAGTTTCTGGGAATGTCTCCCCAGGTGTGGGATTTTTCCAGGAAATCATCAGGAGCCTTATCTATCACCTTACAGGATGGATGAACCGTAAAAAGCTTAACAGTTGAATTTTATTCCAAAATAGTACAAGATTATCCAAAACTTATATTTGTCCAAAAGTTCTACCCAGCAATGATAATAATATTTGTCATATCATTATGTAAATTTTACTTTCAGGAAGTTCAAGGATGTATAAAAAATAATATTTTTACATTAAAAAGGTAGTTGAAACTTCTCTCAGTTTTTGATGGATGTTTCAGTGAAATAAAGCTTTTGTTTTATTTATGTCAATACAATCACCCTAAATTCTTTTATGGAGGTTCCATTCTGAAACTCACTGTGAACTTCCAGTTCTAAATATCACCATTTTGCATACCAAACATGATATAAAATATTTGACTTCTCCTCTTTGTAAAGTTGTGATGGTGTTCCTGACTTGATAATTTTGTCTGGTTTCCTGAGCCATTTTGAACCAGTCCTCTCAAGGTGAAAATACCAGAATGGGCCTCATACTAAAACTTTATAATGAGGAAAGCAGTGGTTTCTTACTATATCTGTCCAAGTGTATCAAATGTCTGGTTGTTGCTTTAGATTGTAAAAATTTGCAGTCATGAACATCTTCATATATTATTTTAAAATCTTACCATAATATTAGATCTGAAATGGGACTTTTGAGAACTACAATAATAAAAGTGATAATAATAGTAATAATAGAACTGATAATTCTCATGTCTATTAAATTAAATGGTAACTATGATGATAAAGAGGATTAAATTCTCTACTGAAATTATGCACTTATATTGAAGAGAGACAAGAGAAAAGGATGTCTGATTTCTGTGGTCTGACCATAATGAATTAAAACTTCAAAACATGAAGGAATTATAATTGAAGTTCAGCAAAAGCCTTTGACAACATTCTGGAGATGAAATGTTTTCCATTTTTTAAGAACAGATTGTAGAGTAGTGTTTTTTGTAGATATAAAAAACTAAAATTATCAATGCTCTTTTTTTGCCAGTTTTGTATCCCAACAAACATGTTGCTTTTAATGTTCTATTGGTTGAGATAATGTGTGGTAAGTTAATCAAATTGACTATATAAAATATGATGCTTAGTTCTTATGTAAAAGTGGGAAATATCTAAAATTATTAGAGTGTTTGCCACAAGAGGATTTTTAAAATATGGAAAATTAAAGAATAAAGTACAACGTAGTAAATGTAATATTCTTTTCTTGGTATTTAAAAAAAAGTATCAGGAAAAGTAATAGTATATCAGTTCAATGCATCATTTATTTTGTGTTTGAATTTCTAAAATATGTTTAAATATTCTTTTTACAGGAACCTGTGAACGGTAATAAAAATGGAATAGATATTAAGTTGTTTATCAAAAAGAAAGCTTAAAATTATATTGGAATTTGTTTGCCTTTGTTTTTATTAACATCAATATGCAATTGCATTGCATCAAATCACCAGAAGAACACTTAATAGAACAGGACTAAGTTTGCTGGAACAAACTTTGTATTTTCCATGCTTTAATCAGAAGGCAAAGAAACTGATAGGTAAGTCAGTGACCTTTGCTGGGGGAGGGGGAGAATTCTGAGTTTCTAGAGCACAAGGCACAAGACTCCTGAGAATCACAATCACTTTCTTGATAGCCCATCAATTAGTGTGAGTGGTGGAGTTTGTTTCTTGTAATTATCTCCATGTTTGTTTTACCAGGTCCATGCCTCTGTGTATTTTGTTTCTGATTTCCCCTTTTCCCTTTACTTCCCCAACAGACGAGGACTCCCAACCAGAAAATATCTCTGCAATAAACATTCTTACACTCTCATGCCCATATAAATTTGTATGACTGATCAAGTTTGGTTGTGGTTACTTCCTCCCTTGCCATTTGCCAGTGAGTTTTGTGCCCCTGTATGTTTTTGTTTATGGCTTTCTATTTAATTTATCACTTGTTGCATTGGAAAATAACCTTGATGAGGTAACTTAAAAGAGCACATACACTTATAGAAAAAGCAGCAATTTGGCTACTGGGTCCCACTACGACTCAGGCTTGAGATTCAGCAAAAGACCTTATAGATTTCTTGACCAAAACTGAAAGGCCTTCCAAAAGGCCTCCCTTAAGGGTTTGAAAGTTCATAGGTAGTTGGTAAACACCTGTGTCTGTGCAGATCTGTGTGACCCATTTGCCAAAATTTGAGACACTTTAAAAATCAGGTTAATAACTTGGAACAAAATAATACCCCATTACAGGAATAGCCAGATGATATAACTTTGTATTCATACAAAAATCTCGAAAGTCACCCAAAGGTATAGAAACAGTGTATATGACAAATTAAAGACATCATATGCAAACATACAAACTCCAGCTGACCATTTCTCAATAGATTCAGGCAGTGGTGGAGGCTGATTGCTTTTTCTCCGAAGGCCCATGTTCAGATTTCTATCCTACCTTTGCAATGAAGGTGCTGCAGATTGCAACCAGGAAGAAATCAGTTGACTCTAGCACAAAGGTGTCCCAAACCATACATCAATATTATCACAACCACAAATTAACACAGATTTCATTTCTGCTTTTGCATCTATGACAGAATCAATATTTCCATCTTTTTGCTTCTTCAGTTTTGTGCTTTATATTTCTGACAGGCAGGAGGGAAAAACAGAGACAGTTGTAATAAAAATTATTCGATAATTTACATTTTCCCAAACACTTCTGCAGTTTTAAGCACAGTATTAAAACTGCCAAATTATGCACTACTCTGCAAGGTATTGTTGATGGCGTTGTTAGTCATTTTGGTTTAAAGTAGGTTCTGCAAGATGTAATAAGTGTCACCCATAACTTTCCATTATATGATAAAAATATTATTGTTTTTACTAAGAAATATTAATATGGATGGACTGTACTGTGGTAATGAATTTCTCACTGTGAAGAGCTGTTATGTTATCACTACTGAAACCTCATTCAGATGTAGGTAAATTTAAAACCATGAAAGTAGTTATTTTGTCATCTTCTAATCTACACTCAGGTCTTCATAATTGCATGATCTGCTGCCTCAGATGAGCCTATAATGTCAGTTTTTAGTTTCAAAGTTATTTGCACAAATCTACAATTTTTGAATAAATTATTTGTGACCCAAACATTGAAACTGTATAGTTCCTTCCATCTGAAATGCATAGGTCCTTCACCTTAAAGTGCAAAACAGGTAAGTGGCCAGTCTCTCATTACTCTATTCAAAGTATAAATTATGGGTATTGCCCTTCTTCATCTTCCATTTTACACCATCACATTTCCAGTTGATCAAATTGAAGCATTTTACATAGACTGAGTTTTATCAGGCTCATTCTTTGCCGTCTTTCAGTTCACAAAAGAAAGGAGATTGAGTCATAGTAGCATGGAATTTCCAATTGGTCAGAGCTTTTCTTAGCAATCAGCTGATGTCAGAGCATTCAAAAGGCCTTTTCTTCTCCCTTTTCACACTAAGTGTAAAGCTCTTGTTTCTCATGGAGACATGCACTTAATTAAACAAACATTCAGCTCAGATTCAGACGGCTAAAATATCTAGGGCTGATTTTCTGCAAGCATCTTATATAGTCAGAATTAAAAAGTGTGTAGTATGGCTCCCAATGGGTGGAAATAACTGCAAGGGAACATATGGGATGGAGTGAATCTAATAAAAATAAACACACTTCCTAGAGAGTTATTGACTTATAACAGCATCAGGTGAAATGAATATTTGTAAGAGTTTGAAGAGAATGAGAAAATATGACAGATCTAATTTGGTAGGTTTATAATTTTCAGAACTGGAAGGTTAAGTTTGAATTTTAAAGCTATCACAGAATCAACCAGGTTGGAAAAGACCTCTCAGATCATCAAGTCCAACCTGTCACCTAATACCACCTTGTCAACTAGACCATGGCACTAAGTGCCACATCCAGTCTTTTCTTTACACCTCCAGGGATGGTGATTCCACCACCTCCCTGGGCAGCCCATTCCAAAAGACAGATAGACACTTTAAAAATTAATGCATCTAAAAATGAGGAGTGTTATTCCTCATAATTGCTCAGAAATGCAAAAATTATGGATATCAAGAACTGTGAAAAACCCTTTCCTGAGTAAGTATCCTAACATTCTAGGCTCTTTTACAGAGATAATCATTGTGCTATATCAGTTGTATTTGGCACAGGCCAAATATTTTGAATGGATTACTCCTTCAGCCTTTGTTTTAGTGGTCTATTACTCTCCTGCTCTCACAATTAAAGAATAGTGTCCATTCTTCAGTTAACATCTCTTTGTCTCAAGTCGTATTTAGTTCTCTAACAATAGGGTTCCCTTGCTCTGCATTTGTATATGCACAACATCATAGAAAGACCAAACCTAATCAGCCCTACAAAACTGGTAATCAGTTCTTCTCACCCTCAGGCACCACATCCCTTACTTCCTAGCTGTTCATATGTCTTCTTGCAGAACACTGTACCCAGTCATGTACAGTGACTCTTCAGGAGCCACAGAACATAGTAGCCAGTCATGTTGGAATCTAACATCTCTGTTAAGAAAAAGAATAAGTAAAAGCCTTGGGACACAGTGAAAACCTAGACTTACCATGAAAGAATGGTTCTGATTCCATAGGCTGGAAGATTCTGGACCTTCCTCTTTTATATTACAAGTGGATAAATTGTTTCTGCAAAAGTCTGATGAGTACTCATACCAAAATCTTTTTCACAAGGAGCCTGGTGCTAGCTAAGGTCTGTCAGGCATGGTGGGTATTGCTATTTGTCTTCACTGGATGACTAGTACAAAGTGAAGGATCTCCCATGGGAATCTACAATGTCTGAGATTTGTCAGTGAAGAATTTCCTTACAGACCAAGTCTGGGTTACAGTTTGCCACAATCCACATTGCCTGAGAGTCTGGTTAAGTGCTTGTGTGTTTCTGAATACATGAAATAGGAGTTGGTGCAGTTTATACTGTCCTCTTAAGTTTGCACTGGCAAATGACTGTCAAACTCTTTTGTGGGGGTATTTTGGGGATTATTTTAAGAGGAAGAGCAGCATATGAGATATGTAGTCATAAAGTGAATTAAAGGAAAGATACATGGCTACTTTATTATTTGTTAGGCCAGCTCTCTGTTCTGGCTATGTAGTTTGTCTTAGTCAGGATTTGCACTAAATATAAGAGATGTCATGCAGCAGCACGCAACAGTAGTGTCACTTGTGCCTAAGAAGCAATCCTGTAAGATACTAAATAAGTGCCTGCCATTTTAAAAGAAATGGCAATTGGAAATGAAAATAAAATGTATACCATAAAGATCAAGTTGAAGTACATTTTAAAGTGCTATTTTATACAGAAGAAACCATAGAAAAAGCCATGGGTCAAAATCAATCAGTTTTAAAAAGATTCCTACTGGCATATTTGAGGGATTACATAACCACAAGTCATTAAATTCAGAAAATTATTGTGATGTATTTTTGGTGGCTACATGCCACAAATTCTCAGCCATTTCAAAGCTGAAATACAAGGGAAACATCATGTTTTATTACTTCCAATGATCCATACCTTTAAACCATCAATTTGATCATTATAGAGGCTACTGAGAATTGGTTGCAGAAGACAAATATAGGTCACTGCAATCTGCTATGCAGGCAAATGCCAGGGTGTATTTCTGCTCTATTGTGCTGCTTGTTTGAGAAAGTCATACCTCTGATGTAAGGCAAAAATTGCTAGTGCTGCAGAATTTGCTGAAGTGCCTTTTTAGCTTAAGCCAACAGTTCAGTTGGTCCAGTTTGCTTTTCTAAAAAAATGAGTAACAGCCAATGCTTTTGAGAAAGGTCAAAAAAATTCTGTAATGCACAACTGACCAGAGGGAAAATATATTCCTGACCTTGGGCAGTTTTATGCCCTAAAGCATAAATGTCTGCCTGTTCTATATTTTTTACTTCTTTTCTTTTATACAGAAGTGGGTACTTTTTACACATTTACACTTTTCAAAAAATATATTTTTTGAATAAAAAAGTTTTTACATCCTGATATTTTATGTCTAGACACTGGTCCAGACTTCATGCAGGACAAGTTCCTTCTTCCATTCCAGATTCTATTTATCTAGAAGAGAACCTTAAAACCTTGGGCACAGCAAAAATATATGTAGCTTCATGTAATTTTGGCTTCCTAGGCAGGCTGGAGTATGAGGATATGTAATGTCCTTTTATAACACTGACATCTTCTGTGATACTAATTTAGGTTTCTGTTCCAAATTTCTTAGTGTGATCTGGCAGACAGATTGGAGCAGACAATATCCAGATCATAGAGCTGCCAAAACACTCTTCAGTTGTGTGAAAGAAGCCACTTTTCAGCAAAGTCAACATCCTCCCATCACAGGAAACACATTGAGTAAGATAGTCCAAGTCCCATATTGAACAAAATTATATTTCTTTTTTTGTTTGAGGAAATATTTTGTCTTGAGAGTCTGCTCATTGTTTACTTCCCAAAAAAAGTTGCGTACTTTTAACTGCTCATTATGTTTCTAAAGCAGCTAAAGAGCCTATCTCAAGACCATTAGAAAAAGTACCCTATGACTACCAGATTAAGGACAAAATGAAACTTTGCACAGCAACATAGAAGTAGGGAGGAGAACATAGGGAACATAAGACGTCTTCCATCCCCTCATCCTCACACTGTCCTCAAGGGAAATCCCCAGATTCTACAGACTTTACATGTTGTGGAAAATTACACATCCCCGGACTATCCATAAAGAGGGAGGCAGAGCGAAGAAATAGCCTTTTGTCCATATTTCACCCAGGCAGGGCTCCAGACTGAGAGAGGAGCCTTGAAGAAGCATTGTCCTTGCCCTGTCCCTCTCCATCATTCCTCAGCTGACACAGAGCTCTGCTAGATGGCACATGAAAAAACTATGTGAAGTGGAAAGAGTATAATCCTGCAGTAATTTAGGGAAACTACCTATTAGGGAAATAGGAAATAAGTTTTTCTTGATTTTCGAATGTCTGTTTCACAGAGACATTTGTATAAGAAAAGGCTTTGTGTGAGAAAACCACCATCACTATCACGTCTCTATTTCCCAAACCAGAGAAAGTTTTTAGTAAGTATCTGTGTTTATCTGTTCAAAGGAACGTGCTTCGGGACAGGTGACAGGGAAGATTAAAGTCAGACACAAATTTCTCCTATTTTTTTAACATATTGTGGTGTTTTGGGCTAATTTTCTTTATAGAAAATGATGGGCTATGATTTGTGCTGGAAAGGGTGTTGATAATAAAGGAATGTTTCAGTTAATTCTGAATAGAATTAACTTACATAGCATCGAGGCCTTTTATGCCTCTTACCCTATCCCATCAGCAAGTAGGCTGCACAAGGCAGTAGGATGCACAAGGAGTTGGAAGGGGACACAGATGGGACAGATGATCCTGATTGACCTAAGGAATATATGGCATCATGCTCAGTGTATAGAGCTGGGGGAAGAAGAGGGAAGTGGAGGATGTTTGGACTGATGGCTTTTATCTTCCTAAGCACCCATTATGTGTGATGGAGCCCTGCTGTCCTGGAGATGGCTGAACACCTGCCTATACATGGGAAATGGTAAATGAATTCCCTGTTTTTCTTTGCTTGCATGCTCAGCTTCTGCTTTACCTACTAAACTGTCTCTAAAGAAACTCAAGGCTTTTCTCACCTTTACCCTTCCAATCTTCTCCCCCGTCACACCAGGGGGAAGTAAGTGAGCAGCTGTGTGAGGCTTAGTTGCTGGCTGAGGTTAAACCATGGCAAATATGAGGAACATATAATGAGCAGTAGAATAATGAGAATGCAGAGGACAGCTTTAAACATATGACCTTTAAACTTTCATTGAAGAAACTTGAAGGAACCTTTTGCAAGTTGTGTATAAATTCATCCATCATCTGTAAGCCAGAGAGTTCAAGAAGATAAAAATATCTGAAAGTGAGTGGAAATATTTAAAAAATATTGATGGAGTATATAATATTAGTTTTTTCTGCTGAACAGATGTATAGCTTGTCTGATATTACACATGGCTGTATATGAACAGTTTGGACTAAGGTTATTTGGTTGAGCTACATGCCCAGTGGCTTATTTCTTGAAATTAGTAAGGACAACCTTTGCCCTTAATCATTTTGTCCCTAAATTCTGTGAAATGGTTATGATATAAAAATAAAGATTATTGTATACCCAAAATCAATCAAACAAACAAAACCATCTCATCACAAAAAAATTATCACCAGACTTTTCCTTAAAATATGTTGATGGATGGAGTTACTCAAAATATACACAGTCTGAATTAAAGTGAATTTTAGTTTGAAGTTTCAGAGTATTTCAAATTCTTTTGACCAAAGGGAAAAAAAGGTCATTTGTGAGCTTAAAGAGCTGGTGATGGCAATTATAGGAAAATTATTATATGCTTCTTCCTCTCCGCAGAAAATAATAGCTTCTTTCAAAAGCATTAGAGTAAAATAGAAAACAGTTAGGTAAATCTGTACACAGAGTTCCCACTAAATTATGATTTATATGTAGGAGCAACTGAGATGAACTCCTAGATAAATTCAAGTAGATGAACAGATGTTTCAGATACTGATTGGATGACCCTTATCGAACTCTGTTCAATAAATCTTGCTAAAAGGTCTTTCATTTTCTTTTCAATATCACAAAAAATATGAACCTACTTAAATGAAACACCACAGCTGTATGTGTTTTGGAAAGCAGTGTTGGAAAAAAATGAATTTTACCTTTGGCACTTAGTTTAACATGTACTTAAATGTGGTACTATCACACCTATATGAAGAGCTTTGCTTTTAAATTCCATATATATATATATATATATGAATGTATACATATGTAAGAAACCACTTGCTAACAATCTTTTATCATTTTAATTTTGTGGGGGAAAAATGGATGTGTCTTGTGTAAATATTTAGGTAGTTTAAGGAAATAATTGTCAGTTTATAGCTAATTAAGCAAAGAAACAGAGGTTCTATGCTTCCATGACAGTACAATGACATTAAAACTCTCATTCTGTGTTATCTTCATAGAACAGCTGCACTGTCACACAACAGCAATTTGAGTCAATCATGAATCTAGGCCATCTGATGAAAACAAAGGTGTAAAGTGTAAACCAGTGAATTAAAGTAACATGGCAAGAGATGCATTTACTACAACGGAGAAAGCCTTTTCAGGCTCCCTTCGTATCAGTTGGAACCTGGTCAATGCAGTTATTGAGATAAGACATAACTTACCTCAACTCAAATTAGAATCGCACAAAGCTCTTTCATATCTTTCTAGCAAATTAACCATTCATAGATTCCTACAGTGGCAGTTAGGCTTACATTGCAAGGAATTGTAAAAACGATGATGAAACCCCTCAAAAACAAACCAAACCAAAAAAAGAAAACCACAAAGGAATTGTCTTGATATCATTATACTACATGATTTACAAATATCTAGATTCTCACTTCTAGTTTTTGGAAGGAACATCTTTTGAAAATTCGGCTTCACTGGTTTATTTTAATACCTTGTGTCCTTTTTTCATTTCTTCTAATATGTTACACTGTATGACAAGAAGCAAAAAAGGTAAGGGTATATAGCTGCTATTGTGTGTTATAATTATTACAGTTCCTCTCCTTTTTCAATCAGGCAAGGAATATTGGGATTAACTTTACAGGTTGTCAACATTCAATTAGAGAAAATACAGTTCTGCATTTGAACTTGGCAGTATATGTTTTATGACTTCTTCACTGTGTAAAATTTGTTGGTATATATAAACTTTAATTTTAGTTTAATAATTAGCTGCCAGATGTTTTCAAAGCTAAATAAGTTCTTATCTTAATGTGGAACATTGCAAAAAAAATGTACAATGCGGAAATATGTGAGTGTATATTTTCATTGCATTGTAGGTTAATGTATACATTATCTTAACATGCCTCTTAAATCAAAGTTGACAATCTTCATGATTTTGTTGATAGTTAGCCAAATGATTCTGCACATAGTAGAATATGTAGATTTTTCTGTGTAGACCTGCACATAAATTAGTTCGATTTCTATTGAAGTATTGCTTCATCAATCAGTAACGCCCCAGAGGCCAGTTATGACTGTTACAGAAATTCATCTTTAGAGCAGAGTAATGTTTCATCATTATATTTGTGTCATGATTACTCTGACAGGTTAATTTCAAAGATAAGTTATTGAGCATTCAGGCGTATTTATCAAACAGACAAATGAGAACGTTGTGTATATTCATTTTCTGAAACAAGAAGACAAAACTATTGAAGAGTTTACAAGGACTGAAGTTGAAAACATTTGCTACATTCTGTGTCAGGATTTTCTTAACATTCAACAATGAAAGAAATGAAAAGCAAAAATGGATCTTCAGTGAAACCAGCAACCAAAATTCTGTGGAATTCCCAAGGCCTGGATAATACTTTTGCAGTTCTAGCTCTCTGAGTTATAGAAAAATCATCAAAACCAAAACACATCTACTTTTTGCTATTGGAGCATTCAGAAATACATTTTTCCTTCACACTTGTCACACAAATGCTTTCAGCAAGCACAGTTAAATACAATGATTCTGTGAATTAGACGTCAGGATGGGAGGAAGTAAATAGCCCATTTCTTTAAACATACTCAGTTCTTCAACTTCTCTGGAAGGTCTGAGTGCGAATGCTGGTCACATACATGTCAGTAAGTTCTTTTGCTCTCTAACTTGAAACTTCAAATACATTTTTGTTGTTCATTAAAGGTATTTATCTCACAATCACAGGTTGGAAAAGACCTCTGAGATTATCAAGTCCAACCTATGATCTACTACCATGTCAACTAGACAATGGCACTAAGTGCCATGTCCAGTCTTTCTGTTGGACCTCCAGTGATGGTGACTCCACCACCTCCCTGGGCAGCCCATTCCAATATCTAATCAACATTTTTGTGAAGAATTTCTTCCTAATGTTCAACCTACACCTCCCCTGGTTCAGCTTGAGACTATGCCCTCTTGTCCTGTCCTGTTGCATGGGAGAAGAGACAACCTCCACCTGGATACAAATTCCTTTCAGGAAGTTGTAGAGAGTGATAAGGTCTCCCCTGACCCTCCTCTTCTCCAGGCCAAACAATCCCAGCTCCCTCAATTCCTCCTCATAGGACATATGCTCCAGATCCTTCACCAGCTCTGTATTCCTTCTCTGGACTTGCCCCAGCACCTCAATATCCTTCCTGAACTGAGGGACTCAAAACTGGACACAGGATTTGAGATGTGGCCTCACCAGTGCTGAGTACAGAGGGACAATCGTGTCCCTTGTCTTGCAGATCACACAATTCCTGATACAGCTCTTCATGGGGTTATTGTGGCCAAAGTGTAAGACTCAACACTTGGTCTTGTTGAAACTTATGCCATTGGTCTTGGCCCATCCAGCCAATCTTTCCAGGTTCCTCTGCAGAACCCTCCTACCCTCTAGCAGATCGACACTCCAACCCAACTTGGTGTCAGCTGTAAATTTGCTAATGGTTCATTCAATCCCCTCATCCAGATCATCAGTAAAGACGTTAAACAGAACTAAGCCCAACACTGACCCCTGGGGAACACCACTAGTGACCAACCGTCAACTGGATGCAGCACCGTTCACCACCACTCTCTGGGCCTGGTCACCCAACCAGTTCTTTAACCAGTGAAGAATTTCTCACAAGAACATTTCTGAATGAGGCAAACCAGAGAAACAAAAATATTAGGAATGTTTCTGTTAACACATTAATAGCAAATGGAGGGCTAAGGCAAATCTCCATCCTTCATGGATGCAAGGGGAAACTTATTAACAAAGAATGAGGAAAAGGTTGAGGTACTTTGTACTGCCTTTGCCTCAGTCTTTAATAACAAGACCAGTTGTTCTGATACTGGGCCCTCTGAGCTGCCGGTGCAAAAGAACCTGGGGGTGTTGGTCAACAGCTGTCTGAACATGAGCCAACAGTGTGCCCAGGTAGCCAAGAAAGCCAATGGTATCCTGGTTTGTATCAGAACTAGTGTGGCCAGCAGGACCAAGGCAGTGATTGTCCTCCTGTACTCAGCACTGGTGAGGCCACACCTCGAATCCTGTGTTCAGTTTTGGGCCACTCAGGACAAGAGAGACATTGAGGTGCTGGAGCCTGTCCAGATGAGGACAACAGAGCTGGTGAAGGCTCTAGAGCACAGGTCCTGCTGAGGAGAGGCTTTACTTAGTCTGGAGAAAGGAAGGCTCAGGGGAGACCTTATCACTCTCTACAACTACCTGAAAAGAGTCTTTAGCAAAGTGGGTGGGTCAGTTTCTTCTTCCAAATAACAGGTGATAGGACAAGACGAAACAGCTTCATGGAAGGTTTAGATTGTGTATTAGGTAAAAAATTCTTAACTGAAAGGATTGTCCAGCACTGGAACAAGCTACCCAGGAAAGTGGCTGGGTCACCATCCCCGGAGGTATTTAGAAGACCTGTAGATGTGGCCCTTGGCAACATGGTTTAGTGATGGACTTGGCAGTGCTGGGTTAACAGTTGGACTCCATGATCTTAAAGGTCTTTTCCAACCTAAATAATTCTATGATTTTATTCTATGATTACTCAATGTGCAAGAATTAAGAAAACAACCTCTACACCTACCTCAAAACCTCTTGTCAAGGCATATTGTCCATGAAGTGCCAAAAAGTTATTCCATAAACATCAGCTCTCATACCAGATATGCCATAATGGAAGAGTCTTAAACCTTGAACCAGAACTGAAAAATCTGGTCAGTATTTGTACCTGCTTATGGTCGTGGATAACTGCATGGGAAAAAAATTACAATCACAGAAAATGTTAGCTCTTCCCCATAAATGTATATGGGCACATATTTATGTGTTTAACATGACTATCTAGCTCGTAATTTATTAGATTTGGGATTTCATGAGATTTAGCACTGAATTAGTTTTTCATTTATGGTATGTAACATATCTGTTAAACTTTTATTTAACCCAGCTACCTGTAGGCAAAAATATTATGACAAATAAAAGGCAAAAAAAAAAAAAAAGACATAAAGAAGGATGTTATCAGGGACTGTTCTTTGTATAGTGTTGCAAGTTTTCCTGCAACTCAAACGCTTTCAAAATTAACAGGTCTGTAATTTTAAGTAAAATATCTGTCATCCCTAGGTACAAGTTGCAAAACCAGAACTTCCACATGCATTCAGAAATAAGGCATTGCATCTTCCCAGTCAACTTGCTTACCTTTAGTGTTTAGAACATATCCATATCTTGATATCTTAATTAAAATGAGGTTGAATGTGCCTGGAAGAGGCATTCCTAAGGTTAACCCATCTATCTCTCTGGAAGCTTGAAGTTGCACATGACAATAAGGACAACAGAAAAAAAAGCTGTGGATAGAAAATAAAAATAGATTATTAAATGCAGGTTACATCTATCCCCCAACAGTCACAGCTTTAGCTTTTCTTCCCTCATCCTAAAGTCCTGATTCCACTGACTGTAGTGAAGCCCATTTCTCATAGCTGGTTTCTCTGAAGCAGTTGCTGACTCAAAATATACAAACACACATTCATTAAACACACCTGGAAACATTTTTCCTGAGACTTTGTCGACAAACATCTCTTTTGACAGGACTTTGGAAAGTGTTTGTGCATGATTGCATGCTTCAAACTCAATATTGTTCCTTGGTTGGATAGTCAGGGCAATTTGGTGAAAGAAAACAGAGGGAAGCTTAGCAGAGCTGGATAAGCTCCAGCAAATATATTTGATGCATAGGAGTTTTTTTTTCTTTTTTCTTTCAAAGCTTTTAGCTTCTGTTAATCTTTACATTAATGTCTTTTCAGTTGCCCTTAACATTGATAATACTATGAAAAATAAGAACTCTACCTTTTTGATCTGATGCTTGATTCGAGTTACTTGCTTTGGACTCTTCAGGGTGCCAAAACAGTAAGATCTGTTGGTTTCTACACCTACGTAGGTTGTCCTTTCATGCTTCTATGACTCATGCATAGGGAGGGGCTGAGGCCTGTGCTGTTAACAAATGAATTCCCAAAAATTCAGGGTTTTTTACCAAGATTTTTCACATACGATAAAAAGACTATAAGCACTTCAAAAATTAATTTTTCAAATTAATCAAGCATGGTATAACATTGTCTTGTGTCCTGTTCCATTAATACTGTGATGAAGACAGGAAAACATTCATCAGTGTTGTGTCTTTCTTCATAAAAAAGACACAGGGGAAAAAAATGCTTCACTTCTGAAATGAGGCCCTAAACAGTACAGTATATTGATGCAGGATGTATTTTATGCTCTGTGCCCATCACTTACCTTCTGTATGTGCTGTAATCAGCATAAGGCGTAGCAATACATTTTGTTCCTGTTTGGAAGTGCAGAAAAATGGCTCTCCTGGCACATTACTGCAACATGCACTGAAGAGTCTTACAGTAGAAAGCGGGCCTTTTTACCGAGAAAGTGGCTTGTCTATTTCTTCGTTCTTTATCATTACTTGTGTCTATAACAGAAGACCTGATAATGTACTGTGTCGTCTTATCCCTAGCATTATACACATAATGAGAAAGCACACTTTCCCTGTAATGGAAAGGTCAGGATTTAGGATTATAACCGTTGCAATAATTTTACCCGAATCCCATGGCTAACAATATAGTCAACTTCTTTTTATGTTTGCTGCAGAATCACAGAAAGCAAGGTGATTCACTTTAGCACAGAATTATAATTGGATGACGAGTGCTTCTTTTTCATGTAATGTGATACAGTCCTTTCTTATTTGGATCAATTTTCAATTTAAAATAGATTTTTCTGTAGCATTTGCAGGTCAGTGAACAAAAGTTTTCTTTAATTTTCTGTGATGCATATGGATCTACATGGTGAAACTACTGAATAGCTTCAGCAGCATAGAAAAACTGCATTTGAGGCAATTTTTGGCACGGTAAGAAAGGAGGAGAAAAGTGAATTAGTCTAATCTCAGGAAAACTCATGGAAAATGTTGGAAAGATACAAATTTGATTTGGAGTTGTATGGTGTATATTTCTGAATATGATAATGCTATATAAAATTATTTGAATTGTTTGATCTGTATAGGGCAATCTTTAATGCTATCTTGTACAGAACTAGTTCACTGAAAGCCTGCACACATGCAGGAAGGTAAGTAGACGGTAGCCCAGATAGCAACCTCTTTGCAAGCAGAATCATTGACTTTAATGTTGTGGGTTCTCCCAAGTAATTCATAAAGGTCTAATAAGGCTCAGAAAAACATGAGGATTTAGGCCAACAACAGCATATTCTCTGAGAGAGGGGAATAAAGGTGGCGTCATTTGTCAGGCACTGGGGGATCTGCAGAAAATCAGACATGCTTCTGTGAGCTCATGAATATTATAAATAGTACAAGGGATCAAATCTGGGCTGCAGCACAGCAGAAGCAGTAAAAATGGGAGACTACTGGGTAAGATACATGCAGGAGGTAGGATTTCTTTGCTCTTTCTCTCTGTGCCTCCAAACACATATATTTAAATAAAAACCAGGCTATGATAATAGTAGTCTTACCTGCATTCTCCATATGGTACTGGGTCAGGATCTGACAGCACATTCCATCCACAAACACAGAGAATGAACTGCAAGAAGATGTGTTTCTTCCTCAACATTTCTTCTACCTCTCAACTAATTTGTTTACTCCTTTAGCAATATAGCAACACTCTGACTATGCTACAGAGTTCCTCCCAACTCACTTCCTTTTGTTCTCTTCATAGTGGAAGAAGGAAGCTCTCATTCAGTTTTGCAGAGGAAGAAAGGTATGTTAAGCCAGTAGCTGCTTCACAAATAACCGCTCTGTCTCCAGAAAAGAGAAAAAAAATGTGAATGCAGGTTGAATGGAATCCTCTTGTGCACCAGACTGAGTGCCAGCTCAAGAGTTCGACATGATCAAGCAATGTGCAATCACAGCCCAGAAAGCCAAGCATATAGCGGGCTGAGTCAAAAGAAATGTGACCAGAAGGTAAAAAGAGGTGATTCTCCCTCTCTAGTCTGCTCTCTGGAGTACCACGTCCAGCTATGGAGTCCCCAATATAAGAAGAACTTGAATCTGCTGGAGTAAATGCAGAGGAGGGCCATGAAGATAATCACAGGACTGGAACACCTCTCCTATGAAGACAGCCTGAGAGAGTTGGGGATGTTCAGCCCAGAGAGGAGAAGGCTCTAATGTAATAGGGAGAGTTCGAAGGATGCCGAGATTGAAACCAAATACTGTTGAAAGCTTAACAAAAAACCCCCATTATTTATTACAAAGAAGTGGCCAAGTAAACGGGAACCCGAGAGAAAGAGAAACAATGAGGGAATACAACACCCTACTCACTCAGGTGTTGCTTATGAAGTAATCTTATTGACCCAGAATGCCTAGAATTGCCCATAGCAGAAGCTACCTCCTGGAGAGTTGGTAGGCTCACAAATTGGTGAGTGTCCCCGGGAAAGGCAACGTTGTCCTTGATGTGAAGCTTGCTCCCCTACAACATAAGCTATCTACTTTTTATACAATTAATTGGTGACATCTACCTGGGCAAGTGCAGCCAGCACCACCCAGTCAGAGGCCTTCAGTCCCACCCCTCGTTATGGAAGTAATATCTCTTCTGCGTATGCGTGGCTTTCCCTGTGTCTGTGTACTGCACCTGGGGGGGCTTTTCCAAATGAGTCCAAGGGTTTACTTCATCACCCTAGTCTTCAATTTCTCCTTCAAGCGACCTTGGAGGATGATGAGCCAATCATAAAACAGCAATTAAATATAATTTATACAAGAAGCTCTCTTCAAGGACAAAGTTCCCAATTATCAGTGCTTGTTTTCTTATAACTCGGTAGGAAAAATATAAACTCTCACAGGATGTTGGGCCAAACAGATCAAAAGTATCAGCATAATTAAACCCTGATACATTCCAGGCAGACCTTCCAGTAGCCTTCCAGTACCCAAAGTGGGCCTATAGGAAAGCTGGAGAGTGACTTTTTACAAGGGCATTCAGTGATAGGACAAGAGGAAATGACTTCAAACTGAGAGAGGGTAGATTTAGATGAGATGTAAGCAAGAAATTCTTTACTGTGTGGGTGGTGAGACACTAGAACAGAGAAGCTGTGGATTCCCCATCCCTGGAAGTATTCAAGGCCAGGTTGGATGGGGCTTTGAGCAACCTGGTCTAGTGGAAGATGTACCTGATAGTGGCACCTTGAAAACAGATGATCTTTATCATCCCTTCCAATGCAAACTATTCTATGATCTTATGAAATTTTCTTTTAAGAATGAGTTTTAAATGGTATTGTATTCATATAGTCACTAAGTGATGAGGATTACATAGTTGAATTTGTCCTACCTACTGAAGAAAATGCACTTGCTTTGCCTTCTGACTGAGAATGTAATAATCACAGGAGTATACTCCAGGAAAGATAAAAGCTTAGTAAACATGTACATATATTTATAGGAGTAAGGAGAAGGAGAATTCAATGAAATAGAGGAAGAAATCTTCAGAGGAAAAATGGCCTTACACCAGTGTTATCTCTGAGAGTATACAATGCTTTGATTGAAAGAATCATTTTTTAATTTCTATGTAATTAGGACATCTGATTCCTCATTTTTCCAAATGGTTGTGAGTTCACTTTTTGTACAATATAACGTTTAACATTAATCTTGGTTTATTATGTGTAAAGTAGTCAATAATGCATATCATATAGATGTCTTCTCTGTGCTTCATTTAAGCAATTGCAATGTGTGGAATAGATCATTATTTGAGGTAAATGGCAAGTCACATTGATTTACATGAGCTGAAAATGTGGTTTGGTGACTGTAAATCAGAGATGTATATTTAAGTTAAATAAAATCAGAGGAGGATTTAGTATAGTTAAAAAACTTTCTATATTCAATGTCAGCCAAACAGGAGCTCCAGTATTTCAGTAACTGTGAAACTAAGCACAGGGAATGATGCAAGACTATTATTAACCCATAATGACATTTGGTCTTGGAAAGTAGTGATTCATAGAAGGATTTAGGGGTCATTGCAACTAACCATCATGTCCTTTTAGCACAATACTACAGTGAAAGGGCCTAATGAAATCTTTGTATGCATATATACATAGTGATAATACAAAGAAGAAAAAAGGCAATTTGGCTTTTTTGCATACCACTGGCAAAATTGCTACTGGAATACCGTTCTCTGTTTTAGCGTGCTCCCAGCAAATAAGATACAGAATCATGGAATCAACTAGGTTGGAAAAGACCTCTGAGATCATTAAGTCCAACCTTTGACCCCACACCATCTCGTCTAGGAGACCATGCCACGAAGTGCCATATCCAGTCTCTTCCAGTCAGATATCACAGTTTAAACAAGAGGTACATGGAGCTCAAGCACTGAGTGTAAACCTTATGATGCAAAATCGGGTTTACTGGTGTAAGAAGTGTGTCCTGTCATTACTCCATCAATACTGGTGTGTGCTACATTTTAAGGAAGAACTTCTTGGGGATATGATGAAGAGTGACAGTCCTGGCAGTAGTGACCACAAAACACTGGAGCTCAAGATCTTGAGAGAATGGAGGAAGGAGAGCAGAAGAGTACAGATCCTGGTCTTGAAACAAATTGTGGCTGTACACATAAGGACAGGGGGATCCCAAACACAGGAGAAAATCACAGTGACCAAATGAGCATGATTTGTTTTCAAATACAAGATGAGTCACCTAGGCCCACAGTGGAACTAAATACTTGAACATGTGACAATTTTAGTACCAGTGTATCCTGGACAAAAAATGCAAAACTGCTTTTTCTTTTGTAGCTTTTTGCCTGATTTTTAAATTTAGAGCACCTGGAGAATATAATCTTTTCATTATGCCTCTAATTTCATAGTTATATAGGGTTATTTTAAAACAAACAAACAAAAAAGTGAAATTAAATACCCCTTCCTTCAAAATAAATGTCAAATTATAACAGAAATAAGCAAATGTTTTCATAGTTTATTTTCTTAACAATCAGAAATCATCCCAAAGTAGAATACATATACATAAACAAAGGAATTTTTAACATTTGCAAGGTATATAAAATTATTTTGAAATACATTCATGAAGGAAATTATGCAATATTTTTATAGAGTTTATTTTCTTAATGATTAGAAACTTTTTTAAATTTTTTTTTTATTTGAGAGTGAAGGCACTAAGTTCTCGGCACAGTCAGAAACACATTCCTGCTTCCAACTTTGATGTGAAGTTTTTAAAAACACAAATTTTAAAAGTTTTCGTTTCTTCCTATGTGAACTTTCCAGGTTTCCCAGTTGTGTATTAATTTCAACACAATGGAAGATAATTCCTTCTTTCTAATCAAGGAGGTTTTATAAGTTTTCAATTTCAAGTTACAGTGGCAAGTATATAGATTGCAATAACTGTAGAAAACAAGCACAGGACTTTCATATTTGAAGCAGTGATGCTGGAAAACAACACTAGAAAAGAAAAAAAACCAGTAATATACCAGTATTTGAGGGAAAATGCACTAACAATTTAAATGAGTGTTTTCCCAACAGATAAATATCTAATCATAAGACCCCTTCAAATATTTTCTCCAAGTTACTTGTGCTTCTTTCAGAATGGAGAATTAGAATCCATGATCACTCCTCAGTCAGGGAATTATATTATTCTCTTAGAGTTATTTTTCAGATAAGTTACCAAAGACAGCTGGATCTGAACTGCCAATTGGAGGTGCTAATCTTTGTCTAAAAACCTGTCTGTGCCACTGGAATGACAGTGAACTGACCACACTCAGTCAGGATGAATGTAATCTTTGGTCTAGAGGAAGGTGTCCCTGTCCATAGCAGGTGGGTTGGAACTAAGTGATCTTTAAGCTCCCTTCCAACTCAAATTATTCTATTACTCTGTGATCTTGGACTTCTGTGCCAAGAGTTGTGCACTTCTAAAATGTAATGGAATTGTTTGTTCTTAAATAATTTATTCTTTTGATGACAAGCTATTACAGTGAAACATTCAAAGTGAGTTTTAATTGACAGAAGCAAAACTTGAAATAAATTCATCTTTCTGTTTGACCTCACTATAATGCTTAAACAATGAGAAATGACAGGGTGTGAGTAATGAAGCTAAAATTCACACCTTTTGCATGAGTAGGTACAACAGTGGAGTCTGAGTGTTGTTAAATTCACAAGGTGTGAAATATTATACCATAACTCAACAACCAGTCAGCTCTTAATTTAACACAAATAAATAGAACTGGAACAAGGTAAAACAACAATAAGCAGCAAACTCAATACTAACATCTCGGTGATATTGTGTAATATTACATCTACAAAGAGAAGTTTTGGGTGTACTTTACTCACGCAGAAAAGATAAATCAACATTTTCCTGTAGGTTTTCAGAGGATTCAGAAGTAGTTCTCTACATGCTACCGGACCAGGTGAGCTCAGTGATGTATGCTGTGTTTGCTCGCAGCTGCTTGTCGGCTGCTGTGAGATGCATTGGTTAGTGCTCCAGCAGCACCTGAGCGAGCGGAACCCTGGCCAGGAAAGTTAGAATGTCTGTGCAGAGGTAGGAAAACACCAAGGGAAAGATTTTAAAATTCAGAATTCTGAAGATGTGAGTGATAGGTGATTTAGGTAGCATGAGGATCTGTGTTACTATGCCCTTCTTTTGTTTTTATGTATAGCTTCCAAGTCGCTGAGTGATTGAAACTCACTAGTCAGTGCCCATGATTCTTTTCAAAAGACTGTTTAACTCTTTGTGTGTTCAGCCTTTGGCACAAAGGGAGTATAAAAAGTTGTAGAAGTTCCTTATTTGTCTGGGGATTTTAATGTATCTTCACAGTTACACTTCTTCTTTGACTTTATTCCAGTTAAGAATAATATTTTCATTGAAAGTTTCATGTAAGAATCATTATTTTCTGGTAATATTTATCTATGCTTTCAATAAGCTCTTCATACACGTTTCTTTCAGAAATTTAAGATTTAAGAAACTCATTTTGCTTTTTTTATCATTATAGTAATGAATAAACAGCAAATGAAGTCAAACCTGGATTCAGAATATGACATAAAGGCTCTAAACCATAAGCAAATTCAATCAATAAATCAACCAGTCAGGAGATCATTTTCTCCCATTGCAGTGAAAGTAGTTAGGATTAACTAGTCTGGACCAGATACAGATTCTGTCATTGTCTTTTTCAGTCTGTGCAAAGTTCATAATTAGGGAGTTCTGATTTAGCTTTTCATAAAAATTTCTCGCAGGAATGCAAATATTTAGTTTGTATCCAGATGCTGAAATTATTATCCCTATTTTCTTTCCTGTGTACACAAAAAAATCTGGTGGCAGGTGCATCAAAGGTCTTTTTCATTGTCACCTTTGAAAAATCATAAATTTTGAGGTTTTAATTTCATCCTTCTTTCTACATTGTATATGTGTTTGACTTTTCATAAGGAAAAGACTTTCTAAATACTCCAAAATATTAACTTAAAAAATCAAAAAAACACTTCAAGGTACTTAATTTGTGTTGTTCATTACAGCATCCTGTGAAAATATTCTTTGAAGAATAAGATTTGCATTGAACTTGTTACAGCTATAGGAAAAATGAAGTATTCATAAGTTACACTGATAAGATTCATAGGAGTCTTAATGCAGCTAGAATTCAATAGATAGAATGTGAAATCTAATGTTTTAATAAATATGTCTGTTAAAATTTTAAATGTCCCATCTAATTCTGAATAGTGAAAGAACTAAATGGAAAGTTTTTGGTGAGCGGTGGAGGGTGTTTCTATTTCTCATAGAAAGCAGGTTCAGTGAAAATTTATTTCTAAAAGAGAAAGGAAACAAACTATTGAATATCATTATGCATGCAGATGAATTATGTTGTACACTCTTTCAACTTAAACAAAAAATTGTTATATAAAAATAATAATAAACCACTAAACCCCAATTAATATATGATTTAATATGCAACTAAGATGTGACACAGGTGAAAAGGATATTTTAACCTCTTTATTCGTGTTTATATCTTAGAACACATTGCTTATAGAATAACATATTTATGAGATACATTCGTTGTTTATCAACCTTTATGAAATAATCATTAATGTATGTTTGTTTAAAACGTGCTTAATACAATTTTTATGCCCACTCAACATAAAATAGGTAACACACTCAACAGTTCAAAACCAAAAACATTTGCAGGTTTCAACATAGTCGGTGGCTGACTGGTTTGACAAAAAAGGCTTAGAAATACCTATCTAACCTCTCTTCTCTTTTGTAAAATATTTCTAGAAACAAATACCTGCAACTTAAGAAAGGTAATCAGTGGTTCTAGTACTTCAGGCTGTTAAAACAGTTTTATGCAATCTTATCTGTTAAAATCTGCATAATTGAACACTTTAAGCAAGTGTTACAGGACAGGAGCTTGTAACTTTACCTGGAATTTACAAGTAATCTTGGAAATAAGTAAACTTAGAAACTTTACTCATTTCTTCAGAAGAACATGAAAAATGAGTAGACATGGAAACTAAGTGCTTTCTATTGCATCCAAAATACAATTTAGTGGAAGACAAATCAGATAAATAACAAAATGCTTACTCTTAAGTCTTGTAGTAAGTAACCCAATCTCTGAATTGAAATAAGGGCTTGGATAACAAAACTCAAAAAGAAAAAGAAAGAAAAAGTTCAAGTGTGCTCTATTCTTAAGCAGCAGGACAACATTTGGAATAAACTGTTTGGATTGCCAGAATTACTTTAGTGGTTCTTGTTATTTAAATTAAGAGGAACTACTAGATTAACCCGTTTTGGTACTATGAATGGACTAGAACATTGAAAAAGACATGATGCATCAATGACTTTATTTCTTTTTTATATTTTAATATATGTTTTAGAACCATAGGATCATTTAGGTTGGAAAAAAATTATTGAGTTAACCATTAACCTAGCACTCCACTAGTAAACTTTGTCCAGAGTCACACCTACTTATCTTTTAAATACCTTCATGGATGATATTTAATCACTTTCTTGGGCAGCCTGTTCCAGTGTTTGACAACCCTTTCAGTGAAGAAATTTTTTGCTAATATCCAATTTTAACCTTTCTTGGTGCAACTTGAGGCCAGTCCCTCTAGTCCTGTCACCTTTCAGGTAGCTGTAGAGAGTGATAAGGTCTTCCCTGAACCACCTTTTCTCCAGAACAACCCTTTTCTCCTTTCTCTCTTCTCTCCTTTTCTCTGTAAACAACTCCAGCTCCCTCAGCCACTCCTCATAAATCTTGTGCTCCAGATCCTTCACCAGCTTTGTTGCCCTTCTTTGGCTGCACTTGCCCTTCTTTGAACATTGAATTTGGATTTTAAATCTAAGTAATTAAAAGAATGTGTTTTCTTTCTCTCTAATTGTCTTTCCTCCTAGTCTCTATTTCTCGTCTTCTCAGGTAGCTTGTCTAACTTCCATGTTTTGACTTTTAATAAAAGCAGCATTGATGTTTTCTCCTCTGGCTGAGAATTATATACATCATAGAGATAGTCAACATAATTTTCCTGATTTGCTAGAGCTACTAAAATTTTAGGAAATGTATGTATTAATATATCTCTTCAGAATTCATAGAATTATGGACAATTTCAGTTTCTATCACGTGTCTACTTTATGTCTTCTCACATAAAAAAAGAACAGAGAAACATTAACAGGTGTTGGTTTGTAGTGCAATACAGGGATATGTAGAATTCACTGTGAAGTTGTGCATGCCTATTGATAATTAGCAATTTCCAGTATTTTAAAGCCTTCTGTCGTCTCACGTGAACAAAAAAGCAGCTCTCCAGCAAGGAGAACAGGACTGGTATACCAAAATAACGTAGAAGAGTGCACAGACTCACATAACTTTGTAGTGGGAGTTAGCTGTCCGTAGACTATAGAAATTTTTAGCTGCTGTATAGTACTAGAGAAAAAAGTGACAGGTGCATGCATACAACAGATTAAAACAATAATTGACAAACACTAGAATAGTAACAAAATGTAGAAGATATGAATTTAATGGGATTTAAAGAAAAAGACTACACTATCTGTTAGATACTTAGGCCTTTTCCTTCTCAAAGTATTACTGATCTTGCATATACTGGGTTTTACAAAAGGATGTTTTCTGAATTTTTTTTATTTTATTAAAACTTCCACTATTTGCTACTATCTTTAAATGGCTCCATGAAAATGGATATGCCTAAATGATCATGTGAACTTATTTCATTTTCTTGAACTTTGTGAGGTTCCTGTTTATCTGTTTCTCTAGCCCTTTGAGATTCCTCTGGATGGCAGCACATCCATCCAGTCTGTCTGCCCCTCCTCCCAGTTTTATTTGCAAAGTGTCTAAGGATGAAATCTGTCCCTTTATCCTGATCATTAATGAAGACATTAAACAGTACTCATCTCTAGGGTACACCAATGGCGACTGGCTGGTAGATGAACTTTGTGCTGCTAATCACAATTCTTTAAGCCCAGCAGTGCAGCCAGTTTTCAATTTGCCTCACTGTCCATTTGCTTAACCTGTATTTCGTCAGTTTGTTGATTGGGATATTGGAGTAGACAGTGATGAAAGCCTTGCTAAAGTCAAGATTTCCTTATCCATCAAGTCACTCATTTCATTAAAAAAGGCTATCAGCTTGGTTAGATAGTATTTTGCTTTTAGAAAGTCTATGCTGTTGATCAACACCCAATCCCTCTTTTGTCCTTTTCAAACTTGAGTTTTAACAGGAGTTCCCTATTCATCTGCAGGCCTCCTGCATGTTTGGCCTTATTTTTTGCTCATTGGGATGAACCATTCTCAAGATTGAAGAACATGATATTGGAAAGGATGAGGTGATCCCACTTGTCTCCAGGACCATGTCACATAGATTCCTACAAGAAGAACCCTGAACCTGTCAAAGTCTGCTGCCCTGATGCCCAGAATTTTGATTCTTTTGTTTGTCTTGTTTCTTTCTCTCAGGATCCTGGACTACACCATCTCATATTACCACAGATAAAGCTGCCTCCAAATCTTAACATTCCTTGACAGATTATTTTTGTTTATAAATATCATATCCAGCAGAACACCTTCCCTAAATCCATATCCAAATCCATGCCTGTGTCCCTTCATTGCAGTACTCCAGTTGTGTGGGCTATCCCACCTCACCTCTGAGATCCCAACTCTATCTGTCCTGAACCTTTATGAAGACCTGTAGTTCCTCCTCTGTGTACCTCATTCTGTGTGTACCAAGCCCTGATGATTTTCCAGGAAAATACTGAGAGCTTCGTCTTGTACCGTTCTCTTAGCACCTCTTTTTTTGTGTGCATAGACTTGGAATGGGACTCCTTCTTCCCTGTTTTGTTGATTATGGGGCATTTCATGCCCACATCACCTTGCTTCCTTTGCTTGAAAACCTGGTTCACTACTTCTTCCCTTGCTTGTGAGCTGTCAACTCCCTTACTCCATCGCTCTTGTATTAAAGCTTTCCTAACCAGATTGGCCAGCCTTTCTCTTCTAAAACAAAGAAGGTATATGCAAACTTAATAATTGTGACCATAAATGATGTAATTATTGTATCCTACAGAACATTCAACTTATTCCTTTTCTTTTCCTAATCTTTCCCAATATCTTAGCCTTATCAGAGTGGATAAATAGTAAATACCAGATGAGGTTACAAAACAAATAAAACTAATGGGAACAAATTTATTTCTCTGTTGACTTAAACAGAGTCAGGCACTAGAAATATTTAATCCTTATAGAAGAACATAATAACAGATGTAAGAGGAGATACTGAGGTGTGAATACTTACTACAAGGGTGGTGTAGGACTGGAACAGGTTGCTCACAAAAGTTGTGGATGCCCCACCCCTAGAAGTGTTCAAAAGCATGTTTGGTGGAGCTCTGAACAACTTGATCTAGTGAAAGATGTCCAGGCTCATGGCAGGGGGTTTGGAACTAGATGATCCTTAAGGTCCCCTCCAATCTTTCTCCTCAGCCAATCACTCTATGATTTTATGATTCTATGATATATACTTGAAGTCCTCTCTTGTTTCAAATGAGTGGTCTGGAAGAAGTCATGTCACTCAGGCTTGTGAAAGAAGAGTGATTTACTGTGCAGTTTGATAATTAAAAATACATTATCAGTGCCAAATAACAGACCTATCATGCACTTTTCATGTGCAATAGTAAAAACTATTGTAAAAATGCTTTCCTTTTGACATGTCCCTTGCTTATTTCTCAGGTGGTCTTTAGGGACTGTTGACAAGTTTGAGAACTGTAGATAGCAACAGAAAAGGAGGCCATCTCAGTAAGAACTGCTTGAGAGAATAAAGGTTTCTAGATCAGATTCTGTCTAATTTTGCTACCTATCTGGAATCTTACTCAAATGACAGCGTAAGTAGTAGCATATGTTAGATTTTGCAATCTGTTAAATAATACACTGATTATAGCAATAATTATATATTTTTTAATTCATGATAACTAATGTCTGGAAGACTGTAAAATATTAAAGTTTGTTGAATTAGCAAACAAACAAAAACATTTGAAATACCAAGGATAATTCATGAAAATATAATTGTTTTTATTTTGTCAATTAGATTTCTCTTTTTTATATTTCATAACATGAAATACACTGTAATTTTTTTCCAAATGATAGTTTAATAACTTGAGCTGTCATTAAAACATTCTCATATTTAAACTTTGTTGAAAGGTGAAAGTAATTGCCAAATTTTAATGTGGGTTGCGCGTTATGCAGATTAATGAAAGGAGAAATGTTATACTGTACTTCAAATGATCATTCTGCCAGTATTTATTTAGAAAGTGATTTTTGATATTAATCTTGCCATTGACATCAGAAAGGGTAGACTGAGACAGTTTCTTTCCTCTTTTTTTCCCACTGGAGTTTGTTTTTAGGAATCACTTACTTGATCAGAGCGGAGTAAAATGATGAAAAGTCTCCTGGACACTGCTCTTTTATCTAAGGGTAAGACTTATCCTATCATTAAGCTCTACAGCTGCTTTTCCCTCTCATTTCTTTGCAAGGAAAAAGTGCAAACATAGGAGCGGGAAACTCAGGGCACAAAAAGGTCAACGAGAAGGATTCAGTCTTCCCTTTAAAGCATGAAGATTTGTTTTGCTGTGAGCACTGTAAGTAGGGTCCATGCTTTTGTAACCTCAGAGATTGTTGCAGTGTACATTACATGGACTATAATTGCAATTTGGAAAGTAAACTTTGGCCAAAATGTAGCAGTTCACTCACTACAGAAGGGATTAATAGATTTGTTGGTGATGATTTGATTGGAGATAAGAGTCATGTCCCCAGACAAAAAGGAAGCTTAAGAACAGGGTATGTTTAATTTAGAGCTGTAACAAATAAGAGAAGAAACAGTTAATATGGAGGAAATAGCAGAAAAGTAAATCAGAAATTCCTTTTAAACTTTAACTATAAAAGGACATGGCAACTTATATTTCAGGGTCTAAATGTACCACTGTCTGAACTGGAAAAAACCACCCCTACTATGAGTAGGATGGTTTTAATCACTTCTTGTTCCTGAATCTTTAACATCTACTACTAGCCACTGGGTCAGTGATAGGACAGTGAGCTGACAAGATAATTGCTCTTGTCTACTGCCAGAGTAGCTGAACAATGACCCTCTAGACCTGACACTGACGAGGAGACCTTAAATCCACACCTCTAGGTCTCCTTGTTTTTCTTTGCTCCAAAACTTTATTTCAGGTCTCTAAGATTAAATGAGTTAGATTCTTCTTTAAGGCATATTTATGTGGATTTTTTCAGACAAATCAGTAACTTTTTCCTGAATTTCAGGGTACATGTTTGTCCTCTGGAGGTATGTCTGTGAGAGAGAACAACTTAAGAAATGGAATTCTTGAAGGTATGTGTTGTAGGATACCAAAAATTCTTGCTTTAAGCTTGATTATTCCTACTTATTTTCCAAACAGAAGTAAATCACAAATCTGTTCTACACTGGTCTACAAAAGGCATAGAAATATGATATGTAGTAGAAATGACTAAAATATCTGAAATTTTAAGCTATGGGAAATACTTTTAAATCTTTTGAGATATATATGGATTAGAAATCAAAGAGATCAAATGAGCACAATTATGTAGAGTATTGTTGCTGAGTGTCTTGCAATGCTGTTTGTTTTTTGGATTTATATGTATTACTTTCTGTCAGCTAATACTTTAATAATAAGAAGAAAGGATTTATTATCACTACAAGAGCCTGAATTGCACTTGAAAAATTGTCTTTAGCCAAATGTTCTTTATAGGAGATAAGTGGGAGAAGTCATGCTAAGTCTCAGCAGCTGTATCAAACTGAGGGCTACTTAAAAAAATATTCTTACCATGCAGCTGGCAGAAATAACAGTAGTATATATATGTGACAGATTGAGCTAAGATAAAGTGTGATTCTACTTCAACTATAATACAAATGAGAATAGCAGGTACAAGCTCTGTAATATACACCAAAAGTAAAGTCACTTGAAGAGCTATACTGAATACTGATAAAACACCCCAAGAAAAAAAATTCCCAGTATACAAAAATGGTGCAAAGGAAGCAGGAGGGGGCTTGTTATGGCAAAAATAATAGTAGAAAGAAGAAAAGGCACACCTCTGTTTCTCATCTAATGATTTCAGTTTGTAGTAACGTGTACAGGTTACTTGAGCACACCCTATTGATGTTCAGACTTTAAACTTTTTTTAACTTAGGCATATACCTTACGGATAACTTTTAGGATATTACTGAAAATATCATCTTTAATTCCCTGAATAACCAGAAGATAAAGGTGCCTTTGAAGACCTCTACCAGGACAGTCTTTCTGTCTAAGTGTTCAAACATAAGCAGGCACAACCTTTTTCTGTAGATTTTCAAAGGCATCTTCTTCTCCCCAGTGACTATTGACATTTTTTTTGAGAGCACTGCTTTGTTCCTCTACCATCTACATTTTAGGCATAAGAGCATTGATGGAGTCATGCAGGTTAGTCAAGCAAATTCACCATGTGTTGTTAGTAGAACTGGAGGAAATACACTGGTGCAGAGACATAAAATTTGTACGTATCTCAGGCATTAACAAAATTATATGTTTATTAAATAAATAGAATTACTAGTTTCAAAAATTTAGGATCTAAATATGTCAGACTCATCTGAAACATGAAAATAAACTTGTTCAGTGTTCTTTCACTTTGCGAAGCTCCAAATACATAAATTACTATTGTTATTATATTCTCATGTACTAACCAACAAGGTAATAATTTTTCTCTCATGATACAGACCTGCAAGGAAAGAAATTACAAAGGGACTGATCAAATTAATTTAGATGTTAGAATTGCACAAAAAAAAGGTATTACTGCATACAAAAGTACAAGAATCAAGGGTGCAGAGTTTTTCTCAGATGGCATATTGGACTCTTCTCTTTGGAATGACTGTGCAAATAAGACTTTTCTGATAATGTTTTCTGATTTATTTGAAACATATGACATATGACAGGGATTAGGTTTCATTTTTCTCAGGAAACATCAGTTGCAGAAGTACGCTGGCCTAAAGTGCAACTATGTATAGGCATCAAGAGATATCTGAACCTGCATCTTACTACATTCTGTTTAGTTTCACTTAATTTGCTTTTATTTTCTTTTATAGCAGGGAAATATAGTAGCCACTCCTTTACACGCTTCCTTTGATGCCAAGTCACACCAACATAATTTAGAACAAGCAAAAATTTAAAGCAGCATAATTTAGAACACCAAAAAGGCAAAGATTTATAAATTCAACTAGATAAGGCACATGCCAATGATCTTTGATCTTCTCTTTGAATGATCAGCCCATCCATTTTGAGTGCATTTCTGCTCCATCTAGCAACAGCTCCTGCACAGACTTTTCATGAATTAATTACCTCAGACCAACACACCCATTCAGAACCAACTGGATATTTTTTGACATCTCCCAGCTCCATAAATTTTCGAGCAGAGTCAATCTGATTCTCATTTAACTTTCTTTCTAAAGCAATATTAAACTTTTAACCAAATACATTAAAATACTATGAGCCTTAAGACACTATGAACCAGTCTGTTTTCATGAAGAAATTGCTCATTAAAGCAGAAGGGAAGCAAAATGGATTAAGCCAAACTAACAGAAGAGGGTGCCACTTGCTTAAGGGGAACAATTTTCACATATTAGTAGAAAGATTACTACCTATTTGCCCTGCACTGAGAAGACTTTAGAGACCATAAAGCAATTCTGAATTAGTACTAGGTATTAAAATAAAATTCATGGATGAGAAACTTGTGTTGCTCTCAATGTAAGAGTTTGTCTTCTATGGTGTTCTGGTATTCCTAGGAGATGAAGAGACTTTAAAGCCTTATTTGTTTCCCATGTCCACGGTTCGACTTCATAGCTTGGAATTTGTAAGAGAAATATACTTCCATTCATCACAAGTTTCTCTTACCATAATGGACAATATTTTGCTGGTTTTACCTGTTTGCAGATAAATTAGATAATTTAGTTTTCAGGAGCAGCTCTTCATACTCTTCTATCCATAGGGAGAACTGAAATGACTTTTGGGAAAAATTAGGATCTTTACACTTTCTCACAAAGTCTTGCCATTTAGTACCTAGATATTCAAAATACTATTTTTGCTACGAAGAATGTGTAAAAGATTCAAAAGCATCTGTTTCACATTAAGAAATTCTCATAATGTTTCTTTGTATCAAGGGACACTAAAACTTGTAAGCTTTGGTATGGAACAACAAGTCTGGAGGAAATGAAATTTAGCTTTAGAAGTCAGGTCTTTCACACATGAATATTCTCTTTATTCAGACTTGAACTCTCTTTTAACTCAGCTTCTGTGATCTGTGCACTATACTTATTCCGTCTGCACAGATTAATTTAGTATATTAGCCACCATGTTCTTCCACTAATCCCCCCAGATTACTAGGTCAGTAGAGCTCAAGAGAGAAGCAAAAAAGAATTAAAATTGGGAGGGTAGAGGTAACCCATTCAAGACAGCTGCTAAGGGGAAGCAAGCAAGGTTTTTTGGGTTTTTCTTCAAAAATACTTCTTCAGACTTCATATGAGGAATTTGAAAAGGAGTTCACCTGAAGGAAGAAATGTAAAAAATGTGAATTAAGCAAGAAAATCATAGAATCACAGAATCATAGAATGGTTTGAGTTGAAAGCGATCTTAAAGATCATCTAGTTCCAACCCCCCTGCCATGGGTATGAACACCTTCCACTAGACCACGCTGCTCAGAGCTCCATCCAACTTGGCCTTGAAAACTTCCAGTGATGGTGCATCCACAACTTCTCTGAGTTCCAGTGCCTCACCACCTTCACATTAAAGATTTTTTTCCTAATATCTAATCTAAACCTACCTTCTTTCAGTTTAAAACCATTCAGCCTTGTGCCATCACTACATGCTCTTGTAAATAGTCCCTCTCCATCTTTCTTGTAGGCTCCCCTCAGGTAATGGAAGCCTGCAATTAGGTCACCTCTAAGCCTTCTCTTTTTCAGGCTGAACATTCCCAATTCTCTCAGCCTTTCCTAATGGGAGAGGTGCTCTGCCTCTCTAATAGATTTGATGGTTCCTCTGGACTCACTCCTTCCTGTGCTGAGGACCCCAGAGCTGGATGCAGCACTCCCGGTGCGCTCTCACTGGAGGAGAACAGGGGGGCAGAATCACCTCCCCTGACCTGTTGGTTGTACTCCTTTTGATGCAGTCCAGGATACAGTTGGCTTTCTGGGCTTTGAGCACACAGTGCAGGGTCATGTTCAGCCTCCTATCAATGAACATCCCCAAGTCCTAATACAGGACTACTTTCTGAAAGTCAGTAGAATATGAGATGTTTTGACAAGGAAACTGTTTCTGATCATTCCTTGAATTCTAGGTTTTAGTTCAAAAGATTTTGATGATAAAAACAAAAAACAAGTCATGAAAGTATATGTTTAATTATGTTTTAGGTCTGGAAGAATATGCTCTTCTGAAATTGTCTTAACTGAAGACTAATGCACAATGTCAATGTACTGGGTCTGAACTACAAATACACTGCTATTCTGTCCAAATCTGCACAGTGATACTTTGTCCTACCTCATATGTGTTTACTAAAGTCAGTGTTTAGTAGATTTTGATGAAAACCTTGGACATATACCTAAAATGTCAATATTACCCTGTTGTCACATACATTTTGAAATGAGAGATGTTAAAGACAGCACCACATGACATACTGTGAAAAACTTCAGTATGAGAAGAGCTAAAGAAGGTGTTTTTATTTTAATTTTCTGGCCTATCGTTTTTTCTAGTAATAATTCTCCTACAGAACTCTCAGTTCAGGAACTTTTCTTGTATATAGTATGCTTATGATGCTGTCACTGCAGTGTGGTGTAGTGAGATGTAGGCTAGTACATGCTGAGTTCTCATTTTCTACAGATAAAGTTATTTAGCTTAATGTTAGGCTAAGCGTGCCTTTGCAGTGACTGCAATAAACAGCATGCCAAGGATCTATTGTTCCTTTCATCAACAGTGAAATATTAATTGTAATTAGATTTTGATTTGGAACAGAATTAGAAACCTTTCAGGAGAATTCTGAAAGGAATTTGGAGTCTCAGATCTCTTTCTTATGTTTTTGTAATTTTGCTAATTATGAAAGACAGGTGTAGTTAGGTCTAAAAGATGTTGAAGAGAGTTTTCATATCTATTTCACTTGGACCAAGTTTTGTATTTTTATTTGTAATTGTCTTGGTAAAAAATAAAAGGGAATGGCAAAGAAAAATGGGAAACGTAAAATATAATTTATTGTAGAACCTATTCTTTCAAGAAGTTTTCAGGATATCTGAATTTCCTTTCTGAAATTGCTGGACTGAATGAAACCAATAATAGTTCATGTGAAGGATTTAAGAAGACAAGAAAGACAGTTTGATATTTTAGAATATGTCTCCTGTGGAAGTGTTTTATGGTAGTATGAAATCATCTTTGATAACAATGGTTTTAAATGGATACATCCAATAGGACATAAATAGAGAAAGAGAGAAAAGAGAAAGGGAAAGAAGAGAAGGAAGAAAGGAAGGAAGGAAAGGAAGGAAAGGAAGGAAGGGAGGGAAAGGAAGGAGGGCAAGGAAGGAAAGGAAGGAAAATAAACCATCCAAAAAGTTCAAAATCCTTCTTAGTTCTTCATGCTCAAATGCTCTGAGAGAGGCAAATTTTATGCAAACATGATTATTTAGATTCTTCTGAATTTGAGAAGATGCATGGAGATCAGCTGGGTCCCATGAAGAAATCTACTGGTCTGTAGGCCCTGTAGATCAGGCAAAACTGGAACAAGGTGAGAAGGTGCATTTCTGAGAGAACATGTAAAGCTTCATTGGAAAAAATCTGTAATGCTAAAACTGAAATTTTCTTCAAACATGTGTTATAGAGTGGTGAATATTACAATAAAGTAATACTAATTTAAATAATGTACTATTTTATGAGTAGGAAAATATAATTCTGTTCTAACTTACGTAATCAACAGACTCATTTTTCTTTATGCATAACCTAAGTATCAGTGTTATTTGTATTCATTTCTGCTTTAATTGTGTTTCAATTTTAAAATTAAAAAAATAAATCTTCTTTGTTCATTAGAATCTCCATTTTCATACAAGACCATGGTTATAGCTAACAAGAATAAGAATAGAATTTATTAAATGAGTAGAAGATTATACCTTGGAACATCTAGGTACTTCTGAAATTTTAGTTAATTTAACTAAGAGAAGAATTCTCTATATACATAGAGAGCAAAGTGCAAGAGCTATGATAAATCATAGAGATTTATAGAGAAGTTTGACCCCAATGTATTATATTGGTTTTTTAGATCAGATGGAAAGTAAAGCAAAAATGATCTCACTACGTAGTCCTTTCATATAACAAATGTAAGAATTTTTAGGTAACTTAAAATAAGAATACACGTGAGACAATTGGTCACAAAAAGATCAAATTTTAAATTCCTTCTAGGATATGTTTGAAATAGGTCTTTGAACTCATCCTGGAGGCTGATTTCCTGGTTTTGCATAGACTTTTTGTTCAGTTTTTGTGAGTCTCTTCTCCATTTTGATACCTGTTGAATATGTATAGCTATGGCTTCCAGTTTAATTAGTCTCTTCTAAGGCTTAATATGTATACGTAGAATTCCTATACATTTTTGGATGAATAATGGAAGAGGATTGCATCCCTCTGTCTGCCTTGAAAATAAAATTCAAATTTTCTCAATCATAGGTATAAATTATTTCTAGGTAAACATATGAAAATTTTTCACTATAAACTAAGCTTAATCTCGTTGATTCAGGATCACCGATGTATTAAATATATTGTGCTTTTCAGATAGTATATTATGAAATATTTCTTAAAAAATATGCAAATTGCTTTTCTCAAGTGATTCTCTTATCTTTTAGGAAATACAAGCATTATATGAAAGCTGCATGTTTAGGAATGACACTTGTAACTTACAAAACTTACTATATAACTCACAAAACTTACTATATAAATCACTTTGACATTTTAGATAAGTATCATATTCTCTTTCCTTTTGTGAAAAGAAATAGAGAGAGTTGCTTTTAACATGGGAAAGATAAAAAATATCTGAGTGCAGTTTTAATAGATTTATAGCCAGAAACTGAAAAAAGATGAAGTCTTCATGGATGGAAATGACCTTGCAATTTAGACTGTGCAAAACTTTAAACAACCATGGCTGTTTCTGCCTACATATTCATCTTAGTATTATAATGCCATTGGTGTCACATATTTAATTCATATATTTAATGCAGATGTTATGGAGCATAGTGTCTTGAATGAGTTCACTAGATTTATTTTCCTACAAAGTCTTAGACTGGATTAATGCAATAACCTTTTATCTTTAAATTTGAATATATGAACAGATCTATATTTGCAAAATTGTTGTGATGAACTTATTTTAAGTAGTGGTTATTAAAGCAAATTTAAGAAATATTCCTTTCATCAGCTTCACAGAGATCATCGTACAGGAGATCAAGAAGGTTAAAAGAGAAAATGCCACCAAGTCTCTTTTATGGATTCAAAGGAACATTTAATTTATCTTTACTCTACAGCCTCTCTTCCTGTGGAAGGAAGGGGAAAAAAAAAAGAAAAGAAATAAATTGTAGAGTTCCTGCAATAATTTCTGATGTTCATCCTGGAGAGTCCATATCTTCCCTGGAAAAAATAATGTTTCCTAACAAAAGGCAGTATAACTTAATAGCAGTCTTCATAGTGTCTCTTGAAAGACAATGAGACACAAGATACTTAGGGCAAGTGATCTAGTTTAGTGGTTTTTTCCTTTTGTTGTTTTGAATGTGCAAATATGCACCTCCCTTTTCACTTAGACTCCTTTTTACATATCACAACTGGATGAAGTACTAAAGCATTTGTTAATTCATTCTTTCCCCCATTGATAGAGACAGATTTCATACAAAACAAAGACCTTCCATTTATGAAAAAAGTTTGGGGTTTGATGGTCCTGGAAAATGTTGTTTACAAAGTATGAATATTCACTTATTTGGGGAAGATAACTAATGTCAGTGGGGTTCAATTCCTCTGTAATTAACAATAAAATACAATTGTTTCTAAGTGAATTAGGAAAACAAAAAAGGAAAAGTGGATTCGTAACTCATCATCAATAACTCCCACTCACAGACTTATACTGCAAATCTCTTTTTAAGACTTAACACTCACCTGTTCTGGGAGCAGAATAAACTTATTTGGTGAATCATTCAAGAACAGAAATTATTAGAAAAATAAGTATAGCAAGAGGGAATTCACTGGAATAATGCAGTAAAACTGCAGTAAATCATTAGTGAGGTAACAAATTGAAGAACTATAAAATCAAAGAATCACCGGATGGTGATGTTGGCAAGGACCTCTGGAGATCAGGCAGTCCAAAATCTTTCCTCAAAACAGAGTCAGCTAGAGTAGCTTTTTCAGTACTGTATTGAGCTGGTCTTGAACATCTCCAAAAACAAACACTAAACAACTTTGGGCAACTTATTCCAGGATTTGATCACAGTCATGCTAAAAAAGTGGAATTTCTTGTATTTCAGTTTGTGTCTAATAGCTGTTGTTCTTTCACCGGACACTACTGACTCTAGCTCTTCAATTTTTAGTCCCCCATCAAGGTTTTATACACGTGGAGCCTTATCTTCTTCAATTCTCTCAATCTCTTTCCCATATGACAGATGTTCCAGTCCCTCGGAGACCATAGCCCTTCACTGGACTTGCTCCAATACGTCCATGTGTCTTATGCACTCAGAGCCCAGACTGTCCACACCACCCCAGATGTTTCTCACCAGTGCTGAGCAGAGGGGAAGGATCATCTTCCTCAAGCTGCTGTCACCCTGATGCAGCCTAACAGGTAGGTGGCAATCTTCATCACAGGGGCACAATGCTGACTTGTGGTCAACTTGTTGTCCACCAAAATCCCTTGTCCTTTCCTGCAGAGCTTCTTTCCAGCCAGGCTTCCTCAGCCTGTACTGGTGCATGGGACTATTACTCTTCAGATGCTGGACTCCAAAATTCCTTTTGTTGAACTCCATGATTTCCCTATCAGTCCATTTCTTCAGGCTGTTGAGGTTTCTTGAACTGGTCTATCAGTCACTTCTAAAGAAGCAGTTACGTTTTACTGTTTGTCTTATGTTTTGGGGGGTATAGGAAGGATAGGAAAGCAAATGTTAAACCAATGAAAACTTCTCTGATTTGGAATCATTATATTTTTTCTTTGAGCATTATCCAATTGCTATAAAAGACAATTTTATAAAAAGTAAAAAAAAAGAAAATTATCAGTGGATTTCACAGATGTATAAGATCCTTGTCAAAAATGAAATGCATAATTTGATGTTTCATATTCATGTGATTATGCAATATACCACAGTGTTAAATCTGTAAGTAGCACTGCTGTTAACACTTAGCATTCTGTAAGCCTACCTCAGTATGAATATGACCCAGTATGAGGGTGGAGTTCAATATGTTCTATAAGCAGGGAGAGTTTACATCATCTGACTGATTCAGGTAACTGGACATTTTAGATGGTCACATCGAAGTGCTATGCTTTCTGGGGCATTTTAGTTTTATTTCAAAATTGCTTGTTTGCATGAGCTGATGTTAGCTGACTGAAATAAACATTCAGCCTCAGCTAAAATACTCAGCTAAAATATTAGCAATTTATGCTGAGGCCAAGTAGCACTTTCAATCTCCCGTGTCTGGGTGTGTGCCATAACACTCCAATATGGGTATTCTGGTTTTCAGAATCAAATCCATACATGGAGCAATGGAAATTTCTGAAGATCACTTTACCAAATATAAAAATGATGGTGAATTCAAAGTGTGTTTATAAGTTCCAGCAGAAATTCACATCTTTGTTTTCTTTCTGGGTGCTAGTACCTATCATTTTTTTTTTTGTTATGATAAGGATTCAATTATGAGGTCTTAGTAAATTTAACTGTAAACCCTGGTTCACATTTCTCATGATCTTCCACCTGAGGATATAGTCTAGTATGGCACAAAAAGATAAGAAATAGAGAGCATATCTAGAAATCTCTCAGATAAAGAAGACTGACATCTACCTTTTAGGCATCAGATAATGGATATTTCTAATTGATGCTTGCAAAGAAGATCTTGAGGCCACTCTAAATACTGGGGACCTCTACTTTTCACTGTCTTTCTCTCTCTAAACCTTAATTTAAACTTACCATCAGTATGCACAAAGATGAAAATTTCTCTAATCCATACTTGCCAAATGTTTTGTTTCTGTTTATGTGACTCAGATTGTCAGGGATTCACCATGCAAAGATATCCTTAGTTGCAAGTGACAATGATAGAAAAGAATTTAGCAGAGACTGCTCTAGATGTATGATTTACAAACTTGAATATAATTCTGGAAAATTTAGAGTGGTAGCAGATAACCTGCCTGAATTTTTCCATGGTGTGATGTAAAAGCACTGAAATCCAATCTTGGGCTTGCAAAACGGATTCAAAAGCATGTTCAGCCTCTGACAGAAGTGTTCTGTCAATACAGAAGGCATAAGAAAAATTTGCAAAAGGGTATCTGTTAGCTTGCACACTACACAATTATCACTTCATAACTAGGTGAACATGTTGAAGGTGATGTCTTTTTCTAATGCATTGGACAGGAAAAAGCCATTAGTATGTGACAAATATTAAGACTAAAGCCAAAAAAAGATAAGCTAGTACTACAACTCTTTTCCCCCAATTGAATTTAGAAGAGGGGGAAAAGAAGGAAACATGCTTTTCTAGCAAATGATCTTGTGACAATGCATGAAGAAATTGTAGGTCTATAAGCAATAATAGTTTTATTCTTACGAAATATAAAATCCATAAAGAAAGTACATACAGAATTGTAAGAAAAGAAACAATATTTGACAGATATGACACACTGATTTGAGTTTTAACAGATTACAGACATAATTTTACTGGTAGGAAATTAGAAATATTGCAAAATGTTATGACTTTAAACACATTAAATCCAGAGTATCCATAATGTAAAGTTTGAAGAAACTAGTAATGATATTATGAGACTGATATTTGAAAAGTTGAAAAGTCAAATTCAATCTCATCTTTAATACTGGCAAATTTTGGCATATCCTATATGACAGGGATTCTACTTACCAAAATACAGTTTACCAGGGTCTTGTAACTAGGTTATCTAATTAAAAAACTATGATTAAAAAAAAAGTTTTGTAAACTCATATATACACATCAGGAAAAATGAAAGATCACATAATTGAATGTATTTATATCCACAAGATATGCAAATTGTATTTAACAGCAAAAGGCAGCAATATTTGGTAAACAGGATGTTGTGGTTTAACCCCAGCTGGTGACTAAACACCACACATCCCCTTGCTCACTCCCTCTCTACCCTGGTGGAATGGGGAGGAGAACCAGAAAAAAACCCCAAAAACTAAAACTCCTGAGTTGAGATAAAAACAGTTTAAGAATTGAAACAAGGGGCAATATAATAACACTAATAATACTAATGATAATACCAATAATAATTATTGTATGAACAAACAAATTTTATGAGTGAATCTAATGAAAAGGAAAGAGAGAGAAATAAAACCCAAGAAAAAACAAGTGATGGACAATACAATTGCTCACCATGGCTAACCGATGCCCAGCCCATCCCCAAACTGTGCTCAGGGACTCCTGGCCAACTTTTCCCCCATTTATATACTGAGTATGACATTCTGTGGTATGGAATATCCCTTTGACCAGTTTGGGTCACCTGTCCTGATCATGTCCTTCCCAACTTTTTATGTATCTCCTCACTGGCAGAGCATAATACCCTGAAAAGTTTGTTATCAACATTATTCTCATACTCAATCAAAAAAAAGACACTGTACCACCTACTAAGAAGAAAAACAACTCTATCCAAGCTAAACCAGAACACTGGATCTTGTTCACATAATGTGTGTTACAAACACAATGTGTTACAAAATGCAAAACCTACAGATGTAAAAAAGGCACCTTCATCTTTTCTTGAAAAAGGAGAAAGAAGATAGATTCAAAGTCAAAGAAATTAGAAACAGATTATAGATACAAGGGAACTAAACAACATCAAAGAATTCCCTAGGAAAAACAATACTTTAAATAAAACCTCCTGAGATGTTTTAGGGTATCAAGACAAAAGGATACAGATACTAGTAGGATGCTGTAGACTTTATTTTAAACTTTTCATATCACCTATTTTCCTTTTGAGAGTGAGACAAATGGATAGCTGGACTTTAAGAATCATAGAATTATTTAGGTTGGAAAAGATCTTAAGATCACTGAGTCCAATTGTTAACCTAACATGGCCAAATCCACCACTAAACCATGTCTCTAAGTGCCACATCTACAAACCTTTTAAATACCACTAGGGATGGCGAATTAACTGCAAGGTTTATTTTCTAGTGTTTGTTTCTTCTTAAAGATTCATATTAGTTCTAAATTTTGACTTTTTACTTTTCAGGACCAGGAAGAGTACTGTGACTACATGCATTGACTTTGCAGAAAAGAATGTTATTTGTTTGCTAGTTTGTCAGCTGAAATATCTGACTTTTGCTTTAGTAAACATATCATCTGGCTTTTGCTTTAGTATCTTTCATGTAAATGTCCTGGTCACACTGAAGATGAGCACTACTTAAATAAGTTCAGGCAACGCCTAGTTGTAGGAAAAGTATGATTCAAAGCTTTTATGGGTAAAAGCTATGCCATGGCAACTTTGCCAATCACCTGTGTATTGATGTGCTCATGCAGACCCACCATTGAGAGTATTTCTCAAACACAACCTTCTGGCACCAGCGAACTAGAAATAGGTTTACGAACACCGTGGACAGTTGTTGATCTGCTGAGTCATGACAGAAAATATGCAGTAGCAAGGGGTAGCTTACATTCCACCAGTACATATTTCTAAGTTATGTTTTTGTCACCCAGGAACTCCGTGAGAAAAAACATTTCTTACACAATGGAATCGGCATGGGATTGTATTAATTTTTTTCTTGATTGCATTCCAACAAGACCAGTAAAACTTTAAGAGATCAGGGATAAGTTTTAAAAAAAATTAAGGGCTTGCTCTTTTGCGATGCCTAAGCATATCAAGTGAAAGGAAGCTATACTCTCTGAAACCACGTGAATATAATAATGTCTTATAACACAATATTCAGGAAAAAGTGTTTCTGTGCTAATTGCTCCTCATATTCTCTTCTACAAATTCATCCCCTTTTTTTCTTTTTATAGCAGATCTAGACATTTGGATCTTTAAAACCAATTTAATTATGGTAATGGCAGATTGAAGTGCCTTTTTTTCAGAGTTTGAGCAATGCTAGTTATTTATCAGTATTCAGCCAATACTGTCACAAGATTTTTCAATGTAGATTATTATCTTTAATGGATAGTACCTCTAATATTTTTTGTATGATAATGATAATATTAGTGAATAGAGTAAGAGGAATTTTAATTCTCCACCCTAATTTTCAATTTTATTTTTTCTCCTTTCTTTTGCTCCACAAGTTAAAATCAACATCTCTGTGTCAAGAAGATTTGCTGTCAGCAATCTACTTCATGGGTACCAAGAGTGACACACAGGTACAGTGTGAACAGCAAAGAACAGGGTTAATTGAGTACTGGAAGTTAAAACCCTTTAAGGAAAAAAAATAATGGTGACAAAATTAGAGTGACGTATAATCTTTCTTTTCAGAGCCACAATACGGCTCATAAGCAAAGAAACAAATCTATTTTGTTTTGTGGCTATGTAATGCGTATATTTTTGCATAAAATATTAACTGAATGGTTCAATAATTTCCTTACTAAATCTGTTACAAGTGACCTCCAAATGGCTACCTTTATTTAGTGCATAAATCCTTTCACAGGAATTAAAAATAGAGTGAAAAGAAGAAAAACAATTAGCCTGGCATGGATGGAGTGGATAAACATTAGGACACAGAAAGGATGTCTCAAGTTACAAAATTGCAACAGAGAGTTTATGTGTCAACATAGCCAAGAGGTTTAAAAAGGTATTCCATTCAACTGGTGTTATTTAGAAGACAAGCAGTTAAAATATATTTTATATATTTTGTTAGGCAATTGCATATATCCATAAAGGACAAAACTAATCTTCTGGGTTCTGTATGGAAATAAAATCCAAATTCACTCTGCCAGAGCTAATACTAAATAGATATTCATCAAATTATTTCCTCCTCTTTTTATGTTTAGCCTTCAGACAGGTGTGTGATAAACTGCACCCCCACTTTTATAACAGAGAAAATAAGATTTTGTCAGAATCTCTTAGTTGGAGTGAAAATTTTCAAGTGTACAGACACTTGGTGAAAATCGTGAGAGAGCTGAGGGTGGTAAAGTGAAAAAGAAGACTGTGAGTTGGCAAGTGGTAGAAGAAAACCACTGGTTTCACAAATGGAAAAAAAAATAAATAAAAATATATTCTCCACTTCTGGTTCTGAACAGTGAATTTATTTTCACTTTCAGTTTAAGATTAGCTCAAAAGAAGCCTATTAATTCAGGCTGGGATTTTGCAGAGTCTGTGTTGGCTTATCTCTGCTTTCATTAGGAACAGCGAAGAGTTTACTCTTCAACTCAATCAGCCTTAAAACATTCTTAACTGCTCTTGAAAATCTCCTGGTAGGTTACCTTAAGGATTTCCTACAATTGAAATCAAATCTGAATGCTTTAGAGTAGAAATACTTAACTTCTTATAATAGCCCACCCACTAAGATCACTTGTCAATATGCTGCTAATATCACCTCAATACATAAGAGTACTAGAAAAGAGAACTACACTATGCAGCATTATAATGCTTTTTCAGATGTAATCTACATATTAAAAGGAACATACAGTGGTGATGTTTTGGCTGTTGGGGTTTGGTTTTTTTTTTTGGTAGTTGTTTTTGTTTTTTTTGTTGATTTGTTTGGGGTTTTGGGGGGGGTTCCTTTGGTGTGCTTTTTTTTTTCTTCTTTCATTCTTTTTTCCTCCCTGAGTTTGATTTTGTTCTTTTTTATTTTATCAAAGAAAACAAACTCAGGTTCATTTAGTATTTTGTTTATAACAGCTCAGGATTCTATCTATGCTTTAGACCATATAAGTTTTACTGGAGATGTATATATGAAGTTGTTGATGTGATATAATGTGCAATCATCCTTTCAGTGAAAGATTCGGTCATCCAACACACCCACAGCATAAGGGGGCTAAGAAGGATAGACAATCAGTCAAATAGCAGAATACATTGATTTCACAAATCTGGGTACAAATTACCGGCTCCCCTCTTTTGTAAAGACAGTTTCAATCTACTGACAATAGAAGACCTCTGGCCCACAGAACATGGTCGTACATCCCAGGAGGGAATCCTAGCTTCTAATTAAGTTGAACACAGTCAGCAAGCAGGGAAGGGGAGAACTTGGGAATGTGTTCACTTCTACTCTGTATGCTTAAAAGAGCTTTTTTTCTTTATTAATACTGCTCTGATGGGAAATGCATACGTGTTCCAGAAAACATGAGGTATATCCAGGTAGGTGTCCTTGCCACTAGGATACTTTCCTGATGGCTCTGCTGTCACCACAGTTCTGGCATTTTGGACTACAAAGTGGCTTTCAGTGAAGATGTCTAACGACCTGCTGGTTACAGTACCCTGGGATGATTCCACTGTGTAACTAGAGAGCAGTTACAGGCAGACTGAGCTCTAAGTGAATGGAGATACTCATATTTCCCATCTTTTCCTATGCTCATAAGCATATAGAATTTGTACCTTGAGAAGCACTTAACCTGTTATTACCCAAGTCCTAAGCACTTGAAATTTTGGTGACAACCATCTAAGCCAGGCAGACCCTTTTCTATCCAGGGAACTCACCATGTAAATTTTCCAAACATAGCATTCCTCTGCAAACTTTGGAAGAGATGGCACAATTGGAGAAGGCATCTACATGCATTTAAACAACTATTTCTCAATAGCTACCTTTGATTTATTATACAGTCCATTTCTAAAATAATTACACTATCTGTTTTGCCATTAACATGGAGGATGTAAGGAAAGTGATCCTAGTAATTAACAGTTTAAATATCTTTTAATTCAAAACAACTGTTTCAGAATGAAGAAATAATTTCCAACCAGGTGCTTGCTTAATCATTGTGTTAATATCATGCAGACGAGACTCCAGAAATTGTTTCAAGCAAAAGTAAAGTTGAAGAATTAGCACTCCAGACTCAGTTTTCATAAGGTGGAAAAATTACATAAGCTTCATGTAATTCTGTGAATAAGTTTTCTGTTTTCTTCTGTGCATTCTTTCTCCAGGCTTTATCAGGAAAAATTAACTCTACTAAAACCTGCATGACTACTTGAAATTTTTGTAATGAATATAGTGCTTATGAGTTTGTATTGATTAAATGTAACTTGAGGCTAAACCCAATGTTTATTCACAGCAGAAGACTGTACTCATGAACAAAAATTTACTAAAGGATTTTAGTAAATTTACAAAATTTACTAAAGGATCCATTTACTGTATGGATTTCATCACCACTTTGTCATTCCTGTCTTTTTTAATTTCTGTTCAGAAAATAATTAATGTTCTCTCACTTCTAATTTCTATTTAGAAATTTCTGTCCCACTAAAACATCTCTGAGTGAGAAGGCATTTTGTTTCAAAAATTCTTGGAGAATCATTTTCTCATGTAATAGGTACCCAGTTGGGCAGATACAGAGGGAGTATGTCATATAATCCAGCTCTTATGAGTTGTGCTTAGAACATTTACAGGTGTTTTCAGTGTTAGCTTTTCATAATAACTAACTAATTAACATATTTATATTCAGCTAAGTGTTGCTTTAGCTATTATTTTTACATAATTATTACTGATTTTAATAAACCTAAGCATGGAACTTGAACTCTCAGATCTCATTTTCCATTAAGTTCTTCAAGGTATGAAAAGCTGTCTTTAAACAATATACATAATAACTTAGTTCGAGATCCTTAAAAGTCTCTCGTTTCTCAGTTATCCACTTTTCTCAAGATGCAGAAAGTATCCTTTACTAGAAACCAGGTAATTTCTCAGCATCTTGAAAAAGATGTATTTCTTTCTACATTGCTTTTGGAATCTCTCAAGCATGTCATCTCCAGTATTATTTTGCTTTCAATTAATTAAAAATTTAAATATTTTGCTCTTGAAAAGAGTTAGGACAGTGACCAGAGGGGAAGAAACTGCATACAGTTTTGTCATACTATGAAGCATAGGAACAGTCTGCAAAATATAGATCAAAAGGTTATATTATCCTAACCTAGATAAAAACTGTAACTCCTATGTTTACCTATGAATTCAGGAGATCCATGTGTCTTTTCTCTTCCACGTGAGAAACAAATATACTTCCACAGCTTTTTCGTCTGTAAGCTATAGACTGTTCATTCAAGTGTATTTTTGAGAATTAAGAAACGCAGATTTAATTCCTACAGAGAGAAAAGTAAGCTATCTTTAAGAATATAGTACACAATTCTTTATGACTTTGGCCTTTAGCTCCTTTTGCCTCAGTTTTATCTCCTTAAAATATTGTGAGAATGATTACAATAAAGATAATGAGATACTCAGATGCTGTCATGAGGGGGCCTTACATACAGACTACTAAAATGAATAGGTTAAGATTAAACACCCCTCTGCTTCCTAATGATGTAATTAGAGAGCTTTTAAATTTAAATAAAACACCACTCAAAGTGCCTATCTCTGCTTTGTGTGCGACCTAGAAGACACATAACTGTGAAGATCTCTAAGAGAACTCACTGAATAAAAATGCGAATAGTGAGAAACCAACCAGTGCTGTAAATATGAAAGCATATTCCTCTGCCACTTTTTTTCATTTAAAGAATTTCACGTTTCTCCTCTTGTAGTCTGAAATGTTTTTTTCTGTTATGCTGAAAGCTTCCAAATCCTCAACAACTAAAATTATCTTTTCCCTCAATCCATGTTCACCTTATGGTAATACAGTGTGATAATTATAGCCTACAAGTAGCTGCACTGTTCACTGTGGCAGCAAAGACTGGGGCAGATCCAGGCAATTTATCCTCTTGTATTAAAAAAAAAAAAAAAAAAAGAGTATTTAAAAAACTCAAAATATCACAGAACTCTTCTTTTGTTACATATGAGGCTGAAAAAAATTTACATGGTAGGAGAAGGTCCACTGCCTGGGATTTCAATAATGGTATTTTGAAGTCAAGGACAACTGCTTCAATTATAGTGTATCGCACTCTCTTATTCTTGCTGAGCTATAATATAACACTACATAAAATCTTTATGTCACAGTAGATCACAGTGACTATGATTTCCAGCTTTCAAGCTTTTTCTTTCTTGTAAGATAGCTATAAAATACATTTGTTTCTGAAAAAGAAGGTAGCTATGTAAAAGACATCTGTTCTATAATCAAGCAAAAATTTTGGTGGAGCAAAATCTACTACTGACAGACTATGGGGATATCCAAATTAAAAGTTTATGCCTCATTATTGTCCTGGTTTTGTAGAAATTTTGAGAGTAACTGGCTGTACTGGGTTTTCTTGAGATGGTGTTAATTTTCTTCATAGCAGCTGATATGATGCTATGCTTTGCATTTGTAACTGAAGCAGTGTTGATAACAAGCCAACATTTTAACAGTGCGTAGCGTCAAAGCTTTCTCTGTTTCATACTCTACACATCCTGCCCTCTGTTCCATAAGTAGTCTTGGAGTAGGCAAGGGCTTGGAGAGGACACAGAATTATAGATATTCTTAACATAGTGTAGTTAGGCACAGCAGTATGCTGAATCAATGCCAAAAAAATTCATTTTGATATGGCCAAAAGGTGAATTAGAATTTTGGACCAGGAATGAATGCCAGACCTACAGAATGAAAACTGCATCATTCATAACAGAGTCCAGAAATAATTTTTGGGGAAAAAAGTTGAAAACAGACTAATGATTCACCAACATAGTGTTTTTGCAAAAAGGAATAGTATCATTCACAGAGGGATAAAGGAGGTAAAAAGGTCACATTTGGATTAAGCATGTGTGACACTACTAGTAGAGTCATGCATAGAGCTGTGCATTCTTAAAAAAAAAAAAAAAAAAAGTAATTATTATTAGAAGAAAACAGAATTTATCTTATAATAAAGCAACCAAAATGAGTAACTTAATTAAGTGCATAAACACTTTCACAAGAAAGAGTAGCCATGTACTACAAGAGTTTTATATCTAGCAGACAAAAACATACAATAACCAGAAAAAAACAAAGTCAGATAAATTCAAAGAACACTCAGAACAGTTACTCGTTAAAATACAGCACGGAGAGAAACAAGCACAATTTTCATACCTTGATGTCTTCAGGTCAAAACAGGATGTCTCTCTGGAAGATGTACTTCCAACAAATGCAAGTTACTTGTCTAAGGAGTAAGTGAAATTTTATATCCTGTGACCTAGTTGCATTTCCCATTGCAAAATCAAAGAAGCACCAAAATTGTCTTGCTAGATATAAATAAAACTAAGAACAGAGTATCATGTAAGCTCTGAATAATAAACTATTTTTGCTTTTTTGTATTGCAAAGCTACCCACCAGTTTTCTCTCTATTATTTTCAGTGTCATCTCTGAAACTTGCAATAGAATCTATTTGAGATAGTATCACAGTTTTTTCTCTTCTATTTGCATGTACTGAAAAGACTTTTTTAAAGAAACTGCTCCATAAATGTTGTCCTTTTACTGACCCCTATGGTACCTTGAGATTTCCTTCTTTTAATGGTTTGACCATAACTACATCCTATGTAGAATGAACTGATCTTGGCTTTCAGATTTTTAACAATTTAGTCAGATTCAGTCAAAGGTCAATCTGTTTTCTCTACTATAATGAGTCTGGTGCTGGTAAGGCTCAGGAGCCAAAAAGATGAAATCTTATAAATTTCCTTGCTTTTGTCACTTGTCCTAATATACATGTGTTTTCTAAATGATGTGATAACTCACTGTAGCTGCAACTCATTACTACTCACAAATCTGAGTTTTCTAAGTTCTGCATAATGCAACACAAGTGAGAAGGTCTGTTGGAACATTGCCTGTTAGAGTTTAATGCATTCCTAATGCTTAAGGAAAAACCTTCTCTACTTAATGACAAACCCTTCTAAATTAGCTGTTTCGGTGTCATAACAGTAATGGATGGAATTCAACTTTAGGTACCGAGATGTCCTATGCCATTTTGTACCTGGAAGGTCTGTCACTCAAAGGCCACATGTCTCCCATAGGTCTTTTGTTAAGTCTGCCAGCCATGACACTTAATGCATCTGCTTCCATACCCGAATCACTCACAGTGCTTTCATTTATAGTTTCATTTAAGGTATACTGGTCAGCCCGGCTTGGTGCTGTGTTTTAGGTCAGTGACTAAGTCTGTTGATACACACCAGTGTTTTAGCTTTTGCTGAGTAAAGGTTTTCTGTATTTCTTCCTCCTCCTACTAAGTTGTCTGGAGGGAGGAGAGAGGTTGACAGGGAACACAGCTGGGACAGGTGATCCAAACTGACCAAAGAGATAATCCATACCATATCACATAAATCATAATAAAAGCGGCAGTGGGGGAGGGGTGATACGTGGAGTGGGTGAAGGAGAATTTTTTCAAAGTAGCCATTGCTCAGGGACCATCTGGGAATTGGTCTGGTGGTGGGAGATGATCCTTTACATCATTTGGGTTTGGTTGGGTTTTATTCCTCCTTCACTTATAAAGATGTCTTTATCATGACTTACGAGTTTTTCTCACTTTTGCTTTCCCCCCTGCTGCAGGGGTAAGTGAGCGAGCAGGTTGTGGGTGCTTAATTGGCAGCCAAGGTAACCCACCACACAAGGTCATACAGGAAAACTACTTATTGATATTGAAGAGTCTAGCAGTTTGAACCCTCTTGAGAAAAGGAGTGTTCTTAATGCCTATAGCAATTGTATCTCCAAAAGATGAGGGCTCCTGGAGTCAGAGAGTGATCCTGCTAAGAGAAGGAGAATTAGCCAGTTCTTAATCCACATATCTCCATGAAGAGGAAAAAGACAGCTACAGCACCACATGTTGTTACCTAGAAGCAGCCAAAAAGCCAAGTAAACTAATCACAAGGAAACAGTCATTATCACTTTTACGTCTCTATGAAAAACTCCATAGAAATTTAAATGTAATTCTGATTTGGCAACAATCTGTCAAAGAGGGGTGTTTGAACAAAATAATTTTAGGTAAAATACTGACATTTTGCACCAGTGTTAATAGAAGTGCTGGGAGTGGGTGTTGATCTAAAGTTTGTCATTAATTTCACTGACTCCCAGCTAGAACAAACTTGACTGTAATGGAAACCCGAGGATGTCAGTAACCCATCTACTGACATCAGAATTACAAATGCCTAAAGTTTGATAAAATTAATCCCATAAAAATCTAAGTTTATCTTCATTACCCACACATATAATCAGCAAAACCTATGTGACTCTTAGGTGGCCAAAATCAAGTTATGCACATAGACATACACGCTGCATGGTACAGAGAAAGGCCAAAGGACACTACCTCAGCAATGTTTTTTAATATTTTGAGCTGAGAGTCAAAATATTCCTGTCCCTCTCTTTCCTCATCTTTTGCTTTTGCCTGTATACCTCTCTATATTATCTATAGATGAAAACCGAACATATATTAAATCAATGAATGTAGAAATGTAATACCTTAATAATTCTGATTTAATACTGTGCCTTGTTAAAATTCACAGTTCAACACTATACCTAAAGAAAGAAAAAAGAGAATGTATGCCAAAACTCAGTTTGATATTAGCAAAATACCCAGGAGATCCCAATATGACCTCATTATCATAGTTTCTTAAAGCTCAAATCACAGGAGACTATGAGATCAGTCACAAAACCCAAACAGGGAAAGCAGTTTGGGTTAGTCTAATTTGAATTTACTCTCTGATGTAGAGGATATCCTGAAAAAGCTTGTAATCTCTACTTATTACTTTAGTTTTGTTTTAAATTTAAAACGATCCTTGAATATTTTATTATCAGGTATTTTAAGAAACTGTTCACCATTCCAAAGGTTTTAATGAGTAAACTTTAAAGTTCTGATCATGACAATAACCAAATTCCCTTAAATCATTCTGTTAATTCTTTCCCATTTTAACTAACAGTAATTTATGAGTAACCAGCACTAGGCATGTTCATATCTGAATAGCTTAATAAAAAATGATAACTTCACTATATTAATTTTTGTAATTGCATGTGCCAGTAAAATGTGAATTAAGATAGCAATTTTTATTTTTCACAAAATAGTCCGTAAATATTTTAGTGTAAGATGCAAGTATACTTTACACTGACACTTTAGTTGTCACTGCCCTTAAACAGAGTAGTAGCTCAAACTGTTAGCGGTCCCACAGACATGACTCCTACCCTTCTTTAGAATTAATCTGTGGGTCTTATAATTTATTCATACAGGTACAATTACAACAGTTATAATGACAGTTACTAAGCATCATTTGATATTTTTGTGAGTGTGTGGGTGAATGGTGCCTTCAAATGTCAATGAACAATTCATATTTTTCTACAAATAGCAATCTGTATCCTGTCTCCCATGTGTCCAATCCCACTCTATGGATATTATTGCCAATGGTCAAGGGGTCCAAGCTTAGGCACGGCTCACTGAGTATCCTCAGTTTACACGTCTGAAGAAATTGTTAAGTTGTAGAGAAAGACTTATCAGAAAGTTTATGCAGTGGCATCACACAAGAGAAAAAGGGTACACAGGTAAAGGGAGACGGTATTGTAGCAGAGATTATTAGTTTTTCAAGGACTGAAGAGGAAAACATCACCATGGAAAGGTACAAAATCATAAAGAAAAAAGAAACCTGGAGAATTAGATAACAAATGGCAACTCAGCAACTTAAGGATCTGTTTCAGAGAGCAGCAGAGGATGACTGTTTTCTTCCTGACTGAACCTTAACTAACCATCAAAGACCTTTATGATAGTTTTTTGGGACAGGAAGTATAATACTACTTATATTAACCACTCCTTTCATTCTAGTTATCTTTTGTGTGAGCAAGCTAACAGAGAGACTTGATTTACACTTTCAAAATGTATGTATTCTGCTTGTGTGATATATAAGTATCCTTACACACGGCTAAAAAGCATCTGAAGAAAATGACCCAGATAAGAAGGGTTAATAAAGTAGATTTTTTTGGGGTTTAGTGATAACAAGTTATGTTAGTCATTTAATCAAACTTTAGGTGTCCGTAATATAGACATCTTCAGTGGACAAACCTGAGCTAATTGTTCCCTGTTGAATCAAGGAAGAAAAATAAGTAATTTCAGGCTACAATTCAACTGACCTATTTTAAATATCAATCTTAAATGAAATCAATATTGCCTTAGAAGCACCTCCTTTTCTCACTACTGATGAAAAAAGGGTCCCTAGAGGATTAGCATGAACATCGATGTATCCTTTGGAGACATCTGTTGGGTAAGATGACCTCCACTCAGTATATCTGAATCTGTATGGTTTTTAAAATCAGCACATGATTAGTTCAGCTCTCTGTAAGGACAGAGAGAGATTCGGTGTGAAGCTTAGACAGATAATCTTTAATTTTTAATAGATGTTTCCTTATCTTAAAGCTTTCTTAAACAACCAAGTTTAGTAATAGGCTCAGTAGTTGGAGAAACACGTATTTTTACCTATTAGTACCTCAGGAAATTACGTATCTTCACTCAGTCCATACCAAGAAGGCATGCTGAACTTTTTAGTTCAAGTGCTCTCCTTCATCTTATCTTATCACCTTTTCATCCGATGACAGTACCTAATTTTTCAGGCTTTGCTTCCTCACTTACCATCCCCTTACTGCTATTTGAGTACTGAACACCATGCTTTCAACATTAACCAGATAAGGGGATGAATCATGTAGCAGGTTTTCTGATCCAGTATCCAGCCATACACTGAAGGTAATCATAATCTGGCTAAATACGTAATGTATCACAGAGACCTTGAATAAATATGCACTGCAGCACTATAAATCTTACCCACATGTTTAGACATATCCAAGAGTTTCCTTGATCATTTAACTCTGACTCCAGTAAACAACATATGGTAACTGCGATAGAGTATATTTTCTGTAATTGAATCCTTTTATGTTATTTCCTATGGGATCAGACACTTAAGGTCAAATTTAGAGGTGACACACATACAGTATTGTAAATTACACGCTCACATCAATGTAAAAAAAAAATATAAGAAGTGAAAAATCTCCATGGTTATTATCCTCTGATTATTTTATGCATGTGTTTTAAAACAGTGAATATTGCAATACTATGCAGGATTTGGGCTGTTTTGATGTCATTACTCTGGGAAAGCTTTGGGAATGCGCAGTTATTGTTTCTAACTCTTGACCTTCCTTGATGGCTCAATGAACAGGCTAGAGGGTAAAGAACAGGATTACACTGACCATGCATTGTTTTCTTCTGTATCTATCATTTGTTCTGTTGTACAGTGAGGAAGGCTTAATGTTTAGAGCCCTAGCTTTTCCATATCTAAATACTTTATTTGCTGAAATATTTTATGGAAATACAGTCTGAAATATTTTATTTCTTTTGTGTGTGTTCAGATAGTTTGTGCTGGTGGCAATATAACTAGGCCCTGGCCTAAACCTGAGCTTGATTTCAGTATGTGAAAAAATATGGGATATGACATGAGAAGCCTCTGGTCATAAGAAATAGCACAACAAACCACTGACAAGATCACACCACAAGGCCTGCTTGGGTTTCACAGGTGATAAAGGTGAAGTTACATTAAGAGACAATTAAACTGCAAACTGCACAGGTACTTGGAGGAAGGCATTGGAAACCTTTTGTGCAGTACAGTCCTGCAAGGTCAACAGCAGTCGGGTAACCATGTGAATAATATCAGAAGAACAAGGTGACTCCTCAGCCAAGACTTTCTGTGGGAACTTGTGAGGCAGCCCAGAGCTTGATCGCCACAGCCTAGTAAGTACAATAACCCAAATCTGTGACTCAGACCATACCACACATGAAAAACCTTCTGAGGTTTTCTGGAAAAAGAGGATGCTTTCACATCAATAAAACACCTGGATGAGCAGATTAGGCATCAGTTATTCAGGAGTGTTGCTGTGCCAGGTCCATTCCAGGCCTGAAGGCATCCTCCTGTACTCATCACTTCCTGAAACAGACTTCTTGAAAGAATGCTAATGACAGTACATTGTTAACACTAGTGTTAATGCTAGCACCTTGCTGCTCTACTACAGTGAATGTCATTTTCCTGCCTAACAGCTCTCTGACTCTGGTTTTTTCCCATCCTGTGATCACAGAATTACAGAGGTTGGCAGAGACCTCAGGATATCAAACGCCCCTGGTCAGAGCAGAGTCACCTAGAGCAGGCTGTTCAGGGCCTCAGATTGTTCAGGGCCTAGCTGTCCACTATTCTACTCATTATTTCTTCATATTTTTTAGTGAGGATGCTATGGAGGATGATGTTAAAAACCTTGCTAAGGTCAAGATAATCTGTATACACTGTTCTTCCCTTGTCCACCAAGCCACTCATTTCATCCTAGAAGGCTATCAGGTTTGTCAAATAGAATTTCCCCTTCAGAAATCCACGCTGACAACTTCCAGTCACTTCCAAACCTGTAGGTGGTTTCCAGGGTTATATGCTCATTCACCTCCTCACAGATCAAGGCTGACTGACCTGTCGTTCATCTATTCCTCCTCCTTGCTTTCTTCCAGTCCTTAGGGAGCTCCCTCAGTCACCATGGCCTTCCCGAGACAAGCAATGCAATTGTATTGGCCACCTCCGTTTGTACCTATGGCTGAATTGCATCATGTCCACTGGACTTCAAGCTGTACAGTTTGTTTAACGTTTACTTTAAATGCTTCCTTTCTTGACCCTTGTCTATTGAAGGTAATTCTTCATTACTTCAGAATGTATCCTCTTTTCCCTTTTTTTCTTCATGCCATCCATTATAAGGGGTTTTTATGATAAAATTGGTACTGTAAATCAAAGCAAAGGTGTACCTTCCTCATTCCTTTACTGGAATTTATTGTTTCTCCTCACCTACCTGCTCTCAGCCATCAGAAAGTCCTACATGGAAATAGAAGAGAGTACTGAACTCACATGAAGGAACATTATGACTACAAAGCTTTCCTCCTCTTTCATCTCTTTTGCAGCTTTTGGTTTTTCTTTTTCATGCTTCTGTTGACGTAAATGTTTTTAAATGACTACTTGATCATTTGGACGATGTCCACAGCTTTTGATGTAGTTCTTTTCTTCAAATTTCAGTTTAGGGTACTGATGTTCAGAAAAGATCTATTTTTGGCAGTCTGTAATGTGTGCATATATATATATATATATATAAAAGTAATTAACAGCATAGGCAGTATTCATTTACTAAATGAGGTGTTTGTTTTTCTGTAAAACAACAGCTAAGCTACAAACACTAAATGAACTTTAGACTGAGACAGAAGTCATCGATGCTTTGTCTCCTTGAGCTTAGGTCATTCTGAGCTATTTGAATTCATTTGGTTAAATGATCTAATCAGTTTTACAAGAATATCTTACAGATGCTGCAATACAGTTTATTGCTTCACAATAAAATGAAACAAAAATTAATGCTTTTTGATTCATTATCTCTTGAGAACAGTTTTCATGAGCCTGTGATGGAAACTCTTTCATTTCTATTCTGTCTGAAGAAAATTTGAAGCTGGAACAGATAAAAGCTTTTGTTCTCTATTTCATTTGACTACTTCAAAATGTTTTCTTTCAGAAAAAATATGTTCAGAGACCAAAGTTCTCCTTTTAAACACCCTGAAATATCGAGAATTGTTTCAAGACACTAAATAACAGTGACTGTAGAGCTAGAATCCAATATAAGACATTGCATAAGATGATAAGTTTTCCTTTGAAGCAAAATTCATCATCAGTTCTGGAATGACTACATCCTAATGCCACTGAGATATGAAGTGGGAAAGTATAAAGGAAGAAAACAGCTAGATCAGCTAAAGTGTTTCACTCTACTGATGTTTTAAAATTTTACCAATGCTTCCAAGAAATTGCAACTCACTGTTAAACATGTACATTACATTTTGGTATCCTAATGTGATTTAATTACAAAAGAGGTATAACCTCCTGCAGGAGTCCTGCTTGTAACTGCTAATGAGTAAGAGACAATAAACTATCTTTTATAAATCAATATGAGAGAAATTAAATATGATTGCTTGGACTTGTTGGCCCCATAGCTAATGGAACTATGAAAGATATGATTAATTAAAAAGGTGTTTTAGAAAGGTTAATTAGTTTACTTTTTAAATTATCTGTTGAGATAATGTGGTGATTAAAAAAAAAAATCCTACATCACAAATTAGCCAATGATTTTTCTGAAGTTTCAGAATAAACCTCTTTTGACCAGCAAATGCAGCTGACAGGTAAATCTGTTTATTATCTGACAATGGTTTTTATTGGTGACACTTTTTTTAATCTCTTCTCTTTAGTTATCACTGTAGAGTTAATCTAAGTGATAACAATTTCAGTACAGGATTATAATTTTTAATCCTTTTAGAAGTTGTGGTTTGTTTTTTTTTAATTCAGTTTATTAGGAAAACCATAGACTTTGACTAATATCTCAATTGGCTAAGTACAATTTAATCAGAAAGATGGCCTATGTCATCTTATCAATGAATTTATAATTTGAGTGTAAAAGTAGAGGAAACAAATGAAAAAACAAACTGAAGAAGAGAATTAAAATACTATAAAAATACCGACTAGCTTCACAGGGAGTTTTCTTAGCTGAAATAAATATATTTTTCAGGATTCTTTTGAAAAATAATAAGGTAGAAGCATTCCCTAAGCATAAAGAGAAGTGTGGGAGAAAGCTTGAGTGCATGTGAATGTTTGAAAGCATGTCTAAGAAGAACTTGTCATCATAGTTAAGAACTGAGAGTAGTAAAGAAGAAATTACATTTGATGGTACACTACCCCTACTTTTAAGGGCTGGTGAAAACTCTTGAAAACAAAGATAAGTAGTTCACGTTTGTGAGACAGAGAATCTAGGGATTTTATGCAAATAGAGGGATCTCATAGACCAAGGAAATGAAGGAGTGGTGTTCCTAGTAGGTACGTAACAGATGAAGTTACAACTGTGAAAGCCAAGGAAAACCTACATAGTAGATGATTTGCAAGGCTGATAAGAATCTAAACTGGATCTGCTTGAACAGAAGGATATAAAAGATGTAAGATTTATACAAATCTTGGGTTTATAAATCTATGAACTACTTACAGTCAAAGCCAGTATCTTTGTTATAAATTTAAGCAACAGTAAGTGCTGTTGTCTGCAGAAGAAAAATAATTAACTAAATTATCTGAAGAGTGAGAAATACTCAGATGGCTATGCCATATGTCAATTACTGAATGAAGATTCGTGAACATTTACATGTATCTAGAAAAACATCAGAGTACTAAAAAGTGACCTTTAAATATGCAGATAATTTTGTGGATACGAATTTCATTTCAATAAACAGTGGCATTAATCTTGCATTTTGTTGCAACTCACTAAAGGAATAAGCAAAAATGATCCACAGAAATTTGTATAAAGTAATGTAGCATATTTTTTATTTATAGTTTTTATGAACTGTCTTGATCGCAAACAAGAAAGATAAGAAGCAAATAAATTTGAAGAGCAGAATGACAGAAGCAGAGGGTCACCATAAAATGAACTCTGCAGCAGTTTCCTATTTTTTAGAACTGATTCAAATATTTAAATACATTTGATTTATATAAAAATTGAAAGAGAGTTGGATCATTATAGGTCAGGCTGCTCCTGAGCAGGTCCTTGTCTTCCCACACAAAAATTTTCTTTGTCACATTGAAAGAAGATCCTACCGCAGTTCTTCTGTTGCTTCTTTATAACACTTGTTGGAAACATATATTTTTTTTTTCGTTTTTCTTGTCTGTCCCATTAATGATTGTAGTGGGTTTGTAACCCTCCCTGGGAGGGAAACGGAACTAGAATAAGTCACCTGATGTATATTTTACCAATAAGCTATTCCATACCATGTTACATCAGCTCAGATATAAAGAGACAAGAAGGAAAAACTTGCTTCTTCTCTTTGTGCGGGATAGACGGCTGTTTTTGGAGGAGGAAAACACCTTTCATGGGGAAGTAGTCTTTATTGTTAGTTTTCCCTGTGTGCATAGTTCTTATAATTCTTTTTTTTTTCTTCTCTATGTAAATATAAAACCGCCTTTCTCAGCAGCCTCGGATTTGCAAGATTTTTTTCCTTTTCCCCCTTCCCTCCTCCTTCTCCCTCTGGGAGGGTTGGGCAGAGTCTCGGTGGACATGGGGAGTTCAGCCAAAGTAAATGATAACACATTATTTAACAATGTCAAGTCCTTAATCTGAGGTTATTTTAATTTTTTTTTAATTTTCATTTATCTCTTTGATTTCTTACTACCTTTTGATTTTAAATGTCACTTCAGAATATGCTATATAAATCCATCAGTGTCTACATTTAATTTTCCTCTCACCTTCCTGCAGTCTGAGACCAAAGCTCGCAGATTCAATCTCCATAGAAATATTTGTTATTTGAATTGCATTCCACATTTTACTAACACTCACAAAGGGTTGATGTGGTTTTGGTTTTTGTCGGGTTTTTTGTTGGGTTTTTTTCATTTCTTTTCTTTTTTTTTTTTATTTTCAGCTGAGAGACCGAAATTGCCTGATAAATCAAGTGTGAGTATCATCATCTTTCAGTGAGGGAACACTAAACAAAGGCCTTTCTCTCAGTCAATGGAAACTTAGAAATCAACATTCCAAGTCCTGTAAAAATTAAGATTTATGTTCATGCTCATCGTTTCCTTCATCACATTAATGATAAAAGTGGAAAAATTATAAAATGGAAATAAACAGAAGCAGCAGCAGTACAAACAATGCTTTAGGCAGTGATTTAGTAAATATTACTAGAATCTGGATTTCCTGATTATGTAAATAATTGTACACAAGTGTTGTGGTTTAACCCCAACCAGCTACCAAGCCCCACACAGCTGCTTACTCACTCACTATCTGCAGAATCAAGGAGAGAATTGGAAATGTAAAAGGGAGAAAACTCATGGGTTTAGATAAAGACAATCTAATAGGGAAAGCAAAAGCCACACACACAAGAAATGCAAAACAAGTAATTCATTCACTGCTTCTTCCCATGGCAGCCATCTCCAGGAGAACAGGGCCCCATCATGCACAATAGATACTTGGGGAAGACAAACACCATCATTTCAAATGTCCCTCCCTTCCTCCCTTTATATACTGAGAATGATGTCATATTGTCTGGAATATCCTTTTGACCAGTTTGGATCACCTGCACCGGCTGTGTCTCATCCCAACCTCCCATGCCCCCACAACTTCCTTGCCAGTGTGGCAGTACAAAAAGCAGAAAAGGCCTTGACTCTGTGCAAGCACTGCTCAGAAATAACAAAAACATCTCTATATTATCAACCCTGTGTTCAACACAAATCCAAAACACAGCTCCGTGCTAGTCACCTTGAAGAAAATTGACTCTACTGCAGCCAAAACCAGCACAACAAGGCAAATACCTACCCATTTATTAAAAAGGTGGCTGTAAGAAAAGAGTCCAGGCTGATAAAAGAGTTAGAAGCCCCAAAACCAGCCACCTGTGGGCTGATTATATCAAAGAATGGAAAAGATGATGATATCAGAGACAGGAGTTTTAACAACAAGAAAATGCAGGCTAAAAGCAATCTGAAACCTGCTGAGTGACTTTACAGTGAAGGTAGTGTTCAAACAGTTCTGTCTGCACAAAATTGGCTAATAAAACACGTCCCTAAAAAATTGAGGGAAACTCAAGAGGACTGAGTGGACCATTAGAGTTCACAGTCTCCTGAAAACTTTGCTGCTGAGTGACTCTACATCATTGTCATTCTTGACATTCAAGATAATATTGTACCTTGAAATAAGTGTTTTGTCTGCCAAAATCTAGGAATCTGTGAGTCTTGTTTTGTAGTGCGTACTTTGACAATACTGGGACAAATTTAAAACTAAGAACATTTTTGGTTGAGTGGCAAGTCCAAATATATAAGAATATTCTTGGTTAAAAAAACGCTGTGGAAGTTTTCGGAGAATCAAGAAATTGAATAAAATGTCACACAAAATGAAAAGTATTATTTTTTACAAAATGAAGTGTTTTTCTGTGATCTGGAGGATTTAAAAATGTTCAACTAAAAAAAGAAAAGAAATTTGTGAATAAAAAAGCGTAAAGAAAATTTTCATCTCTGATATTTACATTTTGCCCTGATATAGTTATTTGGAAAAATTCATATTCATTCAGTAAAAATTCATTTTACTTTCTTGATTTATGATTTTACCAAAAATGTTTCTGAATTGCAAAATTATTCACTTATATCTCCCTTAGTTCTTTGCTGACAAAACATATCTTGTAGATAACAGGATAGCTTTTTATTTAATTATGTAATTTATTTTCATCAGGTTTTCTTTATTTCTAGATTGTGCGTTTGGGGTTTTTTGTTTGTTTGTTTTGAGAAGAATTACCTTTTGGCTGAGACCTGTGTTACACAAAAAGCCTTTTCCATATCCATTTCCCCCAACTCATAAGAAGATCACAGATTAATGTTCCTTGAGCTTCAAAGAGGAAATATTACTTGTCTAAGGAGCTAATTTCTTCTGTTCGTATACTGACATTGGGTACTACACGATGGGCACAATTAAAACTACGTCTCCATCTAAATTATTTTTTTGATGTGGAAAGAATATAACAGTTACCTTTTCCATTTTGAAAGGTTAATGAAAGAATTCCAGTGTCTCTTCAATGATTGGCTGTAAAGAGATCTCATGGCAAATACATGAGTCATGGTAGACACATATGGTAAACAGTTATTTTTGATCCACTGGATCCCATGTGATCAGTCTGGTTTGCTATCAGTGAGGTAGGCAAAAGAAAACACTTCCTGAAAAGCCAGGCAATTGCTCCATTAAAAGTTTAAAAATGTGCTTTGTTCTACCATCTAGACCTCACTAATTGGTTTACTTGGGGTCTTACTGGCAAGACCATGTCATAGCTGGTGTAATGCCAAATGATGATAACTAGAAGAACTCATAACTCTTACCACCTTTCATATGTGAATGTTCCTTGTTTAAGAACTACAAGAACACAGGACAATGGGCTCATTAAAAAAAAAAACGAAGCATATTTTTTTAGTAGTCCTACATCAAATTCCCTTGTTCTGATTTTTGAAAGAAAATTAATTGACTTTATAGGGGAAAACCATATCTATGAAATAAAGAATTTGACTTCTGTTTTTGGTCACTAATAGAAATATCTATTGATTTCCTAATTAATATGAATAGAGTAATTCCAATCTGAATATTAGGTGTTCTTTATAAAGAAATAGTTGAGTTTGACTGATTTTCAAGCTAAATAAACTGAAATTAATGTAATAATGTAATAGAGACATTTAGCATAAACTAATTTGGGAAAATTGCAATGCAAGTATTAATAGATGTAGTACTTAGGAATCATATTATGCAGTACATAAAATTGAGCAGGTATAGGACAACTTTCAAAATTTGGGCTCATACAATGTATCTTACATTTTTATTTGACAAATTGAATTCAACAGTTTACCCTTTCCAGAGAAGAGAAATTTCCTTACCTGTTCGTGTTAAGATATGTAAAATCTGGAAAAATAAATTAAAATTTGACATTTTTAAAGGTATCATGGCAAAAAGATACAATGTCAAAACATTCTGTGTACAGTGCAAGAAGCATAATAGTTCACAAAGCAGAGATTACCTCAAGGATATTATTCACAATGGATCTATTTTGTCAGGGAATTGAACTCATGACCCAAGTATTGGAAAGTGCTGGGCTTACCTATTGAGTCACAGAAAAATCTCATTAACTGTCAGTAGTAGTCCTTTTAAACTCAGCTGAGAAAGCTTTCAGCCAAAGGGCCTTCACCTTGAAAGGGTGAAAGATTAAACCGAGGATAGTATTAAATGGAAAAATCAATGACAACTAGTTAAATAAAAAGGAAACTCTCAAATGAAGATAAATAATTGTCAGAATTCATCCCTTGTGTACCTCTGTTTTCTTCATTAGAAACACACTAGGACTAGGTTTGTCGCTGTGTGCAGCAGAACACAGAAGAGAAACAAGTCAAGCAGTGTACTGTATAATACAAATCGGCAAACAGCTATTGAGGTTAAAAATTGCTTCATAACTGCAGATGGCTAAAAAGTATCTCAATTATCCCTATTTTAATCTGAAAAAAACATGAAGCAAGAGCTGTACTGCAAGGGTTGTGTGTGGTATCATAAGTTACTGATTCGTGGAGCTTCAAGTTGAGGAAAATGAGAAGCAAATCCTAATTTAGTTCTAAATAACACAGAGGATCTGAAACAATAAAGACCACTCTAATAGTGAGCACAGTCAAATAAATTCAAGGGGTTTAGAGGATAAAATCACAAACCTTATATATATAAATATATATATATTATATATATAAAAAAATACAAAATAAGCATATTTTAAAAAGAAAGAATAAAGCAACAGCTAACAGGGCAAACTGCTTATAGTAGTCAGAGAGATTGAATATGTGTGAGAAACCGCGTATAATACTCTTGTATCTCAAAATATATTATAGAATAAATGGGAATAAAGATTAAAACTTTTTCTGTTTTCCGGCAATATTATGCTTCACAAACTCCTTAGCAATCTCTAAAAGAGTAAAAAATTTTGAATGAATGTGATCTAGTCATTACATCATAATTTCATTTTTGTAAAGCTTTTGATAAGGCTACTTGCCATATTCTGAGAGACATAAAACTATTGTGGGATAAGAGAGACCCTTTTGAATTAATGACTCATTAAAATAGAGGGAAAATAGAAATAAATGGCAATTGAGGATAACATTGTGGAATTCCTTATCCTTAGATATATAAGCATGATATGTAAACTCTTCAAAACATTCATAAAATGTCATGGAAAAGGTGGTGATTAATGAAGTAGCAAAATCTGAAAATGATAAATAATTACTGAAGATGATTAACTTAAACTGTGAAGAACTGAAAAAGAATTTCAGGGTGCTCTCTGATCAAACAAAACTAGCAAAAAAAATTTGGTATCAGCTAATGTAAAGTATCATACAGAGGAGAAACACCCCCCCAATAGTTACTGTTACTCGGAAAAGCAAGGCTGAAGTGAATAATTCTTTAAGGATGCTTTTGAGTGCTATTTAGCAGCCACAGTGGCAAACAAAAAGCTGGGAATTGTTAGGAACAGAATAGGAAATAGACCAGCAAATAAGATTAGGTTACCATATAAATGGATGTTGTGTTCAGGTACTGTGTGCATTTCTGTGTAAAATTCTGGTTTCCTGTTTCCAAAGAGACAAAGTAGAATTAAAAAAGAGGCAGAACTGGATGATGGGCTGAAGAAGAGGTTACCAGCTCTTCTCCTTGGAAAAGAAGAGTGGGTAACAATCTATAAAATCATGAATTATGTGAAGACACTGAGTTCACTATTTTCACAACTTGAAAACAGAAAGATATCCAGTAAATTTGTCATGTGATGGTCTACAGTAAGTGAAAGAATATTTTTTTCACACAATTTATTTAAAATATGAAGTTAAGTCAAAATCCATCAAAAGACTCTTACGCAAACAAATCAAAGAAATGCCCATCTGTGGCTTGTCTAGATCCAGAGGTTCACAGAGTCCCTAAACCACTGACAGCTGAGGCTTGGGAGAGAAGAGCAAAGAAGGTTCAACATATACATCTGCTGTGTCTTAGACTTCAGGGCCCAGATCCGATCAGTCTAACTTCAAGCATTTGGGTTGTCTTAAATGCCTAGATATGTTCCTGAACGAGAAAGAAAAGGGAAAGTTTTGAACTCGATTCTAGAAGCCTAAAATTGTTTGCGTAATTCTTTAATGATGTAAAATATTTGGTGAAAATAACATCTTCGTAGGCCTACTGTCACTCCCAATACTTTGCTAGTCATTCCTTCCCCATTAGTGAGACAGATGTCAGCTGAGCCCTACAGAGACATTTTTAGTCTGGGTTTGGAAATCAAATCAAATTAGTGAAATATCTTCTGAGAGCCTTTATTGGGTTTGACTGGAGTTCTTTTCCCCACAGTAGCCCTCACACTGCTGTGCTTTGCATTGGTAGCCAGAAGGGTGTGGATAACACACCGATGTTTTGGCTGCTGCTGAGCAGGGCAGCACAGTATCAGTGCTGTAACATCCTTCCTCAATCAGGGGCAAGATACTGGGAGGGGACACAAGTAGGCCAAAGCTGACCCAAACTGACCAAAGGGATGATCCATGCCATGTGACATCAGCTCAGATATAAAAGCTAAGGAAACAAGTGGGAAGGCAGGCATTCATTGTCTCCAGTGGCTGCCTGCTGAGGAACACATACTGAAGCCCTGCTTCTTGGGAGTGGCCGATCATCACTGCTCATGGGAAGTAGAGAATAAACCCTCTTGCTTTGCTTTTGTATGCACAAGCCTCGGTTTTGCTCCTGCTTTAATAAACTGCCTTATCCCAACCCACAAGTTGTTTTCCATCTTACTCTCTCCCCTGTCTGGCTGGGAAAGGGAGCAATAGAGCAGCTGGGAGGGCACTTGGCACCCAGCCAAGGTCAAACCACCACAGAGCCTTACACTTCTTTACACTTCTTCTTTTTTCCTTGAAAATTGCATCAATTCCACAGCCTTGTTCACAATTTATCCCATGAAAACATGATGTCAAAGCAGGTGAGAGAAAAGGAAGTTAGTTACATCACAGTGTTGGAAAGAGACTAGTTGGAAATATCTTAGTTCAGTACTGCCATCCACTTCTTTATAATATAAACCCACAGCCTCCAACAGCTTAGTTGGATGAGATGAAGCATGAATTCAGTTTTTCCAAAGTTCGTGTCCCATTTATAAGAGGTGTCAGATGTACCATTGCTACTAGTGTTCTTTTGGTGACCATAGGCAATCTAAGGTGTTGAATGGAAACCATGGCTTGACACAAGTCTCTGGACTTAATTTTTCACTTAAAAAATTTAATATTTTTTTTTCTGACTACTAGATGGTTAGGGAGAAAAATGCTTCATCAGACACATTTAGGGCTTTATGTGTAAATTTTATACAAGTCTGTTTTATCATTTATGTCTAAATTCTCTGAACACTAGGAATTTTCTAGAACAGAAATCTACAATTTCTAATTTATCTGCAAATTAGCTTTATAAGAATTCAGGTGCCCAAATACCCGAGCATAAGCCTTAATAAAATCCAACACTAAACAAATTTCTCCTCAAAGAGTATACAACAATTATGAACAATTACTTACTAGTTATAGTTAGTTCATAGTCATTGTCACAGTTTCTGGGACTTTCTTCTCTTTTAGAAAACAGATACCTTTATTCTATTCCTGTGCAACATGATTCTTCCACCACATTGTGTCAACTGACATTTGGTTTCACTGTAGACTTTGATGTGATAGTATCAGGCATAAGCTAATAGCAAGTGATGAGCAAGAGAGGTGAATGCTCTTTTCATTATATTATTCCCTACTGGAAAACTTTGGATAATTATAATTGTCTGCTTGTTCTGACATCTCTATGAATTTAGTATAAACATAGCAATATGTAACTGAATCTTAATTCAAAGTTATAATTCACACTTAGGTATTCATGGGAGCTGTATTTTTCAAAAGCTGGTAATTATTCATGACCAATTCACTTAAGGTAGTTTGAATTTTAGAGTTTTGAATTTTTATGCCACTTTCTGCACTCCTATAAACTGGTGGTTTCCCACTTAAGTACAATCTACACATGCTCTAAATGTATGTGACGGATTTAATTTCCCCCTCAGTAGGACTTCCCATTGGCAACTAAAAAAGTGTTTGTAGAAGTATCAACATCTGTTCCTAAACTTGAAAAATAAATTGAATTCATTAAGAAATCAACCAGTGAAAGACTCAAAAAGAGAACAGATTTTACAGCTTGTTGATCTAATCTGATATTAACACAAGCCACCGGGATGCTGGGTTCCTTCTTTATTTTATGCAGAAATGAAGTTTCCAAGACCTAATGAACTATTCAGATGTGCCACTGCTAAAGGATACTTGGTTACAGAGGTACTTCAAATTTAGGAATATTTCCATTTTTTACTGCAAAGCTTTATAAACACCTCACAAAGGTTTCTAGATTTCATAAAGGAAGAGAAAGTTAATGTCTCATAAACTGCAAGGAAAGGTAGACAACTGACAGCTCCCATACATATAGAACCACAAGACCAGCCAAGTTCTATTAATCTGAAAGTAAATATTAAACTCTATTTTAACACTGTCATACATATTGTTTCCTGGTAATTAAGAGACAACTTTTAGGATTATTGTAGTATGAGCTAAAACCACAGTGTTTTTATATGTCTGGCAGCAGTCCAAAATATTTCATCTGTTGTACTGTGTTTACAAAGGTCACTACAAATGTTAACCTTCATGACCTTTAAAAACTCAGACCTCTGCCAAACAGTAAGAGATGCTCAGTGACCAATTTATTCTTCAAAAACTTCGATATACTGAATGTGCTCCTGCAAGGGTAGCTTATCTAACAATACACTAGCACAAATCTGCAGGGCAGCTGATCTGTAAGATTAGAACTTCTAGGGTAAAGAAACATGTTGGCATATCATGCTGACAATGCTGATTTACACTTGAAATTATGAGATCACAGAAATCCTATAAACTTGGACTGCTGGGTCATCCTAGGATTTCAATGACAGCAAAATTATGTAAAAGATAATCAGATTATAAATAGGTATTAAAACCACCTTTCCCCATGTCTTGACCCTGTGCAATATTCCTTTTGCATTTTTCTCACAGCAGAAACCATCAAAAAGGTCCCTGGGAATTACATGAGTGCAGAGAGATTACAGAATGCAATAATGTCAGTATGGCTTCACTAGGAAAGCTTAAGTTATGCAGGAACCATGTCACTTGCTGTGATTTTTGCAGGAATGGAAACAAACCCAGAGTCCTCCAGAAGGCATGTGGTTTTTTAAGTTCAAAATTGTGCTCTTTGAACATAAACTTTCCAACAAGATGCAAAAATTTGTCGTCGCCTAAGAGAAAACTTTAACTATTCTCCTTTCATATAGCCTGTGAGCAAACAGCAAGAGTATTCACAGCCTAGATTACTTTTAATACAATTTTAATAATGTTTTCAGCACTCAGTGAGTACCTGCTGGCCAAAGCAAGCTCTAAAGCTAGATACTAAATAGTGGAAACAAATTGGGTTGTCTTAATTCTTGTATGAGGATTCCATGAAAGAAAGAGTTGATAAACCTTTGTCTAGTCTTTAATATGTTTCCACAAATGAATACCTCTTTGCTACATGTTCCAGAACTAATTGTGAACTGTGCCAACAGCAGCTAGCTTTATACCTGACAGGCTATAATGCTTATTGAGTGGACATACATTTCTCCATGAGGCCTCTCCTAGCCCAGTTCCCACTCTACTATTTTTTGAGCCAGCACCCAGGAGAGGGAATCATTTCAAGCTCCAAAGTTGAATGAGTCAATGCTCTTGAACCTTTGCTAGGGAGTTGATTTCACATATACACACAGATATATAAATTTGGTGCAGAAACTAGGCTGGAAGAGGTCAACCTGTGGGAGATACCAGGGAATGGTGGCAACCGCTAAGTGGCTGACATGGTGGGTTTTAAATGTTCTTCAGCATATTCCTCAATAACTTGACTGTGCTATCTCAAGACTGTTTCATCTCATCTGACTACTTCTGATGTGTACACATGGGTAAAAATAGCTGTAGAATAACTCTTCCTCCCCATTCTCATTTTATAGGTGAGGTAATTTACCAACGGGCAAGCCTGCACTAGGAAAACAGCAGCTGATCACAACACTCATTGTGTCTGTCGTGAGGAGAAAAAGATCAGAAATTAGATGCTGTATAGAGTACAGGTAGAATAAACACTATATTCTGCATGCAAGTAGCAACGACTCCTTTTACACTTCTGTATATCTTTATGTTTGTATATTTTCAAATCCAGAATATTATTGATTCAAAATGGTTAAAAAAAAGACAAGGTTGGGTAGTAGAGAACAGGGAGGGGTGGGGGGAGACACAACCTGCTAAATCAGATCCTGGGCATGGCTTTGTTCTGTTACTACCAAATACAAAATTATATTGAATTTATACAAAAGTTCTGTGACTGGCTAGTGGTGTCTTAGACTGATAAAACTGTTTTCTAGTTCTGGAAACCACCTGAAAACATTGGGTGATGAGTCAGAAGTTTGGTTCTCAGCACACCAAGAAAGATACACAGTGGGACAAAATATCCACTTTAAGAATAACGCTCAGAAGGATCTCTTTTCATGGACACTGAAAAACTGATACCTCAGCTACATTGAGATTCAGATGTCAGGTCTCAAATTCAGCCCCTGTACTTCCTATGAATCCTTGGTAGGTGCATTATGTAGTGGACTTTGGTGCCAAGCCATTGCTTATATAAGCAGCTCATCTCAAAATAATTGTTGCCCTGAAGGAATGTTTTAATACCACATTTTGGACCCAGAATAGCCTAAATAATGCCAGATAGTAGAGAAAAAGTAGTCAGGATTGCATCTGACAGGTGGTTATCTTTACAGTATTTTTGCCCATGTGCCATTCTACACTATAATATGAAAAAGGTAACACTCTTCACCCATAACTCTTCCATGATACCTTCAGTGGAATATCATTTGAAGATTAGTATTTGAAACCCCACAAATTTATCACACTGTGCTATTTTTCCAGTTATTTACATCAATTAAAAATTCATTTAGATATAAACAATTAAGGTACAGGTACATGATGTAATAACTTTAGATTAGCCTTTTGAACTAGCAAATATTCTGCCATACCTACGTGATCTATAAGCTTTTTCTTCTGGAGTAGTGGTGTCACAGAGTCCATCTGTACAGGAGTAAATGGAAAGATAAACTATCACCAAAACCCAGGGAACCAATAATACAAAGCTTCAATTAGCTGACATTCTGTGTTCAATTTTAAAAACATTTCGTGATAGATAAGATGATCAGTATTTTCAAAATGAGGCTGAAATGACCTTTATATTTTTGGATTAAATGGATTAATTTGTACCCTGGCTCTCACTCACAGTTAAGCGACCATGTTACAGCTTCAGTTTAAGTAGGTCACAATTAAAAAAAAAAAAAGCTAGATTTAGAAACATTGGTAAGTAATGGAATTTTAAGCTTCTGACAAAAAGTGAGTTGCCAACATCAGCAATTTAAAAAAAGTCAACTAATTGCTGTCTACATGTGGACGTAATAATAGACTCATATATCTTTAGATGGCATTTTAGGCTCTTATGTGTCAAAAAATTGGTCTAAATGATGCTATAGAAATGCTACTATTGGATTATAGCCTAACCCATATTCACCTTGAAAGAAACACTGGAAACTTACGAAAAACCTAATTACCACAGAAACCAGTATTATGACTTCAAGAGGATAATTATAAAGAGCAGATAAACTCCTGAGAAACCAAGATCCTATTTTCATGTAAATGTTACTATTTGTAATGAGTGAAGGGAAAATGACCTGGAAAAACTGCAGAAAGACAGAGCTGTTTTTAATAGCTTGTCTTCCAGAGTATGCTGTGACCTGTCTCATGATCTTTAGCTCCTTTGTTCTTTTCCTGCAGTTTCTATAATAGAAAAAATCCCAGTATTTATTTTGGGAAACTGAAACCTATAACTCTTCTTTTTTTTCTCCTGTCACAGTTAGCAAGCACAGACCTTGTGCACAGATCAGGAATTTTATTCATTCAACAAGTTATAACATCCTTCAAGAGTTAGCAGAGAATTTTTCCTCAGTGAGTACTGGTTTTGTTCCTAGAGTGTCACACCAGTAATTCAAAGAGGGCTGCCAGGTCAATGAAAGAAAATACAGTGGCCTTGAAAAGACACTTGAGTTGTTGGAACAAAGAAAACCCACTTCAGAATTCAGGCCCCAGACTGGATCTTCAAGAGACGGGCTGTGTGCTTTCCATTGCTATACCACACTGAGCAAGGGGAAAGGTTTAGAATTACTTCTATGCAGTCTCAGTCCAAGCTGAGAGAAACAAAAGTTGATGGGTCAAGCAGTTGGCCTTACTGCTTCTACAGCATTAGCACATGGAGCATTGTTTCATTTCATAAGTTATATCTACAATACCTCTTGAGTTGATAATGTGATACTTTTTTAGGAAAACACTTGTCTCAGTAGAAAATCCTTTGATATTTCTTTTTTTTTTTTTTTTTTTTTTTTTCCAGAGCTGGTAGAACTCAGCTACAGTCAGTGAGGAAGAAGAGAGAGCTCCTATACCCAGAACATTTTCCTTTACTTAGTCCAGCTTCAGATAACATGCATTTAGAGAATAGTCAGAAAAAATGTTTCCAGAAGCTCCATATTTCTGATGAAAGAATAGAGATGGATACCATTATTCCTGCTTTTTAATTGAATGGATTTTATTTTTGGCATGAAACTCTTGAGCAAATTTGACCTGAATTTAAAATAATTTTGGTCTGACAGCTTAAATGCACCAATAAATATAGTCAAAATTATCAGGTAATTTATTTCTATTTATGTATTTTATATACAGGAATATTTATTTTAAAGTGGAATGAAATAATGGTAATATTTGCTCTAGAAGGGGTTTTCTTATATACTTAGACTTTAGTTAGCTTTTAGGTATACAATACAAATCTGATTTACAACAGCCAGAGGCAAAATGCCACTATTTTAGTGGTTGTCAAAATTTGGTTTGTCTTTTTTTCTTTTTCTTTTTTTTTTTTTTTAATTGTTTATGTTGTTTCAACTGTTAAATTCTGATTTATGAAGGCAGTACAGTGAATCACTGAATTACTCTGAAAAGCTACTCTATTTTGCATTCCTTAAGATTATCCATTCTGAAAAGTAAATTCAAAATCATTTTACTTTCCAAACTGAGTTACTGGTTGACAGCCTTTTCTGCTGAGCTTGGGTTCTTCTAAACACATCACAAGTGAGGATACATTTATTGCCATAGAAAATGTTTAAGAAAAGAAACAAAGAAACAAGAGAGAAACTGTGCATTGCTAAAAATCTATAATGCCAACTATGGTTACACATCTTCTTTTCATTAGTCTTAACCCTGATTTCTCGTTATCCAAAGCACATAGCAGAGGTAAATCAAAACTAATAAGAAACAGTGCATATTCAGATTACTGGAAAATAATGGTCTCCAGAGTTTCAGGAATTTGAGGCAATTATTGTCTCAGAGATATTTCACTACTGCCTAGATACATAAAATCAGTGAGCAAAGTATTTTGATTTGCAGCTGCCATCTGTATCATGCACAATCTACTTGCAACGTCATACTTGAGCAACTGAGAAAACACTGTTTTTGTTGGGTTTTTGTTTGTTTACTTGTTTAAGCTTAAAAGATGCAAATAGTCTTGGGTTTGGAACAGGCACTGACAATGTGATGCCAGGATGTTTATTCCATTCAGCTGAGCATTTCATCCTTAAGAAAGCACACTCTTCTTTCCATAGACCTTCACAAAAACATGTTTGATATGGTCAGAACAACAGATTTGGGTTTTTGTCCCAACTAGTTTATGGTGCTCAAGCTCATGGTTGAACCACAGGTTACTGCTGATAGTTCTGGCCAAAAAATTGCAATTTTTGTTATTCCCTTTACAATTTTTTCAATTCTTCTTTCTCTTTAGCTCTACCACAGTCTCATCCCATACAAACAACCCTTTACTTATAATTTCCCATCAGCATCACCTTGACCCCAGTTTTGTTCACTACATCCATATCTCTTCTGTTATTTCTGATATTCTGATATCCATTCTGTTATTTCTGACACAAATTCTGGCATTTCTGATATGGTTTCATAGGTCCTCCTGACCTTACACTGTATTACTGCCAAGGTTACATTGGAGTTACTGGCTTACAAGGCCAAACTCTATAAAACATTCTCAATATGCCTTTCTTTATGCTTTGATAGAGTTGTATAAAGAATATGGCTGCAGCAAGTAATTTTTAGAACCTGGCATTTAAAGACAGTCTGAAGCTGCTATACATTTTTTAATCTCTTGATTGTTATGAAGAAATGGTGCATTTTAAGGGTTCTAGAAGAGTGGCTATAGCAATCTGGGTAGTATTCTAGAGACACTAAAAATAGTAAACTACAAATAAAACATAAGTAAGACCTTCTCATTTCATAATTTATTTCAAAATATATTTTCCTTTGTCTTTTGCTAATATCTATTTCATGCTACATGTTTTGCAGAGATCGGACTCCTGAGGGTAATCCTGTCGAGCAAAAGATAAATCCATTGCATGATATCCCTATTAACTAAGAGTACAAAAAAAAAAAAAAGAATCACAGAATCACAAAATATTCTGAGTTGGAAGGGACCCACAAGGATCTTTGAATCCAACTCTTAAGTGAATGACCTGTACAGGGACCGAACCCATGACCTTGGTTTTATTATAAATTTCATTGTATAACTAATCCTACCACAGTCAAGCCTTTCAAGTGACATGTTAGGATCAAACTCCTCCAGAACAAAACTCTGCTAATAATATTTTAGCTTCATTAGCTCTTTCTGCAATTAAGTCCCTTTTACTTATTTTAAATCTCTTTACTATCTCTTCATCTGTCTGAACTTAATTTAAAAATTAACCTAAAATAGTTTAGTAGTTTATCTGTAGCCCATACAGCAGCCAAAAAGCATTCATGTGCACTACTTTATTCAATTATAATAATGAAACCTGTAGCATTTTGGAATTAGTGTGTTCCAGCATATTTAATTTTCCGTTGAAATGGTAAAAAAAAAACAACCAAAAAACCAAGTCTTTGATTCATGGCTGTGCTTCTTAGACAACAAAGCCCCTTACAGAGAAAAATCCTAGAATATACTGCTACCGTGGTAGATAAGATAGATTACACAGATGCTAAGATCTGATGAAAATACCTTCTTATACCCTACCTCAAACTACCATAACACTCACATCTCCTAGTCTTCAAAAGCTAACCTTCCAATTCACTGTATACAATCATTCCTACAAGCATCACCCAGTATTGTAGGCTGTTCTCTTTTATTTATTTTGGTTTTTAACATATCATCAGCTTTAATATTTACTGGCTTTTACAATCACAGCCTCCTTTCCTGGCTGGGCTTTTTAGTTGAACACGGCTCCCTGGTCCTGGGCTCCCTGGAAGCTGAAAGGGGAGGTGCCTTACTATACCTCTCCTAAACAATCTTAGTTTTCAACTTCTTTTGTAGTAAACTAATACTTCTATAATTCGACAATGCTTCTTTGGGTAGAGCTTGTATGAATAATAATAACAATAAAAAAAACATTGTAGAAGGATTTTATTAATTTTCTTCATTTTTGGATGAAATGGTGGACTCTTGACCTGGGCAGTTACAGCCAGGTGGAGTTTTGCAGTTGTCTAAAATATTTCACAAACATTTGCTGAGTATGATAGTTTGTACTTGGGTGAGAAGTATCTTCCAGAAATACATCCAGACTTCACAGTAAAGCTTTAAAATATGGCATTATGTATAGCTGTTTCTGTTAGCCTCTGGATAAACTGATAAAGAGAAGGGTATATAACAGTACTGAATATTGAGTACATCTTTTCCTACAGTTCTCAATTGAACTTTCACTGCAGCCATTTACTTGTCCCCAGCAAGTCTCACATTTTAAATAAATTGAATCAATCTACAGGCTAGTTTTAGAAACAAAATTTTGAAGAATCACCTGTAGGCTCAAGAGACTGCTCTTAACCTTAATATAATTGTCATCAGTCTTCCTTACTGAGTAATGCTGAAAGCATTTCTGGAAGTACATCAGAGGCCCAAAAAACCTCAGAGGGGGAAAAAAAGATGGGAATGGAGATTCTGAGTGAAAACTAGGGACAATGGAAATTGCTATTTGTAGGGTCCATTGCTTAAAAAGAAAAGAAAAAGGAAAAAGTGTGCTGCAAAAGATACTTTAACATTTCATATTTAATAAGCATTAATAAAAAACATTATATTTGATTAATAAAAATTCAATTTCTTCTACATTTCAAAGTTTCAAACACTGCTTGGCACCTAAGTGCTAACAAAGACATTTCACATATGCTTGGATGAGACCTGAATAAATATTCAAGACTTTCAATTCTTAATATTATAGGGAAGTTAGCTTATCATATTCAGTTTTCCATTGATCTAAATGTAGTTACGTTAATTTGCAAAGCATCCTACTACTACACAATATTATAAAAAATACCTGATTTTTTATAAAAAATACATAGAAAGTATGTTCAAACAGAAATATCTATTATGACTACTAAAGCACAGCATGTAAAGTCTCAAATGTGTATAAGTGAATAAATTTGCTCAAAGATTTCTCTGAACATATTAGTGATTTATGGTGCCCTTGGAAGGGCAAAACTGCAATTTGATTGAAATGGTGTCTCTTTCTTTAAAGAAAGAAAATTATCACGGAGCAGAATATTAATCATGTTTTACCTAACAATTGTTAGCTTCATTGGTATTTTACCTATCAACAATCTTTGAGACTTCAGAAGGATGACAAATTATATACCATTGATTCTGGTTATTGCCATTTGTAACTGACACATTGCGAAGGCAGAATTAATCATTTGATTGATTGAGATTTGTTTTAACAATGGATTTTGAAACTGAGTTCTCTCTGTTTTCCTTGGAATAATTTTGGTTTACCATAGAAACTGTTTTTCATGCCAGAAGAAACCATTTACAATTTAATATTGATTCTCCTCAATTTTATCTATAGTTCATTGTTTTCTTCTACTGACTTTCTTCTCTTTGCTTTCTTGATCTTGGTCATATAAAACTAAATATAATTTCAATGTGGAATAGAGTGACATACCTATAAAAATTGAGACTTTCTTAAAGAGTTTTTACTTCCCAGAAGCTCAATTCTTTCTTTCTGTCTTTCTATCCTTCAGTGCCTGATGTGTTAGCTATTTCCAGCAGCTATTCTACAGTCACGTCGTACAAAGACCTTCTCAGAGAAAATAGAGATTCCTATGTTTTTGCTTTGTCCAAAAAATGAAAGTAATTGATTTCTAATAGCTTTGTTCTTTCAGAACCTTATCTTATAGGATTCTTTAAAATCATTATTATAAATAATAATTTGGCTACCTAGGCTGAGCTCAAAGGAAAATCTTGCTAGCATTCCCTTATTGTTCTGAAGAATTCTGAGTATTAGGTTTGAGAACCCTTTAAATAAAACAGTTCCTTGCTATGCTTCACTACTGTAAATGGGGAGATTTGGCACTGACTGTCTGTGATACAAGTTCAAATAGGATCAAATAATTAACTCAGGACTTGAAGAATTGGAGAGGCTTTTGCACAATATTTGACTTCAGTGCGTTTGAGGAGTACATGGGGAAAAATACGAAGTCTAAATTGAACTTGGGTTCAGATCCAGTAGCAACAAATATTATGTGGGTATTATACATAGAAGTAAGAGCCAGACTGCTCCAGAAGTCAGAAGGAGAGGGAACGTAAGCTTCAAATGGTACATTGTCTCCACCCTGAGACTTCTGCAGGTCTCTCAAAATTAGAAGCATACAGAAATAGAGATGAAGTACACCTGCTTTGTTCAAAAGATGGCTGAGGCACAAATTTCAGAGACAGGTAGGCTGTGCTCACTAATAGTTCATTGGAAGTATCTGTCCTAGTGCCAATGTCAGCAGAGTCGAGAGGGAGAGATAAGTCTCTGAAGTTTGCAAGCAATCTTTGCATTTACCATTTCAGATCTGCTTCTACAGTGTTTGATCTCTCACTAGGCACTCTTTGAACCTCAGTTTGGCTTCCACCCTAAGGTTTTGTCCAGTGCTCTGTAAGAATGACAGGCAATTCATTAACTAAGTTTCAGAATTAAAAACAGCTCACCAATTTCTTTTTCAGAAAGTTTTGCATAGACAGAGACTTTTCTAGAGCTACTAATTTTTTTTGTGGCAATTGTACTTCCTATATCAGCAAATCAGAGCATTATATAGCATATGAGAAGTTACACACCTTCTACCTTTTAAAAGATAAATATAAAAAACAAACTAAAAAACCCACAAAACTACCAAAAGAAACACTAAGCATATTCCAAATGGAGATATTAATTTTCACCTCTTTTCTTATTATCATTCAGCTCCTATGCTGGAGAATAAGAACTTGAGGTTTTATTCTAAACAGGTTAAGAAGAAGGAGATTACTTAGTCTATTTAAAAATCAGCTGATATCCTATGTCAAAGCTTACCCAGTAGACTTCTGTAATAGACTTCTCCAGCACAGGAGAGCTGGTTTAGAAAGGATCACTGAGGCTCAACTCACAGGCCTCTGGCAATAGGACAGGGCTTCAGTGTAAAGTGTAAATTCGTCTATTATCAGGGGGGAGGGGGAGAAAAGTAGAGTACTTTACTGGATAATGTGTAAAAACAGATAATTTAAAATTCTGTACATTTGTGTATGGTAGTCTGGTTACAAACGAAAACTTGGTTTATAAGAGGTGGGATTGTCATTTGGATTCAAACAACTTCCAGTAGTTTCATTTAAGTCAGTATTATTGATGCAGAACAGTTATCCATCCAATAGTGGGAAATTAGCACAAATATATTGTTTGGTGAGGAGAAAACAGAGGATCTAAAACAAAAATGATGAAAATCTCTTTATTAAAAGAATTATAGAATCATGGAATCATAAATTCATAGAGTAGTCTGGGTTGGAAGGGACCTTTAGAGGACATCTAGTCCAACCCCCTGCAATAAGCAGGGACATCTTCAACTAAATCAGGTTGCTTCGAGCACCATCCAATTTAATTTTGAATCTATCCAGAGATGGAACATCTACCGTCTCTCTGGGCAGCCTACTCCAGTGTTTCACTACCTGCCTTATAAAAAGCGTCTTCTTTATATCTAGTCTGAATCTACCCTCTTTTAGTTTAAAACCATTGTCCTATGTGCTATTAAGAACAGACCCTGCTAAAAACTTTGTCCCCTTCTGTCTTTCAAGCTCTCTTTAGGTACTAAAATGCCACAGTAAGGTCTCCCCGGAGTCTTCTCTTTTCCAGGCTGAACAACCCCAGCTCTCTCAGCCCATCTTCGTAGGAGAGATGCTTCAGCCCTCTGACCATTTATGTGGCTCTCCTCTGGACTCTCTCCAACAGGTCCGTGTATTTCCTGTACTGATGACACCGGAGCTGGACACAGTACTCCGAGTGGGATCTCCACAGAACAAGGGAAAGGGGGAGAATCACCTCCCTCTACCAGCTGAGAGCCCTCGCTAAAGTCACATCCCTCTCAGTTCGTCATATCCTCCCACAGCTTGTCACAGGCAAGCCTGATACGATTCCTCTCTCCCTTCAAGTCTAGTTTGAAGGTCTGTCAATGAGCAAAGACTTTCTTTCCCCTTTGAGAAAGATATAACCCATCTGGTGCCCGCATGCCTGGCGTCAAATAGACCATCACGTGATCAAAAAACCCAAAAGTGAGCTGGTGATGTGAGTCATAGAGCCATACATTGATAGGTTTGTTCCATGCATTAGTAAGCTGGGTCCACCTATTTCTTCCAATGTTGCTGCTTGCGACTGGAAGTATAAAGGCAAAAATTGTGCTGCAGATGCCCTTACCAGCCATCCCAAGGCCCTGAAATCTCTGATTACTCTTGGACCACATGTTGCAGCTTCTTGGTTACTCATATAAAACAGAAATAATGGGCAATAATCCAAGGGCTGTACCAATCTAGGAAGTTTCCTAGCAATGTTCTTGACCTCGAGGACAATGCAGAATTCCCTAATAGAAAGGTCTCTCTAGAATATTGGTCCCTCTGTTCCTTTCAGAACGGAGTCAACTGCAACTATAATTTGCCCTTTTTTCCTGGTGGATGTGGTTGTGATTTGGAGGATACACCTTTCTGACCTTGGCAACATCTCTGATGTAGATGAACCATCATGCACAACATCTATTGAGTGGTCTTCCACATCCAGAGCTTCATATCTGTTGTACAGAGGCACCTGAGAAAGCAAACTGGGAAAGAAGGGGGTTTATCTGCCATCCCAAGTATGAACTTCCCTCCAGTCACTCCTTTTCTTTAAGCTGTTGCCTTGAATCTGGAGCGGGGAATACACTGGAAACATGAAATTAGTGATGGAGGTTTCCTCACAGGATGGAATCACCACAAGTATGGCTTGTCGCTTAATGGAGCCAGAAGGCTGGGTGGATGACTCATTCTCTATTTTTCTCTGTTTTTTTCTCAAACAGAAAAATATCACACATTCAGTGAATCCTAAAATACAATGAAATGGCAATCAGGAAGGAAAAAAATATTAAAATTAGGGATAATATTGTAAGTACATTTTTTGCCCAGAAAAAGATGGTTTAAAAAAAAATCTCCTTATACTTGTCCTTGCAAGATTAATAAAATGCTTAAAAACCATGCTTTTGACCCTTAGCATTAGAAGATCTGCTTCTGAACAAGAGAAAACATTTCCTGTAGCTGTAAGAACAGCACATTTATTCCAGTATTATACAGAATGGGGAATGGGTTTTCTCAAGCATGGAACTTTTTACTTCAACATCAGAACTGGTTGATAATGAACACTAACCTTTAGCCCTTCCCATATAATCTAGCACCTGTTTTGTATGTGGAACAATAAAAAACAATAGAGTGTCTTAGAAAATATGCTGGGACATTTTAAAGCAGTATGCCATTTCTATTCAGAAATGTTTTTAGAGGGTAAAAAAAATAATAAAAAAAATGGAACAAAAAGCCCCCAATCAGATAGAGTAGATGGAGGGACTGCTTTGCAAAATTCCTACAGTAAATCAAAAGACTTGGAGCTGTGTAAATGCTTTGGCAACACGGGGTTTCCATAGATGCGATCGGCACTGTAAGAGAAGCTGACAAAGATGCATCACACAGAGTTAACCTTTTAGGTATGATTGGAATGAACTGCACAGTGCTTTGTTGAAGCCCTCTTGCCTCTCTCCAGAGACTTGCAAGGAGCTAAACCTTTTCTTCTATATCAATATAAGAAATATCCTGTTATTTTATGACACTGCTAAGTGACATCATTTTGGAACCATGTTTCATTTTCGAACTTCGTGGTGCTGTGAGATTCAAGGACAAAAAGAATAATCTAGTCTGCTGCCAACAGCTATACAGTTTAAGAAACTTTCTGAAAGAGGTACCACTAAAATTCCCATTGCAATAAATGGGACTCCTTTCTAAGCTCATTTCTTTATTTTTTTGTCAAACAAAGGTAATCTCTTCTACCTGCAGAGATATCTGCATTATGACATCATGCCATCCAGCTATCACATTTATTTTTACTCCTTAGATTAGAAAGACTTGTTTATAGAACAGTAAGGAGTTCTGAAATAGCTTAGTGTTCTTAGTTCCAAGGAGTATGCTTTCAATATAGCATTAATTTTACTACCCGCAAAGAAACCTTCTACCTGGTCATATGCTTGTAGCTTGATGGAACTGAAGAGATGTATTATTTCAGACAATGTTACTATTTATCTAAATGCTGTCAAATGCAGATGGAACAGGCACATAAGTGTTCTTACAAAGGATCTCTGATGAAGTGGTATCAGTTATCAGTTGAAGTGGTATCAAATCAGACAAATGATGCTCATCTTCCACAGTAAGTAGTCCAGAATAATGATGCAAAACATAATGACATCTTAGGAATCAGAACAAGGATTGTAAGTATGCCTGATTTCTACTCCCAGTTCCAAACTCAAACATCTTGAAGAAGTCATGGGTGTTTTCCATTAGCAATGCTGTATGCTAACTTTGCATGCTAAATTATGCACCATACATTTTGAAGGATTTGAGTACCAGAACTAACACCAGGGAGAGGGGTGAAAGCTTCATCTTTTTGAGAAACTGGTTGTCAACCAACACTGTATTGATTAGAGGTCTGTCTTTTGACACACAAGTTTTGAAATGTTGTGCTCAGTTTGCAAATCAGATGAAAGTTTACAAGTGCTCTCCTGCAATTCGCACTTTAGTATTCAACACAGTAAACTGAGGGGGTGTATTGTGGAAAGCCTATTGCATTTCAATCTGTGGGTGGAGATCACATTTGCTGGATTGTGTATAGTTTGAGAAGTTCTTTGTGATTGAAGTTTCTGTCTGAATGTAAATTAGTCTATTGTTGCTGTTATGATTATCTCTGTAGGCATCTGTGAAAAAGTGAAAATAGAGTAAACACACGGATCTTCTAGATTTTGTAAAACTGTCTTTCTCAGAACAAAGATGTGCAGGCCTGGCCCACGTGTGTGGACCTCAGTAATGTCTGAGGAGCAAGTGAGTGAAGTCATCAGTGACACACTGTCAGTCTCATACAACATTTCTCTACTCAGTCTGCAAGCTTAGATGGAGCAGGTAGATATGAAGTGTGAATTTTCTCCTGAAAAATCACTTGAAAGGTACTATTTAAATCATAAATCTGTTAATATTAACACATAGCTGCAAAACTCTGGCTTAGTGAAAATTATTAGGTAGTCACAATCGTGAAAACAGCATGACCCCTGCTCAAAGCAGTGAATAGTATATTCTACACTGATTCCAAAGCTAATATAACAGTGTAGCTGATAACGATTTTGTTAATTTTGTAGTTTTTTTACTTCAAATTGGTTTTTGGTATACAAATGAGACCACAGATTCCATGAGTTTAAGACAGATTTATATTACTCCTTTTGCCTCTGTACTTTAAAACAAGCTTTTTATTTAATGTAGCTACTGTGTTTCAGTTAATTTTCCCATAAATATATACCTGTGACTGAAATGTTTTTAAAATTTAGTTAAAGGTGTAATATTTTTTCTAACTTATGGAGTCCTTGAGGAATGGACTGCAAAAACATGAAAGTCTCACTTCAGTTAGAAATATTTTCAGCTTCCACAAGGAATATTAGTTCTCTTTCTGTTGTTTCATTTTCCGCAATTTGCTCACCAAATGCTTTTACTCTTACCAACTTTTTTTCTTAACAGCTGCAGCATCCATTTTGACTGCAGTAGAACATTTAATTGGGCCTATACCTTCTTCAGTGCAACTACACTTGATGTTTATCCTTGTGCTATGCGGTGTTTCAGTCAGTCAGAGCAAGGTCTATTGACATGATATGCAGTAAGATCTATAGGAAAGTTTTAATTACAAAGAACACAGGAATTCTGAGTTGTATTGTCAGCTCCAGTATTGAACCAGCATTTTGACAATTCATTTCATTTTTTACCTTTATTAAGTGTGGGTAACTTTACAAGCAACATAAAGTATGCCACAGTTACAGACCTAATGCATCTATACCCTGCCTCATTTGTCTGTATGTACATCCTTGTGCAAGAAGGCTTATGAAAAATTCAAGCTATGGCTCCACTGGGCTAGAATAAACTGTCCATTGATCAGATTTTCTCTAGTTAATGCTCTGTAAGACAATGTCTTCCCCACAAGATTTTATGCTTGGGAGAAACAGAGTAGCCACTTAAGCCAGAGTCAGCTACTTAAGTGAAAGTTACAAACAAAAAAGGGGTTTCTGAGCAAAGATCTGCATCCACAATAATATTACCTAAAATCTTGTTAGCCTTTTCCAGAGATCTGTGCAACCCTCCTACCTTCACTCACAATTGGGATTTAAGGTCTGAGTCAGTCTGGCTCCTTACTTAAATGGTTGTACAATTTACAGTCTAGCTGTGGAATTTCTCTTGACCCTTTAACCAGCTGGTCAAGTGAACTCAGCAGAGGTTCAGAGACAGAGAACATAAATGAATAGCTTTTGATGGGTCCTGGAGTTTTGGTAGATGGCTATTTATCCCAAGCCATTTTTTTGCCTTTGTCTTTTTCCTAATAGCCTTCTTGACATTTTAATCAAACAAAGAGCATCCTAGTGATTAGGCTATGAATTAAACAACTCAATTTCTGCCTTTATTAATATTACAAAATCTACTTATTCTTATAATTCACAGCATGTGAGCAAGGGGAGAAAAATATTCTCTGCTTAAGGAAGCATCTGGCAAACATTGACCCTGAAAGCCTTATTTTTATTGTGAGAAAAAAAAACCCTAAAAACTCGGTGGAGATATTTGTCTACAAGCCTAATTTTTTAAACTATGGTTAAATAACTTGAATAATGAAGGATAAACAAAGAATATTTTCATGTATTTTGAAACAAATATTAGGATACATTTCAACACTAGTGTTAGTGTTAGGGCCTAAAGAAAACTAATGTATTTGCTACATTTTTATTACTAAAAAGAGAGTTGTCAACCATGTAGCCTATGAGAAAGCACTAACAGTTGGAATGGAAAAATATCAGCATGGAATATTTATCATATTCCCCAACAACCAAAAAACAAATTAATTTATATCTATGACGTCTTTCTTATGTCATACTATTAAGGATGCTGCTTTAGTAAGATTTTTCAATAAAAATAAGGGTGAAAATGTACATTGAAAATACATTGTAAATCAATGCTAGAAAGAAAAATGTTTATCTGAATAAAAATTTTCCATAAGACATGGAAGAACCATAAAAAATCTGTCTGAAATCAACCTGAAAAATGCAGTGTAGGACAGAAAAAGGAACAATTATAAAATAGAAGAATTATCACAGAAATTTTCCAGAAACTTCTGCTTAAAGCAAAATGCTTGCCTGTAGCAAAATAGTATATATTTTTTTTTAAATAGCATTAAAATGCCTGGCATATACGCAAGTCCATGGTTCATTTTGACTCATTTACTGCTATCAAATATTTTGCTTTTTTTTTTTTTCACTTTGAAAAGGACCACAGGAGACAGAACTCTGTAGGGTTAGCAGTAGTCTATTGTTTGACTCTCTAATAGGTCACCACCACTGAACACTCTTTCTCAGTCTGCGGCCCCTACTCTTCTGACAGAGTCCTTCCAGCAACCATTGTTCCTGTTATGCTCTTTCAGAAAGTTCTTACCATGTCCTTTTCCTTTGTTTTCCAGTACAACTATGGTTTCTACAATCACAACACAGCTCCAGGATCTCAGTGGCAGCTTACACCAATGAAAGCATATCTCTCCATTCTAGGAAAAGCAATCAGATATTTTTCTGAATATTGTGCTCTGAGAGGGGAGGAAACCTCTCCAATTACATTTAAGGTAAGTAATAAAATTCAATATTCTAAAAATTCAATATTCTAAAGTCCTGGGGATTTTGAGGGTTTGCTTGTTTAGTTTCAGTTGTTTGGGTTTCTTTTTTTGTTGTTGTTTGGTTTGTTTGTTTGTTTGTTTGTTTGTTTGTTTTACATAAACTTAAATCCAAAGAGACATATGTCTTTAAGTCTGGTTTCTGAGATCAATCATTTTCTACCAAAATGCTCCCTTATTCAAACTTGGTTAGGATCAGTTGCTTCTGAAAATAGACCTGTGCTGACCAATTATTGCTGTTATATAAGCTTTAGTACTTCTTTAAAGACTGAGCTTGTCAAGAATGCAATTTGACAAGCTGAATCATTCCAGATCATATATGATGGATTTCAAACTAAATTGCATCTGACCATCTGTACACAGCAGAAGAGCACATCTTTATGGAATTCCTCATGTGTTCATTTTTTTTTTTTGCAAATATATTATTTCGTACTTTACTTCAAGGAATTTATTTTGACAGAGATATGTCTTCTCAGTTATGGCTTTTAGAGTGTAGAATGGCTTAAGTATAAAAACTTTTTTTAAATGGCACAAATTTGTCAGGCATTATGAGGAATTAAAACAAGTCATTATTTACTATCTTGTCCTGTTGGAAAAGGATTTTTAAACATAGTATTTACCTTTAGTCTGTAGTGCAGCAGTGTAGCAAATTATAAAATAATTTACTAGAATCTGTAAACTCAAGCGATATTTTTACAAACAGAATTCTTTTAGTGATTCCCCATTAGATACAAAATATATCTAGTTTATACCCTTTTCACCCAGTGAAAACAAAATCACCCACATGATTTCGTTTACGTGACTGTATAATATCCAATAATATCCAATAAAGCCTAGGTAAGGTGAATCTCAATTTAAAATAAAAGAGGACTTAATGAATGTTCCCTGTAAAATTCAGAGGGACAGAGTTTGAAATGGTCTGGCAGCATTTCTAAATGCCACAGCAACAATGACAGGTTTATGCATATATTCTGGGAATCAGTGTGTAGTTGGATCTGATTAATCCTATACTAAACCTCTATCTCTAGTCTCTTATGTAGTTGGATGGGAGATGTGAAACAGCTATTGGAAAAACCTTTGCGTGAAAGAGCCACACAATGACTTTCTAATCTTTGGCTGAATATCTCCAATTTCGTTTAAACACCTTTTTTTTTTCCCATGACTTCTCATTCCCCTCATACTGATTAAATTTAAGATTTTTTTCCTTAAATTATGAGCTTTCAATAGAGTTTGAACATATTTTAGCGTGCATGTGGATACATCCTGAAGATATGAAAATAACTACTAAACATTTTCTGAACTGTTTCTGGATCTGACAAAAATAACTCCCAGCATAACATATATCAGATACTTGTACAGTTATCTACAAATGCACAAACTCCTACTTTTGAAAATGAAGTGGACAAAATTCTCTTTGCGTAGGAGTATCTTTCTCTTTGATAGAGTCCTTCTTACCCATTAGGGATTGATCCTGAACTTCATTTACTGTTCTTTATACTCCTTTCTCAGTTTTACCTACTCCAGTTTTCTTTACATATAGATAAATATTCATGAACTTTTCTTGAGCTTTTAATATTTCACCAATTATTGTTTCACTCTGCTCCCCAATAAGGTTAGAAAAATCTTTGCGTTGGCTTCATGAAATCTGGAGTGGCTAATACTTCTACAATTTGGGAGAGAACGGCAAATTACATGGAGAATATTCTGTAAATTCCCTCTAGAGTCAAAAAAGAGGCTTTTCCAGAGTTTTCTAAAACGGAGCATAAAATAATTTCTCTATTTTCTGTTAGACATAGGAATGCTTGTTTAAACTCTCCAGAAGGTTATCAGATTCTCTGCAGATCAGCAAGATTTAAAGTGAAATGTTATGCATGACAAATTTTAATACCAGTGAGGGGATTATGCAACATTAAATTACTTGATCTTTCTCTTTCTCATGACCTTTGAACCTGTCTTTCAAGATATTTGTTGTGCTATGTTTTGGCAGTTCATTTATACGGCAACAATATCAAACTGGACAGTAGAACTACTGGAGTGACTACAACAGTGAACAAGGGAAGAACCATGAATGTCATCTACCTGGAGTTCTGTAAGGCCTTTGACACAGTCTCCAACAATACCCTTCTCTCTAAGTTGGAAAAATATGGATTTGATGGATGTACTGTTTGGTGAATAAGGAATTGTTTGGATGGTTACATCTATAGGGTAGTGTTTAATGGCTCAATGTCCAGACGGAGATCAGTGATGAGTGGTGGCCCTCAGGGGTCTGTACTGGGACTGGTACTATTTAATACCTTCATCAATGACATAGTGGGATCCAAGTGCACTCTCAGTAAGTCTGCATATGGCACCAAGCTGAGGGGTGCAGTTGACTTATAGGGGAATTCTAAGAAAGATGGGAGCAGACTTTTTGGCAGGGCCCGTTGTCAATAGGACAAGGGGTAATAACTTTTAAACTAAGGGAGTTTTAAACTAAGGGAGGATGGATTCAGTCTAGATCTAAGGAAGGAACTTTTTATTATGAGGGTGCTGAAATACTGGAACAGGTTGCCCAGAGAGATGGTAAATGCCCCATCCTTGGAAACATTCAAGAGTAAGTGGGATGAGGCTCTGAGAAGTCTAATCTAGTTGAAGATGTTCCTGCTTATTGCAGGGGAATTGGACCAAATGACCTTTAAAAGTCTCTTCTCCAACCCAAACTCTTCTATGATTTTATGATTGTATGACTCTATGAACTAAATAAAGGGTTTTTTTAAATTCACCTGCTTTTTTTAAAAAAAGAAAGGGGAGGGGGGTAAAAGTAAACAAAGAGTCTTTCCTGACACTAGCTCTAGTCTGATAAGAAATTATTGTGATGCCTAGCCAGCTACAAAATATCACTTGTAACCATTTTGATGGCAAAACTAAATCATTTAAAGTTCTCCATATATGAAGTCCAGCTCCTTCTTAACTTGAAACGAACTTGCATTTCCTCACTGATACACAGAGAGTTACATGCTCTAACTGTTACTACTGCAAAAAGTGAAGCAGAAAATTAGAAGTGTCTTTGTGAGATCTGCATTTGAATGATTTGTTTCTCTGGTTTTGGTCATGTTTGCATGCCTTCTGTAACCATGAATTATTTAGATTTCCTGGCAGGAAAAAAATCACTGTTAACATACAATAAAAGAAAAAATTAAATTTATATTGAAAAATAAAGTATATTAAAAGAAAAAGGTGAGATTCACACTGGATTTTTACCCAGTCTTTTTATTTTTCTGTCAGTTAGGCTGAGGACCTGAGTTTAGGTCACTCAAAGTAATAAAATTTAGGAGGAAAAAAACTCTTCTAGACTTCTACAAGGCTCCTAGATTTTGCACAGAATCAGGAACTCTTAATGCACTTTGTAGTCTTCCTCTATCAAGTCTTGGAAACCCAGAATAACAGTTTGAAGTAACAGGCACACTTCGGATAGATATCTGAAGGCAGGACTATCTCCCTCAAAGTCCCAGGAAAGTTTTTTTTTCTGAGGAGGAAGTAATAAATTTGAAGATAAGTCCACACTCTATTTTTTCAAACAACTAATTATGACTCACTCTTGTCCTTTAAGGAAAAGAATAATGTGATGTTTAAGACACCCTCCCCAAAGAGTCATAAAGCAAGACTCATGTTTAACTCATTTTCTCTGAAATTGTTTAACCCCATAGATTTTATCTCTCCAGGCAGTATCATAATCACTAGTACTGCTACTTATTCCTTCTATAGAAGGGAAAGCAGTAGGGACATGGAACTTCAGGCCTTATCTTGGAGATGTGTCAATGTACATAAAACCTTATGAAATAACTCTATGAAGGGGAGTGGAGGGGAGGGGAGAATTCCTCACTTGGGCAATAAAGGCATTTTTTCAGGGAAAACATTTGTGTATTGCATGTCTATTTTAACCTTTTTAATTGTGCTAAAAGTGTACCAGTTAGTAACAACTAATGTATGACAACTGTGGCACTATGATATGGAATCAGGTTGCTAATATATTTCTTATAGATGGTGAAACTACCTTTTTATTAGTTCATTGAACAGCAATACTAAAATTGCAGAGGAAAGGAGTACAGCATCTTCTGACAAGTAAGATTATAAAGAAGCAGCTGCCCACCTGAAGGGTTTATATCAAAGATATTTATTATATAATGTACTAGAAATACTTTCTAATTCTGCTATTTTTCACAAATATGAGTCTCCTATTGTTCAACACAATGGAAAAATGCCCTTACATGCTCTACAGTGGCATGTATATGCTGAAAAATTGAATCAGAACACCAGCAACTGAAGAAAAAATGTGACTCAAAATACAGGATATGTTTATGCCTCATGAGACAGTTTGTTGCAGGGGACCCCAATGTATCAGTTTCTGAAACACCAGACAATATTTCTGCATTGTGACATGCAGCTGTATTAGCTTTTAGGGGTACTTCAGTGCACTGCTTCATAGACCCACACTAAGCCAAAATTAACTGGCATAACAGATTAATCATACTATATTTAACATTTATCTCAGTTATGCCAATGCAGAGAGAAGCAAGTCTACTACAGAAGGTAGAAAAACCAATATAATTTAAGACGAAATAATCCCGAAGAGTTTGTAAGGTTTACACATGAAGGAAAAAGCGAAATAATGGTCTTAAAAAAAATAAAAATCTCATTAAGAGCAGAACTCTATTTTCTTTTTTTTTTTTTTTTGTCTCCTAGACCAACCTATAACACTGACCCAAATTTTCTCAAATATTTTCGTAATGTTTCACACCACCACCTCTAAGCAGTACCTTTATGTCCCCAATGCTCCCTGTGCCTTTAAAACCAACTTCCACTCCTCACCCCAAATCGTCCTTCACAGTGTTTTGATCTGTCATCTTGGAGGGAACCAAAGCATGCCATGGCTGGATCTGACCTTCCTGTGAGCGATTGTTCAGCTGACTGCAGGTTCCACTTGCTCAGTCACTTGTTTCCAATGGGGCTTGACAATGGCCAAGGTTTCCCCGCCTTCCCCCCAAGTTAAGCCTCTCTCATCCACTTACAGAATGTATCCACCTCTGTCTAAAATTTTATTGGAAACCACCACAAGTTAGACTGACAGATGGGCAATGTGATCATATGACAGGTGGGCAAAAATATTGTACAACCCAGTACAAAAGAGAGCTGAGAGGTAATTTGACAGTTGGCAATTTCTCTTTTGCATGACATTCATCATTTCACTGTCTCTTATGGCACAAACACTGATTCCAGATGCTGGAGTCCCAGAGAACTCCTAATCTGGGCTACTTTTGTATTACAAGATTGTTCTTTTAAGCAGACAAATTGAATTAAGTTCTTTACAAAGAAGAAGGAGAGAAAGAGAAGGTCATGTGCTGTAAGACTACACAAGGCTTACAAAAATGCTTAAACATGTTTGGAAAATTTTTAAAGAGATTACAGCTTGTTGATCAAATTTGATAAAAGCCCTGATCTGTTTGATTTGTAGAGTATGAACAGTGCCTGGGGATATCTCTATGTAATAGTCCATTTCAGGTTGTGGAAATTCAGCTTATCAGATCTTCTGGAAAATAGATTTTAAATAATCAGTCTTGAGGACCTGCCAGCTCTCTCTTTTGTAGTATGTAAGCATCACTCAGTTTTGGCTTTTAGTCCATCCTCTTTCTGGCAGTCATTCCTATGATAAAAAGAGATGCAAATTGTCACAGCAGGAAGTAAAACAATTTATTCTTAAAAAAACAAAATAAAATTAAAAAATCATTATGTCCCTTAATATAAAATTCTTATTTTGTCTTCTTCGTGATCTTTGAAATTCACATCAAATCTATTAAAAGATATATCAGATAATAAAAGAAAAAAATCCTATCCGGAAACATTTCCTAGCCCATCTGCAAAACATTATGCACTGATTAAGACATGCCACTGAGGTGTCTCCTTTTTATTTGGTTATTCAGACAATATGAAGTATGAAATTTACATGTGGCTTATATGTTGCATTTTTGGACATTTTACAAATTCAAAAATATTTTGATATAATGAAACAACTATTAAAACCAATATTCTATGTCTATAACCAGTTTTCACCGCTGACATCAGTGAAGTACCCTGGATAACTCTGAAATAGTCTCAAATATCTTTAGCGGTGTTATACTGACAAAACCTGTTGAAAGTCTGTGGGTGTTTTGTGGTTAACCTCTCTTGAATGTATGAGAACTAGTTTCATTGTCTTTTGTTCTAATCCAATGCAGAGATGTCACCCTCCCCATTAAGAATACCAACTTCTTTATCAGTATCTGTTCATTGTATTCCCATGAGACAGATTAGTAACTGCCTTATGCATGGTCAAACTTGTGTACAAGTTTAAAAACCTTCCCTAGGGTCATTCAATGATTGAAAACCAGACTTTTGAGTGACAGTTTCTTTGTGTAGTTAAGTGGCTACACTTACCATCCTTAAATTCTATCACCCATTCAATGATGGTTTTTCAGTGACAGTCAGTCACGCTGATCATAGTTTCAGACAATACTTGCTGTTGGAATCACCTGGACGGGCATGGTTGGGAACCTCCTCTTGCACAGCTCAGGTCTTCTTTGGCCATCTCTGAGGCATGAATTCATAGACTCACAGAAACATTTAGGTTGGAAAAGACCTTTGACTCAGTCTCCTGGTCTCTCCAATAATGAGGTTGAGCACCTATTCCTGACAAGCAATTTACACTATATAGGATATATACACACATATTTACATATCTGGCCACACAAAGGACAGACTCACAGAGCACTCCCATGAACACACAGATCCAATGGCTCATCCTCCTTCCAGCTCTGGCTGAGCGAGAGGTCTGCTAGAGGTAATGTGTATGTCTATGTACAAGATCCAGGGCAGTTACTGGGCTCACAAACCCAGCCTGACCTCTTGCTGTCCCTGGATCCCAGCATCCTCAGATGCTGGCACACTCACACGCAATCCCTTAATCCCAAGTCACTTCCTGCTGGCTCATTCAGTTTGATTTTCACTAGTGGCCACTCGCTCACGTGCCTGCACTCACTCCAGTCATGGACATCACAGACCCACACACACACACACACATATGGAGTGAAGAGCCTCTTACTAGGAAATAATTGAAGGAATGTAACAAGGAGACAGAACAGATTACAGTGATCGGGGCTAGGGCACGGCCAGAAAGCATACTGACCAGCCCTTTCTTGTGTGCAAATGAACTCTTCTGGTCCCTCACCCCTCTATTTCCCATACTTGTTTCTTCCCAAATCTCCTAAACCCAGAGGTGAACATATGAACATAATAGGGAGAGTTTGAGTGGTGGAATAGAGCGTAGCCCTAATGTCTCTCATGGAGCCAAGGCAAGATTTAGTTATTATTTTTCAATCTCAGGATTAGATTCCATGGTGATGAAAGCCACCCCTCCCAGACCCTGACAAGTCCCCAGCCTGAGAAACAGGAAGAAACTGACTGAGGTTCCAACTTCATGTGATAGGTTTTATATCTTTTAAGGGTGTGTGGTTTGTTTGGGGTTTTTTCATTCTTCTTGACAGATAAATTTGGACTGTGACAGTTTATCTGTATGTAAATGGGCATGAAAATGGAGGGGAAAACGATGTTGCTACTTTTCCCTCAAATATACAAAAAGAGGAGTAGAATAAGTTTATTCTTTTCCAGTTTTTTGAAGATGTCACACTTTCTTAATCATATATTCAGACAGCTGAAATAGGAAAATAAAGGAAGGATTCTTGCCTCTCCGCCACCCCACAATAAAAAAAAAGAAAAAGAGATGTATTTAATATAAGCACTGATAACGCTTATTTCTGCATTTTGACTCCTCTGCTCAAGAAACTAAAAGTGTAGCCATATTAAAAGGAAAGACTATTGGATTAGAAGATGGGATCTTCTTGTAAATGTGCAATTTAATAAATACTGCTTCCCAAAGAAGCAAGAACAAAAGTGCTTGTTATAAAAGTTGCAGTTTCAACACTGTTTTAATATGGATAAGAGTAGCTTCAGACCATAATTCCATTGACAACAGACCACTGGCAAAATCTGCACACTGGACAGATAGAATAAACATGTTTGGTTACTCAGTTCCCTTTCCAGCTTTTAGAACCTGAAGCTGTCACCCGATGCCTAGCTTTAAGTCTGGAATGCAGACATCTACCTCTGTGCCAGTTGTCTAGATTCCTTTTATTATTTATGTTGAGAAACAAGAACTTTCAGTGTGTAATTAATATGACCCAATTTAAATGTCTTCCTCATGATAAGAGTAATAACAACTCAGAATGGTCTTTTTTATGTTGACTATGAAAAGACTTTAGATGAGTAGCTCAGATGTGAATGTCTACCTAGCAGACATGCAATATAAAGTCAGATGAAACTTCTCCCAAATGTCTGTTTAATCAAACCATTTTCCGCACATGTAGCACATAGGTACTTTGTTCTTTAAAAATATAAACCATTATTTTTTTTTAAAAATGAATGTGATCCAAGTGAAGATGGGATCTTATCTGCAGATGCTATGCCAGAATACATAAAAGAGGGGCACAGTTTTGATATAAAATAAATGAGCTTTTCAACAATTCATAAAGAAGTATTTGAAATATTCTAGCCTGGATGAACACACAGGTAAGTTTAATTAGGTCTCTCTTAGGCTAATAAGTTTGATGAGTTAAAAAAGAAGGAATTGAATAACAAGTAGAGATTTTAAACTCTCAAAGCTCCAAGTTACCATTTGTAAGTAGGTTTAGTGAGAATTCTACCCCATTATGGAATAACTAATTTAAAATATTGAAACAAAAGGTCTGGAAAGAAGCAGATGCCAGAAGCTGAGGAAGAAGGAAGATTATTTTGTTTGGAATCTGCCATCTTGTACTCTTCAGGCTAAGACAATATTTGGAAAACTGATACTCAGAAATAAACATGAACTTTCTTTGATTTTATTTCTAAAAAAACTTTGTTTTTTTATTTCTATGAAGACAAACACGCAAGCCAATACTTTATTATACAAGTCTGGAGAGTCTGGCAATATAATCCTAAAACCGAATACCTCCATTTGTATCTATTCCATACACTTATTAACACTAAAATATTTTCTTTTGAGTGAAATATTATGTTGCAGAGCAACATATGCAAAAAAGTCCCAGCTATCAACAACCCAACCATGGTTCCATGCATATAGAGGTCACATGGGCGATATTATATTATTTTCAAAAAGTGTGCATAACAGTGTTGTGTTCTGAGACTTCAGGTACCCAGAACTGGGTTGACAGAGAGTTCCACAACTGCACTTCCTTTGCAGCTGTTCTTTAGAACACATTTTGGAAAGTCCCATATTTAAGTCCAGTCTCCTCTTTGCTTATGTTTCTTAAATTGTGGGCTTCTCAAGTCTGCTTCTGTAGAGCACTTAATTTAATGGAGTATGAATTCTCCTGGAGTGTTAAGGATTTAAGCTGCAATTATCACAGGCTGAATGCTGCATTTCAAAATCCATTTTCCAATTGGCTGGTTGGAATTTCGATAGTAATATTACCATATTCATGCCTAAGTCCCCCACGGAACACTTTTGTCATTACTAGCCATTTCTTTATCATTCCTAGTTAATACAACTGGGTTCTGTATACATATTAGATGCTTAAAATTCACACAATTTGGAGCATATTTTCAAAAAACCAAGTGTACAGGTCCCACAGCAGTGTCGTAATGTTTTTCTGGGCTTTTATTCCAAAATCTTCCTCATGTTCTGGGGGACATATAACCACTTAGATGCTGACAAACACTACCATTTCAGCTACCAGCCTTGCCCCATCTCATAACCTCATGATTCCTTGTATGTCAAGTGTCATACCTTCTATAAAGGGGCTGCCATTCCCACGGCATTCAAGATAAATCTTAGAGAGTATAGAAGAAGACCAACATATGTCAAAACATGCATAAAAGGACTATGCAGAAAGCCCAGCTTCCAGAGCACTCTTACTTACCTTGTCCTTGGAATCAGGCAGTAAGGTGGAAACATTTCTATCAGATGTTAAGCCGATGCGAAAGGAACACGGACATCTGTCAGAATACTACCAGCTCACAATAACATGATATTTCACTAAAAGATTATTTGAACTTGAAATCTGATATATCATTAGCTTGACCTAAGGAGATGAAGATCCATTAGAGCCAATACCAAGTTTTCAAGTTCAATTAAGATATGAGACCATGCTTTTGCACAGAAGAAACTATAGGCTCCAACTTTACGTTTAGAAAAAATATCGCTTCGTTGTTAATAGCCATTCATTAACTATAAATTAATTTGCATATCTTAAAGTAAGTACCTTTGAATTAAGCCATATCCTTAATTGTTTCAGATGTGGAGCTCTAAAATTTTCTTTTTAACCCTTTTACCAGCTGCAGTATTTAATATCCAAATAATGAACAGTTCTTTCCTCTGTGGAGTTGAGGTTTTGTTGTCATTTCATAAAAGAATTAGATTTAATTAGATTCTAACTATAATGGGCTTTCTTTGTGAGTAAAGTGCCGACAATGTGTTAACTGTCTGACAGTGTATCCAGACCTTAATATCTTCCACTAGCAGTTTGTTAGCATTTCAAAGGGCCCAATGTTTGACCAGACACCAGTGTGCAATTCTGAAAAGATTCTCCTGTGTGATCAATAATTGCCAAACACGAAACAAAGTTTCACACATTTAAATGCAAACCACACTGCTCTGCTGTGAGATGACAGAATATAAATAGGAATCCTTCCTCTGTGAGGGGGAACCATGAGTAGATGTTCTTTTTGATAGTGACCTTTAGCTTAAAAGGCAATTCTGGGTCTTACCTCTGGGATGCTTCTGCAGTTTGTGACATCTTCTTCCTTTTCAAAAAAAGAAAATCCATCACTCCTATGAAAATCCCCGTTTTCTGGGTTAGAAACCTACATTGTTATGGGCCTCCAATGTACTTAGAAGATGGAAATTCTGATCAATACCGAAAATAATTTTTTCGATGATGTGAAAATTAATGCACATTTTCCTCTTCTAAATATATTATCACTTGAGGTATACGAATTTGTGGAGGACAGCTTTATAGGGTAGCTTTCAATTCTTGTGTGACCTGTGCAGACAGTATGATACAGCAGCAGATATTGATAAATAAACCTTCATGCAATCATTTAAGGATAGCTTAGTCAGGGGAAAAGGCGCAAAAAACTCTCTTCTAAACCATTTCTGGTAAAAATTCTTAAATACTTGATGACAGTTCTGTAATACATATTTTCTTAGAAAATGGAACATGATCATGAATACTATATTAATTTAAAAAAATAAATTCAGGATTATATACTGCCTCCTTTTCTAATTTATTTCCCTTGAATTTTCACAGAAGAATGTAGACTATATTCTTTCATCAACCTATGAATCTTTCCAAAATCTCTGTCAACTATTAATCTATATCTAGTTACAAAATTCTAAGTTCTAAAATTCCAAATTTTTTTCTCAGTTCTGGAAGGTTTTACTTTATATAACTAAGGAGAAATACTGTAAGTATGAATGTCATAACAATTTCAGAAAAGACTCATGCTCATATATTTTGGTATCATGTTTTGAGGGCAAATGATTAGGAATGAAAGAATATATACCTGAAGGGTAGAAAGTACATAACTGAGGGTTTAAAAAAGATGGAGCCAAGATACTTTCAGTGATACCCAGTGACAGAACCCGTGGCAATGTGCACAAACTGAAACACAGGAGGTTTCCTCTGAACTTTGGGAAACAGTTTCTTACAGTGAGGGTGACTGAGCAGTGGCACATGTTGCCCAGAGAGGTTGCAGAGTCTTCATTCTTGCAGTTGTTCATGGCTCCTCTGGCCAAGGGCATGGGTAGTTGACTGCAGATGTCTCTTCTAGAGCAGGGAGCTTAGACCAGATACCGCCAGAGATCCCTGTCAACCTCAACCATGGATTCTATGATTCTGTGAATATCTGGGACACAAAGACATTCTGGGACACAGAATGTTTCAGACATTCTGTAGCAAGAACTTTATGACATGATAAATTCCAATTTTGGTAATATTCTTCTGGTTACTTAAAAAAATGCTTTCGCTTTCAATCTCAGACAAAAAAAATCACATTGCAGAAGTATGTGAAATGACTCTTGTCTGCACAAACATTACTACAAAACTCTACATCCATATCCAAATATGAATATAACAGTTCATTAAAAGCTAAAGAGAAATAATGAATCTGATAGCTTTGTTAAAGAGAAATTATGCTATTTCAATTGACTTGCTTATAAGACAAGGAAAAGAATAAAATCTTGTTATTCTTGCACAGAACACTCTCTTAGCTTGTTTTGTAAGGAAAGTGAAAAAATGTCATAAATTATTATTATCAGTCCGCCTGCAGCTGTAAGAATTTGATTTTCAGAAATACGTGTCTATGTTTCTTCTCAGGTTCTCTATTTCTTAAACTACTTTTTTACTCTTTACTCATTCATTGTTCTTTCTTGATTGCACTTTGGAAAAATGCACCACACTGTCTTTAAACCTGGAAAGAATTGGTGTTTCTTTCCCTTCACTTCAGAAAATCACGTACAGTTCTCATAAAACAAGAAAACTTCCGTAGTGACAGATTTGCATAATTTTAATCTATGAGAAAATTCCTGTGACTCTTTCACCTCCAGTTCCAATGATGTAGAACTGGATAAGCTTTTTATATTGCTGTCTATTTTTTATAAATTTGAATTTGTATTGCACAGCAATTAATAGAAGCTCTTTTCATGAGGAAGTTGTTTATATGTATAACAATAATTATAATCTGTCAAAGTCCAATATATGGAATCTTGGTTTAAAGAAGGAATGTGTGAAATTGCCCTAACATTTATTTTGAAGGAATATTTAAATTTAGAAGCTAAAATTCCTTTGTCAGCTGTTGTTCTTTTGCCATTCCACTGAAGTAAAAAACAAACCCTTGACCTTACTAGGCAGAGATTAGGCTACAATATCAATATCAGTTTACAAATCACTGTTTTTTGTAAACTGGACGAAGTTACTGGTGTACAAACGTGAAAATACTTTTCTGATCAGTTTGGAAAAAAGAGATCTTCCATAAAGGATTTTGAATATATATTCTGTGTTCTGTAAATCTGATGCAGCAGACATCTTCGAGATCTTAGCTTCAGTTTGCATGTGGCCAGTAAGGAGTAACTTTTAGGTGTGCTCAATAGTTCCAATCCAAAAATGATAACATAAGACTATGATTTTGCACAAAATAAATAAATATCCACAGTTATCCACAGCTTTCCTAGATTTCTAAAAAATAAAATCTGCCCATAGAAAAAAATTAAAATGTGTCAGTCCTTTTATGGGGCTATAGAATAGAACAGCAATTTGTGTAATGGGATCTGTTTTCAGCTCCCTGCCTTGTCCGAGAAAGATAAAGCAAGAATCCAATATTGATTGTCCTACAATGCTGATCAGAATCTAACTGCAAAGTTCAGATCTCCTTTGATAATAGTAATTCAAGCAAGTATTGTTCCAATTCTCCGGAGTAGTTTGCAGTTTTTCAGTAGACTGGAGAATAAAATTAAAACCAATACCAATCCAAATTCAGTAGTGCTTTTGCCTGAAGACTTTTATTTTTATATGTATGAATATTTAATTTTTATTAGTCAGGACATGCTAATAAAACCAAAAGAGAAGAAGATATATTCTCAGTTTCTATATTGTGAAACCTCCAATTCTTTTGCAACTCAGAAATCAGTACAGTAAACAACATCCTGAGTCCAGTTCCTTACAATAATCCCCCATGTTTTTTATGTAAAAGCATCATGCAAGTAGGAAGAAGGCTTTGAAAGCTTTCACCTGGTTACTGTTGCTTAGGGAACAAGCAGCTCAATATTAACAGATATTCATCACGGAAGTACTACATTAACTAGTGAAGGACAAGGTGGCCTCACATGCATTTTCAACAAAATAAACACTTGGATCATTGACTAAGTATAATTCTTTGGGATGTAATTGCCACTCAATTAAAACTTCAGGAATAATACAGTACTTAGTGCTGTTATATTACCCCAATAATACTGTGGAAAATGATACAGTAAGTTACTTACTGATTTCAATTTTAGTGAAAACAATTGCACTTGAGGTGCATTGTGTTGTGGGTTAAATCCAATAAACAGCTAAACACCAAAGAGCTGCCTGCTCATACCCCCATGGTGGGATCATGGAGAGAATCAGAAGGGTTAAAGTGAAAATACCATGGGTTGAAATAAAGGCAGTTTGATAGGTAAAACAAAAGCTGCATGCACAAGTGAAGCAAAATAAGGACATAAGTCACTCCTTCCCATGGGCAGACAGGTGTTTACTCATTTCCCGTGGAAAGCAGGGCTCTGTCACACATAACAGTTGATTAGGAAAACAACCTTTATAACTGAATATCCCACCCTTTTCCTTCTCCTTCCCTCAGCTTTATATACTGAGCATGACAACATACGATCTGAAATATCCCCTGGGTCTTTTGGGGTCAGCTGTCCAGGCTGTGTCCCCTCCCGACTCCTTGTGCAGCCCCAGCCTCCTCACTGGTAGGGTGAGGAGCAGAAAGCACTTTGATTGTGTGTAAGCGCTACTTAGCAATAACAAAAATATCCTTATGTTATCAACACTGCTTTCATCACAAATATAAAAATGACACCATGTGAGCTTCTATGAAGAAAATTATCTCAGCCAAAACTAGTAAAATTTGGAAGAGAAAATATTTTTTTCATTTTAGTGTTCGGCATAAAGCATCTTGTCAAGGGTCTGAAGCATAAGGTAACATAGTTCATCTTGCTAGTTTTCAATAGATCATATTATAATTTCTCAGGACTCTAAATCATTGTCTTAAACCAGAACTTTGGTCAAATGTATGTCTCCTATTCTGAATGTGTAGATTACGCCAAGTGTTATATAGATCTCAAGAGTTTTACTATAATGACCTCCTCTAAATTATTTTAAAATGCAAGTGGAGAGAAAGAATACCTATCATATAAAACTTTAATAAGAAAATTTGTTACAATTCATTAAGAGTAGGTTATCATAGTGCAAAGAGCAAGTACATAGAGTCATAGAAAGAAGTTTGAAAACACAAGTATGGATTCAATTTGCTAGATTTTTAACCTGTAGACTAAATGAAAATACATGGTTTCCATGTATAGAGCTTTTGTCCGATTATATAGAACTAACTGGCACTGGGGATATGTTGTACGCTCTCTGAAAAACAGGTGGATATTTTTTTCAATGTATAGTTCTGCAAAACTGTAGTTAATTTCCTTTCAAAGTTGATTCCACTGTCCTCTTCCCACAACTTTGAAAGGAATATTTATATAAGTAGTATATTTTTGTTTGTTTGTTTGATTGATTGATTTCAGTGAATGTAAGACAATTATTATACATTTGGTTGATGGTATGTGAGAATTTCATGTTCAGATCTCTTTCTAGCCCCTGTTAGAAGCTGTAATAAAACCAAGGCGCAACCTGGTATGAGAGACTTGCCAAACTGAGTTGCCCTCTTAAAATACCACACGAAACACTCAAAAGATGGCTCATGGTAATACTGCAATATGGGTAGCAGTTGCTGTAGACTTAGGACTGCCCTGCAGTGCTTATGTACTGTTTTCTGTGGAATAAATTTGAATTTTCTGTGAAATGTACAGTAAAATAGGTTTCTGATTTAGAACATTGAACTAACATACCATTAGTTAAAAGCAAATCTGTGTAATGCAGAATTACAGACAACAAACTCATAACAGTTTTCATAATTTATCCATCTTTTTTGATAAACCAGTAGTATACCCAATAGCTCTTTCATAGCTGTCTACCTATTAAAACAGCTGATGATGCTATGATATTGGCTATAGAAATACTGTTTTGGTTAAATTGTACTCCTCTTGAAGCATTTGAAGACTACAGAAATTCCCTCAGTATAGATAAGACCTGTGTGATGTATTCTTGAGGCTGAATGTAGCAATCACACATAAGGATGCAGGAAATTTTTCTCTCTCTCTTTCTGCAGAGACCTTCAAATGAACATCTTTGAGGACAATGTTTTGTCATTTTTCATCCAGACAACTCCAGGTGACAGCCTTTCTGTGTAATCTGTTTCAATGTTTGACTACTGTCATCGTGCAGATTGTTCCTAATATCAAATTGAAATTTTCCTTGCTGCAACTTGTGTCTGATGGCTCCTCTTGCACCTCCAAGAAAAGAGTCTGGACTGGTCTTCATATCCTTGCAGAAGGTAGCTGGGTAGCAATAACATTCCTCAGGGATGTTCTTAAGACTGAACAAATCAAGTTCCCACTTGTACACTTGTACATTGTGTCCCATTCTCCTAAATTTCTTAATTGCTGTCCACTGAACTCACACTATTACTTTCTTGTATTGAGGAACCCAAACCTAGATAGAGTATTTGACATGGTCTCACAAGTGTTCAATAGAGGGAAATAAACACATACTTCAATCTGTTGGTCATATTCATGCTAATATAGTTCAGCATGTAGTTGATCACCTTCACTGCAGCAAAGTACTGATGACTCATTTGAATTCTTGCCCACCAGATTCTTTTCTGGAGAGCCCTTCCCTAACCAGTTAGTCACAAGAGAATATCATTACTCAAGTTTATTCCATCCCAAATACAGGACGTGGCACTTGCCTTGTTGAACATCATAGAGGTTTTGGTCACTCATTTCTCCACCTGTCAATAGTAGTACACCTTTAAATAGTAGTACACCCTCTTCCCCATTTCCCTAGTTTGGTGTCACTGGCAAACTTAATTCCAGGAAGATTTACTCCAATCTTCCTAGGGAATGAACCCTGTGGTTTTCCATATCCTCTTTCTTACCCTTCCGTAAGATGAATATGAAGATGAGTTTGTCATAATGAATGTCTCCTGATTGTCATGACTTTTTGAAGATGGTGAAGACAGTCACATAGTTATATCAGTCAGTTTCCTCAATATTCCCAGATGCATTTCTTGTGATTCCACAGTTATTTTATGTGTCCATTTTGGTCAAGTGCTCTCTAAGTCCATTTTGTTGTAGAGTGGGTAGTGATCCCTCACACGGACTCTAAGAGTTCCCTTATTATTCTGAGATGCCTGAAGCTAGGGTTTAATTGTTAAAAACAAAGGCAATGACTATTTTCCAGGTGTTCTATCACTAGTCTCAATGCCTTACACTTTCCTTAGGCTCCCTTTTGCTGGCAAAGTACTTTTAGAAATCCTTTGCCAGCTTTCCCATCTCACTCTAGTTTCAGCTTCATTGAACTTTGCCTTTCTTAACTCTTTCCCTGCATGTACATCTTGGCTTCTGCCTTTCTTAACTCTTTCCCTGCATGTACATCTTGCCTTCCTCCTTCTGCATACTTGTTTTTTTTGAACTTTAGCTCAATCATGAATTCCTCATTCATCAATACTGGCAGTACTGGCCTTCTACCCTGGTTGTGTGACTGTCCGTATATCAAAATGGATTATTTTTGTGCTTTGAAGAGCTTTTCCTGAATATCAACAGCTCTTCTAGGACCTTTTGTTCTTCAGAGGAGTTTCCAATGAGGTGCTGTTGAGCATATCCCTGAATAAGCTGAAATCTGCTTTCCTAAAGTTCGTGTTTGTGATACTAATATTCAACTTGCCTACTTCTCTTAGGAACTTAAACAACCCTATCTTGGGAGCATTGGTCCCTGCCATCAAATTCGTTTTTGACTTTAATTCCCTTTAAAAGGAAAAATCAGTCCTTTCTTAATCATTAATAGTATGCCCAAAGCCTACCTCTGCCAGCTTACAGATCACCTACTTGTGTCAAGAAACAAACCTTGATGCTCGCCACAAATCTGCATTGCTTGTGCTCTCCAGTGTTGTCCTTCCAGCATATGTCAGGATAGTAAAGCCCTCTGTGGGAACGATGGCCCGTAATAGTAATGTAATTCACTTAATCTGTTTCTTTGTATAGAGAATGATGCATCCTCCTCATCTTCCTGGACAGAATTCCTAATGGCTGAGAAAATTGTACATTCCAAGAAATCGATGCATGGATCTTACTGCAGAACATTTAAAGGGATGAATAGCTGTCTATTCAAGTCATATGATCTAGCCTAATAGGATTCCATATTTTATTGCTCTACTGGTGAGCATAAGAAGAACTTCTTATATTAATGTGAGAGTAAGCCCAATGGTATGTTGTTATTTTTGCTCAGTGCTTGTGACATTTGTAAAAGCTTCCACTCTTCAGAACATGGTTTCCTATGCATGTGTATGGAAGGGCCTCACACCAGAACTGAGAAAATTCACCAGTTCTATTAGATTGGTGTCTTAGAAGACATATAAGATGATATAATAATATTAGTGTCATGGTTTAACTTCACACAGCAACCAAGTACCACATAGATGATCATTCACTTCCTTTTCCCCCTGCACTGCCCAGTGAGATTGGAAGAAGAATTGGGAAAGAAAAAAACCCCAGAACTCTTGGGTTGAATATTTTAAACTAAGTAAAATATAATAATAGTAGTAGTAGTAATAATAATGATGATGATGATGATAGGGAGATAGCGAGATAAAACACAAGAAAAATAAGTGATGAACTCAACAATTGCTCACCATCTGCTGACCAATGCCAAGTTTGTCCCCAGGCCACGACTGGCTCCCCTTCAGGGTAATTCCCCCAGCTGATATACTGAGCAAGATGTTCTAAGCTTAGGGCAATCCAGGTCACCTATCCCAGCTATGCTCTGTCCCAGCTTCTTGTGCAGGTCCTCACTAGCAGAACATGGGACACTGAAAGGTCCCTGAGTTAGAGTCAGCACAACTTAACAGCAACCAGAACATCAGTGTGTTATTAATATTATTCTCATATTGAATCAAAAACATAGCACTTTACCAGTGTTTAAGAAATTAATTGTATTCAAGCTGAAACTGGTACAATTAATTAGTCATGCTAAAGAAGACTATGGCTGTCTTTAGAATAAATATCAAGTGCATTTTTTCTCCTCATTTGATTCTCCACAGAACACTCAGTTTTTCTGACAAAATTATGGCTCATGCTTGTCTTCTGCATCAGCAAAGCCAGAGCACAGATGGTAAAACCAGGGAAGGATACAATGAGAGACTTGACATCAAGACCTCACTATTGATATTTTAAGTTTGGAGGAGACAATGCCTCCTGTACACCAGTAGCTTTCCCTTGTTTTCTTTGCCAGCCATGTACTCTAAGCTGTCAGTTTTGACTCAGAAAGAGAATTGCAGAATGCTTCCCACTCCAACAGTCCTACTTATAATGGTTAACTGTAATATTATCTTCTCTTTCCACAGAAGTAAAGAGGACAAGAGTTGCTCTTGATACCTATTACAGAACTAGCAGAAGTATCTCTTCTCTTGAAATTGAGATTTTCTTGTTTCTCATTCTTTTTTGTCGTGAGTATGTAAAAGGCACGTTTTCTGTACTGCTTCAGAGGGCCAGTGTGATTTGAATAAGAGCAAAGCTACAGCACATGGTTAAGAAATGCTTGCATAAGACAAATGATAAATACATTCTAGCACAGGAAAAAAAAGGAATTAAGGCTTTAATAATTTATAGCAGTTCACTGTGAACATTTTTTTGTGGCTAAATACTTTTCTTTCTCAAGATTAATTAAATTATGATTACACTAATCTATTCCACTCAGGTCTTTACTGTGCATCCATGGGCATTTAAGGGAAAATTAACATGCTCGTGTAAAAGTAAAACATTAAGGGAGTGAAAGTTTATGTGTTAGTTTTCTCTTTCTCATGTAGCAAAGAATAGATAATTGTTGATAAAATTTTGACAAGAGTTAATGAAATTTGTATGAATTGCTAATCCAGAGTATATTAATGTGTCACAGTGGAAGTGCTCTTTAAATATTAAAATTCCGAAAATGTATTCAAAAGGGTATGGTACATCTAAAAATAATTTTATCATCCAAAGTTAACGAGGAAATTGTGTGCTATGGCACTCTAATTGTAATGTGTACTGTACTTGTCGCCCTCCAAGAAACTTAGGCCCAATCTGCTATCACAGGAGACAACTCCCACTGAAAACCATCTGCAAAACATGGTTTCTGAAGGGAAAGCCACAGGGAAAAGCAGCAGGAAGGACTAAGCAGCAGTGTGGTAATACTGAACCACTATTGTGATGGTTTTCTGAGAGCTTGCAGAACTTGTGTCTTTTCCTTTTTTGGGTTAATAAAACCACTTATTCTCCTGTCAGCCAAATTAGAAAAGCAGCAAGTGCATTGGACAATTATGGGAATGGTCTTTTAATTGATTAGTGGCGAATATTTAGTAACTTGTGAGCATTACTAAAAGTTACAAATTAGAGAAAGTAAGCAAATTTTTAAAACTTCTCTAAGAACGGATCAGAAGACAGATCATGTTTCTCCATCCTCACAAGTCTGGTAGTTCTTATTCACATATCTTTCAAAGTGCTTCGGTGCTTCTGCATTGTACTGTAAGGGATATGCCTCACCAGAAATAATGTGCAAATTGAGTCAACTCTATATGGGATTAAGACCAGTTTGCACATAGCTCAGCATGGTTATTTGTACACATGAGGCCACTATTGAAAAGATTTTTACTGAAACAGAGAGGAACAGAAGAGGGCAAAGGTGCAAATTCAGTTGGTGGGCTGTGAAGCTATGAGCGTATTTGGGGACAACTCATTCTTATAATTTTTATGGGGAAAAAAGTGGAGGACTCATATTCTTTCTCACAGTGTTTTTGGGAGTTTGGAGATAGGTTCTATCTAAGCAGAAAATATATTCCAGGCATACAGCCAAGACAGAGAATGGTAGAAGAGACAACCAAGGGGAAAATGAAGAGAAACTGTCAGAATGTAGAGTCCAAGAGAGGGGAATTTAATTAGCAGCAAGCCATTATGTAAACATTTAGATGGAATTGGTGAATATTCAAAATTTAGTTTCTCATCAAAAAGTGTATAGGAAGTGGCAGTTAGACTACCAACAGCTGCTGAACGGGCAGCTAGAGATAAGGAAAAAGCATCTAGATAGAGAAGATAAGCATTAAATTGAAAGTTAAAAAACAATAACCGATACAGGAACTATAATTGGTTTCTTAATATTTTTTTACTGCCTTTCTGCTGGGGGATGTTCTCCTTGGTGGAAAGAGATAACGAAACTAGCATTCTCCAAAATGTCCTTTATTAAAGAAAAAATTTACAGTGTGTGCGAAAGACACATTACAAAACTTGTGATCAGCTGCAGAAAAGCACAAGTCCATTCCAATTTAGCGACGATCATAAGCACATGGTTGAGGTAAAGTAGGTATTTAACTGCTTTTGCTAATGGGTGTTTGTACAAATTCAGCACTTTTAAAGACATTTGTCTTTCAAGCACTTGGGATATGGATTCATTGGAGCTTCCTACACATGCCAACCTACTGATTTTTGCTATTGTAAACACTTCCATCAAATGCATATTTCTCATTGAGAAATTCTTCTAAAAACTGCAGTTAAACCTCACATTTACTAAAACACATATTATATGAATTAACAGTAGTAATAATACAGATGTAAATAAGCAATGTATGTGCAGTGCCAATCACAGAAGAATTATTTGATCTTGCAGCACATTGATTTATTTATGGGGAGAATGAGAAAAATCTCCCTGCTTTCTCTCAAATGTTCTTTTCAGCAACCCCACATGTTCCATAATTTTATAGCAAGAAAGTGCATTATCTCCTTCCTATTTACATTTTTCCTGGCTTATAATTTTCTAAATATATCATGTCATGTTATTTATCTTGGTACCCAGATGCAGGATGTTTCCCCAGTCTACTGACCCTGGGATTCTTGTAAATAAATCAGTGTTTCAAGAGTGCATGCTGCAAGGCCAGGTTTAACTGAAGCACCTGAGATTTTTCAATGAGACAATGTCTCAATAGCATTGCTATGCAGAACAAAGCTGAGTAAATTGATTTCCAGAATTAAAGGAGTAGATTATTGCTTCTCCACAGATGGCCTTCCATAAATCTTCCATAAATCTATTAGAACAAGCAAGATTTGATAGACAAAAAGTATCTAAGATCTAAAAATACTGCAATTTTTATATGACTAATGTTGCTTCAGTTTGCTAGTCAAAGGTTCTTCACCAACTATACAGAAACTCAGCAATGAAAAAAAAGTCTTCACAATAAAGTAAATACCCTTAAATACTTCCAAGGAATACATACAAGAGTATTGAATTCACACAAACTCAGAACAGTTGCAGTTAACAGAGACATCGAGAGACCACCTCGTTGTGTTCCCAGGCTCAATGCAGGACCCAGGTTTGGATAGATTTTGAACACTTATGTTAGCATATCTTAAGCTAATTTCCAGGCAGAACATTTTAATGCCTCTTTAAATCATTTGGATTGCTTGTGATACTGCAGTGATAGGAAGTGTCGCACAAAAACTGTATAGGACTGAAACCATAGGAAAATACTGAATAAGCTTTATGCAGGAATCAATAACTGCAAATACGAGAAATGTATTTGGTGCAACTATTAGGGAACATTAATTACCTCTGACAATTGGATAAGGAATGAAAACAGAAATGGATATGGAGTAGGAATAAATTTAAACTTTTGGCTCCAAGTAACTAATGACAAAAAAAAGGAACTTCAGCTGTGCTGGTGCTAAAGTTTAATAAGTTTGGGGCACATACAAGGGCAAAAGACCAAGCATCCTTTCAGAAGAAGGTTTACTTTTTTACTTTATATTTGGGACCAATTTTGTAGAATTGTGTGTAGAGAAGCTGTAGCAGGAATTGCAAAAAATTTTGAAGATTAGCTGATAAAAATGTCAGCGGACCATGGAAGACAGACTACCTCTGCCAGAGAAGACAGACAGTTTTTAGGAAAGCTACTGTGTTCAAACTTATGGCTAACTAGAAAAAATATGTAAAGCACAGCTAAAGTGATCAATTAAATTGGCAATTAAAATGAATTGCTAATGCTGGGATAAAAAATTCTTGTCAGAAAGAATCAAGAAAAGTAGCATATTCTAACTCAATTAAAAAAGGAAATAATAGAAATAGGGAGATATTTTTCTTTATTTTCTTTTTACTCATTGTAAATTGTGTTAAATTGTTGTCATAATGAAAAAAAAATGAACACAGAAATCTAGAAGGACATAGAGATTTGAAAAGTTCATGAAAATATGTTTTGTGAATGACATTCTCTCCTGTTTGAAAATTCAGACTTCATAAATCTTTTTGAATAATTTGGTATTTATAGGAAAATAGAGAGTCATATATTTCAGTGGAAGCTAGGTGAGATACTTCTCTTGAACTTGGTTTGGAATAGGAATATTAGTGGTTTATGATTTATTTATTTGTCATTTTACTGAGATACTTCAAATATGCCACTATCTTCAGAATAATTGCAAATTATATCTGAAATAAAATTTCAGAATGATTCAAGTTTGCGTGTGTGTAAATATATTTGCCTTTTCTTTAAAGTTTTTTTCCCAAAACATAGATAACAAATGGAGGCTTTTCTTTCATAATTTGAATCAATACTACAGAATAAATGAGGTGTTGGTTAATCTATACTATTGGCTATACAAATAATCATGACCAATATAAGATGAGAATCTTACTATTTATGTTGATGTTTCCACAAGAAAACCAAGAGAAGTATAACAGGATTAGAAACCATCAATTATTTCTTTGGTAAATGCTGTGCTGAAGAAAAGTTATTTTCAAGCTAAGACACTTATTATTAAGTACAAATTTAAATGAGAACTGATCTATGAGAACTGACTGCAGTCATGCTGAAATCATATACAGTTAAAAATCTGCCACTGTTTTAATCCTCTTTATAGGATACCTATGTAAAAGTTCTCTGTGGGTCGAAGCTTGGCTTTACTTTATCATCTCAGTGGTAATTCTGTGGAAAAAAGACAATTTTCATTGAAGTTCTGATATCAGTTCCAACAGAAACAGCAGCAATTTTCTATTGTCTCAAGTTGTACATGGTTGAGATATTAAACAGATGGGAAATTCTACTGTTAATTCGACCCTCTTTCCAGTGAGGTCAATCAGGATTTTGTATGTGTCAGTTAAAGAAATAAGCCCACATGGAGTGCTTTGGAAAATCATACAATTTCTCCATCACTTATCTAGTTAACTATGCCCTAGGGTATAATGAAGTAACATAAGGGTCAAGATAATCTAAATTCTGATTAAGTTGAAGTAGCATTTTGTTTGTTTTCTAAATATATGAGAAGACAGTTTACCATATGAAAGAGAGGGAGAAAGGTTGAGAGGACTGGTGAAGAGGAAATAATAATGGTATGTAGAGAACCCTGAGAGAGAAGTTATAACATTCTTTCCAGTTTGTGTTGACTGTGAGAAAGAGTTTTGAAAGTAGTATGAAAATGGGTTTGACTCTTTGATGCACTCTTGTGATAGCTCAGCTCTCCTTGCCTGAAAGCACTATCCTGATTATGACTCAAGCACTATCCTGAGCAGCCTGTTCCAATGTTTGGTAATCCTTTCGGTGAAGAAATTTTTCTTAACATCCAATCTAGACTTCTCCTGTTGCAACTTGACACCATTTCCTCTTGTCCTATCCCTTGTTACTTGGCAGAAGAGACTGATCCCAGCTCACTACAACCTCCTTTTAGGTAGTTGTGGAGAGTAAGTTCTCCCCTGAGCCTCATTTTCTCCAGGCTAAATAAAGCCAGTTCCCTCAGCTGTTCCTTATAAGACTTGTACTTCAGACACTTCATCAGCTCCATTGCCCTTCTCTGGACAGGCTCCAGCACCCCAATGTCTTCCTTGTTTTCAGGGGCCCAAAACTAACACAGGATTTGAGGTGCAGCTTCACCTTTTCCAAGCACAGGGGGACAATCAATGCCCCAGTCCTGCTGGTCACATCAGTTCTGACACAAGTCAGGATGTCACTGGCCTTCATGGACACCTGAACACATTACAGACACATGTTCAGCACCCCGAGGTCTTTTTCCACTGGGCAGCTTTCCAGTTGCTCTACCCTAAGCCTGTAGCATTCCACAGAGTTGTTGTGACCCGTGTACCAGACCCGGACTTTGCCTTGTTGAACCTTCTACATTTGTCCTTGGCCCATCAATCCATCCTGTCCAGATTCTTTGGTAGAGCCTTCCTACTCTCCAGCAGATCAACTCTCCTGCCCAACTTGGCATCACTTGCAGTCTGACTGAGGGTGTGCTTGATCTCCTTGTCCAGTTTATGAATAAAAGTCTTAATTAGGACTGGCCCCAGTACTGAGCCCTGGGGAACACCACTACATAAGATTACTGTTTTCATTAGAAAAGTGAAAATATGTTGTTGAAAATCTGGCAAGGAATTACTAGACTTTCAGTCAAAATAATAAGGATATGAGCAATCTGAAAGACAGCATAGTAACATCATACTTCTCCAGAAGGTGGTTGATTTCATTGATCATGAACTTCTGTGAGTGTGACAAGATTAAGATTTTTGTCAGACTAATCAGCAAGCAGATAAAAACAAACAAACAACCATAACTTTAATAATTAAAAAACGGATTCAAAGAAATAAGAAATCTGTAACTCCGTGAAAGTAGAATAAAAAAAAAAATGTTGGACTATAACATGTAAAAAACCACAAACTTTTTATATTCACTCAAAAGTTTCAAAATTTCAGACTATTGTTTTTAGTCATCAGTATTTAGAAACTATTTGAAGTAATTCTTCCTTGTTAAGTTTTGTAAATGTTTTATGTGAGACGGAAAAGATCAGAGCTATTAGTTCTTCAAAGCCATTTTATTGTGTGCAATGAAGTAGACATGTTATAAATGTGGAAGCACACATTGCATACAATGAAATGAATTAACATACCTTTATATAATATTTGAGCATTTTCTCAAGGGTATGTGTGCTACATTTACCAAAAAATCATTGGCTGTATTTTGCAACTTTTTTCAGCAGATTTTGAAAGTCATGTGAAAAGCCTCCTACAAAAGCATTTTATAGGAGAAGCAAAGTGTCCAAGAGGAGACAAATTTTGAGATTTGTGGCATGCAAAACAACAAAAATACTTGTGTAATATTTGTGTGATTTTGTGTAATATTTTCAGTTCTAAATATAGAGAATGCCATGGCAATGTTATCTACTCGTACAGAAAAAAGAACAAATAAAGCATTTAGTTGTGCAACTATGAAAAATGAATCAACATCCTTTTATAAAATCCTTATGAGGTACACATATATTTTTAGTACTTTTATAATATATAAATAATAATAATATTCAAAATATAATATTTTTATTACTTGAGGTGAGAGGGATAGGGAGAAGTAAAACCTAAAACTTCTTGTAAACTGATGATGGAAAAAAAAATTAATATTGAATTCCTCATAGTGCAATACCATTGTACCATACTTCCATTTTCTACATGACTAAAGAACATGCGGCAGTAAAGAACTGAGTACTTACATTCCAGATATATTCCTGTTTTATTAGACACAGCTGGGTAGCACAGAGGTTCTATTCAAAGTAAACTTAAAGCATCCAGGAACCGGAAATAGGATTCTTGCAAAATAAACTGCTAGTCTTGCCAACTTTGAACTTTCATTTTTTTTCTCTCTAAACCTGGAAATTTCACATTCCTGAATACACAGTGAAAAACTTGCAATAAGGTAAACATTTCCAAAAGTTGTAGGGATCGTCTTTAAACATCAGACTTAAACATTAGAATAAATTCCTGAAAAAGACCAGGTGTCAGAAACATCTGCTCAGGTTTTTTCTGTGAATTCGAATGATTTTCAGTCCTACGGCTACTTCCTAATTTGGAGGTTTACAGGGATGATCATTACAAACTCTCAGTCACTGTTGAACTAAATCAGTGCACTTGGCCACTCAGAGAAGGGTAATGCATATTGAGAGCTTTAAACAACATCTGTACTACAGTTGGAGAACAGCCAGGAAAGACGTCCAAGACTCTTTCCATACTTCCTGGCAAAGTTTAGTCTCACGTTAACTGGAAGAGACAACTCCAGAAACATTTTGGATGGCAATTCACACCAGACACCTTTCCCAATAAATATTTAAGGACAAGATAGAACCATGTTATTTTTCCTGACCATATTAAGCAATTCCCCACAACTATCCAAGCAGGTATTGTATTCTTAATATCCATCATGACTCTCTGGGTTACGCACTTTATGGTCACCTGCTATGAAAATATTACTCACAGCCCTCACAATACTTCAAACACAAAACCTACAAAATATTTTGTATATCGTAGGTCTATAGAGTCACTGTATGGATACAGACCTAACCTAACCCCATAGTGTACTCTAATTTGTATTCAGAGAATAGAGGATGTTTTACTGAGTGATACCATGGACATAATTAAAGCATTGATGGATAGGAAACCTCTGGATTAAAAAAGGAAAACATCTGGTAAATTAGAATAATCTCAAAGAGTGTCTCTGAATGCTAAATTCTATATGTTTTTGTTTGAGGCACTTAGACCCTTTTTTGAATCTACACTAATGTTCTTGTGTTCTTGTGGAGATGAAAGCCACAATGACAGGAAGGACACAATGCAATCCATGTCTACAGTGCCTTGTGCAAGAGGTAACCCAACACAGCAGTCCCACAGGCAGGTTACCATGTTGCAATGCCCTTTCCTCCCAGCTTCACTAATGCCTGGGACACCAAAACCTCTCAATATCTACGTGATTTGATTCCTGCATTAACACTGTGTTCAAACCATAGCCTTCAAAGGAAGGATTATTTCCCTCTATTCAGCACTTTTCAGACTGCATCAGGTCACTGCGTCCAATTTGTGACTCCCCAACACAAGACAAATGTCAATAAATTGGAATAAGCTCAGCAGAAGGCCTTCATCATTGTCAGGGACAGGAGCACTTTCCCTGTGGAAAGGTTTGGCTATAAAAATGATATCAAAGTTTTCTCTACAACTGAAATGATGACTGAAATGATGACAGGAATAACTCTTCATTTTTTCTTAGAGAAATCTCAGAGTCAATGCACATGGCATCAACAAGAGACCTTAAATAAGGTTTTGTGATTTGCAGATACAAAATATTTCCATGAATGTTCTGCAGAGAAAAAAGTAAAATGTGGGAAACACAAACTCAATTGTCGCCCTTGAGAGGACTAAAGCGGAGATCCCTAAATGTTGCCTATGCTTCTGGATTTGAATGTACCTGCTTTCTCTGACAACTGAAGTGGAGGTTTTCTATGTTAGAAATATAAGTTGTGTTGCCTCAAGGCAAGAATGTAGTGATTCTCTGCTTATCTGGAATACTTCCTTTTACTTCAATGAAGCCACTCAATCATACAGTTCAAATGGTATCAAAATCACACTGCAGGCAACAAAGGGAAATCCTCCTTTTCACTTGCAATATAGACAAATCTGGCAAGGAGTTCTTGAAATAATGCCCTTTCTCTCATTTGGAACAGAAACCTCAAACAATGCCAAAGGAAGTTTGCATATGGTAAGACTCAGTGAAAACTTACCATATGCATCTTTCCAAGATGTCAAACTTGACCTCGAGTGAAGGTTTAAAATAGATTTTTGTGGGATTTAGAAATGATCCACTGAAACTAGCTATCAGCTCTGTTACAGATATAAGTATTAGTCTGCTTTCCAACATTTCTACATAATGGAAAATCTAAGTAGTCCCCATACCATATTTATAGGAACAGAAATTCAGTGAGATTGGAATATTACTTCATTTCTTTAGCTTGAAATCACATGCTTAAATCTTGTATTAAATGTAAAGAACTATATAAGATACCTTATCATGTTAGTATATTGTTAAGATTGAGCATGCTTGAGCATACACGGTTCTTTGGGAAGCCAGGAAAGCGGCACATAACACCTAGCATTTTAATATATGTTAGAAATGTTTGTAAATGCACTGTGAAATGAAGTAAAAAAAATGTATGAATAAAATGAGGAGTTGAAATTGTTTTGTTATTGAAAGCAGTGTTTGACCAAAACTATATTGCATACCTGCCTCTTTCAACAAGTAGATCTGAGTAGGAATCAATTCAAGATTAAATCTAATTTTATTTATTTTTTTAATCTTCTTTATCTTATTTTAAAATTCTGGTTTGCACATGCTGTATAATCAAATGTCCCTTCCAAAACCTGGTAATATTTTGTACCTTCAGTTCAATGTTGCTTCTTCTGCCAGGGGAGGTTGAGGTTGGATATTAGGAAGAAATTCTTTACAGAGAGGGTAATCAGGCATTGGAATGGGCTGCCCAGGGAGGTGGTGGATTCCCTGTCCCTGGAGGTTTTTAAGATGAGACTGGATGTGGCTCTTAGTGTCATGGTCTAGTAACCATGGCAGTAGTGGATCAACAGGTGGACTTGATGATCTCAGAGGTCCTTTCCATCCTGGCTGATTCTATGATTCTATGATTCATGCACCAGGACCTGTGTTATTGCCTCTCTTGCCTTTTTTTTCCCAGACTCAGATTAGTGAGTGTGTATTGCCTTTTTGTGCCAATGTTTTTCACTCTGAACTCTCATTATTTGCTCTTTAACCTGATGTCAACTTGGGCAGTTCCAGACCTTCAAGTTGCAGGAAGATGAGACAGATAAATCTAAGGTGATCCAGCACAGAGACATCATGAGCTTAGCAGCTGGGTTTGTGTTTGAATTTCACCAGTTAGAATAATTGATCTCAAAAAAAATCCTTTTTTTTTTGTTTGGTTTGGTTTGGTTTGGGTTTTTTTTGGTGTTGATTAGAAACAGAGCAATCAAGACTGAATTTGGGGCAGAATCAGAAGAGTACATTTTATTATTTCTGAGAAATAAGCAGAATTTTATTTGACCCGATTGAACACTTCATCAGCTGTTCATTTTTTGGGTTAGATCAAGTACAAATGTTACACACATTTAGTCAGTACCAGAGGAGACTTAGGGCTTTTGTCTCCCAGCTCTTAAGGTTTCCTAGGTTTGAATGATATTTCTTCAGGAAACTGCATTTAATATGGCTCAGAAGGAAAATAAATAAATGCAAAACCAAACAAAGATTAAGTTTAATAGAATAATAGAATAAGTTACAAAATCAGACCAGCAAACTGGACTAATACGGCCTGCAAAATGAGACATTTGGATTTATTTCAAATGCATTAAATCTTTAACTTTGCCAATGATTTCAGTTCCAGGTCCTATTTTCCTATGACTACATATGATTCAAAATAAGGGGATAGAAATTAAGCTAGGGAATATGTACATGGAGGAAAAGACCCACCTACCCAAATAAGATTAATTTAAGAAAAAAATGATAGCATCTTGAGGGAACATAATATTGAAATAGAACAGAGTTAGGATGAGCTCAGCAATCTATGATTAGACTTCCCTAAATGTATTTCTTTTAAAGCACTAAGGATATAGAACTTATTTTCAACTTTAAGAAAGACAAATGTTGAGTATTTTTTTGATGTAGTTTTTTCTTTTCAACTGCACTACAGAGCTTAAATATTACTTAGGTTTTTTGAGCTAAGGTAAGCAATTAATTCATACCTAGCAATTTATTTGATGAATTTTACTCCCTTTGGTGCATGAATTTACAATGAGCAGACTAGGATTTTTCTCTAATTTATTCAGTATTTGAAATTATTATCCAAATAATTTATTTTTATAATTCTTGGTTAGTAAATGGCTTGGAAAAAGATCATTTGAAATTATGTACATTTAGCCTGTGGTCTAGAAAAAAGCATTTTCCATACAAGTCAATCTTCCTTACTGGCTAAAGAGCTCTAATTCTTGGCAGGAGAGGCAAAGATATAGATTAAAATCTCTTTAGATGGTGCACATTCAGAGATTTCTGTTGGTCTCACTTTTTGCTGAACCTAGTGATTTACCTCAGCCAAAAATAAGGTCTCTGGAATTTTAATAGTAATACAATTTATTTTTGTTGTGAAATAGCTTGGGGAGAGTGGGAATTTTATGGAACCCACAAAGCTGACTTGAAACATAACATATTATATCTCCAATATAACCAGTTCTTGGAAAGTTATCCAAAGCATCTCTCGTTCATGCACTTTATGGTATGCTTTCTGAAAAACAGACTACAAAAATTAAATCATTTTATAATTATATGATATTAAAATATCTCTCTCTATAGACTTTAATATTTTACCTGTTTGAAAACTTTTAATTAAACACATTTTCATTTGAATGTCAGGTAACTGTATACTTCTAATTATGGCTTTTTTCTGCTGACTTTTTCACATATAGAAACATGAAACAGCAATTTCTTTGGTATTTTGTCAGTCCCTATTCCAGTTCTCTCATTACCCTAAGTTTTCCTTCTCTCTGTTTGCCACATGACATGGCCCTGTAGAGGAAAAAACAGGCCAGAACTGGTCTTATGCCTCAACAAAGAAATGACCCCAGACCAGATGTCTCTTCCTGAAACCTCTAATCTAGTGCTCAGTGCACAGATGTAAAAGTGATTTCTTTGCTAAATAAAATGGACATCCTTTTTCTTTAACCAAAAGCTTAGAGGTGTGATCTTTCACATCTTGTATGAGCTACTGCAAAAAAAAGAAAAGAAAAATAAAGCACCAATGGCATTTTCAGCAGTGTACCAGAAAGAGTAATTCTTGACTTTTTCTTTTTTTTTTGTGGTGGTTGTTTTGTAATGAATGATAAATTGATCCCTCTTATGGATAAAAGATTCTAATGTTTATATTTCAATATGTCTAAGACTTTTTTTTCCTGAAGCATTATTGACCTAGCCAATTACACTTTCTCCTCAAAGTGCTGCCTCCTGCAACTTTTCTTAGAATTGCTTTTAACAAAGGGTTATTAAGACTCATGTTTTTATAAAACAATTAAAAATTACATATGGTGCAACTAAGCCCTAAAACATCTAAAGCACTCAGTTAATATGGTTCCTGATCTAGAAGTGTTGATTCTGTTCCTTTAAAAGATATATGAAAGGTATTTTGGGAATTATATAATAATAATAAAAAGTTAAATGTTAAATTTAATTTTTGTATGTCAATACATACTATTTATTATTTTGAAAAAGTAATTAAAAAGATTTAACCCATATCATCTTCATCATTCCTTCCTTAGGCATGTCATCCGGTGAAAGAAGCAGGGAGATGTTTTGGTGTCCTCTCATAGTTTGAACAAAAATATTAAATTTTTTTTTACTGATCTATTTAATCCTTAATCCTCATGCTGTGTTGTTCATTAACACTACACCAATATTTTTTTTTTTTAGTGGGAAATCATGGAACTCAATTGTACAATTTTCAGTTTCCCTCTCATTGCAGCTCTGTAGTGAAATCAACATGGTAGATAACTCCCCACTATGTCAAATCCATTTAGGATGTTGCAGATTAATGTTGAATATCTTCAACAGTTGCTCATGCTTTACTTACTCTTTCTGTACCCAAACTCTTGCAAAGCCTTTTCTGATTTGACTCTGTGTTATAGATGCAGCTGTTAAAATGAACTAAATTGAACGAGAGGCTATTTTGAACAAAAAGAGGAGTGAAAGAGTCAAGTTGTCCTTTTCTGATGATTGAAGCATATCTTCATGAAAGACCAAATGGGTTTTCTGTGGGATTCTGTCTTTCCTTTCAGTGCAATAATGCAATCACTGCACAGTACGAGGCCATAATCAACAGTTTAGCATACAACACTGATGAATTGTTTCTTCCTGCTTCCAATTTATACCTTAAAGAGGAGCCTTGCCTGCAGAGTTCACTATGTTCAACTAATGCTCCAATTAGCTACTGTGGCAAGTTTCTGCATCATCAAAAATCGAAGCTTTCCAGAGAGAATAATCTTAGCTTTGAAAGTTGCTCAGGGAGGAAGTCAATGAAAGACCCAAGGAGAGATATGCATAATATTAATCTTGATGTAGATTACACATATTAAATAAGGACAGGAATAATATAGTCTCTGGACAGGGCAGACAGCAACATCTTTTGAAGAAAGCTACCAAATGAAAAATATAGACTCAAAATATTTAAATGGTTAATGCTAAATACTCTGATCTCTTTAAAAATATAATTTTTACCTCCCAGGATTTTGGTTGAGAAGATGGTATGAGTTATTAAAGGAATTATAAGGTTTGTTGGATGGTCTTACTTATATTTTGGTTAACAATTCTGTTATTATAATATTTTCAAATGTGGTCACTCCAGATTTTTAAATACTGTTATGCTGAAGCACGAGAAACAATTTCAGAAGCTGCTGTTCTTGTGTGTTGGGTTGACCTTGACTGTCTTTCAGGAGCCTGTCCAGTTGCTCTCTTACTCTCCCTCCTCAAAAGGACAGGGGAAGAAAATAAGGTTGAAAAGATAATGGGTCAAGAGGAAAAGAGAGAGATTGCTCACCAACTATCATCATAGGCAAAACAGACCAACTTAGCAAGAATTATTGTAAGGTATTGTCAATTAAAATAGACTTCAGATAGTGAGAAACAAATACCAAAAAACAACCTCCTGCCTTCCCCCAGGTCTTTTTTTTTCAAACTGACTTCTTTATTCTCAACTCCCCTACTTCCCTACCTCTGAGCAATGCAGAGGGATGGGGAAATGGGGGGGGAAGGGTAGGGTGTGGGGTATCAGTCCATACTGTTTCTCTCTTCTTCTCATTCTTCCTCACACTTTTTCCCTGCACTAGCCTTTTCCACGGGCTGCTATCCTTCAGGATAAGCCTGCTTCAGTGTGATCATTCCATGTGATGTAGAAAACATCCATATGCATGGAGCATATCCTCTGCCTCCTTCTTCACTGACATTGGTGTCTCACACTTTTTTCCTCCTCACTTTTCACTGCCCTCTGGTGTTTTCACCCTTTCTTAATGTTTTCTCAGAGGCACCATCAGCTCAGCTGATGGGTTAAACCATGTCCTAAAGAAGATCTATTGCAAAGCTGCCTGGATCTGGTCTGGTCACGTCCAGCCTTTTTTCTCTTCTTATAGAGACCACCCTTGTAGCTCCTTCCACTACCAGCACCTGGGCACAGGCACTCGATACAGTGTGCACAGTCATTCACGCTGCCTAATAACCTACACTTGCTAAAAGAATACTACAACGCTGATGCTATAGTCAAGTAAGATTGGTATGAAACCCCAGAAGACATTACAGAGTACTCCAGCTGAGCTTTTCTGACCAGCTGCGTTCATGGGTTGCTACTTTTAAATTGGGAGAAACCTTTCTTTTTCCTCCGTTTACCTGACTTCCTTAGTTTTGTGGTATTTATCTTCTGATGCAGAAAAAAGGTGGTTAACAGGAGCAGAGTATGAAAACCTGTATGACTGTGTGATCACACTGAAAAAATTATAACATTCCTAATACGGAGGACGTGAGCTGAAATTTGACGTGTGTCTCAGAGCTGTGACCGCAGTAAAATTAATGGTTTTAACTACTCACTTCTGTTTTCATGGTCTGAAATCTGACCAGGTTAATAGATAAATATGTTTGGTTTGTATTCCTACATTATGTCTTTTATTCCTGTAAGTTTTGGAGTTGACTGAAGAGAACTGTTACCCATGCTGGCTTTTGACTTCATGTGTTTGAAACAGATAACTATTTCTCAGATTACCCAAGGAGTGAAATCTGCTTTCCATGAAAATTGAAATAAATCTCTGGCAGATGGCACATCTAATGGGGAAATGAAGGAAAAAAATTTGTTGGGAAATATGAGTCTGAAGATTTTCCATTTTCAACCTGTCCACAAAACTGGAGAAAAAGGGCTGCTTTACTTGCTTAAGAATTTCCTGCGTGTTTGGCATATCCAGGACTGGAAAACATGTTTTGACAGTGATGAGGTAACACTTCTCAACAGTTTCGTCAGTTTACAAAATCGGTCTTTCCCTTACAGAGAGTGGAAGGTCAAGTGCTATCATTCTTCTTGTATGTCAATTTAAGTCCCTGGACAGTTTGCAGTAAATTTCCTTTTCCTCCTCCTTAGATGCTTGAAGCATAAGACTATTTTCCTGAATATGTGGTTCTGGCTATAATGAACCAACATAAGGCTTTATTTTGAAAGGAGGAATACTTTCAATTATGCTTGAACCAGAAGCTTTACTTGTAGTTTCCAAGTGAACAAAATGTGTGATTTATTTCAGATATTACGTCAAGGATTCGTTCTTTATACATTCAAGACATAATAAGCTTTCATAATTTTCCTTAGCCCCTCAGAGATTATGATGTCTGTATTAATTTTCTTTTATTTAATGTTTGTTCACTACATCTTTAAGGAATCCAAAATCTTTTTATTCCGTGAGAACCCAAAATAATCAGGTCAAATATTCTGTTACTGTGACAAAGAGAACAAGGTCACCACTTTGGTTTTTATCTTCAGGCTTCCAGCATATTAGCAGCCTATTTTTCCAGTGCCTTGACCTGCTTTGCACTTGTCCAAAGTAAGACTAAAAGTATTGAAGCAAGTAATTTTATACAGGTGTGTATATTTATTGAAAACGTGAAGCCAAACTAGGGACCTGTTTTGTGTCTCTTCCATGTTAAAGGATAAAATTTAAACAATTTATAGCACAGACATTCACAAAATAATTTCTAAACTTTACTAAAGATATTTAATATTTATCATATGAAACCAGTAGAAACCACTGCTGTTGATGCACTAACCCATGGATCAGAATAATTTGATAATTTCCTTGTTCCACCTGAACAATTTAACTGTGGTTGAAATTGATTTAATTCTACATAAATTCAAAATCACTTCACTTACAGCTACTTGTAAAGTTTCTACCAATTTAACCAGATCAGTTTCTAAATAGATTTTGTTAGTTTGGTAGACTCTTTAATGCTCAGACATCTATCTATGTGCAGTAGAAATTTGAGGAAAATAGTATTGAGAAATATGTTTTATTTTTAGTTATAATCCAGTTATCTCTATATATTTCTTGTGAATTTCACCCCTGACTCACACAAGGTGATAAAATGGATATTTTTTTCAGATTAGAATTGTATTTATGATCCTTTACAATTCCAAGGAAAGGTTTTAATTCTAGAATAAATCACTGAGGTACTCTTAAAGGCAGGCAAATGGATTGGGCTCTAGGTTTTTTTAGAGAATATATAAAAATTAAATTACATGAGAAATTACAAGTGAAATGAGTCCACAGATATCTGAAAAACAGAAGGTTTCCTAAAAATTCCCCAGGTTTGCTAATCAATTTATCAAAGACACACATTGCTCCTTGGGAAAAAAAAATCAACTATGCCTGCCAGTCTGGGTTCAGCACATTGCTATGGTTGAATTTGAAAGTCCTTAGTCTAGATGAGAAGGGAAAGGTGAGGAAAAATCTCATGGTGCTCTCAGGACAACTCTGAAGACTCTTCACATCCCTAGATACAGCATGTTAGTTTGCATTTACACAGTAGAAAATCCATCCTATCTTTCAAACAGATCTAGAAGAAGGAGCCTTGAAGTTTGTGGCTGTCATTAAGGCTTGGCTTGATTTACCAGCAATTGACAGTTTATATTATGATATATAATACATTATATTATGATATTTGGATGAAAAGAGTTTTGCAAATGCAAAATTCTGAGTCCTAAGACAAAACTAATGATAAAATATTGCAGAGTTAATGAGAACCTTCAGAAATCAAAATAGAGTTAGTATATGCTGAAACATTAGGAAAGATACTTGAGAAATATATACTTTTATAGCATACTTTTCATGTTGTATTGGTTAAATTAATCAAAATAATATCTCTGTATGGCTGAATTGCACCTTCTTTTGTCTGAAATGGCTTGGGATTACTCAAGCTTTAGGAGATCACATTTTTCTCATTTCCATGTATGTAAAACAAGGATGGACAAGGTAATGGCGGAGACCTGTACTATTCACTCCATGCCCTTTCCCAGCTAACTGCTTCCTTTGAAACCATTCCCAGCACTGCTGGCAATGCCCTTTAAACAAACTCTGAAAAAGCAGGTAGGGTCTATGCTTCCTCAAGAGTTACTGCCCTCCATGCTCCTTTTGTTCCAATAAAGACACAAGGTAAATACAAAACAAGAGGGAAACAGTCAGAAAGACAGAACTTTGCTTTTCACCTCAAAATCTGAAATTTTCAAAATATTTTTCTTGCTTTGCCTGGAAAAATTACCCAGAAATAAAAGCTAAATAAAATGTTAATAGGTCACAGAAACTGTCAGAAGCAAGTCTCTTCTCCTTCAAAACATCTACTGACCAGTGTTTGCTATTGAAGTGTACAGTGCATGTGGTTCACATGTTTAAATGCCCTGCTGCCTCTCAAGAACAGAGCAGCAGGTTGAGCAGAAGGAGAGTGTAACTTACATAAAGGCACAAACCAAACAAAGCTGCTTGGTCTAATTCTAACCTTACAAGAACTGAAAAAGTTTCTCTTAAATATATAGAGTAAGTTTCTAGTAGTACATAAAACACACTGCATTTTAAGAAGTGTTAAAACAAGCTCACCATTTTAAAGCAAATTATTATTGTTGTTGTTATTATTATTATGATAAAGCATGTGTTTATGAAATATCTTAAAGATTAAGTACAACCCAGCTTAGACTTGTTCTTTGAATAATGGAGCCAGAAATTTGCGTATCTGCAACGGATTTCAATCCAGCCCCAAAAAACCTACAGGGTTTATAATATCTAATGATGTTTTGCAAGATAGTTACTCAAAAAATTTTGGCATTTGCAAGGAAATACATATGGAGAAAATACACCTTATCCTACTAAAAACCCATACAAATTCTGAACAGCAGATTACTTATCTTTGTTTATGTATGGCAAATTTTTCACCACCTTTGTCTTAACTTAATTGTGTAAACATTTTTAGCATTCTTTTTAAAATTTTCAGGTTATATAAGACTTGTTAACTACAATTTATTTTCTCTATTTTCATATAATCAAGTTTTTTAGAAAGATAATTAGTAGTATTCTTGAACAAAGCATTATATCCTTCTCTAAACTAAGGTCTCAGAATAAAAATTTGCAATCTATGAAAATCACTCAGCTTTGTTTTTTTATATCACTCTGTTTTTCTGAATCGCTAGCGATGAAGTAGATGATACTGGCTTGTATCATTATCTATATAAATTTCATCTGTATAAAATTTTGGTTTATACCAAGGAAAATAATTTTTTAGGGATTACAGAGCCACACAACCGTATGCATGTGCAACCTCCCCCACACTTGCATACTTGCTTGTGCCGTTGTCCCTAAAATCCACTTCAACAAAACCCTGAGTATATTTGTGCACATTATAATTTTTCATATTTCCACAGCAATGACAGAGATAAAATTATGGTCTTTCTTCCTCAAAAGTTTCCAGTTTTAGTTAAAAATTTGAATTTGGGTGTTGATTGCAACTTAGCAGAGAGGTACTACTTTCAAGTTATACACTGAACAACTAAGGTTCCTCCCTCCAAAGGAATGAAGTGTCATACACATAAAGCACCCATATATGATCTTTCACTGAGCATAATTAATCCCCACATAACCTGAAAATACTAATACACTGACATCTTAAAACACAGTTTTTACAGAAGTGCTTCATATGTTGGGCTTTTTAGCCTTTTCTATTAATGACACTACTAAATTTCTGAGCTCCTTATATGAGATTGGACAGTTATTATATAGACTGCTATGTAAACTAAACTAAAATAAACTAAAAAAAAAACCTCCAGTATGAGTTATGTACCCAGCTCAACTATTCACATAAACATTACTGAATTCATTAAAGCACTTGTCTCAGTTTGAAGAGACTGGAATGTTTGCTAAAGAGGATGAGCTATGAGACAAACCAAACTCCTCTCTCTCAGCAATTGTAAATTCAAAATTAAGGGGCTTTAATCAAGGAAGTGTGGAAAACCAGAAGAAATAACAACCCTTTATTAAAAGATACATGTATGTTGGTAAGAACAGTAATAGAACACAAAAAAACTGGACAATAGTCCTGTACCCAAAAGTCCCCTTCAAACAAAAGAAAAAGGTCTGAACACTTCTCTGTCTTTTAGAGCAGTTTTAATCGCGGTTGGCAGGGGACGCTGTTGGATCACTGGAGGTGCAGAGCCTGTAGTGTGGTCACCACGCGGGGAGGGGGGTCTGGGGGTGGTCTCAGGTCGCGGGAGCAGCTGAAAAGAAAAATGGGGACCCTTCCCCCAGTGGAAGAAGGGGGAAAGGAAAACGGTCCACCCCCCAGGGAACTCACTGCTGTCCTCAGATGACGGTGTCTCAAGGCTCCTTTTTTTTTTCCCAGTGAGCTCGCAACTCTCCGATGAAAACCCAGTAGGTTTCAGTTGGAGTCACGAGGCACTGTGCGAGCTGACAGAGGCCGGTGGTCAGGTCTCACCAGGACTAAAAGCCAGAAAGATCGGCTTCCAGGCTTTTTCTCCAAAAATGCCCGCACACAGACCCCCATCTCCATCCCAGAGAGAGAATCCAGCCAAACCGACACTTCCCCCCCGTGAGCCAGGCCAGTAGTCAAAAAATCTCAAACTCCTCCCCCTCTTACTCCAGCCTTCGATGGGCCATTAGCTTGGAATTCGGCTTTGCCTGCTAGACCTTTTGTAAAGCTAATTGACTCCCTTCCTCCTTTGAACTCCATTTTTACAGTGGAGGCAGGGGAAGGAAAAATTTCCTCATTGGAGTTATAGCCTATAACAGCACTGATTGTTGTTGTTAAGTTTCAGAACAAAATACTGCATACAACAGAGCAAAACAAAATGGTTTCAAAATGGAGTTGAGGATAGGAGCAGAATTTAATACCTCGATGTCAAAACATTTCCATACAAGTTGCAGTAACTGGAAGAGGAATCTTTAAATCTAAGAAATTAATTATTTGAATTTTAAGGAAAACCCCAACATTTTAAGAAACATGTACAATTAAGACTCTGACTTCACCTTAGCTCTGATTTTTTACAGTGTCTCAGTATAACAGCATCACAATCATTATGGTAGCTTGTCCTGTACTTTTATTTGATTTTTAAAGGCATTATGGAATAATACAGGTTGTCTCATCTTCTACTTTATTTTCCCAGCACTGGATTTTTTAGAAATGCAGTACTGTAGGGATGCTTCCCAAACTAATGTGTAGATACAAGCACTCTAAAATGCAGCTACTATTCTCTTAGCTGTCCACTAATAAAACTTTTCAACATACAGGACCAATTTCTTTCACATCAATAAAAGCAACAGAATATTTTTATGTGCATATTACTTAGAGAGTAAACTATATGCATGGAAATCCTGAGGGTCAATTGATGGCATTAATTTTCTGTAAAAACAGAAGGGTAAGTACTTCAGAATTAGCCATACTCTTGTTTTTAAATGTATTTTCTATGCTCACAGACATTAAATATAATAAATGTAAATTGTTGGCTTTATTGTAACCTACTTTTTAGGGATGCTATTTATGAAAAGAATCATAATAAATTGAACTCTGAAAAAGTCAACAGATTTTTTAATTCATATGTAATATTAGGAAAAAAATGTTCAGGCAGCACAGTGGTTCTGTTTTGAACCTTCAGTTTGTTCAAATTTGCATACTCCTTATTTTTAAATATTAAAAAGGTTTTTACTGTCCTCAAAATATGAATGGGAAATTTTTAGGAATATCTGAGTAAGCTCTTCTATAAAATCCAACACTGAGCCTTTTGTTTAGTATTAAAATAACACAGTACCACCACTTTTCAGTACAAATCAAAACATCAAAAAACTGTACAATGTACAGCATTTTCATCTCAACAAATGAAATGACATGTCTTCAGCTAGTCTTTGTCCTGTTTGTACTTTTTTCTTGTTCAGTAATCTACCCAAACATACATTATCTACAAGTTAAATCACCTGGCTCAGTCTAGAAGCCATATGTTCTCATTCCAGGCATGTTTTTATTTATACAATATTTGAAGAAATGCGGTCACTGGCTAAGGAATACACAGGGAATAACTGTTTAATGTTAGGTGGTTTTGTATTCTCTTGTTGAAGCGTAAGTTTTCAGAAAAAGGGAAAAATTAGTTTGTGCATCTCGACTTTGATCTGTTCTATAGCCTTGAAACCAGAATACGCAGGATTTGTGTGTATGTGTGAATGTGTGTACTCCAGTGATACACATAGGAAGATTTTGAGCAAGTAAAAGTCGATATGTGACTCTTGAGAGAAATACCTGTTTATTTTCCTGCTGATCTAATTTCTACTACTTTGTCTTTTTCATCATAGTTTTCTGTCCCACAGAGCACAACATCACCCTTAACAGACCGCTCAGTTACTAGATAACAGCATGTGCCAATTTAAAATCAATCAGGTCCATGTCTTACCATGCTCCCTTCCCTTCTTCTACAGCTTGTTATGGGCAAAGGTCTAGCTAAATGATGGCAGCAGCTGGCAGGGAACGAGGAACAAGTTTCTTTAATGATGAAACTGAGACATCAGTTTAAAACAGACCAAGAAGTTCCCTCTGTGGGTTTGAAACTTAAGAACACCAACAGTGGATACAGATCCACAGGCACATTAGCTGAGCGGGAACGACCTTTTGGTAGCATTCTCGAAGGAAGTTCTCTCACAACAGGGACTCTTTTATTAGTGATACATCACTGTCAGAGGATGAAAGTGTTCAAGATGACATTCCTGTAAGCCTCCTTATGTTCACAAAAGGCAGCATTAGTCATTGCTATTTTCTGGTTAGTGGTGTGCCAGAAACAATGACTGTTCCTCCTTACAGGTGTTCCCACCTTCTCCTTGTGCTATGGCTAGCTGAATTTATTCTTCTTGTAGTCTTCACAGAAGAAATTATACTTGAAAGTACTGTAGTGAGCAGGCAGTCTGGATGGCCAGACAGACAGGGAATAGCTTGCTCAGAGACGCAAAGATGAAGCTATGTAGAGAAGCAGCAGAAAAATGACAAAAGTGAGGCTGAATGAAACTGAAGACTGATAGAGTTTTGCAAAAAGTCCAAAGAAACAGAATATTCATGCAAGATCTGGAGCATCTACATATGTTTACCTATTTTGCTTCACATCTGCATTTAGATCTGCATTTCCCATAACATTAGCTGTCATAAACTGGATTTCACTCACACTTTGAAAATTCCACCTTTACCCTGAAGACCTAACTTGGTTTTGAAAATGTGATGCATTAACTCACTATTTTAACCCTCATTTTTCAGTGGCCATCTGTGTCTATGTGGTGTACATCTGAAATCCTTACAAATACTAATGTGTGATTCCAACTTAGTTGAAAACATGTAAAGTTGTAATTCCTGACATTGACTTGTTTTAATTGGAAATAGACTTGTCAGAGGAGTACACAGATCTCTTGATTGTACTGCCCAAGGTTATACATATCAGTGCCTGCTCATCCTCTTTCCCTCAAGAGGAAGTTGTAACTGCAATGAGGTCTCCCCTCAGTCCCCTCCAGGCTGAACAGACCAAGTGACCTCAGCCACTCCTCACATGACTTTCCCTCAAGGCCCTTCACCATCTTTGTTTCCCTTCTTTGGATACTCTCTAAGAGCTTAATATCTTTCTAATATTGTGGTACCCAAAACTACACACAATATTCAAGGTGAGGCTGCCACAGTGCAAAGTAGAGTGGGACAAACAATCCTCTCCCTCAACTGGCTGGCAATGTTTTGCCGATGCCCCCCAGGACACAGTTGGCCCTCCTGGCTGCCAAGGGCACTGCTGGTTCATATCCAACTTGTCATCGACCAGGACCCTTTCCATGGCACTGCTTTCCAGCGTCTCATTCCCCAGTCTGTACATACAGGCGGGGTTGCCCCATCCAAGGTGCAGAATCCAGCACCTTCCCTTGTTGAACTTCATATGGTTGGTGATTGCCCAAGCCTCTAACTTTATCAAAGTCTCTCCTTTGAGGGAGTCAACAGCTTCTCCCAATTTTGTATCATCTGTAAACTTGCTTAGTGTCCCTTTCAGTCCTGCATCCAAGTCGTTAATTAAGATGTTGAAGAGTCAGCCAGAAGAGTTCCAGCCTGTTAACCACTGTAGACTGATGTTTCAGGTGCTATATTAGTAATAAATGCCAAGACCCTGAAATATGTTGGATCAGAAAGAAGAATTTAAAAATAGTATTTGCCCTTTCTAAATGCTTTATGACCGCTGGACTATCTGTAATCAACAGAAATGCACTGGAACCTCAGGGCTTCTTACTTTAGTGATAATAGAATTTAGCTTTTAAGTAACGGAATAGTCTTTTAGCTCTACAATACATTGACCTGCAAGGCAGAATATGAGTCCAATTGGAACATAATCATCTTATCTCTAGAATTACTTCTCACCTATTGTAGTTTATCTTTGACCTAAGTTTCACCAATCAGCAATTAAATGCTTACATTTTATTTTCCAAAGGTGTTTCTTTGTAAATGTTTTTTTAATGCCTGCTAAAATAATATGACTTCCATTCCATGTCTGTTTTATTTCTTTTCAGTTAAACACTGGAAAAAAATATTATTCCATGACTAGTTTGCCTTATTTCTGAATGATAATTTGAGCAAAGTCAGTAAAATGTTACAGAGATAGTGGATCTAATACACTTTAAAATCTGCATGGAAATCATACAGTTTCAGCAAAATCAACTGTTTCTATAAAAATGTTAATCCTATATAGGGTAGTAACATCTTTAACCATTTTGGCATCTTTAAACCCAGCTTAGCTATGGAATTTTATTATTTTTTTGTTCTCAGAATACTTGATGTGTCAGATTGCATGTTTGCCATATTTCTTAGCTGTCATTTCACAGATGAAAAGTAGTCGTTTGATTACTCATAGTTATTTTTAACACATTTTATTAACCAAAATGGACAGAGGATATCTTTCAAGAGGTGAGAAATGCTATTGACAACTCCATCATAACAAGTCATCAACAAAGGACTATTTCTCAGGTGTATATGCAGACATTGACTCAGATACCTCCAGGGGTAGAAATTGCTGAGGTCAGGAGCAGGTCATCATGCCCAAGGGTGTCTGAAGAAGAAAGCTGAACCAGTCTGCCAAGGGTATTTTTAATTACTGAGGGAATAACATTCTATATTACTGTTTCTCTCTGCCCTCAGGGAAAGTCAGCACCAGGGGTGTGTCAGAGACAAATGGCTGTTAAGATGTACCTACAGAGGCATTTAGCATGTGGAGGTCAGTCTCAAGCAGGTGATTTTGAGATCAGGTGATTTTTTTTCCCTTTTCAGAAGGCCATTCGGCAGACTGGTGTCTGAAGAGATACCTTATTTCTTTTTGCTAGCTCAGCATGAATGGTGGATTATTACACAGTGAAGTACAACCATTTTACTCACATTTAAGGACAGCTCACACCAAAGATATGAGTGGGGAAAATGATTTTCCTCTTCTAGTAACTTAAGCTATGATATTTTTAAAAAAATCAGTACTTGAATTATAGAAAACCTATAATGCACAAGTGGAAAATAAATCAATAAAATACCTTTCCTAACAAAATATGCAGTTTATTACAACTCTGGGTACTATATTGCTTTTCCCTAAATAGAAGGTGGTTCTCTCTGCTTTGTATCAGCATATTTCTATCTTGCAATAAATTGTCTATAAATTATTTATACTTGTCTTGTCAAGAGAGAAATGTGCATTGGAAGCAAGCTATATATGTGTGTATATAGAGAGGGAATATAGATATATTTGTAATATTAAAGTAAAGGAGGGACAGTAGATGACAAAATGGATATGTAAGGTAAGTTTTCTGCATAGCTAGTCAAAGAAAAAAGGAATAAGAGAAACAATTAATATTATATTTTAAATAGAAGTTAAGAATAGTTTCATAATGACAGTTTTCAATGTACACATAATTATGAAATTCTCTTAGTCTGTTGACTCTTAGAAAGAGGTTAATGATTCTTTTTTCAGAAAACTCTTGTGAGGTATTAATAAAATGGGGCTTTTAGTAGAGAACTAACAGTAGAGACAAATATATATAGTAGTTCACTTCTCACATAAAATTGCTTGATTATTTCTAGGCTGAAGAAAACTCAGGTAGAAAATTATACGTTAGGCAGATTTTTTGGTAAAACTCCAAAAGTTACAGAAGGGGCAAATAAAAATATTGTGTAGGAAGTAATACAGTTTCTAACTGCATGTCTAGGCAGGCAACAAATCAAATAGTAGTATTGTTGATTTGCCTCTGAGCTATATTTTTGAGAAATACAACACTCTAGCATGCTGGTCAGTATTTCTATGCACAGTCAGCCATATTTCACAAGGAATACACAGTATCTGATATAAAATCAGATACCTTATTCTTCATAGTGAATGAATTTTCACTTATTTTCACTGACTGTTTCACTGAAGTAAAATGTCTTTGAAATAAAAACGTAAATACTTTAAGCTTTGTGTCTCACTATAGGCTTTCTTTTCTCTTATCCTCTCTTCTTTAGAAACCAATAATTAAACATTCAACAATTAACATGTATGCTGTTTTAGCTAAGAAAAAAAATGTTAACTTTAAAAGCCTGTAGGTTTAGATCTATAACTCATTTCTCAGATACTGCTACTAATATATATTGTCCTTTCCATAAAGAAAATCACATAACAATTTTGTTTGAATAACAGATAGTGTTGAGTGCATACTGGAACATGTGAACAATTGACTGATACTTCCTTTTTCTCTTGCATTGTCATAATTGCTAAAACACAGTGCTTTAATGCCAACTTTCAACATTTCTATCAATAAGTAATATTCCAATTGGAGGACTGGTTTTAAGGGGAATGGGTCAAATAATCTACTGGAACATACACACACAAACACAATATATTTCTTTTTATTTATATTGAAAGAGTTTTTTCATCACTGATGTTATTTACAATTTTTGTAACTATTATATTTGTGCAATTTGGAGCTTGTCTATGAATTGAGGATAATTTCTTGCACAGCAAGAAAAGCTTATGACTCTTGTGTGTTATAAACAGCATTATAAAAATAAATGCAGTGAATAGATCAAAGAGATAATACTTATTTTTCTTCAAGAAGAAGGAAAAATATATTGAAATCAGAGAAAACAACAGATTTACTAGGTGAATTTAAAAGCTAATAATTATGAAAGACTATCGTACACTAAAAGTGTAGAAAGTCATCATCTATCCTAAAAGACCCCTTTGTGAAGTTTTCATAGGCTGAGTTTCAGTGACAAAAATTTAGATTATTCAAATATTCTCAATGAAACAATAATTTCCTATAAACTGATTTTGAAGATAGCCATTTCTATATTCCTAGTATTGCACTTGCAACAGAAGAGGAAGAGTGAAAGAGACTGCAAATGATATTGTCAAGACAGACTTGAATTTCTTTTTGATATTTTTGAAATAATGAAAGGCCTACTACTTGGAGCCAGCCTGTTGCCTTGGTCTAGTAGAACCTGCAGAACAATGGAAATAACAGCTTTTGCTGAAAATAAAATGTTTATGGACAAAACTCCATTTAGGCTTTCACAGAGCTTTTAGGTTATGATTCTGCAAATTACTGTATGTTGGGGTTTTTTTTCCTTTATGCCATATATACTCTGTTTTTGATGAAGCAGATGTACATTAGTACTGATCCTGTCAACAAAATTTTTATCAAACTATTTCTTGGAAGAACATTTCTGTATCACTCAACCAGCTTTTAAACTAGTCAAACTGGATTTTGCATTCAATTTTGACATATGATTAAGTGATAAGCCTTGTTACCCTTATTTAGCCAAATTTATAGATTTATTTTTTGTTATTTATTTTCTATTGTTTATAATTCTTCTGCACTAACATGCATTGAAAGAATTTGACCAGAACTTTCCAAGAAATAAGCAGACAATTTTGATTCCTAATCTTACATCTAATTTCAATGTCCTATAATTTTTCAGACTCAAAGAAAATAAAAATATTTAGAAGTTATGTAATTAACATGTTAGTTACATTTTAAGTTTTATATGAGTGACTCTTCTTAAGAATCTTCATCCTTTAGATGTCTCCAGAGGGTTTGCCAGTGTTCCTTGAAAAAAAAGACACTAGCATAAAAAACACTGGATACTTTATTTGAAATGCTGTTTCCAAACTACAGTTTTCTGAGTTGTGATTTGACTTTACTGGGGACAGGATTTCACATTTGCAATTTTTATTTTTTTGGTCTCAGAGGTTAGGAAGCCTTCTTTAGTGGTAAGACAAACTTGTTTGCATGGAGATTCAATAGATCTGAACTTCAAACTACAGGAAAGATAGGTGCAGCACAGAGATTGATGTTTATTTCCAGACATTTGTGTAATGTAGTCTGCCTCTGAAAATTTCCTTTTAATTATTGCTTTCATTTGCATCGCATTTGTTGTTTTTTAATTATTCAAATAAATTTCCTTTTGTTTTAGTATGCCACTCCATTTCCAGTGCATGAGTAGTAAATTTCCCCATTTTTAGATTCACAAATTAAAAAGTTCACTAGTTTTGGATTTGTCTTTTTATTAAGGCTTAATTTATTTATAGCAGAAAACACTACACCTAACGCATGCCAAAGGAAATCTGAGCTGAACCTGTAAGATAACAGGCAGGATCCTCTTTCTACTATTCTATTCAGAAAAACCCTAAAACATAAATAAATTTATGACATGTAATTCAAGAGGTGTTACTGCAACTTCAGAACTTGATTTGACTCTGTACCTTTCTCGTGCATATAATTAGGAAACAAAGGAAGGATGGACAACTTAAAATTCATGATATGAAACACAACCTCTATGTACTGACAACAAGCAATTAAAAACTCTGCAACCTTCAATTTGCTGGTGATCATATGCATCTCCAGAGACCAATACAACTTGAAGTCTACACAGTGAATGTGTTCTGACTGTAGATCTTGATACTACCTGTGCTACAAAGTTTTAACCACCATTTCTTTTAAGTGGCACAGAGAGACTGCGCAATGTTTTGATCGTTGAACATGCCCAGCTGACTTGAGAAGAACATAATCACTGTAGGAATCACCTCTGATTTCTGAGGTCTTGGCCCTCAGTGACTGATTTGTGATTATCAAGTAGATCTAGTGTGAGTACAAGCATATTTTTCTGAGTATCTATTCTATATATAAAACATACTAGTGGGTATGGTTTCGTAATAATAAGGAAATATTTTCTCCCAATGTATCCTAATTCTGCTGTGTTATTGCAGTCTGTATCTGTACGCAGGTGTTGGCCACAGGGGTGCAGGAGGGCTCTGTAAGGAGGGATAGGGACTGCTTCAGGCTGAACACAGTCAGCTCCAGATGAGCTCCAACCAACTCATTGCAGGGCACGGCTGAGCCTCTCAGTCAGAATGGAAGTGCTTTGGGAAAACAGTTAAGGAAAGGCAAAATACCCTTTCAAAACAGTTATGGACCATAACCTCTCTTTCCCTATCAGTCTTGCACAGCTCAGGGACAGGTAGGAGGTAGAGGAGATGAGAAAGGAGTGCCTGAGAAAGTGTGTGTGGAGGTGTTTTAGTTTTTGTTTCTCACAATACAAATCTATTTTAATTGGCAGTAGCTTAAATTAATTTTCCCCTAGTCCCTGTTCAAGTCCAGTTTTCCTGTGATTGTAACCGTTGAGTGCTTTATCTTGACCCACAAGCTTTTCCTTCTTATTTTCTCTCCCTGCTCTCTTGAGGAGGAGAAGAAATAGAAAGCCTGGTTGGGGTCTGGCAGCCCACCAAAATCAACCCTCCACTATTACCTTGTGCCTACTTTTAAAATATAAAGGTTATTTCTAAATATTATACTTCAATTTGACATTTATCTGTGTGACATAATTGCAAAACATTGAAAAGGAATTTGACTAGATATAGATAACATCAGTCATCTACAGCCAGTTGTATTTGTTGTGTGAAAGGTGTGATGTTATGAGTTTTTACAATTTATTCACCAATAAGAATAGAGTTCACCCCCTCAGCTCCCTCCCCTACACTAATCCTAAATCAGGAATAGTGTGTTTATCTTTTTGTTGGCAAACTGACTTGAACCAGACGGAGAAATTTCCTGTAGTAGATCAAAGAGCTGTCTCTGCAGCAATGTGATCCTTCTGTGGGTGGAAGTGCAAAAAGCAAGGCAGCCATTGACCCCGAATATGCTCCTTCTGATGGACTTTCCTACCCCTGTAATCTATCTGACCACTGCAAGGTGTAAGTGTTCAGACTGACCAGAAAAATACCAGCACTGGAGCTGTTTATGTGGCTCCTTTCCTGTTCCTAGGTACATCTTTTTGCACTCCCATTTCTCTCACACAAAAAGAAACTCCCCCTTCCTTCCCCAACATGTAATTCTTAAAAAGCCTATCCCCACCCATCACTGCACTCCAGTTGTGTGAGCTATAGCACCACATCTATGGTGCTAACAAGATCATAGCCCTGCAACTGTGTGGAGATCTGTAGTTCCTCCTTTTGTTCCCATGTTGCATGCATTATGGCACAGGGACATGAGAGGGGCACTTACTCATGCTAATTTCCCAGAAAAAGTGTGAAAGCTTCTCCTATAGTGCTGTCCTCTTGGCTCTCCCTTATTTGTGTGAATACATTTGGGATTCACACTTTTCTGCTCTGTTTTGTTGATTAAGTCTGTTATCCACATCAACCTGCACCCTGTGCTTACCACTCTGGTTGACTATTTTCTCACTTGACTGAAGGTTGACATCTCTGTTCACTTTAATTTCTAGTTTAAGATTCTCCTCATCAGGTTGGTGAGCCAGCTGGCAAGGATACTTTTGCCCTGTTTGGACAGGTGGATTTCATCCCTGCTTAGCAGTCTTCAGTCCTTGAAGAGGGTCTCAGAGACAAAAATCAAATAGTTTTGTTTCCAAGTGTTTTTTTACTGCATAAATTGTAGCAAAAGGTAAAGCATCTACAAAATAATTAGCCTGACTGGTTTTTACTTCCAGTTGAGAGAATCTGCAAGAGGTGGAATGCTTTCTTCTCTGTTTTTGCTTCTGTCCAAAAAGAGAAGACAATCATCCTCATTATTTAACACTACCTAGAAACACTATTTGATGTGTCTAGACTCTAAACCCTAACCAAAGTGTTTAGTACCTGAAAGGAAGTTTTTCTAGATGCGTCACTGTATACAGCTTGATGAAAAAGTTTATTAAAATGCAGAGAGGCTGTTTGGGATTTTCACACCACTTCACTGTAAGGGTTTCTACTGTACTTGACTACCCTCATTTTCCTCTTATGTAGCATAACCTGTTCAACAAATCCACACATAATCACCAAGTAGTCAGAGACTCCTAACATCAGTGGCAGAGCTGATTCAGCATGTCACATTGCTGAACCTACTAAATCACTGAGCTGTGCAACAGAGAGATTAAATCTTCCTCAACACTTTCGATTGCATGTCCTTTCAGTGACAGCCACTAAGAAGGGGCCAAGGATCCCACTGTGACAGATGTAACAGGGAGCAGCATCTCTGACATGAGGACCCAGGAGAAGACAAGATGACAGAGAAGACAAAGACTGAGGTCAGATCTAAATCTATTAAATTCCATTAGTCACAGTATTCTTCACTTTTTCTTACCTTGAGGGCTGAGGTGTCCACCTTCATGTGGCTGACAGGAAAACTGTAGACTGTTTGTGCAAGTCAGTTATTCTATTTGGGATCCTTAAATCTGTGTTAAAATGAAGATGGATGTGATGATTGATACGATTATGAAGGAATCTTAATTTTAGTAAGAATGTCACACATACAGATAAAACAGTTCACAGCAACGTAAACAGATTAATTAAAGATAAGAGTTTAGAAACAAGATATAAACCCAAGAAATAGACATTAGCCCCTCAGCAAACTATAGACTCCTCCATTTACCTCTGAAGATTGTTTTGAGACTTAACAATATGTCTTCCAGAAAAATCTTGTGATGGACAGCAGCAGTATCCTTACTCCATGAACATCGTATCCTGAACACATTTGAACCCTGCAGGTCTCAGGACTATTTTTCTCCAGAAGTATGCCATCTGAGTGAAATATTCAAGCAAGCAGCATTTCAAACACTGTCACAACTTAGTCTTTCTATCTACATCATTCTATTTCCTTTTAATCCTTAAAAAAAGTCCTAAAGAACCTTGTTTTGGGTTGTGTTTCCTGTTTTAAAATTGCAGCCAGTGAAGACCTTGCTTATTTGCAAGTAGGTTTATATTTCTACAATGATCCTTCCTGGTAAGCTAGTTTTAGCTCTGTTCCTCATGATGTTTGGCTCTTTGTATACTTTTGTCAAGAATGCATAATTTGCTTATGATATTGCATCAACTTACCTGCTTTATTTTTTTTTTGAGAGAGAAAAGGAAAAAGTAACAGTGAACTAGGGCTAATGTTGAGGATAATGAGTTCCCAATTACTACTATAATATGCAGTTGCTCAAAGCAGGGTAATTAAATGTTTAGTCTTGTTGAATTAATTGAGCAGAAGAGATAATACATTGTGTAGGCATTCTGAAAATCATATAATGTGAGGTGTTACTGTTGTCCTGGAGTTTCCCTTCATAAACTTGGCATATGCTGACAAATAACTGTCTATAATACTCTAAAAAACATCTCGTTTTTAACCACTCATAATAGCAACTTTCAAAAAGCAGAGATTCCACTAATTTATCAAGTATTTCAATGTACTGTTAAAAATTAATCCCAGGTACTAGCATAGACTGCTTAATAAAATTGCATTCAAATCCCTCATTTGAAACAAAAATGAAACACATCTAATATGTAAAGCTAAGTAAGATACATTGTTAGTAACACTGAAATCTTAATAGTCTAAGTCCAGATTTTACTATTACTGAAAAAATGTAGCATAATATTGTAGGAAATCTGACTAATAATGCAGTTGCAATTGTTACACACACTCTTCCTAATATATACCCCTTTTTCTACTTTTACACTCACACTTTTAGTGTTTCTGAGTGGATCTGAAGTATGTGATTTCAGACTGGACATGGGGAGAAAGGCTTATAAAAAGCTGACAGTTTTTCAAGTCTTTTGAAGAGCAGATCATAATGCTGACAGTTTCTTCCTCTTCTTTTAAAAAGAGGAAATTTTTATACATTAGAACTGTTTTTAAAAACTTTGTCTCATACTTATTGTTTCTCTTTCTTCATTGGTTTGCACCTCCATGTTGCATCTACATTTACCAGATATTGCCTGTCTAAAATATGTCAGATACTTGTTCTTCATTATCTTTGTTATCATTAAAACATCCCTTATCTCTGTTTCTTCATTTGGTGAGTTGTTTACATCTCTGTGGTTTCTAGTGTCATCTATGTCTCACCTATTCTCTTGAAGTTTTACTCACCAATACTGTGTTCTGCATCCTCACTTCAAGGCATTTGCTATCATACCATTCCTGTATTCTGCACTACAACGTTATACTAGAGCTACAAGTACTTAATTCTGTGCTGAATATTTCATTCTATGTAGAGAGTTTTCTTCTAAAAATATAAACACATGGTTGTACCTCAAAATTATATAATAAAAAATAAAACTGATCAGACAACAATCACTTGGTCATTATAAAATGGCTTTTATGTCTAAAGAAGTTGAAACAAAACCACACATAGGCCAATGTAACCTTAGACAAAGCCTGACAAGCCTGATTCCTGATCTCATCACCTGTTAAAAGTGATGGTGATGCTACATTTATGGGGCTACAGGGCTACATTAATAGCTATCAAGGATTGTTACTCTCATAAGATATTCCTGTTATATTGTTGGAGGTTTCCTTGCCTTCAAACTGTCAAGTTATTTCTATCTTTGTGTGTTAAATACCTTATGTACAGCCCTAGCCTACACCATTTGTTTTCTGAATACTAATAGTGTCTCTTTTCCTTCCTACTGTGTCTGAGGTGCATGAATGACCACATGAAGAATTAACTTCTGTCTAAATAACTTCATTATTGCAAGAAGTTTTTTAACAAGTTCATTTTCAGACTGCAGTTCATCTTGGAGAAAAGTCTGCCTCAGAGTTCTGAATGAGGGGGTCTCATGGTAAAGCACTCATGATTGTCCTCTAGCATTTGAGCATTTGAATGAAAATTGCAATATTTGCTTTAACTTCTTTTCAGACAGACAGTTATCAGTGTGCCTAAACCATAGTCACACTCAGCTCAACACCGATTCTAGTGAAGCACACTGCTGAGTTTGCAGCACTTCTACATAAAAGGAAGATATGCACAGAGAATGTAAATTGCACTGGATTCATGCCAAACTCTAGAGCAAGGTGGCCAAACCCAGAGACTGTGAACTCCTACCCCTCCCCTTGTCACTCATTCCTGTTCTGAAGTTTCTCTTCTCTGCTCTGAATTGGTTATAAAGACACCTAACGAGCAGGAAATCCCTCTATCAAATTAGAAAAATAAAGGAAAGAAGTTAAAAAACAATACTAAATTCTCATGTGGTTACCCTTTTCAAGCATATTGGGTGATCTGTAACAAAACTGAGATGAGATACAATTGAGATTTGATCCTTTCACCAAAAAGATTTGAATACTCTTTCTTCTTATGTAGCACTGCCACAAGAGCATGATTATTCAGCTTTGATAGGTCCTGAATTCTTAGGATGAGGTTCTTTTGGGCTTCCACTGTTTGAACTGAAAACCTTGTGAGAAATTTTGAGCAGTGATAAATCAACCTGCACCTTATAAAACAGAGAGAATTTCAATTCCTGTTTTATTACCTTTTTCTCCTTCCTGTCTAAGTATTTTCTTTTACAAAAGGAAAGAAAGACATCATTAATTTATAAATTCATTAGTTAAATGAGGATCCTCCAGGGCTGAAAATATGTTTAGTAAGAACAGTGACCTAGTTAACCACAGAGACTGTGTCCTATAACACTGGAAACTTGTGGGGTTCATGGGAGAAATGAATTTACTGACAGACTGTGGTCTCCTATCGGAAAGGAATACATTAACTTCAACTATTTTTATTAAAAATAGGTTCTGTAGAGCAAAGAATGAACTAATTGAACTTTTATTTAGTATGGCTATCACTAAAAATGAGTCCATTCATTCTTTTTTGTTATATGTCTGAGTGTTTTTAATGAAGGCAAACTTTAGCCTGCAGGCATATAATAGTACTGCTCATAATTCATTAAGTCAGCACATATGGTCATATCCAGATTCAAAAAAAGTTACTGACAGGACTGGCACATCTAAAAGGACTGTGTTCATTAGCAATATGGAGTCTGAAGAGAAGGTAAGAGTGAGTATTGCCATTATCAGACTGCTTGCTAAATAGTTATGGAACTATGGCATTAGAACTTCTGATAAAGACAGAAAATTACTAAAAAAATTCAATCTAGGTAAAAAATAATGAAAGAAAATAAATGAGTTTCTGATGTTCATGAGATACAAAACAAAGATATGAAAATCAACTTTCCTGCCTACAAAGTAGAGCTTCCACATATGTTAATTCATATCCTATATTGATTTAGAAACTCCCAACCAGGTCACATTTTATGGTTTTAGTTTATACAACTCACATTTCTGTAGAATATAGCACCATTATCAGATTCTTACAAAGGGTACATGATTACTCAAACTAACAATGACAAAAATAATTATCATTAGATTGCTCAGTATCCTTTCCTAAAATTCCTAACAAGTTTTTAAACAGTATCAAGAGACTGATTCTTGCAGCCAAATTGAGGGCAGAGCCAGAAATAATTGATGTTACATTGACAATGATAAATAAAAAATTTAAATTACAAGGGAAGATTTAAATTAATTTGAAGAGAAATTGAATGCCCTGGCAAGGGAGACCATACATTGTTGCTAGTCAAAACCAAACTGCCCTAAGAGAGTCTGCTGAAGGCTAACAAAATGAACTTTGTTCTAATTTAAAGGTACCCTAATGAAATCAGCTAACACAGAGAGTTGTATAACTTTTTACTTCTGTAAAGAATTGTGGGAAAAACTCCCTGCATTATTTCTGCTTTTGCCATTATCTGTACAACATAAAGTGATTAACTGCTCCTAGGTCTCATCCATTTCATTCATCTGAATTCCCAAAGGCTTAGTCTGAAGTCAGGAACTATTTTGCTTTTTCCCTTCCTTGATATCATTAATTGGCAATGTAAACCTATTGGCATTCTCAAGTGTTTTAGGAAAAAATGCTTCTGAGTGCTTAAACATAAGTAACTATAGCTCTGAGGATTATAGGAGGGTAGATTCTAAATATTTTTGTTATTCTTATTATTTTGCCATACTTATCATAGTGAAAAGTGTCTTTTCCTAATCTATAATTCCAGAAATATCGATGAATTGCTGGATGAATAAATATGCATCCAACAGACACTGTTACCTTATATTTACATTTATGTTGTTCTGTGTTTTCATTTGAGATGTCCTGTCATAGTGTCTTGCACCCACAACCCCCCACTATTAGTGTCACCATTAGACAAACAGGCAAAAAACCAACACAACAAAAAACAATGAACCAACAAAAACCAAAACCAACCAAACAAAAACCAAACCAAAACAGCAACAACATCAAAACCCACAACCTGTTTTTTCTTGGTTTTATTCTGGAGTCTTAGCATGCAAAGAGTTTTCAATGCACTATGAATAGACTTGTAAAACCCCAAGTCTTGAGCTAGGAGCTCACAAAAGGGATTTTACTTTAAAAATACACAAGGCTCCAACAATATCTGCCCTCCAGATATAGTAGAAGAGCCCTTGGTTCTTTTAATATCTTAAGAGAAAGCATATAGGAGAAAAGTTGCTCACATTTTCTCAGAGGGTACTTTTACTGGTAAACTTCAGAAAATAAGGGAACTTGGCAAAACTTTAAAGGGCAACATACAACGAAAATAAAGCATTCCACAAAGCATTGACTTAGTACATGCTAACCCACACAATTTAGCAAAATCCAGCCTATTCAGTCCTAAATTACCCAAAATATTAAGAAAGGAGAAAATGAAGAAGTAAAGAAAGAGAGAGAAAAAGAGAAATATAGCTACCATTCCTAGATCCAGCATAAGTCCAGCGACAGGAGTCTAAAAGACAGAGGGTTCAAACATGTGCAGACCACGTCTTTGGGTCTGTCCCCCTCTCACTTCAGAGGACATATTTCAAGAGTTGATGGAGAGAGGAGATCTGAGATTTCTCAAATTCAGAATACAGTGGCTTCCTAAACTTCCTATCACTGCAAAGTGGAAGAAGGAGAGGCTGGACATGACCCCAGGATCTTTACTGTCCTCAGTTTCATCAGTCCTTCCTTGCTGCTGAAAGAACCCATGCACAGCCAGTAGAATGACATAACCCTAACACCAGAGCCCCAGTTGAACAGCTGCTGATATAATCATAGAAACACATGGTATTTGGGAAATCCATTGGAGCTGGAAAAAATCATATGTTCACACATGAAAAATAGACAGTAAATTCAAATAATACACAGGTCAGGAAATTAAGAAACAGTTATGTAAGTTCTAAATAAATACAAATCTGTCAGCTCTTTGTTATAAAACTGGACACATAAAATCATTCCAAAGTTGTGAAACTTCTTAGTGTAGCATATGGTATATATTGCTAAATGGGTAAAGGATAGAGAAGTCTACAGAAACAAGAGCAGAGAAACAACTAGGCATTTTTTCACTAAAGCCTCTGAGAGTTTTCACTCTGGCTAATGTGGCCATAATCACATAATATATAAATAGATAATGTTTAAAAGTTCAATTTTCCTCAATAAATAAAGTAGTTTAAATTGTTTTAATGACAATAAATGTTCATGAAGAAAAATATTCCATTTTTTTACTCTTGCTATTTTTAATTGTATAATAATTAAATTGTTATATATTTGAATTACATTCATCATGAAACATTCAATCATAAAATATTTCATCCAGAAAATTCCTTTCTTAAACAGAATATATGAATAATCAGTATCAAATGTAAGAGGAAGGATATTTAAGTCAAGTATAAGTGAATGATTTAGCAGGGAAACAATAGATTTCCCATCCTAAGTGCTTTGGCAAATAAGTACTTTACATGGGGATTGAAATTAGGATTGTACTGCTCACACAATACATCAAAAATTTTAAGACTGCAATTTCATTTATAAACATAGGCTAGCAACAATGTGGTCAGATTCAGGTCTTTTACGTCTACCTAGTGACATATGTTATTGTATATGAGATCAGGTTAAGACTCATTAAATCCAGATTTAGGAAAAGGATAAATGATTTTTGTCTGGATTAACCTCTTGCTTTAGTGTTGTTCATTAATTTCAAAACATTAGTGATTAAAGGCTTCCAGCATGATGAGCATGGTACCGCAGGCATCATGCATAGTAGGAGATCACACCTGTTCTAATGAGCTTCTGTTACCCAAAGGAGTAACTAATTAGTTGCAAACTATCTTCAATTTATTATTTATTCAACATTGCTGATCAAATTAGAGGGCAGAAATGCACTGAATTCACAGGGAAATTGCAGGTACATCACTCATATCGCTCCTGGTCAGGCTGGTCAGGTGAAAAACTCCTTGGAAATTCAGTCATCCCCACAAAGGCAGCATCCAACAACTTTAATTTGACTTGCACAGGAAAAGAATTTTCATGGCTACTTCTGTCATCTGATAACATTTTCTGAGTGATTCCTCTTTGGAGGCAGCTGCCCCTGCATACCCTGAAGAGGCTCAGCTGCCCCTGCTTAGGCCGTGGTTGGTTTTGTTGATTTGGGCATTCAGACCCCACTTTGGCTCTCCCGTATGTTAAATCAGTCCTGGACAGTTCTCTTTAATTCTTCCTTCTTCACATGGACTAGCTACAATGTTTGTTTCTACCTACCTGCCAAAGCTTTAAGTGGTAATAAGACATGCAATGGGTGAAAATTTGCTGCTGCATTGGTTAAGGCAATTGCCCAAGGACGTGAAGCGGCTGGCCAAAGAGAAGATCCCAGAAGGTCTCCTGGGTTTGAGTCTAGTGTTCACAGTGTCACAAGTGGTAGTAAAACCAGAAGACTGCAACAGGCTCTCAATATGCCCATTAGTAGAAAGTGTGAAATGCAAGGCAGAATAGATCAGTAAAAATTTAAAGAAGATATTCTACAGATATTTTGCATCAAAAGAGAAAGCAAAAATATTCCTCCCCTTCCTTTCTCTAGCATTTTTAATTTAGAAAAAAGAAAAAAATGCTCATCACATATCATCTGCCAAAAATTTCATGGGGTATTTAAAAGTGCACAAAAACTATTTATAAGAAATGTAGAGATCTCTAAAGGTCTTATAAAATAGTTGAAAACAAAATTAATTCTTGTAAGTAATCCCTGTTGTCCTCCTGTTTTACAGTGTTGCTTTTTCTATGACATTATATTTTATTCAATCAAAATGGTCATTATATATTAATATAGCCACTTTTCAATTGTGTAATTGTGAAGCATTTACTTGATGGTAAATCTACTAAATGCCTGTGTTTAGTGCAATTAAATTCAAAAGCAAATTGTATTTTGAAAATAAAGAAATTGGAAAGGCATTTAGAATTTGTGAAAACTGCATGTACGAATCACCATATATCTTGGATACACACGCATTAATTTCAAACTCCAGATGAAGTCAATTCACAGAATGCTTTAAGGGAGTAAACATGAAATCCTAACTTTTCAACCTGCTGACAAACTGTTGTTTCAGCAAATAAAGAGATACCATTCAGGACATTTTCTCATTGCTGGGTCAAATGAAAGACAGCTGTAAAAATTGATGAAACAGAATTAAGCTATCATGTAAATCCTGTTTGCTTCAACATAACATCTACAGAGATGAAAAAAACCTAAAAAATCCTACAAGAATAAATGTATTTTTCTGCAAATAGTGTTAATTTCATAGAGGTTTTTTTTTTTTGCAGAGAAGGGTTCACATAAAAATGTATATTAACATAATCTGACTGAACTTGCAATTCTAAATCAACCATCCCGAAGTCTGAAGATATTTTAGAGTATATATCTGCAATTACTTATATACCAATAAAACAGATACTGTTTCTCTATGATATCTGTATCAAGACTCAGAATTAGAGAAATAGGATCTGTCTACAGTGAAGAAGTGCAATAAATACATTCAAGAAAAACATGCAGAGCAGAGAACCTCCTACATGCTATTTCATCCAGCATAAAATAATGGGCACAGAAGTGTGTCAAAATTGCACAACTTTCCAGAGCTCATGTTCTTGCATTAGAAACATGAGACAATAATTTTCCTGTGACATATAGCGTAAAATCCACACCTCTTGTGAGGGAAGCTGAGGTTTGAAAGTCTCACAGCCCTCAATTGACTACCTGTAATTGTATTTAGAAGCTGAATTCATCCCTCTGTCCCAGAAGATTCAAGGCCATGGTTTTAAATTTCTTTGGGTTAATTATAATCTTTAAGCAATAGACTATTCAGAGTGAAATAGAAAAGGCAATGAGGTGTTCTGTTTTCTTCAGATTGTGTCTCTGTGCAAAAAGGATACAAATTTAAAATGGTAGAAATAAATCCTGTAGGTAAGATCCTGATTCTGAAATAATTAACCTGTATATTTCAAATGAGATAAGACGGCACCTTTAAGACCCTGCCTCATTTTTTTTCTGCTTTTTATCTGGTCACCAATTATGAAACACATAAGCATTCCAGAAGTAGAGTCAAGAACCTAGGACTCATCACTCTACAGTTGATTATGTGCCTTCATTTTTTTTCCTACATATAGCCTAGATCTTGATTATTTTCTATATAGTAATAAAGCATCCACAGGAAAAATAGGTGATCCATCCTAATCTCTTCCTCCATCTCCATCTAGATTATCTTGAAGTGTTATATACACAATGTTCTCATCATTTTAAAATTATGCAGGAAATGCTTTTCTGCTGGCTATTACTTTGTGTAGGTTCTAGGTCCAGACAGGCAGGTGCTGAATGAAATCCCTTTCTCATACAGATCATTCTGGGCAGGTATGCAATGACCTACTGGTGGTGTTCAGGGATTTTTTTTCTGGTCAAAGCTTGGAGAGATTGAAGTCTTACCAGTCTTTTAAATTTGATGGTGGCAAAGAGTGTTTTATATTAGGCTACATCAGTGTAGGAAGTCCACCAACGTCCTGCTTTCAAATACTTAAGAGCATTTCAGACCTTATCCTTGAATAGAGCCCGATAAGGGAATACACTACTTCAACATGCGTTTTTTCAGGAGCTTATATTCAAGGACTGAATTGCAATGAATACAATGTTCCTCAAAGGATGTTGAGAAATCTCCTCATGTGGCTGAGTAAATCTAGGAATTGTTCAGACAGAACATGTGGGTACTATTAAAAGTACAGGATAATAGATGTGGAAGATTAGATAAGTCCAAGAAAAAGGCAAACCTTTAAAAATCCCAACCACAGTCAGAATATTCTTGTTCATAATATTCATTGCTGTATAAAAATTCTGCTGTTTAATCATAAAGTACAAGACTTTAAAGATAAAGATATAAAAAAATTCTGTACCAGCAATTTGTACTAGCACTTCAGTCAGAAAGATAACTTGGCAAAAACATCTGAGGAAAAGAAATAGACAGAGATCTCAATCACACTGTTAATCACACTCTAATTATTATTGCTCAAATTGACATAAGAATAATCATTAGATATTAAATTGCAGTCTTCTGTCTCAAAAATCTAATAAGGAATATGTTTGATCAATATGCAGAAGCATTATCCAGATTGACAAGACTATTTTCCCTTCTATTTAATTCGATAAGCAAAGGATTTTCTTCATCCTCATCAAAATAGCTACAATAAAAAGCTTTAGGACCTTAATTAACTTAAACTTGTCAGAAAATATGAAGGAAGAAAAACCACAGCAGCAACTAGTCTAAGCAAAATAGTTAAAGAGGTAAGATAAAAAATTAGAATTTGTTTTCTTCAAGAGGGATATTCGATTCTCATTAAAGACGTCCCAGAATAAGCTCTTTCAATAGTTAGCTGCTCTTAGTGTTAAAAATGCAACATTATCTTAGTGCCTATTTCTTTTCAGTTTTCAGTTACTGCATCTCAGTATCATTTTTTCCCAATTATGTTGAACACCCATCAGATATCAAACACTTCTTCTGTGTAGATTCTGAGTCACTTGATACCAGACATCAGGGGTGGGAGTCAAGATAGTGGAGTGTCTAAATGTAGATGTATAAACTCCTACTCTAGTCAATGGATATCAAAGCAGGGGTTTGTGGGATGTAAAAGAACAATTCAACTGACTGGGCATGAGGAGTAGGAGTCAATATGCTTAAAGGTTTGTGTCTGCATGTAGACAAACGCAGTCAATGGAGCTTAGAGAACAATTCAGATCTGTAAAGAAAACATTAAGAGCACTATACTGTTGTCTAGGCAAAATCAGTGCCTACTTACAAAGTGAGACAACATGAGACAGCCAGGTATGGCATAGCACCTAGAGGAGGGCTGTGTCTTCAGCAGATTCAGCCAGGAAGAATAATTTCAAGAATCTTAAATGTCATTAGGTGCTTGTTACTAGGTTACTGACTCATTAATAGTGTTGTTACACTCTGATACTCAGTGTTGGTTAAAAAGTGAGAAAAACTTCTTTTATTGGAATGTTTGCATGGTATAACACTTGCATGGAGAATCAGATTTCTGATCGTCCTATGTGACTAACCCATCACAATTCATCAATGTTGGTACATCTAAAATGCATACAAAACATCTAAACTTCCACATGAAAAAGACTGTCTTATGCAACTATTTCTGCCTGAAGAGTTTCTATTGTCTACAGGTGTCTTACCTAGGAACAATTCAGTCATGTCTGTAGCAGGAATGACCTAGGGGAGTCCTTCAGAGACTCCACACAGAATGTTAATCAACATACTTAGGCATATAAACTGAACTAGACACAGCAGGAGCTGCCAAACTGTCCAAAGCTTCCATCTGGAGGGCTTCTGTACTATTAGTCAAATATGTCATTGTGAAGCTTCAATCAGTCAGTCTCCTGGTTTCAAGTTAGTCCATTGTCTCATGCCTGTCCACTAATTAACATATGCACATGACTGACTGGAATGTTCCCGGACAACCCAAAGAATTAATTATTTATACATTCTGGTGTGTAAACACTCATAGACCTGAAACACTGCTGCCCACAATTATGACTAAAGAACACATACTTACAACTCACTCATACCTTAAGTCTTATAGCTCTCAGCACAGTGTTCAACAACAAACCCTATAAAAGTGTAAATTATTAATATGTACTTTATAAAATTGGTTTATAAAAGAAAGATAGTCCCTTTGCTATCAATGACAATAACTAATACTGCAGAACACACAAATTATGCAAAATAACTATCTAAATGCTTACTGAAATGGTAGAAAAATAATTAATAATACTTACAATAAAGCAATGGAATAATGAAAAATCCCACTGGATTGTACTGCAGAAAAATGACACAAAGGTAACCATGGGTATAATACAGTTTTGGTACTTGTTGCTAAAAAAGTTTTGTTTAGTGGTGCCATTGGAAAAACAGTTAGGGTTGGACTAATTAGAAAATGAAAATATTTATGCAATATAAATTTTCAACTTACATGTTATTATTTATTCTCCTTCTTTAATTATGTCTAATAGTGTGTCTTGTGTTTTAACAGACTTAGAAATCCCAAATATAATTTACTGAATTACTCAAAATAGATTTCCATAATGTTAACAATAGGAAAAATACTTCCTTAATACGCCTGACTCATATAGTCAATAGTAGTTTGTGAAACATAAATGCTCAAAGAAAAACAAGGACTATCAATACTTTTAAATTTATCAGATTTTCAATTAAGGTCTGCTTTTCCAAGTGCTTTTCTAAACACTAATTATATAACATTTTCTAACTATAGGCTGCATATGCATATTACATGAGAACTGAAGAGCAAATTAATTTCTCTGAAGGCATAGTAAGGACTTTGTTCCTTCCCCCACTGAATTCAATGGGAGTTTTGCCATCAGCTTCAATGAAAGCAGGTTGAGGTTTTAGATAGTTGACACAGAACATATTTTAAAGCCACCTGTGCAAATGCAACCACTGAGCCACCTTCTGTTGCTACCGTTCCAGAGAATTTTCACTCTTTGATGGCATATTGCTTTCACCTATGAGCATTGATTAAACTCATCATCTGCAACTTTTTTTACCAAAAATCACACTTTTTACACTTAATCTCTGTCAGACTTGAGAATTCTGAGTAAATGATCTTATTTTGGGTTTTCAGGTTTTTATCTCAGTGTCCATGAATGCAATCACATTTATATTAAAAGTTCAGATAAGAAGAAAACTTCTGATAATATAAATATATGGCTGTTAAAAATGTGGGGATTGGGTTTTTTTGGAAAAGAGAAAACATTTATTTCTAGTTTGTCCGTATTTATCTTACAATTGTACTAAGAAGACTCCAGATATTGAGGTCAAGTTCACCTATTTGTGAAGGGATGGCAGCCATCTACATAGCTGTAACTTTCTGTTATTTGAACAAATGCGAAAAAGATCATGTTTCAATTATTTAAATGTAGGTAGACTATTGTTTATTATTCCAAATATTACTCTAAAATAATAGGAGGAATGTGTTCTTACTTGTCATTGCATTGTAATGAAAGTTTAAGTAGCATACCTTCAACTCTTCAGCCAGGATTCTTTTTCCAGCATTTAATCATCTATTTTCATTTGGGCAGCCTGATTGCCCTCTTTGCAACAATAGCATCTATTTCCTTGTAAAAAACGCTATCTTGTTGTACTGTAAGGAAAATTGCAGAAGTATTTGGAAATTACACAACTCCAGATTAAAGAGTTTTTATGTAGTTTTGATGCAAGGTTTTGGAGATCAAAATAAGAGTAGGGGATGGGGTATGTAGTTTTTTGCTATTATTGACACTAGTTTGGGTCTGTAGCCATAACATTAGTATGATATCAATGGTAATCATTAAAGATTTTTAATATTGTATGGTGCACCAACCTCAGACTTTGGCTAACCTTAAAAAGAAAAAAATTAAATGACAAAATATGTGCAATTTCAAGATGAGCTTTTTTGAATATTTAGTATATATCACACTCTAATGAGGAGACTATTATAGCATTTCATTCCAAACGCAAAACTCATTTTTACCCCACTCATGGCTATTTACCGTCTCTATGAAAAAAGCATTCATCATATATACTGAGAAATAATACTGAGACAACTTAAGGTTTTTTTTAAAAAGAACTATTTAGCAGCTGCAAACAAAGCAGTAACAGGTAATGAAAGTTCTCTGAAGTCACAGTACTGAAACTGTTGATTATAAATAGATGATAAGTATATGTGGATATATGGGATTATAATTTCATCATCTTTGGTTTTGTCTCATAGTTTGTAAGAGCTAAAATATTTTGTAACTCTTGGACTAAACTATATAATCCATACACAATCCATACTCACTGCAATGTTATGGGGAATTTACTAAGGCAGTCCAAGTAGACAGCACAAACATTGGTCAAGGATGTTAATAAATTATAATAAAAGACCTGCAAATTTTATTTGCATCATGGAACACTGAATACATAACAATGTTCTCATACATAAATACTCCTATGATTTATTTGTCATTTATAAGAGAGAAGTTCCAGCAGATTTAGTGTAGCTCTCTGCAATTTGATACAGAATCAGGACTGACAGTTCATTACATCCAACAGTCACGAACATGAATTGTCTCTGTGCACCACGAGGAAAAAAAACCAAAACCGAAACCAAAAAAGGGAAAATAAAAAAAAATTGGATGCTACATCAGCCATATCTTCTTTATGTATAAACTGTGTACTTATCTACAGATCTCAGTAAAGTTGAAAACTTTTAAAGCCCTTAAGTGACAGGTAGACGCAAAATGGAACGTGAGTGCTACATACCCAATATTTAGTCTCTAAACTTCTGCTGGTAGCAATTCTGATTTACACTCCTTTCCACTATCTGTAGTGAATAAGGAGTTAAAAAAATTGTGAGTCTGCTAACTGAAAGGCCACTTACCTCACTCAATAAAACTTTCTGAGCAGCAGGGTACTGGCTTCACAATGATTTAACTTCGGCCTGGGGACTTACTGATTATTGTCATGAGGAAAGAAAGAAAGAATGAAAGAAAGAGAAAGAAAGAAAAAAAGAAAAAAAGAAAGAAAGAAAGAAAGAAAGAAAGAAAGAAAGAAAGAAAGAAAGAAAGAAAGAAAGAAAGAAAGAAAAAGAAAGAAAGAAAGAAAGAAAGAAAGAAAGAAAGAAAGAAAGAGAAAGAAAGAAAGAAAGAAAGAAAGAAAGAAAGAAAGAAAGAAAGAAAGAAAAAGAAAGAAAAAAAGAAAGAAAAAGAAAGAAAGAAAGAAAGAGAAAGAAAGAAAGAAAGAAAGAAAGAAAGAAAGAAAGAAAGAAAGAAAGAAAGAAAGAAAGAAGGAAAGAAAGAAAGAAAGAAAGAAAGAAAGAAAGAAAGAAAGAAAGAAAGAAAGAAAGAAAGAAAGAAAGAAAGAAAGAAAGAAAGAAAGAAAGAAAGAAAAAGAAAGAAAGAAAGAAAGGCTTTTTAAGAACTCATGAAAATGACTCCAAACAGATCCATGACAGAGCAGGTGGGAGAACTCTCCATCATCAATGTTAGATACCTTGAGGCAAAGAATAAGAGGTGCTGGTGGCCCATCCCTGAACCCCCTTCTCATTCGTTCTTCTAATTTTTTATTGAGGAAGACTAACCCCATCAACCTTAGGGCTCAAAGGTACAGAAAAAGTGTGAGCACAAAGGGTAGACAGGTTTTTTGTACAAGAATTTTAAATATCAAGACATGAAACTTTTAAGAAACTTTGGATTAGAAGTGTTAGTGTCACTACAACTGAACTAGTGATGATATTTGTTGCCTTTTTGTTAGGCTGTTCAATCTTAAATTGAAATAATAAGAGGTTCTTGAGTCTACATGTAAACTATATTCCCTTTTTGCTCACAACACCATTTTGGATGTTAAAACATTACAGAGCTATTAACAGAGAAACCTGAAGAGTGGGGTGATGTCTTAGATCTCACTTCTGACAGGTGCAATGGTATGTTATTCAGTAAAATAAGGAGCTTTGTTACATTATGATTCCATAAGTGTCTCTAAAACACAGATTTAACTGGTTTTAAATTGTATTAAACTATATTTATTTAAATTATATTTATTTATTTATGAAATTATATTTATTTATTATTTTTATTTAATTATCTCATATTATTATATTTAAGTATTGATGTTTATTTATATTTTATTATATTAAATCATATTTATTTATTATTTTAATCTTATTTCTTACAGATTGTACTGTTTATGTGTATTCTCAATACATTTCAGATACATCTGAAATGGAGCAAGGGCTCCACACTCGTCAATGACTGTATCTGTTACGATAGGCCTTAGCAAAAATTTTACACATGAGAACTACTTTCCAGCCAAAGCCCAGGTACAGCTCAAATAATACATCACAAGCCAAGAAACATGTTAACAAGCAAGCATGAGCAAGCTCAACCCATTCTGGTAAGAAAGAGAGGAAAAAATATGTGAATGTGAGTCTTCTTCCCTTTACCCTCAGGGCCAGAGAATAGTCCCTGGCCTTTTTTTAGTTACTAACACAGATTCAGCTGGTGCCTTGCGAGCCACGTCCCCCAACTTTTCTTATTTGTTAAAAAACTTGACAGCAGAAGGCTAGAGACTCTGAATGTGTTATGACTGAGGGAAAAGATTCAGCTTAAATTCTACACCCTATTTGTTACTATACTCTAATATTGGAGCAGGTATACACATGTCCCAGTCAAAGGAAAAGCTTAAATCAGAGATTGTATATTCATAGATTGCAGAGTCAATCAACTGCAAAAAATAAATCCACAGAAAATCAGCCTTTCTTAGTTCTAGTACTAATTGTTTCACAGAAACAAAGCAGGATGACCTTCTTTCAAGCACTGTCAATGATGATGCCATATTTGTTTTCTCCTTTTTATAAAATACCTCAATGGCTAACTCAGTTCCCCAGAACTGGAGAGACCTAGGGTCAGTGTCAGTTTCTGTCTCAGGGAATACAAACTCCCATCTCTTATCTCTTGGAAAATGCAATAATCAACAAGATATCTTACTTGCAACAGCAGAGAGTGTTGTTCTATATAGAAAAGATTATCTGGGGTAGAGGAAAAGGACAAGGAAAATAAGAAAATGAGAACATGACTTTATTAATCATCCCCTTGAAATGGAAGAAGCTGCCAGTATTAAACAATACATGAAAGACAGTTCAACCATTTTATTCATGACTATTTCTTGTAAAACACAAAAAAGTTTACCAGAGCAAAGGCTGGAGCTCAGATATCTCCTCATCAGTAGGTTATTTGATCTGATGAAACTTAAGTTCATTTTGCACAGGGGTACAGCTTCAGTAGTTGGGGTTGCAGATTTATAAGCCTACACAAAGAAACCCAGCTCATGGCTCTTGAGGGACAAACCATAGCATAACATTTAGGTTTAATTCTGTCAAGGCACAGTGAGGTCAGGCTGCTCACAAAAGGATTTAGAGTAATCTCAGAGCCTGCCACCCCTCAGCAATATGTAGTTCCACAGGATCTGAGTACAACGGGCAGGAATGAGATCCAGTCAGAGCAAAGAAGATGCTCCTGACCAGGCTGGAGATCAACCTGCAATGTGTGTCCAAGGTCTGTCCAAGAAAGAGGGTTGGAGGTAGGGCAGAGCAAACTATGATGCATGTCCCAGGGTCCCTGCAGGAAAAGAGCTACCTACAGAGTCCTGTTCAGGGAGCTGGAGCTGGAGCCAGGCATACCTGCATCACTGAGGCAGAGACGGATGTCCCCAGGCTAATAGAGACCCCACTGTACATGGGAAGGAGTGGGGCGTCCCAGGAGTGACTAGGTAGGGCAGTAAACACCTTCAGGGAACTAAAATCTTGGACAGATTCCCATCAGGTAGAGGCCCTTGTAGATGGGACCTACTGTGTCCTGCATGAACAGTCTAGTTTCTGAGCTAAGGTGAAAAAAGGAAAACAACACTTTGCTGACCAGAGAGGTATTAGGATAGTATCCTTGGATTTAGCCATCAGAAATCCACCTCACTACAATGAAGGTTTCTATGTTCTTATGCAAGGAAGGATAATTCCCAGAGGTAATTCTGAACATTTCCTCTCTGTCCTGCCATATCTATGGCTGTAAAACCTGAGCCATTTTTAAATCCTCTAGAATTATGTAGGGAGGTAACATTGTGAGAACTTGGATTGATTTAGCACCTTCCCTACACCCTTATTTCTTCAGGGAACTACTGCTGGGGATAATATCAGCCTAGCTATCTATTGAGGAAATCCCACAAGAGAAAATCCTTGTCATACATACATAGCATGTATGACATTTTACCAAGAAAAGACAGACAGAAATATATGGGTATAACAAAAGACTTCTTCATCTTTAAATAAAATATAGTTGGGTATTCTTTTACATAACATTATATGTCATTGTTTAGCCCAGTTTTTCACTCTTTTAGAGGACGTAAAATTCCCTGTTGAGAAAAATAAATGTCAAATAATGATATTTTATTTCTATTATAAAGCTACTGCGACATACAGGACACTGTAAGTTGTTTACTACCATTGAGCATTTGCATTCACAATATACAAAAGACTACTGCCAAAATAAATTTCTAGTTAATTACGTATTTTGGATTGGAGTAATTCAAACAACAACGTGTCATTACTAGAGACAGGGATAAAAATCTACCAAAAGGATCCTATTGACAGTTCTGACATTTTGAAAGAGAGATTTCTTCTCTCCATCCTGTGAAATTAAGCAGTCTTGTACCAAAAACAACAGCCAGTTTCTGAAATGTACATTTCTTGTGTCAACACACATGAAAATGGAGCTCTATGACCGTGCAGCATTTTCGTCTAGTGATACTCCTGAGTAAATCAAAGCACTAACGGTGTCTTTCTTTTATCTGTCTTGCTCAAGACACTCCGAAGTGTCATTCTGCAGTTAGAAAAACTGAAAGTTCTCTTCTCTAGCAAACATAGTAAAAGAGAAGGATATTAATACTGTCTTCACTTAATGAGTGACTTTATTTTCCTTTTTTCTCTATTCCCCTTCTTACACTGTCATTTTTTAATTAGTCTTTGTGTATGCATTGTGAGGACAGTGTCAGTACCATGGTGACTAGAACATTCAACATGTAGAGAAATACTAGACAAGGAACAAGGGTGAGATAAGCTTTTTTAACATTTCAATTAAAAATAAATTAGAAACCACGATCTATTATTAATAGGCTGTGTAAGAAAAGTTTTACAGCTATTTTCCCTCTTTCATCCTCTCAATAAATAACAATTCTGTGGCTTGCACAGGGTGTCTAACATTCATAAGGCTGAAAACATTAATTTTGGGACTCACTTAGCACTCTCAGGCTTATATGTAAACAAGATCAGTTCACTAAGATAGGACACACAGACAAATTCTAAATAGAGTTGGGGAACCTCAGGCAGTTTTATAAACAGTGCTTAATGAAAATACTTAAATTCAGATGTGAGTAAGACTCTCCAAAACTTTAGACAAGAGTTTTCTCATGCTATTTTTCATCTGGTACTCTGTACTTGAAGGAGATGAGGGGAAACAAAAGTTGAATGGGAGTATACTGATGGGTCATCTCTTCATCATTTCACAAAAAAAGTATATCCTTATAAGCTGGCTGTTCTTTGCACTTTCTTGGTAAACATGGACAATTCTTTGCCTTGTGTTTTTTAATGTACTCCTAGAAATCTTTATGTGTTTAATAAATCAGAAATATGAAAGCAAATTCATCTGTGTAGTGTGCAGCACAGTTGGATATTTCGTGACTTGGCTTTAAATACTGTGAAACCACATGTAGAATTTCAGTGGATCTGCTGTTCAAGAAAACCTGAAATATGTGATAGCTGGTTAACAGAGAAATTTGTTAGCTTAGAGTGAAGACCAGAGTAGATCTTCAGTTTACATCCTTTTCACACAGAACAGTGGTTCACTGAACATAGAGGTTACTTGCTTGCCAATTTTCCCTTCTCGATCTGCTGGTGGTGGTTAAATTTGGGAAACTCTTGAGTAATTTTGCCTCCCATGGGTTGGAAATGAATCAGTATACTCGGGTGGTGCAGAGTACATTAACTAAAAAATGATAGCTCTGCTGAAATAGCTGTGCAGTTTGTTCTTTTCATCTTCTCCTCAGTGATGTTTCTTAGTGCATTTCCAGTTCTGCTTCCTGAACAGTATGAGGATGTTTCTACAGTACACTGCAAATCAGAAAAACAATCTCTATTAGCCAGAGTAACTAGAGGACATTCCAGTTTTCTCTTGACTTACAAAGCTTTTTACGTTTATAACAAAGTTATACTTTCCATTACTTATATAGAAAGGATTCAAATTGTTCAGGTTTTATTACATGGAATATTAAGCCCCAGAACTGTCTGCTTTTAACTATAGCTGCTTAGGTAAATTTACAAATCCCCATGCAGTGATGTTTCCAGAAGTTCAGACAGTCTGTAAAAAAACATAACTGAGGCTAGGCTAGAAATTGTTGTCGACTATTGACATTGTACAGAAATACTGTTCTCACTTGCCTGAAATTTCACAAATTAATTAATAATCAGTGAGAATAAGAGAGCAGGTTTCAAGGAGATTCTAGAAATTAATTTCTTGTTTTCCACTTTCTTCACATTCCCTCTTGTCCTATTGCTTGGCACCACTAAGAAGATTATGGCTCCATCTTCTTGACACCCATTCTTCAGATACATATATACATATTGATTTCTAATTGGAGAAGATGAATGAATTTTTTCAATGATTTTAAGACACCTCAGAATAGAATGAGAATATTCTTATCTCACTCCCAGCTAAATAAAAAACCCCAAAATATCATATGTATATATGTTTTATATTACAACTGCACAATTATTTTATTTTTGAAGACATGAATAATTACAAATGAGGACCTTTATGTCAAGGTGTGAAGAAAAGCCTTGCATACCCAGTATTGGAGGAATTGTTCAAGAACAGTTCACCCTTGTGAAAATAATTACCTTCATAAAGTTAATTAGCTTCATAAGTACTGGCTGCATGAGGTAGCACTGCCCAAGGGCAACTTAGCATTCATGAATCAGTGTAATTCATACACGTCCATCTCAGTTCTTTCTACTTTTTTGATGTTTTATGGCCTTGACTAGCCCCTTTCTTAGTACTGAATCATTTGTCATACAATCATAGTGAGAAATGTGAGTTTTATTGAGCATACCTAAGACTACAATTTTCTGGGGCCTTTCTAAAACAGTTCCAGAGAAATCTGTTTCTAAATTTTTATCAAGTATTCAAGGTCTTCCATAGCTTGTCAGAAGTTCTTGCTGTTTAAAAGGACAACCAGAGAAGAAAGATAATATATGTTCATATAAGCACTCAGGATACGGTCAAATCTGTTATGAAATAATAATCTATCAGCCTTTTCCATATGGAACCAAGGCAGACAGAGTAAGCAAATAAAATTATTTTTTCCTAATCCATTCTTTGGCAAGAACTTGCCTTAGGTCATATATAATGCAGTGCTAGTTTCTTTTGAGATCAAGAGATGAAATTTTAATTTAAAAAAAATTTAAAAAAAGTTTAAAAGGCTTTAAAACTGTCAGACTCTACTTGAATCTCTTTTGTACTAAAAGCTGAGCTTTCAACGGTTGAAGATCCTAAATTGCTTGTAAAGAACATTGATGACTAGGCACAGCCATTTGTAAATGGACATAGAGTAGAGTAGCCCTACAGAAAGTGCCCTAAAACAGGATGGTTAGGATTTGCTTGACGCAACATTAGCTGTTGAGTTGGAACACCAGCATTACAAATCTGATCTTCTAGGTCTGTCAATGGAAAAGAAACTCACATCTCTGGGAAATGTTGCAGCATATCTGATATCTGAAAACTGAGGTATTTTACTTCAAAGAAGAAATGCAAAAAGGGAAGAAGCTTTAGGATGAGCCTGCATAATAAATAATACAATCGTTCAATACAAATAAAAAAATTAATATTTAAAATAATAAAGTATTAAGATTTAAAATATAGACAGTAATGAAAACAATAAAATATAAAATAAATAAATATAGTAATTAAATAATAAATAGTTAATAATGAGAAATAATTTTGTTTTCTCAGGTGCCTTTTGTGACAGTGCATAGCAAAAGAGACTTTTATTTTAGAGCAACTTCAAAATTAATGCTTTTTGAGGCTATATTCAATATATGAAAAATTAGTCCTCCAAATTCAAAGCTGTTCCATTATTTACCAAAATATTCTGTTAAAAATGAAAAAAGTTGAAGTCTGTATGAGCATAGTAATTATACAAATTAATAGGTTACTTGAACACTGTGATCAAACACTTATTTGTGAAGATGGTATCACACTTCATATCATAATATTGCTATACACTGTCATTGTAACAGAGGTATTTCCTGTGATTTCACTGTCATGTCTGTTTTATATGGCTCTGGGCTTCAATGGAAATGTTTTTTTATAATACTTTCTGCCTTTTTATGGTATATATAGTACTTGAGAGTGGGGTATAAATCCATGTTGATTCTGCTGCTTTATCTGCACTATTTCACAACATGCTTGTGAAACACTGCAACACAGACAGGATATTCTAGCCACTTGAATTTCAGAATTCAATATGTTTTCTTTGCAGAGAATTCCTTCTGAATTATGTTTAGACTAAAACCTACTACTCCTTTATCCCAAGACTTTAATGAATTAATAAGCTGATCAGGACAGTAGTTCACAATATGGCTCTAAATGTTTATTGGCTATTAGTGAGTAATTTCAGAATGGCTGATGTCCATGAGTTTAGGCAGATGGAGCCTTCCTCTGCCCAGACAGTAAACAAAGTGTGTCAACCATTGTTTGAAATTCCTTATTAGGTATTAAGAAAAAATCTTTTTTGAAACAATAGTCCTCACTACTGACAGTGACATTTCAAAAATGTCAACGTTATGACCTAGACAAGCTTGTATTTGTAAAAGCTATGATTTATGCAAACTCAAACAAGAGAACAGTGCGTGTGAACCATACCATCACTTGATCAAGGCTAGACAGGAAGAGAACAAGATCAATTTGCAAATGTACTAAGTTTGAAATTAATCCCTCTAAAATAACATAACATTCAACACTTAACAATTAGAATCTGAATACAGCATACAGACTGTTCTGACAGTCAAGAGCAAATTTTGCTGGTCAATGGAAGTAAATATGAACAAGAAACATATCAGAAAGAGGTGCTGTTTTCTACAATAATATTTGGAAAATTTAGGAAGTAACGCTTCTAAATTTGAGACGGATTATGACTGATGATGAAACAGAAAAGCGTTCTAACTATCGAGTCATTGGCACAGAGACACTGAGGGAGGAGAATAAGATGCTCTTTGTCTGTTCTGCCAAAACTATATCCTTGTGTGGACAGCGCAAAATTAATGGGATCTGAGAAAGATAAAAACGGGAGGGGGTGTCAGAGAGCTGTGGAGACAAAACCAGAGAAAACTGGAGGACTCCAGCTCTGACGTCTAGCAACACATTCCAGATACCTTAACTTTGGAGATGACTGTTGCCTGGTTTTCCAAACAGATATTTTGAATTCTATTCTCAGATGACTAATTTATATTGAATATTCTACAAAGCACCTGTGGATACATCTCACCTTTAAATTACTCTCTTGGACTCAAGTGCTTAAAAGTAAGGCATGGTAATGACACCTTTACGACAGTTCTGTCTGACTTCTGCATCCAAAATTGAGCACCCATTTAGACAGACTTACCTTATATAGAATCATAGAATGGTTTGGGTCAGAAAGGACCTTAAAGATCATCTAGTTCCAATCTCCCTGCAGCAGACAGGACACTTTTCACTAGAACAGGTTGCTCAGGGTCCTATCCAACCCGGCCTTGAAAACTTCCAGGGATTCAGCATGCACAACTTCTCTGGGCAATCTGTTCCAGCATTTCATCGCTCTCTGAGTAAAGAATTTCATTGTAACATCAAATATAAACCTCCACTCTTTCAGTTTAAAACCATTGTCCCTTGTCAGGTCACTATCTGCCCATGTAAAAAGTCCCTTTCCCTCCTTTTTATAAGTTCCCTTAATGTACTGTGGGGCTGAGAGGTCTCCCCAAAGCCTTCTCTTCAACAGGCTGAATAACCCCAGCACTCTCAGTCCGTCTTCATTGCAGAAGAACTCCAGGCCTCTGACCATCTTTGTACCCTCCTGTGGACCTCCTCTAACAGATCCATGTCTTTCTTCTATTGAGGACCTCAGACTTGGATGTGGGTGAGGTCTCACAAGGGAAGAGTAGAGTGTCAGAATCTCTTGTTGACCACTCCCCTTTTAATGCCTCAAACTTACCTCAAACTCACGAAAATCCATTACTTTTGATTAGGCCCCTAGAACCATAAGAAGAACTTAAGGGAAATAGAAATTATAGGTACCATAATTCTCAAAAATCATCTATTTCATTCAATATCTGGGAAAAAAGGATTTATATGCTTGACTTGAGGAAAATTTGAAGATGCTATCCTTCTGCTTAAAAAGTTTGACTTAAAAAGCAAACTTCTGTTCCCCAATCCTAACTACAAGGATGAAAGAAATATATATTGGCTAACTGCCACTGTACTGTATTCTCTTGTGTTGTATTTACAAAGAAGCAAGAATTGTGTTGGTGCAGAAGAGATCAATAAGAAGTCTGTTATCAATCTACTAGCAAACTTTGAAGTTAGAAAAAAGGAGAACTATATTGCTTTCAAACATCCTTGACAGTTTAACAAAGATGTAGCAAAGAGAGAAAGAGATGGGGAGGAGCTGTAATGACTGCCCTTGGTAGCAAAGAAAAGAAGAATGACTCAGGCACTGAAGAGTTACACGAACCATAGTTTCATCCTTCAGAGGTTGAAAAGTTCAAGGCTATTAGCTATTTTCTACTACTGACAATGAACAAAAGAACAAAGCAAGAAATACAATATTGTACAAACAGGCTTTCCACATTTATTGGCCTAACAGCTTTACTTTCATCTAAGAAAGTATGAAATAATGGAGCAAGGAGTCACGAAACATGCAATCTTTAACTTTGAAAAAGGAGCTTTGTTACGCCTTTAAAGCAAAATCTCTTGATCTTTTTAACATGCAAGCCACATAGATAGGAAAACAAATCACAATGTGATAAAAAGTAGAAGCACACACATATATGTTTTTCTCATGTACAGTTTTCTTATGTTCCCTCCAAGAAGTGAATTTTTCAAGAGGCAGAGTTGTCTTCATTGTCAGGATTTAATCCATTTTAACCCTTTAAAGAAAGAAGAAATATAGTAACTAGCTGATTAAAATAAGGAGATAGCTAAGCAGTTCATAAGCAGTTTCAAAGCATTTTATTATAATATTTATTGTGTTGTTCAATTTACATGGTGCCTTCATGGGTTATTATTGGATGTTCTGGGATTGCATACATGCTGTATGGTCTTTGCTGAAAACTTTTCTTCTGATACCATATGATACTTAGATTAGCAGCATTGTAGGTCTTTTCCTCAGGGAAATACTTCCCCCCCAGAATCTTAAGAGTTCCTGCAAGTTTTTAATCAAATGTTCAGCTCGTGTTTCTTGTGGTCTCCCATAGCTCAAAATGAACATGTCTGAAAAAGCAGGAAAATCAGCATCTGTGGCAGTTTCCTTACTTTGAAAGAACATGCAGTATGAGCTCTGCATTTCAGTTATGAATGTGAATTGTTAATCCACAACCATGCAAAATATTACACTGTGAAAAATGATGTTGTATTTCTAGTCTTCATGTTTGCAAACAGAAGCGTAAGTATGTATGTCTGAGTGTGTGAGGTTGTACCTGCAGGTTTATAGCACCATTTGGGGGAGCTATTTCTCTGTGGTTCTTGCATGTTAGCGACGAAGCTCCATTTTAGCCACTGGTGTCAGTGATAAAGAATCAGCAGCACAGATCAGGTGAAAAGAGTTAGTGTGACTGAATAGATGAAATTGGAAACAATAAGGCCTAACTTTGAGGATATATATCAGATGATTTGGGGGGTGAGGGGAATAGATAAATGGCCAATTTCAACAGAGAAAGAAGGAAGTCCTGAGTAGCATTCAGAAGAAGGAAGTACTCAAAGAGTTGGAGTTGCAGCTTGGCTACTCCTGCTGCTCAAGGAGCTTTCCTGAAGGAGAGGAGGAGAAACATTATCAGGAGATTAATGGACATGTATGAGTCCAGTGCAAAAGGAGGCCCTGAAGAGACAAGTGTGTGTTTGGGTGTGGTAGGGATACACTGTGGAGTTGAGAGAGAAAAAGAGATTTGATGTGACAGATGTGTAAATAAAGTACCCACTTCATATGTTTTCTTTTTTTTTTTCCCCTCTAGGTCTGCAGTTATATCAGGAGAAGACTGCAAGCTGTAGGAGAAGAAAACAACTACCTTATCCTTTTGTTAACCAAATGATTGAGAGACTAGAAAAAAACCCCAAACCTACACTCAAAAGAAAAACACCATAAACAAACCGAAGTAAATGAAACCAAACCAAACCAAAGCATCTCTTTTACAAAAATAACACAAATGAGACTGAAGCTGTGAGGGAAAGCTTGTAGAGATAAATACAATTTAACTGGACAACTAATAATAAGTTCTACAGCTCTATAAACATGAGCTGAATATGCAAGAACTGGGTCTTTATATTAAAAGAGGAAACAGAAATTACCTTGCCTGCAAAAGTGAGTAGTATGTCTTTCCTCTCTCCTAATTTCTCTCTCTCATCTTCTGCAAAACCAATGCTGTACTCCTTTTTTTACCATGTTATTTCCTGTGTCTTGCTAAGGCTTTCAAAGTTACTGCTGCAGATACTGAGTGAGAACACAGGCCATTAATTTACTACTGAATTATTATAAAAGGCACACAGAACATATCTTCCTCCCCCTCACTGCATCTACGTAAAAGCACAAGGTATTTTATTTGCTACCACAGGCCACATGGAGAAGAGCTCTGACTTGTATTTTTTACTGGCAAATGGAATGAAAATGTCCAACCAATAAAACCTCTTTTCCCCCTCACCTGAGCTCAGAATCCAAGTTCCCTGATTGTTTTGTGCCACAGTCTATTCCATATTAAATGGAAGATTATGTACTTAAATAAACTGCATGATTTGTATTACAGTATACTTGCACAACTAACTTTTCTCCTTACAGATAGTCACCACACATTGTGAACTAGCCTGCCCGTGACCTAGTAGCACCTCTTACACTAAAATTAAACCTTCTTTGGAATATGTTTTACTTCGCTTGTATCTGCATTTTGCAACCTAAATTTTTCATTCAGGACTCCAAATGTCCAGATGCCTTTAATATATGCTTATCTTTAAATCAAATATGTTCTATTTAATTTTATAATCTACTGCCACTATCTGCCATTACTTTACCTCTTTAGAATTATTTTCTCACAATGATAGCTTTAAAGTTGCAGAAAATTAAACTAATTAGGTGGGAAAAGTTGGCCAAAGTAATTTACTTTTAGGCATGGTTTTAGCTTCTATAATTCCCTAAGTCTTTATTTCCTTAGAGCAACTATCAGAGGAAGTTAATCCACAAGCTGCACCAGCTTCTTAGGATACATTTTAAAACACGGAGCTAGATAGTGTTTCTTACTGTTGTTCATTCCTGTTTCTCTGCCAACATAATGCAATGGCTCAGCAAGGTGACTTGAGGACCAATTTATTGCTCCATCCCCAGCATATTTAGGTGAAACAATCACTGTAGTGTTCCAAAGTACTTACCCAGGAATTAAATAGAAAAACTGTATTCTGACGCTGAATGATAGCTGAGTGAATGGTTTTGTCAACAGTATTCCCAGAACTATGGAAGAAATTATAAACATTCCATGTTTCTGTTTAAACTGAATCTTGAAAAAAAAATTGTAAACTGAGTTTAAAAGAAAGAAAGAAAGAAAAATGAAAGCTACAGGGAGTAATCTTCAGCGGTCTAAATGAAGTGGAAATCTCAAAAGAAGAAAAAATGCAAAAACTTCATGTCTGCAGTCCCTAGGCAGAAATCAGTAAAAAATTTGAATGAACAAGAAATATAGGACTGGACTTCGAATCTGCATGTTTCCTCTTATGTGCCAGTTAAATTATTCATGATGAATCAGCTCCTGCTAATCCCCCTTTTTTTCCTTCCTATTGTCTAAACAGGCAATACTGGATGGCCATTAATTCAGCCAGTTATCACTTTCAGTAAAGGATTCCCTTCACAAATCTGACAGGGATGTCACCACTTTTTTCAATCTCAAGTCAAATTAAAGACTCACTTGTTTTCCCTTTGCTTTGACTTTTTATCTCCTCTTAACAGACTGCACAATATAATTAATATAGACTTAAAAAAAATCCTGGAATTTTCACAGAATCACAGATTATGCTGAGTTGGAAAGGACCCACAAGGGTCATCATGTACAACCCTTAGTCTGCACAGAACCATCACCAAGAGTCACATTATGTGCCTGAGAGTATCATCCAAATGCTTCTTGAACTCTGTCAGGCTTGGTGCTGTGACCACTTCCCTGGGGAGCCTGTTTTGTGACAGGATGAGAGGACCAACTTAATTCTTTCTATTGTTGAGGGAACATCACAATTCAAAAGACATAATGTTTCTCATGAAAGAAGGAAAATTTTTTATCAGACTAATACAATGCAGGTTTTCATATAGTCCAGACAGTTTATTTTTTTTATTATTTATTTTTATTATTTATTTATTTTTTTAGCAACTTGTTGCCGTAGTCTACAGTCTTGAGTAAATACAAACAGGGGCAAGAAGTTCAACTGCAGAATGAGTTTTTGAGGAAATGAAAGTAATTGAAAGTGAAAATTGAAGTACTCCAGCTTCAGCAAAGTTTCACCATACACAGACATTTTAACCATCTTAACACATCTTTCTTGCCACTTATGACCAGACCTGCCTAGCCCAGCAAAACACCTTGTGGCAACCAAGGAAATAAGTTGATTAGAAGATTCTGTTGAGCACACCAGATATTTTGCTAGTGATACTTAATTTGTTTGTTCTCATGATAGCTGCTATCGCTGAATGAGCACAAGCATACAAATGTAACATCAGCACTGAAAATGTTAGCCGTTTCCAACTCTGGCTGTGGCTGAAAGTCCACTGCCTGGAGGAGTGTAAGGAGCAAGTCCTAGGAAGAGTCTGGGATGACACTGCTCTCATTCTTGCTGCTGGAACAAGCCTCTGGAACCAAGTCAGCAGAAGAGAACATGGGACAAAAAGATCACTAACAGCATAACAGCATTTCCTTGTAGGTAAGCATCAGCTAAAGCAGCAGAAACTGCATCCTTGTTAATATTCTTTTAATTAATCACTAAAACGATTATACAAAAATACTGATTATGGAATGAAAAAAATATGATAGATAGACACAGGAGCCTAAACCATGACACAGGGGTCTTAACTGAGGTCTTCACATCTGATCATAACCTGTTTCTCTCTTCTCTGTGTGTAGGACCAGAATTGTCAGTAGAAGTTCAGAAAGGGTTCATGACTGTCAGAAACGAGAAGATCTGGTTTCTCATTTCTTAAGCAAATTCTCCAACCACTCAAAGTAATGAGGAACTCTCTCTCATACAGTCATATTATAAAATGAAAAAGTTATGAATGCTTTTGCTTTCAGACCCGGTCCTGTCATTTTCTGAAGTGTGTGTGCTAATATGACTTGCTTCTAAATCCTGGTGGATCTCAAGTTTACACAGTTTTTCAGCTGAACAGGAAAAAGCCTTGCAAATGTTGGGCAATTCAGATCAAATTACTATGGCACAAATCAGGGAATGAAGCAAACACTGAAATCCCATTGGGACTTGACTGCCCAAACTCATCATGAATACTATGCAACAAAATCTCCATACTTTTTAGTGCCTGGCTACAATGTCTCATCACATTTCCAATTTGTTTGCCCAAACCCATTATTTTTATATGCCAAATATTGTGTTTGTTTTTTCAGGAATAAGGAATAAAAAAAAAAAAAACAAACCTGTTTCTTTTTTTTTAATTATTTTTTAACGATATTGATTCCATTTTTTGTTTGTCATCTTTTGAGATACTGTGCTCCACATCTATATTAATTTGGAAAGCTTTTTTCTTGGCAACAAGTCTAGAAAATGGAGTAAGCAATATCCCAGCAGACTATTTTAATTGGAGTGCAAAATTATTTTTATAAGTCCATCTTACTGCTTTTATAACTTTGGCAGTAAAAAGAAGTTATTATTATGATGTCCTTGTTGCATACCAATAGCCTTTGCCAATACTACTCTCAAGGACAAAACAAAAACATAAAAATAAAAGGTGAAACATCTTTTACATATGAAAAAGGCATCTGTCTAGTTCCTGAGTCTACTAGTACAGATTACTTATTCAGTTGCTTTTAATTGTAGCTGATTGAGGAACAATTCCACAAGTGATCTCAAGTCTTTTCTCCCCTTATATGAAATTAGCAACAGCCAACCACACAGTGTAATTATGAAATTTTGTCTGAGAAAGCTAGAATGCCTGAAAAAAAACAACCTTTTGACAGAATCTGCTGTAATAAATACTGCAGCATATACAGTTTATGTGAAATACTTCCAGATTACAAGAATTCACACTTCCATGACCTTCTCATATCACCTCTTCTGCCAACTATGAGCACCTTATAAGCATATCTCCAGACTCTCATATTCACCACTTAGCTCTCCCATTCCATGTGTCAGATTCCTTGTGTTGTCCACAGACTGTCCACATATCTTTATCCTGACATGGCTAATGATGCTTAGTTGCATTTCCTTAACATACTATTGAAAGACCATATGGTCCCAAATGGTTTGTAATTTCTCATTGCATGAAATACTTTTATTTAAACTACTAAAGAGAACAGAATCCTAGATAAGGCCTGGGAAAACTGGCAAACCTGTGGACTTGATCATAACTCTCACTGATGCTCTTCCAAAGGAAAGTTAGGCAGTGTTTTCTTGGCTGTGTTAGAGCTCTCTGACTCCACAGTTAGCTGCACGTAGTGATGGAAAGAACATATACTTAATATTTCTTGCTCACTAGATGGGTAGAAAAGAGAGACAAGCAAAAACTGGTTGAAATTTAGACTTTTCACCTTCTGCTATGTGGGAAAAACAAGCTGCTTTAGCTTGTTGATATGCTATAACTATTAAAGTGCAGTAGTAAAGATCATTCTTTGAAGAGCTGTGATGCAGAATGATTTTTTTCCCTGAAGGTACTCCTTATTTTATGCAGCAACACATTTATTCACACTAATAGAATTGAGTAAAGTATTATTCTAAGTTTCCAATAATGAGGTTGAAAAGCATCTTCCATCATAATTGCAATTCTATCAATACAGAAATTTTTCGGAGACGTTTCTAGAAAAGTTTTTGATAATGCGGATTGACTACTGGTGGAAAACACAAGCAAGAGCTCCTACACAGGTTTTGATTAATACGTTACCTATTTTTTGAAGGACTACTTACCACACTTAATTAAAAGTTAAAATGTAACAGACAGCTGATGAGATAGAAGCAAATAAAAATGGATCTTGAATTTTTGATCATTTTAATAATTTCCTTTTCATACTAATAATTTCAAAATAATTGGAAAGCTTAGTGCAGTGCATCCCTGTCAAAAGACAGGAGTTCCTGAAATGCTCCACAGCAATCTCTGTTTTGATATATTCAGTATTATGAATTTTTCACTCTCTGGAAGTTTGAACAGTGATCTTTCATCAAGAAACCAATTAGGCAAACAAAGAATACAAAACCAGATGGCAAACACAGGAGAAGAGTGATATTAAACTTGATTCATCAACTTGTTCTTAGTGTTAGTAGAAATGACCTTAAAAATGTATTTTAGTATCTTGGCTGAAAACCAATTAAGGAAGAATCTATATAAATCAGAGCACTGTGAAAATAAGATGTATAAACTGAACTAAGATTATAATTTTCTAAATAGATTTTTATGGAAATTCTGTTCATAACATTATTTCTAGGATGATCTACAGTATGAGCTGAGTACAAAAAGTTCCAAATGGTGCCCAAATTTTATAAAAACTACATTTAGTTTTAGCATTAGCAAAAGAAAAGAAATTCTCTCTCTCTAATAGATTATACATGAAGCACAAAGACTGATCCAAAGATATTTTTTACTTAAAACTGAAGAAGAAGGTATTAGTTTTAATTTTTTCCCAGTAAATTGTTTAGCATCCACTTCACTTGGGACCGCTATATAGTCACAAAAAATGAATTATCAGTTGGCTTTAAAAAAAAGTCTAGTTTTAATGGTGTTTTTCTTTTTTTTTTCCTTGCTGAAATGAGAGAAAAAAAAAAGTCTTAGCTACATATCAAATTCCATGAGACATAAATGTTTTCAAGTCCGTTGTCAAAAGAAAGCTGAAGATACTAAAGTCTTGCCTTTCCATGACAAGATAAACAGAGCTTTCCCCCCCTCCTCTTAAAAAAATAGCAGTAAGGACACTCACTCAGGCTAGGATAGTCATTTTCCCCCACAAATATCTGGATCTGAATCTGTCTTTTTGGAAATTCTCTTAAACCTCATTCTGGATTACAAAATGGCTGGCTTCCTTCAGTTCTGTGTTGTGAAACAGTTATCCACCTTTGTTAGAGCAGGAACTAGATAACAGTTGCCTCGCATCCTAATGTCTTTTGGAATCTGTTGGGTGTTTATATACCCTCTGGGTCTGACAGCTGTTCAGTTTGATTGATCAAGAACTATATCAGACGACAGGACAGCACTGGTTTTGAGCAGGTAGATAGCCATCTAGATGGAGCTATCCAGAAAGTGATTGGGTCTTGTAGTAAACATCCTAACTACCAAAGGATTATCAAAGTGTTTTATAGATATTGTAATAGCTCCAGCAGAGAGCTCTGCTGCAGAGAACCTGAGAGTGTAGTGTGTAAAAGCTTCACTTGTGAGTTAGGGAATCAAAGTTCAAATCCTGCCTGAAGCAGGAAGAAAGTGAATTTGAGGTCATTTCTCATACCTCTTAAGCAGGTACCTTAATCAAAGGCATATGATGTATTCTAGAGAAGCATTGCCTCATGTTGGAGTTAATGGACTTAATTAATGTTTGTTTCACTGAAGGGGAGTTTCTGTAGTCCCATAAGCATTAAGTAGTATCATCAGTCCTTATCTAAAGCAGTTTTCAGTAGCTGCCTGACTATCATGTTATCTGTCTCTGGTTCCCTCTTTCTGAACAATGCTATGTGTGCATTAATGTGCAACTGGGTAAAAATAGGTTGTTTTCTCTCATGTGCCCAGGAATATGAAACTGGAGTGGTAGATTACAGATGGTCAAAGAGTATTGCACAAAAATTTATAATATATGTCATAGAAGGTCTCCCTCTATGACTACAGTCATAGGAGATTGATAAAGCCTTTTTTAACCAAGGGCGAGTATCAGTTAAAAGACACAGTATTTGGTTTCCAAGTTTTTCTAATAAAGGGACTCACAGAGGTGAGATCTCCTACCATGAGCCCAGAATGTCTAAGATAGGATCTTGCAGTTCTACCAGAAATGTGCTATCCAAATGTAAGGCAACTACATGTCCAGATGAAAAATAACCTATCAAATCTTAGGGTAGACATAACACAGAAGGGGAAGCCAAAAATTTTGCCAACCAGAAAGAAGCACTTTGTCCTATAAGAAGAGTGCCTAGAATCCTGCATCACATAATTAAAATAGTATAGGATTTTGCAGCCCACAGCAAACAAGTTAGGTTTGGAGTTACTTGCAGTAGCTAAATATTGTGAAAGAATAGCAGAGATGTCAGGAAAAGGGATTTTCTTTCTAAAATGATCTTTAAAAGTATTAATACTCTTGTTAGTTTGTATTTGTGGTACTAGCTGCTAAGCTTTGATCATTTTGCTTTTTTGTATTTTATACTACTACATCTTCATTTAGAAAGTGACAGGCAGTGATAGAAGCATGAAATAGATCTTTGATGATTTGGAGAACTGCAGACTTTTTTATGAAACATGAAAGTATAGTAAAAAACCTTTTTGTCATTTACAAACCCATATCAGAATAAATTTGTATTGCTAGTGTCAAGGTTTATTAATCTTGATTGTAGTAACACAACATAAAGAACTACTCAGACTGTTTTGTTTGTATCAATAATTAAAAAGTGCCATTTTACACTAGAATTTCTCTAAATTATATAATTTATATACATAATTATATATAAAATTATATGTATATTTTTTAGTAATTATTATAAGTACAGAAATAAAATTAATTTAAGACTTGAGTATTTTAATCAAGTTTACAAGATAGCTAAATTTTTGTAATTTTTTCTTGTAACTGGTGAATTTTTCTTATGTTCTCTTCAATGCTTACAGAAGTGAATCACAGAAATGACAATACCTTTCATTTTTCCCTCAAACTATAAAAGAAAGATTTTAGATTTCATAATTTTTTTAATTCCATTTTTTGTTACTGATTTCAGAGATTAAGATCATAGTGAAATATCTGATAATTATCTATACAAATTTACATTAAAAATAATTACTTTTTTAAAAATACAGTAATTTTAATAATGGTTTTGGAATTAGAAATGTATATTTTACAATTATTGAACTCAAAATGTTCATAAAATATCCACATAGGAAAGTTAACAGGAGCACTATGACGTGTTCAGTCTGTTCTTGGTTCATTCAAAAAAAAATCAGTTAATACCTGCAATATTAAGGCTCAGGGGAGACCTTATCACTCTCTACAACTACCTGAAAGGAAGACGCTCCGAGTTGGGGGTTGGTCTCTTCTCCCAGGTAACAAGTGAAGGGACAAGAGGAAGTGCCCTCAAGTTGTGACAGGGGAGGTTTAGATTGAGTACTAAGAAAAATCTCTTCACTAAAAGAGCTGTCAAGCTTTGGAACAGGCTGCCCAGGGAAGTGGTTGAGTCTCCACCCCTTGAAGTGTTGGAAAGGCGTGTGGATGTGGCACTTAGTGGCGTGGTTTAGTGGCGGACTTTGCGGTGCTATGTTAATAGTTGGTTGAAAAAGACAAATAAGATCATCGAGTCCAATATGATTCTATGATTCTAGAAATGCCAGTAAAAGGACATAAAAAATTAGACATCTTTTCTCATAGAGTAAAGTCTCAGAATAAAGTCATAGATTATCTTCCCCCAAATCTTCCTGCAACTATTTGTTAACTGTTGTATTGCAAAGCCAAACAATTCACTGGGAACAGGGTTCAGGAAAACCTGGAAAACAAATCATGTAGTAGTTAAACATATAACTTTGTTCTCTCTCTGTCATATCATACAGCTTCTCACTTTAGCTGAGACTTTTCAAGATAGCAATTGATTTTTGTCTGGTATATACTCTTCCTTAAAAAATGTAGTGAGATGATGAGTCATCATCAACAAAAATCCTTTGAGTTCTTCCCAAAGATAGGCGTGAAAGTAAGAGGATATCACTGATCATCTTTGTCAAGGAGGTAGGAGATTAGTTCTTATGCCGATATACACTTTTAAAAAAAGGTTAGGATTAATTAGCAGAACTGATAAGCAACATCTTTGAAAGGCAGTTTAGACGAGACCCTACATGTAGTAGTATGTATTTTCTAAAAACCAGTTCCTAGGAGAAAATACCATCTAAAGGCTCTTTCTTCTCCATTTGCAGAAATACAGATCATACTACAGGAAAAAACAAAAGCACACCTAAATTCCTCTGTAGCCATTAGTTCTATGTTTCCAAACTGGACTTTTCATTATATGAAGAACACATTTAGTGTTTTAAGTACGGGTAAATAGAAACATTTAATCACCGTACACCTTTACTGTCTTCTTAGACTGTGACTATGAGGGAATATATTTGTTTAAATAAAAATAAAGGAAAATGGATTTCTGGAGAGTTATATATCATTTTACCATACGTATACCTCTACTAACAGCATTTCAGCATTTTCTTCTAGCAATAATGCCTTTGATATATTTGAAAGCTTGAAATACTGTAATATAAATGCAGTGCATATTCAGTTCCTGGAGAAATCTTGAAAATGTAATTACTTTTATATAACTGAAATTCAAGATTGAAAACGTTTCAAAAGTACCACCGTAGGAAGAAATTATTGAAATACTGTAGCAGAAGATCTGGAAAGAGAAGAAAAATAAATATTAAGTTTAGAAGGGAAAGATTAGGGCAGCACATGGCACTGTTAGTCAATAAGGTCACAAGGTCAATAAGAGAGATTTCTCAAAGGATTTCAGGAAGAAAGAAGGGTTAATTGGGTGCAAGAACATGTTTATGAGGGAATACAAAAAAGATTAAGTAAAACATATGTAAATAACAACAGAGCATTTGACATAGGAAATATTCCTGTGAATCTGGTGGAGCTTATGCTGAATGGTAAAAGGGAAAGCAATAAGCATCTGTGAATCCTGGAAGACCAAAGACACCATGGGTTAGAGTTTGTTACTATTCCCTGTGCTCCAAAGTTCACTATTTCAAAAAATGGATTGGTTCCATAAATGAAGCATCAGATCCAGCCTTATGTATGGAGAGAAATTATTTATTTAAAAGTAATTAGATGAAAGAATTAGATATTTTTAGGTGTTGATGTGTCAACATTTTGAAATTAAAAAAACTCAGTGTTGTTTTATTATTTACCATCTTCCTGAAGTATACTCGTAATGGTTTTGAGTCTTGGGCGTTCCTTCCTGGTAACCACGGCAGTATTCCACTCTATCCCTTTATATTAACAGAGGAATAAATAAGATGGAGAGAGGAGTCTCTTCCCCTTTTCTTTTACGGTGAGGTCGGGAGACAACAGGTCCTTGCAGTTGATCTCACTCATCTGGGAGTTGAGGTCTGGTAGGGCTTGCTGTTTGCCACGCGGGAGGCAGAGGGAGCTGGTGGTGTCTGGCACAATCCTGCTTTCTCAAGGGAAGTATTGAGATCTCATTTTACTAGTTTTTTTATTGATTGTTCCTGGATTTCGATTGTGCATATTTATTTTGGCTTTCTTTTTTTGTCCCTTTTTCCCCTTTCCCTCTCCCTTTCCCCTTTGGGGTTGTTTGGGGTTCTTTTTTATGTGTACGTAGTATTTTTACTGTATATAACTGTACTATATGTAAATATATATATATTTTTTAATATAGTTTGGCTATTCTGGATTTTGTCATTGTTTTTTTTTCTCTCTCGCTCTTTGCCGGAGGTTTTGTGCTGGGTCTTGGGGACCTGGCAAGGAGCCAAATCAAAACAAACAACACCAAAAGTGTAAAATATTCTAATGATTTTTTCATCAACACTCATAAAATGTTATCAAAATTATTAGGCACCTTAAAAGTCTTTCATTCATATTTCTGTAGTGTTTCAGGTACATTAGAAAATAAAACTATCAGCTTTATGGCTTTTGATAATTTCAAAATTAAAATCACCTTAAGTTTTCCAAAGTTTTCATAAATCATAGCATTGAACAAGCGTCTCATTATAGCTTGATTGTAATAAATAATTTCATTATTTGTGAAATATTAGACTAATCTAGACAAGAATCTTTTTTTCCCCCCAAGACAACCAAGTAGGGCCATGTAGGTCTATACTGTCCTCTATTTCCAAGTTAAATAAGGGTAGAGAGATATTTAGTCTTCCAATAGCTACTGACACCAAGAAAACTGATTGGTCACCTAGCCTTACTAAGCCTGAGCTTCAGGTTTATTTGATTATTATGTCTAAAGCAAAATATTATACATATTTTAGTTTAATAGTGATTACTTTTCTGTGATTTACTCATACATAAATTGAAACTGTTCTACATGTCAACATAGTTATTTTTATTGATGCTTTTCCACTTATTATTGTAGACAACTCACATTCCTCCCTAGATTCATGGCACAGGCAGAAAAACATAAAACTGTCCAGCTCCTGAAACTCTAGCTGAACGTGCCGACCACACTAAGAAAAAAACACTGAGTTCTTTGGCAATACTTCTAACAGAAGCCCACAAAACTATAAAATATTTAATACAGTGAAAATCTGTTCTATTCACATCATGAATTATAATTCTGACTCAAACTGCAGAGTCATGGGTGGGCATCTGTTCAGAAATGATCCTTAGTTCAATATAAGTCAATTCTCTTAAATATTAAATAAATAAGTAACCCCACATATTTTTGATCTGTACTCTTAACACAAAACGAAGTGATTCCCTAAAGTGACTGAGTTTGCTATAGAAGAGAGTTTCTTATGCTGCTTTCTTTTCCATTTTCTATTTACACAATTGAACTTAAGGTGTTTGTCCATAATTGTGGTCTTATCGCATTTCTGCTGTATCACGAATATGTATATGCTGCTCAGCACTAAATTACACTTTGTTACTTGTCTAAATGGTCTAAATACTTAAGATTTAATTGTGAGGTTTAATTTTGATCCTAGTATCCACTATTCCATTAACAGGAGCCAGAAAAAAGTAGATATCAAGGGAGTTGATGCAGGGCCTGAGCACTTCTAACAATAACAAAGGAAGACAAAATAGTGTGAAAACTCATGGATAAAAAATAAATTCTACAGAAGGTGAGAGGGAAAGTTTTACCAGCTGTTTACTTTTTGTTTGTATTTGAGGATAGAACATAGAGAATACTCGGCAAGAGCAGCAGCAGAAAGTTTCACAATTTAATGAAAAGACAGTGGTTGGAGGCAGAGCCTGGAGGCAGAGCCTTCAATTGTGTGGCCCAAAGGTCAATAGGGATGGATAAGGAAAATTACCTAATATAGGAAGGAAACAACACTTCCCAGAGGGCATCTAACAGGACAGACTTGATTCCTGGTTGTCTCTGCTCCAGTCTTATTAACTAATTACTTTCATTCAATAACTAAAAGTCAACATACATTTGTTGTGGTAACTTCATTGTCAAGACAGTGAAGTCGATTTCTTTCTAAGTTTTTTAAGCTTCCTAAATTGATCTAGGAAATTTCTAAGGGATCAATTACTGCGGTATTTTAAAACATTTTCAAATCAGAATTGATAAAAAACACCCTGAGTATTGTTGGGTTTATATCTTTGTTGCATATTTTAAAGTCACTTTGGAAAGTAGAATATTTTCTCCATTTCACAGGTGGGGAACTGGCATAGTAAATGCCCAGGTGCTTTACTCAGTACTAGCTCAAAGACCAATCCGAGAAAAAGAAAAAATTCTTTACAATCCTTTGCTCAATTGTAGTACCTTATTTATCCTGGTAAAGGGAAGACAGGATGAGGAGAAAACATGTGATGCTGATACCAAGCATTTTGGGAATGTTCAGCCACTGACAATGTACTCCAGCTCTCCAAACTGGTAGTCAGTATGAAAGGTGCAATCGTGTCAGTTGAGTAGTCCTTCCTCCTTACCTTTGGTACCCATGGCAAGTGCTGGACACAGAATGAGGAGGACCACAGCCCTTCTACGTGCTTTAGAGATAAAACACACATTATCTAAGTCACTACTTAAAACAAACCACTGCAGGTATTTGAGCAAGAATAATTAATGTCTAGTATAGCACACTGTTCAGTGAATGACTGAGAACTTACTTGAGTTGAAATAGGTACTTCATCAAACTAAACATTAACTTACTCTGCAAGTAACTTCACTGTGGTTTTAAAAGTCCTGGGCCCCTCACTTCAAGAAACACATTGAGGTGTTGGAGCGTGTCCAGAGAAGGGTAGAGAAGCTGGTGAAGGGTCCGGAGCACAAGTTTTATGGGGAGTAGCTGAGACAGGTGGGGGTGTTTAGCCTGAGGAAAAGGAGATGACCTTATCACTCTCTGCAACTACCTGAAAGGAGGTTTTAGCAAGGGGAAGGTCGGGCTCTTCTCCCAGGCAATTGGCAACAGAATGAGAAGACATAGCCTTAAGCTGTGCCAGAGAAGATTCAAGTTGGACATCAGGAGGAATTTCTTCATGGAAAAGGTTGTTAAACATTGGAATGGACTTCCCAGGGATGTGGTGGAATCACCAACCTTGTTCAAAGAACAACTGGATGTGGCACTTAGTGCAGTGGTCTAGTTGGCAAGGTGGTGATCAGTCAAAAGTTGAACTCAATGGTCTCAGAGTTCTTTTCCAACATAAATAATTCTGTGATTCTGTTAAGTAATTGAATAATTTGGCACACAATTATTATTGTACTGATGTAAAAGAATTAAAAAATATCAAGTTGCTGTGGTAGTGGAATACACATAAATACTCTGAAGGACTCTTCCATGCCTGGAAATTGCTATAATAGTGAATCTCTTCCAGTGATTCAGCTATTTTTAAATATCCAAGAACAAAATATATCAAGTTTCAGAATTTTGCACATTAGGTAACATGAATATCTTCAATTCTTTTGAGCTATGATCTATTTTTAGGTTATTTTTTGGGAGCCTTACAGTAGTGTTTCATTTAAATTTAGACATTTTGAATATATATATTTCTTGTTCATGGTTGCCAATTTTATTTCCACTAACTTTAATATTTTATAAGCAAGAAGTACCCTTTTAACAGGTCCTTGGAATGAAGATAGGTTGATTTTAAAATTATATACTTCTGGTTTCCCATTGTTACAGAAATTCATAATCATGCTCTTCATGGAGTAGGAGAGAAAGGAGATATTAGAGCACTTCAGAAGGGAAATTCCTTGGAAGATCTATGAAATAAAAATTTGTGTTTGCGACCTTACATACTATGGTGTATGATTCTAAACATTAATATATGACACTAGGTATTGCTGTCATTTTATATTCCCTACTATTGTTTTCCTCTACTCATTATAAAACTGCTATAATGATGTGCTCAAGCATGTTTCAAATGTGGTGAAATGATCATTAAGACATTTAGTACAATAAATACAATGACTCAGGGAATGAAGAGATAAGAGAAAAGCCAGTAGTATTTGAATAGAATTTTAATGATAAATTTTTTAGGAGCCCAAAACAAGTGCTGTTATCTTTACTTGACCAAGGTTCCTTTTGTTGCAGGTTCCTTTCTGGCTTTCTTTTAGGTGACTACTCTAAGACAGCAAAAGTAAGGAGAAGCCACACCACACTGATGAAGTTCCCAGTCTGTGAATGGTTGGAGATTTGAAGAATATGCAGAAAATATATCAAACTTTTTTGTCCTGTTCTTAGAGTCTTTCCTGGGCACCTGCTTGCATTCACCACAACAGTCAGAAAATTGGGATAGAGGTAGCCTTGGTCTAACCTTGTGTGACCTCTTTTATGCTTTTATATTCTCTTTCTCATGGCCTCCAGAAAAAGTACCAGGAAAGAGAACAGTGCATCTTCCATGCCCCTTCTCAAACAAAAGGAGCATTTGAAGGAAGAATTTTGAAACTTCCTACAGTTCAATGTTGAATAGACAAAACTCTGAAAGATTCATTTGACAGAATCTAGAAATAAGACTGAGTTTGCTGACACTGGGAGAAATACAGGATTTCTGATACTGATGGAGTTACATATTTATCTTTTTTTTTTTTTAATGACTTTGAGCTGCAGCCTTGGCTTCTTGTCATGCCTACATGTGTGTACCTGAAATAATATGTGCCTGGAAACAGCACATGGTGAATAACTGAATTATATATGTGGAGAGGGAAGTCACAAGTTCCACACAGGCTTCAGAAATTCTGAGTATGCAGAAACAAGTTTAAACACCTGGGAATCTAAGATTTAAACAAGTTGTATACACACAGCAGTCACAATGTTAGATACCATACCAAGAGGATAAATACCCTCACTGTGGACCCCAAATCATTTTAAAAATCTCCCACGGTACAGCACCACGACATGGCTTTACAAAGGCTTTGAGTTAGTCCACAAGTTTACATGAGAACAAAGCAAATTAATTGCTAGAAATACAATCTTTTGCACAAACTGTAAATTACAACCCTAATGCACTAGTGGAATGTATGAATCTGGTTTTACTGGGCTTGCCTTTCCATCAGTCCATGCAAAGTGGAAGAATAGCTATTTAACAACAAATAAGCATTTTACTGAAAGAAGCCTTGCGTTCTGTATAAGCATTCTGACTGTGTGCTGGATCAGATGCACCTTATCACCATTCCTCACTTTTCTCCAAGGACAATAGGAGAGCTCACAGACTAATTTACTTAGTCCCTTGGAAATTTTTGTAATTTTACAAATCTGAAATAACTTAAATCTTCACCATAAAAAATGCCCAGAAAATACCTCAAGCAAAACACTGTTAAAGAGGTTTCCAGTATTACACCTGCTTTGCATAATTCCAGCTAGCAAGAGCTGGAGGGGTTCTCACTCTTATTGGCTGCAAACTGGGATGTTACTAAATGAAATAAAAATGAACAGATGAACAAGAAATATTTTTAATCTTTGAGACATAACAGAATGAATGCCTGCTCCTCCTTTGTTAATATGCTAAGTAACGCTTCCAGTTTTCTGCATTTTATTTGTAAGCAATATATGAGGTCTTAGGATAGCAGATGTGTTGTGGAGGTTGATACTTTACTTCTGCTGTCACAACTATTTCTCTTCATGTCTGGCTATGTTGTTAACCTCTTGCCCTTAAAAATAATTTTGTTAGACCATGAACATCAGTGAAGACTAAAAGGGCTGTGCTGGTTTTGGCTGGTGTAGAGTTAATATTCTTCACAGTAGCTAGTATAGGCTGTATTTTGGATTTGTGCTGAAAACAGTGTTCTTAATGCAGAGATATTCACAATATTGCTGATCAGTGCTTACACAGAGTCAAGGCCTTTTCTGCTTCTCACACCACCCCACAAGCAAGTAGGCTGGGGATGCATGGGAATTTGGGAGGGGACACTGGGACAGCTGACCCCAACTGGTACAATGGATATTCCATACTATATAGTGATGGTGATGTGCTCAGCATACAAAGCTGGGGGAAGAAGAAGAAAGCGGGAAATGTTCAGAGTGATGGTATCAAGCCTTCCAGAGTTCAAGGAGCATTTGGATTATCCTCTCAGGCACATGGTGTAACTCTTGGAGATGTTCCTGTGCAGGGCTCAGTGTTGGACTCTATAATCCTGGAAGGGCCCTTCCAACTCACCACAGTTTGTGATTCTGTGATTTGTCTTCCTGAGTCACCATTACACATGATACAGCCCTGGTTTCCCAGGGATGGTTGAACACCTGCCTGCGCATGGAAAGTGGTGAATTAATTCCTTTGTTTGCTTTGCTTATGCAAGTGGCTCTTGCTTTACCTATTAAACTGTACTTAACCCACAAGTTTACTCACTTTTCTGATTCTTTCTCACATCCCAGCAGGGGGATGAGCGAGCATCTCTGTGGGGGGCTTAGTTGCTCTCTGGGATAAAACCACAACAGGACGCAACTCTGCAGCCTGTCACAGACTGTTTTTGTGAAGGATCCTGTGCAAAACGAAAAAAAAGGTAGTGGAAACAGAAAGAGGCAATGAGATACAGATGCAGTAAATGAAACTGTTATGGCTAGAGAGGAGCCAAGCACCTCTGAACTGCAGTAATCTTCAAACCTATGAGCAGCAGAGATATCAACCTTTCCTGTCCGGATTCATTCTCTGGAGGCATTTCAGAGCAGAACTCATTTGAAAAGAAAGAAATGGTTCTCACCATCAGTGAATCTCTATTTTAAAAAGAGCTTGTGAACAAAAAGCAGTTTGCATATGACTACAATGAACAAAGACCGTTAGAGGCCCTGCCTGGGTTTTATTCTGCAGCACAGTGACCCGTTCTAGATTGTCAGTCAGAACTGAAGCTGGACTTATTAACTTTAGAAATGGACAATTCATGACTGAGTACACAACAAGAATTAAAGGATAAAAATCAGTATGATACACTGACAATTTTATCTCAACTGAATTTTATAAGGCAAATATATTTAGACCTTCGTTGCTTCCTTGTGTAACATTTCCCAACTTAACTAGTCACAATGGACTAGAATAGGTATATAGGAAGCACTTAAAATGAGACCTGTATCCCACATTGTCTCTCTGATAGGAGACAAGCGTGGGTACTTTAGAAAGAAATGTAATTTGCAGAACGAGCCTTCCGCTGGTAATCACTTGACAATTTTTTTATCTTTGGATTGATTTCCTGAGATAAGGTTATGTCTTTAGATTGAATAATCTTAGGAAATTATTTTGAATCTGGAAAATTATTTTTTAATCTATTCACATTTTTCTATTTACAGCATTCCTGACAATGAATTTCACAGTTTTACTTTGTTGTCCATGAAGACATACTTCATCTTTTTATCCTAGTCAGAGACATCTAGTCATTTCATTTGAAGTTCTCTGGTTCATGTCTTATGACAGAGACTGAAGAAAAACCCTTTTTCTAGGTCAATCATATGGCAAACCCAGCTTCAGTTTCCTCTTCCAAAGAGTGGTGAGTTACAAGTGTGAAAAGAAACTTCTCACTCTCCATATGAGGTCCCTCTCAGTTATCTCTACACTTCAGATCTGTAAGGACCTAAAGAACACAGTTGCCTGTCTCAAACACTGTTTAGGCCACTGAAGGACTTTGCCATGATATAAGCACAGAATGGAGCAACAGGATGGTGCTAAACCCAAGCCTGGTGGAAGTGAGATCTGGCTATCACGTCCTGGATAATGTATCCAGACAAAAATTCCCAGTGTCAAACTGTGTAAAGAAGCAACTGCTTGTATGCATATCACCAGTCAAACAAAGATAACCTCAAGTTATGGGACAGATGGCATCTGTGACCACTGAAGCCCATGCCCCAACATCCTACCCACCCCTTCTGCATTTATGACTCCGTGGATACCTGGAACTTGGACTGTAAGATAACTCACCATAACCTGGAACTTGAGATAGGGTAAAGGTGGTACTATTGTCTCAGTGTTATCTTAGACCTAGGGGAGGTAAAACAGAGCTGTGTGAGAAGAATGTATCACTGATAATGGACATAAAGAATGCAGAATTTATGGGCCACAAGGAAATCCAACTCAGCAACTGTGCTGAAATCAGCTCAGACTGGGTAAAAGGTAATTCCAGCAGGGGGAGATTGCAACCACAGATTCAAGAATTGCAACGACTAAAAAGAAGAGAAAGACTGAGAATGGGACTAATTAGCATTAGAAGCAAGGGAATCATTTAGCCAGTAGAATAAGAGAACTGTTTAGTCCATAAGCAATAATTCCTTTTTTTGCAAAAATGTATAAATAATGAGCAGTTTTGAACACCTTAGGACCTCTACCACCGAGAAGCCCAGGGTGAAGAAAGACCAGCGGAATGCTGCTGGATCCATCAGTGGTGACTGTCTTCTGCTTGATCTTTCTCTCTCCCCACCCTCTCATTTCTATTTATTTCTATCTCTCTACCTCACTTTTACTGTTAAGAAAAACCCACATTATTGACTTCATCATATAGTCTTGTTTGCACCTTAATTTGGGCAGAGGCATCTCTCACTAATTGGATCTTAACAAGATCCTAGCTGGAGAGGGAATGGGGAGGACTGCTGGGCCAAATAACTGAGCAATAAAAAAGATCTTTGCAAGCAGGGGTGTACCAGCAGGTCAGTAAGTGCAGTTAGCTTCAAAAAAGCAACCAAGCCTAGAGCAACCAAACAGAAAAGCCAACCACCACTAAAAACTGGAAAAAAACCCCACCCAACAACCAAAAAAATCAACACAGCAATATCCTGAACCAATTTTGAGAGATTCCACTATGCCCTACAGCAAGCTCCTCTCCTTGAGACTTCTCTCTTAGGGATTTTTTCCTCTTGAGTGGTTTATTTATGAACCCAGAAGTGTCTCACTCATGGCTTTGTAGTCCCACCCTCAGAGCTAGCTGATATTTCTGTAATGAAGGAATAACTTGCAGTCAAAAAATTAGTCAATGTAAAATACTACTTGGCTTACAAAAGAATGAATAGATTCTTGGTAACTGGGCTGTTACTTCATATCTAGCTATTCTGCACTCACTAATCATCTCAAAAGAGCAAACAAAGGAACCACTGAACACTGAAAACAAGATTTCATTTACCTTAAAGGTATCCATATTATTTTAATCTTACTAAAAATGATAATTAACAAAAGAAACCAGGAACGGAGGAATTTTGACCTTGAGTACAGATTAGGAAGACCATTTATCTTGGAACTGCTGAAAGCATTTCTTATCTTAGACTTCGGAGATATTCCTCCTAGGGAGCTTGAGAGCAGTACAAGCTCTATGTCTCTATTCCTTGATGTATTGTGTCCAATCACTTTTTATTTCACAGTTCATTATCAAGAAACATTAACTTCTGTAAGAATGAAACTGAGTTTCCATGGAAGCTTGCTTACACTCAAAAGATAATTCAGATGAAGAATTACATGCATGATTTTTTAGTCCCTGTACATTTTGGCTGGAGGTTTCAAAGAAAATTGAAATAAAAAGAAACAATCAGATACATAAAAGCAGAAGGAAGAGTCTGTTGGTCTATCAGAGACTGGTACTATCAGTTATCTTTGCTGGTTAAATAGGTAAGGATAATGTCAACGGTTGAGTAAAAAAATGTATTTCAGTGTATAATCCCATTGCTTTTAATAAGAATGCTTGACATTTTAATAAAAATACTTTAGGATGATGTACTACTACACAGAAGAAATTCTGGAATCAGATTGTCAGTTGCTAAATGCAATTCCGATATAAGCAAATGTCACTCAAATTTCCTAAATAAGTTTGGTTCACAGCTTTTAAAAACTTAGTGTGCCTTCATTGTCTGAATGCATGATTTCAAAGAGCTCTCTATGATTAAATACAGGACAGAATTTTAGTATACCTTTTTTTTCTTTTAATTTGTAAGGCCTATATCAGGCTATATAATGTTTCCAGGATACATTTAAGAGATGAAAAAAATAAGGAAGTAATATCAGATACTGTGTTGGTATCCAAGTAAATTGCACAGGGTAGAGTCTCTGAGCCTGGCCACTGTTGCCAAGTTTCTAAAAGGCTTTTTTTAAAATTATTGGCATAATAGCACTATAGAAATGATGGAGTGGTCCTCACCTTTATCTCAGTAGAAATATATGTATATACATATGTATATATATTCCTTGCCAAAAGCAAAGTGAGAATACCTAATGTAGTACTGGAGCTCTTCTATTCAGCCTTATCCTACATCTACAAAGAAATTTGACCTCTTAATAACAAATTGAGTTTTTCTGTTTTCAAATGAAAATCCTTAAATTATTTTACAGCAATACACATTCTATACCACTATCATACCATGGAAACATGAGATGCTAGCAGTAGTCTTTTATTGATTCATGTATTTAATGATTCTCTCAGAATTCTCTTCTGATACCTAAAAGAAAATTCAGGGAGAAAAAAACTCCGAGGCAAATTAGTTTTGAAGATGAGATAAGGAAAGGGTTTAATTCGTGCCTCTGAGACATAAGGTTACAAGATGCGCCTCTCTCTGTTATAGGTGTTACAATTTATAATACTGTCTGTCCAATCCCAGATTTTTCCACCCCCTGGCTTTTTCCCTGGTCCACCCTCAGTCCTGCCCCTTGGGAATTGGGGCTGGGGTCTCTAAGACCCTTTTCTTTATCAATCATCTTCTTCTTCAGGGTACAAGGAGCACATAGTCACCCAGTTCTTGACTATACTTTTGCAGTTCAGGCCAGGATTAGATGTCCTCAGATAGAAGAGGCCTATCTTAAAAAGAGACTAAACATTTCTACTGGAATTCAGGGGGATTGATATGAAGAATCAGGGTAAAAGTGTTGTAGTTACTATGCTAAGGGTAAGGGAATAGATGATGCTGCTTCTAAATCTACATTTTCTATATAACTACTTATAAAACTTATAAAAATTAGAAAAATCAAGAAACCAGATAGACCTTAAGGTATCACTTCAGTACAGTTATTGTGAAAACAGACTGGACGTTGGCAGAGTCAGAAAGCCACAAAGTATCTCCTCCTTTTAAACTGAGACAGCATGAGACAGAGCAGGTGTTGTCTTATGGGTATGTATGCTTAAATATTTTATGGGATGTGTAATGCATCATACTAGCAATAAAGGATATGTTTCTTTGTCTGCAGAGACAAATATGTAACTGGTGAGAGCACAACTTCTTTATTGTTTGCAAGATAATGACAAGAGCAGCAGCAGCTGCTGAATTGAACCTTCCTTTAACTCCCACTATGCTGGAATGTGGAGAGTGCAGATTTTGGGTTCAATTCTGTACACAAGCAAGTGATAACATACAGTGTACAAATGCAGCATCATAAATGGGCTTTCATACAACTATTAGCTTTGGTGCCCCTTCAAAAATGCATAACAGATACTGTAAAAAACAGCTGTACAACTTCACTCTGTGATAAGTCATCTCAGTCAACAATGCAAATATAACCCATCACACAGAGAGTTGCCATGGGAAAGTGGGAACATTCCGGGGTTAAGCACCCTCTCTTCCAAGAGGGCCCAAGTTAAAATGCTGGGTTTGACACCAATTTTCTGTAGGACTTCAGGCTATTCATGTACTTCCTCTGCTCTGACTGTAATATCTGTGAAAGAAGAGAGAATACTGACTCACCTACCTCAAAGGCAAACGAAAGATTAATTAGTTTGTGCTTGTATAGAGCTTTGAAAATGTCAAGGCTATATAACTACTGTTAAATAAATGGCAAAGAGTCAGATTGGACAAGTACAGAACAGGACTGCAAGAGGTTTATCATTTTGTCTTAGTCATTATCTGTAACAGTATCCAGAAAAGATTTCTTATAGTAGATATAGGTAGTTAGAAGAAAAGTATAGAGCTATTTCACAGAAGTATTTCTTCAGTGAACATAAAAGTAGATGAGAGGAAGCACAATTTTTACTTTCCTGAGCTTTTAAATTCAGCAGGCAATACATCAGTGCTCTATCTCATTTGGTTCATCTTTTATTGAAGTAATATTCAAATACTCCAGTGTTATGCATATGAAAAGGTCCTGTCCATCTGAATGTGAAATAAAAAATAATAAAAAATATCCCTCCCTCAAAGACCGGAGCCATAGGGCTGAATGTAGTTAATCTGCTTCCATTCTACTTCTTTATAAAATGAGGAACATCACCATTGTAAGCTCTGAATTTTTCACAGAAATCTATAGTTATCAATGTCCCAAGATGACGGTTGGCATATGTGATGTATTTTATTCATTATCATCGGCATCATGGCTGGGCTTCGCGAACAAAGATTTGGGAAGGGCTCTACCCACGTTTGTTGCAAGCGCACTGGTGGCTAAAAGGGTCAATATGAGATAGACAAGTCCAGTTGCAAGAGGTACAGCAGAAAGACTCCTTAGACGGTATATTCTGCAAGGCACGATTCTTTATGCGTTGTCTTTTCTCCTCAAAGGTGATCCTGCGTGCTTTCTCAAAAGCATCCGCAGCGTTATAGATGCTGTGTCTCCAGGCCTCCCGATTGGAGGCCAGAGTAGACCAGTTATGATGATCAATATGGCCAAGGCTGAGATGTTGTTTCAGGGTGTCCTTGTGTCTTTTCTTTGGGCCTCCTCTCTTGCAGCAGCCAGTGGCAAGTTCACCATAAAGTAAGATCTTAGGGAGGCGGTGGTCCTTCATCCTTGAGACGTGCCCTGCCCAATGCAGCTGTGTTCTCAGTAACATGGCCTCAATACTTGTGATTGCTGCTTGTTCTAGAACAGGTGTACTGGTCACATAATCTGACCAGTGGATGTTTGGGATTGTACAGAGGCAGCGTTGATGGAATCGTTCTAGGAGTCGCAGGTGATGGCGGTAGATGACCCATGATTCAAATCCATATAAGAGAGTAGACAGCACTATGGCTCTGTAAACACTGATCTTTGTACTTTTCTTCAGGTGTTTATTTCGCCAAACTCTTTTATGAAGCTTTCCAAAGGCACTATATGCCTTTGCTAACCTGTTGTCTATTTCTCCTGCCATCTCAAGTAGTACACAAAACGTCCTAAATATCCTCATGCACTCTTACAAAAATTCTCTTAAGTTTCCCAGTTTATCATCAGCAGTCACAATGTTCTTATTTTTCAGTTCCCACTATCCATTGAAGACATCAGAGTATCTAAATTTGCTGGCACAGAATTATTAGTCATTTTAAATCTGCTTTTTCCTGCCAGTGCCAATTGTCCATTTCTTAATATTCTGGTACTAGAAATACACCAACCACCATATCAGGGCTCTCAAATCATTCCACCCTACATCAGTAGGATGATACAAACCATCTGGAGACAAATGGATCTAACTTTTACTGTGTTTATCTGTTTTTAAATGTACAAGCATGTTTGCCCAGGACTAAACATTACCATGTAAAGTCACAATGCTGCACAGATATTTAACGAAAAGCAAGAAGGGTGAAATTGAAATTGGAAACTGAAGTTAGTGTAAAGGTTACATTTGGAGTGCTACTGGTAAGATTTTTTTGAGGAAGGAAACATAAGAATTGTGAAAGAATACAAGTTCTTCAAAAATAAAAATCAAACCATACTTTTCCATTTAAAATTGTTGGGTATACAGAACTATGACTGTGTCAAATTCCAGCCCCGGAGCTACTGGCTCATGAGATTGGCTACGAGTTTTACTTTAATATGTAAAGACAGCTCTTTAATAGCTCAAGATAGTATCAAGAAAATAAGTCACAGGCTTGTTTCCAAGGAATTTCTTTATTTATTTAGGGGAGCAAATAAGGGGACTTTGCCAAAATTCAAAAGGACACCACACAAGCTTAACAAAAACATTCCACCACAATACTGTCTCAGCATATACTATTAATCCACAACACTTAAGTCAAAATCTCGTAAACCAACAACACTTAAGATCCAATAAACCAACAACACTTAAGGCAAAACCCAACCAATTCCACAACGCTTAAAGCAAGATCCAATCCCTCCAGCTCCAAACCACCCCCAACATCAGGAAAAGAACAAAGAAAGAGAAAAAGAGAGGAGGAGAAAGAGGGAGAGATAGATTGTATAGCTACCATCGAAGCCTCACAGAAGACCAGCCTGCACAAGTTGAAGTGGTAGGCCCACAGCACAAGGCAAACATGACTGTGGTTTTTTTTTTATTTGCTCTGGTCCCCATGGCCAACTCCTCCAGTCAGGGTCTCTGACCTACCAGCCACTCTGGGGGTTCCAGGCCAGGGTGAGGGGCAGTGTCCTCACTGTCCCTGGCAATCTGAGCTGGGTTAGAAGCTGCAGGAGTTGTGGTGTGTGTTATAGTTTTGCCAGGCTGCTTGTGACTGACAGCTACTCCAGGGCTTCCCTACGTGGGCTCCAGGGACCTGCCACGAGGGACAAAACACCACTCCACCTCCCTGAGGTTTGACCCATCCCTTTCCCCCTCCACACACACACACACACGGGCACACACACCCACACTACCCACAGACCTCCATACCAGTGTAATGAATTACCTGTACAAATGACTTCAGAGGGGCATCACCTTTTTCAGATAATCTAGACAAAGGTCTGGAATTTATTACAGAATTATCTGTACATAAACAGATTCCCACACAAACAAAGCTGATCTGTAGATTTACAGTGTAAGCAGATAATTCCACTTGATTAATTAGATTCACATGAGAGGGAAGTTACGAGACAAACTTACTTTGCTAAATATTCAATTACCATTTTTATAGACTCACATTGCCTTTTCAGTCAAGTTCCACAAATCTACAGGTTTTCAAAGTTAAATCCTCACCAAGGGCAAAAACCAACAGCAACTTATGAAAGACTGGCAGGAGAGCTGAATGATAATATGGCAAACCTGTGCAAGTAATAACTCTGTGGAGTAGAACAAGGAGCATCACACACTTCCACCACTACACCAGATTCTACACAGTCATCACTCTAAACACTACGCCCACTGACACTCACCCCATGATTATCTTCGTAGATTATATTCCTCCTGAGCATCCTGAATATTTGATTTATTTGCACTATTAATTTATCCACCCATCTGTGATCCCTTAGATATTTAATTGATTGTCTTTAATTGATCTATCCATCTGTGATGTCTTAGTCATTTAATTGATTGTTTTTATTGATCTAAACACCTTGCAGCTTTGTTGTCACTTAGACAGATCAAAAGTCACTGGCTGATATTATTTATGTCTCTTAATTCTTAGTATATATTTATGCACTGTCATCTTCTGAGGGAGATGGGGGAATGGAAGAAAACAAACACCTGAAGTTTCATCATGTTCTGACCCGTCATGGCCAGATGCTGGATGGCAGAGACCCCACTGATTTCAGTGATACTTTTCCCAGCTTTTTGGGCATCAGGACACTCATTCTCTTCCTGGAATTCAGGCTTTATTCAAACAAAAAATGAACAATAAAATAAAATTAAAATAAAAGAATTATGTATAACAACAAGATTTTCAGAATGCCGGCAAGGTGATAAATCTCTTACTTATCTTGATCTGCAATACAAGTTATTTCCATATGGAAGATCTCTTTTAAGAAAACTTCAGCCCAGCAGTCAAGTACTGCTGACAAAGAAACTGTCATTACTGATTTTAGCTCTCACACAACAGGGGCACCACTACCAATAGCAGATGTGGTAAAAGTATTCTGAATAATGAATGGCATAATGGGTATCTTTTTCACTTAAGCCTTTGGGCACAGAATTAAAGGCATAGGAGATAATACCTGATATAACAAATTATATGTAAAAGTGTAATTTTATGTAAAATTATGTAAAATATATGTAAAATATATGAGAATTTTGTTCTGTTTGGGACACTTAGATATAATCTATAAAATGTGACAGCTCTGGTGAAGGTAGACAAGAAATTAGTAGGACTTAGAAAAGCAATTGATGGTTTCCTTTAGTAAGAAAGTATTTGATGTACTTTTCACAGTATTCTGAACATCTCTGTCTATTGCCCAATTATAGCAATTCCTAATCCAGAAGTTAGTAAAGCAATAGAGAGAGAAGGAATTAAGTATTAGCAAACTTTCACCTGCTCTGGTCTATGCTTAGAGCCTCAAATCAGTAGGAATTGCAAGTAAACAAATAGAGCAAGGAGACAAGCAGTGCAGAAAACAGAGAGAGGAGAAACTGAAATAAGTTCACGGAGATAGAAAGTAAGCCCCAAAGCAAAAACAAAAAACACAGGAGAGAAGGTAAAGTAGTGGGTGCAGACTTAAGGCTAAGGTGAGTTAGTAAAAGTGTAGTGTAGATCTCAAAAGTAAGGAAAATTTTTAAAAAAAAAAGAAAATCTATAATGAGAGTAGCAAAATAGAACAGATCACAACACATATAAGAATTACTATCTTGCATCTGACTCTTGATTCACAAATTCTGTAGCACAACTCTGACGCTGACCTGTAAAGGTCCAAAAACTAAAACAATTCCAATTTTGGGGTAGAAACTGGAATCTTTATTGAACACGCAAAACCCTATTTAAGCGTGTCAGGGTCAGAACATGCTAATGAGGAGGCTGGGTTATGCCAACTAGGGGACTACCCAATTCCAGTAACAAGGATTATATATGGGGGGGAAATGGTTAACACTTCCTGTATCCAGGATTACATGTGGGGGGAAGAGGATTAATATTTCCAGCAATCAGGATTACACTGGCGGAAGGATAGTTAACATTTCCCAAAACAAGGATTACAAGGGAGGGGAGAAAACAAAGGGGCTTCTGCATGGACCGATAGCATCATCAGAAAGTCTTTCTATATCCTGCTGCAGGAGATAGGACAATCCACATGGCTGAATATCAGTGGGTCTTGTCTGGTCCTTAGATGATGGAATTTCCCTCAGCCCCTGTTGTCCACGGCCTGCTACATAATCCTAGGAGTTCCTTTTTCTGCTGATATCTGAGTTTTTGGATTGCTACACTGACCAGCATTGAAAACCTCACTGGAAGGAGGAAAGCTAGAGTAGGGAAAAAAGAAGTTCTTAGCTTCCTAGCTTCTAGCTGTGCCTGAAAACTCTGTATCTTAGGTAAAAGTCTTTTCTTTTTTCACATTTACCATTACTGTCCTGGCAGGTATCCTGCATTCCACAGACTAATCACGTACTGTTTGACAAAATAATCCTTCCTTTGACTTTGATTCTTTGTGTGTTTGTCAATATTTTTTAACTAGAAAATCTGCAGCTAAAACTTTCTAATCTACCTATTTCAGAACACTTGCTTTTCCTATTTTTCTCTCTGTGTTTTTATTTTTCTCTTTGTACTGGTACATAACCAGACTGATATGGGTTTATCTTGACCACACAAATGTACCACAACCACAAACATTCAAAGCAGAAAGTGTGCTTTCTGACAGTGCTCTAACAAGTGCATAACAATATACATATTTAAGAACATTTCATAAACGAATTAAAAAGGAAAATAAGATCAAAACCCTAAGAAAATGAGGTGCTTCATACTACAGAGTCTTCTCTATAAGAAGATAGAAGAAAGAATCTACCCGATCAGTGTTAGTATTATTAACATCATATATTTTCTCCCTGAGAAAATAATGAAATAAAATTAATAAAAAATAATTCATTCAATAGATAAAACAGACATCTGTCTATACTTTCTGTCCTGGATCTCTGCAGTCATAAATTGAATAAGCAGTATAATATACCTACTTCCATGCATTTCATCCTTTAATAAGCTCTGTTAAAATTCCTTCCTGTATTTGGAGCACTGTTTTTCTTCGTGGGACTCCATTTTTGACTTGGTTGTCATGGGACATTCCTACAAAGACACACAGGAATAAATGGTGGCAGACTGGAAAACATGTCCAAAGCAGCTCAAGAGATTTACTTTAGTTTTAATCTATCCTAAAAGCATGAATCAAACTAGTTGGCTTCTTCATAATTCCACTGAAGGTAAATCTCCCTGCAAGCATCTGGCTGCCACGGCTGCCTTGAACATTCCCCTTGCTACTGGCAGTGGAATTTCTTTGCTACACATCCAGCACTGTAGCACTTCATGCGATTCACTCTTGCAAAGATATACTGAATTGTTGAGAAAAAAACTGCTCCTCAAGTGCCTAGTGGGCATGATCCCACAGTGCTTCAAGACCCACCTGCACACCCGAGTTTAGTCATTATGGGTCTGCCACCAAAGTGGTCTTCAAGAATATCAGCCTGTGGACCACTGCTACCAAGAAAGTGGCCGTTATGACCAAAAACATCTGCCTGGTACACTAAGTACACTAAAGCTACGTTCACACCAGGATGTCCTAAACTGACGTATAGGACTGAGTCCGTTTTCTCTAGGTCCTGAATCCCTTCTCAAGGTTCCCTGGCTCGGGCTTGATTTAAGCTTGGCAGTTCTGATTTGGATGTGAATACAAGCTCATACTCACACTCAACAGACACTAGCTTATTACAGTTACTGGTATTGACAGTTCACTGTTCACTGCATTCACAGTGATGCAACATCTGACATGTAGCAGTCCTGGATGTGACTCCTGATCACTGAAAAACACATTTTCATCTGTTACTGGTTTGTTAATAATTCCAGTACCTCTCTCTTGCCAATGTTCATAGAAAATAAATAAACCAAACTCACAAACATGTATATTTGTCATCTGTCTTTCTTGGTTGCATCATTTTCCCTCAGACAGAGAAATAAAAAACAACTTTGGAACATAGACATTTGTTTACATCTATCTCATACAGCTTTAGTCTCGGTTTTCTCATGCACATTGTCCTCTGCCTCTCAATTTCTACATTTCATCTCCATTTTAAACACTATGAAATGTTATTTGGTGGTGAATCAGAGCTCATTATTTTAATTACAAATAGGTGGGACTACTGGAAAAAAATACTATAATGACTATTGGAAAAAAACACTTTTAAGAACAGGAAGAGGTTTAGCGCAGTTACATTGCTACCAACTTAATATCTAATCTCTACTATAGGAAAAGTTAAATTTGAAAGAAAGCTCATGAGAAGGCCAGCACTTGAGACGTCAGTGTTTTCAGGGAAGAATGATCTTGGAGACAGACAGCAAAGTAAACAGCTCTGTTGACTTAACCAACCCTCTGCACTCTGCCTGTTGTCTTCAGGGACAATTTATCAAACTCATATAAGCTTCATCTGTTTTTTCCTTCAGGGAGAAGATCAAGTTTAGTGGTAATTAAATCCTCAACAAAGCTTTAAATTGTCTTTGTTACAAATAAAATGGTGATTTTGTCCTTCATTCTTATTCAGCAGACCTACCTGCTGAGCTTAAATCCACATATCCCCAAAGCAATCTTTTCTCATTTTATGTGATCAGTCAAATTTCTTGATGTGACTTCAATTTCTATAAGGAAACACAATGATGTATTTAAATATGTTTTTGAGTAAAAATACCTAAACCTGGATTTTCTTATAACACTCCAATTTTCATAGCTATTGCCTAGAAACTAAATTTCAGCTAAGAAACTAATGATATATAAATTGCAAAATAAGAAATAATAATTTTAGAAAATTCCTCTTTAGAGAAATTTGATTTAAATTCGCCATCCATCTCTAATGGAAATTGGATTTCTATTTTCTTTAATTTTACTCCACTTATTCCATAACGTACACATCCCAGGCAGGTTTGATATAAATCTTTATCCTTTTTTTAGTCCCTCACCTCTGCCTACGTTCTGACTTAGGCTGTCGAGCTGTTCAAGCCACATACTTTATTAGTCTCTATTTCAAATAATACAGTTTCTTCTTTTTCTTGCCCCTCAGGCTTTGTAAGACGAAAGCAGGAGTGAATATTACTTTAAAGAAGGGAAATAATTTACATTTGAAGCCATGTAGTGAAAATGTTACAGTGGAAGCCTTGGACTGATTAGCCTGTTTCAAAGCTTTTCTGTGACTTTGATTGATTGGATTTGCCCATGGCACTCCTAGTCGTAATGATACTGTGATTATTTAAGCAGCAAGTAACTTATGGATAGACTGAACATGTTAACTTCGAATTTCCCAGCTTTCATCACTTTGCATTTTCAATAGTTTGTATTCAAGAACAGTGCAATATACATTGTGTGGTAGTGTGGTATTTACTGCAGCTGTCATTCCCTTACTCTCCTTGTTTGAATTTTGCTGCTTACTTTTGTGGAAACGTGCAAGGTCTTTCCATGCTGGGTATGTGATAGGCATGCCAAGACCATTATACTGGTACTAGCACTCTCTAGAGTAGACAGGCCTCTGTGTCTCCCTTCCCCAGAAAAAATTATCAGGCAGCAGACAGCTATGGCTACTCGTGAGGAAATGGGATAAGGAGAGATCTCGCAGTCTCCGAATAAACAGTTGAACAGTCTGTGGGACTTGTCACAGCTTTACTATGCAGTGTCTTGTCATTTTATAATGTTGCACAAGTCACTCACAGTAGCAGAGTATTTCCCCTCTTCAAACAGCACCTCTTGTACTTCCATATGACATGTTCTTTGCTGCTTCTGGGGGATCCATTGGGTGAACAGAAGGGCAGGAAGCAGTATGCTCCTTTTCTTTGGGGAAACTGCCTCACAGCCCAGTGCATTTATTTTGCCCTGGTTATGCACTCTTTCCTTTTGCTTGCAAGTTCTTATGATCTTAGTCATCCCAGTTCCTTCACATCATTAGGGGAAAGTAACCTTTTACTTCTGTGATACTGTGCTGGTTTTATTTCTATTTGTAGCACTCCTTTTATAGCTGTCTTCACTTGCATCCCACACACAGACATCTCCTCTCTTGTATTCAATGTGCAAATAATAATTTCCTGTCACGCATTTCCTATATGAATGTGGGTTTTTTTCAGGTTAAAAAAAAAAAGCTACATAAATATCTTCAACTTTATTTCAAAAATCTAAAGGACAAAGTTATTTTTAATTATGCCTGAAAATTGCATTATAGTTGTGACTGAGGGCAGTTGACGTGAATTTTTATATGTTTGAAGAAGAGCATGAGGAATGTAAATGAATATTTTTCTGAGACCGTAAGATTTTAAGCACAACTTTTACACTTGTTTTTTCTACCCCTTGCCTTTAAAATACTCACAACAGACTTGTTTCTGGAGATGTCTTTTAGAGTTTTCTGCTCGCTTTGGTTTCAGAAAGAGGCAGAACCATTTACAGCTGCCATACTATAAAGATACTAGTTTTTTATTTTAGTTTTCTGCTTTGTATTTTGTCTGCCATTACAGGAGTTTATGGCAATTTAACTGGATAGAAGAGATGCTATCACACTGTGAGGATATATAATGTCCAAAGTAATTTAATATCAGAGGCTACAGAGACGAGTTGTTAAAGCACCATGGGACATGAACTGCATTGCAGGAAAAATATATTTTAAGAAGTAGATCTTGGTAAGGAATTTGGCTTACATTCATCTTCCTAAAATTCAGATTTAAATTTATATTACCAGTTCAGCAGCTCTCTGGCTACAACTGAGATGCACAAAACAAAGATTAAATTTCTTACAAGGATACTTTCGGGTTTGGTTTACTCTTCGAAATAACAGAAAATACTGGAATGTAAAAGTTAGGAGGATACTCAGAGTCATAGGAAACTATTAAGGAAAATGATAAAATACAAAATCATTTAAATGATGAAAAAGAAGAACAAGATCTTTTCATGGGAAAAATCCCCTTTCTGACTTTTTTCTAACCATATAAAACAAATGGAGATATCTTACCCAGGCTATGTACATCACTAACAAAAAAAAAATGAAAAGTGTAGGGAATTTTTTTAGTATAACTTGTAAACTTCTTTATGCATCATCTGCTCTTAATGGCAGAACTCTTTTCTGTTTTATCCTGGAACTGACTGTTCCAGAAGCAGGTGTATGATATTCAATATTGCAAACCAAGTAAAAAATAAACTAATGGCTGTGATAGGCCAGTCTTTTACTCTCCCGTCTCAAAGTTAAAGAAGAAGCAAAGAGGGCTTTACATATGCTTATGGGAGATAAGCATCAAAACCACATGAATGATATCATACTAAAACATGTCTTATATGTGTGGAAAAAAAAAGCCTGGATTATTTAAAGTGAAACTCACCAAACACAAATTTGGAAGTTTGTGCTAAAGAAAAAGGAGTCAGCATTTGATATTTCAAACAGTAAAGCATTTTCCACAGAGGTTTCATGAGAAATCTTAGTGAGTTAACTGTTTTGTAGAATATGTTTAGCAGATACAATTCCAGAATTACAATTCTTCATTTTACATCAACAGCAGCTGATTACACGTCATTAGCTTTAAATACAGATGTGAAGACTTTCTTGATGTCTAGTTTCGTGAAACAAAGTCATGATGATTCTTAACTCCAAAGTGAAACTTCAAATATATATTATGAGAGTACTCAGTTCCTCCAGAGCCAATGTCTTTGCCATGTGCACATTATTCAAGTTCATTCTTTGTAAATCAGCATCTTAAGGAGAGCTCTTTATGTGGCTATTTAAAACTAGATCCTAGGTTACAGACAGTGGGACAATTTCCCTTGATTTCCATGAAAGAAGTACTAAGCACCATTTGAAAGCAAAGTTTTAGAGAGTGTTAAAAAGCAGAATTAGTAATAATGGAAGATACAGGAGAATTAACACCATAAATTCTAATACCTCCATCATAATCACAGTTGGTTATCTAAATGTGTAATAAAAACATATTAAAAATATATGTTTTGTGTTATATTTTTGAAAAATATTTTTGAAAATATTTTTGTTGCCAGATTAATGTGTTCTTCTAGTCTGTGAAACAAGTGTTTCTTCTGTATGTCTAATATAGCAAGATATTTAAAAATCTACAGTTTCATATACATTCATAGATCTACTTGACTGATTAACAAAACAAGTATGTTACACTATGTATTTTAGCTCCAAAACAGCAGGTCTAGTATTTTAATATGAAGTTGTTCCTCAGCCACAGACGTGTACATCAGGTTTCATTCATAAATTCATTAAAATTACTGACTTAGGAGCCCTCTCAGAAAAATTAAGAAATGAAGACTGAAAAAACAGATTGGAAGGACAAGTCAAATCTGCCTCTGCTGCTGGGTTAGCAATAATTGCATTATTAAGTTAGGTAAGTATATTTCAGCATATCAGGAGTACTTGAATTAAGATGTTTCAAATGCACATAATCTTCATGACCATTATTCTCAATGATATGTCCTCAAAATGGCACATTTTTTCTGCAACAGTCTCCTTCAAATAACACTAAAAATTTTCTTATTTTAAAGACACAGTAACTATTTACTTGAACCACTTGAAAGAATCCTATATTTTTGCTGCTGTTTAAAACAACCTTTCACCACTAATAATGTCACAAAGATACTGTCAACTAGACCTGAAAACCAGACCTCCTGCACAGCAGGAGTTCTGCTTGATTATGTAAAATTATTTTTCTTGAAAATAGGAACTACATGAAAGATTCCAGAATTATTTTGTTATCAATTAGAAGTGATGAAACATCTGGTTTGATGTATTAACTGCATTTCTTTAGCAGCAGAATTTTGATTTCTTTTAAGAACCGAAGGAGAAAATTTATAATTCAAAGTTTCAACTCATTGAAAAACCATTGTTCTGTCCAAGTAAAAGTAAATGAGATATGTTACACGAAGTTATAAATGTTTTTACAGGAAAATAAAAAAAATAACAAACAAACAAACAAACAAACAAACAAAAAAAAGACCCACAAGAGTTTGACACTTTTGACAAAAACCATTGAAAAGCAGTCCATTAAAGCTTTAGTATGGGGATGCTGTGGGGAAATTTTAAAACTCAACAACAATAAAACAAAAACAAAGAAAGAAACAAACAAAAAACAAACAACCAAAAACCCAGCAAAATCCCCAAACAAACAAAAAGCCCCAAACCAACCAACCAACCAAAACCAAAACCCCACAACACAAAAAAAACAACCCCACACAACATGAACCAAAACCCACAAGCTCTGCTTGCGCTAAAATATATGAGTGTACTTTCTGAAGTAAAGCATACAAAGTAAGCTTGTATATATTTGGTACAAAGAGAACCTAAACTGAATAGCTCAGGCAGACTCACCTTCCTAGAGTACTTAAAAAATAGAGAAAATACTGTTCATATGAGCAAACATTTCAAATATAGGTAGTCATTACACGTTTTAAGAGACATCATTGGCTATTTCAGAATGCAACCAGAAAGAATTTAACTACATTATTGAGAAAAATATCTATTTGCATGTAGACTTCCTGAATGTTTTCTTATGGTAGAAATCTGAGCAAGTTGCAAGTGATTCTGAAACATCCCGTATTTATTTATTTATTTTGGTGCTAAAAGCAGTAATTACACAACTATCATTTTCTTCCAACAACTGTGAAAAGAATGCTAGATAATTTAAGAAGCTATTTTGTTTTCATTTCCACTCTAGAGTTGCTTCTAATCTTTCACTGTTAGCTATCTCCTCTGCACCTGGTAAACTTGATAAGATGCACTGTTGAGCAGGCAGCTAAGTACATGCTGTAATAAAATGGAGTAAAAGTACATTAAAATTTCAAAGATATTTATCTTATATGTACCTTTAAAAGTAAATCCATAGCCACTCCCTTAGGTACTTATTTGATTTAACATTATATTTGAGTACATTCTTAAATTGTACCACTAGAATTGCAACAATTCTTTTTGTCCACAAAGCAGGTTTTGATGCCTGAAAAATTAGGTAAAACTGAAATAATCCCAGAATTAACTGAATCAGAATTTCATCCATAGGATTTATTACAAATTGGAAAAACATTTATAAATCCCTTGTCATGGTTGTTGCTTTAGAGCAGATGACAAGGGATGTAAAGAATAAGAATAACACCTTTACATCTTTTTCACTATTGAATTTATGTTTTAAATTATGAATTCTAATTAATTTTTTAAGGCTATGAAAATAATGTGTAATCTTACTTCTCATAAATTTTATTCAACTTTTTAAAGCTCTACAAATTCAGTATTTGATGTTCACGACACATGGCAAGTTAAATCTGACTGTAGCATTTCACTTTATAAAGCTATGTATCAACCAGAGCTATATTTAAAGCTCAGGAATCTGGCTTCGAGTTTGTTATAGTCAGGAAGTAAGGACTCATCTTTTGCACACATTAAAGGGACACATCCTACAAAATCTGAAGCCAGTGTTAGAAGTTGTGATCCAAAGATATCTAGTTACCTTAGTTTTCTGGTTGCTCTAGAACTCACTGACAGGCCTGGCCTCAGGGCTAATTCAAAGATTGAACTGAGACTGAAAAAACAACAAAAATAGGGGACTTAGGCACTGCAAATCAGGCACAGCTTTCAAAAACTTTTAAAATAAAAATGCTGCAGGTTTCATAACCTTTTTACCTTCTATTTTGAATTGTCTTAAAGGAAAAAACCACGCATAAATTTAAAAAGTACAGCTTAAGTAATGGTTTGGGAACATATGAAGAGACATCTGAGTTGTACTTTTTACTTCAAGAGCACAACAAAAAGATGTGTTAAGGGTTCTCATATGTATCTTTTCTGGGAATCATTCCAGGGAGTAACTATCTTCCTGGGTTTGTCTCTGCCTTTGGACAAGAGAGGGTGAACAAGGAAACAAAGGAGTCTGGAGTAAGGAATTGTGCATCTTCAGCAAGTTATATCCCCAGCTCAAAGTCTACCTGTGAGGTTATGTACCAAACATCAGGGAGAAAGCAATAGATGGGGGACTAAAAAAGATGTATGGCCTAATGCCTGAGTTCAACAAGTGGGATATGTAACAATTCAACACTCAATATGTTTACCAATAGAATCCATCCAAAGTTCCTCATTCTAAATTCTTCCTAGTTGCACTGAGTGTGGATGGGGCACATGTCAGATCCAAGCCTAGAGTCACTTGCCTAGTTTCCAGCTGAACTGGCAATGTACACTGGAAGCAAAAATGCACTGAGCCTTCCTGGTAAGATCCTTGCAAGGTAAACCATTAGAGCCCCATCATGATACTGACTCAAACCATGTTTTGGTATGAAGAAAAAGAAAGGAAAAAGGGAAACAAATAAATATAATAAATAAATAAAACACAAAAAAAACACAACCAAGAAAAACTCCAACAGTTCTTGGCTGTTTACTTTACTAAAAATGTTGCAGCCCATGATAAGGGTAAGAAATCATCTGGGATAAATAACTGATAAAACATACATGAGAGCAAAAGCCATTGGGAACTGTGATCACTTGGAAGTGGAAGTACCAAAATAGTCAGATGGATGACTCAAGAGTTGAAAAGGGAAAGAGGTCCACTCAGTAAGGAGCTTTACTGTAAAAAATTAAAGTCTGCTTTATGTCTGAATCCCATCCTCAGGATCCCAATGAAAATACACACCCAAAGATCCATACTTTAAACAGGAACTTCATACACCGGTAACAAACAGAGGCACACTATATATTAAATGTTCATGTAGAGGAATAAGATTGAGCAGGAGTTCAACCTCATCTCAACATCATCTCAGTTCCAGTAGAGAGAGCAGAAAGACTGCAACAAACAGAAAGTATATCCATATGCAGAAGGCAAGAACAAAATGGTAAGGTCTTTGACAGTCAATAAATAAAGTTTTCTTTCTTTATCATTCTACTTTGTTTGTTTTCTGAATTGTAGCTACTCTGTACAGTGGCCTGTGCAATGTACCAACATAAATTTAAAAAGCCTTTACTCCCTTCACACCATCAGGAGCCAAGGCAGTGGAACAACACTTGGAGGAGGACTTGCTGTCAATGGGACATACAGGTAACTCTGGATGAGTCCAGATGACTCTCAAAACTGCAGGAAGGGGAAGGAAGGTCTGAGCTCAAAGTAGACTGAAGAACTAATTTTATGAGACAAGGGGATTAGCACAGAAAGAGCAGCTGTTGCAGGTGGAATTACTTGTAACTGAAATGGAGGCATGCTTGCTGACCTTGTGCTGAAGGTCAGCCACATGCACCTTAAGTGCTAGGTAGTTGTAAAAGCACCAACTTAATGGATCCTGCCAGCAGCCTTGAACAAACCAGGCTCAGGTGTGCCTTGACCGTGTTAAAATGTATTTATTCCATTGACAAGCACAGACAACTTTTGTGTTTTCCTGTTGTAGGTCATATTTTTTAGACCACCCCAAATTTGTATAGTCAAGATGCCTTTAATCATTAGGGGAAGGAGGGAGGAAAGAATGAAAGGAGTAAGAGGAAATTAAACCAACACTAAGCAAAACCATTTCCTGATTCATGGGCATGTATACAGTTTTAAATGTCTCATGTGCATTTTTATGGAACAGTTGTTCAATTGTTTGATTGTTTGTTTTCTTGACAGGGTGCATGAGGAAGGCACAAAGTGCATTGAAGTTTAGGGGATCTTTACTATTTAACTCAATCTATAGGAATGCATACATATCTTGATATTTATTATGCTTTACATAAACTACCACAAAGACTTTGCCTGCCAATGTAGTAAATGTCCATGGTTTTGTGTTTTTGTTTTGTTTTGCTTTGTTTTAGTCTTCCTCCTACCTGATGGAAACAAATATTTATTTATTTTTGTATGAGTAATTTAGTTGGGATGTTGACTGAGAGGCATTCTTGAGAAACCGCTTTTCAACGCAAATGCTCAATTATATGATTGAGCGTCACATGATTACATGATACAATTTAATAATCTTACTCTTTTGAAACTTTCTATGCATACTCCATCTATATGTATAATGAGTTCTGTAAACTTCTAATACTTCTATCAAACAACACAAGCTCCCCAAAAATATTTAACATAGTAAACCAAAATTAAATCCCTGCAGAACTCCTGTTTTCCTGTATAATAGTAATTTATTCTAGGTTAACTTGGGAGGGGAATGAGGAAAGAAGTTGAAATAATTTGTGCTTAAAAAAAAAAGGTGAAACAGGAAAAGAATTCTTTGTTGCTCTTGTATTCAGGAAATATGCTCTTATATCACTGTCTTTAATGCGTTAATCCTCTGTAGGCTGCTAAATATTACACAGAGGATTTTGAGCGGGGCTGGGGGCAGTTTTGGTGTTGGAGTCTTTTTAGTAGTTGTTATTGAATTGTTAGCTGATGGTGTGCTCAATCACATCATGGACGTGCAAGCTGATTTTTCATCAACCAGCCATTAAAAAAATCCTCTTGCATGAATAGACCTGTACCAATGATTTCAGTCTGTAATAAAACATCTCTCGATTTTTTCACAACCTTGGGTGTAGAAAAGTGTCGTTTCCAAGGGAAAATAATGTTTTACTACGTGTATTTAATGCATTTTCCAATGTGTATATTCATAATCATTCAATTCAGGACGGTCACCTTTGTCTTTAACTCATAATATGAAAGCAAGAGTCTCACAGCAAAATCTCTCACTATATTAAAAAAAGCCCACATATCTTTATTCTGTTTGTTTTGAAAATCTAACTATATTAAGACTAAGCAGGTAGGCACATCATTTTGATATTCAATATTTCCATTAAAATGCAAAAAAATCTGGGATAAAATTACACTAACAAAATGACAAGCTAAAATATGTACTGTTACATTGCAAAGCCTGTCATATCTGGCAAAGGGGTCTTGGCATCCATTCTGCTTTCTTCTGCATTTCTCATCCCATCATCAATGAAGCTTACAACAGCCACTGAAATCACAGAGTAGAAGCATTTGTAAATCTGAATTCATACGTAAACTGCATCCAAAATATTTACAAACTGAAAAATACACATAAAACCTGTACATATATACTTTGGTACCAGCTGAACCTGTGACAGATACTTGAGAAATTGTATTAGTGATTTAACATTTTGATATCAAACTGGTGGTAGAAACTTATTTTTAGACAAAGGAGAAATGTCTCTGTGGTCTGGAAAGGAATGGAGTCTGACCACACATTAAAAATCACGACTTTACTGAGGCAGTAGAAAAGATGAGCAACAATGCACACATGTGGCAACTCACCCAGTCACTGGTAGCGAGCATAACCCCTTAAGAGATGCCATGGCTCCAGTGGACTGCTAGGAACGTGTGGCGTCCAAGTCATCTGGAAGCAACAGCCAATCATGCAGGTACCTTTAAATGCAGGTAAGAGTTGATTTGCCCCTTGTGTCCTTCCATGGTGATGGACTTGGAGAGAAGTGTATCAATTATGTGTGGGACATCCTGCCTATGGTGCTGGTGTCAGGGAGGGGCAGGCTGTTGGAAGTCTGTCTGTACTGCCAACACTGGTCAAGGGGCAGGGTATGAGAAGGAAGGGGTTCAGCTTCTCAATTCAGTATTTCCACAACTAGTAAATAGAAATTTTTCAAAAAGTAAATGCTGAAACCACTAAATACATGAAAGAAATGCTACACTACCCCAGCACACAGTATGAAGTGGTAATTTCTGAACTGTCAGAGTGGTTTTATGGTATACATGGTGTTACAGGCATGCATAGAAATGATATAGACTTCAGTGTATATCCTGTATTGAACTCTGACAGGCAAAATTCATTGGTTCTAAATCTGCTAATAACCAGGATCTTAATGTCCACTGTGTAGTAAAAAAATTTTACTCACCATCCATCACTTCTGTGCACCTTCTTTTGCCATGTCCTTTATTAAATTATGCAATCTATTTATTCATCTTTTTAGAAGTCTTTTTGTAATAATTGAAATTCCTTCTAGCTTTCATCTTTTCCAGTCAGTATCTGGGGTTCAGTCTGCCTTTTCTGACAAATGCTGTTGAAAAGATAATTGAGAATACAACACGGGAAAACCTCAGGCTTCTTGGATGAGCCTCAGATGTTTAAGAGCAAATCCTGGCAAAAGTAAAGAAAACAACCCAGATGACTGTTGATCTTTGGCCAGGACAGCTATATTGAAGCTTCCATATCTTGGCAATGGAACTTGATCTTTGGTAACATTTAGCTATAAAGTTCTGTTGACACCACTGTGAGACCTGGAAAAATGCCACACACAAATTCATATAGTTATTTTCTCTCAAGTCAAAATTTTAGGACAGTACTAGTCAACCTCCTTCTAACACAAGTAAATTGGACTGGAGGTTCCCACACGGTTCAATCCTCTAACTTATTCTGTTCCAACCTATTTTCGTCAATAGCTGTAGATCTGAGGAAATCATTAGGTTGTCCATATTTTTATTTGACTCATACAGTAGTTTCTTTGGTCAGGTTCTTTTCAGTCTTGCAGAGGTTAAGGCCTGGATGCTACCCAGTTGTCTGAAATTCAACCCAGATAGAGCATCTAATGTAATAAGTAGTGGAGTGAAACACTTTAACTGGCCGTGTACTAAGCTTCTCAATCAGACCAGAGTGTCCCACCAGAGCCCCTTCAGGGCCAAAGTATCCCAGTGCTATGCAAGAGGCCTTGCAGAAACCGTACCTTCCACATTACTGCTTTGACTTTGTGATCCATTCATCCCTTCTTTTTAATACCTGGCTTCCTTCAACTCCTGGGAGTCCTCCAGCTGCCTACAATGAGGATTGTATCTGGGTCTGTCCAAAGAGCCCCTTCTGATTTAGCTGGTACCTCCTGCATGAGTTTGCGGAGAGAGACAATGTTTTACCTGGGCTCTGCAACGTTTGCAGTGTACCAAGGCATGCACGTGAAGATTAAATTGCTAACCACACTCTAAAAACCAAAGTTACCCTAAAAACAAATTCTAGGCTTGACTTCCTGTCCCGCTGGAGGAGGAAAAAGTCATCAGCGTGGTAAAAGCCAGGTCATCTCTGGAACTGACTTGAGACAGAAACATACCTATGACTGTGTCTAAACCTAGATAGAGTTCCAAATTACTTCTCTGTGCTCTGGCTTTCTGCTGCTGATGAGCTGTAATACCCAAGACATTTAGCCAATACTTCTTTCAGTGTTCTCTTTTGCTTACAGCTTTATACCCAGAAGAGTGTATGGTATCTTGACTTTTCATTTTAAAGTACTGCTGGCATAATTTCAGACATATAAAAGTACATCTAACTACCACATATAATAAATACTGCATTTGTCTTTACATATATTATTTTTCAGACATTTTAAGACAACTTATAAAAAAGTTGGATTACAATAGTTACTGCACCAAGTTATGAAGGTATTTTTAACCTTTTTTTTTTTTTTAAAAAAAGGGAAATTCCTCTGCTTTCACTTTTTTAACAGTATTGTTCCTTTTTCTACATTATCTACATCATGCAGTCAAAGAAGAATTAATTCAGCTCACTAAACATTAGGTATTCAATGTGATTTGAGATGTTGTAAGGTATTGAAACATCTACATGAGACTGGCAGTATGACTGAAGTCTTCTGAGAGATGTATTTGCTTCTTGAAGGCTGAAGGACAGAATCACTACTATGACATTGAAAACATGACAAAAATTGAAACAATTCAAAAATTAGGCAAATGGAAAACATTTATGCCTTTTGATACTATTTTTTTAAACTTTTAATCATATTATATTTTAAAGTGGAACAGTTAATATGGTGATGTTAATTAATCCCAGTCACTAATGAAAAACTGTTCAGTTTTTAATTTGCATCCTGAAATAAGACTAATCCCTTCTGACAGTTGTTTACATTGTAAACAACATCCAAAGTCTTTAAATACAGTCAATGGAGAGAAATAAAGCACTTATTGAATAAGAATCAGTAGACTGGTTTCAAGCATCTTTTTAGGATGAGAAGAATAAATCTTTATGTCGTACTTTTTCCGTCTTTCCACCTCAAAGTATCCTTTGGCCCTATCAAATAAATAATCAGTGCAGGAACATCTGCTATGGTTGTGCTGAATGTGAATTTGAAATTCTGACAAACCAAAGATATTGAGATATTATTCAATGCTGTCCTTATAATCAGAATAGAAGAACAAGTTTTCTCAAAGGAGAGGAAAAAATCAAAGCAAAAAGATCCAGAGATCAATGCCATGCATGTTTTGGAAATATTAACATGTGACTCTTCCTTCTACCTCCATGTCTTGCAAAATTTCTGACATTGCCTTTTCATGGTACCCTGGTACTCTGCTTTTGCTTTTTTTTTCCTTTAATACAAATTTTGCTTTTCTTTTTTTTTCCTTTAATACAAATTGTTTTTTTAAGAATTCACCAATGGTCTCACCTAAAGGTTTTTTCACAAAATACTTGAAATGGATTTTTTCTGTGTGCTTACTTGGATGAGATCTCTTAGGTGGAAACTGTATATAGTTTTCCCATGTATGTATATCAGCACTGTACCAAAAATATTCTAACAGTCAGGCAATGATGGTTTACAGACTGTTCATCTTTTATGCTACATGAAGGCAGAACTGTTCCAACTTCGTGAAATTATGATTCATCATATCTTCCTGAGGAAAAAAAGAAGTATTGTCATTTTCATTCCAGTCTATGACTGTATTGGCAACAAAATCAAAAACTGAGAGAGACAAACATGCTACTTTTTCTTCTTTCTTCCAGACTGTCAGGAAGAAGAGATCACTGCAGGGCTATCAAGGTTTGTCAGTTTGATTTGCTTGGGTTTGGTGGGGCTTTTCTGTGAGTGTTTTTATTGTTGCTGCTCTTTATTTCGTATTCCTCACATGAAATGGCCCTAAACATCAGAGTACAGCAGAAAAGATTTTCTCCTGTCCTCTGAGGGGACTGGAAATCTAGAGATACTAGCCTTCCTATCTCTGCAGTCTATCTTCTGACATGTGAATTAGAGATCTCTAGAGTCATGTAATATTGTTTCAGTTGTAAATAACAGTTGATTATTATCCTCCTCTGCACAATTAGTCTTCAAAGCAGGATGGATTTGAATAAGCACAAAAGACTGGACAATAGTCTTAACACTGAGACACCCTTTGCTACCAAGTACATATTGGGAGAAGAGGATGCTGACAAAATACTACAGTTGGCAGGAGTTCATAGGGAAGAGCTGCAATGTGCAAAATGTACCTTTTGCTCTTAGTAACTATTTTTGTCTTTTTTTGTTGTTGTTTCTCATACTGTTAAGTACTGCTAAACCTCCCAGCTGTTCTACTACATGATGTACTATGCCAACAAACAATACTGTTGGAAGGCTGTGGTTTTTTAAGCCACCAGCTTCAAATGTGACTGCAGCTCATAGTATGTGGTAAGTGCAGTGAGGTTCCTGGAAGCACCAAAGGAGATTAGCTGCTGCCTCCTTCTTCAACACATTAGTCAAAAGTAATCTTGCAAATATTCCAGTCAGGTTAACATCTGGCTTCTGCTCTTGTGGATGGAGCACTGGTGATAGTGTTTCACTTGGTAAGCTCGACAGTGCTTGCTGTCAGAGTTTCCTGTTTATTTCTCTCAAAAACCTATTTCATATATCATTTTTCTCTGTAACTAATTTTTATAGCAATAAAATCACCACAAAAGTGAAGAAATCATACCCAGCCTTTAAAACACATCCCTGCAGTAACACAAGTAATATTTCTGAGAACAGAAAGCAAGAAAAGACAGGTATGACTGTAGATAATGGAGGCCCTAACTAGAAAGATGAGACATAGATTCCATCTCTAGCACAGCTTCTCCATTTTCTCTAAAATTAGAAGTGTACAACATTAAGAGTATGACAAAAGTAATTCATGTCATTGACAAAAGTCTTCAAAAGTAATCATGATGCTTCTGCTTTGCCATCACACAAAACTTGATTTCCTTCATGTGCCCTTTGTGAGAGTTTGCTCCAAGAGTCTTTACAAAGCCAACTGCAGCAGGAGTGACAGAATGTGAGATTGGGAGATTCAACTATTCAACAGTATTCCGTGTCTTCTTGGAAAACATTTAATTATTCACAGGGTTTAGTCATATGAACGTTATGATTCTGGAAATCTTAGGAGTGTCTAAATTCAGGATTTCAAGGTATACATGCAGGTGAACATGAGCACAAATTCTTATCTCACTCTATATTCTCTACTTCTCTCTTTTCTACAAGAAAAATGTCTGGGATGGAACCTCTGGTCTTGCTCACAACCTTGGTATGATACAGTTTGGTATCAGAAAGAAGTAATTTTTTTATTGTTCTGTTATCCTCTCACTCCCTCTGATGATGGCACTCAACCCTTCCAGTTAGGAACTCAACTTTAAAAATTAAACTATTCTTTTATCAAGACAATCATTTCAAAGGTGCCAAAATCTATGCACATCCTGTGAACAAAATCTGGCTTCTCTATGTAACTCTGGCCTTCCCTGAACTTATAGGACATCAATCTTCAATTTCTCATGTCTTCACATTATTTAGTCTTATATTGTAACCAAATAGGCCTTAGAGGAGAGACCATTCTGTTACTTAATTGTTCCTGCAAAATGTTTAATTCTCCTTGGTGGGACACAATACATGATAGAACTGAACTTAGGGTCCTATCCTGGCAATCAAATACATGTTAAATTAGTATCCATGAAGAATACTGATAATTCAAAAGATAGAAAAAATTTTGATCTTTGAATCAACACGTATTTCTTTCTTTTCATCACATGGACCTGAAAAATTAAAAGTATTTGCATTAGGTATAAGGGCTTTAAGGAGACAATGTCCTATTTGTCAACTTAATCAAAATACACTGATCAATGTGAAGACTTAAATCACTACACAGAAAATAGATATTAGAACATTTTATAGCATCTGTTATTTTTTTAATTTCCATAAATTATCCACTGACTGTTGCTATATATTTTATGTGCATGTTTAAACCTATGATACTTTAACTTACTTCAGATTGTGTAAAAGCAAATAAGAAAGTATTATAAAATGCCTTGAATTGAGTTCAAATTGGTTGATGGGACATAAAATGATGTTAAATGAAATTTTAGTTTACAGCTAAGTAGATTTTTATTTGGATGTAAACCAAATTGCCTCAGGTTGTTAAAAGTTTGACATCAAAACAAGTGAAGGTGAAAATAGAAAGCAAGTTAGCTGCTTCTGGCATGTGAATTCACAATTTTAGCTTTTGTTTGTACTGTGTTGTACAGGTACAGGTAATATTAGTACAATAAACTTAAGAAAAATATCCTAGATGAGAAATTAAGTTTATGACCACAATAGTAGAGTGACTTCAGGTGCAGTAAAGTATAGGCCTTTTTTAAAGTAAATATATTAACATCTACATAATATTGACAGTATAATCTGAACCCTTGATACTGCTTCTTACACAGTAACTATTGTAGATTTTAGAGTAGAGGAAGAAAACTTATAAATTACTGTTTCAGTTAAGCACCCTATGAGAATAACATTAGGATAAATTTGCAGTTAGTACATAAAACAACACCCTCTAAGATTGCTCTGAAATCATGTCTGCTGAAAATATTTTAAAATATGTTATAGCTAATTTTTCTCTGCTTTGCACATTCAGTGGTGCTTATACCTGCACAAATTAAAAGTGAGAAATAGAGGATAGGGTTATGAAGACCTGGAACTGCAGAAAGAAGGATGACTTTTCTTGTTCTTTGTCAAACAGTGCTTTCCTTCTATCATGTCAGAGGACAAGGAAGGCCACTTCATTGTTAAAAAGGAGCATTTGTGTTCCCATGGAGTACGCTCTAACACTCTCAAGAATAGATTACCATATTCACTACTGAGGAGAGTCCTGTCAAGTAGATACCCTGGACATTCCGCAGTTCTTAAAAAAAAAAAAAAAAAAAAAATTGTGAAAGTTGGGATTTTATTCCAAACTGAAAATTTAGAAATATGAAAATAGTCTGAAAATAATGTTCACTTGCTTTATTGCGGAAGGATCATGGGTCTTGTTAAATTCAACTGGTTTTGGTTGTTAAAAGGTTAGCCAATTGATAGCTTTATAATATTAAAATAGATATTAAGTAAAGCAAATTAAATAAAATTACTACTATCTGTAGCGCACAAAAATACCAGTAGCCTCTTTCTTATAAGACCTCTGAGCAAGTAGACCCTGACGTTCCCTGCATTTCAAAAATATGCTCTAAACTGCACTGAAATGACCCTATCTACCCCAGTGAGACACACTGTACCTCTATCTCCATCTACTCCAGTGGTTTTGAGAGAGGAGGTAGACACAGATGATTGTTATAAATGTATTCCAGAACAATACAGAATCATGTACTCTAAGGAAAAGTTTTATAAGTAGCCTAAATATAGATTACAGATTAAATTGAGAACAAATTCAGGCTGCCTTGGAGGATAATCGAGATGCTAGATATTGAATTTAAGGATCCTTCTTGTTTAAAGCTACTCCCAGGACTGGGCAGGTTTGTTAAAATGTACGAGTAACATGAGTGATGAACAGTCTTTAAAATAAATGAACATATTTCTATTGTATTTAGGAACTGCATTTGGAATGTACTTCCCACACATATTAGAAACTTCAGTTTTTCAGAATGATACTTGAAGAAACTGAAACATTTTTTAACTTAGGAAATTTCTGCAGTGCTGTGTGTGGTCATTTTCTTATTGCAATCTCATTTTCCAAATCTACGTAAAGATTGAAATGGATGCATTTCTGACAACACAAAAGGAAGTGGGTTTTATTAAACTGCAATTTCATTCAGTAGAAGTGTTTTGTTATTGGAACACACATTGTAACCCTTTTTATAACAATTAATATGCAAAAATGATACAATAATTTAAAAAATAATGAAAGTGCATTTCCAAGCTGCAGCAATAATAGTTGCAAATTTTCATATATGTATTGTAATAGCTCTGCTCATGATACTGAAATATGAGTTTTATTGCTCTTTCTTCTACAATAACTCTATATTTTCAGAATTTCATAAACCAGTCATAAAAATTCTTCTTCTGCTTGTTTTGGAGTATGTAGCTCAAATTGAACTAAGGAAAGCAAAGGAAAGAAAAACTTATTAGAACTGATTTGGTAGCCTTTGATACAACAGTTTTCTCTTAACACAATCAATAATCCTCACTGCTGGGGGAATGATTGGATAAAATACTACCAATAAGTGAGTTTGTACAGGATCTGGCCTTGATGTATGGTATAGGTTATAAATATAGTCTATAGTGTCAGATGAATCAGTTTTTTATTTTGGACTTACCGTCTGTAATTTGAGAATGTAGACATTATCTGAATTTAGTCTGTGCTTTCGACCTGAGCAGTTAAAACATATTTCTGAATTTTAAAGAGAAATTCCAAACTGAAAACATTTCCTGATTTACAAAAATTGTATGACAGTCCATTTAGCTGGCAAGTGGAATATCAGCTGTAGGGAGTAACATCTTTGCCCTCAATTGGAAATTATTTACTTTTAGGATTTTTACTTTAAAATTTTGACTAAAATTCTGTTTTATTTCTCTAGATACTTTTACTGCACACGGTGTACTATAAAAGCTTCATTTTTCCTGTGTTTCTTATGGTTATCTTAAATTTGATGCCAAATTCTGCTGAATTTTATCATTTGTTAACCTTAAAAAAAAAAATTGTAATATTTGGCTTGGACCTGGATCTGGAATCTTCAAAATTAAAAGTGTTAAGTACTTTTTTATTACTTTTTTTAAGCTGAAATATTTATCAACCTGGGTATTTTTTTTCTGACCTGATCGTTCTACATTGTTGTTAAGAAATTCACATTAAAGGAAACTCCTATGTGCCTATAGTGAAATGTAAAGGAAAGAGTTCTCATATTCATAGAAAATAGAGAACATAACCATATCCATTCACACAGGTTTCTGTGATTAAATTTACTGCTTTTTCAAATTCAGTTAAATAATTAGTAATAAATAAAAAGAATTAAAAATTTACTGAAAAATTAATTTTTTTTCCTACATTAATACTTTAAGAAGAAATATGTATGTCAAATTCTGAGGTTGAATAACCTCACAATCAGTTACATTTCCAGACTTAATGATTTTTCAGGGAAAAAAAAATTATTTTAATTATAGATTTGAAAGTTTTTTAGAAAAAGTAAAAAATCTTACTGTCCTTAAGTAAAGCCCTTGTTTTTCTATGATAATAAAAAAAATGAAGCAAGCAAATATAAACAGTTTTCAATAGCACAGGATTTAAAATTAGGCTATATTTTTCAACATTTGAGTAGAAGCTGAGATCTAGACAAACCAGTTTGAATACTGTCATAGTTGGCAGCTTTGGATCAATGATTATCATAAGCAAATGTGGTATCACAGAAATGAAAATCCAGTTGAGACTAAAAACAAAGTTGTCTGGCAAAGTACAAATTCCATGCAAAGAAAATTACTGCTGTATTACAAATCAGAAGGTATTTCTAATTAAAAGGGTGTAGCAATTCAGGCTGACATTTATATAACAACAAATCATTCAGTCTTGTCACTACAACATGTACTTAGTCTTTCTTAAGTTTAGTAAGTCCACTGTTGTGCTTTTCAAATTTAAGTGATACAAAAAACCTTCACATTTAGGAACAAATGACCACACGTACACCTTGTCATAGTCATATTGTCAAAATATAGTTGAAAACTTCAGTTTCAAATTTGTATTTTGCTTAATCAGTTCCATTCTGTTCTATTAGCTAAAAGTTGGACTTCAACAATACTTCAAACTGTCGACTTCCTCCATGATTAATGTCATAATCTTGCAGTTCTATTTTCTCCAAAGAGCAGAGAACCAATGCAGGTAGTTTCTACCTTTGGTTTCTGCTCTAAGCTTCACTATACCTAAAATTTTATTATGGTTTTCAAAATAATAGACATACATTGCACAATTAAATTTTATTGAATTATATTAAATTGACATATTTACTGCTCTATATCTTAACAAAAACCCACTTCATGTATTGGTAATAGCTCATCATGATATGGAAGCAGAATTCTAGTGGATAAACCTTCAGAGAACAAGAAGTCATTACACTGTCTATTTTCGAGGACAGTTTCTGATCACCTACTTTATACTCACCATGACAAGTGTTATTTCTCTATTCAAAGTTTCTTATGTGATGGAGCATGGAGTTGGTCTGGTTTCTAGGCCAGTTTTTTATGATCCATATGATGCTTTTTCATAAGCATACTAGATTGCATGCTATAAGACATCAGGGTGTTTGCTCTTGAGACACAGTATGTTACTCTGAAACCTACTGATACTTAGAAGTTTTAATAAAAAAGAATCACTCTGTAAAGCTTTGTAATGTCTGTGATAAGAGAATATTTTACAGTAATCATGAATTGAAGGGTATTGTGACTTTGAGAAATATTCTAATTTGTATGGGAAAACCTTCCTCAAGCAAAATGTCCCAGATTTTCTAGTGCACAATGTTAAAAAAAGCAAAGACAAGAGAGGGGGAAAATTGAATCCCAAAGGGGCCATCTGTGCAGTCCCTAGCCACACACACTCATCTGAATGGGATTTCAGTATATATAGCTGCTATAAAATTGGATCATTAGATAACTTTGTATGCATCCCAGCCTGGTATTTACTACTTCAGACATTTCGGAAGCTGTATGGATGGAATGCAGCCAGACATATATTTAAACACATTTATCTCCTGCTCATTTGTGATGAGATCTTTCTTCTGGTATTCTTTAGGGAAAGGGATCTAAATACATAAGGATAGAGATACAATTGTTACAAAAATAGCATAATAGGAAAATGACATTAGCATGCTATTCTGTCTTGACCAGTAGAGTGAAAAATATCCATGGTAGTTTTTATTACAGCTGAGGAGATTTCTCCTTGATAAAGAAATTAACTTAAAATCTTCCTTTCAAATATTACCAAGTTGCTCTTCCCATAATAAGATTATTCACTTTAAAGGAAGGAAGACAACATTATTTACAAACTACCATAAAACATGTATGGAAATTGAAGTGCATCAAATTAGCTCAGCTTCTTCCTCATTTATTACCTCTATAAATTTACAGGGTTTTTTTCCATACCCCAAATTATTTTAATTTGGTTAGCATCATGATAGATATTGCAGTGTGCTGAAAAATTTAATACTTAAAATTATATAGATATTAAAATATTCCTTCAAACCTTGCATAATAAGTACACATTTTGTACACCTTAGAACATAAATGTAAATCTAGCATTTCATTATATCTTTAACTAAGAAGTTATTTTTAATTTTCATGCCAATATGCTCCACTATTTCAATTGAAAACCAGAAATATTATCATGCCAAATTTTTCCAGTTAATTAGTAAGTAGAAATCTTGATGAACAGCAGGTATTTTTATGTTACCCATGAATAGTTCTATCTACCATGCATGCTTATTTCTATTATCTTCCAAAAAATCCATGAGCAGAAAGCAGCTGCATGCTGGGTTATTGACAGGATTAAAGGAAACATACAGATAAAATAAAACAATGTGCTTGGGGAAATAACTCTTTTTGCCCATAAAATATAAATCACATATTCATAATTGGAATGTGCTTTGGGATTTCCGTTCTTCCTACACTATATAAATATCTGCAATGCAACTGCATTTCTTGAATAGACTGGAAAAGAATAAAGTCTTTCTAGAAGTGTAAGAATATATTCTTGATTTTTCCTTTGCCTATGCTATGTGCTACTATATCACTGAGATACTGTACTTACCTCTCTAAGCAAGTTCTGTAATAACAGAATTTCATGAACTTTTCAAAGTATTGTCAGAGACAGTAGTGCATCTTGTCAGAGTCAGAGACACAGAGCCAAGTTACAGTCGTGCAAATCACTCTAGAAAAAACATCTTAGCTATTTGTTTCATCTCTCATACAAGTATTTATCAATTTATTTGTTGACATTTATAACAGCACTCATTAAAAATAAAATTATCTTCCCTGAGCATCGAGAAATGGAGTTAGGACTTGAGCTAATATTGACTCTAACTTCATGGAAGTCATTTGAGACAATCATTGGGTAAAATGTGAACTAAGCAGACCTAACAGCAGCATCTAGATTCAGGACTATCTTTTCCTTTGTGCCTTCTATAATATGTGAACGATGCTGTCACTATTTTCAGTTTCCCTCTTTTCCTGGGCAAGTTGTGCATACTTCTCTACAGAGCTCAACAGCTCTGAAGACAGCTGCTGACTCACCATGCTGGAGTTGTGGGCAGCCTGCTGAGGAGGGCACTAGAGAGTGTTGGCTTCAATTTTTACAAACTGAAGGGGGAAATGAACTTTGATCTCACCAGTTTTGGGGTACTGTTTCAGCTGGTAAAGTATAAAGTACAAGCTCCACTCACTGACTGCTGTGTTTCAGAATGGTAGGTCCATCTGAGCTTTCAGAAAAAAAGAAAAAGCTCATTTGCATTCCTTTGAAAGAGGGATCAGAAGGAGATGCAACTATTAGACAAGTAAGCCACAAAGATGGACAACAGTTAAGACTCCACCCTGTCCTTAGCGTGTCCCTGCTGGATGGCTGTAAGCAGATCCACTTTCAGCAGCCTCATTTCTCTGGGGGCTGTTCTGTCACCTATAAATTTTTCTGTGTATTGTGTATGGACCCATGGGACTCTGCATGTCAGACAGCTCATATGGAAACAGTAGGCTTTTGAATCCCTGACATTATGGTACTTAATTACCTCTTCAGAAGCAACTCAGAGACCTAACGTTAAGTACTCCTACCCTACTAGTTTTTTCCTTTCTTTCTTTCTGTGCCTTTTCTTTCAGCTGTCCATCTTTAGAGTAAGTTTTGTCTGAGAAAACATGATTCAGTCCCACATTGTTAGAAACATATCAGTATTTTCATAAAAGATAGAATATGACTTTGAGTGGTTTATAACATTGTTTTAAAAACTTAGTTTTAGTAGAATCATGAGATATATATATATATATGGCCTGCTTGGCCCAAGGAGAGCACAGTATTCTGTAATGAAGCATGTATTTTTTCCTTCACAGAATATGTTTAGGTTTATGTGGCAAACTCTTTGAGGTTATCAAAAATGGAAGGGCACCAGTGACCAGAATACCTAATAAGTTTATCCACCACCGTTTGTGGTACCTTCAGCCTTGACCTAAAACAGTTCAGGCCATTTTCCTAACAAAGATACTCAGTAGTGCAAAATAATCCCAATTTAATGTTGTACTCTGTAACGGGTGAATTTAATGAACTGTTCACTGAGATCACAAAATATATGTGACCTTGAAGAGATTTTATATAAAGAATTAAAATCAGAAAAACAACTAGATGGAAATAAAATGCAGTATGTTGCTGCATCAGACTTTCAAAACTTTTCATATTTAACTGACATTATTTTCACGCATGATTTGGAAAGTTCATTGACGAAAGGAGTTCCTATTTAACTCCTGGTTTGGTAGAAATGAATCCCTAGAAAGTCTGTCTTGCCTCTGTGAGAATTTTCCCATAACTAAATGAAGGGGAAAGCAGCAGGTTGCTTTCCTCAGACTCTCTAGAAAGTTTGGTTGCATGATGATGTTTGCAACACAAATCCTTATGAAAATTCTGGGCATGACTGATGAATTTAAGATTCCACAGAGCAATGGATTCAGGCAAGCCAGAAAGTCTGAATTAGGCTAAAATACACCCTGTCCTTTATGACAGACCAAAAAAACCCAGGAGAATATAAAGATGAGTTAATTTTACCTTTCCCTTGTCTCTCCTGTAGTTACATAGTCTGCATTTTGAGATCATAGTCTTACTCAAGGTTGTATATTGTAAGAAATTACATGCAGAACTGCCTTGTGTTTTAAACTCCAAGACAAAATCCACAGATTGATCAGCTCAGACTGATTTAAAAATATAGGCAACTAATATTATTTCATGTCCATTTAAATCCTAATTTTTGTGTAATCCCTGCATCACATTTTGACTTTTAGTAACTTGGGTTTATGACATATACTAGGACAATCCATGAGTTCATCTATGTAGTTGGCTGATCCTCCCTACTTATGATTTTGCAGAAATCTTTGCTTACATATGCAACACAAACATGCTTCTGTGATAAAAGAAGGAACTTGGATGAGATGATTCTATTCTTAGGGGTTTAATGTTACCTCTCTTGTTCTCACCAGCACCAGTCTCTTACTATGTCCCCACTTGTACTTTGCATATTAAGAAATCTCCCACAGGGCACTGGATGACCAAAATTTAATTACTTGGAAAGTGAACTATTAACAAAAAAATATTCATTCAACCATGTTTATAATAAAGACCATACCTGGCATACATTCTCAAATACTCTTGAAAACAATAGTTTTCAAGCCTCACAAAATATTACCCTGTCTTTATTTTTTAGTACCAGTTATATTTTTATCTTAGAAGTCACCTTCCATATTTTTAATTGTTTTTTAAAGTTGTTTAACAGTGCACAGCTGTCTTCATTTCATGTTGCTGGAATAATGTGTAATAGGCATGCTCTTACTAACTGTACTTATGGTTTCATACACCCAGTTGTCGCCATTAGTAAGTCACAAATTGCCAGCTGTTACCACATTGTAAAATCCCAGAGAGATATACTATGTTAAGTGCAGTCAAATTGCTCTGGTATCTAAGATACCAGTGCGTGGTAACTTTTGGCAGACACTAAGTGTTTAATAGCTCTCAAAAATCCCAATAATTATTACTTAGCCTTCTATCACAATTGATATCCCTGCTGGCAGGGAAAAGAAGCCAAAACCAAAGTAATAATGCAATCCAAACTAACCCCATATAAAGTCAACCAATTTCATTTGTATCAAAATAAACAAGAAAGAAAAACCATCGCAGGAAACATGGCTTTCTGTTATCGACATCCCTATCTAAATGTGGTGTCTTGTGCCACAAAGAATGTGTTTTCTTAACAGATGCTATAGGTCTGCATCTGACAGAAAAGTAAACTATAAAGAAGTATGGACAACCACAGTGAATCCTTAAAGTTTGTATACGTATGTGACAGTAGATTTAAACTGCACAGTCATTCATCCTACTTCTCTCATTGAGTCAGTTCCCATACCAAGGTTTGTTGAATATTTTAGGAGGCAGCTCCTGAAATGTCACAATATTCAATATATCATACTAAGACAAAAAGATTCAAGATGGTTCATTTCAGGCTGACTGAAATGTGGGGTAGTGAGGACCTGTTTCATGGGCCATCCAACATCCATCCCACAGGGACTGCAAACTGTTGTTGTTGTGGTTTGAGACTGACATGGATCAGTCATGCTGTTAGCACCCCCTTTTTATCTGTGATCACATAAATCTGAGGTGTTAAGCTTTGCTTATGAGAGAGGTTATGCTGTTCTTTATACCGGCATTGAAGGTACTTAGAAAAACAATGCTCATGTGTACACCAGTATTTCTCATCAAGACAAGCTCATATTTTTTGTAACTCCATTGTATTCAAAGGAATCACGTCTACAAGTAATTTGTCTAATCCATTCAGTTCAATTCAAGGTCTGAAAAACTACAAAGAGAAGAGACAGATTAGATATACTGGGGTTCACTGATAGCTGGATTTAAAAAGGAAAAAAGGAAAAGAGTTTCAACCCAAACCAAGATGAATAAAATTTGTTTTTAAGGATAAGGGATGGAAATTGTTACAGCAAAGAAATCTATGTAATCCTTAAAAAAATTGAAGTATGAAGACAGTAAAGCAGGAAAAATTATTGGTATTTCAGTTTCCAAGTGTGTTATTTGAAGACAATTTCAAGATAATAGAGACATATAGAAGTATTTGCAGGTGGATTTTCACTAACTTTGAGTTTTTGCATGGAAATGGATAACTAAAGAATATTCTTTACCAAAAAGGGAGGGAGCGAGCAACTGCAGAGCAGCAAACTTTATTATTCTCAGGAAATACACATTATTTGAGCATTAGCTCAAAGTAGCAATTGCAGACACCATAGAAGACACCCCTCAATCCCTGTCTCCAATATGAAACCGAAAGGGGAAGGAGATCATAGTATTCACCAGCCTATTACACCATCGAGAAGTCCCACCAGCAAAGGAATTATTTCCTGTTATTTTTCACTGTCATGACACTTCTCAAGCAATAGGTGAAGGACAAAACCAAATCAGAAACCTTACACACCATGCTCTCACTGTAAGAAAACATGCTATATGCTTAACCTCCTCTTACTTAGCATAAAATACATGTCAAGAAGGGCAGTTTGTTATTTTCACAGAAGTCAGAAACTGTAGTTAACCTGTGAGCTTTTGTGAATGGCTTTGTCTTTGCTGTGGTTTTAGCTTGAATTAGCTGTCATAAAAATACTGTTGTGTGTTTTATGATCAGACAGCAACATTGAGTCCAGCTACAGAAAAAAACGCATGCTCTTAAAAAAAATAAATTGGGTTTTGAAAGAAAATAGTCAGTTTTGTATATAACTCTTGTATTGTAGTAGAAATTTTAAAAAAGAATAATATCCTACAAAATACAGTGAAAATTTGTTATTTTCTTCTTACATGATTGTACAGGTTTTTCCCTTTTTTCCCCATTTAATTGCATGCAACTTCTCCACAAGCCCATTTTTAACCTGGCTTTATAACATCATTTCGATAATTACTTTTATTTATGGTATTGTTTAGATTGCTGCAGAACTGCTGGAGGCTGGCCCCTGGAGATTACAGGTTTGCCAAGCATTGTGACTATCCTTTATTTTTATTTTTGTTGCTATTCTGTTAAATCATTGCCCTGTGGAATAACTTCACATCATGTTATGGTGGTATTTCACAATGCTGTTAAAATGCAAGCATATCACTGAAATGTCATGTCAGAAGAACACAAACTATGTAAACATAGCAGGGTCAGTATGAATTCTATCCATATAACTTACATTTCATTGCTGGATAATCAATAGTTACATAGTTACAAATTATGACTTATTTTAATCATGTGGTTTTACTGTGTATAATCTGAGTCTCAAATCCACTGTAATTTGTTCAGTGTCTCAAAAATATTAGTGCCTGAAAAAGCTTGGACTCTGCACAAAGCACTTTACAGGTGAACAGCTGATTGAAAGAATGTGACAGTAGACCCTGATGCACCAAAAAAAAAAGGTATGTGTTCATGTATGTCGAGTGCCTACTAGATTTCCTATTCATTTCCTACTCTACTAGTGTTAGAAACAGAAGTTTATGCCATAGTTTCACTGTGAGCAGGTGGTTCCCCTATCCTTTAAGAACAAGGGGTTATGCATATTTCAGTCAATGTCTGTGTCCACAGGGACAGAAGAAATGGTTTGAAAAGTATTTCATTTTAGTAATACTACTTCTTTCAGTTACAGATTAGATTATAAGCTTTAAGATAAGCTTTTTCTGAAATGTCAGTGCGCCTTTATCTATCTACCTATTGAACCATAGAACCATACAATCATTTAGGTTAGAAAAGACCTTTAAGATCATCAAGACCAACCATTAACATGGCACAGCCAAGACCACCAATAAACTATGTCCTTATATGCCACATCCACACATCTTTTAACTGTCTCCTAGGATCATGACTCGGAGATAGTTAAAAGATCAGGACGTCCCTGGGAAGCCTTTTTCAATGCTTAACAATTCTTTCAGTGAAGAAATTTTTCCTAATATCTAATCTAAATTTCCCCTGTCAGAACTTGAGGCCATTTCCTCTTGTTCCATCTCTTGTTACTTGGCAGAAGAGACCAACCCTCTCCTTTCAGGTGGTTGTAGAGAACAATAAGGTCCCCCTGAGCCTCCTCTTCCCCAGGCTAATCACCTCCAGCTCCCTCAGATGCTTCTCATTAGACTTGTGCTCCACAACCTTCACCAGCTTTGTTGCCCTTCTCTGGACATGCTCCAGCACCTCAATGTCTTTCCTGTTGTGAGGGGCCCAAAACTGAACACAGCATTTGAGGTGCAGCCTCACAAGAGCTGAGTACAGGGAGACAATCACTTCTGCAGTCCTGCTGGTCACACTATTTTTGATACAAGCCAGGATGCCATTGGCCTTCTTGGCCACCTGGGCACACTGATGGCTCATGTTCAACTGGCTGTCGACCAGCACCTCCAGGTTCTTTTACACCAGCTTTTCAGCTTCCCCAAGCCTTGGGTGGATTCCATCCGGCCCCATAGACTTGTGTGTGACCTCTAACAGGTCACTGAGCTTTTCTCCTTGGGTTACGGAGGTTTTATTCTGCTCCTCATCTATCTCTTCCAGCTCAAATAGCTGCGTACACACAGTAGAACAACTGGTCTTGCTATTAAAGACTAAGAAGGCATTATGTACCTCAGCCTTTTCCTCATCCTTTGTCACCTCCTTTAGCCCCACATCCAATAAAGGGTGGAGATCCTTCTTAGCCCTCATTTTGTTGCTAACATATTTGTATAACCCTTTTATTATTTTTTATGACAGTACCAGAGTAAGTTCTAGCTGGGCTTTGGTCCTTTGGTCACAACATCCTGGTAGTCCTTCTGAGTTGCCTGCTCCTTCTTCTAAAGGTGTTAGACCCTCCTTTTTTTTCTGAGTTTGAGCCAAAACTCTGTTCAGCCATGTTAGTCTTCTTCCCTGATGGACTGTCTTTTGGCACACAGGTACGGCCTTTTAGGTTTCCTTCTTGAAAATTGTCAAACCTTTCCGGACTCCTCTCACCTTCAGCACTTCCTCTGAAGGGACTCTCTGAACCAATCTACTAAATAGGCCAAAGTCTCCTCTCTCAGAACTCCAAAATGGCAGTTCTGCAGGATTACCCTTCCAGGAGGAAGAACCTAGAGCTTAGGCAGCACAGATCTCATGGAAATCCTATTACTCGACAAGGAAACTTAGCTTAGAGCTAAATATAATTACAGTGCCAAAGTATTAAATTATTGTAATGTTTTTAGCAACTAAAACCAAATCAGCTAAGTATTATGGATCAATTTATCAGAATTTATCTCACATATAAATTCACTCAACAAGCTCCTACATTTTGTAAAGCCATAAACAGAGGGCATAGTCTGTTAAATGAAGACAGGCAGACAACAAATCTTCAGCTATGGGTTATATTTAAGAAATGACAAGTAAAATACCATTTTAGGGGATAAATGTTGTATTTCCTGTATTGAGTTTTAAGCCAGGTCAGACAAATAGACTCAAGCTTATTCTACTAAATTTCTATCAAGAATTTCCTTAAATGCAATTATTCTGGCTTTTCAGTGGAAGGTAGCAGGATAAGGGGAAATTTTAAGATCATCTCAACATACCATTATCCTTCCTTCTTGCAATTGGTAGATGTATAGAACCACAATAGTGCAAAACCAGCAAAAATTGATACAGGATGCTGAGAATCTTCTTTCTTAAAAGTGGAGAAAGGAAACGGCCTCAGTGCTCTCATTTTATACAGGAAATGATTGCAAACAGAAGCTTCCATCCCTTCATCAGAAAAATTTTAATTTGAGGACAAAGTTTTAGAAGGAGTTTTTCTCATTTTTAGCATTTACTTTTGATAAATTTTCCCAAACACAGACAAGATCTACTACTGTGTCTTGGTAGACTACAATTTTTGTCCCCCAAGGCTATCATCCATAGACAAAACTTGAACGTGTACAATTGGCTGAAAATAAAAAATAGGAAAGCAATAGAGAAAACTATGTTTCCTAATCCAGTGAATATTTATTATTTTATTAATCTGTTTGACTAGTTGTTTGCATTAAGCCTATGCTTATGCTACTTGAAAGGGGGAGAGAAAACTGCACAATCTACCATACTCTTTCTGTGGAATTTAAGCAATAAGAGGCAGCTGCAAGTTTTAGCTGAATGTATTTTGGGGTCAGCTGTGTTAGAATGAATATGTTTCTGTAGCTATAAGGCATAACCCTCTGTTTGAGTTCATCTCACCATGACCACGTAAAATAAATCATCTACATACTCTTCATATTTAAGTGATATATCGTCCTTAATACATTTCATAGTAAGAACACACTGTAATGCACAGATAAAGACAAGAGATGCTAATAAAATTAAGACATTAAAAAGCATCAAAAAATTATTTTCCACAAACTGGTGTTTCTAAAGTAATAAGTATTTCCATGGATTATTTTATTATATGAATATTATACTTGTTATTTATCTAGTTATTGGAGTAATATAGCTGTATATATATTTGTATATGTGTGTGCATATTCACACAGGTTAAAGAGAAAAGTATGCAGAGTTTTTACTTTATTTAAAGGCCAGTGAAAATCATGAATCAGTAGAGTACTAGGGCTTTCCTAATACAAGTTTGTTTTTTTTTTTACAATCCTAAACATCCACTGGTCAGATTATGTGACCAATACATCTGTTGTAGAACAAGCAGCAGTCACAAGTGTTGAGGCCACGTTGCGGAGAACACAGCTGCGATGGGCAGGGCACGTCTCCAGGATGAAGGACCACCACCTCCCTAAGATCTTGCTTTATGGTGAACTTGCCACTGGCTGCTGCAAGAGAGGAGCCCTGAAGAAAAGATACAAGGACTCCCTAAAACATCTCAGCCTTGGTCATATTGATCAACATAACTGGTCTACTCTGGCCTCCAGTCGGGAGGCCTGGAGACACAGCATCTATAACTCTGCTGATGCCTTTGAGAAAGCACACAGGATCACTCTCGAGGAGAAAAGACAACGCAGAAAGAACCGTGTCTTGCAGAATACACCATCTAAGGAGTCTTTCTGCTGTGCCTTTTGCAATCGGATATGTCTATCTCGTATTGGCCTCATAAGCCACCAGCGTGCCTGTAACAAATGTGGATCGAGCCTTCCTAAATCTTCATTCGCGAAGCCTAGCCATGAATACAAGTTTTAAAAGAAGAAACATCTCAAATCTCTTTGTATTCAAAATATATTTCAAAAACCTAGAAGAAAAAAATCCATCTTTAGCATTATCTCATTAATTAACACCTAAGAATAATCTGTTACTAAGAAAGGACAATTATGCAAAAGTAGGAGAAATAATTATTTCTGGAAAATGCAGGGAGTGATTATATAAATACTTGTGGAGAAATTGCCTGTCCACAATGTTTATGGATGTTGGGCTGAAATCTTCATTTTACACTTTGATTTTCTGTTCATGACTCAGGCATTTTCAGTACAGAGAAGCCAGTGACCCAATAAATCATATGGAACAGAGAGACAGAAGCAGGAGAAAGGGTAAATAATATGGAGAAAAGCATAGCAACCACATATGTCCAATAATTCATTGAAAATTAGAAACCTGAGCTTTGAGGGGAAGGAAAGGGCAGCAAAAATCACAGTCCTTCCTCTTCCTTCACATAGGTTCTGGGGATATTTTCATACACCTGGAGAAAGATTTTTAATGAAACAATGTTATAGAAGCTTATAATTTTTCATGTCCCCAAGAAATATCATAGAATCATAGGATCACAGAATGGTTTGTGTTGGAAAGGACCTGAAAGACCATCTAGTTCTAACCCCACTGTCATGGGCAGGGACACCTTCCACTACACCAAGTTTCTCAAAGCCGTATCCAATCTGGCCTTACACACTTCCAGGGATGGAACATCCACAGCTCCTCTGGATAGCTTCTTTCTAGTGCCTCACTAATCTTTGAGTGAAAGATTTCTTCCAAACATCTAATTTAAATCTCTCATTCCCCCTTGTCCTATCACTACATGTCCTTGCAAAAAGTTCCTCTCCCTCTTTTTTATAAGCCCCTTCAAGGACTGAAAGGCCACAGTGAGGTATCTCTGGAGCCTTCTGCAGCCTGAAAAACCCCAGCTGTCTGATTTTGTCTTCCCAGGAGAGGTGCTCCAGCCCTCTGCTTGTCTTCATGGCCCTCCTCTAGACCCACACTAACATATCTGTGTCCTTCTTGTGCTGAGGGCTCCAGACTTGGATGCAGTTCTCCAGGCGGGATCTCATGAGAGCAGAGGGCCAGAATCACCTCCCTCAACCTGCTGGCCACTCTGCTTTTGATGCAGTCAAGGACACAGCTGATTTTCTGAGCTGTGAGAGCACATTGTTGGCTCATTCCGAGATCCTGGATCCGAACCTCAATTGATATGGGTCAGAACCAACTCACTGTGAGTGTGTGTGTGCGTGTGAGGAAGGGCTGGGCCTGGACCTGCAGGAATGTGGTAAGGCCTGCACATAGGGCCTGTGCTGAGGGCACAGGGCAGAGCTGAAGGCAAGGTCTGCTGCCCCCGCAGAGCACCCGGCAGAGCTGAAGGCCCTGCAGCCGGGCTGTCAGTCAAGGCAGACCTGCCTGGCAGCCCGCCCACATCACACCCCTGCAGCCTGTGACTGGTTACAGCACAACTCCGTGCCATGGTCTAGTAAACACGGTGGTAGTGGATCAAGAGTTGGACTTGACGATCTCAGAGGTCCCTTCCAACCCGGCTAATGCTATGGTTCTATGATTCACTCGGACCTGGAAGGCACTGACTGGATACCCTGCCTGGGAGGGAAAACTGAACTCTATAAATACATGAGACTCCATGTGAGCCCTCCTTCTCTCTCCTCCCTCTCCAGCTGGCACCACGTGAATCATGGAATCTTGTCGGTAACCATTCTCCTCTCCTTATCTCTTTCTTCTCTCTTTCTTTACCACTTTTAATCTGTTTTCTCCTGTTACTCTTTTCCTTCTCTTGTGGTTAACTTAAAACCAGTGAATTGCGTTTTATTAAAGCTAATATATTGATTGGTTTTAGTGGGTGTTTTCTGAGGATTTTTTTTTTTGTGCTGAATATTTTAGTAAAACGCTTTTCTTGGTTGTATTTTACTCCTGTAAAACCCTTTTGCCAAAATATCTTATTTTTCTCTCTAAATTAAAAATAATTTCTCTTATAGAAGAGTGTGTGCCTCTTTCTCCAGATGCTAAATAGAGGTTATAATGAACCAAAAGGCTTTTGAAAAGTCTTAAATAAAAATGTAACTGCTCTGGGCAGCTTACAGCTTAATCCGGAGCGTAACACTCATGTCCAGCTTTTCATCCATCAGAACCCCCAAGTCCTTCTCAGCACTTTGCACTTGGACTTGTTGAACCAGCAGTAAGACTACAAGTTGTTGTAAAGTAGGACATGTATTTGCATATGTTTTCATATTGGTCATGTTCTCTTTAAAACTGGACAGGTTTGTAATATTTGCCAATTCATAGTATTTGTAAAACATGTGACATTCTACCTTGCAGCATGAACCGAGACATTATTTCTCTCTGTACAGCCAGGACTTTTGTCTGGCTGAATATCCATTATCTCCTATCCTGGCACCTGCAGACATTCCTAAATTAGGCTCTTCTTTGCCACAGGTTCTTTGCTTATGATACTGATGAGAAAGAGAGGCAGCCCCAGAGAAAAATACCTTAGCTTTGATCTGAATCTCCCCCTGGAGATTCCTCTCTCTCCTTGCTGAGTATACAGGGAGCATCCATTACATATACTTTTACCTGCAATGCCTGAAGATAGGTGGGATGAATCAGGACCCCTGAGCATTTTGTTTCCCTGTTACGATACTTTATCTATCTGGTCTACTTAGTCATAAACTCTCTGCAAGAGGGACTGTATCTTCTGTCTTCATATCAAGAAGCCTAGAAAAAAGACTTTTTAAAAATACTTTTTTTTTTAATACATTTTAAAATTATATGAGATACATACTTCAGAGACAGTACTTGAATTTACGCTTATCAATAACTCTGTACTTTGAAAAACACATTCTTCATTAATTTTATAGTCTTGACTTAAAACCTTTCATTGACTTTAGTCAGAACAAGAATGGACACTTTTTCATTACATGAACATTTTATTCAATCAGCTGTGGAATAGTTGTAATTTTGGTTTATTAGATTTGGTGCACCTAAATTGGAAAAGGGTGAAAAAGCAAGCTAAATTTTACATGTGTTTTTACACTCATTACTTACAATAATTCTTGATGTAGGAACATTACAATATTTGAGGATCTGAGCTCTCATCAATCATTTACACCTGGTGTCTGTTTGACAGCTCTTCATTAAAAAAATACCAAACCCCCAAACAAACAGAATGATTACAATTCACAACATTTTAGAAAGAAAATCTATCTAAATTAGAGACATTTTTTTTATATGTGTCCTTTTATTACTGTTTACATGCATCAGGTTTTGCTACCTGATTTCTCAGGTAGTAGGACATTAATCCCAGCTGTAGGTCACTGCTGTATTTATGGCAGAGCAAAGCTTTTCAATCCCAATGCAGAGGTGTAAATCTATACTCTTAACATTCAAGACCGTACTCCAGATACTAAGCTACTCTTCTCAACAAAGTGTTCTTTCTTGAACAAAAAATTTTCCAGCTGAAATTTGCATGGAAACAGTTATGTCTTTATGGAACACTAGGGCTTTCACCAGTGTATTTTGCCAAAATGTCATACAGGTGAAAATCTTCCAACCACTTGTAATGAAATGCTATATATTTAAATCTTCTTTAAAAGTCTGCCATGCAGATCTGCTAATGCTGTCATCCATAATTAAAATGTATGATCAGGTTTGAACTCTAAAGTCCACCAAATATAAGCCTAAATTCTAAAGGCCCTTTTTCATCGTCAAAGAGATTATCAGGTATCACTTCACAGGAAAACTCTTGCTGGAGCAAGCTGGATAATTTTGTAGAGTATTCTCTAAAGGCCATGTAAAATTTAAGTCTTTAACAATCTTGAGAGAAGCTGTTTCTTTCTGATAGTAAAGACCTGGGATTTTTTAAAGCCAGTTAAAAGAGTTATTATTTAACTTGTTTTAGTGACATTATTTTAGGCTGCTTTGTTATAAATTCAACAAAGGCCTTACAGAATGATTTACAGTAAGGTTATCTTGAAACCAGAAGATGAGAAATTTTTTAAACCAACTTTTTAAATTCTGACTTATATTTGGTAATATCTCCACAAAAGGTTTACCAATATATCTTCACTTAATCTAGCATCAATATCATACCAGTCACAAAATTCTTAAATGAGAAGGACTAAGGAGGTATTTAGTTGAAATCTACTACCAAAGGTATTAATCTGGACTTTCTGCATCCAATACACAAGCAGCAGGATTGGTCTGGCTGCGTGTGAGTGAGGTGTGTTGTGAGTCAAGTGGGGCACCCATCGCTCACTGGAGCCACTGCTGTGAAGGGGCTCCAGTCCCAGCAGTGAAAATCTCTGGCGTTGATATTGTGACTGAGAGAGTCTTGTGGATGGTCAGACTGGGAAATTTCCTTAATAGTGTGACCCCAGGTTTCCCACAGCAGGGTCTCAGATGTCTCATTCCAAAAGGCCATTTATTGACCGGGCAGTAACACAGAAACAGCTCGAGTAGCTGCCTCTGAGGAGGGACCCCCAGCAAAAGAACACCTGGGCTTTTATACCCTCACAGTCCAAGCATGCACAAGTCTCACTCTTCCTCCCGAGTCTTCATCTCCTGTTGTGTCTCCCAGTGTCCGTTCACCTAACTGGTGCCACAGGTTTCCCTGCCCTTTGTTATGCAGAGGTTGGCTTTTCACAGCCTCTTGTCTCGGCGTCCCACCCAGAGCTCAATCTGCACCTCAGTCTGCATCCCACACTGTAGCTTGCAGAGGGCGCTACCTGCGTCAAATGTGTTCCTCTCAATGACAGATATGAGGGTATTCACTGAATCTTGGTAGACTACTGTCAGTTCAGGAATAAACTTATTTTTAAAATGTAATAATGCATCTTGGAATCCAGACAAGGAGGCAGTACTCAGAATCTTACATACTAAAGCAAAAATACTGCAGTTCAAAGAAATTTAAGTAGAATTATTATCAATTTCACAGAATATGGCTGATAATTCTGATATCTCATTTGAGTTATTTAATATACTTTTTACTTTATAAAAATCTCCAACCAGGTTATGAGGTTTTGAAAGGTCAGTCCTCTCTTCTTAAAAAAACTTACTAAAAATTTAGATTAATTATCAACATGTTTGGCAGTAATTGTTATTCTTACATCACATTGTATTAAAGAGAAACACATTAACATTTTAGAAGAATTACGATACGTCCCATTTGTTCCTTTCCTTTACCTGTTCATATTCCTCCAATGGAAAGGCATTCCAAGAAGTTTTGTGGAAACTTTGGGCCGGTCTCACCAATAAAATGTGTCAATACATACTAGTCAATTAAGTGATATAGTTAATCTGTTTTACCTCAGGAGAAGGCCTGTAATTCACACCCATTAGTTAATTAACTAGCCCATTAGTTGAACTGACACCAATTTAAGGGTTTGAGATTTCACTTGCAAGTACTTTTCAAAGTCAGACTATGGTATACATATAATTAAACAACATTTTTTTTGCCATGGATTTTGGGAACAAGCTTTATCTGTAAGGCATAGCCTTTGATTTACTAGGGTCAATGCATAAGTCACAAATCAAATCACTAAATTTTATTCTGTCTGAGAGTAAGACAGTGAAGGATATAAAGTAATGTACTTTTTAATGTTGAATGCCTAGAGGAGACTGGAGGATATATAAAGGATCAAGCTTCCACCCAACCGCCCTTTGACTTTATAAATTATTTTTCTACTCTCTGAGCTTAAAAACTTTCTTAACAAAAATTCTCAAGGACCCAAAGTTTGCAGGATTAAAACAGGAATCTCTTATATTCAGGGTGTCAATATTTTTTATATTCCTACACAGCTTAGTCCTCTTTGAGATGTGTTTGAAAGTAATTTCGATTAACCAGCTATCTTTTATCTCAATCTATCATTTCAAACATTCTCCTCAACAGCACATACTTTAGTCAGCTACTTGTACAACTTTGGGAAACTTCTGTCAACTTTTGGTGAAATCCTTCAGGCAGTACCAGACTGAGAAGAATCACATTTCAACTCACAAACCTGTAGTGGACATTTGAGGTTTTTACAATTCACCTTCGTTGATGATGCTGCCTATTGTGTCCTTTAGAATAAACTAGCATCTGGACAATCATCCAGACTGTGTTCCAAATGAAATGGGAGCAGTTGGTATCTAGGTAAATAAGGACAAGAGTGGGTAGATACATAATGCCCTAGAAACAAGTCCAGGTTTTGCAGCCATTATTAAAATTTCTGCTAATTAATTTCAGCAAAATGACTGTACAGCATTGTGACCATATCTCAGTCTTCAAATTTCTGAATGTTGTGGTATGAAAAGCTATTTGAGAAAACAAAGCAAAAACTTATTGAAGAATTTTTCTACTTTTTAGTTAATCAAATTCAAATCAAAGTTTATAAATGGAGTATGGTTTGGGTTACTCTTATGGTATACAGCTATGGCAGATACGTTTTGAATTTACTGCATTTCTAGTTCACACCATGGTACTGTGATAAGGTTCTAGTCATAGTTTTAGTGTGTTTTCTCTGATATGATTATATACAAGTATGTACAATGACAGTGTACAGAGACAGACATTTGGGAAATAATTTATGAAAAAAAGTTGATCAGTATTCAATATTGTCAAGATGACATCTGACTGCTCATATGGCACTCTTTCTGTAGTATGTCATCAGAATACAGCTGTTCAGACCATATCTGGATTTCTGCAATCAGAAAATTGTAGGTTATACTCAGAAATTATAGAAATAGGCATAGCTCTAGCAAAAAATATATGGATTTACACAGGTTAAGAATTTTTCTGTCTTTATTGTGAAGCTGCATATATGCCACAGAAATCTCTTAGTGAAAGAACCCTCTCATCAAGTATGGTGTACACTTACCTGATTATACGTTTGTTTGTTTGATTAATTTAACCATTCTACAGGATGGAATAAACCCTACCATCCCAAATAAGGAGGCTACTACTTTGGAAATAAATTATATTACCACCAAATACTTCCAGGAAAGTGAGCACTCTCATGTGTGCTCTAGCAGAGCTTCATACTGATAAGACTTGATGCATGACAAGAGGTTGCAATTTCTGTCTAACACCACATTCTCAAATACGGTGCAACACATTTGAGTGAGAAATAATTTGGTCTTTATGCTATTTTCACCCCAAAGCTCTCTTCAAAAGAGACAAATTGTGATAAATTATGTGTGGTGGTGTTCCCTTGTGATTGATGGCAGAGAAAATCAAGCTATTTCACTTAGATACTCACTGTGGAATTCAACCAGGCTTACCAGAAATAAGACAAACATTTTACAAGTCATCAAGCCCTGTTGCTCAGTCTAGACACTCTGTATTAAAGTCCTAGCCACCCCCACTAGTCAACAGGTTCCACTTCTTTCTTTCAGGGGACTGGCAATTAGCACAAGTACAGTTATTGTAAGCTAATTATATGTTCCAAAACTAATGTACTTATGTGAACCAGAGGGTAGCTTACCATGTGAGCATTTGATAAGTAAACAGGTGCTTAAAAGATTTAATGGGTTTGTAGCCATCTGTAGTGATTAATGATGTTTAAGAACCTCACTGCAGCTCATAATATCATCATAAACGAACACTGGGATTTTCAGTTTAAAAAAAATTGCAAATGATTCTTAGATATTTCAGCCCTTATCCCTTATGCTTAGTTACAATTTTGTATCTGAAAGGGCAGTGAATAATTGAAATTTCACAGAAGCAGTAAAGAAAAAGGAAAAGCTCTTCCCTTTGACTTCTCCCCATCCCTACCTTTTTGCTACAAGATAGAATAAAGTATATTTTTCCACATAGGGAACAGAAAATTAGAGTGGATTTTCTTTCTTGATAACCAATTTATTGCCTCGTGCTGCTCTTACTAGTCAGAAACCTGGGTTGGGACCTTTGTGTTCCCTAAACTCTGTAGAAACGTTGCTCCTTTTGATACTAGTAACAAAATTTCTGCTGTGACCAGATTCTTCTCACTGCCTGAAGATGGAGAGACAAATACAAATAAAAGAAACTGCCCCTGCCTGTGATTATGATATGCATTAAAGCATAGTGGTAGATTACTCACTACCTGTATTTTCAAGGTGATGTCCCAAGATTTCATATAATCAGCCTAACAGGGTATATAATTTTTTTTCATAAATTGGCACCCCATCAGACATTGACATGTATAACTTTACCTTAGATTTTCCACACATTCTTGAGCCACATTTTACCAACTAGTTTGAAAATATGGCAGCACAGCTTTCAAATACGACACCATGCCTCATGTGGCCTAAAGCCAGCTGTCACCTGGTATATCTGGTATACCAGCTAACTAGCAATGGTAACTACATAGCTCCGTAATACAGCATAGCCTTTGATAGTAGCAGGCTGTAAGCTTTGTACCCCCAAAGGACTAAGGCCTGGCACTCTTACTGTGTCTGAACTTTTCTTGACCTACTTTCATCTTTGTTTCACGTGGTTTATCTATGATGGCAATTTATCTAATTGAGCAGGTGACAGTGGCTGGTTTTTTTGTTAGGTTGTGCGATAAAAGCTCATCTGCACACCCACAAAGGAGCACAGAGGCAAAATGGCAGGCAGGGAGCCCACCCTAGCTGCTTCCAGGCTGCTCCCAGGCCCATTGCCAGGGAGCCATCAGCCCATCAAAACCTCATCTCTACAAGCCCAGAGAACAAGGGCACAATGGCAGAGGGCTGAGGAACCCAAATTAAGGACTCAAAGAAAGCGACACCTTATATGTACCCCTTCCAGCCAAGCCTCAGCCCCACAGTCCTGGTGTGAAACCCATCATGATGAGTTATTGGGACCAGATCTCCATTGCACCTTTTGAACCAAGGTGAGTTTCTACCAAGGGGTATAGGACACAGTATGGAAGGCAGGAAAACTGGATGTTGGGATTACACAAAATTTTATAAGGCATGTTTAGGAGAGGAACAAAAAGCAAGAAAAGGGAGGCATTCAGATGATTTGGGGGGAAACAAGTATGGGAAACAGAAGGATGAGGGAAGAGTCTATTCACATGAAAGCAGGGGCTGATCAGTATACTTTCTGGCCATGCCCTAGCCCTGATCGCTGCAGTCTGTTCTGTCTCCTTGTTAAATTCCTTCAATTATTTCCTAGTAAGAGGCTCTTCACTCCATGTGCTTGTGTGTGTGTGGGTCTGTGGCGTCAGCAACTGGAGTGAGTGTAGGTGTGTAAGTTGTGTGTGTGTGACCACTAGTGAAAATCAAGCTTAATGAGCCAGCAGGAAGGTGAAATGGTCTGGGATCAAGGGGGGGTGTGGGTATCTGTGTGTGTGTGAGAGCATCTATGGCTCCCTAAGGGTGAGAGCACAGGTTGTCTATGAGACCAGAGAGTTGTGAACATCTGTCTGTATGTATGATGCTTTGCACCAACAGCTAGGTTAGGAGCATGGTACTGTGACCTTGGGGATTCGTATGTCCAGGTGTTAGCAACCAGTGAAACTGGGATCCAGGGACAGCAGCTGGTCAGGCTGGGTGTATCAAGCCAGCTGCTTGAAGGACTCACACTAAATGTTCATATCGTGGTGGGTGAGCAATCGGCTCATAGGTTGATTGCAGAGTGTATTAGTGAATGGGGTGACATCAGACTGGTGACGTGCCACTAGTGGGGTTCCACAGGGCTGTGTCTTAGGCCCTGTGCTCTTCAACATCTTCCTAAAAGGCTTGAACTCAGAATTGGAAGGGATACTAAGAAAGTTTGCAGATGGCACAAAACTGGGAGGAGCTGTTTACTCCCTCGAAGGCAGGGAGGCCCTGCAGAGAGACCTTCACAAATTAGAGGACTGGGCAATCACCAACCACATGAAGATAAACAAGAGAAAGTGCTGGATCCTGCACCTGGGATGGGGAACCCCAGAATGTATGTACGGACTGAGGAATGAGATGCTGGAAAGCAGTGCCATGGAAAGGGACCTGTGGGTCCTGGTTGACTGCAAGTTGAACGTGAGTCAGCAGCGCCCTGGCAGCCAGGAGGGCCTCACCTTGAATACTGTGTGCAGTTTTGGGAACCACAATAGAAAAAAGATATTAAGCTGTTACAGAGCATCCAAAGGAGGATAACAGAGATGGTGAATGGCCTTGAGGGGAAGCAGTATGAAGAGCAGCTGAGATCACTTGGTCTGTTCAGTCTGGAGAAGAGGAGACTTAGGGGAGACCTCATGGCAGTCTACAACTTCTTCTTAAGGGTAAGAGGAGGGGCAGGCACTGGTCTCTTCTCTGTGATGCCCCATGACAGGACTCAAGGGTATGGCCTGAAGTTGTGTCAAGGAGGTTTAGGTTGGATATTACAAAAACGTTTTTCACCCAGAGGGCGGTTGGGAGCTGGAACGGGCTCCCCAGTAAAGTGGTCACAGCACCAAGTGTGACAGAGATTAAGAAGAGTTTGGATGATACTCTCAGGCACAGGGTGTGACTCTTTAGGATTGTCCTGTGCAGGGCTAAGGGTTAGACTAGATGATCCTTGTGGTTCCCTTCCAACTCAGCATATTCTGTGATATACATATTCCTACTACCATATCTCCATACAGCTCAGCCAGAGAGGGGAGCAGGATGAGGCCATTGCTGCTGTCTGTGTTTGCATCACTGCTCTGTGTGCCTCTCTGTTATTTGTGTGGCCAAATACAAAAAAATGGATGGTGTGTACCTGCACTGTACATGTGCCTAGTGAGAATACATTTTCAGGCTCGTTACAATTAGACCTTGGGGCATGGAACTGCGGCAGTCTTTTCTCTCTCAGGTTGTTGGATCCAGTATGGATGGTTCAATCATAGTTTTATATCAATGTAATAATGAGCAATTATTCTGTGTAATATAGAGACTGTGTATGAGAGCAGAAGTCTGAGAGCTGGAGATCCATGATGTGGCACAGAGGAGTGTGGGACTGGGATGGTAAGAGATGGAGCACAGCCTTAGCACTGGGGACTGCACAGCTATAAGCAACTGAGCAACAATCAGTTACAGAGGTGCAAACATGGAGCTGGAAAAAGCTGGTTTTAGGGGTAATAAGGAGAACAAAGAAATGGTACCAAACATACAGAAAAGGCAACATATGTAGTAAGTTTGGGTGTAATGTGGTTTGCAAACCAATGAAGAAAGAGAAAGACATAAAAACATTTAAGCAAACTTAAAAATTATTCAGAGCGGGTACTGGAGGAGGAAGAAGAAACCATCAATATCACATTACTTCTGGAAAACAAGCCCAAATGCTACTGACTTTCCATAACACTCCCAACCCTAGTAGATTAAACCTGGCAATATTAGAACTCAGAGGAGGAGGGAAAGGACAAAAATAACACCAGGAATAGGGGTAAACACTAAGTGCGTATAAAACTATTTTAACTTCATTATTCTTCTTTCTTAAACAATTAGCTCTAGACTAATAATGGCTAAATTCTTAAGATTTCCATAATACGAACGACAAATTCATAACTTCACTTATACATAAGGTTTGCTTCCTCTTTGCCCTTAACAAGATTTCGAGCGTAACACTACATGTCCTAAAAGGTAGCTAACCTTTAGAAATGGATATCATCATAAATCTGGCAAAGCGTGTGGGCACAAAAGTAGGATATATTCTGGAACACTGGAAGCACTGAGTGAAGAGAAGGGCAATGAAAAGGACACGATAGTATTGCAATAAAGTAGTCATGGAGGAAAAAAAGGGAAGAAGAAAATGCTGTGGATAGAGGGAAATGTTACAGGAGCAGTATCTGAAGGAAACCATGCTACTTTAGTTCAGGGACCTTTACCTAAAAGTTTTAAACAAGAATTTATCTTAAAAAGTATTGTATTATTCTATGAATGCTAGTGACAATATTCTGTTAAGTACTGTCTGACTTCTGCCAAGCTATGAAAGCTGTTCTAAAATCAATTGGATCAATAATATAGCTGCTAAAAGTAAAATCCTCTCCCGTTGTTCCATTTTCAGCTGCGAATCAGAAAGCTGCTTTATATAGATGATACTTAGACACAATAATGTCACTTATGTGAGTTTGAATGGACAATATCAAACTCAGCACAGAAACTGTTCCTGATTTGGTTTGGATTTTGGAAGAAAACTTGCTATTCCAAAGTTTTATCCACAATTTATATCCACAGAATATAAAATATTCTTTAATTTATATAAGAATACTTACCATCTTCAGCTAGGCTCATCAGGAACTATTTAAATGAAAATATACTAATGGAGATATAAACACCTGTTCAAAGGTTGCTACTACTCTGGCCAAGATAGCTACTCATTTGAGGAATTTTTTAAAGATCAAATTAATGTGGTGCCCAAGTTGCGAGCTGGCTTCCCACCAAGTCTCCAAAACTTGACAACAAGGCCTGCTTCCCAGAGAGGGGAGGAAAAAAACAAACCACAGAAAAAAACTGAAGGAAGTTTGAATGAAATGGGATTCTATCAAAAATATATATTTACAATTACATATATACAATTTGAATATATTATCCACAACAGGGAGCTCCAGAGAAGGGAAAAGGGAAAAGGGAGGGGGAAACAGGTATAAAAAGAATCCTAAAAACAAATATCTCTTAAATATACCCCTTAATAGAGAGCTAGTGAATAAATATAAACACGAATTAAATACTTCCCTGACTGGGACAGCACAGCTGTGCAAGGCAGCAGCCAACTCCCCCCACGCCTTCCGGAGAGACTGGAGATAACAGCAGGTCTGTGCAGAGGTCAGTGCTTGAATAAAGACCTCCACAACTTTTCTGGGTGCAGCTGGTAAGGTGATTTTATTATAAAAGTAGCAGGGGAACTGAACGGCTTAAAGGGAGGAACAAAAGGGCACTGCACAAAATGGCTCCAGCCTTAAATAACCTGGGTAAGGAAGGCAATAGAACAGAAGGTGGGGTTTAGGGGGAGCATGCGAATTACAACCAATCATCGGAGATAGGGGCTGAACATAACCATATATGGTACTGCATCAAATATCAATCAATGAAAGGACAGAACATACATACAATACAACACAACAACTTATATGCAAAATCTACGATTTCCTTATTAATTACACATTTTTAGACCGCCACAGGTCTGAGTAGCAGGCCCTGGCCTATATAAGCAAAGCCCATCTATGGAGAGACCTGTCACCTTCAGCCACCAGAAGAGAGAAGAGAGCGAACTCTCTTATCTATGCCTTTTTATATGTTGTGTTATGGAAAGGAATAGCATTCCTAAGTAACTATCCTAATTCCTTCCTGGTTACAAGCTGGTCTCCAGGAAGGCCTAGGGTGAAAACTATCACATGTGGCAGTGATAGTTACTTGCAGTTACTCCTAATTCACTGGCAGTGCTAATTTACACATTCTTAAATCTGCTGCTGTAAACAGCTGTGATCCCCATATTCTTGTTGGGTGCTCACAACTACTGTCACGTGTACTCAAGCAATATAAACATGGGATCCTTTTCCTTGGCATAACTACTGTCATACCCAAAAGAGTTGACATCATCTAACCTGAGTAATCTCTAACCTAATATTTTTTTATTATCTCCTAATTCTTGACCTATCACTACTGATGGTAGTTGTGTTATCTATCTGATAACAGCTGACCTTTTTAATAAAAATGCATCAGAAGGGACATTGAGCTCCCCAGTCCTCTTCACATCATCTGTTATTAGCCCTTCTTACTTGATACGTATTGGAATATCCTCTCTTTGGCTTCACAGTAACTCAGAGTTTACATATAGAAATCTTTCATTCTATAACTCCTTATGCCCTTTGCTAGCTGTACTTTATTTGATGTCATACCCAGTTACCACTTTTACTCCTTGTCATTCATCATGGTTTTTGGAAAGCATATGTTCTTTCTACATATACCTATTACAATATAATCTGATTAACATTGCTAATTCTTAAATATGCTTATTTTGACTGGGATAGTTAAATTTCTTCCTAGCAGCTCATACTCCTATTCTATGTCTTGAATTTGTGACCAAAGCAGTGCTGATAACACAGGGTTGTTTAAGCTGTTGCTGAGCAGTGCTTGCACACCGCTAAAGCTTTGTCTGTTTCTCACACTGTGAGCAAGTACCCTGACAGCAAATACACTGGGAGTGCTGGAGGAATTGGGAGGGGACACACAGAAAGTCTCTGTTCAAAAAAGAAGAAATCTAGGGAGGACTGGCATCTAGATTTGCGTGTAGACTAAGTTAGTTTCTGTGAATTTCTCTCCTGGTATTGCTGCAGGAAACAACTGTGAGATAAAAGAAGGTTTTTCAGTCTAGGAAAACAAATTATGACAGAACCCAGTGTCTGAAAACTGAAACCACAAAAATTCTGCATATTTTAAAGTTGAGAAATTAACTATTGGAAAAGTTTACCAAGGATCACTCGGCAGTTCATTGCCAAAAATATGAAAATCGAGACTAATTTTTTTTTTTTAATGAGATATATTCTCACTTAAAGCGCAATCAATAAATGACAGTTGTGTAAAAAGTCAGGCTAAATAAGCACACTTCCTTTTTCTGATTTTAAGAGCCTATCAAGCTCAAAAATTTGAATTAGAAACCTAATTTAATTTCAGTCTGGTTAAGAGGTGGCTACTACATATCCTGAGCCGGTAAAAATCTGGAATCTGAATGCATACCATTTTGAAAATTTCAGACTTAAACAACAATTGATTAGTTTTATGAAGAAGTTTCTTCTTTTTCAGAGAAGTTGAGGAACATTATTCAAAAAGAAGCTACTTTCCAAATATTTCCAGGTCTAATAACCCATAATGTAGAGATATAATACTGATATTTAAATATATAAAGAAAAGAACCAAAAAATAAATGCATTTATAGAATCAGTAGGAGGACATTTTCAGACAGTTTCATAACTGCTGGATGATATTTAAACATTGAGAATGTTAGGCCCAGATGGGCATGCTGTGAACTATTCATAATGTTAAATGCTGATATTCATAAAGCAACAGATTTCACCCTTTATGGATAGAAATACATGGAACTATTGCTGACTTGTTATTGTTGCTTTTGTCTATAAACTTTAAACAGATTTAGATTTTAGCAGTTTTTTATCAGTAGAGAATTTCCCCCACTTGTTCTTTGTTCTTCCTTTAGCATGCAATAAAGTCATAAGTGCCTAAGAATTAAGACTAGTTATCTGTGTGGGCTTGAGATTCAAGCCATGAATATTGTGTCATTGTTCACAATGCACTCACAATGCACTACACCCATGCCAAAAGAATGGAACAACTTGTTCATGCCTTTTCATGACAGTGAACATAACCAACATGCAGACCAAACCTCAGCATATTCAGTCCGGTTGCTGCAGGAAATATAATCTCCTGAAAACCTGTGTGAAATGCTGCGAAGAATCTATTACTGTGTACAGCTGAGTAGAACAACACCAAAAATAGTGCAAGTCACACACAGATTTTTAAATGGTTAGTAAACAATAAGTGGTAATTTACTCACACTGCCTCTTTAAAGAGGAAGCAGTACAAATGACTCAGAAAAGGTTAGAAAACAATTTTCTTGGAAAAGGAAAGTAGACTGAAAGAAAACTGTCTCTACCTGTATATTGCTCAAAACATAGTTCTATTTATTGTGTTAACTACATGCCCAGCTCAGAGGTCACTAATCAATTTATTAAAGCAAATAAAAAAAATCGCTTTGCAGGGGCAGGAGGTGAGGTTTGAGGGGTGCTAATTTTCATTGCAATGAATGACCTAAATATCTCCAGTTTTAGCTGAAAGAAATAATCTCTTTTTACTGTAATGATTTATGGGAGGCATGTCTGAGTTGCTTTCAATCTTGATTTTCTCCTGTGGTCTCAATTCCCAAAGAAGCTGCCTCTTCAATGATTCCCTGGCATCAGAGAACCATAGTACATCATGAAAAATGCAATCTGGTCAGAAAGCTTAATCCAGTTGATTATGAAGACAGACAAAACCAAAATTAGACTTGATTACGCTAGAATAGTTCAGTTGGAAGGGACCTACAGCAATCCTCTTGTTCAACTGCCTGACCAGCTCAGGGCTGAGCAAAAATTAATTCATGGTCCATTAAGGGCATTGTCCAAATACCTCTTAAACACTGGCAGGCTTGTGGTATAAACCACCTGTAGCGGGTTTCTGTGGCTGGTTTTGGTAGCAGGGGGGACGGGGCTACAGAGCTGGCTTCTGTTAGAAGCTGCTGGAAGCTTCTTCTGCTCCATGGAGCCAATGCCAGCCGGCTCCAGGACGGACTTCCTGCTGCTGGCCAAGGCTGAGCCAATCAGGAGTAACAGTAACAACTCTGTGATAACATATTTAAGAATAGAAGATTGTTGCGCAGAAGAAATTCCAGCCAGGGAAGAGCGGAGTGAGAACATGGGAATAAGAATGTAGACACCAAGGTCAGCGCCGAAGGAGGGGCAGGAGGTGCTCCAGGTGCCGGAGCTGTGGCCCCTGCAGCCCGTGGGGCAGACCATGGTGGAGCAACTGTGCCCCTGCAGCCCATGGAGGATCATTGGGGTGCAGAGACCCACCTGCAGCCCATGGAGGAGCCCATATTGGAGCAGGTTTTTCCCACATAGGACTTGTGGCTCCTGTGGGGGACCCATGTCAATATAGCTCATTCATGAAGCACTGCACCCCATAGAGGAGTGACCCATGGGACAGCAGTTTGGGAAGAACTGCTGCCTGAGGGATAGACTCACGTCAGAGAGGTCCATCAAGGACTGTCTCCTGTGGGAGAGACTCCACGGGAGCAGGGGAAGGACTTCTCTCTCTGAGCAGTGGCAGAAACAACTGACCATAACCCCCATTCTTCGTTCCCCTGCACTTCTGGGGGGAGGAGGGAGAACATGGAAGGAAGGAGGGGTGGGGGGAAGGTGTTTTTAAGATTGTTTTATTTCTCACTCTTTGGTTCTTATCCTTTTAATAATAAATATAAGTACTATCCCCACTTTGAGTCTTGTTTTGCCCGTGAAGGTAATAAGTCACTGACCTCTCCCAACCCTTTTCTCTACTCATGAATTCTTAACTGTCTTTTTTTTTTTTCTCTCTCCTCTGTCCAGTTGCAGAGGGAGAGTGAGAGAGAGGCTTTAGTGGGTACCTGGTATCTGGCCAGGGCCAACCCACTACACCACCTTTCTAGGTATCCTGTGTTTGACCACCCTCTCAGAAAAAAAGTTCTTCCTAATATTTAGCCCCAAACTCCTCTGGTGTAGCATTGAACCATTCCTGTCACTGGATCCCAGGGAGAAGAGCTCAGTATCTCCTTCTCCACTTCCCCTTCTCAGATAACTGTAGTGATCAATGAGGTCACTTCTCAACCTCCTTTTCTCTAAACTCAACAAACACAGAGTCCTCAGATGCTCCTTAGAGGACATTCCTTCCAGCCCTTTCACTGCTCCTGATCGACACAACTTAAACTGATACCATCGCTCAACATGTTTTCAAAGATATTAGTAGCTGCTTCCACTTTCCCAAGTAAATTTTGTATTTAGTATTAACTACTGTATAATTAAGGTCTTTAAGGAGCCACTCATAAAAAAGATTTTGCAATATTCAAGTGAACCAAATTTCTTCCTTACATGCAGAATTGTATTTCCTCTCCTCTTCTCTTAACTGTAAGCGCACAGTTCATATTCCGTACCTCTACATTAAGTTTATTCCAGTTCTTTTCTCTTCATATGCTTTTTTTAGATCATTCCCCCATCATGCAGAAGCACAACGGAAGGCTTGCTAATATGGAGCACTCTGTTCAATCAGGAAGTGCTTAATCAGGTCACCCATTTGATCAGGTTATCTTTGCAGGAGTTGGTGCACATAATGATAATGTCAATTATTAGAGAGAGAAGCTATAGCATTATGCTATATTTGGCCAGTGTAGTATTTTAAAATTTCAAATATTTTATGTATCTTTATGGACTTCGTATTGCTAGCAGCCCCGATTAGGACGGCAAGATAAAATAGACCTCCTACAAGAACTAAAGACAGTAGAGGTGGTAATTAACTCCCACTGCTGAAGCAACGTTTTCTTATATGCATCAGGCTTGATATGCCAACAGGAGAAAAAAATCTAAGAGGGTAATTCTATATGAAAAGAAAAGTTAAATGTGGAAGAGGAGCACAGCCTAGTTAAACACAAAGGTCAAAAGGCCCTGAAAAAGAGGAACAGGAATTTCAAAAACACTAAGATATTGAAGGGGAGGAAGAGTGACTATGAAGAAGACTCATGTATACCCAGCCATACAAGCAATTTCTTGTGTTAGGTTCATGGGCTCATAGGATTAGATCTTGTGATAATTTAGCATGCAAAGTATCTGTGGAGATTTCTAGTTGAACTTTCTGCTCAAAACAAGGTAACATCTGAGGTCAGACCAGGTTGCTCGGGATTTTATAGTGCTGAGTTTTGAAAACCTCTAGGAATGTACAGAGACTGCACAACTTCTCTGGTTAACCTGCTTGCAACCAAGCTTTCACCCCTTTCTTCTGCAGAAAGAGTTTGTCCTTATAGTTGGTATGAACCATATTTCAACTTGCACCACTTGCCTCTCATTGGCCTTCCATGCACCACTGTGCAGACCCCGGCTCTCTATAATCCCCCCAATAGGACCTGGGAGGGGCATCCATTCAGTATATCCAGTTCTTTTCAGTTTCTTCAGTTTAGCCTGAAGAAGACTTTTCTTCTCTGTGCAAAACAGGACCGGGTCCCAACTTCCAACTACTTTAGTGGCCCTTTGATGAACTTGCTACAGCTCGTTAATATCTGTCTTGTATTGGGGTACCAAAACTGGACACTATTCTAGGTGCAGTCTAACAAGTAGTGAATAGAGGAGGAAAACCTCTCCCTTTGATCTGCCAGCTCTGCTTGTCTTAATATAGCCCAGAAGGCTGTTGGATTTATTTTCTGCCAGGACATGCTGTGGGTTCATTTTCAGCCAGCTGTCTGACAAGGCCCCAGGGCCTATTTTCACAGAGCTGCTCCCCAGGTAGTCTGTCCCCAGTCTCTGTGTCATTGCTTATTGTAAAGTATTCTTCCTTTCCATGTGCAGGTCTTTATATTTGACCCTGTTCAAATTCAAAAGGTTCCCATCAGCCAATTACTACTATACAGCAGCCCTGCCTGTGAAGCACATTGACTAGTCTCCTCAATTTGGTAGCATCTCCAAAGTTGATGAGGGCACACTCCACTGCTTTTTCCAGACTATTGTTAAAGACATTAAACACAACAGTTCCCAAGTTAGACCTCTCTGGCACTCTGTTGTCAGTCTCCAGTATGACCACAACCCATTAACCTCTATTTTTGAGCCCTATCATTCTACTAGAGTTTTACCCCTTGGTTGTTCACTCACTAAGCTTTTAGTGTTATAAATCATGTGCAAGAACATGGGAGAAGGCTATGTTGAAAGTCTTGCTGAAATATGTATAAATGACATCCCTCATTCTCCCTTCATGAGTAAATTCAGTCATTTTTATCACAGAGACAACCAGGTTGGTCAGGCGTGATTTACCCACTTTCTTTTTCTCCTTCATATGGCTAGAGATGTGCTCCATGAGGACTTACTTTATGATTTTCCCACAGACAAAGTGAGGTTAAATGGCCTATAGTTCACCACATTTTCTTTTTTGATCCTTTCTGAAGATATGTTTTTCTTCATCATCAGGAATCTCCCCCAGTCTCTATTAGCTGTAAAAGACAACACAAAGTAGTCATGCGAGGATATTGGTCAGTTTTCTTAGCATCCTGGGATGCAGCCTAACCTATGGATGTTTATAGATGGAGGTTTTTTGGGTAATACGGTAATACCAGTCTTGATCCTTGTCCACTTCTAATGGTTCTTTCCCTGCTTCAAACTTTTCGTTAGTTATGGAGGCCTGGGAGACCCTGTTGATGTAAGAAACAAAAGTGAGTAACTCAGTCTAGTTTGCATCCATTGTTTCTAAATCACCTGCCCCATTTGGCAATGTTCCCACATTTTCCTTTACACTGTTTTGCGGCTAATGTAACCAATGAATATTTTCTTGATGCTTTTTATGTCCCTTGCAAGCACCACATCTCAGTGAGCGTTAGCTTTCCTAACACTACCCCTAAATACTTAGGTAATGGTTCTAAATTATTCTTCTGTAGCCTGTCCCACTTCCAGCTCCCATTTTTTGCATTGAGACAGTGTCCTTGCACAGGATCCCACCAAGATGTTTCCTGAACACACTTTAGGATACTTGCCTGAAATCCAGGATCACTATTCTTGCTCTTCACTTTTGTCATTCCGCTTACCATTCTGAGCTCCACTGCTTCAAGATCACCACAGCCAAGACTGTGATTGATTACCACCTCCCCAGCCAGTTATCCCTTGCTTGTGAACAGCAGAACCGGCTGTGTGTCACACAGGGCTAGTCCACCATATACTTCTGTCATCTTCAGAAATCTGCCTGAGTGCTTGCATCCACCACATTACCATTCCAGTAAGGAACAGAGAGATCAAAACCTCCCATAAGATCCAGGGCCTGTGATACAGAAACTTCCAGGAATTGTTCTCCTTTTATGCCCTCTCTGAAATACTATTGATTTGAATAAATTGAATGAGAAGAGTCTGGTCACAAAATAACCTTGTCACTGTCGCTGAGAGAGCAGATGCTGAACTTCAATGATGTCCCATGGTGAAAAAGGCAGATTCTCAATGTGGAATCCGGGGACTGCAGTCCTGACAAGTGCAGGCTTTAAACTAGGTAGGTTAGCCATTTCAGCATGTATGAGGGGCCTGAAGGTACAGAAAAATCTGGGAGTGCAGGTAGATGGCTATAGCCTGCACTCAGAATGGAAGCATTTCAGAGAAACAGAGCACAAGGTCAAATTTGTGGCAGACCTGTGTCTGGTGTCTTGCATTCGTGGAGTCATAGAATACTCGATTGGAAGGGCACCTCAAGTGTCATCTGGTCTAGCTTTTCTTGGCAAAAGCATGGTCTAGACATTTATAAGTCTTTGTGTATTTCTGAAAGATTTTGTTTAAAATTAGAACAAACAAATAAACAATACCCCTAGAAAACAAACAAATAAAAAAAACAAAACCAACTCCCCAGAAAACTCTTGGAGTCTACTTACGGTTCCTATGATGATAACAACAAGCATTTTAGAGCTGGAAAATTGGTTCTGTGGATAGAGGTTCTATACAAAGAACCTCCTTCCTATGGAGGAAGCTTCCAGTAGCTTCTCACAGAAGCCAGCCCTGTAGCCCCCTGCTACAAAAACCTGTCCACGCAAACCCAATACAATCATAGTAGCTGATATGGAGCTGTGATTTGAATTTGTGTTTTAAACAGCATTAATAATATAGAGATATTTTTGTTATCACTGAGCAGTGCCTAGTCAAGGCCTTTTCTGCCCCTTGCCACATCCCTCCAGCGAGGAGGCTGGGGGTGCACAAGTTTTTGGGAATGGGACACAGTCAGGGTAGCTGACCCCAGCTGACCAAAGGGATATTCCATACCATATGGCATCATCCTCAGTATATAAAATAATGGGAAGAAGAAAAAAGGGTGGGAAGTTCAGAATGATGATGTTTGTCTTCCCAAATCACTGTTACACATGATGGAATCAATGGGCACCAACCTGCCGATGGGAAGTGGTGAATGATTTACTTGTTTTGCTTTGCTTGCATGTACAGCTTTTGCTTTACCTACTAAACTGTCTTTATTCCAGCCCTTAACTTTTTTCCCTTTTGCTCTTCTGATATTCTCCCCCATCCCCCTGTGGGGCAGTGAGTATGTGGTTGTGTGCATTTTGGTTCCTGGCGAGGATTAAACCATGACATATGTTTTCATTTATATTTTTCTCTGAAGTAAAATATAACTGCAAGCTCAGAATTTGTGCAGGTAAATTTTTCTGTGATCAAAACATACTGAAGTAGAAAACTATCCAGTCATCTACTAAGGTGGTGCTGGTTATTCTATAAATAGCCACCAAATGCTGGAAAATTTTGGATCATAAAGTTTTATTCTTATTGAGCACATTACCACACTCGGAAATAAAAACAAGCATTACCTCAATATCATCTTGTAAATTACATTTTCTCTGAAGATAAGTAGTAGTACAAAGTAGTACAAAGATTTCTTTCTGGGGCATCATGTTGCAATTATTTTTATTCTTTCTTTGCTGCTTGAATTTTTTTTTTAATTTATGTACAGCTTAAAAGTTTAAATAATTGAATCAAATTATTTACCATGTACTAAAAGTTAAAAAAAATCTTCATTATTTTCACCAAAATTGTGTACAGAGTGTGTACACCTTCTGGGACAAGGGATAGGTAGTTGGCTGTAATGTTGAATGATTCTGCAGAAAAAACATATTTTTCTATAAAAGTCTCACTGAAAAGAAAGAACCTCTAGATGCAGCCATTTCCTGGTAACATTTTTAAATATTCTCATTGAGTATAGTTTTATTCCACTCTTTTTCATGTTTGTGACTGCTTCCTCAACCTACCTTTCTGCTCACCAATTAAAGAGCACCCTTTTTTTCTTCCTGTAATTCATCTCTTTATTCTAAAATCCTCCCAGCTGATTCACACTGCAGCCCAGGTTACTCTTAATTATCGTAAATATTTCTTTTTACTTCTCTGATTAGAATTAAATTTTCTTGACAATTTCCAAATGTTGTTATGGGAATTGAGCCAGCTTTGCAATTTGTTTTCTCTTTTGTCTGGTTGCAATCTAATCCTGCTGATCTCTTTTCTTCAGAGACTCCTTTGTTCAAAAGTGTCAAAGACAAACCTGAGGATCGCTTGGCTGGTGCAGTCTCAGGGAATTCAACAAGTACATTTAAATTAAAAGAGAAAAATATCCTTAATTAGTACACAGAATAAATATGCACTTTAGAATTCAGGAATTGTTATATTCAGAGGTGGCATTTAATGAGAAATCTTTCTGCACCTACAACGACCCTTTAGTAAAAGAGAAAGTGGGTCAACAAATGTTAAAAGGAAAACTTTTGAGGAATCAGATACGTTTCTGATTCAGTCACTCTTCCAGCACATTTTAACGAGCAACTGAATGAGGATCTGTAGGATTTCAGCCCATTCTCCTGGGAGGGCCAGTCTACCTTAGAGATGCTCTTTACATAGTCCATAAAAGACCAGAGTTTGCCCTGTCATGTAAGGACAGCAACACCACATCTCATCTCATATGGAAGGAAGAACAGGCTTCAGGTAGATGCAGAATTGTCAGATAAAACGTAACTCTTAACCCTTTCATGTTTGGTCCAGTATTTCTGCAGAAAGAGGAGAAAAAGTGACAAAAAAGGGAATACAGCTGACCAAGAAATCAATAATCTTTGCTAAGATTTAAATTTCTCAACTAATAACTTGACTTGTTTTATTTTTAATTATGTGTCCTATGAACTAGTATTACTTTAAAAATCTTTCAAATCTTATGGTAGTTGTTATCTTTTGTGGTTAGCTTCCTATAAATATATCAGAGCTATTAATGAGTAAAAATACTTCACAAAAAGAATACATTGCCAACATGCTTGGGGGTTTTTCGGATCTTTTTTAAGGGATTTACAGTGTAAAATGAATAAGACTGAGACACATTGTTCATCTTATTTTGTGAAGAACAAAGAAATATCATAGACTTATACAAAAAACCTGATAGTCTCTTAAAAAGCTGTTAGCATTTTGTGACTGATGCTTAGAACTCCCGTAGCTTTCTTACAGCTGAAAAATAAAGTCAAGGAAATGGAATAATTCCAGCTAAACTCATAGAAGTGTTAGATTCGACAAAATTTCTGCCAGGCTTTTATTATCTGCTCATACACATGTGGTTGCTTAGTGTCTCACGTTAATTTCTTGTTTACTCTCACCAAATAATAGAGTGAAGCAAGGTTTTAGCATTTTTCAACCACACCAAGTAAACTCCAGGGATATTTCTCCCAGTCTTCCTAAACTACGTATTTAGAATCTTTGAATACAGGCAAAAGCATGTATTTGATTTTATTAATATTGCAGGAGGCCAGCAGAGGCAAATAACATTATGTCACTCATGCTTTTTAACAACTTTGTTATTCTGAAGAAGTCAAAGCATTTTAAAATTACTATTTTAGTCTTGAAATAACTACTACCTCTCTCTATTTAAAAGATGCATAAACTAAGATCCCATAAGATTTAATGAGCTGCCTGAAATCAAGTAATGAGTTAGAGAGAGTTGGTTATAAACTTAAGGGTGTTGGTGTGAATAAGAAAATCTGGAACTATGAAATATCTCATAGTGGTTAAATGGCAGTCAGAAATTAAACATATAAATGGAGATGATTCAAGCTTTGATTCTATCTTTTCAGTGAACGGAGAGACAGCAAACAGCACATCTCTTCTCCAGCCTGCTTGCAGAACTGTTCCCTATGGCAGCGAATTCCAGACCTGGATACAGACTCTCCATCCCATCACTCAGCAGACTGGGATACATATAGTGCTCATCAACTCTCTTTGTTGTGTAGGTGTACTAGGGAAATTAACCAAAAGTTGAATGCTAAAGAAACTACAGAAGCACTACACAACATCGGAAGTTAAGAGAAATGTAAAATATCCTCTGTATGTTCTAATTTATAATGAATAGAGTTTTATGCACAAATCAAAACTACTTTGGAATCAAAAGAAATGAGAAAAAGCAGAACATGAAAATCAAATTAAACTTTTCTCAGTTTTGCCAGCTGGAAGATTTTTTCTTTTAATTTAAGTTTCTTTTCTTGCCAGTTGCATTTTTCACAGACTTTCTTTTCCCTTCTGATGTATTTATTATAGAGTGCAGTGAATACTAAGCTGGAATTAATTCTGATATGAAAAAAAAAGAAAGAGAGAAAGAAAGAAATGAAGAAACAAAGAGATAAACACAGCCCCTAAAAATATTTTCACAATTGTGTCCAAAGTTACTTCCAATTTTATGCATTCAAAATTCAGCCTAATCCATGAGTTGACCACTTTCTGAAGACTACTGTGTATCAATTTGTCAACATATCCTTTTTTTGTGGCATTGTCTTGCTAGATGGAAGGGTTCTTTTCCTGTATCACTAGCAGTTTCTTCCCCAGCACTACCAGTTCACACAGGAATGACAGTAGGAACACAACTGTCAGACTAATTTGGTTTGTCTAATTTTGACAGCGAGAAACCCAGAGTGTTTGCTATTTCATGAACAGTATAAACATCCTAGCTATTTTTAACTTATGTCATCATGATAAAAAATAAAACTTACATGAAGCACAGCATGAGCCAAGCTGCTTTGGATCCATTTCAAAAATTACACCCCTTGGGGTTTCTGTTCACATCTCAGCCAAGTGGGTAGAGCTTGAAGGCACAGGGACAGAAACAGCTGCCTACAAAGTAGCTGAACATATTCACCTCACTGCTTAAAGCTAAAATCATCTAAAGGTCTCATCTACAGTAACCTATGGCTATCTGAGTTTTCTGTTTCCTGACAAGCTATTTTAAGCAATGAAGACAACTTAAGAGACCTAGTGCTGTTCTATGTGAAAGCCCAGAAAACATCCTCAGGCCATTGGGCAGTCTAACAGCTTATACCTATTTTCATACAGTGTCGTCCTCTATTATGATCCCAGAGAATGTGCCTAAAAAAAATATTTTAATTACTGTGTGTTTTCTGTTTCCTAAAAGAAATGCATTGTCAGGGAAAGAAAAATAATAAGTTCCAGACCACAAAATGTAACACACGTCAGTTAGGAGTAATAGACAGAAATATTTATTTCTTAAAATACTCTCTGAAATAATCTAATTGGTGGCATATTTCTACATTATAATGAAGCAGAAAAAACAGGCAGTTCAATATTTAAGGATATGTGATCTCATTGCCTTTATATTCTATGATATTTGCATTAAATTCAGAGTAGGACACATTTTTTTTCAGACAGCCTAACATCATGGTTAGAGAGATCAGAATAAAGCTGAACAAGTTTAAGGCTTTATTGTGTAATCACTGCAATTATTTTACTAGATAATTCATATGCTTTCTTGCTTCATTAATTTTTTTTACCAGCAATCTCGTCTGCAAGCTACAGTTAGCCCTTTTTAAATTTTTTTATATATATGGGACCTTATTCAAAACACCTTTGCCAAAATCTCAAAATACAATGCTCTTCCTTGTGAGCACTGATACAGTGGTGTAACCAGTGCTACAAGCACGATAACACTGCTGGAAACATTAATGGGGGAGACATGGAAGTCTTTTCTTCCCTTGGGCTTACATAGATATTGTAAGAAATAAATCATCGTTGATTTACAGGACAACTGCATTGCTTCTGACTTCCTATCAATTCTTCCCAGAAAGTGTCAGAGAAGCAGCACTTTCAGAGAGTGATTTAGCAATATAGCAATGTTGCTAACAAAGAATATATGTTTAATACTGTTCTGCCATTTTTTGACAATGGCTTTTCATGTTCACAGATTTTAAATATGCTGTATATGTTTTAAAAGATCATACCCAATTCCAAAGGCAAGACTCATCTCTAAAATTAATTTATGTTAAAAAACCCCAACACCAATAGTAAATGACACTACTGAAATTTAAGAACAAGATGAAATTCTCTGAAGACATTTTAATAATGAGAAGAGGAAAGCCTGTGTGACTTTCCTTTTCTCAATGAAATGCCTAGAAAAGGGGCTGTAAGTAGACACATAGAGCCATGCATCTGTAAAAGGTTCAGTGTACAAGGAATTACTTCTTACTGTAGTGCACCTGTTAATTCAGCCAATGATTAGTGAAAGTTAAAATATATTCAAGTGCATTAAGGTAACTGAGGGAATTCACCTCATGTAGTTTCACTATGTTTGAAATGTGGCTGCAATGTTAGAGCAGGTCTGAGCTGTGGAAAAGGATGAGCAGCTCTGCGTGGTGCTCAACTTTTGCTGAGCTGATCAAAACTTCAGGATGTTCCTGTGCTACTCTAAGCATTTATATATAAAAGACCTGGGCAGGATCATGAGTGAAAAGTGGGAGTCCACACATTTAGGTCGTCAGTAAAATCATCTTTATGAAGCCTTAGAAAGAATGTCTTGAACGAGACAGCTAAAAAAAGAAACATAGAGGATGCATTCAAAAGGCTGGGAGATTTTATGGTAAATTGGTTGGCATATGGCAAGTTGACATGAAATGAAAACTAAAGGTATAGTAGAAAAATATTATAAAGTCTTAAAAACAGATGTTCTTTATTCTACACAGGTTGAAATGTTAACCACAACAGAAGCAGAGAAACTACAGAATGACACTGTTAGGATGATCCTTTTCTTGTTGAATTAAAACCATTTCCTTGAAAGATCAGCCTAGGGTGTTATAAATGCATTTTTTCATGCAGTAAGTGTGACTCTCTATTCTGTCTTTGAAGAAAATACAGTAACATACTAAACTTAAAATAAATAGTGTGTGAAGTGGCTTTAATTTAGGGAATTAAGTTAATTCTTTTTACTAAATTTGATTAAATCAAACACAAGGATTCAATATAGTTTAACCAATGAAGCTTAAATTCACATCTTTAACTAATTCAGGCTGCATTCCTTGGATGTCCTATATAGAAAAGTTGTAACTGATGATGACTGAGGCCTGAGAAGAATTAAACAAAAGCACTAACTGCCCTTGATATAATGAATATTCTTTGTGTTTCTTCTGTTGCATGTTCCCTTCATTTTTTTACAGCTAGAAGGTAAGTGCTTCCTTTTCTGTCAGACCTGGAGGCTTTTTTTTCGTACTTGAATGGCTCATAACACAGACTGAAGGCTGTTCCAGGACTATTGCATAACCTCCCACTATGGGGCATATTGTCAATTGTTGTTAAGCCACTTGGGAAGTAGTAAGAAAGAGTTACTTGAGCTTATTTTCTTAAATATTTAAGTGATGATAAAGGAGAAGAAGTATTGTATAAATTATATTTGAAATAACTAAGAGAAATTGTGAATATGGGTGATGCTTAAAATTACTCAGAGAAAAACACTATGAATAACATAATGAATTGAAACCAGAAAACAATATTCAAACTGGGATTTTCAATGAGTCTTTGGCTCTCAAGTGTCTCCAGATTTCTGTTTGCAGTTTCGCATGGCCCAGGAAAGAAGTCAATACTTCTTGATTATGACTTCTTTAGTTGGTTAAACTGGGCTGAGAACAAACTTTTTTCATGACTGCTTATGTAACCTAGCAGAGATTTATAAGGGTATTGAAAATGGAGAGAGGTATTTATGCAAGTAATTTTGTCTAAAAGTTTGCATTAATGCCAATGTACCTGTCCATTATTTCTGGCTGCAGAGATTACTGCTGTCCTAGTTAGTTTAAAAAAAACACAGTCGAAAAAATTAGCCTCTGTTTTAGAACTGGGCTCTGTGTCTGAGGTTTCTAACACAGCACAAAGCTATGCCAGCACATCTCTCAAAGTAGACCGTCAGAACTTTCCGACTCATCTTGATGTTCTGTTCTGCAGAAGTACATGTAAGCACTTGGACAGGTGCGAAAGCACACCAAGTGCACACTGAGTTATAATAAACTGTTAATATTGGCCAGGCAGCAGTGAGGTATACCAGTGAGTAAAGTTTACTTACATAAGGTAGGAGGCCTCCTCAGATATTCCAGATCCTGTAAACTCTACAGGATGGTCATCAGCTGCCATCAGGGTCACAACCCATATTTTCTCTATCTACGTGAAGTCACAGTGGCTATACAAGTAAATGTATCAGCCCCAGTAAGAGATCCCTGACACCCAGACCAACTGGTGCAGAGTATTTCAGATCCATACGACTGAGATTTAGCTCAGTTGAGAGTAAAATACAAACCATAATGTGCAATTATCATCTAGATATGTTTTATGTTCAAAATATTAAAAATAAATTCCCTAGAATGATCTGTCTTCAAGATAATGTCCAGACTTTTTGTCCCACAGAGAGTTGGCTCAGGCTCTACCAAAAAAAAAAAAAGAACCAAAGAGCAAAAAAATTGTTCTACAATGCGGACAAAAGTAGATCCTATGCTCTGCATATGTAATTTGGCTCATTGAAGTAATCACAGAACACTCCTCTAAGCAGAACCTAAACATATCTAGATACAATTGGGATTGTGCATAAACAATGACATAGGAGTAACAGGGACTGTTACTCCTTCTGTAGTCCAAGCTCTGCTATCCTGGGTAATATCTTCTAATCCCTTTATAAATATGCCTATCTCCATCACAAAACTAAGTATTGACAACAAAGTACCTCCTCTTCCAAACCTTACAGAAAATTACTGTTTTGAAATTGAAAATTATTATTTTGGTTCCTCTCAGAGTCTCAGAAAATGTATAAACAGTTTTATATCCATTAATTTCTGTGCAATTATTTTTTATTTTGCTTTAAAAAAATTTTATAACGTGGTCTGAAAGTGTATTCCCATTGGCAATTCAAATGGTATTTAGCTCATGAGAATTGCCACCAAACACTACTGCAGAGGGATGATGCATTTCCTGCTTACATACATAGTTCGGTGAACATTTCTTGTTTTAGTGTGCAGTAGTGCCAGACTTGGTACACTGTGCTTTGTATAAAGGAGAAATGAGGGTCAGAAATATTTTCCAGAGTATTATAAAGGTTTGATGGGGGTGGAACCCATGTTCCCAAGGTAGTGGATACTGTTCTTTCTTAAAGCACTGGAGCACCATTATAAGAAAAGTGAGAAATTACATATTCAAAAAAAACCCCACCTAAAATCTTTTGTAGCATGGATATGAATGTATAAACAGAATAGATGTCTGAAAGAGACAAATTGTATCTGCCTCTTCTGTTCAAATTTAGTTTCTTGGAACCACAGGACACATAAATTGAGCAGACTACTTACCAGACAGGAAAGTAGAACATTCATATGTAACTGTGATATTTTGAGAATGAAAATGCTTAGTATCCATAGCAGCTCCACATCTACATTGTGCATTTGGTGTCAAGAGGGCATATGGAAAAAATAGAAATGTCATTGCATTAGTCAATGCAATGCTGTGGCTGCCTGTTATCATTAAGGTTATGACTTATACAGGACAAACTCTTCATTATTTTTGTTTATCAGCACTAGTTACACTATTTACATGTCCTTACTTTAACTTTGTTGATGGCAGAGACGTTTTCTCTAGACTTTTATATTTATCTGCTCAGGTAGAGCTGCAGAAGCCATCACTTCAAATAATAAACAGCAACACAAATTTCTATGTGCCATAAACTATGCTCAGTTCATGTTTGATCTAAAACATTAGAGATTCGGGGAATACATCCTTTACTATGGAAGATACATTACTAGTGGGAGCTAATAGGTTAGGCAGTTTAAACTACATATCAAAGAGGTATATTAATAGCAGTTGAGGAAACTTCCCAGATTTCATGTAGAATATTGATACATTTTATGACATCTCATGTTTTTCTACCTTTTGTTCATGGAAAATATACTTCAAATCTTATCTTTCAGTTATATAAACTAAAAATTCCCAGATTATGTGTTTAGTCATTTAAAATTCAGTACCTTCACAGTTCTCTGAAGTAACTGTTGTTCAGCCACTGTTCCATACACCAGTATATCTGCGATACAGCAAACATATAGTATTGATATTTTTGCATCCATATTGATTGGTAAGTTTAATTACCTTTCTAAAAAAGGTTCAGAGAAAATGATTGTGAATGTGATGCATGGTCCTCATCTAAATCATTAGGTATTTAAATCTCAATAAGGCATATGTATCAATTTTTTGAACCAAAATAACATGTTAGCACATTTTATTAATTCTAGTTCACAGCATTTATGTCAGTAATTGGTTTATGTGGATTTATCATGTAGGTAAGATTCAGGATAGGAAAAAATGCAAAATCAGTTATCACTGGAATTAACATTTCATTTCTAAAATTTTTACCAGAGTTGCAGAAAAAAATAAAAATATGGCACTGGCTTTGCTAAATGCTAAATCAGATGTTTTATTTATTCCTTTTTACTGTTAAATAAAACTATTCATCCCTTTCACAAATGTTGGAAATAAAATGAGTTTTCAAAATTAAAAAAGAAAGAAGTCAGATCTCCAATTTTCACACGGTAACACTAGCAATTTACAAACTAATCCTCAAAAGAGCATATAGCCATTAAACTATTATACCTTCTACACAACTAAAACATAAATAAAGCTTTGTATTGAGCTGTGTAGGAACATGAGGAATGTGAGCAGGCAGTACAGTAACACGAGGTAGATTCAGAGTCCTGAGTTCAGGCAGTGGTTCAGGTAGGTAAAGACGCTAAGAAAGCAGAGTTTGCAAGAGTCTGCATTTAACCATCACTTAATATGGGACTGTAAAATGTAAGTCTTCTCCGAACAGGGACTAGTGTCTAAGCTACACAGCTTATCAACAATAAGCAATGACATGGCCGTGGATGGATCCACCTGGATCCAATTGTAGTGAATGAAGACCAATTCACTTGAGGCATTCAGGCTACATCTGACAGCAGCAATTGTCTCTGGAGTGGTCAATACTTGTGGAAGGGCCAGTGGATCTCAGTCTGGGGAGCAACTCAAGAGTTCAAGCTCTTCTGGAAAGCAGTTCAAGCCCTGTCAGTCTAAAATCCAGAACCCTCTTTACTTAGCAGGCTTTGTTGTCTTCCCTTTCTCTTTCATCCTTCTCCCTGTCTTTCTGCTCTTCTTGTAATTCCATTTCCTATTGATTTTCAGTCATTCTCCTGAGTATGTAGGAGCCTTATTAAGTGAGTGGATACCAACGAACACCTTATTAAAGCCTCCTGGGACACTGTGAAGGCTGTGGATCTGCCTCTCTCCACTCTTTGAAAGAAGGTGTTCCGAATAGTTCCCAAATAGACAGCAACTCATTAAATACTACCAGACTTAAAGTACCCACAATAGAAAATGTGACTGTAAATAGAGAAACTAGCAAGGTCCCATTTTACGCCAGAAATCTGGAACAGACAATAGAAACAAATTAAGACCAAGACCATTGTAACTTGCCTTCTCCAGTTCATCAAAACAGCTTTGCAGGACTTTCTTAACTCACGTGTCATGCACTTTCTGACTGTAAGCTTTCCCACAAACTTTATTTTGGCTCTGGAGGTTTATAGCCCTCACTGCTTTTTAATCTATGCTTCTTATTACATCTGAAAAAGAGAGCCATTCACTGAAGAAATTAGGCTGTAAAAAAGATTTGGAAAAATCAGCATAAATATATTATAAGTCTATGTCTAGCCAAAGCTTTGTGCCGTAATTTAAAGAAACAAAATAAATAGTGTAATTCAGTACAAGGAAAGTTGGTTTACATTGTTAGGGTTTAGTTGGGTTTTTCTAAACTAACAACATGACGTATTTTATAATTACACTTTAGTCTTTCTGATGTGCTTGTGTTTTACCCAGCTTGCACAACTGCTAAACAATTAGATTGTCTCCAGCAACATTTCGAAGGTGCTTCAAAGGTACTTCTTCATTGTATTGGAGTAAAAAGGGAATGTGTCTGGCTGCAGTACCATGGTAAGAATGCTATTGGATTGATGCATACAGTGGTATCAGAGAAAATTTCAGAGTTTTAAGATAAATGAATATGAACCTGTAAAATATAAAGTGATTATCAAGCTCAGAGCCTGGTTCTTTAGCAAGGAGAGCTGCTGTGGCCAAACTTGAAAAGTGGCAGACCTGGGGCCAGCTCTGTTAAGGTAATATGTGAATCTTCAGCATCTCAGTATCCTTGAAAATCCCTCCAAAGTTTTTAAGATGGCAAAAACATCAACCAGTTCTACAAACGAGGCAGGGAGTGTGGAGGGTTGAGCTTATGAAGAGGCAGAGGCAGCCCTAAGCCTGGTCAGAGGCGGAGCACTCCACCAGGCTAGGCAGGAGAAAGAGAGTCCTTCAGAGACAGACACTTGTAGTGGGGAGCAGGATGTGATACAAAAAAAGCAGCTGGTGTGGGGGCTTTACCTATAATTTTAATACATAGTGTTCCAAACTAGCCCTCAGCAAGGTTGTCTGCTACATTCGTAATCAGACAAGTTGGGGGTAATCAGAAATGCATGCTTGGGAATGAAGTATTCAGCCTAGCATTTTGAACACCTCAGGGATAATAATACAAACACACTGAAAAAATCGCTGGTACTAAACTCACTGGACTTCTGAATTATCTCTAAAATGAAAAATAGCTCCCAGAACTTTTTTTCAGGCAATTACGAAGTATATTTCTAGGTGGAAGAGGAGAGAGAAAACCTTTGGGCAGTAGAAGTGTTATATGCTAGAAGCTAAAATAGACAAACATTTATGTGCCAGGAGTTGCATACAATTTCCTGTGTAACAAGAGTTGAACATAAACTGTTATATGCGGCTTATGCACAGTTGTACATAAATAGCACAGGGTTCATGCAGAGCTTCATATCATGAAGTTTATGTGCAAAATCTTTCCATCTCAATTTTTCATACATGTATTTGTAATAAACGGAACCACCAAAACCAACCTGAAAGGCAATTAAAAAAAGAAAAGCAAAGGAAGAACTATGATGTGATACATAATCCAATTCAGGAGAGTAAAATTTTGTAAAATTTCACATTACAAGCTTTTAATAAAAGTCTTCTCTGTGCAGTTTTAATCACATTCTATAACACTTCCTGGTTACACAATCATGGAGAGGAAACCTCCATTCTGCTGTTTCTAGGGAATCTCAACATAGAATTCTTGAAGACTTCCATAGGGAGCTAGGAGTTTATTTTTTCCACCATAGCTTTTCCTCTTCCATCATCTGGGTTAATCCTGCAGATTCACACCTATATTTGATGAAAATCTTTATAAACTAAAAAAAACTGGGAAGTTCAGCAGTAAGAACCAAGTTTTCCACCTGACCTATACTTTGCATAGAAACTTATGTGTTCAAGTTGCTACACCTCTCATTTCCCCTCCTATGTATGTATAGATACCGTAATGAAGGAGTATTGTGCTTTCCACTAGCAGATTTTGGAAAAGAGGTCAACTATGGTCATTTGTCTTGTTACAATCTCTGGAGTCCCCTTTCATGCCAATAAAGTTAAACTATGGCGTTATCTATAACTTCAGAATATTTTAGTGCATTGTTTTACGAATCCCAAAGGTTTTCTTTCACACTTTGTTTTCTGTTGTGGTGTCCACAGATTTCAGCATTTTGCTATAGGTATTATATGCCAGCTAAGACATTTGCCCGGATCTTTATCTTTTACAGTTAATTTCCTTTAAATTATCAAGTTCTTGAGGAATTTATAACTTGCTACACTGTGGTTTATATTTTTGTTCTCAAATGAAGTCATCTATTTCATAACTAAAAATAAGCAAGCACGTATTTTTGTTCTTTATGACTTTAATTAATGCATTAAATTAGATTTCTGAAGTATTTAACAGAAAGAAAGGAGAATAAATGCAAGGATGCTAAATATTCATTTTTAACACAAGGAATATCTAGTCATTCTAGATATTGGCTTATACACTTTATCCTCCTCCAGGCCCAAAAGGAATTTCAGGCATTTTTTAAAATGTTCCTTTAAGTATTTTCCTTAATTAAAGACTAACAAGTCCTATGATTCAACAAGAATGAAATTTCAGGGATTCATTACTATTCTGCCCAACAAAAAAAAAAGGACATGTCAACGTATCAAACAGGGACTATCATATCAAACATATCAAATAGAGACTACTGTAGTGCCCCTACTCATGCTCTTTTTCTGAGAGATCATTTTGCTCTGTGCTGTCAGAGAACACATCTTTGCGACCTAAAGTGCTTCTGGATAGCCTTGTAATCTGCTTTTGAGACACAAAAAGACCCACACCACTCGCCCTGGCAATAGTCAGAAGATGGGGATGGGTGTCCAAGGGAAATACTTTCTCTTGAGGTAAGTGATCCATCTTTCACTGATAAACGGGAAAACAATCATTTGCTTTAAACAAGTTGCTACACTGGATGTACCACTTAGGTGCAGGACAAAGGTCTAAGTTATCCAGGTTATATCCCTCCCATAGTTCATAGGCCAAGAGCAGGGAGACAGTGCAAACAAGGCATGAAGGCAGAGGGCCAGTGACCTTCCATCGCCTCCAGCTTCCCAAGAGGGAAGTCAAAAGGTAGTGTCCAATGGTAGAACTTGTTTTTCATTATCTCCTTTGCCTGTTAAGAAGATAATGAAATGCCTCCCTTCAGCTAACAGCACCCTTGGGTCTGTTTTCTGATGGCAAGATTACTGAAACTTTCTATTTACAGTATTTCTCAAGCCTGAAATTAAAAATGCCCAGCCAAAGTGTCTCTCTATTTTAATTTAAATATTTGAAAACTGAGACAGTCAACACAAAGGACAAAATCACTCAAAAAAACCCCACCCAATACTAATGACAGAGGCTTCCTTGGGGGACGGTGTGTGGGTGTGGTGTAAGTGCCCACACCAAAAAAAAAGCCAGGGTGGGGGGTGGGGGGTTGGGGAGACAGACAGACTTGGAGGATTTAGTTTTGGTTGGTTGGTTAGTTGTTTTGTTTGTTTATATTTATTTATGTTTGCTTCTTTGGTTTGGGGTGGGGGTTTTTTTGGGTTTTGTTTTTTTTGTTTGGTTGGTTTTTTTGTTTTGGTTTGTTTTGTGGGTTTTTTTGCCTTTTTTTTTTTTTTCTAATTTAAATTAACTCAGTGACAAACTTTTTGCAGCAATGCCCAACAACATCATTGTAGAAGCAGTAACAAACTGCAGCTTGGAAAAATAAGATTGGATATTACAGGGGGAAAAAGCCACAAGGTGGGTACTACTTCACTAAGTTGCACAGAGAGGCTGTGAAATCTCTCTCCTGGGCATCTTGAAAACTCTGCCAGACACAGACAGAGCTGCCCCTGTGCACTGCTGGCAATAGCCCAGGTTCAGCAGGAGACTCCAACTGATGCTTCTATGATACTATGAAATAATTTCAGTGCCTTACTACATCCTAGAAATAATAATAGCTGCTGTCTAGTGTGCGAAATAACTCATTGTGTGTCTAAAGACTGAAGTACCTTTAAGCCTGAGTGTGTTAAGAATAATGGAGAAAGAAAAAAAATCACTAAAATTTTGGCTTTTGCTGATTGTATTTAACCCCTTAATATTACTTTAACAATGCTCTTTTGTGATTTAATAAATGTTATCTTGTGTTGATCAAAGTGGAAAAATTCCTTTTTAATAGGACCTGATCTTTTAAAACTGTAAATGCTGAACAGTGTGTACTTTTGATCAGTAAGAAAAAGTAATGCATAGCAGCAGCTTTTGAGAATTACAGATATCTTCCAAGAAAATAAAAGGCCATTGTCTAGACAATGGCACAGAATTTCGGCTCATTATTGATTTGACAAGAATGATCCTCATGATTTGATTTTCCAGAAGAACCGAATGCATTTGAACTCTTTTATACTCTTGATAATTACCTTTACTCAGACATAAAGTCTGAGTCAGGTCAGAACTGCAATCAAAAGTGTAAAACCTGAAAATCTGATTGCAGGGATATTTGCTCATTCGTGATTGATCAAAGATCAAACTGCTTACTTAATAAGTCCTTATTGCTCTCATTTTTTCAGGTCTTTCTTTTTAAAGGTCTGCTGACAAATGAAAACAAAGCTGTGTTCCTCCACAGACCAGAGTAAATAGATGGAAACACTTAAGGAATGTGTATAGAAGCACATTGACAGGAGATGGCTTATAATGAGGAGTGTTATCCCCCCCTGTGGAACAAGGGACAGTGACTCAGAGCTGACCATGCCTCTGACTCTGTCTCATTAGTCACAAATTTTTATCCCTGATTTACTCAGTTGTTCGTGGTACTCCAGCAGACAATCTGCAGTAAGGCAAATAATCTATGTAATGCGCTGTAAACTCAATTTTAAGCTCAAATTCAAACCAAAGAGGGGCAGCATCCCAAGGAGAAGACTCCAAGTTAACAATCTCCAATCAACCACAGTAAGAGACAGTTTCCAGGCAAACCTTCAAACTAGGCTCGAAAACATTCCCACAGATTCTTCTCCTGAAACAATCTGACTTCATATTAAAAACAGCATCCTGCATTCCTCTGAAGAATCCTTAGGGTTCTCTCTCAAGAAGAACAAGGACTGGTTTGACGAAAACAACCAAGAAATCCAAGACTTGTTGAGGAAAAAGAGAACCGCCCACCAAGCACACCTTGCACTGCCATCCTGTCACGCAAGAAAAACAGCCTTTCGTCTCGCATGCAGCAAGCTCCAGCAGAAACTCCGTGACATCCAGAACAACTGGTGGATCGATCTAGCTGAAAAAACTCAATTATGCGCAGATACAGGTGATCACAAAGGTTTCTATGAGGCCTTGAAAACAGCATACGGACCTACATACCAGGTCCAAAGCCCTCTACTCAGTGCTGATGGTCAAACCCTTCTAACAGATAAAACCTCCATTCTGAATCGATGGTCTGAACACTTTCAGACTCTTTTCAGTACCAGCCGTGTAGTCCAAGATTCAGCAATTCAGTCCATCACACAACAACCAGTAAAATATGAATTGGATACTGCCCCCACTTTAGAAGAAACCCTCAAGGCCATAGAACAGGTGAAAATTGGCAAGGCAGCTGGGGTTGATGGAATTCCACCCGAAGTCTGGAAACATGGGGGCCTTGCACTCCACACCAAATTTCACGAGTTTGTGGTGCGCTGCTGGGAGCTCGGTGAACTACCATCAGACCTTCTTGATGCTGTCATCATCACTTTGTATAAGAAGAAAGGTACTAAATCAGATTGCTCAAACTATCGTGGTATTACTCTGCTCTCCATTGCTGGCAAAATCCTGGCAAGAATACTCTTGAACAGACTAATACCCACTATAGCAGAAGGAATTCTACCTGAAAGTCAATGTGGTTTCAGAACCAACAGGAGCACCACAGACATGGTATTTGTCCTCAGACAACTGCAAGAGAAGTGTAGGGAACAGAACAAAGGTCTCTATGTAACCTTTGTCGACCTCACCAAGGCTTTTGATACTGTGAGCAGAAAAGGTCTGTGGCAGATTTTGGAACGTTTAGGTTGTCCCCCCAAGTTCCTTAAAATGATCATCTCACTCCATGAGGATCAGCACGGCCAAGTCAGATATGGCAACACACTTTCTGAGCCCTTTTTAATTAAGAATGGTGTGAAACAAGGTTGCGTTCTCGCTCCTACCCTATTCACCGTCTTCTTTAGCATGATGCTCCAAAGGGCCACAGCAGACCTCGATGATCAGGACGGCATCTACATTCGATACCGTACTGATGGAAGTCTATTCAATCTAAGGCGACTGAAGGCCCACACCAAGACCTTAAACCATCTTGTCCGGGAGCTGCTTTATGCTGATGACGCTGCCCTTGTTGCCCACACAGAAGCAGCTCTGCAGCGTTTAACATCCTGCTTTGCAGATGCTGCTGAGCTCTTTGGGCTGGAAGTCAGCTTAAAGAAGACAGAGGTCCTCCATCAACCTGCACCTCAGGAAGTCTTCCATCATCCCCACATCACCATTGGCCAATCAGAGCTCAAATCAGTCCAACAGTTTAATTACCTTGGTAGCCTCATCTCCTCAGATGGTAAGATCGACGGAGAGATAGACAACAGGTTAGCTAAGGCATATAATGCTTTTGGAAAACTCCACAAGAGAGTATGGTGTAATAAACACTTAAAGAAAAGCACCAAGATCAGTGTTTACAAAGCCATAGTCTTGTCTACTCTCCTATACGGCTCCGAATCATGGGTCATCTACCGCCACCACCTGCGTCTCCTAGAACGCTTCCATCAACGCTGCCTCCGTACAATCCTTAACATCCACTGGTCAGATTTTGTGACCAATACATCTGTACTAGAGCAAGCAGCTGTCACTAGTATTGAGGCCATGTTACTGAGAGCGCAGCTGCGATGGGCAGGGCACGTCTCAAGGATGAAGGACCACCGCCTCCCTAAGATCCTGCTCTATGGTGAACTTGCCACTGGCTGCCGCATGAGAGGAGCCCCGAAGAAAAGATTCAAGGACTCCCTGAAACAACATCTCAGCCTTGGCCATATTGATCGCCATAACTGGTCTACTCTGGCCTCCAATCGGGAGGCCTGGAGACACAGCATCTATAACGCAGCTGTCTCCTTTGAGAACTCACGCAGGATCACTCTCGAGGAAAAAAGGCAACGCAGAAAGAACCGTATCTTGCAAAATACACCATCTAAGGAGTCTTTCTGCTGCACCTTTTGCAATCGGATATGTCTGTCACGTATTGGCCTCATAAGCCACCAGCGTGCCTGCAGCAAATGTGGATAGTGCCTTCCCAAATCTTCGTTCGCGAAGCCTAGCCATGACCTTTTAGTTTCTTTCAGTGAACAGTGTAGTAAATGCAGAAATTATTATTAATAAATGTAGTTGATTACTGTATCTGTAAAAATGCTGGAACATTTTCTGCTAAACATAAATCTCAGTTGCAAAACAGCATTGACATTTTTCCTCATTTATTCACTTCCGAGAAATAATTTAGAAAAGGAGTTCACTGGCAAATGTGTTCATAGAAATAACATAGTTCCATAGGATATGACAAATCTTTGGAAAAGAAAAATCAGATTGGAAGTAATCTCAAATAAAACCTGCTCCCAAATTATGTATTTGGTCAAAGAGGGAAGAGGAATACAGATCAAAGTAGAAGCATCTAAATGATTTCCAGGATATCAGTAGTAACTAGAATTTTGTGTAAGACTACGCACTGCAGCAAAATTTACTGTCCTACCACAAAGAGAGAGAAAAATTTCTCAAAGTAAATTGTAGGACTGATTTATCTAATTCTCCTTAATAACAAGAGTCTTAAGCAATGATGTAAGAGAGCCTTAAATGAACAAAACTTCAGCTGCTTCCTTAAGATACTTTTAATCAGTGAGGAGAAAGCATCTAGAAACAATAAAAAATATTTTAAGCCACAGTACAGAAAAGTACCTGTTTTCTGCACAGAGATTTTTGCACAAAAATTGAGTAAGTTTGCTTTTTGAAAACTTAATATGCATTCAGCTGGAAAACTTTCTTGCTATTAATGGCTAAGAAAACTAAATATTAAAATTATCTTGTTTAAATGTTAGAAAAACATTGGATGAATTATAGGTTGCTAAATGATAATCAGATTTTGAATAATACGGAATGTTATTCTAAATAATGAAAATATCAATAATAAATACATGATAAATTTTATACCCAGGCTTTTCCATAGTTCCCATCCTACTTCTCTCTACTGACAATTAACTATAAGGCTTTCTAGAAATAATGACGAGTTGTTAACTAATAAGCATTTTAAATTCTAAATTGGACTATGTGACGTTTTCTGGAAATACTATATAAAAACAGATGAAAATGAATGTAGAGAAGCACTAACAGAGCTGGAGAAGTTTTTTGTTAAAACCTTCAAATTGATACTAACAGACGCAAATTAACTTGAGAGCATTTTGGACCTTCTTAAGTGTCCAGTTCCATTCAACACCTAAGATATTTTAGTGCCTGAATACAACAAGGCCTAAGATAATTGGCAGAGAGCAGACAAGGGTCCAAACTGAATGGTCTAAGAATAGGGACTTTACAAGGAGGTAATGGTAGACTGAGGGGCTGCTGTCAGGATGCAGACTCTCAAGGAGGAAAAAACCAACTATTATTTCCATTATACAGGGAAAGGTATTAGTTCCTTTAAAACATGTAATGTTCCAGTTTTTAAGAGAGCTGTGAGAGTTCTGATTAATGCAATGAAGATTATTTTATATAGAAAAAAAAGAGTAGTTTAAACAACTGCTAATGTCATTAAACCAATAGGATTATATCTAGTGAAGGTTAAAAACAGACATTACTTTTAGACGAGATAATAGTTAAGAAGTGAAGAATGTGGCAGCCTGGTTATTAACAGGATAAGGAGCCCTGTATTCAGCAAAGATGTTGCAGCATTTATTAGCATTGCTGCACCTGCCTACCTGCTCATAGACATTTACTGTAACTGCAGCAGCTGTTACACATTTCGCTCTTCTGGTCAAACAAAAGAAGAAATCTTCCTGTTGTTTGAAGAAACTGTGGATACTCTGATTCCCAATGCCTCTTGTCTCCACTTGCCTTACTCACTATGTGTATATATGTTTTATTGTTTACCTGCCTTCTCCCCTCTTATTCGTAAAAGCACCAGCCTTTAAAAATTGAAGTGATGCCTTTTTTGGGGGGGGAAAGGAATGCTCATACCAAGGGCACATTTAAACAGACTAGGTCCTCAGAGATCATCAGCTGAGTATTTTCTGAATATCAGCTCTTCTTTTCTTTGGAAAATCTTGTGCAGAAAATTATATATATTACTTGGGGGGGGAACTAAAAAAAAGAAAAAAATAAAAATAGTTTAAAAAAAGAAGTAAAATCTGTCAGAAAGAACTGAACATATATGTGCCTTTGAATTTCAATTAAAAACAACCACCAAAAAAATCCTACTTCAGATGTGACATTTTCAGTATCTGAAATGGACTTCATTTATAGCAGCTCTCACACCTTCTGAGAGTCCTGCTTGAATTACCTGTGTCTCTGTGCCTTTCCTGCTGAAGTGCTGATTGAATGCTAGAAAAAAGCAGACCTTAGAAATATGACAGACAGATCACCCTCTAGCATATATTCCTGTTACATACAGAATCACCTTGTTCAAACCAGTAAGATTGTGTTCTGAAAGGTGCCTCCCTACAACCAAGAGCTGATACGCACTTTACAGATGTAAATTTATTGCTGTAGTTATAACATCCAAGCCTCAGTTCATGTTTGGCAGGTATAACACTAATTGCAGGAACAGTCAAGACACTTCTAGTTAGGATAAAATCCATAGACTGCATATAGTTTATTGTAAGAGTTGCTGAAGCAGATTAGTTGGGAATTCCCTGGTGACAGAGCTTGTGTATCACGGTCGTATTGAAATGCTCCTTGGTGCAGTAAAGCAGACTCTGGCAATCAAGACACAGGAATCAGTAGGGTTTAACACTTTGGAGTGAAATGAGAGTTTCAAAAGCAACTTCCCTTCTCTGCCTCCAGCATTGACTCTGGAGAAAAACAATGACAATCATGTCACAGTCTAGACTAGATGATACAGTACCTGTGGAGTAGAAGATAATCTTCATCTTCCCCCAAGACTCCTTTACTGTTGGACACTCAAATGGCAAATTTGAAAGGCACAAATGATTCCTACACCTGTGCAACTCTGGGAAGTTTTTCACCCATTCTTTGCCTCTTCAATACATGGACAGCCAAATCACATGTTATTCAGGGCTTAGCATGGTGTCTCTGGTTCAGAGGGAAGGAGTATCCTTCAAAATACCTGGATGAAATTAGAAAACTTTTTTTCACCATGTAAGACGTTCCAGACACAGCAACAAGAAACAGTGTGACATTATGTTATTTTGTCTCATAGGTACCATGGCTTAAGCACTCAGTGTAGCAGTCTGTTTGCAAACAATCAGATGCAGAACTGTTTGTCACACGGACTGATTGCTAAGGAAACATGGAGAAGCAACTCCAGCTAGTCTAGACTTCTTATGAGCAGCTTATCATGATTTCCGTAGTCCCTTCAGTTTACATTTAAATTCAGTCAGGAAGAGCATGATGGTACAGCTGGAATTGCCAACAAGCCAATACTGAAACATCCACTCCACTCTTAGGAAAATTAAATTCATTAGTATCTCCTTATGCTTGAGATACTTATCATATAAAACAGGATATGGAGACAAAATATAGAACCTCTGCAGGCGTGCTGTTTCTCACACAGTGAAGGCAGACCAGCTCCTTTTTTTCTGGGCAGAGATCTCAAGAGCACTGCTGGTACCATCTGGTGTGAGGCAGGGAAGAGATTCATATAGGTCTTTAGTGAGGGATTAGATCATCTTGCCTTCATACATAGATTTGCCGACATAGCCATCTACTTCTGAATTGTGAGCCTCCCCTGGGTTTATATTACTGTGCCTGCTCTGTGTTGTTAGCCCCTGAATCTGATCATTTCTGGAAGGTGTGATAGTTGCTTTTTTCACCTCTCTAAAGATTTTTTTCTTAGGGAGAAGCCAACCTTAGGTAAGCCTGCTGTGAAAAAACTTTTTCCTCAGACTTTAACTTGTCTGACAGAAAAGCAGTCAGTTGCATATCACCTAGGAGACACAAAAGACCGAGGACACGTTGCTGACTGGAATGCAGCTTTAGACCCAAGTGACAGGGAAATATAGGCATGATGACTTTTCTTATGGGAGCAGTGTAACTTTTGTTCCTGTTTGGATAAATACATTTGAAATATTCAGATTCCTTATGGATTCCCAGCTCCTGAGCACATAATTACAGCCATCTTTAGAGGAGTACCCACCGGACACAATAGAATGACAGTACTGGTAACACAAGGTATGTCTCTGGTAGAGGTAGGACTTATGGAAGATAGATTCTGGGCAATCTGCCATAGAGATTTTGTTTGTTTTAATAAGAGGAGAACTTCCTTGCCACGTGAGTTATCCTTCATGCCTAGCACTAGACCTTGGGAGACCACATACTCTTGCAGATGGGCCTTCTACACCTTGTTTACTGGGTGCTTAAGGGATGGAAATCATACATAGAATAGCAAAAGGGAGCAGTGCTTCTAACTATGGCCAGAAACATGAGTATAAAAGTATTTTCTAGCCAATATTTCATCATCCCATCACAGAAGACAAACTCAGCCTGTGATCGTATCAGGCTGAGTGAAAGTGATCTGCATTAAGGATAGCTTGTAAGCCCTGCACAACACCCTTCTGTAGGATCCAGCATGACACAGGGATTCAAAACATATTTGGGATACTGTTGTTGAGGCTGTACCTGCAGATACAGTATCTCAGTTAGCTGATTGAAAGCACACTTGACTGCCATGCAGCAGGAGTCAAGCTTCAATTCCAGTTTTCCTTCGAGGAAAAAAAAAAAAAAAGAAAAAAGAGGAAAAGTATCTCCCCTTCAGACATTTCAAAATGCCATTCTCACATATAAAACATTACTTTTTGATTGAACTCCCTTAGTGGCCTGACTTTTTGGGTAGAGAACTATGTAACAAATAGCAGCAAGGGTTGTAGATCGTTACCCATGCAAAGGTGTGTGCCCTGGTTTCGTTCGTGTTCTGTCCACAGACAAAATTGTCCGACTGTCTGCAGTGTAAGACTGGGACGCTTTTTTATATGTATGCAGCATATGTTTTACACCTAAGGTTGCTGTATTCATGACAAAACATGCACGACTTGTGATGGTCTACAGAGTCAAAGATTCATTTCCCTGATGATAGAGTTGCAGAGCAATGTGCAGCTATGTGTTAGGGGAACCCTTCTTAAAAAGAGCACAGACTCATATGTGTTCTGGCACAGTGCTTCTCCCAAAGAAATTATTACTCTGATCTTTGCATTGAGCAGTGCTTTGAAGGGTAATCAGGTCTCTCACACAGGATAGTCGGTTGCTGTTGGAACAGTCATGATGGCCTCCATTGCAAGGCTTCTTGTAACATCTTCAGTTGGACTAAGACTCTCCAAACCACTGTTCTACTCAGTTTTTACAAACCAGCTATTCTACTATGCAACTGCCCCAACACATATATGATCCACCTCTAACAGTTGTTTTAACTGTAGGCAAAATATCTCTCAAACGTCTTTAAAACCTACAAATGGCAATTTCTTCATCTTTGGGTATGGTTTCTCTTTATTATTTACTACTGTCTTGTCTATGTATAATCTTCTAAATTGTGTAGCAGCAACTGTCTGGGAATCTCTGGGATTTCCTACCCAGGGTGTTAATCAACACATAAATTAGATTAGTCATAGCAGAAACTGTCTGAGGGATTCTTGAAAACTGTCCAAAATCCCATGCCAAGAGTTCCTGTAACTATCAGTCACATACTTATTTGCAAAGGTGGTTAGGAGCTCATCAATCTCCAAGTCAGGTCCATTATCTCAACCCAGACATTTGCATTACATCTGTGCAAATAATTTGATGTCAAATTCTTGGACCAGTCATGGAGTACACGTCTTCAGAGTGCTGGGTGTGCATAAAGACACAACCTTGATCATCATCTACACCATAATTATAACTACAGAAAAAATTGATTTTCACACACACAACTTGGAATTTTAGTTCTATATCTCTTGCTACAGTATTACCACATTTAAAAACTTAGACCTAAAGTATTATACTATTGTATTCATTATCAGTAAAATCCTACAGAAAAAAAAAAAGTTTCAGTTATTTATGTTCTGGGTTCAGAGTCTCTTTTCTTATGGTAAAATTAACCAAAAAAAGTGAGCCAGTGAGGGAGAGATACACAGGCTTGCAAGCTCTGAAGGAAGTCCACTGTGGAAGATGATTCTTCATATGCATATCTCAACACCAGGTGAGGAGGACAGTCTATAATTATCTGTCAATGCTGGTCTTCTGTGATCAACTAAGAGGAGACTGGCCTAGTCCAAAACTGTAATCTAGTACATCTACTGAGGGGAAGAGAGAAGCAGCTTTGTTATCAAGATAGTATATATTTCCATCAAAAATCTATTCAATTTATTAAGTTTCTATTTATTTCTTGTGATAGGTACAGATGGATGAATTCTGCTAACAGACCATCACTTTGCAGAAATCTTAGTACAGAGATAAAAGACTTTTTCTTATACAAATATGCTGGATATGTACCTGTGTGTGTATGAAGAGATGTTGGCCACACATTCCAAATGGCCAATTATGTTAAGATATGAAAGTTGTAACACTGTTATCATTACCCAGTAAGTTCATGTCCAAATGCTGCATAGATACAAGTAGTGAGTACTACAGTCACAGTAGCATTTATGCAAGTATGTGCTCACTGAGCCATAAAAGTAAACATGTACTCAGGTCCCGCTATCAAAGGTAGCATAAGTGTAAGAAGAGCTATAATATTACCATCCTCCCTTTAGAACCTGTAACACAGAGAATAATCACTTATCTCAATATTAATGGCAGATTAACACAATTGGTATGAGTCATGAACAAAGATTCATGGTTCCAAAGCAATCTTGAGTGATATTATGCAAGTAGTGGAGGTATATTTCACTGCCAAGGATTTCATGCAACTCTACTGAGAAGGAATCGGATATTTACAAGGATGGCATTAATTTAATGATGTTGCCTGGAGATCAGGAGGCAACAACTGGTCATTGAATTTTCCCTCTTTTGTAACAACGTTTCCTTATTTTAGTCATGAACAAACATCAAAACTACTCCATAGCTGTACTTATTTCAGTCCAGGAGCTGTCATCAGTTTTGGTTACTTCATATTTACACAGGGACACCTGAAATCAGAAAGAGTTTCCTAGCAACCTCATCTTCATCAAAACTCAAAGGAAAAATAATTATAATTAATAGAATAAAAATTTACTAAATGAAAGGATATGACACTTCAGTTTCATTTTCCTAAAGAGCACTCGCAGTCTTTTCCTTGTTCTTGTTCCCTTCTTTTGCTGTCAGTTACATAATTCCTTTTTTTTTTTAGTTCATACACATCGGTATCAACTATGTTAAAAGAGCTCTTTAATTCTGTTGAAACTCAAGGTCTCTGTGCCATGATATATCTTCTGTACATTTCTTGAGAGGTGTTCAAAAGACAAACACATTAAGACAAACGCATACTTCAGACGCAAATATCTTCAGTGGATTCCAGTTTAAGAGTTGATGACGGGACATCATTATAAGAATTGGATAACTTCTTAGAGTAATATTTAGAATACCTATCTTTATAATGTAGAGGCTCAACAACATTTTTTTTTATATTAGCAAGGTTTGATAGAAGAAATATTCTGGGTTTATGCTGAACTCTCTTCTGATGGCACTCTTAACAAGGAGCTCTAAAGGAAAAATTCCTTTATGTATGCATCAAGAGTTTCTATCAATTTCCAGACATGGAAGAGAAGAAGGAAAACATTCCAGATCTGGGACTGGATCTTGACTGTCTGTCTGCTTTGCATAAGATAAGCATAAGATAAGCCCAAATTTTAATGAGCATGAAAGAAAAGAAATTATGAGGCTAAGGAGAGCTTTCTTAACCAAGAACCTGACATGGATGACTGAATGAAACAAGCATGGCATTGAGTCAAGTTATGGGACTGAAATAAAATTACAGGATCAGTTAGTCAAGTCTTTTGACATAGTGTAGTAATCTAAGGTTAAACACAAAATGAAAGACAGAAAATTAAATCAGAAATGCAAGAGTGTCATGAAGAGGAGGGGTTACTTTTTTTCATTGAATATACAAAAAACATTAAGTAGCTTTATTCTTTTGTTTCTCAACTAGTTAAGCAAGATCAATCATAGAATATAATCATAGAATGGTTTGGGTTGGAAAGAACCTTCAAGATCTTCTAGTTCCAACACCCTTACCATGGCCGTGAACACCTCCCAGTACAACAGCTTTTGAGAGCCCCATCCAACCTGACCTTGAACACTTCCAGGGGTGGGGCATCCACAGCTTCTCTGGGCAACCTGTTCCAGTGTTTCACCTTAAAGAATTCTTACCTAATAAAAAGTCTAAACCCACTCTCTTTCAATTTAAAGCCACTACCGCTTTTCCTATCACTACATGCCCTTGTAAAAAGTCCCTCTCCAGCTTTCTTGTAGGGCCTGTTTAAGTACTGAGTCAATTCTGTACCTCATTCAAATAATTTCTCTTAGCAAACTGGCTATCTCAGTGAAAATTTACTGAAATTTATATGTATTTTCAGTATAAAAACGTAGATGCAAACATAATAAGTGTATTAGTGGATAGGGAGAAAATATTAAAATATTTTTTTAGTTCCCATTGAAAATATTATTGCTAACTTGGGAGAGGCTAGAGCTAGACTTGACCTAGACTTAATTCGAATTTTTAAAAAATCTGGTCTTGCCCTTTTTGATTGGAAAATTGTGTTCTGTAAGGCATATCTCTGGATACCTTGGACTGTTCTGGCAGTGAAATTAGTTTATTACAATTACTGTGGAACTAAATAGAGTGTGAACAAACAATTCTGCTCACAGTAGGAGCCTCATATAAGAATGAAATGTGACTTTATGAAGAATAGTTCATAGCATTAATATAATACTGGTTGCAAAATAACTATGTGAACATCATAGGCCATTATTTTAGACGAAAATTGACAGCACTTACTTTAAGTAGTCAGGTTTTCAAGTCACTACCTACTGTATATAATTTAAAAGAATTCAAATAACTTTGGCTGAGACTTTGACCTCACAAAGAATTCCCATGGGGCACTGAGGACCACATATAAAAAGCTTATTGCTAGATTTGAACCTGAAGGAGCTACTTAACAAGTATTTACTGAATGTCATTGAAGATATTCTAGTAGCCTGTTCAAAAACCTCAGTCCTTAAGAACTTAACCTGACACTAGCCATATATATTTGAAAATCACCCCCTCTTGAGAACATGGAAAGGTCTTTGTGAAACTAAAATCTCATTTAAGAGCTTGAAGCCTAATGGGATTTTAAACATTTTACTCACATGAAAAAATTGCCTTGGCACAGCTATTCCACGGGTGTGGGTCTTTTCTATTCACGCTCAACTTTTTCAATAGTTCCAATTACTTTTTTCCTCTACTACTAAGTAAAATGGAGATTAGAGGCAGATGAATTTTCATTAAAATTTTATACTCAGTCAGTAGTGAATAAATTCTTTAAAAATCAATAACAAGTAAAAAGTTCTAAAACCTCCAAATTAGGTAGCCTCTATTAATTAAAATACTACAGGTATAAGATTGGATTACTAAAAAGCAGTAGATATATTGAAGGAGACAGATACTTTCCTTGAAAAAATTATGGGTTTATTTTCCCACAGGATATGTTTATATCTACTTCATTACATAGTTTTGTGGAAAGGTATGAAAAAACAAAGGAAATAAAACCAATCTGTGTGATCCATGTTCTTCTATAAACACTATATTTTTATGATTTCTATAATTCAGGATTTATGTAAAATACCAGCAACAATAATTTTAATACCCTGTAAAACACTGATGTTGGAAAGACACATTCCATCTAAACATTCAACGGTTCCTATTACCCCTCTCTTTGTATAGCTATAAATATAGTGCTTCCTTCCTCTTTAGGTATTGTTGGGTTGGAAATGGAATAAATGGAAGAAGAGTGAATGATTGTTTAGGTGTTGCTGGCTGGTCTTAGATGATTGGTTCATGAGTGTTTTAAAAAGATTAAAAATTTAAATTTAATTGCATTGGCTATTTGATTTATAGGAGCATAAAGAGAAATTAGTTCTAACATGGTCCATCCCAGCACCAGGTGTTAGGGAAATTATCTGCAAGAGGTTCCCTTAGACCCCAGCAGTTAATATTTTAACAAGACAAGAGAGATTGGAGGAAATGAGTTTTACCTAGTCAAAATATTAAGAGATTAAACCTGGTGCAATTACCACTGAGAAGTAAAAAAAATACTCACTCTTAAATACTGTGGAGGAAGGCTCTCTGCTATAGCCAATTTGGCAATGGCCGTGACTTCCAGAGTCATTTTGGTCAGTGTCTCTATTGCAGCCTTGTGTAGGAAGGTGGGTGTATTTGTCTTTGGTAATGTCCAAGACTCAGCATGTTTTGGCAGTGTTCCTGCTCTGGTCTCCTGTTCCTCTGTCCTGGCTCCTCCAGGCATCACAGGTTACAGCCCTCTCCCCATCGGTGGGGTTGGGGATTCAGCCTTCTCCTTGTTGGTGGCCACAGTCTCAGTTCACAGGAACTCAGAAAGATGCTCTTTCAAAACACATGGAGGAAGTCTTGTATCTTAACCAAGAATTCCTGTTGGTTTTTTCCTTTTTTTTTTTTTTTTGTTTTCTATGGATTTTGAAAAAGAATTTTAAAAATTCTTTCTAAAGATAGTTCCTTCTTTATATTTATACATGGCAAAGCATACTGGTGCTGCAATGACAGTCAAGCACTTTCAAAATTAGACTTAATGATCACTAATGACAGCCAAACAGTACTATTTCTATTGCATTTTCAGTGTACTGTTTTCAGTGCACACTATATCGTATACTTAAATGATGAATATATTTTTCAGAATATAAGTATCCTAGAAGTCAGAACTTGGTTTAAGCTTTTAAAAATGTGATTTTAGGATAATGTATTCTATTTTTTCTTCAAAGTACTACTTCTGCCAGTTTTCACGGTGTATGCTGAATATCTTTACATATATCTTTACACTTCAAAACAGAATGACTTCAGAATTCATCAGAATTATGATACAATTTTGCATTTTGGAAAACCTGTGAAAATATGTTTAGAAGGAACCCATTAAAAAAAGGTAAGGTGTTTTGACCCGTCTCTGTAGCTATGTTAATAAACCCACATTCTGCAGAGGCAGACACATAGGGAACTGGAAGAAAAGAGTGGCAAAAAAGCATTGCAGGAGCAGAAATGAAATTATGTATTTTGTTGAAGTAGCCCCATAAGAGATGTCCTGTAAAACTAATACAGCTTGGGAAAGGACTTTAATTCTAATTAGATTTTGTCTTTTTTTTTCCTCTTTCTGTTCTATTTATTTTTGGGTTTCTTTTGGGGAAGACTTTTGCTGTCAAACTGCTTCAGCTTTATCAGGGTTTCCAACTGTCCAGAAGGAAACTAAAGTGGCCACTGCCCTTGCAGTTAAATAAGCTGGTCATTGTGAGACATTCAGAAAAACTGAAAGACAACGAACAACGTCAGGAACTCACCTTTTGGCCTTGTGGGCCCAGAGACTGAAAGTACATTTGGAAGTGACTATCTGCCCACAGATTACTGCCATTTGGATCACATTTTAACACATATTTTTATGCATCTCCAGTAAAGAAGTTGTAAAGCTATTTTTTCAGCTAAATATTTCCCAGTAGTAAGCATTCCCTCTACATTTCTTCTTCCCTCACCATCTCTCCACCTCCAAAATGCCAAGGACATTCGAGATTTGCAGCTTTTATAAACTCTTAGCAGTCATAAGTTTTCAGAAGCGTCATGATTTCTCATGTCTGATTCAGGACTTTTTATCATTTGGGTTTAGCAGAAGTGGAGACACGTTGGTGCATTAAGTTGCAGAAGGAGTGAATGCTCTCAGCCTTATCTTGTTTTGGTTTGTAGGAGATAAGCATTTTCTATCTCCATACAGATAGAGAGAGATCTTCACACAGAATCTAAACTTAATGTCATTTGTCAGGAAGACACTTCCAGATTTTTATGTATCCAGACAATATCCCTTTATGGAAATGTATCTTAAGACAGGGAAATTTGTACTCAGCACTTAAGGTTGAGTAAAAATCAGACAGACCTATTTATAGTGAACCAAAAAAGGAAATATTTTTCCAGTAGTCTGGAAAAATAAATCTACAACATAGTCAAGAATCCAAGAATTGTTGAATTCAGTTATTAAACTGAAGACTAAGAAAAGGAGTAGACAATGACAAAGTCAGGCAAACCAGTCAATAATTGCAAAAAGGATTAAAGGAAAGAGATGCAGAGATCAGGATTGAAGAGCAAGAGCCTAGAACACATCTGTAAGTAAGAAGCATATCATACAGAAACCACTGTGGATTTTCTAAGTGGATGCATCCACAGGGCAGTCCTTCCTTTTTTTGCAGACTAATTACAGCCAGATGTAACTTGATTGCCCAGGTGGAACTGACCAAGACTGAAATTCCAATTTCTCTTTGGAACAGAGGTTTCACAGAATGTTTAACCTAGTGTTTCTTCATCTCCAAGGGTTGGGGGGTTTTCCCCTCAGAAACTTTCAAAGAAAAAAATCCGAGGTGGTTTGAAGGATAGCCACTCTCTTTTTGTTGCCACTCAGAATCAGCAGATGGAAACAGCAGGCTGCAGGAACTGAGCTCTCAGTTGGTGTCTGAGCAATTGTCACATGCCAAGAGAATTGAGAAGGCCACAGAGGAACCAGCTCCCAGCCAGCATTTGGACAAGAGCCATGCCAAGGTGGTTAAGCAGCCTGCTGGGAAATCTGGCTTCTGCCAGTGTGTAGATGAAGTGCAAGGCACAGTGAAATGTGATTCCCAGCTAGCACAAAGGCAAAAACCCGTGCCAAAATAGTTGATCCAGTCACAGAAAGGCGGCCTTTGTTGGTACCAGGCCAGATATCAATAGCACTGAGTTAGGAACAGCTTGCAAAGCTCTCATCTCTTGCTTCAAATTTGAGTCCCTCAGAGCAAGCAGAAAGGGTTCATTAACATTTTCTGAATCTCAGGAGAAAGCAGAGTTCCAACATCATTTTTATGGCAACTAGAGGGAAGACGTTTCTATTCCCAGACAGAAAATACATAAAGCCAGTGATGACATGTATAGCAAGAGGAGAAAAGCCCATCCTGTACATGCACATCCGTAGCTTCCTTGAAACATTCTTAGATCTTTCTGATACCAATTAGTCATTTACATCCAATGGATATAATTCAGTTGTCATGTTGTGAGGTTATTTCAACTTCATTACAGTTTCAACAAGAATTAAATAGTAGTTTGTGTCTCCTATATATGGAGATAGACCTGCTAACTTTCCTCATTGTCCCAGAGAGAATTATGGAATGGCTTTTGTTTGCTTTAAAATATACTCACACATGTCCAGAAACTGCTTGCAATTTCCCTTGCAATTTCTCTTGCATTGAAAGAGCACCTTCCTTAAACTCTCAGAAGTTTGGCATGGGGACCAATGAATGATTCTTTTCAAAGTCAGCTTCTAAAGTGGGAGTGAAAATTCTCATGAGCAGGGATCTCCAAAATTCTGTGAAGCAAAAAAAGATACTTTTCAAGCCTTGACATTAGTGATACTAAGAAATATGTAGCTAAGATTTTCATTCAGGAGAACAAATAGAATCTAATTTCATGTGTGTTTTCAGAAAATAACTTTCCCTTCTTCCAATCATAAATAAAAGGGAAGGGAAAGGACTGATGACTCACTTCATCCCCCTCCACATCTTCAATGACTTGGAGAATTTGGAAGGAACTGAAGCAAGAAACCAAGTTATTATAAACAAATTAAGAATTTTCTTTCAGACAATAACTAACTTTTCCTTTCTTAACCTCTGTTGATAACAGATGTTCTGTCCTTCCCTTTTATAAGATTGCAAATGTGTTTCTAGATAATTTTTGTTAATTGATTTGAATGGGAGATGCATTTCTAAGGATTTCTCTAAATTCATGTCAAGACTCAATGCTTGCAAAAAAAAAAAACTTGCTAGTATTTGCAACAGCACCTCTGAGCAGTTTGAGATGAAGGGTGGTCACAAAACAAATTTAGAGCACAGATCTGTTCTACCTGTAATCACCAAGGAAATGGGAAATACACATTGGAAGTGGCTGATCATTTAGGAATGTCTGAAAAAGAAAAAGCTGCACGGAGGCTGCAGAGGTGGCCTCTGTGAGAAGAGGCATGGGGCTACTCCCATGTTAGACACAGCTGGTTCCAATTGGCTCCAATGGACCCACAACAGGATGCAGGTGAGCCCATCAACAGTGCTGATGATGCCTCTGTTAAAAGGTAATACTTGCAGCTTATAAAGGCCCTCTGCTGGACTAGGGTCTTCTGATGGGAATTGTGGTCCTGGGAGGATGTACAGTGGAGCAGGTTGTCCTGAAGGACTGAAGCCTGTGGAGAGAACCCATGCTAGAGTAAGTGGAAAGTGAGAGGAGGAAGGAAAAGCAGAGAGGAACTATTATGAACTGAGCACAATCATCCTGTTCCCATCCACAGTGTGTTGTGCTGTCAAAGAAGGTTTAGGTAGAAGGGCTGGGAATGAAGGAGTGAAAACTGAGCTTGGGATGGGGGGGTGGGAAGTTGTTTTAATTTGTCTTTGTTTCTTACTATTTAAATGCATTTTATTTGTCAATAAATTAAATTAATTTTACCTAAGTGCACGATGCCAATTGGTAAGTGATCACCCTGTTTTTATCTCAACCCATCAGCTTTTCCATCTTATTTTCTGCCCCATCCTGATTGAGAAGCTGAAGTAAGAGAGAGGCTGGGTAGGTCACTGGTAGCTGACCAAGACCAACTCACCAAAATTTACTTTTCATTCTATTCTAATTTTCTGGAAGAAAAGCAGTTGAACCAGGCCACATCCAGGAGCAAATCTGAGGACAAGCTTTCTTAGTTTAATATTGTCATGTGTAAGAATCATTGTCAAAAAATAAGATTTCTTTCCACTTAGTCAGGCATAACTATCAAATATACTGTCAGGCAGACAAACATATCACTTTGATGTGCCAACATGGAGTAGTGTTTATGATGAGCAACTTTGGGATTATGAATTGAAATGTTTAAAAAATTGTTTTATATTTGTAGAATTACTGCAAAGAATCCTCTGCAAACCCTTTAGTAAGAAAACCAAATTTTGAGATTATTCAATACATTTTAAAGAGCCAAGAAAAGATAGTTTGACTGAATAATTGGTTTTCAGACTAATTAATATTTGTTACCACTTATATTCTTACAGTAGGTACCTAAATGTGGTCGTCTAAAATCCCTTTTTCTCACCATTTGTACTTCTGTGAAAATTTTGCCTTGGAGATTTTCTGAGCCCAGCCTAAACCTAGTTTGTTTATTTCTCTGCAGTGTTTGGATTAATACTGTTTGGTCCTCTGGAACGTAAGTAGACTAAAATTGACTTTTTTTATAAATTGCCTTATGACTACTTGCTGAAGAAGTGTACTGATGAATCAGCTGAACCTAGAAAATTAGTAATTGGCAGATATGTATTCCTTATTTAGAAACAGTGCATTTGTGTTTCCCAGGGAAAATTGGTTTTGATTTGGCTGAGTTGTGGAGGCTTGAAAATAACACCTCTAAAATATGTCTTGTGCTTGGAAACTTGGTTCTTTTAGCTGGGTGTCAGGTTGCACTGACACCCAGCAGACAGCCCAGAGTGCAAGGAAAGCTCAGAGTACTTCTGAAAGACAAGACGGTTCCAAAGATCCTTCCTTATTCAATCTGTATTGACACACATGCTGATAAGTATTTTCATTGTGTGCTCAAAGGCTTCCCAGATACTAATTACATCCTGCTTTTTTTTATGTCTGCTAACCAACAAAGAAATGTATCTTCTAGGTTTTTTGTGATAGTGCCAGACGATATCTGCTTTATTAAGCATTTATAATTATGTTTATGTTACCTAATAAAGCAGCTGGCAAAAAAGAGCCTACTGGGAGGAGAAGGGAGACTTTTCCTTCCCTGATGGTGTTACTGAGCATACTCAAGGTGGAGGATCTTGGAGATAGAGGAGTCAATTACAGTCACAAATAAGAGCTTGGCACTCATGAAAGAACAATTTACAGTGGAGAAAAAGCAGCAAAAAGACTTCAGAGTAGTCTAGAGCAGTTTGAGATTGGTGCTACTCAGAAGGTGATTGAGTAGGGAAAAGCAAGGAAAAAAGACAAAGGATGTCTACAAGCAAATTTCCCTTATCTAAGTATTCTTTACTTAAATAACTTTTTTTAATTATTTTTATTTAAGGAAATTGTGTCTTTTGGGGATTTTAAAATATAAACTCTCTATTTGAACAGAGGTAACACCTATATTTGTCAGTGTTTTAAGTGTAGGAAGAGCCAACACTTCATTAAATAAGGGTGGTTATAAACCTGCAGAAAAATGTTCACAAAACCACTTTCACCAATGCTACAGGATCACAATAAAGAAAAGCTCACCAGGTGTGACACAACTTAGATTGTTGTGACTGGTTTCACTCCAGCCTGTGTGACCTCAGGGTAACTGTTTACAGTAAAAGGAATTTCTGAAGGTTGTGTTGAAATTTTCAACCACTACTTATTTTAGGTTGATGTTTTCCAAAAAAAAATTTTAAAATCCTTGAAGCTAATATTAATGGTGCATCTAATGTCTTTTAAATCAAATGCACAATGCTGAGAGAGTTTAGGAAATCACAGAATTGGTAGAGTTGGAAAGGATGTCTGGAGATTGTCTAGTCCAACCCCCTTGTCAAGACAGGATCACCTGCCTTGCAGGTGGCACAGGAATGTGCCCAGGTGGGTTTGGAATGTTTCCAGAGAGAGAGATTCCATGACCTCCCTCGGCAGCCTCTTTGAATGTTCTGCCAACCTCAAAGTGAAGAAGTTCTCTCTCAGATTTAGGTGGAACTTCTTGTGGTTTGTGTTGTAGTTTATGGTTGTTGCTCCTCTTCTTGTCTCTGGGCACCAGTGGAAAGAGTCTGGCACCATCTTCTTGGCACCCACTTTTGAGATATTTGTATGGATTGATGAGATCCCCTCTCAGTCTTCTCTAGACTAAACAGGCCCAGCCCCCTCAGTCTCTCCTCATAAAAGAGATACCACAGACCCCTCATCATCTTTGTGGCTCTCTACTGGACCCTCTACAGTAGCTCCTTGTCTTTCTTGTACTGAGGAGCCCAGAACTGGAGGGGTTTGTATCATATATTAACATATAATAAAAAATACTTCTTGAAATATTGTTAAGGAAAGGGAAAAATGCATTTTCTTCTTTTCTTAGAACTTGGGAGTTACACATGATGTAGACATTTTTGGTTAATAACAAACAGCTGAACAAGGTTTATTATACCACTTTTAATATGGCAGTTATGGTGAAGAACCTACAAATGGACTTTCAGAACTATAATTCCTGTGATCATACACTTCATTTTCCAGCACCAAGGCTTCTGCAAAGTATAAGCATGACTTCAATTCCATGTGAACCTTACTAAAACATCCTTAAAAGATGGACGTATATTTGCGGAATTTGGAAAAGTTCTGGAAATGAGAATAACATTTGTGAACGTATAAATGTGATGCAGGTTAAAACTCTTGAGAGCCACACAGATATAAAAAAAAAAAAAAAAGAAAAAAAACCTTTCTCTTCAAATTTATTCTTTATCACAAAATCCAGGCAAAAAGAAAAAGTGTAGTATTTATTGCTGAGAACAATTCAAGGGAACTGATCTGGACTGGCTTTTCTATCTGCCTCTCACTTCACTCTGTTTTCCTGTTAGACAGGCTGTTCTTAATCATATGATCCACCGCAATGAAAGCACCCAAATTCAGTGTCTCAAGAGCTATAACAATTTTGGTAGGATGGGTTCATTTATTTCAAGATCCATTTATTTATTCTTGTGTTGACCTCACAAACAACTCAGCCTCTTAATTTTCCCTCATAACTTCTGACAGTGTAACCACTAGATTTGTATTGTAAAAGTCCCCTGGAGGCATTAAGATTTTTCTTTTTTAGTCACAATAATTAATTATTACCTGAAAAGATTAACATTCTCAGGTCACTAAATTCTCTTCCATTTCCCTTATCTGCAATAAATACATTTTATGAGTTGATATCTGTAAGCTTTCCACTTCTACAGAGAATATGCTGAACCTACAGCATACTTTGATCATATTGTCTTTCTTCTGGTTTATAATATAACACCTTTCTGAAAACTTCATCAAATCTTAATGAAACATATGTGTATATATCCTCTTCTGCTTGGAAATTTCCTGCAGTGCTGGCTAGATAAATTCTCTGAATGGTTCTTCAGAACAGGCACATCAGAAAAGTGGAGACTAATGCATGCTGACCTGCCATATGGGCAGGATTTCACTGAAACCCTTTTTTTCTTCTTATGAGACATACATACAAATCCCAGAAGCTATGTACACAGTTTCGTGTTTAATAACACAGTGCAGCATACTGTTCATAAGAGTGTGTAGGCACAGATGAATCATGAACATAAACAGAGGGAGACAGATTGTATACATTGAGCCTCTGTGTCTAACTCTCACACCAAGCGCAGTGGATGCCACTGCTTATGCCTGAGGCAGCAACTACCTGCAAAACCTCTACCCTTGTCCTCAGAAGCATATTATTAACCCCAAAAGAGCTGCAGATTCTGTATTACCTGCTGTCTCTTCTCTGTATGTACCTGCAGTCATCCTGTCTGCTGGGCCTTCAGCATGGAAATAATCTCTGCAGTAACCCTGAGCAGCTTTATCAGGTTCCCTTGAGCTACATACCCAGGCTCTGCTCCTCTCCTTGTCACTCACAGCAGGGTGATGGTATCAAAACTAGTAAATTTTATTGTGGAATCAGCTGCTGTGCTGCAGACAAGCACAACAAAATCTCTGCTGAAGAAGCTTGATCAGGGTGAAAAAAGTAAATTAGTAAAAGAAGACAAGAAAGAAGACAGATTTTTAAAGATGGAGAGAGTGGATAGGACACTACAGAGACAAAAGAGAAGGAATGTGCAGAAACATAATAGCCAGAAGACACCAATGACATAAGTAATCTCTAGACTGTAAAAGGATGAGACAAGAAGGGCTTGCAGGGGACATATTTTTTTGAAAAAAAAACAAACAAACAAAATCCCAAAGAACTGGAGCGCAGCCGTCCATCCTGTTCATTGTGGAAAAAAACATCACAACATTCCCTCCTTCTGCTAACATCTGCCCACGAACGGAAGCCAAGAACCAGTCAAAAAAGATCAGTTTACTGCCAAACACATACTAGCATTGTTGCAACTACTGTCATACTGCTCTGGTCTATGTCTGAGGCACAGAGATTTAATGAGTATGTGACTAGATGGAAATAAATGTACATGAGAGTGCTTATTTTGCCCCCAAAATTATGGTGTTTGAAGTGAAAAAAAATTTCAACCAAGAAAGAAGAAAATACTCTATAGTCAAATTCAAGATGTTTCTCATCATGAGGCCTTTGGCCGAAGATTCCAAGAGCTGGAGATCCCAAGATGCTGTGCAGGAATTGCCTCCCCTCAGCACAGACATGGCACGTTTAAATATCCAGCCAGCCACAAGATGTCAGCATACTCAACGGGAATTCCTACAAAAACCGAAATCTGTATGAATGGGGTATTTCTGTGTCACAGATCTCCCTTCCCTGCTATTAATGAAAAAAAAAAAAAAAAGAAAAAAAAAGGATGTTTCTGAGACTTTTCATGAAATTTCACATTCAGGTTGAGTCTTCTAAGTGAAAATACCTAGTCTACCATGGTCTGACTATAGTATCTTAATGAGAGTAAAATGCTGAGACAGACTAGAGAACATGGTTTTCTCTTCCCACTCTGAAACCAAGAGCTGTTGGACAAGGATCTAAAGGAGCTTATAAGCACCTAAAATGATTTTCAATGACAGAATTAAAGCTCTGACCAGCTGCTTGGATGTTTTAGACTGCACACTCAGCCTTTAAATCCTGCTCCAGTACCTTTACAGAAATTATTCCAACTCAGTATCCAGATACTTGTTTCATGGACTTCAAAATCACAGTATCTATAAACCCTTAACTATGAATCCTACAGGTCTGCTCTGGCTTGTGTATTTAGTACCATAAGTGGAGACCATATGGGATGTGGGCATAGCACAAAATAAATTAATCATGTCCACTTTCAAAAATAGTTCAGAACTCAAGACGTCATGATATCAGTAGTCTTTTGCAATTTGCATAGCGATCAAAATATTCAGTGACTTGTTCCTATTAGTACATTTCTATCTATAAATATTCAAATTTCATGTTGGGCAGGAAAACGCCTGGAGTATTCCCATCAAAATATAGTCAGAATTTCCTTTACGTTCTTTGAATTCTTTCAGCATCACCACAGCCACAGCAGATGGTGTATCAGAGGCTTTCTGGGGAGGCTGGGGTAGCTAGATTCTCTAAGCTCAACTTTCGTATTAGGTAAATTAGCAGCCAAAATGTATAACAAAATTAGTGGGCACCTGGATAAATGCAAGTTACTTGGAAAGATCAGCACATCTTCTGTAGAGGGAAGTTCTGTGATGTAGATGTTTTGGTATTTCTTTTGACAAAGCCATCAAACATGAAAATAAAGATGATATAGTTGACATAGTCTCTCTGAATTTTCAAAAGACTTGACAATGGTCATCTCTCAAGCCTTTTAAGGAAAATGAGCACCCACAGCTCATTTCAATCTGGGGAACCTTCCATGGATAAAAGTATCTCATTAAGAGACAGGAAGCAGAGGAAAGCAGTAGAATACTAAGTCTTGTTGAGCAAAGTGATGACTGTGGACTTTTACAGTGGGACTTGTGCTTTACAATGACTTCATGCAAGTCCTAGAAAAGCCATTTTGTAGGGAGCTGTGAAAGTTTGCTATTAATACTAAATTATTCAGGATAGGAAAAATGCAGACTGACTGTGAAGAATTGCTGCAGAAACTTTTGAGGCTGATTGGGTAATAAAATGGCAGATGAAATGCAGTGCAGAAAAATGTAAAGTGATGCACAAGGGGAAAACCCCACATATTCACATATAAAATGATGAGCTCCAAGCTAAGCATTATCTCTCAGAAGAAAAATGTTGAGATAATGAGAGCTAGCTCCACATATATGTCAGTCCTATGCTGAATAGAAGACAAAAAAAACCCAAAACAAATGCTAGTAACTATAAGGAAAAAATACAACAAAACAGAGAACAAGATAATTCTTAGATGAATAAGTCATGAATCGCCTTTAAAACTGTGCAGTTCTGGCTCCTGTCCCGTTGTCCTTCCATATCCAAAAGGATATAGTAGAATTAGAAGATATTAGCAAAATTACTGAACCAACAACAATTGCTAAAGATAAGGATTTATTTCCCAATGGGACAAAACTGAGGAATGTAGAGTGTCTATCCAGAGAAGACACAAATTACAAGGAAGAAAAAACAGATCCATAAGTTCAGGGGAAGAGCAGAGAGATGACTCCCATCTGGATTGCCTTTTGTGACTGACCTAATACAGCTATTCCACTGTGCTGACCACATCCTGGCCAACAGGTAATATAAATTGATAATAAGCATTTTGGCTATTAATTTAGCTGTTGGCTAGTATCACTTCCAGGGCTTTTATTTCCTGTGATGCTGCCATTTATCATGTAAATTTTGATAAATAAATTCATTTTTTTTGAAGAAAATTAGTAGAAATATTTTTGAGAACAAAGTCTTGAAATAACATAATGATGGTATTAAACTTATTATCAAAGATACTAATAATATGTATAATATTGGGAATCAGCCCATCTTAATCATTACCCAGGTAAAAGTCTAATTGAAATTAATGAACAATTTCTCAGAGGAATAGTTTCAGGATTCTTTTCTATATAGATTATTTATATCATGCTCATCACCATAGTTTCTGAATGTGTTCCAGTAGTACATTAAGCAATGTGACTAACATCTGTCACATGTTTTTTTCTTCAGTCTCTCTCCAGGGAGATAAATATGTGCAGCAGAATATATTGCATCCAGAAGGAGTTTTGCCAGGTGAAGAGAGGAAGAGAAGATAAAAAAAAATGAGGGTCGTGAAAATATTTTGTTTTGTTTCCATTAATATACAATTTTCTTCATTTTTAGATCAGTGAAATCATGGGGAAAAATGTATTTAGACCTTGCTCTTTCAATTTGCAGCCTGTTTTTTGAGTATGACCTTGATGCTGAATTAAGCTGTATGTAAAATAAAGCTATATCCATTAATTTGACTCACTTTCTTTTCTGAAATAGTGGTGGTAATCAGAAGACAAAAGAAAACTATAGCTCATGTTTTGTTAATGAGGAAGAAAAGACAATATATCACTGATCATGAAGAATTAAAGATTTTTCAAGGATGATAATTGATTGGTATCTAGTTACTAAGAAACTATGTTAACATTTTAAAATATTTAATTTCTTTAAATTGCAAGTGATTTGCAAAATAAAATATTTCATATATGTGGATTAATTAACAGAAATAACAGTGAAGTTTAGCAAAAAGCAGTACTATCCAGTGTTTGACTTGGAATATATATAATTTTTGAGCCATACAAATTCCTAACATAGATTGGTATGTAATTTTCTTTGTAAACCACTTTAAGATATTTTTTTCAAGGAGCAGTTACTATGACCAAACTCTACATTTTACAGATGTAGCTAGTGAAAGAGAAAATTACTCATTTAGTAAAAAATCAAACTAATGCTAAGTTCTGGGATGCCTGTGGACCATATTACCTCCTCAAAAAAAGGAACAAAGCTAAAGCAATTAGTAATAGACTATCATGGTTTGAAAACCCTCCATCATTTTTTTTCAGAGCTCACTGTAAAAGTGGCTTCTCCTTCTTTATTTAAAAGATTGCAATCTTACCAGCAGATGAGAAGTGTAATAGAGTGCAAATAACCATCCCATCTTGGCCATGACCCTGGCTGATCCCATCTATTTAAGATATCCAAAACCAAAGGATGATTTCCAGGAAGTATATATGGCCTATTAACTGGTAGTATTCTATAGCCCATAAAATGATTAATATCAAGTGCATATTGTGCTCAAGAGTTCTGGGAAGGATCTCAAGAACGGATCTCAGTAGCACAAAGACAAAACCAGTCCTACACCAGGTTGTCAGGCTTTTGTTAAAGACCTTGATGAAATATTGAGTTACTTAGTTCTATAACATTTAAGGAAGCTTGGCCCTGCTGTTAGGTCTTCCTTTTCTCAGCGACAGACTTCCCATTCTAGCTAATGACAGCAAACACATCTGAATATTTATTATATGTTGAAAACCCAAATGTTGGATAGAGACAGAATGTAATAATGACTTTTTTTTTTGAGGCTATCTGTCTTGGCAGTCTAAATGCCACAGATAAAAGCAGCAATAAAGAAAAAAAAAAAAGAAAGAAAAAAATAATATCTCAAAATAACAAAGCATTACAGAATAAAGGCTAAAATCATCTTAATGCACCAGGCTGAAAGCCATCCAAAGGTGACCTAGGAGAGCATCCTGTAAAATTGCAAACCTATGCCTTTGCCAGACGAGAGTCTTCCTTAAGCGTCAGACTAAAAAGGTGACTTTTTTTGGAGCCTGCCTCTAGAAATAGTTCATATCTCCTAAGAGGGTTAAAAGCTATAGAAAGTGCCAGAATTTCTGTAAGAGGTGGAAGTTTCGTAATAAAACCATTGACTATGGATCTGAGACTGTACCTCATTTTCTTTATGTGATTTAGTATGGCTATGTGTTAAATGAGACCAGAATTATTCATGCTGATGAATACCCAAGGAATTGCCCTATGGCAGTTCTGCTTATTGTGTGTGCCAGATACACAAGAGTTAGACACACAGTTTAACTGGGTCCAGTGACCTTTAAAATCATGTCTGTTTTTTATTCATGAATCATCACTTTGTTTAGCAGGCAGTTAATGTTAATTCACATTTCTAGCCTTTGCTGACCTCCTTCCAGCCCAAGTCCCATATTGCAGTAGATGAATGTTCTGAAGGAAGAGTAAGTCATGGTAGGAAGCAGCAAGTTGTAGCTATTCAATGACTATTTTATTTAAATATTCACAATGAGCCTAAACACCACACATGCATACCCCCCCACACATATCCACCCTAGAATTGTAATCACAGACCTGTCTGTAGGAAAAACAGAGAAAATCTTTTCCTGAAAGCTCTGTTAATGTCTCCAAAATGCAATTGATTTATTTCAGATAAAAATGGAGTGGGAAAGACTGAATGTCTCCATAGTCTGTTTGCCTGCTGAAGAGAGGGCTCTGGTCAAAGCCTAATTGCCAGGATTTGATATTTCTTCCAAAGAACAATTCTTGCTATACAAATTGTCTGATGATGTTGGCCTTCTGGCATTATATTTTTCTAAACCAGAAAAAAATTATTTTGAGCAAAAAGAAGAACCTAGTACAAACATTTTTGTCATTCCTTTGTTTATCTCCCCTTCAGCCTTGACTCTTCCCTTGCTTTCTTATTCTATGTGTGCTCATGCCGTCTCTTCCCACCATTTTTTCTCCTCCCTTGCTGTTGTCTTTCTTCTACTTTGCTTGTACAAACAGCAGTTACTTTGTTTTTATTTTGCACTTAATGTCTTGTTTGTGTTCACTGCAGTTCCTTTGACAGAAGGCACCCTGCTCTATCTTGCTTCCCATTCACCTCCCTCCCTCTTTTTTATTTTCTCATCTCTTTACTTCCAGTGTGAATATCTCTTTGTATACTGTCTAGTATATCCGCTGACTGTATGTATGTAGAACAGATGATCCCACCTTTTATCACACTCTTTAAGCTGCACAGACCTTCCAGCCCTTGATCTCCTTATCTCACACATTTTGCACTGTGTTTTTATGCTATGACTAACAAAAAGTGTGTGATGGAAGCTTTTAGCTATATAATAGCAAATAAACTGACACTTTGTTCCATTGTTTTTTGATGTGGGTTTTTGGGGGTTTTTTTGTTTGTTTTTTTCTTTGTTTGGTTGTTTGGTGGTTTTTTTGCTATTGGTTTGTGCTTTGGTTTTGGGTTTTTTTATGAATTCATTAAAAAGTTAACAAACTATCAACTCCCATATGGCTGCTGTTCGATAACTGACTGAAAACCTAGACTTTTTTGGGGTGTCTTGGCCCTTTGAGTAGCAACCACTCTTGTGGCAATCCATGCAGCCTTCTTCCCACATGTTCATGTTGAACTAGAGAGTCCCTTCATTTCCACCTTCCTCCAGGGGCACTGGCTCTTGACATGAGTCATCCAGTATGATGATTGAAATCAATCAGGGGTTTGAGTTGAGCTGCCATGTCATTCTGCTTGGGAGATGAGGCAGCCTTGGAGCAGTTCACCTTCAGGCAGTCAATATGTGATAGAGGGGAACTTATAACACCTGTACTGGCATTAGGTCAAAACATAATGTGTTTATGGCAGTATTTTAGTCTGGGTCTTTCCCAAAATACCTAGATATGGGGAAGAAGGTGAGGTATTACACTTGCCAGTGGCTTTCACCTTAAGTATTTGTTTACTGTCTTAGCAACAGGGCATCAGAACTTATTTTTGAAAGCTGGGATGAGCACTGGCAATAATAAGACTGCAGTTTTTAGAGCTTTCTCAAACAAAATCCATCATATCTGTCTTTGCTTAGAATCCAGTTAGACCTTTGTATGTATATTTATTGATGTCCTGTATGGAATAATAGCATTAAGATGACAAACATAATTCTCTGTGCTCAGCTAGTAAAAAAAGTAAAATGCTTTCATCCAAACGTCAAATACATAATTTGGATAAATCCACGAGGGTAATGTTCACTCTCTGCAATAGACCATCTGGCACTGAAGACACTGTGCCAATTAATATAGATGGAATGACTGTTAGCACTACAGATAGTAAATATTTCAGACTAATCTTTTCTGTCATTTATCAGCTATGCTCATCCTTTAAAATTTGTGGTCAGAGTCTCCAGCATGTTGAAAGAGATCGATCACACTCAGACTTTTGCTATCCTGCAAACCTTTGCTCTCTTTTAAATTCTTGTATAGTCCTAGTTTCCACTTACTTGTATGAGGGGGAAAGATTATTATGAAGCAACAGCACAGTTAGCACCACTATTTTACTGAGCTGCCTGACTCTCTCATTAACATATAAGTACTGCCTTCCTAATCATGGAAGCAGAAAATATGCTGTGTTGGAAGGAACCCACAAGGATCATCTAGTCCAACTCTTAGACCTGCATGGGACTATCCCAAAGAGTTGCACCATGTGTCTGAGAGTGTCATCCAAATGCTTCTTAATCTCTGTCAGACTTGGTGCTGCGGCCACTTCTCTGGGGATCCTGTTCCAGCACCCAACCACCCTCTGGTTGAAGAACCTTTTTCTAATATCCAACCTGAACCTCTTCTGACACAGCCAGGCTATTCTATTCCCTCGGGTCCTGTCACTGGTCACCACAGAGAAGAGATCAGTGCCTGTCCCTCTTCTTCCCCTCATGAGCGAGCTGTAGACTGCAATGAGGTCTCCCCTCAGTTTCCTTCTTTCCAAGCTGAACAGACCAAGTCACCTCAGCTGCTACTCACACAGCTTCTCCTCTTAACCCTTCATCACATTTGTTGCCCTCCTTTGGATGCTCTCTAATAGCTTAATATCTTTCTTATATTGTAGTGCCCGAAACTGTACACAATACCCAAGGTGAGGCCTCTCTAGTGCAGAGCAGAGCAGGACAATCCCCTCCCTTGACCGGCTGGCAAAGCTTTGCCTGATGCCCCCCAGAACATGGTTGGCCCTCCTGGCTGCCAGGGCACTGCTGACTCATATCCAACTTGTCGTTGACCAGGACCCCCAGGTCCCTTTGCATGGCGCTGCTTTCCAGCATCTCATTCCCCAGTCTGTACAAACATCCAGGGTTACCCCATTCCAGGTGCAGAAACCAGCACTTCCCCTTGTTGAACTTAATATGGTTGGTGATTGCCCAGCCCTCTAACTTGTTGAGGTCTCTCTGCAGGGCCTCCCTGCCTTCAAGGGAGTCAACAGCTCCTCCCAGTTTTGTGTCATCTGCAAACTTGTTTAGTATCCCTTCCAGTCCTGTGTCCGAGTTATTTATGAAAATGTCGAAGAGTAATGTTATGCTTAATCTAAAGATTGTAATTCACCTATTTTTCTCAAAGAAAAAGGTAAATATACTGTGAGTAATAGAGCTGTTATAGTTATTTCAGAAGACAGAATAGCACTTTGTTTACAAAGTTAACTAATAAGTTGACCTGTGGAGGCTTGGTCAACATTTCGTTCCTCCTAGAATCATTCATCAGGACTGTATTTCAATTATTTCTAAGAAACTTGGGAAGTTCTTTTATAATACCCAGGAACTATTCTTTTAATGGTCCTTAAAGAAAATTTGTCAATGTTAATTTGTTTTCCAGAGCCATTTGACAAAGGTCTAAACAAAGCAGTATAGGGGCCGAGTCAATTATTCTCCAAACAGAGTGTTCAGAGTGCTTCAGAAACATCAGACTTTTGAATCTTAACCTTTAATGCTGGAAACTTAGTAATGAAGCATTTCTCTTCACAACACAATACTAGCTGTAAATAAATTGTGTGATGACAGAAGTAGCAGAGCCAGAATTGTTTTAATTTTTAGACTTCTCTTAGCAGTCTAAAAGAAAAAGTGAAAAAAGAAAAAAATGATCAAAACACAGCTGGCTTTGTTTGTTTATTTTTCTAGCTGCCTTTAAAGGTGTAGAGAGACAGACAGAAATTTTACATATTACTCATGTGGAAACTTGGAGTATGAATACAGAGCAGTGCAGATCAAGCCTCAATGTAATCAGAGAAGGATTTTTTTAAGATGGCCCCAGCAATTCTCACATCTGACCATATTCTGCATTGCATCACAGGAAGCATTCAACACATTATGAAAAAGTATATTTTTTTACAATATCAGGATTGAATCATAACTTCATGAAATGTGAGTAACACAGGATCACAGAATTAGATTCATAGAATGGCTTGGGTTGGAAGGCACTTTAATGATGATCTGTTCCAACCCCCCTGCCATGAGCAGGGACTCCTTCCACTAGACAAGGCTGGTCAAAGCCCCATCCAACTCTGCCTTGAACACTACCAGGGATGGGGTGTCAGCAGCTTCTCTGGGCAACCTGTGCCAGTGCCTCACCACTCTCACAATAAAGAATTTCTTCATAGTATCTAATCTAAACCTACCCTCCTTCAGTTTAAAGACATCACTTCTTGTCAAAATAAGAGAAGTATTATCAAATGTCTGATTTGAAAGTTTCCTGAAAATTTTGTTATAGCTGAAATCACATATTGATTTCGCAAATCTGACTCCCACTGTTATCTGAGGCCAACAGCTTCAGTAATGCAACAGGACTTCTCAGTAAACGAGCAGATAAGTGTGTTTCACTATTTCTGGAATCTGTGATGCAGACATTTATGCTAAGCAAATTGGTTTTATTTTGCAACAAATACACTGCAATGGTCTGTGAGGATACAGAAATTTCTTGGGATTTGAGACGTACACATACACAAAGAGGCTTTATGAAACACTAACTTGTGCCTGTGTTGGTTTTATTGCCCTTGACAAGCTCTTAACTTCCCAGAAATTAATCCACTCTATCTCTTCTAGGGTAGTTAGTTCTCTATGTATTTGGTGGTATAGAAAGAAATGAAATATAACAACAGGTGGAATTTAGGACAAATATAGACATATTTTTTTAATCTCAGTCTGAAATATGTGGCATTGTTTTCTTTTGGAGAGCAAAACTATAGATATTTTAGAAAGTGAGAAATTAGATTTTTTATATCCTCATTATAGCACACATGCATGCCTATAGAGGTTGCAGTCATTCTTGTTATGATAGGTAACTTGGTATTTAAACACATAGCTAAGCCTCAGGGAGTGATTAAATAATGTCTGAAGAACTGTGCATTGCTAGAACATAGTCTCTTATGCAGCCTTTGCAATTCAGGCATGTCCTTGCCTGTCCTGGATGACCTGCAGGTTAACTAAAGTTTTTAATTATGTGTTTATAGCTCATGCCATAGTCACTCACTGGTTTCCTGCATGAAACTTTTTGCTTTCTAGTTTGTCTTCATCTTTCTCTTTCATGTCAGGTTTTTTGAGGTTTTCCTGCTTTTCAGCATTTTCATTGCATGTTTGCAAGTTCCTAGCTTTGAGCTCTGAAAGGAACAAGAATTCCAATCTCTAAGACTAACTTAATTTTAATATTACTTATTTAATAACCTACTGACACGGTCTTGTAGAATACAAATGTACAAAGGCTATACTCCAGAGCTTTAGAACACTACCTAGAAAAGGCCAGGAAATCTCAGTTATAGGGTTCACTCTCAAGACTAAGATATTCTCTGAATTATATAATTACTGTGAGTAACAAAACTAATTTTTTTCTTTTTCTTGCTTTTGGAAATAAAGCCTTGAGCTTCTGTTTGAAATACACAATTATTTTGCTTGCATATGTGTAAAATGGGTATAAAACTTTCATCATGAATATTGCAAAGGAGTCCTAATTAACTAAGAGTATTAAGGAGTTTTTAGATAATTTGATGGAAAAGGTTATTATTTTAATGAAAAATCCTATCATGATGACAGAATTACAGAATAATTTGGGTCGGAAGGGACCTTTAAAGGTCATGCAGTCCAACCTCCATGCCATGATTATCTTCAACTAGACCAGGTTGCTCAGAGCCCCATCCAGCCTGACCTTGAATGTTTCCAGGAATGGGGTATCTACCACTTCTCTGAGTAACCTATTCCAATGTTTCCTGTTATACCATGGTCAAATGATTAAATTTGGTGTCCCACCATGAAAATATATTGACTTATAATTTTGAATCTTAAACTTTAAAATGTCATTTTCAAGATCAAAGACTGTAGGAGTACTTTTTTATCACTACTCTGAAAAATAAACTACACATCCATTTAATTAGTATAAATTACTAACTTTAACCTCTGCACTGTAGTTAATAATAGTTTTTTAAGGTGTGAAATAAAGTCTGCTGCTAGTGAATGACTAAAAACTGAGAAACCAATTTTTATTGTCTGACCAAAGAATAAAGGAATTCATCTGTGCTGATAGCTATAAAATTCTTGAAAATATTTATAAACACTGCCTTTTGACAGCCACCCTTTACATTTGTCTTAATAAAATAATTGTTTCCAGGCTATCTACTGTTCTTTACCATGTTCCAGCACCTGGAGGTGAGGGGATACATTTTTTTATAGTGCAAAGGAGTAGTGTTCTTTAAAGTGACCTTGCAGGCTCTGTTACATTTTAAAGAACAAATAACAGGTGTGAGGTACTAAGTATGAACATATGAATTCCACTTTATTTGGTAAAAACCTTTTCATTGCAACTTTCACTTGAATTGTAAGCTCCATCATGATTAAGATGTTTAAGACCCTGATTCCACAAACATTTTTCTTGATGATAGAATGGCTTAAGTAGTTCTCAACTTCTCCCCCTCTTCAGTGTTTACACCTATCCTTTCTCTCCCTCTCAACTGTTCTATCATCTTCACAGAAGCAAACAGGCTAGACTGAAGTTACTGCTGGGACCAGCCTCTCAACCAAAGCTCACAGAAGTGTGTCACAGAGATGTAAAAGGAGACTGTTTTTCCAACCAGAAGTGATTCATAAGTAATCAGACCAGACTGAAAAGAAGAAATGCTGTGAGGCATCATACAACTGTAGATGAGAATCACAAATAAGAGTGGTATGATACAGGCAGAAATCTATTCGGAGAGATATTTTTTTTTCACGGTCTATATATGTTTAAAGAATGTATATATTTCTTGTTCTCTCACCATGTACTCATATTTGTCTCGAACTGGGAAAGCAGAGCTCCCAGAGACCAAGAGTCTCCATGCAAAGCACATGTCAACACTAAATTCTTAGAAGAACTGTGACAGCTGTCCTGAAGTATATTCCTGAAAGTCATAGTGCTGTAAACAGCGACCATCACTAGTCTCAACTCGAGATCTTAGGAGCTTATGGAACTGAGCACTGGATCCAAGTACAGCAAGCTAATGCCTGCCCATAGAGTGGACATGTACCAGGCCAAAACAGCTGTCTGCACTACTGCTCTTAAAGAGTTAGCTGTTCATTGTTGAGCATTTCTGATTTCATAATAGTGTGGTTTTATCATAAAATCATAAATATAAAATCAGAGCATGAAATCAGAGTCAGAAGCAACGAGCTAGGCATACATGAAAAGTATGAATGTTTATGTCTCAGGCATGTTTTCCCAATCATTTTAATCTACTTATTCTTAAAGAATTACCTCTTTGCTTCAGGAATAAATAAAAAAAGAAACATAAATCTTTTTAAACAAAAATTGAAATTGAAGTTATCTCTCAGTGTACATTGTCTTCTCTGTATCCTGACACTTCTGAATATTTAGCCCAGGGTGGTTAGACCATGAAGGAGGAAGGAGAAGATGGATTCTTATGCATCAGCTAGAATGAGTTTTAAGAACATGGCGTTGGCTGGGGGGAGAAAATGCAAAGTCAAAGATAGAAAGGAAAACCATTAAGAGCAGTTAAGAGAAGAGAAAGGAGGCAAGTGAAGAGCACGAGGAAGTGTAACATTATTGTTAGCATTATGATGAAATTTAAGGAAGGGTGGAGCTGTACTGATAATTGAAATGAAATTAGAACACTGCAATAGCCTTTTGGAAGACTTAAACTGTGCTATTCTTACCAGCAGCAGATTAATATGAGAATATTAAAAAAAAAAATCTAAACAGACAACAACAGCAAAAATACAACCTTTCAATACAATTAAAATGTCATTTGCAATTTCTTATTAGAGTAGCAACAACATCTTGTAGAAACACTGTGATTCTTCCAAGTGAAAGGTAAAATAAACCTTAGGTGAACTTACTTCCTTCTCCCTGCTTTCAGGAGTGCAAGGCTCGGAGTGGGACAGTCCTTGCTGCCTGCCAGTTCTAATGTGAGAAAGTTCTGTCTGCAATTCAGTAGCTGCATGCTACAGGGAGGCTTTTGTGAGGGGAGGGGTCAGGTCTTTTATAGTTCAACTAGGTATCAAGATCTTTGTTTAGAGCTAGCAAGCCCTGACTGTTTTCGCTATCTCTGAAAACCCAGCCAGAATAACCTTTGTAGACAGGAAGCACACAACAAAGTCCAGCGGGTTCCTTGAAGTGTGGGTTTAAGCAACTGAAAATGAGAGAAGGAAGAATTCCTGAAACTTCTCCAAGTATCAAGGTAGTGTGCCTTTCCTCTTTCACTCTCTGATTCTGGTCTTCAAAGACCACTGTCACAGCAGTCCTTCTAAGAAGAGAGATCATTCAGTGTGCTTCCTCTGCCTTAGAAGATTCTCTGATTGTCCATTAATGTTTCTCCCTCTGGTGAATAAATGCATGCCATAGGGGGTAGGTACTGATTGGTATATTTGTTTTTCTCTGGGCTTGATGTGTTTTTAAACACATGGGCTTAATATTCTGGTAATAAGCACAGTGCCATAAATACAGTTTTGTACATACACAAAGAGGTTCAATTTGCTCTTTGTCTGGCGGAAGTCCCTCTCAAGACCAGATGCAATATATGGGGGGGGGACACTAAACTGCTGTCTAGCTGTCACAGTCTTGTTTAGGAACCGTGTAGAACCACACTACCCTAGGGAAATCATCACTGAGATCTGTTCTTGGAGGTATTGCTTTTTCGACGCAGGGAAGACAAACGTCCTTCTGGCCTTTCACTTCCCCCGACACATTCACCATTTCTCCAATATTACAGCTTTCTTCTGGGGTTTTAGGAAAAGAACCCAGTATTGTGGGTGGCCTTCAAGAATATGAAAAAGTAGGAGTGTGTCCTGATGAAACATATCAAATCCCACGGGATGATACTGTGCATAGGGTCTGGCTGTATTGGTGAAATGGTAATGTAGGCTATTAACTGTCTGTCATAGGAAGGTCAGGACAGGCCAGCATATAAGTTGCAACAATAGTTGACAAACACAGTGTATGGAAATGGGATGATTGTTCTTTATGTTCATACTAAGGTGGACAGTTAAAGAAAGCAGCCGGGTACTTTTTTTAAAACAGTTTATGCCAGTTACATTCATCAAAAAGATTAATTTTTAAAAATATAAACAACCCAAAGAATTAATTTAATTTAATTTATTTTTAAATGTTCTTTTTCTTTGAAATTTAAATAAGTTAATTTTAAAACTAAGCTATATTTCTCAATATCCATAATCCAGATATTTCCCCAAGTGTAAATATCACAGCCAAATGACTTTGATATGGAAACAGATTCTGAGAGCCTGAAAAAGGGATCAGACTCAGAAGGATAGAAGATACTTTTGAGAAAAAAAAATAATAGACAGAATTAATCACTGAAATTGCACATTAAAATGTTATGACAAGACATAAAAGTGCACTCTAGGGAAGGCCGCAGTTTGTTAGGAAAAGAAGTAAAAGCAAACTATTCAAATGACAGTGGAATTACAAGCTTAATGCCCTTTATCCCTTGTGTCACTTTATTCAGGCAGACTCAGGCTATTTGTATTTACATATAAAACTTACCTCTTTTTTCTAGACTACCACAGGGGCAGTGAAAAGACATGGGGTTCTACCCAAAGGCAGTCCAGAATAGAAGCCTTGTGCAGGCTCATACAGGTTTATAATCCTGCCCTGAAATACTCTTTGCTTCACTCCTGGTCTTGCTGTAGTTGTTCTTCCTGCAGGGGTATGATTAATACCTATGGCTCCCTTCTGAAGTGGATTGCCCTGTGAGAGCAGCCCTGGAGCAATGGGCAGCAGAATCCCCTTGTCTAGTATGGTTCCATCACCTGGACCAATGGCCCAGGACAACCTTTGGGGCTCAGATACACAATATCCGTGTAAGCAGAGCCTTTAGTCCTTTCAGTTTCACTTTATCTTTCACTGATAGATGGGAATCTAAGTTGGGTGATGTGAAGAAGCATAATAATAACTTGAAAAAACATTGATGATGATTTTTTGAAGTGTTTTGAAGAGTTTTACAGAACTGATGCCTGTTTTTCTCTTAGTAAAGAGAAATAATTGATATCCGGTAGTAGTTACAGGCTGAATACTATGATTTTAATTTTCAGACAAATCCAGTTATAGTACTTTGTTTTAAAAGCCTGTGACAAAGAAAAACAGGGATGGGTAGAAAGTGAAGCTCTGAAAAATCAGATTCTCCAAGATTAGCAATCAAAGAAAATAATGTAAAAAAGTCAAAAAACCAAAGTGATTGAACTAGAAAAGCTGAAATGTTCCAGATATAGTGTTCAAATAAAATAGTACTTGATGCTTTATAGCTATCCTATTTGACACTGTTACTGGCATTTAACGAAACTATACCAGATAATACTACATCCACATTTCTGAGAGTTACCCTGTAAAAAAAGATATCACTAATGAGGTATCACTCATTAGAAATGAAATATGATCATTTGGGAACCAATTCAAATTCCAGCACTACAGAATTACACAAATCACCTTATTGAAATTATTGCTCATGCCATATTTTCTTGCTCTATTCATTTGTATTTCTTTATAAGTACTGAGGAACACTATATAACATCTCTGAAAGTTATAGTTTCTATATTCAACTTATAATATTGCTTATTATGATGTGTGCCCTAAATCCTGTAATGGTATCATGCAACAGCTGTTCTGCACATTTCATCCTTCCATGTTAAGTATTCAGTCATGAGTGCGCATCAGTTTTGCTATTTGCAGTTGATTTTCCTGTATTATTAAGGTTAAAGGGAGTTTACATGTTTTGGAAGTGAACACTAAAAAATTAGAGCTCAGGGAGCTGACTCTTTCCATAAAACAGAACAATTGAACTGCCAATCCTGAACAGGAGGAACAAAACAACGTGGATAGATAGGCACCTTTTAGGAATGTTACTGACATAATCTTTTTCTCATTTCAATAGATGGAGGCAGAGTCTGTGTGCACTAAGAAGAATTTCATCTAATAAAATGCAATTTGTTTTATTGCTTCTGAATATTCAATATTTTAAAGGAAAATTACCACAACACTGAGACCTAATACCAGCTTCTTCAACAAGAGTATATATGCAGCCAAAAGAGAGTATTTTATCATCTTTTCTTCCTTTCTTTATAATATCTTTAGTATTTACTGAAATACTACAGCAGCATTTATGTCTTTTGCAATATTTTTCCTTGTTCTGAAGAGCATTTGTGTAAATCTGCTTGCTAAACCCATGTGGTTCTCTGAGATGAATAATTTAAACTATACATATGTTAGTAACTTGACCCAAAGAGTGTATGAAATCTAACAAAGATGTTCATATCATGCGTGAAGAAAATTACGGACTAAACAATCTATTGTTTTCTCATAGGTAAAAAGATTATCTTATCACTGTGGATGACTTGCTGTAACATAGAATTTTCTTAAGAAAGACCTTTTTAGTAAAGATGTTTTTAAGGTAAAAAAATATAATTTTTCCTGCTTTTGTTCTCTTCTTAAAACTGAATACTATAATTTCCCAGCAAAACTCTCTATGATAAAGAAGAATAAAAAAATTGAGATAAAATCCATATATAAATGGATACTGATATAAGTGGCAAAAAATTGTGGAGACATGAAGGAATTTTAAGGTGTAATGTCATATGGGGATCACATGGCACAGCAGAACTGCTGAAGCCATTAAAACTACTGTAGTCACAGAAACTTATTTTCTTCCTTTTAGTCTATGAATCACCCACAAACTGACAGAATCACAGGTCAACAGTGACCTCTGGACTAGGCCAGCACTCCTACTCAAATGAGGATTGGCTAGAGAGAGTTTCTAAGCATGGTGTCTAGCCAAGGCTTTGAGTTTCTCCAAGTATGAAGATTCCACAACCACCCTGGAGAACTTCTACAAGATTTTGACCATATTCACACACACACACACAAAAAAAAAAGGTGTTTTTTCTTACGTTTAGGTGGAATTAACATTGTGTCCACTGCAACATTCTTGGATCATTGGATACCACAAAGAGTCTGACTCCTCTTTCTTTAATGTAAAAAATACATTTTTGCACACATAAGTTCCCCCGTGAGGCTTCTCTTCTCCAGACTAAACAGCCCCAGCTCTCCCAATCTCTCATAGACAGATGCTTTAGGTTCTTAATCATCTTTTCAGTCCTTTGCTGAATCCAATCCAGTATTTTCATGTCCTTCTTCTACTGGAAGCTCAGGACCAGACACAGCACTCCAGACATGTGTCACCAATGCTGAGTAGAGGAAAAGGGCTACATACCTCAACCTGCTGGCAGTGCTTTCCCTACTGCAGCTCAGGAGGCTTTGCTTTGCTGCAAGGGTGCATTACTGGCTCATCTTCAACTTGCTGTCCATTGAGGGAATAAACATAACAAAGGTATTTGTATACTTTTATATTCAGTTGAAAAGAATCTGCAGCCCTCACGAATTGTGGACTTCAGGTAAGTTTAAAGGCAGCGTCAGCACAGAAGTCTTCCTATTAATAACTTAAACTCTTTTAACTATATCATCAGCTTTTTCAACTTTGCTTTAGCTCGGGAAGAACTCAACCATTTCACAAAGCAAAGTTTTCAATCAAACCACTCTTATTTCAAAACTCAGCTCCAACCTGGAGAAAAAGAATAACGCTTAATTACATACTTCAGTGCACTTCAGAATAGAAACAGGCCTTTGCTAATCACCACCACAAGCTCTCAAACACCACTGAGACTCATGATCATCATTTTAAGATGAACTAAATCCACAATAACAGCGAAGTGTCTAAACAGAGAAACCATAAACCTGAATCCTGCTTTGGATAAAATGTTGGTAGTATGAAAGCAAAATACTGAGCATCAAAAATTTGGGAGTTCATTCACTGATTGAATGAAAAATATTTTAGTATCCTTGTTGTGAAATATATACATCACACATTTGCTTTCCTTTTCGGAAGAAATACCTAGTCCAAAATAATATCTCCTTAAATGACTTTTTAAGTTTAGATAGTAGCATCAAATCTTTATTTCTTAAAAAATCATAATTATGGTTGTTGGCTTTATTCATACAGAATTAAAATAAACCTCAGAGTACATTTAGAAGATATTTTTTAAAAGAAGTTGACAAGCAGTGAGCTTTTTGGAGCATGATGTTAATTTGTTATTTACAGGAACATGCCCAGAAATTAACAGACTGGGCTCAAAATTTCTAAACAAAATTGAGCTTTCTGACATCTGAGATCCCAACAAAGACTAGCTGTGAGAAATAGTTTGAAGTAAAGTTTACACATACCAGGAAAAGAGTCAACTAAAACAGAGGAGATGTGCAAGGAGGAACAGCAGGCAAGGTCAGCAACATTTAAATGTCTGTTAATAGTTTGTCAGAATCATTGTGTGCATCATTCCATATGAGTAAAAAATAAGCCGTATAAGAGGACTGTTAGTATTGAAGGAAACTGCAAAGTCTCCTGCGTGTAGAGCAGGAGAAAGCCTAAAATCTGACAGAGAGGACTGACAGATATAAGACAATCCTTTATATATGTATGTTAGAATGCAGGAATATGGAGATAAGCTCCAGGAAACAGTGGTATTTGCTGTTGTTCCTGAAGAGAAAAATAAGATTTAAATTGCCTTACTAACTGATAAAGCATCTCTTATTTTCATAGTTTAGTGTACTGCCAATTTTTCAACTTGCATAAAAAAAAAGTAAAAAAAGATATGGTTTTACTACACTTAACTGTAATTTTTCATGGGAAAAAAAAAGCCACACACAAACCCTCAGGTTATATGCTGTTCCAGGCAAGGGTCACTCTACAAGCATTCAGCTGAGACTGGGGCTGCTATTTCTTGTCTGGCTCTAAGCTGCCCCTTGCTCAGGACGTGACAACACTGGAGTAGGTATGTACACTCCAAGGAGTCAAGGGAGAGAAATAGTTTGCTAACTGAAGTAGGTACTCATAGACCCTGAGAGAGGTTTACCTCTCTCCACTGTCTACTTACAGAGTCTAGACTGCTGATTTAGGTGGTTTGGATTATCCTGCTGAGGCCCACTAACGACACTTTAAGTGTTGCTTTGGTGAAATGAAGTTCCTAATGTAGTCTGAATACTGCAGACAGGCACAGCTCACAAACTTTTCTGGATCTACCCCCAAACGTCTCATAAAAAAATGTGGAAGAACTTAGTATTGATAGTGAGCTAAATGTAAGAGTCCCTTGCACCTAGCCTCTAGCTGAAATTGCTACTTGCCTACATCTGTCAGCAGAAATCTGAAGTAAATCTGGGGTTTCTGCTGTATCCACATATCAATAAATCAGCATACATCTGTAGAATTAAGCTGTGATTTTAGTTCAGTTTCCTACTCATGTTTAATATTTTGATCATAAATCTTTCAGATGACAAAGAAAATTACCCATAAATTCCTCTTGGGAGCGTGGTCTATTAACATTGCTTGCAGGACCTCCCACTAGAGAGACAAACCAAATGAAACCACAAAGAATATGCAATCAAGCAAACATTGTGTGGGAACTGTGAGGCAGCAGGGAAATTTAAATATATATTCCTAAGGAAGAAAGAACAACAATAATCAGCACATGCACACCCCCCACCAAAAAAACACAAAAAAACCCCAAAAAAACCCAAACGCATCAGCAAAACTAGTTTTAAAACTACTAGAATTATTTTGTGAATGTAGTGCAATTAGGGCAGAATCCAACTTACTCAATTTATGCATTGTCTCACAAACTGGTTTAGAAAACGAGCACAATCTAGGTCTAACTTCACATTCCAATAAGTAGAGAAACTACTCCCAACTTCAATGTAGGCATACCTCAAAACCTGCAAAAGTTAAGATGGTTTGCTCATTTTGTATGTCTACACACCAGTGAACTGACAGGGATGTTCTAGGATCTTTAAAAGGTGTAAAGGAAGAGGAGAAAGAGAAACACAGGGTAGGATTCAGCTTAGATTCAAACATCTACTTATAAGCAGTCGTAATGGAAAGGTGCAAATGAGTTAAGTGTCTAAGCTCCTTATAGACAGATACAGTGCAGTCAGAACAGCCAAGGAATCATGGAGAATAATTCAAATCATCCTAAGGAAAGCAGATAGCCATGTTCAGCTCTAGGTTACATTGACTGTTAAGAATACCATTGAGGATAATAGAAGCTTAAGCTTTTAATCTGTAAACAAGTGGAGTCTTACATTTAGTTATCATTACCTGCAATCTGATTCCCCCCCAAAGTGTCTCCAAGAGGAATACTTACATTCCAGATTCTGTTAATCCTAAGAGGAATTGAACCTATATCTACTATATAGGTAGATATGGTAGATCAGTAGGCTGTATAACTGCTTCAAGTGAAATACTCTTTTCGAAGACATTGAAGATCTTTCAATCTAACTAACATGGGTTAAAGCACTCAAGAAAGGGTAGAAAGGTTTTGAAAGTCAAGTTTTAGACATGAATATGCATTTTATATATGGCAAAAAAGAAAAATATAAAGAAGAAAAAAAGAAAGAAAAGGATCGTTTCCCTTTTGAGTGCCTCAAAAAGTCAAGTACAGTCAGGTTGCCTCTTATTTCTTTCTTTCTCATTCCATTTCTATTCATCACTGTTCACATCTCCCATAGTAAGGTCTGACTTAGGATGTGTTATAGGCTTGGTTAAAGCAATGATTTTGAGGTTCAGACAGAAAAGGCTGTTATCCTGTACTTTTAAGCAGAGGCTGTAATGCAGAATGCTATTTCCTGGCTGAGTACCTCAAGAACTAGACCAGTGTCCAAAAGGTAGAAGCAAATACTGCAAAATCATGTGATGGTAATTTCCAGCCTGAAGTCATTTAACTTTTCAAATTTCTACAAGGACACATGTAACATGGCAACTGACTCAGAGATGAACCAGTGGAGCACAGGGAGGCATACACACTGCATTTCCTTCAATGATCTCATTTGCAGTTCTTCCTTAAAAGTAAGATTACTCTGTTAGTCTGTTTATTCTAGTCATTTTTATTAGAATCTCAATGGTAATCACATAAATGTTCAGGACAGACATGCTGAGACCCCAAATACAAGGACACACTAATGTAGATAGAAAATTAAAATTCCTTAGAGGCATGAAAATTTCTCAGCAGTGATTGAAAGGTTCATAGTCATGCAAAAAGAACAACTTAAGCTTGTTTTTTGGCACTTCAGTATAGAGAAGAATAGTATATATACATATATATATATATATGTGTGTGTGCGCGCACGTGTGTGTGTGTGTGTGTGTATATATATATATATATATATATATATGTAAGAAATACTTCCCTGGACTGTTTCTCTTAGAGCTTCTTTATGTTAGCCTTTAAGCTGGATAGCAAAGGGTATTTGTAGCTAGAAACCCTACAAGTCTTGTAGAAGAAACAGTTCAGGTTTTTTTCCCCACCTTGCTACACTAGCTTATAAGAACAGTGTATATATATAGTTTCTATTAAAAGGGTTTAAATTTCTCCTTTCAAGATCATTCCCAGCAGATTTTTTGTAAATAAGTATTGTGTCCACATTGTGGAAACTGCTCTTTTCTCCACAAGTAGGGAAGACAGCATCCATACTAGACTTCTTAGTGAGCTGAACCAGAGAATGAAGCCCAGAAGAGCTCATGCTGAATTTGAGTCTACATCATAACCTCAAAATTTCACTACAAAAGTGAATTACTGAAAATCAGAGAACTGGAATAGAATAACATACCTTTCCTAATTCAGTTAATAATAGAATAGAAAGTAACTTTCTAAAAGCAAAGGTTTTCATAGGTCATGTTCCAAATATCAGTTGTTCCTAGAAGCCAAACCATCTGTGGCACCTAAAGCTAGTAAAACAGTTAACTCAGCCCTCTGGTAATCATGAAGAATTTCATCATTCTTGAGGAGAAATTAATTCTTCCCCAATAACTTGACAGACAGGAAAACCAAGCATGGTTTGCAACAGAACTGTGGGGTGAATCAGTCTCATTTTACACTTCAGTAGCCTCCAATTGCTTTGTGAGTACGCTAATCACATGGAGTAAAGAACTAGGAAAAGTAGCCTCGAAGGACTCTGCAATCAATTCCTGCCTAAATAAGATGTGCTTATCAACTACCTTCATGTCTATGGAAACTATCAGCTCTCCAGCCTGCATTTGCGTCTGTGGCTTCAGACACTGGAGACACAGTTGCTACACAAAGCCTTAGATCAATCAACAATTCGAGCAAGATGTGGGGGGAACTGAGATGAGAAGAAAGTAAGCTAAGCTTCTTTAAGAGTGTTTGGAGATAGCTAAGAAGTAGAACAGGACAAGTATTTGTATTGAAAATGCAAACTGAGCAAAGCTGAGTGTTTTCTGAAGTTATTTCAGGTTGAGTGGATAGATAAAAGTCAATTTTTTCTTTTTAAAAAAAAACTTCTTGAATTTTCATGTAGAAATTTCCTTTAAGTACAAAGTCATTATTTTTGTTAAGATGAATTTTTGTGAAAATGATTTTCCAGTAAAAATTGTGTAAAAAATTGCTTAATCTACTCAATGCAATTTTTTTAGGACTGAAAGAAAATTTAAAAAATAATTCTAATTCTTCTGAAAAAGAGTTATATTCACATAGCAAAAATTCAATTAATATCAAGAGGTTCCACTGACTGATTGGAAGAAATAACAAACAAAAAATGCTCCTTGTGATCCTATAATATAGTAAATTACTGAAAAAATATTTCAAAATGTAAAGAAAAAGATCAGAAGAAAAAATCTTGAGAAAATAATATATCTTGTATCAGCATTCAGCTCCATTTCAATAAAATTTAATTTAAAAATAGGGGGGACTAAATCACCCCTAAAAACATTCACTCCATTAAAGTTGCTATAAATAAACCAGAGATCTTTTTTTCTCATAGATAAATGCCAATATATTAGTAAAATTTTCAAAGGAAAAGAATGAAATAAATCAGCATTACTTTCTTGATTTAACTGCTTTAGAATACAGAACAATGGTTCTTCTAGATTCTCCTCTGGCAAACTCAACAGTTTATTTTTAATAAGACTACTTTCCAGATGGAAAATCAGGTAACCTCATTTCACAACCATCTCCTCTTTTAATCTAGTGACATGAAAGTCTTATGTGAATTTGGTGTACAAGCTGTTTCTGAGAAAATAAATTTGCATGCTACATTTATGATGGTTTAGAAGGTTAGTATCACCACTTCTCCATATTGTTGCTGCATTTTCATTTGATATAAATATACATTTCCTATATTGTAATAAAGTGGCAAGAGTATGTGCTCTGAATTACATTGATCAACTAGATTCACTCAGCTATATTGAAAGAAAAAAAAAAAAAGGGACCTGAGATCAATAACCTGTAGCCCCCACCAGAAATCAAACCAATTAAATATTGCATAATTTTCTATTGAATTAAGATGTTCACTATTATTCTCTTACACCTCAAATGGTAGAGAAGACAAGGTAAAGGAACTAAAACTTCCATAAAACACATATTCTTCTCAGAACATGGAACTAGATTGAAGATGCTCAAGTTTTGTGATAAAACTTCCCGGTCTAAGTCATGGTCATCAATTACTTCAAAACAAAAATTCACAACTTCTGACTGTGGCACAGTATTTAACAAAGAGGATAAATCTAGCCTATCTAAATGATCTTCCTAAAGAGACAAAGAGATTCTTAGTGTAAGCAGAAAGAATTACAGAACTCAAAGGAATGTCCTGCAGTTGTGTCAAGGGAGGTTTAAGTTGGACATTAGAAAAAGGTTCTTCAACCAGAGGATGGTTGGACACTGGAACAGGCTCCCCAGGGAAGTGCTCACAGCACCAAGCCTGACAGAGTTCAAGTGTTTGGATGATACTCTCAGGCACCTGTTGTGACTCTTGGGGATGGTTCTGTGCAGGGCCAGGAGTTGGACTTGATGACTCTTGTGGATTCCTGTCAACTCACCATATACTGTGATTCTGTGCTTCTGTAAATATATATGAACATTTCTGAACTAGAAAATACTGTGAAATGAAAAAGGTTCTATGACAGACTTGAAGTTTCAAGATTGCACTGTGAAAGATACATTTTAATTTAAGAGTCAAAGCGAATAAAATTCTGAAACACATTTTAAAAGTAAAATATGCAGAAAAGTGCAAGAATACCACCTCACATTAAAACCACGTTTCTTTATTTATTTGACTTCACTTGCATGAGAAGAGCTGATTCTCTTGCTCACTTTAATACATAATTTTGATAGATTTAAATTGTGAAGGTGTTGGATCTCTCTCATATATTCGATCAGTGTAATTGTATCATTTCTTCCAAAATTAGTTATTTATCTGTAACACGATTAAAGCACCTGCTGTTACAAGATTTTCATTCCAATTACATTGATGGGAAGTTCACATTCTTCAGCTACTCAACACAAGTCTGTTTAAAGAGAAAAAACAAAGTATCTAACTGACATCTGGAATGCCACTATGTCCTGATTAATAAATAAATTGTGTTATGGTGTTGTTACAGATATACAAAAAAAATCCTGGAAAAAGATATTACCATAAACACAAATTGATCATAACTCTGTATCAGCACAAAAATTTGGGGAATTAATCTAGCTGTTCTACAATTGATGAAGCTTCTGATAAAAACACACAAACATGTCTCCATAAAAACATACCATAACTTTCTGAATTCATGATTACACAAGTACTTTAGATTAAAAAAAAAAGGGGGGGGCAATTCAGTTCACATTGAAAAGCTAAGTTGTTTTTTGGGCTTTTTTTTTTTTTTGAACATTCAATTGAATCGACTGGTTATAATGGTTTAGGAATGTGTTGATGACAAAAGGTGCCCAAAACTGGCTTATGCATTGGACTTTTGAAATCCAAGCAAAAATGCTTGGTTTTAAAGTTAATAGACACACTTATAATTTGGAATTGATAGAAAATTCCAGAAATGTGCTATTCATTCTCCAGATATATTCTAAATGTTGTCACAGAACTTAGCTAAGGATAAAAAAGCTTTGTTTATCAAAATAAAAATTTTGGTATTTTTGGTACAATACAGCCTTTAGGTGGTGTCAGGTGATAATGGACATACTCAGAAACGAGTAGATAAAAAAAATATTTTCAAACTCATATGACAATCTGTGCGGAGGTTTGACCCCTAAAAATATCCAATCTCCAATCTCCCTCCACAATTTTCCTCAACACCGAGGAGAAATTGTCAGACAAGCACAACTCAGTATGGGGGAAAGGAATTATATACAATTTATTACTAACCAATAAATACTATAGAAACTAAAAAGCAATTATATACACAATATTAACACAATCCCTACCACCCCTTGGACCCTCCCACATCAGTTCAGGAGAAGTCTTCAGGGTCATAGTGGAAAGTCTCTCTCTCATTGGAGTATTAGGGAAAGGGGTCTCTTGCACCCCCACCAGCCCTCAGCTCCTGCTGAAGTCTCACCCTGTGCTGCAAGGGAAAGACTTGCATCATCAGGTGTTCATCATGAAAGGTTCAGGGAGTCAGTTTGTGGGTCCTTCCTCCCTGGTTCGTAAAGGTTTCCTCCCAGGAAGTAAGGTGTCCAATTTTCACTCTCCAGGTTGCAGGCTTCTGGGTCTCACTCAGTCTTTTATACCTCAGTTTTCACCAAAAGTCCTTACACAGAAATGCCTGCTGGTTTGGTTTCTTCTCCTCCTTAGCTGCTGCAGTTCAGCTCGGCTTGCCACGTGCACATGTTACAGGAGGCATTCCTCCCCCCGCATTCCTTCTTCAATCAGTTTTCGGCTGCCCTCGCCCAAACCTCACATAGGGCCTCCCCCAAGTCTCCTTGGCCCATCTCCCATTCTTTTAGCCTGGAGTTCTTCCAGCTTCTGCATGGATCACAGCCACTTCTCCAGGCTCTGGACTCTTCTGGCCTGTCTCCCAGCTCGGATCCAGTATCAAGCCTTAAGTCCACGCTACCACCTCCCCGGTTAGTGGGGGAAGAAAAAAGCCCCCTAGCCTTTTGGCCAGAGGCACTCAGTCCAGTTATAATACTGTTCCAAGCTTCCCCTGCCAGGGGGGTAAAAGGGCCTGGCCCCCATGCAAGGGACTTGCCTCTCTCTCCCTCTCACCTCATGGTTGTGAGTCACTCCCTCACAACACACACACTCCCATACATTACCTCCAGCCCGGCCAAGTCATGGCCATGGGGGCCCAGGGGCCCCCCGGGTTCAGGGGACCCTGGCCACCCCTGGGCTTCTCTCTCTCTCTCTCAGACACTCTCACAAACTCACTCATATTCATACTCATATTCAGAGCTCTGTCTATACAGCAACTTGATACATCCCAGAAATATATAATGAAACTTTTGCAGAACTTTTACCATAGAAATTACTTGTTTGTGGATTCATAATAAGGAAATTCCTACAGCCATCCCAACACAAAATCTTTCTTTTTCCAGGGTGTTGGTAGGCATGTCTGCATGCAAGAGTTCTCCAAACATAGGTTTTTACATATTAATAAAAAACCCTACTCCCATATGCAAAGGAGCAAGAATGAGTCCAGTAATTATCCATAAAAGCAGCAAACAATTTACTATACAGAAATCTAGGATAATTTTTATTTGATATTCACAAAAATGTACTTTTATCTCAGTTAATTTTGTCTGCCTTCTATGACTCAAAGTGAGATATTGAAAGAAATTCTCAATAAAGGCAACTTGCTCTGTATCTGTTGTATTCAAGAGTTAGAATTCTAGAGGACAGAAAAGGAGAAATGAGTATCCTAATGCCTCAGTGAGCTTGAAAACACAGGGCAGGGAACTGAACCTTCAACAAGTGTATGAAATATATGACAGGTCTGCAGCAATGATGTATTGGGTAGGGTGTGTTCACCTCAATATTCCAGGATAAATTATTACCTGGACAATTAGGTATTAGTGTCAGAAAGAACTTATGATCTGTAACATTGCTACAGCTGAAAACATAAGGAGAGAGAGTAAATATGGATATTAATTTATTATCATTTCAAAGCAGTACATACATTTGCCCTTTTAAAATAGAAAATCAGAGATACAACAGTGCCGTGTTCAACATAAAAAAAAGAATTGTTTTGTAACAGAAATGTAAAAAAAGCAATTGGCAATATTTTAACAAAGAATTCTGCTGACATGTCTTAGTATCTATTACAATTTTCAGCTAAATGCTGTAAAATTGATTTCTGGCAATTTTACTGTACTGTTGAATAAAGTGTTTCTTGTGATCTTGTCTTGACTTTCATCTAGTAATTGTGGACTTATTACTCAAAATAATATAAATAATGGCTTTGTCAAAGCATTGTTCTTAATCATTTGAACATAAAGATACATGCAATTATTCTTCGCCTTCCAAACTATTTTAGCTCCACAGGGAAGGACACAATGTCGTTTTCAGCAGTTGTAATTAGTAAATGTTCTGCTTCCCAAGGTGTATCTTAGTAACCTCTGATACACTAAACTTATAAAGTATCAGCAACCAAAAGATTTAATTTGCAGTCATGTACATCTTATGTGCTCAGAAAAACAAAATAGAAACATGAAGGGCAGTTTGAGCCAGTATTAGATGATGAGACAATTGTTTCCATCTATACTGTTTTGCTGACATTCAGTAATAGAGATGGTTGTTTCTCCTCTACTCTCCTAAATAAGCTTTGTTGAAAATAGTTACATTGACAGAAGAGTATTACAGAAGGGACCATACACCTTCCTCTGATATTTGAAATAGTGGCTTCTCTTAATAAATATTAACCATATGTTCCCTCATAAAATCTAATGTTAGGATTACAATTACGGAGGGGAAGTTTTTCCAACTTCCTTTCCTCCCTTTTAATTTTATCTTTAGTTACAATTGGCTGTAGCTTGATGTATGGTGTACATTAAAATATGGTTGCCCCACTTGACAGTCTCTTCAGAGCCCCTTTTTCCTTTGAAGCACACTTCAGTTTTCTAAAACAAATTTGGGAATGGTTGGGAAATAGAACACAGCAGCAATCATATCTATGCTAATCCATTATAATACAGTGTTTGTGATAATTTCTTCTGGAGTCAGAGGAGGAACAAGCATCAGATAAGTGGCATAATCACTGAAACCTACTGAGTTATTGAACCATTCAACTAAACAGCTAATGACTGTTAGTGTTTAGGTGGGGACTATGAAACACGTTAGACCTGTCTTCTCTACGTCATTTGATATATTTGGAGAGAGACTTGATAGCTAACTTAAGCTGTCTAAACTACTAATCTGTGCTCCCTCAACAATGTAGTTGAAGAAACCGTGCATTGCTAGTGGATGATTTACCCTGTTCCAAAACAGTATCTCTGAGAGAGGATGAGGGACACTGTGCCCCTATTGCTCTCTCTTCCTGTCTTGCACAGGGAACTTAGGCTGTTAGCTTAGACTAGTTGCCCTACTTTTGAATGACTGAAGTTATGTAAAATGAATCCCATTCCTGATCACCTTCTGTCAACATGATTGTTCACATCCCCAGGGACAGCCAGGGAGGAACACGACAAACTAAAAGTTTCTTTCTGCAGCAAAAGTATAATAGCAAACACTTTTAACAGAAACATTTCTAAAAGGTTTTTATAAAGTTGTTTCTCTAACACTTCAGGGAAGTGGAGAGAATACAATTCCTTTGATATTATATAACTTATTAATATAATAAGTAAATAAGCCATACGGACCCAGCTGGCTTGGGGGTTCACTGCCAAATCCTCTTTATTCAAATGAGACAACAGCTTATATATAGGTTTGAAGAGTGACACGTCACACCATATGACCTTAAAAACCAATCACCATGGGTATCTCACTGCCCATGCGATAGAGTACTTGGGACTTCATTTCCCAGGATGCTTCATCCAGCATCCTTCCTAAAACATGATCCCTACAATATTATGACAAAAGACAATTTCTATCTGAAGAGTTTTTGGGTCCATATATATTGCCATGTACCTAAAATGACTACTTCACAAAAGACCTTCCCTCCTATAATTTGTAACTGGCAGAACAACTTTCTCAGGCTCAGTAGAAAAAAACCCGGAGTTTAAATAGTTGTTTACTGTGCGTTACCCACTCTTTAGGAAATGTCCTTGTAAAGGCCTATTGGGCTCCTGGTTGGCTGATTGTGATAATACAAGCAATACACATACTAAAAATCCTGATGACTATGTGGTGGGTTGGACCACCAAAGCTTTTATGTCACTCCCCTTCTCAACTGGACAGAGGTAGAAAATATTGAAAAAGGCTCATGTGTCGAGGTAAGGACAGGGAGAGATCATGCACCAATCACCATCACAGATAAAATCAGACTCAACTTGGGGAAAATTAATTTAACTTATTGCTAATTAAATCAGAGTAGGGTAATGAGAAATAAAAACTAAATCTTAAAACACCTTCTTCCACCCTCCCTTCTTCCTTGGTTCATATTCATCCCCTCTTTCATGAACTCTTCCCCTCACCAGCAGCATGGGAGGACAGGGAATGGAGGTTATGGTCAGTTCATCATATATTGCCTCTGATGGTCCTTTCTTATCATACTCTTCCTCTGCTCCACTGTGGGATCACTACCACTGGGTGTAGTCCTTCATGAACTTCTCCAACATGAGTCCTTCCCATGAGCTGCAGTTCTTAGTGGGTCCATTCCATAGGTGTAGTCCTTCAGAAGCAGAATGCTCCAGCATGGGTCCCCCACAGGGTTACAAGCCCTGCCAGCAACATTGTTCCAATGTGGGCTCCTCTCTTCACGGGTCCACAGGTCATTCCAGGAGCCTGTTCCAGCGTGGGCTTCCCACAGAGTCACACCCTCCTTTGAACAGGTGGATACCTGCTCCAGTGTAGGGTCCTCAAAGGCTACAGGTGGAGCTCTTCTCCATTGTGAATCATGGGCTGCAGGGGGACAGCCTGTCTCACCATGTTCTTTACCATAGACTGCAGGGGAATTTCAGCTCCAGTACCTGGAGCACCTCCTTCTCCTCTTTCACTGACCTGGCTGTCTGCAAGGCTGTTTCTCTGACACATGAATCCTCTCTTCCAGCTGCTGCTGCCTAGCAGTTTTTTGCCCATCCTAAATAAGTTATCCCAGAGGTGCTAACACTGTCACTGATTGTCTCTTGGGGAAGCATCTGGCAGCTTCTCAGAGGAGCGACCCATGTAGCTCTCTTGCTGCCAAAACCTTGCCACATAAACCCAATACAAACTCTTAGAAAAATACTGACCTATTCAGCACACCTATTATCTGCATATAATATATATATTCTAATAGCATTGATAATTTGCTAGACAGAGCTGCAGTACAGGAAGACATTATGCTAAAGCCCTTATGGTACAGGAGTGAGGTTCTGTAAGGCTATGACAGAGCTGAAGAACCTCAGAGATTAAAGGTAACTTTATGTCTTTTAGAGTTGGAATAATTTTGGAGCTGAAAGGAGGCCTTGGTATAATTCAGAGTCTCTTAATGATCTTTACAGGTCATGATAACCTTAGTCTGATGTAATATTGGACTTCCTTAAAGTTTTTTAAGATATAGGCCATACCAAACAACATTTTTGTCTGGCCCGAGGCAGTTGTATTATGCGTAAGGTACCTCTTACATCGATATTTGAAAAGATTGCTGTTAGTTGTCTTCCACAATTCTTCGTGCACCCTGGCATGGCTCTAGAGATATTCACAGTCACATAAAGGCAGGTTGGGTGACTGCAGTCAGGCCACAGAGAAGTACTAGAGATTTTATCCATCCATCCATTTATCCCTCCGTCCAGCCAGCCAGTTACCCGTCCATCTGTAGAATCACAGAATAGTTTCAGCTGGAAGGGACCTCATCCATCTAGTCCGACATCCACTGCAATAAGCAGGAATGTCTTCAACTGGAATATCTACCTATCCATCTACATACTAGTTGAAGGTGTATTTAGTATTTGAGGATAAATTAATCTAAATCTTTCAGCAGTAAAATAATAAAATATTTGGAATATGTTCTGGATGCGCATTCCTTATGTACTTTGTAGTGGTGTTTTAATTATGACAAAAATAATCCAAGTTGGAATTTCAGACAAATTCCAGCTGCTGCTTTGGTTTAAATGACAAAATATAGCTTTAAAAACTAATTAATTTTCTCTTTGTTGGATGATGGTGATTCCTTTATCGGATTGGCTAATAATGCAATATTGTTCTGAACTTGAGAAGCTTCATAGAAGATGGTAGAATGAGGGGTTTTTTTACGTGCTATGAATGCCTAGTATTATGCCATGACACAGGCAGGATTAGGTTCCAGTGTGCTAATCAGAAATATGACAGGCTTCACCTTTTTTTATTTTAAAAGAAGACCAAGATTGCACTCTCTTTCCTGTAGTTTCACAAGATTATAACTCAAACTGCTTCTCGACTTTTAAAAATAAATTTGCAGTTTTACCTAACACACAAAAGTGTTGCTTGTTTTTCATGTTCAGTCACATGGAAGAGTCTGACCCTAACTTTTGAAATTGCTTTTATGCTACACTTTCTAAACTGCATGTTATTGGTTGTGCTGTTCAGAGAGATACTTGTGTGCTGTTGAGTAGACTACTGATATTGTGGTTATTTTCTGTTTTCCAGGCAGTTACCACTCAGGAGTTCTTGTAAATGAGAGGCTTATTCTCTTGATATTTATTCACATAAATAACTGAGATATATCAATCTGCTCTAAAACAATTTAGGTGGCCAATAAGCAGGTTTTTCTGTTCAATTTGCAAGTACTGCAGGCAATTTGCTGCTCATCATCTGTCCTGATGGAAGAAATCAGACTTTAATCACATTTAGCGGTAACAGCCTTTAAAAGGTTCTCTTTTGTTGAGAATTTTCTTTTTTAAGTAATTTCACACAATGCCATGTCATTTAGTACATTTTAATTATCATAATGGAGACTAAAGGATGGATATATGAGATTTTAATAATTAATACATTTAAGACTTTAAAAAAGGGGACCAATTTCTATGTTCTGACTTGTGAGTAGGCCGAGGATTTTCTTAAAACTAGTTCTAACATTTATTCATATCTCTTCATTTTATTCAGAGTCTGTCACAATATTTTATTTGGAGTCTTACATTTAATTTAAAATAGTGAATGATGTCTGATATACTCTGGGATTTTCAGAAAAGACCTAAGGGACAGTGATTCAGGTGTCTCTATATAAGTGTCTGGATTTATTTTAGCTGTCCTAAGACAGTGTGCCTGGCTTCCAGCTGCTTCTTCATCACAAATCCTTATTGTTGCCAATCAGAAGGATTCCTTGAGAACTCCTTCTTGATTGCATCTGAGCAGTTTGCCTGTCTTCATTCAGATCCTCCTCACAGCATGTCTCTACTCTTTTTCTGGTTTTCATTTTTTGCGTTACCTTGGCTTTTAGTCTTTTTGCATTTTACATTCCAGGTTACATCACTATACAGCACCAAACTAAGTCTTGAGGAGTGTTGAGTATCTAGACATGAGATTGCTGAGCACATCCCATTCTAAATGCTGGAAGAAACTTTCTGGCAGAAGAAAACTACTATGTTTCATCAAGAGTACATTGCTCATATCTACAGGAGCATTTTCTTCACCACTATATGAAATTGACTGATTCTGTCCACAAAAATCCTCACTAAAAATCTGTCAATCGATTCCATGATTGCTTCCAGCATTCTTTATGAGTTTTACAACCATTGAAAGTAAAACTCGAGTTCATTCCTTCAACCTCTTCTTCACTGAACTCTTGGCATCTTTAGTTGACCTTGACGGGCACTGAACAGTCATGTCTGGGTCTCTCTGTCTAGGGTCTGAGGAAAGTCAGTAAAGGTTTATAACCCCTCATGTAATTTAAAGGGTTATTTCTTAGAACAGGGTGAGTATTTTTTACAGTTCTCAAATGTTTTCTTTATTCTTGTTCTCTGAATAGTTGTGGGGGGTTTTAATTTCTGTATTTTATTATATTTAAGCACAAATGCTATAATGTTACTGCTGACAAAAGAGAAATGTGCTCAGAAGGTAATTGAAATTGTTTTGTATCCAAGATACCCCTGTACATATTCTCATAGTTTGTTTTACTCCCCTGTTTTTCTGTGTTTCAACTTATAAAGGCTTTAGAGATAGCAAGGAAAGCTTTTAGAATCTCATTTAGTCCATTCAAATATATATGTGTATGGTGAGCACTTCTGTATTTTTTCATCTTCTGACTGGTAAATATTTAATATTTTACTTAGTTATGTATTTTGATATTGAAATTTCTTTCCCCATATCAAACAGCTTTGTCTATAAACCACAATTGCTAAAGGTCAACATATGTTCCTCTTGAATACACAGCTTTTCCTAAATGTTTACCTTACTCCATGCAATGAAAAATCTTTGAAATTATTTGCACTAAAGAGATCTTGAAAAAATATGGATGTTTGAGATGGTTTCATTTGGCATTAAAGAACTTGTTTAACGAATGAGGTCATAGAAATGTGAACCTGCAGACCTTAGGATGCCTTTTACTTACAGAGTTTAAAATATATTTCTTTTTCTTAAGGCAAATCCACAACTTCATTAATGTCTAAGTTTCCACTGTGTTTCTTTAGCTCTGTTATTGATCTATGAAAATTTTTCAGAGCTTGCAGTGATTATATACCAAGCATCAAGCACTCAGTTTTCATGCATAGCTTTCTAAATATTCATTAATGTATTTATGTTTAACCAAATGATAGCATGTTACAATCTAAGGTGAGTTCATTTAATTTCTTTATGTGTAGAACTACTCTTTAAAACTGTGTAATAAGATACAACTGATGCCAAAGATTTCTTTCTGTTGCTCTGCAATTACTGCTAGGTGTGGAATTGCATTAATTGAAACAAATTACAAGTTCTGCCAATTGTACAGCATGTCTCTTGCATCACGTAGACAATTCAAATATCTGTGATGCAAACAGCTTTAGGTAAATACAAGCAAATTTGTTTTCCATGTAGTGTATTTCTATCAATCAGCTGTAGTCACAGGTCTGCTGTGGTATACAAGTGAAGAAACATACACTCTCTCCTTCAGGGAACCTTTGCTTGATTTATTTCTTGTTTTCTTGTTTCTCTAACTCTATAATAAAAGTCATACAGAATGACAGTGTTGTCTACAGGTGCCCCTCAGGTGTGGAGAAACATAACAACTCTGGTAACAGATACAGGATTGTGAACAAAAGCAAGAGGCTCAAAGAAAGTGAAGAGATTTCTATGCAAGACAGTACTGAGAAATCACTGGGTTTCCACAATACTGTGTTGAAAAATGTAAGAGTTAAAATTGTATTATCTATATTAGATATATAAAGTATCTTACAAGATTTGCAGAGTTTTGTATCAAACCCAAGTTTTCTGTCTTTACTGTATGTGTTCTTTCAGAGACCAAAATCAAATGACTACATAGGAAGTGGGGCTGCTGTAAAGCATGCTCACCTTCTTAAATAATTATGCAGTGGAAGGACAGAAAGTTCAGCACACTTCCACAGTCCAACTGTGTCTCAGCATGCAGGATGAAGTTAGAGCTGCTTTCCCTTTGACTGAAGAACACCAACACTGACCTGGTACCCATAGAGGACACTGACCTTTGCCAAGCACATGCTGGGAAGACAGAAGAATTTGGTTCCAATTCCATGACTTTCAAGCAGTACATTAAAGATTTTTCTAGTTCTGTCACCTTAAAGAGATTTGACATAAGGCCTTGATACTAGTGAAAGGCCTTTTATGTATTTTACATATTTAACTTTACTACTTGCAGTTACACAATCTACACAAAACAGCAAACCATATAAAGCTAAATACTTACTAGATATGTGAAGATTCCTAGCTTCAAACACATCTGTCTCAATCCCCCTTTCTTTCTTTTCTTCTCTGACATTAAGATTTTATATTTGTTCTGTTCAGGAAGAAAATTCAGAAGTAAGATCAAACTATTTTTTTTTTCTATAGCATTCCAAAATTAGGTAATACATGAAGAGAAAATAAATCCTGAAATGCTTTGGAAATAAACTCTGGTTAAGCTTAAGTGCTAACTTAAGGTAGTATTTTAAGCATGATTAATATAAGAAAGATTTATTTTGGAAGGCATACCATCAGGCAAGGGCTGTGTCTTAAGAGCACACAGAGCTCTTTAACCATTAGAAAAATTTGTCATGCTTGGAGTGAACAACAAAATTTGCTCACATTATTGATGTGATTTCCCAGATTGGTGAAGATGCTAAAATATGCAAAGATTGAGTCTGGAAATTACTGTTATTTATTATGAGAGCCTCAACACATATTTGTTATGAGTAGTAACATCTATGAAAGCTCACCTGTCCAAAACTAAAGCAGAATAGTAACTCTTAAGAACTTCTCATGTCCTCCCTCAACTATGGGCTTTCAACTGTATTAACCTACAGAGAATATCCACCAGCCCTCGCCCTTGCCATAATTCTGATGTTTTTCTAGCCCCACAGTACAGAAATAGGGAGCATGGGGGAATTTTGGGAAGATGTGTGAGACTAACAGATTGGAATCCAACAATTAAATTCTTAAGAAGATTAGAATTAAATAACAAAATCACCTATTTTCTCCTTTGTCATTCTTTATTTTACTGCTTTATTTGTATGCTTAGATAAATTTGTTGTCATATATATTATTTCTGTAATAATGATTTAGAGATTCAATTGGAATAAGAATTGGCCTCAGATGTTTTCTTGCTTGGACTGTAAACAAAAATGTACAAGTACAAATATTCACTAGATTATGTGAATTAAAGTATGCCAAGCATTAAAGAGGAATTTTTTTTTTTTTATTTGGATGGGGTTTTGGTAAAGGAACCTAACAGAGAAACATGAAAGTCTCTAAGCACAAGTACACACAAACCTGAATCTATTCTGTTCATGCTCTGAGCAAGCAAAAAGCCAACTTCATCCTGGCCAGGAGCCACAGAGCTACACAGTGTTGTGTTTGGCTCCTGAGAGGTCAGGTTTATTAGTCCATGCTCAGTGGTGCTCCACCACAGCCTCATGATTTTTGGATGGGAACTGGAGTAAGGCCAGACAGCTTGCAGGGTGGGCAGAACAAATTTGGGTTATCTGCATCTGTCTGTATAGATGTGCCAGGTGGTTTGAAAAGGGTGGGGTTTGCATACTGGAACAAGAACAGCATGAGGAAAACATGGGTTGTTTGTTTTTGGTATGGATTTTATTTTGTTGTTGGTTTTTTTGGTTTCTTTTTCCCAAGTCTTGTTTCTTAGTTAAGGCACCACAAAGAATTAAAAGAATATCACCCTTAAAAACAAAAGACCCATAAAATATGTGAACATAAACCCTCTCTTCTTCACAGCCTAGTGTCCAACACTTGAGGTATATTTCAAAATTCTACAAATAAGAGAAAATTGACTTTTTTTTTAATATCACAGATTCTGAATGATGCAGAAGAGGTTTAGCATGAGAAGCAAAATACTGTTTTGGGAAAGAAAGAAGAAATAGAACAGCTCTAGTGCAGGGAATAGCTCTGACAGAACTGATAGCAGAGGAGGTGTTAAGGAAACTTCCCTGTCTGACCACCCTGGACCCACTCTTGCAGTAACACCCACATCACTCGAGCTGAGGCCAGGGCCCCCTCACCACCTACACACTGCACACTCAAACAGTCAGACCAGGTTACCTCACTGGCTCGACCCCAGGTTTCCCATATCAGAGCCTCAGTTGTCTTGATCCTTAAAGTAATTGAATCCTGGTGCAATAACAAAATAACAGCTCAAGCTGGTTGCCTCCAAGGAGAGACCTCAAACAAAGGAAATCCTGTGGTTTTATACCTTCACAGTCCAAGCATGTGAAAGTCTGGCGCCATCGGCTCCTGCTGTGTCTCTGAGTGTCCAGTTACCTGGCTGGGCCACAGGTTCCTCACCCCCTTGTTATGCAAAGGGCCAGTAGTTCATGACCTCTTGCCTGGGTCTCTCATCACCCAGAGTTCCATTTGCAGCTTGTAAACCGAGCTACCTGCACTATATGTGTTTTTCAACAGAGAAAAGAGGTGAGAAGATATCAAACTAACAAGAAAGTGAGCAGATATGTTGCTCCTTTGTATCTAAAGTTAGATGTACTGCTAAATGTAGGAGAGTTAGTTGGTTAGGTGAGCGCAGGTGACCAATTGATTTCCCATTTAGGTTGGTGAGGTCCACCAGGGTGTCAAGAAAAGCAAGAGGTTGCACGCTCTCTCCTGCCAGATGACACAGCAAGTTAGCTACACAAGGCCTGGCTATGGCCTGGAACTATACCTCTACCTTTCCCCACTCTGTCTCACACAATACATGTGCATCTGAAAACAGAGTTTCCTCATCACACACCCAATGATGCACCACTAATTGGAATCTCATTGCACTCATGTGAAGATAGGAAAAAACCTCCTCTTTTGCTTCTAGAGATCAATTATGGCAAACAGCAAGAGGCAATCAGCTCTGCTTTTTGAGTAATGCCATTCCATTTACATCTGGTAGAAGAAAAATTACTGTAATCATAGATAACCCATACTGCTTCCAGAGACTGGCATGCCTCTATTAACACTGGCAAAGGAGAGAACACATGCTTTGATAATAGCTGCATAACTCTGTGTCATCATGTAGAGAGGAACATGAAAACCCAGTGTGGTATCATGATTGCCTTCAATAGCAATGCCTAGCAGAAACAAAAACATTGTTCAGAGTTTCTTTTCCAGGAGACCTCTCCCTTATCACTAAAGAAAAAAAGAAAAAAGGAAAAAAAGGAAAAAAAAAAAAGGAAAGGAAAAAAAAAAGAGTGCTGAAATGTATTCTTTTTATATTTTGAACAACTGAGACATTTTGTCTTCTTTTAATTCAGGTAAACAAATTAATTAATAATGAATGTTTACAGGAGGGTATATGGAAAATGACACACAAAATGAGTTCTTAAAGATTGTATTTGAATTTCATGAATTTCATTAAAATGTTATAAAATTAAAAAACTGACCCACCTGAAGTCAGAATAGAGAAAAGGAAAGGTATTATTGATTCTTGACAATGATCATTAAGCCTCAACACAGGTTAAATGTTTACTTTTGAAGTTACAGTCAGTAAAAAACTTTAGCTAACCAAAAATCAATGTTATGATACTTCCTTTCAATGACATCCTGTTCTGAAATTAAAAGCCCAAATAAGACAAATACTGCAAGTATGATGTAACTAATATACATAATTTTCTGCCTCAAATGACTTTGGACAGACAACTGTTCCTTGACAAACCCATAAAAGCACCATGCTGATAGCATAAGCCCACAATCAGAGATGCAGAAAAAGATATATGAATTTAGGTTCCACATCTGTAATATTCTTCTGGAGAGAGCTTTCTTTCATAAACTGAGAAAGCTTTTCTACCATTCAGTAAAGGTAAAAGAAGTACACTGAGCTCAGCCTGAATGGAGCTGAATACTCAAGAATGTTGAAATCCCATCACTGTATATTAGTTTTAAGAAGAGAAATTTCTGTTGAAGCTGTGCTCCTCAGCCAATGGAAGTCAAGATTTATTGGTTTATACTAGTGGCTAAAGACTGGGTCTGCTAATCTGAGATGAGGGAGGTTTCTGGTTGTTCTACCACCACTTCCCTCCTTTATGCAAACCTGGTAAACGTCATGTCAGTAATAGAGAATATAAAGAGTGCTTAATATTTAGGACTCTCAGCACTGAAAGTCACAAAGCCTTTTATACCTGATCTCCTGCTACAATACCACTTTTAGAAATGTTAGCCTAAAACATTTTTCCTTCATACAGAAAGCTGTTTCTTTTTTGAGTACTCACATCCTTTTTTATCTTATTAAAAGTTCTAAATGTCTAACATCATCATTTCAATGCAATAGCCAGGTATTTTAATTTATAAAATTAGTTTCAGATTGCATTATTTCTTTATTGAATAAAATGTGATATATATATTACGCATACTGAATGTAACCATGAACCTTTAAATTCATAAAATAATAAAAAACATGAACCGTTATGATTTTCACAGCTCAAAAAGCCTATATGGCTTCTGTCAATGTTCCCAGTTTAGGGAAATTTGGAGAAATTTTTTCAGTTGCTTTAAAATATGATGGGAATTATAAGCATGAGTGGTAGTGAAATACTCCATTTCAGCTAGTTCTCTTTCACATACATGGAATGGATTTTCCTTAAATCAGTTTTGTAAACTGGTGTGATTAAAATAGATTTCTAATATTAAACTGATGCAATACACACAAACAGACAAAAAAAGTGAAAGTTAATTCTTTCGCGTTGCAAAGCATTGAACTGAAACATCCTTAATACTTTATGTCAGTGACAACATTTTACATGATGAAGCTTTCTCTTTTAAAGCACTTATGGATTTTGATTTCCTGGAAAACTAAATCATTTTAGGTATGTTTTTAACTGGAAAGCAAAACCATCACACCTTTCTTTTCTTTTTTTTTTTTTTTCTTTTTTTTTTTTTAACAGCTCAGTTCATCCATTTATCTGTGAATAGCCAGGTGGGACAGATATGTCAGTCTCAGGCCACTTCTAATAGAAAATGGTTGAATATTCACTTGGTTAGATGACGTAGGTATATTATTTTGATAGAAGAACAGTTATTTAATGTCATGGGTGATGAATGGCACAAGAAGAGTTAGAAGGGAAATAATGGCGATAATTTGTCAAAGACGCTAAGAGATAGAGTGGTAGGGCAGGTGAGGTAAAATGATACACTATGTAGTTAGAATAATATGATATAGTGCCGGAGGGTTGGAGAGTAACTTAGTAGGACAGGAAAAAAAGAAAAGAGAAATGGGCAAACTGTTTTGTATTAGAGGACTGAGAAATATCTAGGAAAATATGAGCGCTTGGAATACTTCTGCTACAGCAAAAATAAAGCCTAAGAGTAAATACAATGGGAATTATGCAAATAGAGGGGAAAAGTAAGATACACCCTTTAGAAAGATGCATGTGAGAAAAGAAGAGTAAGGGATATTCTTAATGTCAAGAGAGGGGAAAAAATACAATAACTGATTTTATGTCTCATTCTCCTGGATTAAATCTTTCTGAGTTACTCGATTTACATGTCTCACTACATTCTGTGAGTAGACAAAATAAAAATAGATAGGAACAAAAAGGTGTGTTTCTGGAGGGTTTCAAGCTATTCGTGCCTATTTCTAGGTTTTAAAAGACCTTTTTAAAGACATTTATGACTAATCAAGACATTGGAGATTTTTAAAATATAAGAGGTACTTTGAAATTAGATTTTTTATTAAAAAAAAGAGTAAATGCAGCTGAAAACTCAGGTTACATGAGTTTTTCAATGCAACATGTCTAAATTGAATGAAAGACAGAGGGATGAGTCATACGTAAAACAGAGTGGTTATATGGTAACAAGAGAAGAAAAGACAAGTAGGAATTTTGAGCAGGCAGTAAGGTTGCTAAAAGTCTCATCGTTGTTACAGGAAACATTCTTGTGAAATTTAAAATCTACAAGATATGAAAGGAATGATGAAGACTTCTGTTTCTGATTGCTATGAATAACCACTTATGTACAAATGAGAGGAAGTGTTTTTGAAAGACCAAGCTGTCCTTTGAAAGGACAGTTCAGTCCTTTCAGTTCATTCAGCTTTTCATCAAAGAAAATAGTTTCAAGAATAAATAGAATCCAGAATATCTTAGTTTCCCCAAGGCGGTGCAGCTTTCTTCCTTACAGCAGCCATGTGGACTGTTATAAGAAGACAGCCTCAGAATTTTCTCATCTTTTAGGTGATTATGTCTTTTATTGCTAAGGAAGCTCTCCCTATACTTTCTCAGATACATAGATTGCTCACAGAGTTGCTCAAGCACAATATCCAGTGGCTGGTTTTTCTCTACCCTCATAGTTCATGCACTGGGATAAAGCAAGGATTATTCCACTGCGGTAAATACAGTTTCACCACTGTAAAATTGATAAGACAGAAGAGTCAGGCTTTTCTTTCCTTGCTTCAGCAACCATTTTCCTCTGTGTTTTATTTTCTTTTTTTGGCTGAGTTCATGATGACAATTACAATTTTTTTTTTGCAGTTAGGGTCAGGGGAAGAATGAATTGAAGGTATTAATGATGATGACATAAATTTTGCCAAGATTCTTCTCTCCAGTCTAGATTGATGAACCTGGGGGTGTATGTGCAATACAGATTCCTAAATCCATTCCTACACACTGATCTTTCTTGCTTGTACTATTTAAGTGTTGTACCTTAGATGCAAAAGTGTCAACAGGTGTAATCAAGTGTAAGGAGTCACGTTGAGAGACAGCCTTGCCATGACAGAGCAGGGGCTTCCTACTGAAGAACCAGCACATGCAAAGCTCTGCAAACAGCAGAATTTACTTGGCACCTATGCCCTAGTAAAGCTGACATACCACCTTGTGTGTGGGCACAGTGCCATCCTGACAGATGGGAACGACTGCAAGCAGCCAAGAGACCATGTCTGAGCATCAAATATGATTGTGGAGGGCAGGATTCCCAGCTAGAAATGTCAAAACAGCTGTTTGTCCTGAGTTTTGTGAGCCTACAGGTTAGCTGGTGTATGGTTTTGCTAATTCATCACTGAGCTTGATTAATTTGTAAGAGTTTCTGCTATAGCTGCCAGTTGTCATGATTTCAGACTAGTGTTGTGTGCAAAGAAGCAAAATTAGTCCCTTCTTTTAGACTGCTCATCGTAAGACTGAAAATAGTGCCACAATAGCATGGAAGAGTTTTTCCTGGGGAAGAACATCATTCTGTGCCATCTGCAGTTTCCTATGTTACTTTACTAAATGTAATCTCATAATATTTGGTATTCATTCATCTCAAATGCAGCATCTTTAAGCTTTCATACTCAAACCCACTAAGAACTGCGAGAGTTATTTAAAACTATTTGTTCACAAAATAACCTATCAAAAAATAATCAGAGCTGGAAAATGTGAAAAAATGGTAGATCTGTAAAATTATACTGTCTCAACTTTTCTCTAACTGTAACAATACCTACATTTTTCATTTTCATACGACCAAAATATATTCTTTCACACAAGGTAGAGGAGCTTCAATAAATTATTGCCTTTTAAATAAATCTACTTTCATAACTTCTTAACCTTCTCTGTCAGAACTGATTTCAGACATGACTGTACTATGATTATTACTAACACAATTTCTATAATTCCTTTCTGTAACACCTCAGTCTCTATGACTCCAGTGAATAGCTTTATAATGACAGTGAAGTGATTCTTTTTTGTTTAAGGTTGAAAAGATTGCCTTTCCATAGGCATTATTGCAATTGCAATTTTTTTGTGATTTTTATTGTTCCAAGTGCAGTGCGCACTATTACTTTACAAGAATTTTAAAATATCTGCTATATCTACTGCCCCATTCAGAAGTTCTAAAGTATTTAGCAATATCAGGCTAACCAAAGGATACCTTTATTATTTAAAATAAAATTTTAAAAAATGAAAACAAAGTTGTGCTTCAAAGTCTTGTTTCACTATAAAACCTTGTATAAATATTGACCCCAGATAAAAAGGTGTAATTTTAGAACACAGAAGACATTTGGTATTGTAATTTATGGAACAAGGTTAAAACTTTCATACCCAAGACCCTAAAAATGTGTACTCCAGCAAATGACCTGCCTTCATATTTTCTGTCAGGTGACATTTGTTCCCTCTGCAAAATCTTTCAGAAGGACTATGCTGACCTTGAGCAGCAACAGAGAACTGTGTTTCTTAATGGACATACAAACTGTGCTGACAACTCATCTACTGCCTGCATCAGTGCTACCAAGGGGACAATGTTGAGACCAAGGAATGAAGGCATGGGAAACATTACAGTTTCTGAATGAAGAATGTTAGAGATGACAAACAGTAAAAGATCATGAAATTCAGATCTGTGTGGCTTAATCTGCTGCAAGTACACCTTTGTGACAATATGCCACAGGAGACTCAGGCACCAGACTCTTTGAAAAGAAGGTTGAGTAAGAAACCTCATACTCTTATTCAGAAAATAAATAGCTTAATGAAGGGAAAAAATAATCAAGTTCATTCAAATCATAAAAGCTGTATGGGGATTAGAAATCACTTTGTTTTCTCTATCTCTTCACTTCAGTGGAAAGCTTTGACTTCTGTCAATGTACACTGCCAACCAACAACGTTCACAGCTACTGACACATAGGCTGAATGTGTGGTTGATTTGGTAATATGATAATTGTGGCACATTATTTCACTGCACTTTAATAACTATTTTATATTGCAGAAGGATACACTGCTTTTCAGTTTGGCTGTAGCTTTTTCCTCTAGCCTGCTTGTCATCTTTCTTTTCCCCTCCTGAGACCAGGACTTTTTTCTGAGATACACTACTGAGCTCTGCAGTTCACTACTGCAGCTATAGCTGCCTGTGGTAAACGGAGTTACACCAGTATAAAACTATTGAGACTGAAGAACTGTGTCACTGCCTTTCACTCCTGGGAGTAACACTGTTTAGGTGGCATCTTATAGTTACCATCTTACCAGCCCTTCCAGACAGACACAGGGCTCAGGGAAAAGGACATTGCTCACTCTGAAATTAAATACACAAGCCAAAGGAGGGCAGACAATAGTAATTGTAGATATTATTTGAGACTGAGCATCTGGAGAAGCAATTATATCGATAAGACTAGGTATGCTTGTTCTAAATAGAATGTACAGAATGGTTAAAGCAACAAAAATATCAGTGACAAACAAGAAGATAAAGGGCCAGTCATTCAGGTTTGTTACATGAAGAAAAGGTTTATAGGTAGAAATTTGTTGCGTAAATGCAGTAAAACACTAAGAAAGTATTTTCCTTCTGAGACCAAAAAACCAGGAAGACCACTCATAAACCAAAATCTGTCAAAGCATGGGCTCAGCCCAGTACAAATAAAGCCACAGACATGCCAAAACAATTTGGCAGAAGATATAAAAAAAGAGAGTGGACTATGTCACCTTGCAAGGCTTTGCCAGAGTTGGTAGAGAACACAGGAGACACAATTCAGGTCTACAAGCAGTGTTAGAACAATTTTTTACAGCATCAGGACAGAGAGCTGCAACAGAACAGGATGCAATATCAACATAAAAATATTTAGGATACCGACTGATTTGAAAAAGAAACCAGATAGAACTTATTAAAATGTTTCTATTAGCATTCAGAGGGTTACTGACAATACATCATAAATAGGCAAAGATAATAGTTCACTTTTTTCCTTTGCAGGAGATTGATATGTAGGCTAACAAGATGTATAAATTAAAAAATGAATAAAATATTTCCACATCCTATTACACACAACATTATCCATTTTTGTCAATCCCTTTATCACTTCAAGAGAATGAAGATAGGTAAAAGCAGAAGAGAACACAATGGAGTAAAAAAAATCCAAAAAACAGTTACTGGAGTTGAAGATCATTGTTGCTGGATAAATAGGATTTTTGTCTTTCCTGGTAAAGTGGCCCAGGGTCTGCACTGACCTGGGCTTACCTTGGCCAGAGCTGGGCTGGGCTGGTCTTCCTGGAGCCTTCTCTTCTCCAGGTTGAACAATCCCAACTCTCTCAGCCTTTACTCACAGCTGAGTGTTCCAACTGTTTTATCAGTTCCATGACCTTCTTCTGGACTTGCTCCAACATGTCCATATCTTTCTTGTGCTAAGGGTTCCAGAGCTGAATGCAGTACTCCAGGTAGGTTTTCATGACAGTGGAGACATACTAGCACAATAGCATCCAACTGCACAAACATGTAGGTTCAAGGACTGTATTTTAATATATTTTTTTACTCAGAAAACATGGATTCAATTTAATGTAGCCCCCCTGAGTTTCTCTTAAATATTGGTCTGTGTGACCAATCAAATTGATGAAAAAATTTTTTGTAAGCAAAAATATAAAATAAGAAATGGGTTTTTTAAATAAAAAATCTCAGTAGAATAAGTAGATGTTTTTGCTTACAGTAGACATTCTTATATTTGTTGACCACAGCTTTTATTTTTAGTTAACTTATACAATGATTTTAATTAGAATGGTCCAAAAAGGAAATACAAAATATTTCTTATTTAGGGCTACAAAATACGGTACTTTTACCATTACCAAATTAACTCCTTTTTTTTTTTTTCTATAAAAATGAGGCAAAGCCAAACAGATTCCATGAAAGAGCAAAAGCAAATTTTCTAATTAGGCAGATATATACATATACACTTTTAGATCTGAGAAATATCAAAACATTTGCAACTCTTTTTTTAGAACAGGCTTTTCAGTACAGTCCATATTCTTCTTATATAAAGATAAGAAGGGAAACAGCAAAGAGCATTTATAACACAAAGTACAGACTGTCATTGATGAACAGTGCCACAAGACTTAGAAATGAGAGAAGTTCCAATCCACACTAGAGACAAGAAGAGGGAAAAAAAACCCCATCATCTTTAAAAGAGTACCAAAATCCATTTTCTCTGCCTTCTGAAGCAGATGTTGAATCTTTGTATTGCAAAACAGATGGTCTTGCTAGTAACAAGTTGTGGTTCAAGAAACCTGAGATTCAGTCACCACCCTTGAGAGGGCTCCTGTGTGCTCATGGACAAGGCAACAATTAATCAGTGCACTCTTTTCCCTGCGTATTAATTAAGGATTATAATAGCACTTTCTTTCTTCCTCCCTTACCTACCCAAGGACCTGGAACAGCTGACTCAGATCAGGGTCTAAACACTACTAAACTGTAAGAGCTTTGTGCTTCTCTCAGGAGATACAGAATATCTCTCCAGATTTTCTTATCACATGTGCCAGTATCTCATTTGAAGTGCCTCCAGTCTCAGATAGGGCATGGATTTGCTACAAAAATACAAAGATTAAATACTCTATTTGCTGCTTCAGTAGTTTATCGCTTTCATACACAGCAAACAAAAAGTCATTGCTCATGTTAAGAATTAAAGGTTACTCTAAAAGTTTATACAAACAACCAAGGACACTTTTTTCACCCAGACGTTCATAACAATTCTACTTCACTATAATCTGATATTTTACCAACAACTTAAAGAAAACTTCTGGCTAGCACCACCCCACTTCATTGGCTGACCAGTAGAAGGCACAAGCACCATCCTGAAACTGCCAGAAAATACTCACTCTTTCACTGTGAAACCGTCAGACTCAGAGTAATGAGTGTGTCTGAGGGGTAGCAGAAACAGCTCAATCTACCTCCTTTGCTTGGGATGTTTTCACGTGTGATGAGTAAAAACACATCACCACCTAGAGAAGGCTGGATATTTAAAAAATGTTGCAGTCATTCTAAGAGGAAAAATCTTTTTTTCATAGGTCTTCTATGTTTTATGGACAGCGGTTTACTTAAAAATAGTTCTTGCAGTGAATTTTTACAACCGCAGCTTAGGCAGTGCTTCTGTGGATAAATGGTTAAGAGCTCTTTTTCCATAAATTAGCAAGAGAAAACCCATAAAATTTGTCATCAGGCTTCAAAAGTGTGCTATTTTCAAACAGTACAAATTGTGACTGGCTCAGCACCATATGGTATTTAATTTTCTTTAATGTATGCATGTGCACAAATTGCATTCGGGTAACTGGTATGCTGTCAGTCTGAAGATAATTCTACATACACTCTAACAGGTAGAAAGTAAAGATCTTTGACAATATCTGAATCATTTCAAAAGATGGACTTTTTATTTATACACCATCCAAGTAAACATGAAGAACTGTTAAGAGCTGGATTCTTGGCTAGATCTGAGATTTTATTTCTGAACCATGGCTCAATGCAAAACAGAAATGTTCAAAATAAATATACGTGGTTTTCAAAACCATTTTCCAGGATTTTTATTGTATACAGCTTACATAGAAACCTGATGTAGACCTATGTCTACATTGTACCCTGTCATAGTAACTTGACACAACGTGAACAAATTCAAAAGAAATTTGCAATATATTTTTTCTGTTTTAGGTATGGCTATTTGTTCTGTATTTTCTCCCCTTTGCTCTTTGAAAGTTTTAGGAAATAAATCACAGTAGCCGGATCTTAAGCTGTATATAATGTGTCACTTCCTTCTTTAAAATTATACCTTCATACCCCACCTTAGGGTCAACTTGACACCACTTAAGTGTGGATATATGAACCATTTAAGTGTGAATATATGAACTGCCTTCATGATTTCTATTTTCTTTACTTTAAAAACCCCCTTTTGTTAACTTTATTCCTTAACAATGATTTGAGACCAGTCAGTTAAAACTGTACTCTGAATCATGTCTTAGAACTGACACAGTTTTCTTTCAGATAATTTATATTAGCCTAGATATCCAGAAATCAGTAGTGTGACAAATTACTTTGCTAACTTGGGGGGGAGGATCATGGATGGCATGGAGCAATGTCAGTTTACTTGTGATTGCCTCTTTCACTAACTCAAACCCCAATAATTCAATCACAAAATAAATGCCAGGAAGAGAATATGAATTGGGTCATAAAGAAAAAAAAATTACATGAACATTTGATGTGTAATATAGTGATGTAAAGGAGAGAACACAAGGGCAGGGGGAAAGATCTTACTAGATGACTGGTGAAGAGATGTTCTGCTTTGGAGAATCATAGAATCATAGAATCAACCGGATTGGAAAAGACCTCCAAGATCATCAAGTCCAATCCTTGATCCAACACCACTGTGGTTACCAGACCATGGCACTAAGTGCCACATCCAGTCTCATCAGGAACAAGGAAGTGATTCTTCTCCCGTACTTGGTGCTAGTGAGGCCACACCTCGAGTGCTGTGTCCAGTTCTGGGATCCTCAGTTCAGGAAGGATATTGAGGTGCTGGAGCAGGTTCAGAGAAGAGCAATGAGGCTGGTGAAGGGACTTGAACACAAGTCCTATGAGGAGAGGCTGAGGGAGCTGGGGTTGTTTAGGCTGGAAAAAAGGAGGTTCAGGGGAGACCTCATCACTCTCTACAACTCCCTGACAGGAGGTTGTAGCCAGGTGGGGGTAGGTCTCTTCTCCAGGCAACCAGCAGTAGGACAAGAGGGCACGGTCTTAAGCTCTGCTAGGGGAAGTTTAGGTTGGATATTAGGAAAAAATTTTTTACAGAGAGAGTAATCAGAAATTGGAATGGGCTACCCAGGGAGGTGGTGGATTCACCGTCCCTCATCATCATCATCATCATGGCTGAGCTTCGCGAACGAAGATTTGGGAAGGCTTTATCCACATTTGTTACAGGCACGTTGGTGACTTATGAGGCCAATACGTGACAGACATATCCAATTGCAAAAGGCACAACAGAAAGACTCCTTAGATGGTGTATTCCGCAGGACACGGTTCTTCCTGCGTTGCCTTTTCTCCTCGAGAGTGATCCTGCGTGTGTTCTCAAAGGCATCCGCAGCGTTATAGATGTTGTGTCTCCAGGCCTCCCGATTTGAGGCCAGAGTAGACCAATTATGGTGATCAATATGGCCAAGGCTGAGATGCTGTTTCAGGGAGTCCTTGAATCTTTTCTTCGGGGCTCCTCTCTTGCGACAGCCAGTGGCAAGTTCACCATAGAGTAAGATCTTAGGGAGGCGGTGGTCCTTCATCCTTGAGGCGTGCCCTGCCCATCGCAGCTGTGTTCTCATCAGCATGGCCTCTACACTTGTGGCTGCTGCTTGCTCAAGAACAGATGTATTGGTCATATAATCTGACCAGTGGATGTTTAAGATTGTACGGAGGCAGCGTTGATGGAAGCGTTCTAGGAGACACAGGTGGTGGTGGTAGATGACCCATGATTCGGAACCATATAGGAGAGTAGACAACACTATGGCTCTGTAAACACTGATCTTGGTGCTTTTCTTTAAATGTTTATTACGCCATACTCTTTTGTGGAGTTTTCCGAAAGCACTGTATGCCTTTGCCAACCTGTTGTCTATCTCCCCGTCAATCTTACCATCCGAGGAGATGAGGCTACCTAGGTAATTAAACTGCTGGACTGATTTGAGCTCTGATTCGCCAATGGTGATATGGGGATGATGGAAGACTTCCTGAGGTGCAGGTTGATAGAGAACTTCTGTCTTCTTTAAGCTGACTTCCAGCCCAAAGAGCTCAGCAGCATCTGCAAAGCAGGATGTTAAACGCTGCAGAGTTGCTTCTGTGTGGGCAACAAGGGCGGCATCATCAGCATAGAGCAGCTCCTGGACAAGATGGTTTAGGGTCTTGGTGTGGGCCTTCAGACGCCTTAGATTGAACAGGCTTCCATCAGTACGATATCGAATGTAGATACCGTCCTGATCATCGAGGTCTGCTGTGGCCCTTTGGAGCATCATGCTAAAAAAGATGGTGAATAAGGTAGGAGCGAGAACGCAACCTTGTTTCACACCATTCTTAATTAAAAAGGGCTCAGAAAGTGTGTTGCCATACCTGATTTGGCCGAGCTGATCCTCATGGAGTGAGATGATCATTTTAAGGAACTTGGGAGGACAACCTAAACGTTCCAAAATCTGCCACAGACCTTTTCTGCTCACAGTATCAAAAGCCTTGGTGAGGTCGACAAAGGTTACATAAAGACCTTTGTTCTGTTCCCTACATTTCTCTTGCAGTTGTCTGAGAACAAATACCATGTCTGTGGTGCTTCTGTTGGCTCTGAAACCACACTGACTTTCAGGTAGGACCCCTTCTGCTATAGTGGGTATTAGTCTGTTCAAGAGTATTCTTGCCAGGATTTTGCCAGCAATGGAGAGCAGAGTAATACCACGATAGTTTGAGCAATCTGATTTAGTACCTTTCTTCTTATACCTAGTGATGATGACAGCATCAAGAAGGTCTGATGGTAGTTCACCGTGCTCCCAACAGCGCACCACAAACTCGTGAAATTTGGTGTGGAGTGCAAGGCCCCCATGTTTCCAGACTTCGGGTGGAATTCCATCAACCCCCGCTGCCTTGCCAATTTTTACCTGCTGTATGGCCTTGAGGGTTTCTCCTAAAGTGGGGGCAGTATCCAATTCATACTTTACTGGTTGTTGTGTGATGGACTGAATTGCTGAATCTTGGACTACACGGTTGGTACTGAAAAGAGTCTGAAAGTGTTCAGACCATCGATTCAGAATGGAGGTTTTATCTGTTAGAAGCGTTTGGCCTACATACCAGGGCTTTGTACCTGGTATGTAGGCCCGTATGCTGTCTTCAAGGCTTCATAGAAACCTTTGTGATCACCCATATCTGCGCATAATTGAGTTTTTTCAGCTAGATCGATCCACCACTTGTTCTGGATGTCACGGAGCTTCTGTTGGAGCCTGCTGCATGCGAGACGAAAGGCTGTTTTTCTTGCGTGACAGGATGGCAGTGTAAGGTGTGCTTGGTGGGCGGTTCTCTTCTCTTAAAGAGGCTCAAGTGACAGAGGGCAAAACCTCTTTTCTTTAATATACGCCTAACTCAAAATTCAAATGGGAAATAAAAGCATGCCCAGCAGGCTAAAAAAGTCTTGAGTAAATGATCCTTTGTTTTAAATGATCAAGAACCATCTTTAAAGAAATTGCGCCTTAAAGAAATCTCCCCCAAAACAGCCCTTCCAGTAAAAATTACATTGTGTCAATAAGAACAACGATTTACAGGAAATAAACATTAAGGTCTTCAGAGGCCACTGTGCAGAAGACTAAGTAAAGGTTAAAGTAGTTAATACTTTGTCTGATATGTATAGAAAGATATATAGTCAACATTTCATACTGTAAAATGCGTTGGAGACCAAAGGCTAAAGTCAGAAAGAAATATTAGAAGGTAGAGATCAATATCAAAGCAACTATAGAGGTATTGCTTTTGTTAAATGATTTTCTCTTGACATTGCTCTTTTTTGTGACTGGTAAAAAAAGAGAAGAGAAACATAAAATGAATATAATGATAACCCAAATACCATTCTTAAAAGCAGATTCACAAGCTGTTTGATTTTCCAGATTTCAGAGATCAGCTTTCATTTGCCTGTTGGTTTTTTTCTCTTAGATAATTTAAACCTACATCAATATGGGCTAAAAGAACTAAACCTTTCCAGTTCATAGATTTTTGTAAAATACCTTCCCATTGACGAAATACATTCTTTAACAACATGATGTACTTATCAAAGTCATCAAGCATCACATACTCTAGGATTTATCACATAAGGTTTTTAAGACATACACAGAAATCTTTAGAATTTATCTTGATAGTAAACAATAGTATTCTAATTATATTCTCTATAAAAAGTCACAAACTTCATATTCACTAAAGGCAATTTTAGACATAGGCCTCCTAGGTTTGACTTTAAGGGATTGATTTAAGGGACGACTCAGAATTACGAAAGTCACATATCTTCAAATTTTGTTTAAAATTAATTATATCTAATTACCAAAGGGATCTTGGACTAGGTGTGTCTGATGAAGCTATTGTGCTTTAAGTCTAATAGGGTGAGCTCTACTTTAAATTTTATATCCTTGGTCACAATCTGGCTTCCTGATATTTAAAGAGGACAGAACAACATGTTGTCACAAGCAACCATAGCCCACACAAAGCAAGGATTTGGTGTTTTACTTGGAAATCTGTCAGCATATGAAAGTCAAGAGATAAATGAAGAGTACCTAGAAAATATTCTTATTTTCGTCTCAGAGAAACGTCTGAAGATTGGAAATAATAGAAACAAGGTTTACAAATCCATTTAAGTGCCTTGGGGGAAGATAGAAGTGAAGAGAACCTACAAGTATCTCTCTTATTGTACACAGTGGGCAAGAAATTCCTGGAAGTATTAACTTATTTTATTAGAAAGAAACTGAAAATATTCCACTTAGAATGAAATAATAATACTTAGGAACTGCTGAAGTCCAAAAAAAAGTATTGAGTTTGATCAAAATTAGGTCTTTTTTTCATCTACACCTAGGAAAAGAGCAGATAAAATATGTAAAAAAAGCTGAAAGGGGAAAATAAGTGCTGATTTCAGAAAACCTAAGAATAGCATGCTCATGCTTAGTGCTCCTGCTGAAAACAACCTAACTAGAAAACAGTGAAGGAACTTCAATTAAAATTCACAAAAAAAAAAAAAAAGGTGTTGCAAAAACATCACTAAGTCAAACACATGGGTTAACAGTTTCATCAAAATTAGGAAGAGAAAATGGCAGATAAGAAAATCTGTATTAACAAGCATTCACAAGAGAATATCAGGTTTATCTTGAGATAGCATCATCCTATCTGCACACTAGTTGATATACAGCACTAACAAGCTGATAAAAACATTTTCACTGAGAACAAGGACAGGTCCTGGCAAACCAGATTACAGCTGAATGGAGCAATTTCAAACCCTATACCGTGGCTACAAGATTATCCATTTACCTCTTGCAACAAACTGATACAGAGAATGTTTTAATAAAAGTGCAAAGAAATACTTGCAGATATTTTGAACAACCACATAATGAGGTGATAATGGCTATTCCAGCCCCAGATGAACAGAGACAGTGAGGAGAGTGACACACAGATGATATACCAAGTTCATTCTCAAAAGATACAATCCATGAAAAAAAAACATTCAAGCACATGGGACACATATATTCATCAAGCCATTTAAAAAACATATTGAAGCTGTAGCTGACAGGAAAACCCTCACAGAAATACATAGATCCTGAAGAACTTGCTGTACAGTATTGCATACTCAAAACAGGTTTAACTACCCTCTAAAAAAATTGTTTTGTGATACCACAGCTTTGCAACAGTCATGAAAAAAAACCAGACAAAGTTTGCAGAAAATAAAGACAACACTATGTTATGCCCATCTGATCATTTTTTGCCAATAATAAATACTTTTTACAGAAATCATATAAAATCACCAGGAAAACAAACTTTGAGATGAGTAGATATGCTGGTCTAGTGTGACTTAGCATACAGAACAATTTCTGCATGAGATCTTCACAGTTTCTTTTGTCCAAAAATAGTTCAAAATAAAATAGCTAAAAAAAAAATAACAGAAGGTTTCTTTTTCTTTTTGTTCAGTTGATTGGGGTTTTTTTGCTTGTTTGTTTTTGTTTTTACTTTGGCATATAAGATCCATTTAAGGATTTTTTTGGCGTTTTCCAAAACTTTAGTCTCCTCCTGACATGTCATGGACATGTCAGTCCATTCTGCCACAAACAGAGTGTTCTGTTTTCAGCACATGCTATCCCAAAATAGCTATTGAGTGATAACCTTTTGCAAGCAGAGATGTGCCTGTGCTTATTATTTTAGAAGAAAATCCAGTCTAATTAGATGACTGAAAGACTGTTCAAATGGTACGACCTCTGGCTTGCAATATATCCACATCAGACAGACATATTCTGTCTCTTTTAAAGCAGTGAAATTAAAAACGATGGGTAGGAAACACTGTCCTCCATGGTCACCGGTTGATAGGAGATTGCTTTTGTCCTGTTACACTTATGACCCGCTGACTCCAAAGAACTCGTGATGTATTAATGCACCTATAATAAGGACTGAAGTGATGATGTGGCCAGACAGCAGAACTACAGTCTCTTTCATCCCGAAGGTTAAGTACATATGGAAACTACACACTCAGCTGACAGTTCTGAAGGTCCCAGATGGGAGGTGAAAGGTACAATCTACAAACAGGCAGCTGAGGCTGGGACAAATTAGGACAGTTAGAAATGCACCAGAATTACTGGTGTCTGAAGAATGACATGATTAGGTGGCCTTCACAATGGAACATTAAGAGTATCTAAGGAAAATCAAGAGTTAGCGGTGCTTGCCAGGCTGCTGTGGAGAGTTGCTGGATGTCTGGAGCTGTTTGGCTGTGTTATCTCCCTTTGACTGACACAAAGAGCTATTAACCATAATGGTGCCTTAATTAATATAATAAACCACTCATACCTCAGGTTAGATGGTGAAGATACTGACAAGCTGTTTGACAGAAGGTTTTTTAGGAACATAGAAGGAGAATCCAGTACATTGACCTACATTTTCTTTAAAAATAGCCATATGCAATCACCAGAATACCACTGTAAAGAAAAGTCTTACATGATTTAAGTGCTGAGTTTTCTGCACTGTGGTACTGTTAAAACTTATTACTCTCTGCCATATAATAGACAGCTATAGTCCAAGGATATAATATCCTTGGCATCATTATGAGTTCTTCGCACAGTGAAGGTATGACATTTAGAAGCAGACACCAGTCTCTCTTCCTTTTTTCTGCATAACTGCTGGCAAGTCTGGAAACTACTGCCATAGGGACAAACCACCATGTGCGGATATCATAATTAAAATACACAAAAAATCATACCTTCATTCTTCCTGAAGGACTTTATTAGTTTATTTAGCAGTAATAACACCATCTAACTAACAAAGAGCTGCGATTCTGACACACAGTCTACACCCCTTTCGTTTGGCTAAAGGGGTGGGTTCCCATGAGTGACCACAACTCAATACTTTAAAAAATGGGTTTTGCTGCCTTATTCTCTATAGCATAATTAGGGATATTTTATGTCCTTTAATTAATGAAAACACAATTATATTTTCAGATACTTTGTGAGGAAGAGAAAATACAAACTTAACACAGCTAAAGAAATGTAGTGGATATTTCTCTAAATGCATATGTGGAGGTGGAGAAAAACAGGAGGACAGAAGAATAGGAGATAGCAAAAGAAGACACCAGCTGGAGATGGGGGAGAGGAGGGGAGGGAGGGCAGGAAAGGGACAGCGCTTCAGGGTCTGTGGTAAACGGTAAAGAAAGATATTTAGAGGTGTCAGAGAAGTAAAGGTGTCTCCAGTGACATGATCATTTGCATTTTAAAATAGAGTCTCTGTAGGCAGTTAGGTAAGTAGTTGTCAAGGAAGCGGGTGCGGAAGAGTTAGGGATAAAAGGAATTGCTCGGGATGGATCTATCTACAAATATCGTGAGCACAAGTTTGCTGCCATTTTAAACACTAAGTGCTCCACTTTGCCATACTTTGAGATCAAGTTCCTGTAAAAGCAGGTATTTAGGCCTGTCATGGCTAGGCTTTGTGAACAAAGATTTAGGAAGGCTCTATCCACATTTGTTACAAGCATGCTGGTGGTTAATGAGGCCAATACGAGATAGACATATCCGATTGCAAAAGGCACAGCAGTTCTTTAATATCCTGTACTTTTTCCCTGTGAAGACAGTTTGAAACTGTAATCAAATAACTCCTCACTCCTCTTTTTGTTAAGCACATTGATCTCTTAAAGATTGTCAGTAAACATTAAATATTTTTGATGTCTCTAAAGGTTTCTGACATTTTACAATTTTCCAACATTTCCTTCCATTGAAAAATCTGGTATTAGAACCGTAGCAAACTAGCATTCATGTAGTATTCCCCTATAAGTCTGTTCCTTTACCTGCAGAAAGTGGGGAAAACATCTTCTTACTTGCTTCTTCCTCTAAACGTGGTCTAAGATAACTATAGCCCTTTTTTGCAATTTGTAGTTCTTTCCAAGTATGTCTTTAGACACTCTTGCTAAATAGTCTCCATAAATCAAATGTTCATAGAATCACAGAATCATGGAATCAGATGGGTTGGAAAGGACCTCTGAGATCATCAAGTCCAACCCTTGATCCACTACCACCACAGTTGCTAGACCATGGTACTAAGTGCCACATCCAGCCTCATCTTAAAAACCTCCAGGGACGGAGGATCCACCACTTCCCTGGGCAGCCCATTCCAATGGTTGATTACCCTCTCTGTAAAGAATTTCTTTCTAATGTCTAACCTAAACCTCCCCTGGCGCAGCTTAAGACCATGCCCTCTTGTCCTACTGCTGATTGCTTGGGAGAAGAGACCGACCCCCACCTGGCTACAACCTCCTCTCAGGTAGTTGTAGAGAGTGATGAGGTCTCCCCTGAACCTTCTCTTCTCAAGGCTAAACAACCCCAGCTCCCTCAGCCTCTCCTCATAGGACTTGTGTTCAAGTCCCTTCACCAGCCTCGTTGCCCTTCTCTGCACCTGCTCCAGCACCTCAACATCTTTCCTGAACTGAGGGCCCCAGAACTGGACACAGCACTCGAGGTGAGGCCTCACCAGTGCTGAGTACAGGGGTAGAACCACTTCCTTGGTCCTGCTGGCCACACTGTTCCTGATGCAGGCCAGGATGCCATTGGCCTTCTTGGCCACCTGGGCACACTGCTGGCTCATGTTCAGCCTCCTGTCAATCAGCACTCCCAGATCCCTTTCTGCCTGGCTGCTCTCCAACCACTCTGTGCGCAGCCTGTAGCGATGCAGTGGGTTGTTGTGGTCAAAGTGCAGGACTCGGCACTTGGCCTTGTTGAACTTCATCCCGTTGGAACCAGCCCAACTCTCCAGCCTGTCCAGGTCCCTCTGCAGAGCCCTCCTGCCTTCCAGCAGGTCGACACTCCCTCCCAACTTGGTGTCGTCTGCGAATGTTGCACTATGATTTTTTTTCTAAACATTCCAAAATTATTTTACTTGTATGAATCCCAACACCGATCAAGAAGTATTTTAATTCTATTTTTTATGAAACTTTATTTTCTAGAATTACAATTTGTACATAAACACTTTCAAGAAAAGCAATTTTTTTTTCTTTTATTTTTTTACAACAGAGAGTTCTTGAAGGGAGTGTTATTGATGACCCAAAACTACAATGGCCTTAGAGAGATTTCTGTTAAAAGAGTCAAATTGGGGGAAGGGTAATAATCATTTTACTTGCATTCTCCTTTAATTACTGATGCCATGGCCAAGATATTTATTACAACAGTGTGTCTAGAACTGTACAAAATATAAAGTATGTGCTCTCAAAATTTACTTTGATCATCTCAAGGTTTTTGTAACATTATTAATCTTGCATTGCCTTGACTGTCAATACATCATTGCTTTTGTGTTCTTAGAGGAGCAAGAATGGAGAAGCTCAGAAATAACATTAGAATTCCAGTCAAGATTTCTTCCAACACTATTCAACATAAGTAATTGAAACAGAATATTGTATTTTTATATACTCTGTAGCATTTCTTCCAAGGGGCAACTTTCTATTAACTTATTATTGTGTAGGTTATAGATTGTAGTCTGCATTTCTTCTGTCAAAATGCTCAGCTAGTGATATTTTACTGTAAAGAAATATATCCTTGGGCAATGAATATAGTCAGAAATTACTAGATGAATTTAACCAAGAAAAGAATGATCCCATATTGATGTAGTGCATAAATTTTTGAGTGTGGGACAATGGCCTCCATTTATTAACATTTTATCTCTACATTGAAATGCCTGACCTTGCTTCAGCAGTTTTATGACTAGCAAGATCTCTGAAGTTCAATTTTTCCCTCCAGAAAAAGAAAGCGGCTATGTCAATGGGAATAAATATAACTCAGATGTAATTTTTCTGTTTTTCTTCAGATGTAGCAAAAAGTTTAATACATCTATAGCATAACAATTCAGATAATAAAAAGACCAACTGCCATAAGAGTGGGGAGAAGAAATGCTTTGAAATAGATACCCTATTACAAATGAGACACTGAAACTAATGTGGATACCTAAAGTACAGGCAAAGATTGCCTACGATTCATCTTTCAGTTGAATATCAGAACAACTGGGCAGGCACGCAGCAAAACCTTTGGGCAACCAGTGGTACTGCAAATGAATTCTAGAAATCTAAGTTTAGGAAACAAATTCAAGAAAAGTAAGCTTCACATCCTTAAGATCTTGAAATGTTCAATACTTGAGGTAGTTATTGGCCAATATCAACTCCCAGGGCCTTTTATCTGTTTTAAATTGGAATTAAAGAGCACATAACTACAACAGCAAAAACTACCAGAAACCCATTTCCAGGGAGGTGCTGGGTACTTCAGGGCTGGAAGTGAGGCCAGGTCTCTGCTGGACTGAATATTGGTCCTAGAGCAAAACAACCTCTGTTCTAGGAAGATATCTAAGCGCTGCTGGAAAGAGAGTCTCAGTTACTCTTTGCCAATTCACTCAAGCTGAATGTCAGAGCTTTACTGTCCTGCATTTGATATATCTAGAGCACTGATGCCTAGTTTAGCATGCTATGAATTGCTCTCCCAGAACTGGGTGCCTGACTTCTGAAGCATCATATGTCTGCCCACAGGCTTTGAAAACCACACAGGCACCTTAAAAATAATAAAGCAACAGGAGAAAAATCTAAACCAAACAGAAGGTAACAATAAAAAAAACCTTATAGTCCCAGTATTACACAGTGAGGAAAATAAATCTGATATTTTTTCTGAAAATCCAAAGCAACTACTCTTCACCAGGGAAGAAGAGCTCTACTTTGATATAGAAAGTTAATTTAGCATCACCACCTGACAGATGGACTCCCCAGCAGGTACTTAGTCTTCTTTTTTCCCCTCCTGTTTAACAGACCCACACAGTTTTAAAAGGAGTCTGAGGCAGTGAGAGGTGAGTACTCTTCCAGGATGAAGCAGAGGTCCAGTTTCCAGGCAATCTACTGTAGAGGCAACTTTGTAAATCGAACCATGACAGAATAATCAATAGTATTTCTTTTGAAGTAATCTGTGTTAAAAAACAGAGGAAGAGATTGGTTTTATTTCTTCACATTGAAAATATGTCTGAAAGGATTCAGAATTGTGTACTCCAAGCACTACACTGTTGCTTTGGTCTTACTCCTTCCAATGGCTTCTTTCTTTAAATAGAAACAAATGTTGAAACCGTTTAAGGGTCTTTTAAACACTATTTGATACACAAACCTAAGACTTTTATTAGTTCTGAGACTGTCAGAACTAATCTTTATAATGGTAGTCATAATCTTTATAAAACTGTTGACTGTAGAATGCTATCCAAGAAAAAATCAGTTTACATGGTCCTCAAAGCTTAGAATTTAAGAGTGTGAGAGGCTGTATACAAGGCAAAAGCAGTAGGCTAGGTCAAGAACATAGAAATGTCATTTTCTTTCAGAAAAGAAAAGATATGATTCACAGGAAGAACTGGGACTGCCTGAAAATTTCTCTTCCAGAAGCTACCATCTGGGCATTAGCATTTCACTGAGTTGGTACCAATAATTCCAGACATAGTCTTCACTGAAGGAAGAGCTAGATAGACCAGGAGTCCTTAGCACGAAAAAGAGGTGTGATAGAAGTCTACACAATCATGAGTAGCACTTAATAGGCGAACAGAGTATGAAGTCCCTACTTGAGATAGCGAACAAATTAAACTAAGTGGTAGTTTCAAAATAAGCAAGAGACATTTCATCACATGATGATGATTAAATATTGGAATTCTTTTCCACATGATCCTTGATTACGGAAATATCACATGGCTTCAGAAAGGAAGTGGATACATTTTTAGAAGAAAGATAATTCAGGTTTATTAAACCCAAAGATGTTATCTTCAGTATGTGTACATTTGAATCACAAAATGTTGCAGCTTAAGAAGATATCCAAAAATCTTGTGTTCCTATATTCGTAGAATCATAAAATTATTTGAGTTGGAAGCGACCTTTAAAGGTCATCTAGTTCAACCCCTCTGCAGTAAGCTGGACCATCTTCAACGAGATCAGGGTGTTTAGAGCTTCATCAACCTGACCTTCGATGTTATCAGGGATGGGGGATATATCACCTTCTGGGCAACCTCTTCCAGTGCTTCACTACCCTCATAATAAAAAAATTTCTTTTGTATATTTCTTCCACATATATATATATGGTTTGAATCCATTATCCCTTGTCCTGATGACAACAGGCTGTACTAAAAAGTCTCTCCCCACCTTTCTTATAAGCCCCACTTAAGTACCGAGAGGTCTCAATGAGGTCTACCCAGAGCCTTCTCCTCTCCAGGTTGAACAACCAAAACTCTCCCAGTCTGTCCTCATAGGACAGGTATTCTATCCCTCTGATTATTTTTTCAGCCCTCCTCTGAACCTTCTCTAATAGATCCATGTCTTTCTACACATTTATTTTTGGCTGCTGTCAAAGTGCAAATTTATTTTCTGCAAGTCTAAATTACTCTGTCTTGGTTTGCTGTATGTACTATACAGGTTGTGAAATATTAACAGGGATAGAAGATCTGTACTAGGTTTTAAGGCAGTCACGGAGCATTGAAAGCATCTAATCTGAACTATTGCAGAACATAAGACAGATCTACACTGTATAATATCAGTGTCTATCCCACAACTTAGTTAAAAAGGAGCATCTAAAAACAACCAATATGAACAAGAGATTTCAAGAGCTAGATGCTTCTTGAAGCAATTACAAGCCAGTTCACCAGACTTTCTACATAGAATTCAGTTCTCATTTGGTATTTTTTTCTCTGAGGACATGGCTAAATTTGCTAGTCTTGAACGGCTGCCATGAGAGCAAGGTTTAAATAGGGCCAACTATCCATTTGCTCACAAAAAAATCCTTATCATGCAGATGCCATCTGCATAGATACTAACATGGACAGATCTCAGTGTGCTTATTTTGATGCCAAAATTCTTCTGAAGTTGACCCATTGAATTGCATTGGCAGGAGGCCTGAGCAAAGTAAGAGTTTATCCTGTGAGCAAAAGCATATTGAGAATGTTAATGACATTATTTTGAAAGGAAATGGCAATATGGTAGAATTAAATTGTGATACAAGTTACACTCTTAAGCAGAAGTAAAAAAACCTGCAGTTGCTTTTGTGTTTCAAATAGAGTATGAGTAAAAATTAATAGAAACCTGAGCAAGAGAAGGTACACTGATGAATAAGAACTTTAAAAATATTTGGAGGTTTTCAACAATAGAGTTCAGATTGCTGTATGTTTAATTTCATCTGTACCATTTAATTTCGATTCTTGATTGATGACTGTTTTCCAAAAAAGCTATCTGATAATTTTTCCTTTTTTTTTCCCCTCCACCAAAAGTCAGATCATAATTTTCTTTTCTTGTTTATTTTTCAAATTTGTTCCTAGTGTCTTCATAAATCTTTTTTATTGGTTGTTTGTTTGGGGTTTTTTTGTTTACTTTTTTCTTGTTTGTTTGGATTTTTCTGTATGAAATGTAACTTTTCCAGAAAGCAAGGTAAATTTCAATTTCAAGTAAATTGCATGCTGCATTTCCTGTCCCATATTTGAAAGATCACAGTTATCATGAAGATGGGGAAATAAATCCAACCGCCCAAAAGTTTATCTGGCTGAACATTCTTTCTCTTGACACCATTCTAAATGGGAATTTCAAAGTATATTTAAACAAAAACAAAAAGAATCTTATATTGAAGGAGGAATGTTCTCTAAACCACAAGAATATTACAATTAGTATAATGTTTAATCCAAAGATCTGACTGGACCATTACCCAGCTTTTAACTGTGGGCACTAGAAGATCCTTGGGAGAAGGAAACAGTAGGTCCATGTGACACATTCACTCTCAGCTGTTTTTCTAGTCTTCAGGCCTTTGCTGTTCTTGAGCCAGAACCTTTTTCCCACATAATTAGTAACCTTCTTCTACTGCTTCCATTTGAATCCAAGTAAACCTTTAGCACGTTTAAGATATTCTGGCAAAAGTTTTAGAATGAAGTATGTAGTTGAATATTTTAATCATTTATCTCCTATCCTGTTGTTATATATCAGTTTTTCATACAGATTTTGAGGGGAGAAACTAAGAGAAAATGGCTATGCAATGAATATTCACATACGTAAATATAAAACAATGCTTGCACGAATATTAATTTATGTTATTTTCACATTTGTTTGCCATTAAACTGTTCTGCACTGACATCTAATGAGTCATCACTGGTTAACTAATGCAGAAAGTAGATTTACATGGACATTCAATCCTGAGCTGCTTCTACAGGTGAGCATATAACTTTATTGACTAGAATTAAAAATCATCATTAGAGCATGGAAGAGAAATTTGCAATTTGGTCTTCACTAAGACAGCATTCATAAAATACTGTACTTATCACTTTAATAATTATTAAATTGGAAAGACTGTGGGATCAATTCAAATAACAATTATACACAGAATAATATCAACTACTGAATCTCTTAAACAGCATTTTCATGACTAGAGGAAAAAGTGGCAATGGGCTATGTTAGAATTGCAGGTAAATGACTAGGGCACTAGGGCATTTACTTGCCTCTGGCGCAAGTCAAGATTTGCCAAGTGCATTATTGGATTGGAATGTTGCAAAGTTTGCAAGTAAAAGTTGTTGTTGAACCTCCTGAGAATTTTGTTGTTCCTTCCACACATAGCCCAGAGCAAATCCAACTACCTTCCCATAAACCCACCGAGCAGACTGGGGCATTACATCTTGTGCTTGATCACCACAGTTGGAGCAGGACAAGAAACCAAACCCGTTGTTTTTACCATGTCACACAAGTAAAAACTTCTCCTGCTATCCAGAGGATGCAGTTGGGAGTAGGCTGAAGCGTTACCCTGATCACAGAGGAAACACCACGAGAGACAGTGGAATTTCCAGCTGACACTGTGTCTCATGGTATCAGTGACTACTCATTTTTTTGGCTATTACGTTGGCTGCATTGCAAAGTAAAAAGTAATGGAGAGAAGAACAGTCCTTGTTGTCTGCCCAGATATTCATTTAGCACAGTCTCCTATCTGACTGTTACCACTGACACCAAATAGAGAAAAAGTTTAAGAACAGGTCAAGGTAGAGTGCTATCTCATCCAGTAGGCCACCCTCTTCCATTTATAATCTTACCTGAAGATTATATCTGCATTTCACCTCTTAGTAAACCCATTTATGTGTTCACTGTCCATCATATTGTGTGATCAAGAACCTGAAAGCTTAGGTGTGCATTGCACAAAAATCATCTTGACTTGCACAAGTTGATTATCTTGACTACCTCTTCTCCAATAAACTGGAAGGAAAAATTGATTTTTAATTGATGAGGATCATATATGGAAATCTTTTCCTCTATTCACATTTTGATTACACTTGAAAGCTTTTTTTCAAACAAGAAAGAGATGCCTTGGGTTAATTCAGATGTATCATGCATGGAGCGACGCACTGCAGCCCACATTTGGCTCCTGAAAAACTTACCCACTCATTATCCACCAAAGTCTGTAAGGAATCAAGAAGTTATTCTATAAAATATTAGTAGAATATAATTTAATACTTTAATACGTTAAAAGAGGAAATTTAATTTATCTATTTTTACATAAAGAATGAGGATCAATTACTATTTTGCACCTAAATTAAAACCCAGAAGACTAATGTGAAAAAAATCAATTAATTTCTAAGACTAGAATAAAAATATTGTGTATCAGACTCTTTTTTAAACATAAAAGAGATTGAAATTATAATATACAGTATTAGTCAATGAACTGATTCCTCATATGTGTTTGGCTTCTGGAATGATGGGAGAAAAAAATCTGTAAATGCTACGAGAATTCCACTCTGTCTGCCTGTTCCCACAGTCTCAAAAGCATCATTTTTTTATTGTAATGATGCAGAAGGGGAAATGAGAAAAGATGAATTGTTGTATTTACAATGTATCATTCTACAGACTTCAAACAACTGGTTCATCAGTTTAACTGAGAAGTGGTGTTGCAAAAAATACCAGAATATAAGGTATGCAATCATTATTACTGTTTGGTAGCCTTAAATCAGAAGAATAGAAGTTAATCTAAATCATGGAGGGTAAGTACATTTATACTAAAAATAAGCCCAACATCAACAAAACCAGAAGGCCATTATTGGCAAACTTGTTTAAAAAATAAAAAACCATAAAAATACATGTCAAAAAAGTTTTAATTTTGTGCTCCTGACATAAAATATGAACTCTAAACAAGATTTATGTGAAGCTCATCTATACACAGAAAGAGTACAGCTTGCAACTTAAAAAACATATTTCAAAATATAATTTAAAGTATTTCTCCCAATTGAAAAGGATGGGCAATGGTCTTCCCATGGCAGAAGAGTCAGTGTCAAAAGGGAACTGCCGGTCATGAGGTAGTCAATGGAGTTTTGACATCATCAAAAAATTAGAACTATGGTAAGAACAGGGAAAATGTTTCAGGGAGATGTTCTTGTAGGTAAGAACAACATTATTAAGATTTAATATCTAGACATTAAATAGGGTGGTAAGGAGAGAGACTGACATCTTCTGCTAAATCCTATCTTTCATATGCTGAAAGACAATGAGACAGAAAGTAGACTTGTATTGCAGAGAAAGAAGAGTGTGAAAAGAAGCACTGTACTAAAATAGCACAGCTTATGGTGAAATAAATCGAATTTATAGAAGTGTTATTAAGTGGATATGATTAACTAGCATGCATACAAGTCAGATTCCTTATGTGGCAAGGAAACAGGTAAATGAAATTAAAACGGAGAGATGTGAACCAAAACATCCAAAGCATTGTCAGCTCTTACATTTAAAACATGCAAAATTGAAAGTAACTCAGGCTGCACAATCTTATCTCTAGCATGTGTCAAGCTCTGTGACCTGTTTTGGTATTACAGCCTCAGGATATGACCATATTTGTTCCTAGGAGAATGAGCTCTGAGAAAAGATAGGCTGAATCTTAGAAGATACTGTAGTTTTGATAGAATAAATTGCTGGTGGGAGGACAGAATAGAAACTCCAGCATACAATCACCACTTCTACTCATTGTTATATCTAATTATATATAAGTAATGCAAAAAGGTTAACTTAAGCATTTCGAAAATAATCTCTTGCATGCATATTTTGAAAGGCATGTATTATAGTCTCAGAGGAAGCTACCAATATTTGGAACATCTGAATAATTAATCTCTCCATATTTGTAATTACATCTTAAAAGTATTCACAAAATAAATAAATACTCAACAAGATTAAACAGTTCAGTTAAACAGATTTTGAAATTTGGAAGCTGCAGAAAATCACACATTTATTTCAGGAAAGATACTGATTTCCCATCTTACACCAAACTCATTCTAGTGGTCTTTTTCAGTCCACTTCTGAATCAATCCCAAACTCTCTATCTTTCATTATTAAGAACAGCATATAAAAATTCAGCTGCTGCCTTCAAAATAAACTCACCTTTATCATTATCAGATTCATTAGAAGTCCTCCAAAACAAGTCTCTGTGCCCTCTCTCCACTGTGTTTCATAAGTCTTTTTTATTTATCACAGGTTCAACATCCTTAGTTCTCTGAGTTTTCAATGGTTTGTAATTTTCTCCAAGTCATCTTACCTTCTGGAATCTAGTTCCTTTTAGGTTTCTGGCAACTCTGTCTTTGAAAGTAGGCTACCTTTTCTCCTGAAGGTTTAATTTTCTTGAGTTGCATCTTGTGACTGTAGATAAAAATACATGCAAAGATAATTGTATTTCTTTCAAAGTGCCCCTAACTTAATACATAGGGGGTTTTGTTTGGTTTTGGGGTTTTTTTAGACTTTCTTGATGACTTTCCTTAATCATCTGTTTCCTTATTTCATGGGGTGATTGATTCTCAGAGCTGACAAACAAAAAGTGTCACTGGTCTGAATGATCTGGGACAGAGGTACAGTGCTACTTTCAGCAAATAGATATGTTCTGCAAAAATCTTCATTGTTTGAAGTCTGAAACACATTATCTTCTCAAAAAAAGCAAATCACTGGGGGGGAAAAGCCTTCATAGATGTTCCTTGTTTCCTGGTTATTTTTTACTGTTTAATGCCTTTGTGCAAATTTATTAGAAATCCATTAACATATTGGTAAATCTCTCAATTCCAAATTTAATTTGTCACACAAATTTCTTTGGCATATCAATGCCACAGATTTTGTCTTGAGTTTCACATGTGAAAGGTTAATAATTCTTTTAGATGTGTTAAAATAAACTTGCTTATTTTTTTTTCCTTTCCATCTGGGAAGCACGTAATAAATTCTTCCAGAGGTTAAAAAGCCCTTGAAACTGAAGTGCAAGGAGAACACAGAACACTGGGGCAGTGAAGATCTCAATGGGATATAGAACACCACTATATGCAAATTCATATGCCTTGATTTAAGATATTAGCATATTAGTTTGGCATGAGTGTATAAATCAAAGAAAACTGACCCTTAATTTTATCTATTATCCTTGAATACTGTAGAAACAAAACAGATGCCCTCTCAATTCCCTTTCCCAATTCCCACACACAATTTACAAAGACATGGAAGTTTGTGAAGCTGTTAAATTTAAGATCATTCAGAACTCAGCTACCTGGGGCTGAGCTCTGTCAGATTTGGGAATTAAGCTCATTAAGTTTCTTATAAAAGCCCTTTTCTCCTCGAGTACGATGGTGTGGATGAATGACTGTGTCTAAGGAACTGCAAGTGACTTTGATGGACAGCCTGCTTCAGGTGAGTTGAAGTCCTTCCTTTCCTTACCCTCCTAACTGATAGAGAGAATGATATTACAAAGAAAGTCCCCTCTCCTACTGTTTTATCCCCTTGTACAAACTCTTAGAAGGTAGATTTGTTTATTTTTTCCTCTTATTTTTAAGTAGGTTCAGATTAAGGTTAAGAACCAGTTTCCTCAAGCTGAGAACAACATATATGAATGCATAGAAAATATTATGTCCAGAAGACCAAGCTTCATATTATTTATTTGGGAGGAAAAATTGTACTTCAACTACAAATCGAAAAAATCTGATTCTCCAGTCTTGACCCATGAAGTTAAATATCTGTTGGTAATTTTTATAGCATCACTAAATGAACATGCATATAAACTTTGTCCTTGAATCCTATTTGTTTGTCAAGGTACCTACTATGTTTGTACAATATATTTATTTGGACAGGAAAATCTACTTTACTTTCAAAGTCATACTACTGCTTGACTGAAGTGAATCTACCAATAAATTTTCTGCAATAAAAATACTCTTTATGGAGGAAGTTACAACAAAAATGTAAAAAACCCCCAAATTACCCTGTCTTTTTCCCAGTGCTGTAAATTCACAATACAAAGGGCTGTTGGTGATGTATCATAACAAACTATGAAACAGAGTTACACAACATGATGCTAATAATGTATTTGGGAAAAAAAAAAAAGAAAGAAATAATAAAAGCATCTTTTTTGGATTCTAATTTAAAATGCAACCAATGGAGGAAGGCAGATGGGCCAGTGAAATATTTGCAGATTCCAACTACCATCTGTCCATAATTTATTATCCATCTGATTGTAGGTTATTATTGTTTTTTATTATTATTGCTATAATTAAACACTTGTTATTTATCTTGTTCCACCACTTCTGCATTTAACACTGAGACCTTCACAGATTTGAGTGCTGCTGTCTGCAGTGACCTACAATTTCTGTAAGTCCTTTTTGTGTCCTTACTTGTGTTCACCAGGCATCTAAAAGTGAATATTGCTCTCAGCTTACATTGCTGATTAATTGGTTTCTACCTTCTAGATCCCTGCATTGCAGCCTTAGGTTACAAGTTTAAAGTAATAATTCACTGTTGCATATATTTTGTCAAGTTAGGTTCTGGAGACTTCAGAGAGAGTCCAATTTCCATACTACATTTAATAGCTGGTCCCTTAGAAATTACTCTCTTTCTGTTTGTGATTTATTTTTTCTTCTTCTGCTTAGTGACAAAAGAGGATTTTCCCCCCAGATCTGCTGTGATCTGGCTGCCTTTCCTGCAGAATTCAGTGTAAATGACATGACTCCATCTGCTACTTTTTTCTCCCTTGTGTAGCTTTTGCTCTGAAGATTATGATGCAAGTTGGAATGTCACAACTGCAGGTAGCGAAACTACATACAGCTCTAAATAGAGACTGATAGCAGCGGCAAAGTTTGAGTACAAACCTAAATATTCTCAGTACTTGTGCAGATGTGAAATTCCTCATCCAGTCCCTAGACACAGTGTGTCCACAAATCACACCAAAGCCAGCTACGTTCCATTACTATTTCAGTAGTTCAGCAAGGTTTGTTTCCATGTTGTGGAACCTATGCAGGCTAATAATGAATTCAAACTAACCTGCTACCTTCCCCTTACCGGTAACATGTGATCAATCCATCCTCTAGAAATTACCCTCTTTTGCTCTTCATCAGCCTTCTAATCTTTCCATGTCTACGATAAGGGCCATAATTAAAGATCTGGATTTAAAGTAAGAGGACCTTTGGGAAATATTTTACTCTTTTCAAAATCATTTTTATCTTGATTTGAGACAGATAATAAAGCTACCAACTCCTCTAAGAGAATGATGCACTCAAGAAAATTAATAAACTTTGGAATATTTAATTTATATTTCTTGAATGAACTCAGAATACCACTATAAGTTGGATATAATGTTTAGTTGCATTGTCCCAGGTTTCTACAGTCTCAAAAAAAAAATACCTCATAGACTGATTAAATCTCACTTCACGCAGTTAAATCTCATTTCCTGTGATTCACTACAATTATTTTAATAAGGATACCACAATGGAGAAGACTTCTTTGTAACCTCCAAGCCTTACTTTCTTATTTTCAAGTCTAATGGATTTCTTGTTCCATTTTATAAACTAAGACTTCTGTCTCTCAGCACAGACCTTTTCCCTCAAGTTTTTCACTCTTTCCCTTTAATTCTCATTTCCATCATCTCTGCCAGTCCTGACCTTCCTGTCCTCCTCTCCAACAAGGATAACTATCTCATTCTGAAACAAATTCCAACACTTAAACCAGGAAAATTTCTGACCTCAATGTGCAGCACATCAGGGTGATAACATTTTTGGGACACTTAATAGAAAAAGAATATAGTTGTATTTGTAGACTATCAGTCTTCAGATTTGATTTCTTGCCTACATTTTGCAAAAGTTCATTCTTTCCCCCAGAATTTTCTCTCTTCATTTCATGGAAACAGATCTAGTCAGGACCTAAGCATCAGCCTACAACATATATAGAAGAAAATTTCAAAAGATGTTCATGCATTAATTACCAAAGCATTGGCTTCAGCAGGTACTGGCTAGCATCCCAAGCTTTGTTTATTATTTTAAGTAAGAAATTGGTTCTAAATCATTCATAACTTCTTGGAGCTAGTAGACATAATGAGAATTGTCAAACCACCACACAGACTAATTTTTTTAGCTAAAAATGTGATGCATGTCTGCTGGTAAAGCTAGGACACTGGGCAGCCAGGTCTACAAAAGCCACTGAGACAGGAAAAGCTAGAGGAGTGTAGCAGTGATCATCAAAGTGTTACATTGTGTGGTTGTGGATCTCCACAGTCTCAGGTCCTACTTCCAAAATTAACATCATTTTAATCCAATATAATGTTAAAACACCTAGGAACAACTTCTAACGACATAAACAGTTTTTGAAATTCTGATGCTTTTACAATATATTACTTGTATAAGTGTAGCATTTCTGTCCTCTTACAGAGTATAGAAAGCACACCAAGATCAACTGATGTCATTGCAATAATGTATTGCAGTGATAATATGATGCCAGGTCCCTTGAAGTACTGAAAGGATCCATTAGGGTCTCATTAGACCATTGTCTTCTCTAGTCTGCACTACTCCAATTCTCTTAATCTTTCTTCACAGGAGAGGTGCTCCAGTCCTCTGACCATTTTCATGGCCCTCCTCTGAACCCACTCCAACAGATACGTGTCTTATACTCAGGACCCCAGAGCTGGATGCAATACCCAAAGTTGGAAATCTCATGAGAGGGGAGTAAAGAAGCAGAATCATTTCTGTTGAGATGCAGTCACTAGTAATACTAACAGTGGACAGTGATATGAGGAACTGATACACAAAGACAAGGAATGAGGCTATGGGCAGATTCCAGGTGGAAAGTCTCCTATCATATGATAGGAAAACTATTCAAAGCAACCCCATGAGACACTCTCTCACATAGAAATCTTGATTTGATTTCTTTTTATTCCTTGTATTTTAATTTCTACTTCCTCAATCTAACCCTTTTTTATAGTCTAGATTTCTGTTAAAATGCTGACATTATTTCATAACATCCATCCCTGAGGATGTCCAAGAATGCCCACTGCTGGAGGTTTTCAAGGGTCGGAGCTGTCTTTGAATAACCGTATCTATGTAGACCTGTTCTGAGTCACGAGTTGCACAGCATAATCTCTGAGGGACCCTTTGAACCTAAATTATTGTATGATTCTATAAATTCAAACTCTTCTGGCATTTCTGACTTTATGTCAGACTGAACTGCAGTACAGGTACTGTCGCTCCATATCACCTGCTTTGAAACATACAGACGTGTAATTCCATCTCTGTTGCCATGCAGCAGTTGCCATACCAAATCCTCATGATCTACAAGATTGCAAGTTAAATGTCCTACTTTAAGAAGTCAGTAACTGAGGGAATCGAAATACTCTTTGGTCTAAGGATATAAATTAAAATTGGGTCATTTTAGCTATGCATTATGTTGCTATCTAATTTAACTCTTTTTCTGCAATGCAATTTTTGGACAACCTTCATTCAGGTTGATTCAACACTAATTCAGAGCATAGTTCCATTTTACTCATCCATGAAGCTTCCTTATTTTGAAAGGACCTATTCAACTAGTAAAGAATTTGACAGCAAAAAGGTTACACTTTGAAGTTCCTAGGCAAAGTCGTTTCAGTTTAGATTTTTCTATATTGAAAAAAATATGTTCGTTTTGTGACACTTTAACTGATGGTATTTATTAGAGTGCTTTGACTTCATGCTATTCTGTGCAGTTGGGAAATGCTTTATATTAATAACAATTATAGTCATACAGAACGGTGTAGTGTGCTTGAGGATCCATATTCTGCATTCTCTGGAAAACAAATTGTGGTCAGGATGGAGTCTCCCCTCAGAAAACACTTGAGCAAATGGTGAAAAATGCTGCATTCTGGAAATAAATTCAAAGCAGGTGGATGGGGCAGCAGGAGGCCATATCGAGGAGAAATAGGCAGTTTCAGTATCTCATTGCATATTCATCAACTCCACCTGTTTATGTAAATGACTAACAGCCAGATATCAATAACTGAATGGAAAGACTGACTTCCCATTTAAACAGATATGTTATTCTGAAGTTCCATATGAAATTTTCCATTGTTACTGGTAAAGATCTCTCATATATCTGCAAAACATTTATTTTGAAGAAGAATAAGTTAGACTTAGTATTTACCTAAGTATTTACTTAGGTAAATACCAAGCGATGGAAATAGTACTCTGCTGAAGCCTAGTCAAAAATCCTGTGGCTTTTTACACTTGGACACATCTCTCCCTTCTGTTTGCCAGGGACAACCTGTTCTGAAAGTTAGTAGGGGTGATGATATTCTACTTGTTACGACCAGTGAGCTGATTGCCTTTCAAGTCTTTCCTAATCTGCACATTCACTCAATGAGTTGCCTTCTGCCTGGCACAGACTTTTAGAGCAGCTGAAGCACTGGCTTCCTGAGTGCTGGTATCTCAAATTGGATTTAATTGTACTCTGTTTACATTTGGAGTTACACTTTTTCATTAGTCAATCAAACCAGGAGACATGGATTAGTACTCTGTATATGTGTCAATTTATCCACAAAGTACAGTCATCTTGTTTGTCAGCTGGTAGATAGTTTATTCCATTACTCACCTGAAACATTCGCTTTTCCAGTTAATTGGCCCATCATTTTGTATTAGTTTTTAAGCAATGGACAGTACTTTCAAGTTTAGTTAATCCAAGTTGTTTGCTCAGAGATGTTTCTATTAACAGATCCTGGATTTTTCTTGGAGATTTATCCCACACCTAATTGAGAAAATTGTTTTATGACTCATTTCATCAAGTCTGAGACACAAACAACTCTACAGCAAAACAACCTTCCGGGGGAAAGTGAGGCCAAATTCCAGTTGCCCAGCTGCAAGAATGACTTACTTAATAGCAACTTAGTTTGGAAGAGAAATAAAACAGGTTTAATTCTCTTAGAGCCTGGAATCAAGTATTTCTGTTACCCTAAGGCAAGTTATTAATCACCCTAAAAAAATAAATCTATAAGTAATCTTAAAATCCCACAAATGAAACCACAAAGTTGTCTTTTTAGGTTGGTCTTCTAGCAAAGACTGAGAGACGTTAGAGCGTAGTAAGACATTAAACCACAACCCTGAAGTCACTTCTAGTTCCATCCGTGGATCAGCCTTACCTGATTCATCCCAAGTAAATTGTACCACCCAACCTCTTGCCCCATAAATTAATTACATGACTGCACAATTGGGCAAATTTCTAGGTGTTTGAGAAGAAATTCAAACATGCACCATCAGAAGTAGGAATAGGTAACATTAGAAGAGGGAAAACACATTTATCCTACCCCCACAAACAGGCAGATGCATTGGATATTCTCTAAAAGAGGAAAGCATCAGTGTTTTCTTAAATGCCACAAAAGTTCCAGAGCAGTCCTTGAATTAACCATATTTGTTTGTCATTTATAGAAACTATATCAATTATCCAGATAAAAGTACTTTCTGAACATTGGAGGAGGGAATCCTTTTGATCTAAATTTCTCCAATACCTTCTTGCTTCTTAGGACCAGTTCTACGGCCTTTTCACAGAAACTGTATATAAAGTCAGCAGGAAATTTGTCTGCACTTCTTAACTAAGATCAAGTTTTAAATGTCTCCTTCTCCTGAAGAACGGTATCTAAAATTACACATTGATTTGTTTTTACCAGTCAGAAAATTAGTTATTGTATCATCATGTGCTGCCATCAATCATTATTTAAATGAAGTCAGGTCTTGTTTGGTTTTTTTCCCCCTGGAGCTTACTTCTAGTGCTTAGAACAATATTAAATATCACATTAACATAGCACTTTTTCTCAGTGAGCATGCCAGAGTGTTGTGCACACCTTGCATACAGAATGTCTAATCAAATAACATAGCCACTTTTTGAAAGTGGGGAAAGGTTTAGGAGGCACACATTCTTAATAACATTTGACATGTGAAGCTAAGAAGAATACCCTATCCAATAGGAAGTATAGGAAAATTTACAGCATTCAACTGTGTTACAAGATAGTAGAGTTCTTGGGTTTATGAAAAATTATGAGGTTTCTGTTTAACACAAATTATCAGATCTATTTCAGTTTTCTTTCAAAAATAAAATATTGTTTAGAAAATATTGCCCCAAGCACTGTGTTTTGAACTTGTAATACGGGAAGAAAAAGTGCCAGATCTGATAAATTAAGAGATGACTCAGTTCCATTTTCTGCTTGATACTCTTCAGTCTAAAATAGAAACAATGTCTTTGTTACCACTTGGACATGCAGTACGGTCTCAACATATTCATGTTTTCCTCAATGTTTCTGGAAAGCTTTTCCAAAAATTCCCTTTCTGGCAAGAAATAAAGAAATTGAAAAGTTACTGAGCATCCCTTCCGCTCTACAAACCATTTCTCTAGTCTCATATAGCTGCCTTTTCACAACAAGTGGGAAAAATAATGGTAAATGCAGAGCAAAGTAAACAAATCTGTAAGGGGTACATTTTATAGACCCATATAGTGCATGTGGGTCACCCCTGATTCTTTCTAGGGGTGTTGTCAACACCTTCTACAGGGCTTCACTCCACGGTCGCTAGAATCTTGCTCTGGTTTGCTTGGGACTAACCAGAGAATCACAGAATGGTTAAGGTTGGAAGGTATCGTTGGTGGAGTCATCTAGTCCAACCTTCCTGCTCAAGCAGGGTCATCCCAAAGCACATGGCACAGAGTTGCATGCAGATGGTTCTTGAAAATCATCAGTGAGGGAGATTCCAAACCTCTCTGAGCAATCTGTTCAGTGTGTAGTTACCTACACAGAAAAGAAACTCTTCCTCATGTTCAGGTGGAACTTCCTGTGTATCAGTTTCTGCCTGTTGCTTATTGTCTTATTTCTTGGCAGCACCAAGCAGAGCCTGGCTCCATCCTCTTCATACCCACCCTTCAAATACTTACAGACATTGATGAGGTCTGTTCTCAGTTTTCATTTTTCAAGACTGAACAGGCACAAGTCTCTTTATTTCCTCCAAGAAAGATACTCCAGTCCCTTATCATCTTTGTTGCCCTCAGCTGCATCCACTCTAGGAGCTCCATGTCTCTCTCATATTAAGGAGCCCAGAACTGACACAGTACTCCAGACGTGGCCTCACTAGGGCTGAGTAGAGGGGCATATTCACCTCCTGCATCCATTGGCACCAAGACTGAGTTCTCTCCATGCAAATAAATTCTTTACCAGTGTTAACAATTACCTGAAAAGTTTAACCCTTCTGACCTCTTATAAGTGGCAGACAGTCGTAAGAATATCTTTGTTAACCATGCAAACCAGACACATCTACTAAGACCATGCATACCTGTGTAACTTCGCTTATGGTAAGAAAAAGAATTCTGGGATTTGGTGGTTCTGATTTGAGGCTTGGTGGGTTTAATCTTTTAATGACCATCCTTTAAGAGCAATCTGAGTGACTGGCAGGCCAATTACCTTCGGTAATTTGCAATGCATTAATATTAATTGTCAGAAGTCAGTTTTTCATATGGAAATATTTGTAAATACAAAGACTAATCTTCTACTTACTTTTTGGTTTAGAGAATATTACTTTTCCTTTTCAAGGTGTTAATCACAGGTTGTATTACGTTACATCTTCTTGGATGGCACTGATATATTTCAATTTTAAAAAGTTTTGTTTATTTACAGCTTCAAAGGTGATTGAAATTTTTTTAGTTTTGTGTTTTGTTTTTGTCTCCCTATTTATGATTTTCTTAGGGATTTTCTTCTGGTGGTGCCTCATTTTTTTTACTAGAACTCTTGAAAACATTCGCCTAATTTGATTTGTACTTGCCAGTCTCACTTTAAACAGAGATATGTAAAACATTTAGCATTTGACTTCTTTTTCCATAGCTATAAAATCTGTATTGTTATTGCTATAGTGTAAATAAGTTCTGAGTCAGCTTTAAATTAAAATACTTTAAAATTGGAGGGAGATGGGAAAGGAAAAAAATATCACCATTTACCATTTAATTTCTTAGCATATGTAGTAAACTGGATGTAGAATCCAAGTCCAACATTTCAGCAAGCAGCATAATGAGATTTTCTGTGCAAATGGAGTCATAATATTTTGTTCTTTTTATTTCTGGCTCAGTAAAACTGATAATAAATAAGTAGTTTGGAAAAGTAAAAAATAGTATTTTCAATGGATGAGTTTTCTAAAATATTTTTTTTATCATGAGTAACTACACTTTTCATGCATGGCTCTTTTCATAATATATAACTAGTGAAAATTATTTTATATGACATTATTAAAAAGGAGATATCTATTGTTTCACACAAAGTAGAGAGAAAAGCTTTATGATTTACTAAACCTCATTTTTCAAAGCTTCAGCTTGCATAAGTAAGTGATTGTGTCAAAACCTATTCTTTAATATTCTTCCTTGCCATAAATCTCAGCAACTTTTGATGTAGATTATAGGCACAATGAGATAAAGATTTTATGAAAATCACTAATATTATCTATACAGAAAATTACAAACTTTTCATTTTTTCTCTTTGAGCATACACACACAAAAAAAGAGATTACCATTTCAATTGGTCTTCTTGAACTGGCAATGAGTAATCTGAATTAGATGAAAAATGACAAAAATATACCCTCCATTGATCCATTGAAGGATCCAGACAGGGAAAGCAGGTGATTTAGTTTTGAGACTCTTTTAGAGCCCAAGCTGCCAACACACACACGGTATTTTATACCCACAGTCGGACTTCCCAGAGTAAACACAGCTTTCGTCTGAGTCTGCCTGTACCTTCTGTCTGACCTTGCAAGAGGCTACTTCCAAGCCATTGCAGGAAAGTCATCAAGGCATCCCCAAGAGGGAATTAGAGACTGTTTATTGCTTTCCAAAGCAGACTGATGACAAAAGTTCATTAAAGACTTCATGGAAACAGGAGCTGTTAGCAGTCAAAAGTAGCCATGAAGATACACCCATGGATAAATGATATGTAAATTTGTCTAACCTGGCCTTGAGCACTTCTTGTGAGCTGTGTGCATAGCATGACAAACAGGAGTGGTTGATAAAAGCAATCTTTACAGAAACTTATAATAGGACATCTGTCTTCATAAAGTTCAGGATTAGGCAGAAAAACACAGTTGCACAAGAGTGACAAAGACAAAACTGAATGTTTCTACAGATGGCCAGAATACACATAATTATAGAGAAAATAGAAAGAATGAGAAAGAATTATAGGCAAAACTTCCATACTCGTAGACTAAATATTGCCACTATCTAAATATTTGGCAATCTGTCCCTGGGTCCCTCCTGTCCCTATCAGAGAGTTCATTTGCCACTTCTCCTCTAATATCTTTCACTGAGACAACTGATTCATGTCACAGAAAATGAAATGGTGCCAGGCTGTATGATACCTGCATCTGAGCATCAAAGAATCATAATCATAGATGCTTCTGGAATGGACTTTAGTGGTTATTTAACACATCAGACCGTTAAGGGGTCTTTCTCAGAAACCCACAAAAAAATTAAAATAAATAAATAAATAAATAAATTAAAAATAGAAATGATAACTTTCCTGATAGATAATTAAATTGTTTAGGAAAAAAGCCCCAAACACCTCCCTAAACTTGCAGTTTCCTACAAATCCCTTACTTTCAGGGCCTAAAAAATATCTTTCATTATATCCAGAGTTTGGGTCTGCCTATACTTGTTTAAAAGATTAAGTGGGAGAAAAAGAGGACATTGTGCCATGAACAACAGATTGTATGAGTTTTTTCCAGCTCTTATCTAGTGCTGACAATGTGTTGGTGTTTTTTGATTGTCATATCGCTGACAGTGATCTTAACGGAAGAACAGGTATTACTCATTTTTAATTGAGTTTTTCTTGATCTTTTGGTTTTTGTCTATCTGCTTTTCTGTTGAACACATTGCTTGGTCCTGAGGTGTCTACTTATATCAGAACACACTTTTATTTTGGGAAAGAGAAGAAAAAGACATTTCTTAACCCTACTTGCATTCATTCTTCTGCAATAGTCTGAGATGTTACCTACAAACCTGGCAGCCCGTGGCAATCTACTAAGAAGGTGAGCCTCCGGTGCATATTGAATCAAAATGAGAAAGAAAATGAGTGAAAAATTGAAATGTTAAGGCTGCAGAGAGAGGTTACAATGCTATAAGATATTTAAATAAAACATACAGTATCTGTTTAAGGCATCTGAATGAGGTTTAATAAATATTTAAGGGCTGGTTCTTGTCCTAGCATTAGCATTCCCATTCAAATTACTGCTAACATACAAAAAGGCTGCAAGAATTATGCTTTATGGTGAACTTATTACTGGCTGCCACAAGAGAGGAGCCCTGAAAAGGAGATACAAGGACTCCCTAAAACAACATCTCAGCCTTGGCCATATTGATCAACATAACTGGTCTACTCTGACCTCCAACCGGGAGGTCTGGAGACACAGCATCTATAACGCTGCTGTTTTCTTTGAGAACGCACACAGGATCACTCTCGAGGAGAAAAGATAACACAGAAAGAATCGTGCCTTGCCGATACCACCTAAGGAGTCTTTCTGCTGTGCCTTTTGCAACCAGACTTGTCTATCTCGCATTGGCCTCTTTAGCCACCAGCGTGCTTGTAGCAAATGTGGGTAGAGCCCTCCCCAAATCTTCATTTGCAAAGCCCAGCCATGATGGTGATATGCAGATATTTAAAAGACGTTTACTACCGGGCCTCTCGTAGAAGTAGTTCCCAATCCCAGCCATTGACATTAGAGATAAACAGTAAGGCTCAGATAGAATAGGATGTTGTTAATCCAAAGTCATTAAATAATATTGACACTGCAACTCCCCAAAGTTCAGCTAATGCAAAAATAATTTACAGTTTCTCCTGGTTAAGTTTACAGACCTTTAAGCTATTAGGAAGGCGTGAGCAGAAACTACTGCATTTAGCCTTTCTCTCTTTGACATGTTATCAGCGTGGAGTTCATTAGGATTCAGCCATTGAGCAGAATGCATCAGCTGCTTTTCTGCTGTGAGCTGCCAGGTTGAAAACAAAAGCTATGGCAAGACTGCCTATGATTTTATTTTTTTCTGCAGCTGAAATATGGAACATAATCTTAACCAAATTTCTTCTAAAGAGTTCTTGACTTTATTAAGGACACTCACTGTATTCATCCTGGATCTACAATTCCACTCCATCCTTTTTCTTAATATACAAAACTGATGGTTTCATAACAAGGGTTTAGATTCAAAACATTAATTAATTACTACATTACAGAAAACTTGGCTTTGCTAAGTCTTTTCCCAGCAGTTATCAACTTGATTCAAGCTTAAAAACATTCTTGGTTTGATGTTTGTCTTTACTTTGGTGACTCAGCTCTTTTTGGAAACATGTATTTCTACCAAGAAAAACTGCTTTGTATGACCCAATCACATGCATAATCCTTGCTCAGGAGCAACAGGTGAGGCTCGAGGTGAGATAGCAGGGAAAAGACTTGCATCTTTTAACTACAAGGAGATGGTAAATAGAATTTCCTCCTAAACAGCCAGGCCACTATTATAGTTTTCTTTTTCAAAGGGAGATAACTGTACACATTTTAAGGGGAGCTGGAGCATTCAGAAGTCAAAAGGTATTTGGGAAATCACATTCATGAATCTGAGGCCTGGCTTTTATCTTTTTGCCTCTTGATACTGCTTTAGTTAGCTTGCTCTCTTCCTTCTGCTGTGAAAAATTAGCTAAGAGATGAAAACATACTTTTCACAAGACTTTAGCCACTTGTTTTTGTCTCCTCATGCATTGCTGACAAGGGTAGATTTTACTTGGGAATAATGGTCTTAGCCCCCACTAGAACTTTATATGCTTTGCCTCTGAGTTTTAATTCACTCTTGCAAAAGCATTAGAGCTGCTGCTGCCTGCAGGCATATTTAGCTTCATTTTCACCAGTGTACTAACTCTTGAATCCCTGTAGTCCTTCCTCCCCTCATTACTCTATGTTTCTCTTCTACAGCTAGTTTCAAAACTGCTGGGTGATGCATAATGATATGAGATCCTTCCTTCTGGAAAACTAGGTCACTGGGATGTAAAATGAGCCTCTTCTTCACTTATGCAAACTGTACATGTCGAAAAAGTACAGCACAGTTACTTTGAAACATTTGGTTACAGTACACAAGGTGGAAGCCCGCATTTTTATTAGTCCTACCCTGCCTGTATTCCAGTCACACTCCCTTTTCCCTAACTCTTATTTCCGTGTAGCAGCCTGCGCACAATGGTAGAGCAGGTTTTTGGCAGCAACCACAACGTTACTTTAGTTGTAATATTTGGTCCATAGGAAATGTAGCAGGTAAGGGAATTCTCGTCAGCTCAAGTACTACTGAGGTAAGACCTCAATACAAAAGGGCTCTCTGAAGGCCCTATCTGGTTAAATATTTATATACATATATATATATATATATATATATATATATATATATATATACACATATAAAAGTTTCTGGAACTCCAAATTTGTCAAACTTGTTTCAGACTGTCACCATGATAGCAGAAGGACCCTAAGACTAAGAAAATTCTTATTCAAAGTAAATATTTGTGTAGTTTTGTGTCTTTTTCCTTATATTTCACACTGTAAAATCATCATGTTAGACTTCATCTAATGATCCAGGACAGCAGTCAGCCTATATTCTACTTAACCAAAAGTAGTGTGGTAGTTAGAAACACTGGCACTGCATATTTTAGTCCTGGCTCAGCACGGCAAAAACCTTTAAGCACAAAGTCTCAGAAACATTACTGTCTTATATTTAAAGATAATTTGAGTTTGTAAACTATATGTTGTCTAATAGTATGTTGAGAATGATGAAAGAAAAATACTTAGAAAACTAATAAACAACTTAAGACATCTAAAGAAACTACTATTCTGAAAACATGATTCACACTGATGTATATTTAAAATGGTTTTATCGCTTTCTTGTACTTTTTAGAATAGATGATCTTTTAATCAACAGCAAGACTTTCCAGTGACAGAATTATCTCTGCTCTAAATTCCCATCTGATTACTGCATGGGTCAGAATTCCTCCACCTACCAAAATAAATACTGGCACATAACTCTGTGCATATTGAAGGGGATTTTCCTGTAAAGTTTATTGAATCATGTAACTTGAGAAGCAAAATAACTGCTCCAATAGCTCTGGTCTCTAATAAGAGAGAGAGAATCCTACCTTTCTTTCACGTTCTTCCACTTTCAAGAAAAACCTATTAATAGTTAGTAATATGATAATTGTTATTTGATATATGATTTTATGTTCAATTTTTTCTGTCAGTGGCTGTTTTACAATAGGAGAAATTACAAGGAACTTCATAATATTCAGCTCTGAAATAACTTTAAAAAAAGAAATCTTTCCTGGTAACTTCACAAATCTGTGTTTCATTTATGGCTTAGAAAAGGAAAGATAAATTATTCAGGAATTTCAAAAGAATTACTAGCAATAGGTTATTCACCAAAAAACCTTGTACTTTCTTTTAATTTGGTGAAGCATACAGTAGCTTTTAACAGCTACATTGATAGGTCTTGCTCATGAATTTGTTTCTAGTATTACCGTAATCAAAGATATTCTCTCTATCCTGTGACTGAATGCTCAGCTGAAACTTTTTTTATCTTTGTTTAATTATTAGTGAAAGCTTTTTCTTTTGTTTTGTTTCTTTACAGATTACTAACAGGTAATTCACTTGCTTGTTTCCCCACTGATGGCAGACTTCTACACAACCCAAACTCATGTAAACTTACCACCAGTTCCTTCTTCTCCATCTCGGGTTTGTCTTACCTTAAGCATTTGACTACTCTAATATAAAAGAAGCTGTCTCTTAAGGAAAGTCTTTATGAAAGTGTGCACTGTTGTTCCATAACCTCTAAGCTTTGACTATTGAAAGTTTAATAAAAGAAAATGGGGAAAAGTGACTGATAAAGGCAAATTTAAGCTATGTTTACAGCTCAGTATGCTGTCATCTGCACTTACAATGCTTTTGACTTACCTACTCCAATTTTGCAAGAAATTAGAAGTTACTTGAAGAATTGTAGGTTTGAATTGTGTCATAAATTTCCACTGAAGGTTGGATGAACAGCAATGGTGTTCTAATTGGTGCCTGTTACTCTGAAGAAATGGTCTATATACAGGAGTCATCAACTGAAGGGCCATGCTGTTATTCTTCCTAAGATAGTTGCACTTGAAGAACAGAAAAATTTAACATTATTTATAAAGTTTTACTGAAATTACAGTCGTTTGGGATAATTTCCAAGTGAATTATAAGTGTATCTATCTCCTTCCAGCTGAATAGTATGAGAGAATTGTTAGGCACTTCTGCTTAAGATATCACCTTTTTTGACAATGAAATTCACCTACTTGATCGAGGGAAGCCATTTGATGTAATCTTTTTCGATTTCAGTAAAGCTTTCAATACTGTCTCACAGTATCCTTCTGGACAAAATGTCCAGCACACAGCTGAATAAACACATGGGAAGGGTTGTGTTGTGCAATGAGGGAGACCTCGACTCACATTACTACTCTTGTCAGCACAAATTGAAATGTGGAAAATTGCATCTGAATCAGCACCCAAATGTCATGAGTCTATCTGAAGCCTGTGCTCTAAAGCATTAAGGGTAGGAGGGTATATATATGTTTTACTGAGTGGAAAATCTCATGGGGAAATCTATACACTAAGATTTAGTTTTCACTTAAACACTTTTTAAACTTGCTTTTATTCCAGTCTGTGTAATTGAACAAATGCCAAAGTCTTAAATGTTACTAGAAGAACTGGCAGCTTCTGCAAAGCTCTGATCTGGCGTGTTCTGTTAAAATTGTTTGCAGAGGATGGATACGTTTGGCAGATAATAATCACAGAATTGCTATGGAACCAACATCTTTATCTGCAGATATTTCCAAGCTGGTTCTCTCAATTATAAGCCATGTTAAGTTTAGACTCATAACTGTATACTAACCACCTGAGAAGTGACAGTCCAGGATTTATAAACCAGATCATATTCATAAAATAAAATTATGCATATATCTATTATAGAGAATGTGATTTAACTAAAAAAAAAAAGTTATCATTTCCAACTAAGCATAAAAGTATAAACACAGTTTAGCTTTGTATTTGGCAACATCCTTTATTACTCTGTTGACTGATAGATACAGTGGTATGTTGGAACATGTTACAGCTTCTAACTGCATTCAGTTGGATGTGAGAAGGCTTAGTCAAGTTGAAAAAGTATTATAATCCATACAACCATAATATTTAATTTGTTGGTTTTAATGTCCTAATTGAATCTTATAAATAAGGTAAATAGAATACAATATAGAAACAAGATAAACACGTATATTTTATATATATATATATATATAAAAATGTGATTAAAAATAAATGAATGAAATAAATAATATTCATGTTCAGAGTAATCACATCCTAAATATTTTTTTGTAACCAGACCTCTGTACAGAAGGCGCACCACCTGGCAAAGTAGGAGAGGGAGCTTCTGGGATGGAGTAGAATCCTGAAAGTAATAAGGATTCACGCTTCCAAAGCGGTGGAAAGCAACACACTTCTGGAAGTCCTAGAGGTAACTGTGGAGCTATTCATCATCTGAGTGCAGCCTTGGAGAAAGTTGTTCTGAAAGAAGATGTGGGAGACAAAGTTGTGCTGATTTATAAATCCATTTTATTTCTATTTGATCTCCTTGGATTTCCTGTTCTTTTACAAAGTTAAACATGTTAGCTTATGTTCTGAAGAAATATAATGTAATCTAAAGACTCTGTCTGAAGTTCTGTTTCATCATAAGTACTTCTTCCTTTTGCTTGTATGCTGGAGCCCAGATTCACATTCCAATTTTGTAGATGAGACTGTCCTTTGTTGTAGATTAATACCTGTCTATCTAAGGAACAAGAAAGAAGAAAGCATTGTTATCCTTCCTTCTAATCACTTTTTATGTTCACTCATTGGGCAGTTACTAAAATCACTATATAATAAGTTTCATGATTTACACTACCATTATATTTCTGAAGGAGTTAGTCATTGTTCTGTTATATTGTTTTAACTGCTGTTAGCTGACTACCTCCAAATGAGAAAAATTATTGTTCTGGAAGCAGTCATTCATGGCTGCATGTTTAAAAATCTGACTGAAACCTAATCATCAGATATCAGCCAAATTTTTACAGGTTTAGTTTTCTCTTCTTTCTTTTTCTTTTTTTTTTTTTTTTTGTTTGTTTGTTTGGTTGGTTTTTTGTAGGATACAGCAACTTTTCTACCAAAAAGTTGCCATGCATTTTTAAATGGTTTGATTATGGCAGTGGAGCAGAACAGAGCAAGAAATAGAAGTGATACTATAGAAAAATAATACTACAAAAATTCTGGAAAGAGTCTCCTATTACAGGATCTTTCAGTATTTGCCTACAAATGAACTAGATGGGTTTTGAGTGACATGCAATTCAAAAGTTCAGTAGCTAAAGAATTAATATAAATTATCCATTTTCAGTGCCACTTTTCAGATTTTGATACTGAAATATTATGACTAGACACTAAGCTATAATGTAGTGGAATGAGTTATCTATCTCTAAAGAGACAGCTTCACAGTCAGAGGAAAACTTATGCTATTTTGACGAACAATGCAGAAGTCTAGCACACTTGTACTTAATGGGCTCAAATTTTTCATTCTTATTCCGTATTATGGATATATACAATTCCATGGATAGATATCATATTCATAGAATACTGCAAGGTTTTTTCTTTTTCCCAAAAAATCTTCTATTTTTAAAGGACTAGTAAAAAAAATTTAAAAATATGTATTTTTCCATCCTAAATATGCAGGCAAAAGTTATCTTTCTGCTCTGTGAGATATCTTATTTCCATTGGTTAGTGTCAGCTGAGGAATCAACTGAGCCTTGACATTTTTCACTGGATTTTGACAAATAAAAGATAGTGGCAATATATAATGAGCTTTCAGAATTAGGACCCTGTGCAGTAGCAATATGGTGCTTTGTATTAAACCTCAAAAGACCAAAATTGTACTAGATTTTAGTGACGAATTCTGTTGCTTCACTAGTGGATGTTAGAGCAATTGACCAGTTCATACACACACTTAATAAACTTTGCCCCTGAAAATGATTTATGCGTGTGGACACAATGGTCACTGTGGGGAGAGGATAAACTTGATGTTACCTTGTGCAGAAATATGTTCCCTATGTCTCTTGACTAAATAGACTGTTTGTCATAAAGCTGAGCTCCAGTAAATTCATCTTTTTTTTTTTTTTAAAGACCCTCCTTTTATTAAACTGATACTTTTAAACAAAGGCTTATTTCAGAACCATTCAATTTATTTCCCCCACTCAGCTCAATTCCTCAACCCAGTCCACATATGATGGACTTTGAAACTCATATTGTTTACATGGTGCTTAAAAAAAAATGAATATACAAAAAATTCTTGGTATCTGGAGAAGTGTAAACTTTGTAAGTTTTTTCTAATTATTACTTATTAATTCCCTCTAGATTCTTACTGCTTCTTGTTGTAAAGTCAATAAGGTCAGCTTTCCAATAGGACCTATATAAGGAAAGACCCCTTTCAAAGATAGTATCAAGTGAACACACAGTTGTGTTCACAGAAAGCAGCAAACTTATTCTTCATCAATCAACCATTATTTTTTGTTATACTTCACTTATGATGTCAACATTTCTCTTCTCTATAGCTTTAGCTAGTGCTAAAGTTCATATTTATATTCTATCAAACTTTGCCACGTATGCAGTCCAAAAGCTCGATAAACAGGATTTTACTGTGATGGTGTTAGGCTACCAAAGAGACTGTTCCATAGCAACTAAAAATGCTTGCAGATGTATGGGAATTTTACTGAACATTTTCTGCTGCAATTAAAATATTTTTGAAATTTTTCAATGGTTTCCTTTAGGTCCAACAAAAAAGAAAAAAGAATCAAAAATTCTTTGACATTTTTCTCTCAAGAGAAAAAAAGTTGCAGCAAAAATTCCCAGCCCTTGATCAGCCCAAGGTCAAAGCAGAAGTAATGCCCCTACACAGTTGCCCAGCATGAATTGCACTCCCTTACACTATGATGAAGGGTAGTTCACTTACTTCTTCTCTTAGCTGGCATTGATAGCACCCTATCAGTGTTTCTTATGTGTGTCACTGGGAAAAGATCTAGGATCATATTCTTCTTCTAAGTATGTTAATAATTTTACTTAGCTCAGTTGTTTGTGTAAACCTTGGGGCATGTCAGGACTAAAGATGAAGAAGTTACTATAGGTCCAGATCTGCTTGATAAAAATTTCTGTGATCACTGGCAAGGTCATTCAGCCAGAAAAAGGAAATTACTATTGCTATGTATCACTAGTACTAGCTATGTACTTAGCAGAGACAGATTGAAGAAGCTGGGGTGAGAAAAGCTGAACATGTTCTTTAACTCATGCACATTTAAGTCAACTCCTTTTTCAGCTGATTCAGAGCAGATATTTGTATCCACTTACCAACAACGTGGATGAATATCCTTATTATTGAGTTGCTAAACAGAAAGTCTGAATTCTTATGACCTGTCCTGTCTTCCTTCACTTTTACCATGTATGCCTGAAAAATAGTAAAAAAAATATGTACCTTTCTTTTCCCTTCCTCTTCTAATGGAGCTTACTTAGTTTAGCAGTCAAACTGAACTAACGTCACTTGCAGCACACATGCTGTTGATCCTCCTGTTGGAGAGTTCACATTTTTTGACCCATCCAAGGGAGGCAACATGAGCACATTAAGACACGGTGCTTGCTGCAGAAATTAAGCTTTTCCACTTGCAGTAGAATGACGCATCCAGCTGTTCGTTTATTGCAGCCCTGTGTCGGAGCAACAAGGTTGACAAGAAATGGAAACAGCAGGCAGTGATAAGAATTGTATTTTTAAAAGACAGTGGTGGTCGTTGAGTTGGAAGAGAGAAGAAATTAGTCATTAGTTTTCCCACCTGTTCCTGTGCTAAATATTGGCATTAATTAGCTAGTTCCAAAATACCAAGCAGCTGAGCACAGGAGGTTCAGTCTAAGTGGTTTAAAGTGCTACCTGGAGGTTTATGATGTTTTTCCTTTAGTAAGACAGGAGCCTTTAATAGGAACACTCTAAAGCACAAAGCATGCTTCATGTTATGTATGTCTCTCAGTCCCATCTCTTTACTAAGAGAGGAACTTCCAACTGCATGATTATTTGGATTACTTGGTTTGTTTTTCACTGAATTGGCTGTTAGATTCATGATACTTAAGAACCTGGCTTCTTCTTTTATTAAATTTTATATGAAGAGTATTAAAAAATAAACTTCTATTTTTGGACACAGGAGAAATTAAGAAGAGAGTACCTACCTTTTCCCCTCACAACTCCAAATACTTTCAGTTAATCTTACCACCTAAAGTTTGTTGTGATTGCTTTTTTTTCTCTGTAATTACGTTTTTTTTTTGTTTTCCCTATCAATAATCATGAGCTGAATATCTGAAAAAAAGAACTTTCTTTGATCTAACTCTCCTTACCTTACAGTAGAACTCCCTTTGGCTGTTACTCTTTCAGTTTTGTGTTTGTTTTCAACAACCAGTGAAACAAAGCAATAGTCAGAACTATGAATATTTTCTATCGCTATCCTGAACTAAGTCAATTTTTAAGTGGTTGAAAGGTCATTGTGATGACACGTATGGCAATCCGCAATTCAAACTACTAGGATGAAGTGCAAAAAAGATCTAGAGGTTTTATTTCAGTGATATAAACTGCCATAGTTTGCATAAGCTATGAATCATCTTATTAAGTCATACACATAGACAGACCCTCAACATTAGTAACTTTAGAGACCAATTGACTCTACCGTTCTTATTCCAGTGTGTACAAAGCAGTTGTTTGGTTGAGTTGTGCATCCAATGCTGCTTTTCAGAGCAACACAGGGAAGTTGCTTTGTTTCACCATCTCTATTGTTGTTGTCTCCCAATGTGCTGCTAAAAACTGCCTCAGTCTGAGGCTCAAGTACTAGGCAACTGTATATTAGTGACCAAGAAGGGTGAGAAGGGAACAAGTAACCATGACCCAAAGTATTTCTTTTCCATTCTGTGCCATAATTGGAAGACTTAAATTTGTCTTTTTAAGAGATGTAGGAAGTTATTAATCTGTTCTATTTTGACTTCCTGTTGGTTTTTTTTTCTGGTTGGTTCTTTGGGAACCTTTGTGCAGAGACGAAAAAATTTGCTTCTGCCTCCTTTGATTTGCTTTTAGAAGTGGTCATGTTGCCCTACAAATAGGGTGGTTGGATTTGACCTCTGAGCATCAGGTGACTGTTATTTGAGGAAGAACAAGAAACTTGTTATTTTATGAAAAAATATCCTGCTCCACTGGCTTAATTTCTTCTGACAGTAAATGATACTAGGAAATAAGCCATTGGGGTAGTCATTATCAGGACTCATGCTGATGCTTTCAATTTTTTTTAGTTCCCCCCCCCCCTCCCCCAGAAAACCACATAATCACCCTTACAACTATTTTATATTTACTTCTGTTTGGGGCATGTTCATCAATGTTTCAATTAGAAGTCTAAACCTATAATTACCATCTCCACAGACAAAAAAAAGGTGAAGTTTCACTTGTGATGATGAATATGCAGCTCTTGTAAAAAATTCTTCGGTGTATTATTAGAAAGTGAAAGAAGAAAAGAAACAGAGGGTGATTTGTCTGACATTTCCAGTAGGGAAATGGCAGTTATATTGAGACATTTTTGTCCCTTTTAACAGCAAAACATCAAAGACTTTATACCTTTTCTTCAATGTATAGGACGTGAGTATAGAAACTACATATAATCTACTTATGATAACTTCATTTCAAAGAACATACAATTTATATTGATTGAAAGAATATTAACAGAATTGAGATGTGCATTTATATGTTTTTGTAAAGAAAATAAGAGCATGCCTCTGTGTAAGAGTATGTTCTAGCCATTGTCTGCGATTAGGAAGTTTTTTAAGTATCAGGTATGCCCAGTCTTGGGGTATGTCTTAGAGTGTTATGGTACTGAAGAGAATGGTCTAAAGGAAGAACTATACTTCAAAGAGCTCCATTTTCATGCTTCCATGCTTAGAGCTTCCCTCCAAGGAAGCTTCACCATGTGTCTGTCTCTCACTATTGCATCCTTGATTTTAGCCTGCCAGGAGCCATTGCAAAGCTTTGTACTTCTCTGCCTAATCTAACTGTATTAAAATTGCTTCTGCTGTACCACAGCTTAAGATACTTTTAGACCACAGTCACTGGGCACGGTTCTTAATCTGACCTTACACAATCAAGGAATGAAAGTACTTAAACCATCACTCTGCTCAGGCTCAAGCTCTGCAGAGAATTAGGATCATCTTGGCTTGCCTTCTTTTTCTAAATCTGTGCTAGATATCAGTCCAGTGATTACTCTTTTCTATCTCCAGTGGTACATCATATTGATTTCTTTTTTGACTCCACTTTAGAAATTCTGCATGAATTGTTTTCAGGACAGAACTGTCTATTAGATATATTTATATTTGTATTTATATGTACATATGACAGGACAAGAGGAAATGGCCTCAAGTTGTTCCAGGGGAGGTTTAGATTAGATATTAAGAAAAAAATCTTCATAGAAATGGTTTTAAAGAATTGGAACAGACTGCCCAGGAAAGTGGTAGACTCCCAGTCCCTGGAAGTCTTTAAAAATATGTGGATATAGCACTTGGGGATGCAATTTAGTGGTGAACATGATAGTGGTGCTAGGTTAATGGTTGGACTCAATGATCTTATAGGTCTTTTCCAACCTTAATGATTCTATGATTCTATGATTCTACTTAGGTCTTATTCTGCTAAAGAAAAGTAAGTAGTGAATGGATACATCCAAGATACAGCCAAAATGAGAAAGTGGAAAAAGGCTGCAGCATAACATGTCTGTGCGGAAAATAGTCCTGATTGTCCAAAGAAGTTCACAGTTCACAACATCCAGGTACGTATGACTCCTGCACTATTTTCAGTTTGCACCTGTTAAATATGATTTGTAAGTTTCTGCTGTTTGTGATGGAATGGAGAGTATGTGGTGTTGAGAGAATTATAAACAATATGCAGTGGAAGATTAAGGTTACTGACTAAAAAGAGTCATTGTCAACTGGGTTTGTAACAGAAAAGGTACTGTTGATAAATAAATGGCAGGACTGTATCTCAGTAGGCGGATAAATCTATTAAAACGGTGGATCTCACTTAATTCTTATTCATAAAATCAGAATTGTTGAAAGCCAGGCAGAGATAGATCTTGCAAAGGCAATTATAACAAGTGAGAAAGGTTCTCTAGAAAACATAGAAAAAAGTAGAGCAGCAATGTGCTAAAAGTGGGTATTGTCTGAAAGATAATATGGGTCTGGCTCAAAAATTAAATGAATGCTTCATCTCAGTTTTCAATAAAGAGAAATCTATAACACAGTGACAAAGGCAGGATGGCTAATGGGAATGATATATAGAAATGCAAATTATAATAGCTAAGGTGAAATAAAGCTCAGATGACTTGGAGTCAGGAAGATTGAGTAATCTTTATCAGAGATACTGAATCATTGACAGATGAAACAGTTCAGTAGCATGGATTCTTATTAAACATATCAACAGGTTTCATACTTGATGGCTGACAAAAAGCAAAATTAGTAGATGCAATCAGGAGAGGAATAAAATATAGGAAATTAAATATAAGAAAATAACTATAAACAAATGAGATTGGATAAAATGTAAGAATTTAGAAGAGTGCCTTAAGGAAATCACCTATTTGACTGTAGCTATTAAAATAAATCCTGATTTACCAAAAGTGGATTTTGTCCAATCAGTCTGGCATTTTCCTTTGAGTTTAAATATTTGTTTTAATGAGGTTCTCAATATCAGAGCTGAGCAAAAAAACTAAAAATATTTTCATGACTAATCAACTAATTTTAATAGATTTTGCTTTAGTCACAGCCAATATTAATAATCATCCTTATTTTATTGGCATAAACACATCATAATATTCAACTGTACTTTCCAGTTGACTACCACCTTTACCACTTTAATTTTAATGCATTTTAAGCTTACAGCAACACAATGAGTATAGGAGGCATCATTTAATTTTGTAGACAAGAGATGAACTATCACAGGGTGAATGAAGAGAACTGGTAAGGAAATTTATGGATGAGGCAGGGTTTCAAAGAAGACTTCTCTCCACTCAGTTTCTTCTCTCCTAAATCCCTCATTCTCTTTTAAAATTTTCACAAAGAAGAAGAAAGGAAACATCCGCTCCCAGTACTTGTTCTATTTCCAAATTTGTGATTTCAAAATATCTGCATTCTTTTTCACTTGGGTTTGGATATGGCAGCTCTGCAGTCCTTTCCTGCCAAAAATCCATGTGGATAATAACCCAGCTTCAAAGTCAAATACCAGTCACAGAGCAGCGGGGGCAACATAGCACTGATTCAAACCTCACCTGAGAAGTCAGATAAATACTGAATACACTAGTACTCAGTTATTTCAAAAGAATCTCTGTAGAGATACTGTTTGTAGGGGAAAATTGAGACCATCTAAAATGAGGTTTCCACAGACGAGCTAATGGCTTGGGACATTATCTTAAATGTAGATGTTCTGAGGTATCTTACCTGGCTTCCAGCCATAGGTCCAGAGGGAAATTGACACCCCATAATAACTGACACCATGTAATGAATTCTAAAAATATTTTTTTAATTATTTTCTAAATTTTGGGGGTTTATTTATCAAGTATGGAATTTGTTTTGTCAGACTTGTCCTCAAACTCACAAATAGTCTCCAACTGAGCAAACATATGCACATACCTTCTTCTACAGAAGGCTGATAGGGGTAAAAGTAAGTACAGACTTTTGGTAATAAATTTGATTCAAAACTCTGTTTAAGCTTTTTGTAAATGGTAACTAACTTCCCCAGAACTGTTTTTTTTTTTCTCATAATTTTGAACAGTTGGGAAAAATACAGGATCCTAAATATTGACATTTTTTATGTTTCAAGTGAAATGCTACTTAGACTTATAGTTCTGCTCAGTCCATTTTGGCTTTTTCGGTATATGTGTGTTCATTTGAAAACTTGAGTACTGGAGAATAATGGTTGGTAAACCTGAAAGCATGAAAACTGTTTATTTAAAAGTGCTGTTTTGAAAATTACTTTTATTCCTTTAATATTCCTTTTTATTCTTTTCCTGGATGAGGATCTCTTGTGTATGTTGTATGGGGATGTGATTGGAGCCAGAGCAAAAGTTGGAGGGCCTGTGTGTCTGTGGTGGCAGCAGCTGCAGAGACCCCAGTGGGTGGATGTCAATGGCAGCGACTGGAGAGCGACTTCAGGTCTCAGCGACCCATGTATCCATAGTGCCAGCCACTGGAGTGAGTGTGGGTGTGTAAATGAGTGTGTCAGTGCCAGCAAAGATCAAACCAGGTAAGTCACTTACTAAGTGTGGTGGTCTGGGAACCCGAGGGTGAATGGCTCTCTAAGAGTGAGACCACAGGGATGAGATGTGTGGCGGTTATTGGGGACCAGGAGAGTTCAAGCTTGTTATAAGTCTGTGAGAGTATTTGTGCCAGCAGCTAGAGCAGGGCTCTGGCCTTGGAAACTTATATGTTCAGGTACCAGCAGCTGGGAAGACTGGGTGTCTGAGCTCAGCTGTGGGGCCACCCACTCTGTACATGTGCACAGTACATACTCCCACCAGCAGAGCTTCATTCTACTCAGTCAGAGAGGGGAGCAGGATGCAGCCGTTCATGCTATCCTGCTCAAGAGAGTGCTCTGTCAGTTTGTTGTATAGATATGTTTGGCCAGACCTGTACTCCTCTGGTTTATACCTGTGCTTTATAAACCTCTGCATGTGCATACTGGGAATGAGTGTTCAGGCTTGCTACCCACTGAACCAGGGAACATGGAGCTTCAGGAGCTTTGCCTCTCTCAGGCTCTCAGACCTGGTCTGATTTTCCCCTAATAAAAACAAAAAATCCCAAATCCTACTTTTTGGACAAGTTGAGGTTTTCTTTTGCATAAGACTGAAGCTTTTCTTTTACACAGATGAATTTTTTGTACCAGAAGTCAACATCTGCACTGCAGTGGCTAATAGGTAGCTGTTTATTTTCAATGATAAGCTCTTCCCTTTTCTTGGTGGCTGTTTGACATTACTGACTGATGGAAGCCATCTTTCATTGGACCTCCCTTTCTCTGACAGCCCCAGCATTAAAACCACACACCAACACTAAAACACATTAATCATATGCAAAGTGCACTTTATTGCAGTCATGTCTGGTCTCAATCAGTCACTTTAGTGTGACAAAAGGGTTGAGATTGCTGATCCTCAATCTCTTCCTTATAAATGTACTGTAACTTCTATTTGTTGAGTTTTTGCAGGAGCTTACAAACAATTGAGAAGGTTTGAAATCAACAAGGCCATCAACTGATGGAAGGGAAAAAGAGCAGGCAAGCAGTTCTTTCCCTGCATCCCTTCCAGAAGAGTGTTGCAGTTGAAGGGGGGAAGAAGTTAGCCATTAGCAAACATCTTTTATACCTTCTTACTCTGAAACGTCAAAGAGATATCGTGTTTGCTGTTAGCACATGGTGCTGGTGTTAATAGTGAAAGACTGAAGACCTAAGAGGACATATGTGGCTGCACTGGCTGGAATGGAATCATGAAATAGTTTTTCAAATAGTTCTTTTCTATTTCAAGAAGATTCAAAACGTAAGTTTAAACAGTCCTGATTACTAAATGTCCTAATTACTAAAGTAAGTTTTATCTTATCCTTGCCTTTCAGAGACTAGAATTTACAATTTGCCTTGACTTGTTGGTGTATGCCACACCATGTTTAGATTCTAATCCATTTAGAATGGATTTGGGAATTTCTTAATAGAAAAAGAGACATTCAGTATATATGGTTTGGTGTTGTCATTTTGAAACTGCAATGACCTTTTGAGTCTGAAATGGTTATATATCAAAGGACTTGCAAATGGACTCATTTATACCTTACAGGCCCAACATTTTGGATTTATGCTAAAACAGAGCCAAGGTTTCTGACTTTATAAATCTCTATCTTGGCCTTAAAATGCCAAGTGGAATGCACAGTCAAAACTCTGATTCTTCAAGACCGATAGAATGTTTGCCATTGAGTTTAATCAGCCCCAAACTTAATCCTCTATAATATCGGCTTTCTGTTTTATGACTACATATCAAAGGTTAACCGCACATTCATTCAGAAATGTTGTGTTCTATGAATATCATTCTGTGCTATAAATTTTTCAGTTTTGAAATTATTTCCCTGCTATGTGACAGAGTAGAAAGAAAGCGGAGGAAGAAGAGAAGTAGAGTGCCACTCTATCAAGGGAAGATGTGTTCTCAAAGAATTCAGACTATCTCCTCTTCTGCCATAAATAGACTTACAGGACTAACAGGTAGATGTACAGCACACATTTATCATATTCTCAAAGTCAATTTTCGTGGTTCTTTCACTCATTCATACTCTAAAGTTCAGATTTAACTTTTAATTAAATCTAGAGAATGTAAGATTGAATAGAAGTTACATTTATCAGTTTAATTTTGGAATGCTTACTGAATATACATTATTGCTCTCTGTTTCAATTGAATTTCACTTATTAAATATCCTTTTTTCCCCCTAAAACCGTTTAGACTCCCATGGCATCATGATTTCTTCAGAAAGAGATTTGATTTTGTAAGCAATAAATGCCCACCATTCAGACTGTAAAATATATGCTAGGATTTCTTTGACAGACTATCCGTTTTTTGCTGTATATCTGTTCCCTTGTGGATCTCTGCTGGTTATAAGTTTTCCTACTGCAATGAGCAAGACATGTAATGCTTTTCAAGTAATTGTCACATTGACCAATAACAGACTCCAATTTTCCTGTAACATGCACTGATGGAATCAATAACATTAGTTATTACTAATCAGTGTTTGTAGAGAATTAGGCACAGAAACGCAAACATATTGATAAAATGTTTGCAAATTATATTTATATTTACTATGTGAATGCATGGCAGCTTACATGTATGCTATCTAGAGGAATCAGGAATGAAAGGCTAATGATGTGCAATGAAGGAGCGTCTCTGCGTGCTCTGCAAAGAGATACCTGAGCTAATTTTGGGTGGCAGTCCTCAGCAATAAAGGGAGAGGAGCTGTACTAGAGTGTTGCTTTCTTTGGGTTCCCAGTTCCTCAGGCTTTTTGGAGTGCCTAGTTAGCTTCATGTTTTATTATACTGCACCCACACTGCATCTCTCTCCTGAGATCAGTGCTAGCTTTCTGTCTTCGTAATTTCCTTTACCAGTAGATGCACCTAAGGTGAACAGAAAGATAATGGCAGCAAATAATAACTCTATTTCATTTTAGTCTTCTGTGGAAACTGATGCCTTAGAATTTTTAGGATTTTTAGCTTTTTGTAGATTCTAATGTAGCTGTGTAGTTTCTCACACTTCAGCATAGTAGTTAACACTTACTAAATCCTACTCCACCATTTCATATTGAATTTTCTAAATTCTTTAGGCTTGTTTAGGCTCCTTTCAAGGTAGGAGTATAGCATACACCCTTTGTTTAAGAACATACACACCCCAGGCCTGAACAACAAGAAACCATCATAGTCAAGCCTGGAACCTTGGAGAGGCTCCAAAGACAGTATGTGTTGTGAAAAAGAGGAAGATGAGGAAGAAAGGGATCTTGGGACCTCTGACTCAATTTTTGGGGAGGCATGCCAGGGGGACAGATCTAGGGACAGGTAGTTCTCGGATCAGACCATAAATTGTGAAACCCCTGGACAAGGGTGCACACATTTTTTGTAGTCCTTGCATCAGAAGGTCTTCATTAAAGACCTGCTCTACATCTTATCCCTACGAAATTATCCTGGTGAGTTTTTTAGCTCTCAATTTTTAGGCAACAAAATAAATAGAGTTGTTCAAAACTCCAATATTTTGACATCACTTTTGTCTTTAAATGAGTTCTGAATCTCAGTCTGAAGGTTTCTTCTTCACTCCACTAACAATACACAAACTACCCTATGCTTCTGGACAAGAGCTTAGTGGAAAGAAAAGAGAACAAGATTTACACCTATATACGTCTCTTTTAACAGACTTATTCATCTTTACGTTCTTTTCTTTATCAAGGACATCATCAAGTTCTCTCAGCACCCTAAGAATCAGATTGTTGTGTCTCATGAACTCATGTGGGTTGACTTCACCCAAGTAATACCAGACTCAACCCTTATATGCTACTTTTAATTCTCATCCTCCTGTAACCTATTCCATGAGGACAGACTCCTAGGAGATGTTTTTGATGAAGAAGACTGAGGCAAACAATGCAATGAATACCTCAGCATTATCTGTATCTCTGTCACGAAGTCCTCCGCTCCATTCAGCAAAGAGCCCATATTTTCCTTTTTCGGCCTTTTAGTACTTATGTAGCAGCACAAGCTCCTCTTTTTGCCCTTGATATCCCCAGTGAGTGTTATCTTTAGTGAGGCTGGGGCTCCCTAAGGTCATCTCTACAGGCCTAATTTTACCTGTCTATAGCCTTAATGATTGTTATAGGTTATAAATCTGAGAGAGGAATTTTTCCTTTCCCTGCTTCCCTGTAAGAGAAACAAAGTTTCGAATAGGGAAGGGGGAAGGGAGGTAATTAGCCTTACAAAGATTTGTATATATGTCTCCATTTACAAACACATGGGACATTCATCTGTGGTTTTAATTTTCATTAAGTTCTTTGTTTACTTGGAGATATTAGCCACCTATAAAGACTATCAAGAAATCTTATTAGAAATAGCACTTAATATTTGCATTCCATTAGAATATTGTCTTTATAAAGTTGATTCTTATCTTGGTGGTACCATTGAAGTCCTGCAACCTTTAACACCATTATTGCAATGAACTCCTTCGAAAGTCATTACTAAAACTGAAACTTTTATGTGTCTCAGAAAATGAACTTGTCTCTCTGTAATGACATACTGGAGTATTTTAATATTAACTTCCTTGCAGAAGTATTATGTGTTTTTAAACTTTCTAAGTTATTGTTTTCAAAAAAGATCAATTTGATATCAGATCCTGCATTCCAAACAGAAGAGGAATGAATCATTACAGCTCAACTGCAATAGCAGAAAGTTCTGCCTTATTTAAGGTTATGAAAATAGTTGAGGCAAAGAAAACAAAAGAACATCTGTTCCAAACCACATTTTTAAGCAAGTAGAAAATAAAAAAGTAGAAGAATATGTGTTCTCTTGCTGAATCTCCCCCAGATTTTAGGAACTTCTTCAGCCTTGTCTCATAGATATAAACTTTCACATTGCTTTTCAAAATGTCTTCCTTTTATCTCATCTTGTTCTCTGCTAAATCTATGGAAATGAGTTTTGCAATAAGAAAACTGCCCACAGCAAATACTCTGGAGATTGTAGATGGGATATTTTTCCCTTTGGAGGAAAACTAATTTTTGTTACTCTCTGTAAATACTGAAACTGATATCTTCTAAACCTACTTGTCCAAGATTCCTACAAATTGCTTGGAGTCAGGACAGATTTTCAATTCTATGCAAGAACACCATAGTCAAACCCTAATAACAAGTGTAAATCATTATAATTTCCACAGCAAGATGTGAAGGAAAAGATTTGATTGAGCAGGTCAACAGTCAATGTTTTCATAGAAATCATAGAAATTATAAAAATAATGAAGACGACTCACTCAGCTTTTGTTGTCCCCATTTTTGCTCCACAATTTTGCCAGATATCCAAGGCTTGCACCAACACATTTATAATACTTAATTTTCTACTGCTCTCCAGTATTTTAATTGAATAGGAGAATCATCTGTCAGTTAGCAGTTTTGAAATGATATGTACTCTCTGCCTTGTATTTTGTGGTTTTAGAAAATTGAAATATAAAACAACAAAACCAAAACCAAACCAAACCAAAACAATCTCACTTTTAAAATCTGTAGCTTTGTTCATTTGTGCAATAGGAAAACTTCAGAATTTTGTAAAGCCATATCGGATGTGAAAATTTTTTTGCTACACTGCATATGGATGCAATTGTGGGTGTTTTAATTTGCATCTAGCAATAAAAATATATCTTGAAAGGGACCATTAATTGCTTAACCATCCCACTGAAACAAGATAATGTCTGTACATGCAAATACTGTATCCTGTCCTACTTGGATTTTACAAATTCTGACATATACCTAAGGACCTCCCTTTTGGAAGGTCAAAAAATGGTTGTATGAGTAAAAAACACATATACTTAGGAATCACAACCTAGTATATACCTCATGACTTCCCCATCATTTCCTAAAAGTAGTTTTGTTAATTAGCCTTTTGTGTTGTTTGGTTTTGTTTCTCATTTACTTAATTTCTTATTCTGCTTTTTGAGGGAGTTATTGTCTTAATTGATAAATGAGGTTTTACTGTTTGTAGTCAATACAGTCACTAGTTTTCCTTAAGATCACAGATAAGACCAAAATCACCATTTTGCTTCTTATTTGCATCCAATAGACATATTGCTATTTACCCTTACCTGTAAATTACTTGCTACTTTTTAAAAAACTATATTTACAGGGCTGTAAAAGAGATTGTAGGCCAGATTAATCAAATCATACAGCAGAAACAGACTGGTTGGAGGAACATGGTATGGGTAAAGACAGCTCCTGAGCACCCTGACAATCATTATTTACTCATTTGAACACTCTTCAGGGTTCAAATTGTTTCTCAAGTTAACACTTACTGAAGTGCATAACCGATTAAATCAGTATTATACAACAGGAAGAATTTTCCATATTAGCTGTAAGCACTGAAAATACAGACTCGGAAAGATAAGATTGGTAAAAACATTTGGGTTTGTATGCTTGATTTGTGTTTTGCATTTTTTAATTTTTTTTAATAGAGAATACTATTTTAAATAGTTATAAAGCAAAATTTTTAAACTTCTCAATATGTGTTCTATCTTACCAGAAAAAAAATAAAATTAAAGTAGAGAAAAGGAAGGAGAAGAAATGAATCAGCCATCATCAAGTTCAGTTTTACTTGTTCCCTAGTCAAGACGAAAAAACATACTAATAGGCAGCCATAGGGAAAGTAGAAACAAATACTATTATCGGGTGGCTGAAAAAAATCTTTGGGAAGGTTATGATATTTACCTCAGCAAATGTATCCAAAAGGCAGAGTGGGGATAATGATCTTCAAGACACCTGTGATTTTTCCTGCTGATGGTAATTCCCATCAGGGGGATGAGAAGAAGAGACAGATAGGAGATGCAAATATGCTTTATTACTGTGACCTGAAATATGTTAGTGATAATTGGGGTTTTTCTTCAGCTACTCAGGCCAGTTCCCTTATGGTGCACTAGTGGAGCATATCTTTCAGGTAGTTCTATTCAGACTTAATCAAGTTTGCACCTTTTTATTTGTTCTAGCAAACAAAGCAAAGCAAACCACGGATAGGTAAGTACGAACATAGATGTGGGAAGTCAGATCTTCTTCCAAAATAGAAAAACAGTGTAGTCAGTCCTCAGGCGGGTCATTGAGAACATAATTCACAGGTTTCACTAGTTATGGTCTTGCACATTTTCTTTGTAAAGTTATTTCTAATCTGAAAAAAAATGTGTCTGGTGTCATATATTCTCCCATCCTGTTTTCTTCTGAACTGCTCTGTTCATTATTCTTCACCTGAAAAAAAAATTTAGGTAGAATCTTCCTTTTGTTCTTGTGAACTTTTGTAATAACTGCCTAATGAAATTAACAATGACGATTGTTTTCAGCAAGTTTGTTTCATCCATAGTTAGGCCTCATTTATATTTCACCTCTGTCAATATTTAATCTATAATAAAGTTATTACATTTTCTAAAATGACCACTTGTGCAAATTCCAAATTTTCAGGTGCTAGATTTCAAGCTGCAGTAGCATTTCTCTATAATTTGACAATCCAAGTATTAAAGTATTTGGGGGAGGAACTACCAAAACTTGTATCTAATAATGGATCTACAGACATGAGCAATGAAAATAAAATGTATCTAATTAAGCATAGTTATATGAAATATTCCATCATTTGTATTTAGGGACTGGATGGAAGATAGGCCATAAGTTTGAAGCAGAATTTAAAGTGAACATACTAAAAAAAAATAAAATTACTAATAAAAATTAATTACCAAAGCACTTCCAATCTCTAAAGCTGCAGCATAAACACCCTAATGTTGCAAAGAAAGCCTATCTCTTCACAAAGGACACCCTGACCCCAGGGGATTTTGGATTCCACCTCAGCTGGGCTATGGTCCCCAACCTGACACGTTCTCATTGAACTCTCCAAGCACATCCATACCAGAAAAATGGGAAACCAATGCCATAAGTCTGTGAACAATCCTCTAAAAAAGATACTTCCTCATACCATGAAAAATGATATGTGTTCTTTCTAACAGCTATGCCTAGAAAGATTATAAACAAATGAGAACTTGTAATGTAGGTAAATCACAGACTTTGATCTTATAGTTTGGTGGTTTTTTTATTTAATATTAAAAAACTCTCCTGCTAAGAAGAAAATATTAAAGTTATTTCAAATTATCTGGATTAACCATGCTCTTAATAGTGCTTGACACATAACAGGCACAAAGCAAATGTATGCACTTACAACTTAGCCTTTAGTTTTGCTATTAAAGCACATTTAATCTGAAGCACTACTTCAGAAAATCTCGATTTTATCAACTGACATGTGGCAGGATCACTGATAATATTCCCTGTAAATTTTTCTTATGCTACTTGAATACTGTAGTTGGAGGTTCATATTCAAATTTCAAAATAAATACTAAAAGCCGAATTTATCAGTGTTAACTGTCTTATAGAGAGAACAAATCCATCAGGTATGAGGTATCTGAGGTAAAAAATCTGAGGAAATAGATTATAACAGCAATTTGACAGAGATACACAATAACATAATAGTTTTCAAACATCTACAGAAAATAAACCCAAGCCTCTACATGTGGTACATTATAGATTCATTTGATCAGGAACTAGGAAAAAAAATAAAGATTACTGCTGGATGTGGCTCACTGGCTGTGCCTATAGTTTTTATAAACTGTGACATTTTAAAAGCACATAGCTTTCTGATTATAAATTAGTACTGCATGACAACTACTGACCTAGAAAGATAATTGTGCTGTTAGGGTTAACTGTAGGGTTAAATCAAGAAATCTGATGAAATTATTATTTTTGTTTGAAAAAAAGGATGGAGATTAATTAAAAACTAAATACTTGAAATGTTCAACCAGAAAGAATCTGGATGATATAAACTATAATCTCCAACACTGAAATAAAGCAAAAAAAAAATCATGCATTATTCTTAACGAAGAAAATTTTATATTATACTGACTGTGTTTCTGATGAAATGATAAAAGTGATAATACTTGTGCAAGACATCACACAGACAAAGGAAACTAAATGTAGAGTTCATTCAAGCCTTCTAAAAACTATCATCAATTTTGAATCATTTTGTGAAATCCTGCCATGAATAAAGACGCACAAAGAATATTTGATTACATGACAGAAAGGAGGGGAGTGAGAAGGAAAGTATTGAATACTTACTATGTTCAGAGAGAGTAAAAGGCTATTTGTGAACAAAGGAACAAAAATGAAAAGGCCTGGAAGAAAAGACAACCAAAAGACTTACATGCAAAATTGAACCAGTGAAATATCATGGCATACTTAAAGCAATACAGTCAAAATAGAAGGGGAACCTGCATGAAAATCAAAAATACGCAGCAGCAGGAAATTTTACAGTCATCTTCTACAGTTTTATTTATATCAGTTTCCCGGGCCAGGTTTTAAAGCAGGTAATAAATTTGCCCACATCCTTCTCACTTACTCACCCTTTCCCTAGGGAACACATACTCAGGGAATTCCTAGCTCTTTGTGGCCCACCCTCACAGGTCGTCTTGGTTATGGGTCTTCTGACATTTGCAAAGAGATGCTGCAAGCAGGATCTAAGTAACTCACAAGTACAGAGGTGTTTTTGGTTAAAGCCTGTCAGGACTTCAGAATGCCAGTAGGGGAGGAATTAAAAAGCTCAGTTTACCCGATGAGACAGGCAGTGAGGTTGAGCTGGGCTGTCAACCATCAGTGAGGATAGGAAGAGCTGATTTTCCTTGTAGTGGGTTGATCTTTCATGTTGCCATCTTGCTCTTTTTTGATCCACTGAATTTCTTCTTAGAGATTTGCATCATCTCATGCCAGTATTTACCTTGTGAATCCATCTGCTAACAATTCCTGACTTAGCAATTGCACTTCTGGAGTTTTTATTTTTCTTATACCGCCTGGTATACTGTATGTACTCTTTTATATATTTTTTCCTAATAAAAATTTTTCACTATAAAACTGAGCCAGGGACATACGACCATGCTTTAACAAAAAGGAGGTTGAAGCACAGACATCTTAACTTTTCAGATGGAGGTTACATGCCTTACTCTGTTCCCACATCTGTCCCCACTCTGCTGTGAAATCACTTGGGCTCCACCACAACAGGCTTCTTCAGTATTGAAGTGAAGGCTGTGATAACCCTCTTCACTAGATTGATGTTTTTAAATAAAAACGCTTCATAATAACTTTGCTCCTTTGGTTGTCCCACACATTATCAACAATCTTTGGGTTCCTTATTTTTCTTACATTTCATGGATGTTACCTGTAAAGGTTTGAGATATAAATATACACATATTGCACTTTCACGGGCAGCTTATCGTGTGATTGACAGAAAACGATTCATTCATCATTCATTTCAGAGAGCTTTTCTGACTTGCAAATGTGATAGTGAATTGGAACTGAATGTGGAGATACCTGGGCTGATTTTCTAGCACTGCAGAAAGATTTATGGTTTCTAATGGAAACCAAATAGAAATCAGTGAACCTGACTCCCTGTCCTGACATAACAGTGCCCATAAAATTGCACTTGAATAAACTCAATTCATCAGTCTGGGGGAACCACCTCTATGGGTTCCACTATGATTTTCTTTGATTATGTCCTAAATACAAAGTGAAATATGAGGAAATAGGTACAAATGGAGTCCAGGTAAGAGTAATAACAGTCATGTGAAGTGCTGGTAAAGGTAAACTAGCAGGTTCTTTCTGTCTGTCATTTTGAGCTAAAAATACTTATTTCCTCTGTATGAAATAATATCATAACTTCTTTTTTTTTTTTAAAGAAGTAGAAAAATCTATACAAAGTAAAAAAATGCAAGTAGTGTATCTATCCATTCATATCAATGTTGAGCTTTCTCAGACTTCAGCTTTAAGTTTTATATTAACTTTTGCATAGTTAAGTTTCAGTTAAACAAAGAAGAGTTTTAAGGATAATTTTATTCCCACCTTTCAATATCAGAGTAAGGGAGATTAAGAAGTTATAAACTACAGGGTTCATTACGATAAAGTAGATGGTCTGCTCATAAAATAATAATTAAAAACTTTTCCATTTTCACATGCAACTGCATAGTTGTTTTCTAAATTTTGTTTTAGTTGGAAAATATAGGTGGAAGATGTAGTGTGTTGTTATTAAATACTTCCAAGTTTAACACAAGGAAATATTTTCTGAAATATTAACAATTGTTTATACTTTGTCATATAATTGTATTTTAAAATATAGCCTGTGATCTGCTGAGGGTTATCATCATGATTGTTGGATTTCTTTTTTTCTTCTCTGTTATGTTACAAGAGTTTATTTTTAAGGATTTTTAAAGGAATTTCATGGCTATATTATTTACTAGCATTATAAAACTTATAATTTTATGAGTTGAACTTTAAGGTATTAAATCTGAATATTTGTTTGCTGACTGGAGATATTCTACATACTCTTCCACTTTAATAGTTGCTGACCTTAGTCCTGTGCCAAAGCCAAAACACTGTATCTTTCTTGCCAGATGAGCAAGTCTCTAAGCCTGAACTAAGGTGTTGGTTGTCTTTGGTTCAGTGCAAATACTTTTAGCCAAAATAGGTTCTTCATCCTGCTCCCTAATGAACAAGAGCTATCTTGATACATATGTTTAACACAAATCCAGGAGAAGCTCTTACCCTAGGAAGATTGAGTGTACCCTCCCACCCTTATAAAGTGTACCCCTACTTATAAGTCTACCCTTATAAATGTCATTGAAATCTTTGTCCTGTTTTTTTGACATGACAAGGTAGTGGAGGTTTAAGTGAAAAATATCATACAAAATAAGAACAATATGAATTATTCATTGTTAATATAACACTGGCAGCAGGAGACTATGTATTTGTTGCTTATTTGAAAACTGCAAAATGACCAACACCTGGTCAAGGACTTTGTAACTTTTTGGCCTATGTTTCCCTGTTTCTGTGAGCCTTGGAATAGCAATTTCATGTGGAGGTTCACGTAAACAATTTTGCACCACTCTAGACAACACAACAAACAAAAAATACATAAAAATTCTTCCAAGCAGTGTCCCATACTGAGGATTTTGCTAGGCTTATTTATTGTCCCTCCTCTTCAACTTTCTCCTGAATTTCCTATGGCTCCTGTATCCAATTAAATTTCAGATGGGCAGGGATTGTATCTATAACTGTGATATGCATTCTGAGTCCTGGGAACAGGACAAAATAAAACTTTCTATCAATAATCTCTATTTCTCTATTCCTCTTATGGTAGATATTGCTTCATGTGAGTTAAAAAAAGGTAAGAGAGCTACATCAGTTGTAGAGAGGGTCAGTTGATCTGACAGAACACAAAAAAGATGCTTACATTCAAGATGAACACAAAGAGAAATTACAGAAGAAGCACCTGATCATCTCTACTAATATGTAGCTTGACCATATCTCTAATTTTTCTAAAAAAACCCAATCTTGCTAACCTAGAGCAGATGTTTAAATTGTTTCTCATAATTATCCAAACCCTCTAGTCAATTAAATGTTAGCATTTTAAGATACGTACTATTTTAATTTCCTGTTATGTAACATTTACTCCCTAAAATTACTTTGCCAGCATGTCAATAAAAGAAAGCCATGTCTGGATATCAGAACATAAAATTTTTCAAGTAGGAAAATTATTCTAATATGTCAAGGTATCCTAAGGGATGTAATTCTCTGTTACTTGAACTTCTTAAGTCTATTGCCACAAGTGGGAATATCCTCAGATTTAAGGACATAACTGTATTTAAAAAATTAAACATAAAGAAAATAATATTTCATCGGTTCATGAGTAATGGTAACTCTCATTATTCCTAAATTGTTCTCACAACCTATATGTACTGCTAACCACTTCTGGGTGGACGTTTGTGACAGACAGGAGAGTTACCGCTAAGCTGAGAACATAACATGAGATTTACCTAAGACTTTAAAATTCAAGCCTCTAGCTTCCTCAGAGAAATCACAGAAGGGTAGGAAACAATTACTCTGCAATATAAACTGGATTTTTTTCTCTGTGTGTTGCCTTTAATTCTCCTTCAGAAGATTTGGTTCACTTTATTTCCTTTTGAGACTTAAAAGCACAGAAAAACAAAACAAAACAAATTTTCCAATATACTGACTATAAGCCTGACTTCTTTAAAAATCCTACATGTTTGCTTTCAGGGTATGTCTTTAAAGCTTTCTTTTGCAGCCAGAAAATAAAATATGAGAGTCTTATTTTGGAAGCAATGTATACATTTGTTGGAAAAATCAACAGATATAAAAGGAAAGGTATGTAAAGAAGACAGCTTTTCTGAACCTCACAAGTCTTATGCAGAACTGTGAGAACTGGCATCCAACACAGTAAACTCTCTGTGTTGCAAGATGATTAGTTAGGATGCTTCTGGTTAAAAAAAAAAGGAAGAGGAAATTGGTAATTAGCTCCCGAAAAACAAACAAATAGACAAACACAAAAAATACCCACCCAAAACAGGATCTGTCAAAAAAGTGAGGTTTTTGAATACCTCTGTTTTTTGGCATATAGACATGAACTCCAAGCACATAGAAACAAAAGGAATGTTCATCACACAGGAATTTCGATCTGTCCAGCTTCAGTGAGGCATCTTCAGGATTTACATAACCTCTTCTACTACTTCTCTCCCTTATGTGGCTACTAATATGGCATTACATGACTCACTATACTCAGGAAAGTCTTACAGTAAACAAAAATTCATTAATGTTAGTAGAGGTCATGGACATCATGATGATACATGTTATGGAAATAGCACCAAAGAAAGACAGTCAAAGAGAGAGAAAGGAAAGCAAAGGGAAAGAATGTGATACCAGGTCCCACAGGTAGCATGTTTGTGTGTGGAAGACATTGAGACTCAGGAAGCACAGTATCAGCACTCAAGAGACAATGATCTCTGACTACCATGCTGCCAGTCATACTAACATGACTTGACCATTGACAGAACTGACAGTAAAAAAGCAGGCTAGACTTTATTGGCTAGGTTTTGTTAGTAGGGTAACAAAACCTGTGTCAGTACCTAACTTACAAAGTATTTTAAAAAAAACTATCTTAAATTTACCTGGTGACCTCACAGCAATGGGTGATAATTGTATGCTCATGTCACATGGAATTCTGCATTGAAAAGTCACATCAACAAATATATTTTTTCACACTCAAGGATTTTAATAAACAAACACCCAAATAAGCAAATAAAGGAGCAGTAAGCTTTTCAGTTAAAACATACAGTAACAAATAATACTAAAAGATACAAAAGAGAAAAACACAACAGTGATCTGGCTTTTGGTTACAGATGAACTAATCTTTGGAATTGTTAGCAACAGTGTAATATTCTTAATATTAATCAATAACCACCAAAGAGTGATTCTTCTGCTTGCAAATCTTTGGTGTTCTTAGAGGGAAGCCTTCCTTGAAGGTTCTGCCTTGGTGGTGTTTTCAGAAAGACGGACTAGTTGTTCTTTTTTTCTTTCTTTGGGACCAGGTCATTAATGTGGGGAAACCATCACATTTTGGTCTCAATATTAGTTTAATATTCAAGTTATATATTATGACTAAAGTTTTCAATTACTTCTTTTCTATCACCCAAGTGCAACAAAACTCTATGTAACATTCTGTGACCCTGCATACTATAGAAATTATTTCATTTTTACATTTTATTTTGACAGTATACATATTGAATATATATATAGACATCAACTTTATCAAGACAGAAGATATATTGAGAGGAGTTATACTAATATTATAGTAATGTTAATACTACTGCCATGATGTTGGAATAACAAACAATGGTGAAAACCTTTTAATAGCCCAGTAGAATTTCTCTGAACTCTTGTTAAAAATATATAGCAGTGATACTAGAAATATTTTGATCCCTCTGTCTTTTGCAGCCCTCTCAATCTACCTTTTGCATTGTAGATTGCTGTTGAGGAAACTGTAACTTAATTCCTCAACATGATTTCAAGTTAAATATTTACCTTAAGGCAAATTATTTGCAAAGTAGTGTAGGGGAGTTAGTTAGGCACATAATTCTTCTTGGATTTTAACTGTTTTTAAAATTTCTCACAAAATTTCCATTCTATTCTATGGATTACCAAACAGCATCACAGACTTTCAGAGTCTGAATGTATAAAGTATTTTTTATTCATGCAGAACATTTTCAGTTATGCAGTGAAAGAAATCGTAACCAAAAATCTTCACTTACAGCTATTCCTTTCTTTGCTTTCATTGTAGCTTTTCATTCTTGCTTATGACCAAAATGCCCATGAAAAATTAACATGACTAATACACAGCTTATTCAAGCAGGCATATAATATGCAAATTGTACCTAGTGACTGATGAACTGACTAGTCTAGGATTTAAAATTAAAAATCCTTCTCCAGGTTTAAATTTTATTTATTTAAAAGCAAGATCAAGAGTAAACTGTTAGAATATGCATACTGAACAGTTTGTCAAGAAGATGTATTTATTCATTCTGCACTTCCAATTCCACCCCATGATCTGGAGGCTGGTAGACACTTGCATGAATAGTCCTCAATCATACTATAACCATCTAACTGAGATTTATTAGGAGAGCTTCCCTGATTAAAATGTACTCACAGTCATTAGAGGCACATGATATTGAAAGGTCCTCTTGAAGAAAAATGCTTGCTGAAGTTAGCTGATGCATTTACTTTTTTGAACGTCCACATTAGTGGGCTGGTTGGCTGAATAAACTGAAGATTTGACCTGTGACATATATAATCGCCCATGTGATTCAGCTGTAGCAGAGGGAGACAGGTTCCATTATTTGTGAAATGATACCTGAGCTGTCAATCATTATGTAAACTGTCCAACTTGTGGCTTCTAGCATTCCAAAGCTACAGATTACATTCTATCCTGGAGTCCTTGAGTGATAGCAAAAGCTGTGAGGTTTTGATTAGCTTCTTCACCCAGCCAACAGGAGACAGTAAGCTAACAGTTCTATAAATATTGAATGAATTTTAAACTGAGGTGGTGGCTCCCTGATAGGATAGTAATGACTCTGGATGACTGTGTGCAAGAGTCTTTCAGTTATTTTAACTGTGGCTTTTTGCAGAAACTACAAAACACACCAAAAAAACTTTTTTTCTAGATTCTTTAGCTTTGTGAGAAGTATCTAGACTGAAAATAAAGACTGTATTGCAGACCTAATTCATGCTAGCATGATAGATCATTGCCATTTCAATCAATTGAGGTATATTGCTATAACAGGTCTTATGGGCTAAATATTACTCTAACTATTCCAAGATAAATACAGCATAAAGAAAGAAACTAATGAGATAATGATTTTATATCAGTTCCTCTGACAGAAAAAGTTCCCCTATGGTTATATTTTATCATTATTTTATTTTATTTGCTTTTCTTTTGAATTAACTTATTCTTCCTTTTACTTAAAGAGGGAAAATATCCCTCTTGATTCTGAAGACGCAAGTACAACATTATTTGAGATCATTTAAAGACACAGTATGATTTTTTCAGTGAATTTCATTTTTTATGAGGCTACATATCTTTTTAATTGCAACAAGTAATAACAAATAACTTTTCCCTGATTTTCTTCTCACAACGATTTCCAGTAGGAATAGTCGTAGATTTGTAAATAGGCAGCAAATCACTATTAGACTTAGTAAAGAAAATGTAAAATATAATTAATATTGAGGATTTAAGAAGTTTCTTTAGCTAACAGAAAAGTTATTGGGGGAAATATTAAAAGATTTTTTCAACTAAATTTAAAACTCCCTGTTATAAATATCTGTTGAAGACTATTCCAACACTTATAATAATTAGTATACTTACCCACTGATGAAGCAAAACTCAAAATTTACTTTTAAATGAAGATATTAAAAGAGATATAAAACAGAGTATTCTGGCAGTATTCATTTAAACACTCTGTAGATATATTTTTCGAGGTTTTCTATGTACATATATTTCCATCCTCCATATTGATTCAAAATGTTAGTTTCTCATGTTGCTGTGAAGTTTTTGCAATGTGAATTAACAATTTGTTTGATATTACTTACTTCCAATATGATTTTGCAGGTTTCTATAATGTTTAAAAATGCATGTGACTTAGCCTAAGTGATTCATACACAGAAAAAAAAAAATCACAAGTACAGATGAAGAAATAGTATTTAACATAACAAATTGCCACCTCCTAGCTTGAAATTTTTTTACTATAAGATATAGGGCAAAAATATTGTTTATTTTCTTCAGATGTGTTTTCTGGTGCACTGTAAATAAAGCACTTCTTAGCACTGATTTATGTTCACTAAAATGTTGTTAATTTATGGCAAGCATCCATTCTATTAACCTAACTTTCTCTATTACAAAACAGTCTAGTTGTGAAAGATTTACATTAGTAAGACTTTATGTTTCTAAATGTAAACTTAAATTCTAAAGAATACAGATTTTAATATTAGACAGGCACAAAGTTCACCTGTAACTGCAAATCTGCACTCTTTTGAGCAACTCTGATTACAACTGATTACAGATGAATTTAGAACACAATAATTTCATTGAATACAGAAGTCAGAGACTTTGGTGTAACATGTCATTTCCATCTTCTTCCATAAACCATCTTGTTTCAATTTAGGGGAACCATGAAACATTAGTAAGAAAAGAACAAATCCTACTTTGAGGAGTATCTTACTTGTCCAGATCCCAAATCAATATTTACCAATGCCATGCAAAGGATCTGACATAGAAATGCTTTTTCTTCAGCACTGGCAAGTGTTTTTGTAAGGACAGCAGCTGCAGACTGGGTCTGAAACCTGCATATTCGTTTTGTTCCTTATGGATGTACCTCACCTCAAGATTGCTTTTACGTACAGTTGTTAGCAGCTTATCCCTTGTCGTGAGTTGGCTTTTGGATTTTTTAGGCCTTCCTTAGCAAAGGGGGTCAGAAATCTAAGGAAGTATTCCATATTATCCTTTAGCGTAAGACAACATATAAATAAGGCATAGATAAGAGAGCTCGCTCTCTTCTTTCTTCCGGTGGCTGAAGACGACAGGTCTCTCCGCAGATCTTTGCTTGTATAGGCCAGGGCCTGCCTGCTCTGACCTGCTGTTATCTCTAGTCCCTTCAGGAGGCGTGGGGAATTGGCTGGTGCTTGGCATGGTTCTGCTGTCTCGTTCAGGGAAGTATTTAATTCGTTTTTTTGTATTTATTCGCTAGCTCTCTATTAACAGGGTATATTTGGAGGATATTTGTTTTTAGTTGTAGTTATAGCTATCCCTATTTCCCCCTCCCTTTTCCCTTTTTTCCCCTGGGGAGCTCCCTATCATGCGTACAATCTACTCAAATTGTATATATGATTGTCAGGGCTGGGCTTCGCGGATGAAGATTTGGGAAGGTCTCTACCCACATTTGTTACAAGCGCGTTGGTGGCTGAAAAGGCCAATACGAGATAGACAAGTCTGGTTGCAAAAGGCACAGCAGAAAGACTCCTTAGATGGTATATTCTGCAAGGCACGATTCTTTCTGCATTGCCCTTTCTCCTCAAGAGTGATCCTGCGTGCTTTCTCAAAAGCATCAGCAGTGTTGAAGATAGTGTGTCTCCAGACCTCCCGATTGGAGGCCAGAGTAAATATATGTAAATATATATTTTTGATATAATTCCATTTCATTTGGACTTCTTTTGGTTTTTCTGTGGTTCATTTTTTTTTCCCTCATTTGAGAGAGTGGCAGGAGGGAGGAGACAGCTTGGACTTGGCAAGAGAGCCAGGCCAAACTGATACATCCCTTGAGCAATTCCACTGCTCCTATTTACCCTGTAAAGGTTCTCAAGCAATAACACATTTCAAAGCATCATTATATGAAAAAAGGACCACTCATATAATTTTCTTTAGGACCCATTGATTTTTCATTTTCCTCATAATGGTTCACTATGAAAGTAAACAAAACAGGAGCAACAAAGCATATGAGATGCCTTACATCCATTACCTTTATATATCTCATATAAGCTTTATATATACAGCATATATAAGCTTTATATATATATATCAGATACATATATATGCTTTATCTAGAAGAGAAAAATAAAACAGGTTAACTTTAGACTTTTCGAAGCATAACTAAATCATGTTACATTTGAACTCTTTGGACACTTGAAGATTAAATTGAAAGCTTCTTAAATAAATATATTTCTCAGAGTTGAATTGAATAAATGACTTAAAATATTTTGTTAAAATCAAGACTTCTCTGCTGCCGTTATAGAAAATAAAAAAGAAAATCTCACTCTCTTCTACATGTGGAGAAATATTTGATATTACAGCGTCTTTGTAGATTGTTCTTTCTCAGCATTGCTGTCTACTACCTGTGTATAATGGCAACATTAACAACAAGCAAGTAGTTTTTTATTCCAAGTAATGCAATATTTGGCAGTACTCCCAAAAATTCCCTTTCCCTTTCATTCTTCCACTTTCCCCACTACAGTGGTGATGGGCTGACTATTTGTTTACACAAGATGAAAGAGTCAATAAGTGAGTTTTCAAATCTGCAAGCGGAGACATTTGTCATTTAAATAGGAAGTTCTGTGCCTGCAGCAGAACTCAGTTTGATCTGTTAAGGAAAAAAATCCATTTGGTTAAATATGCTGCTGAGGGTGCACATTGCCTCAGAAGAGGAATAGATTAAGAACAGATATACACTTTAACTCATCTGAAAATACCAGAAAACATTATGACATATATTCTAGCAAAATACTGTCTATATGATATTTCAAGAGAAAACATTACAGAGCTCAAATTAGCATGCACCAAACACATCCCTTAAAATGGAAACAGAATGAACAGAATGGGCTTGCTTTTTTTTTTTTTTTTTTATGAGCATATTGTCTTGAGCACTATATTTAAATTTAAGGAGATTCAGAGTTGTTCATGAAGGAGCTAGTACTGAATCTCCAGTTAAGAAAACCAGCTGCAGATTTGATTAGAACATAAATATTTTAGTGAAGCATTGTAAATAAAGTAATGTGTTGTCTAAACAGCTGAAATGGTACAACAGAAATCAAGTAGAGAAAATAATGGCACTCAAACCTAGCTCTTTTGGAACAATATCATTATATTTTCATTTGAGTTTTCTTCAAACTGATGCCCCCTTATTTCAATTTGGCATACATTTAGATTTTTTACAATCTGAGAGACCTTCAAAAGACACTTAATAGCACTAGTGACTTCAAAGTGTCAGATTTAGTAGATGCAAGCAATGTAACACCTTAATGCGATCCAAACTCTTATTTTATTTCCTTAGATTCTCTAGTTTGCATGGAAAGTTAAATTAGAATGGCATCCCATCTGCATTTGGAGTGTACTACAAAGCTACACAGGTGGTGTAAGTGTTTGTACGGTTATATTGTGCGTAACAGTCCCTTTTGGGGACTGAGGAAGAATTTAGAATGTTTCCTGGTCATGAACTGAGTGTAGGGCTCCTCAGAATATTCAAGATTAGGTTAGTGAGAAAGATGTGATTTTGTATGTTTATAGAAACATAAAGTAAGAGATGAGCAATGCCTACAATATTTTAGTTACATTCTCCCTTAGAAACTGGAATGGAGTTTTCAGATAGTAGTTTGAAAATAAGGTGCCTGAGTTCATTTACCGATCAGACTTATGATTTCTATCTTTTTATATCAAAGTTAATAAAGGAGCTTTACCTACGAAGAGATCTTGAACCAGTGTTTCAATTTTCTAACTTCTCAGAAGATATGGGAGTAAAACCCAGGGGGGAGGAGGAAAGACAGAGAGAAAAAGAAAGAAAAAAAGCATGAAAAAGAAAGAAAGAAAAAAAAAAGGATGAAAAAACCCATAGAGCTACAACACCAAATCCCTGCCTTGCTCAGTTTTGAGATATTAGAAACAAATGCAGCATAAACAGAACAGGAAGCGACAACTGATCTCTTGCTTTAAAATGGAAGACTTTCAGTGATACATGATAATTGTTCAAAGCTGGATCTCACTCAGAAAGGCCTAAAAAGGTCTTGACAGACTCAGAGTCACTGTCCCACAGAGGAGTATGGGGAGTCATGCAGCTTCCTGGATTTAGTTCCATAGAACTTGATATTGATTCGAAGGTGAAAAGTAATGTCTTGAGAATTACCCTGGATTTCAGTAATAACTAGGGTGATTACATTGATTCGTATCCAACCTATACATGTAAACAATAAAGTTCATAGTAGCTACAGACTAACTAATGAATATCACTGAAATTGCTTCTGTAAAACATGAGTGATAACAGATAATAAATGTCTCCATCTTCAGTGGCAACTCTACTCTAAATTGCTCTAAACAGAAATTTTGATCAAGGGAGCAGAGGATAAATTCATTTTACATCTCTGTTACTTAAAATCTGGAGCTGAATATGGAATCCCTAAAAATGTTCTCCTTTTACTTCAAATAAGATATATACTGTCTTTAACTCTTTGTAATACCACAGAGGAACATGCAAAGGTGCAGTAAATACTCCTCTTGCCTACAGATATAAACAAAAGAAATCAAAATTTATTTGAAATGAACCATTGCATTTTTCCTCTCCACTTGGAAGCACAGTGTCCTGAAATCTTCACTCCTGAAAGTGAAGATTCCAATAGCAAACATCGATCAAAATAGAAAACTTTGGTAAATGACTCATATTTTATCTTAAGAATGTGGTATATAATTTTGAACAAGTTTTATTGGACTAAAAGGGGGAAAACCTTCTAGATGACCACACAGTTGACTCAGTCAACATGGCATTAAACTCAATTTAAAAGAGAAAAATAATAACTCATTTAGCACTGAATCAAAATGTCCATAAGAAAATTCACTATGTCACTATTATACATGAAGATAATACAGTATTTCATTTTCTGTATATGTCTACCAAGAGACTGGTTTCTAAGAAATGAGAATTTGAGCTCATAAATTGCTCTTTTATGAGCATAAATTCAATTGTGTTGATATCACTGAAATGTAGTAGATAGGATCACATGATCAGAATACGAAAACCACAAATTAGAAATTGTTTAGGAAAGCTTGCATCAACAAAATGAGAAATAAAACAAATGGAAGGCCTTATCTTATTAATGGTTGTACTTGATGATCTTAGACGTCTTCTCCAACCTCAGTGATTCTGGTCTGGTGTAGAATAGTCTAGTGTAGCACATTCCCTCCTTGCTGAAAACTCAGCTCCAAATATTCTTGGATACTTACAGATTGGTACTCCAATGGATAAAACTCATACTGTACTAAAGAAGGTGTGTGCCAGAGACCACAGCATCCCATTAGGAAAGTGGTGTTCTCATTACATACTGTCAATGAAGTACACAAAAAAAGACCCCACAAGGAACTTCAGTTTGTGGTAAAAGCCTGGGGTTACTGGTATAAAGCTGTTCTTTACAATTTCTAAATGCTTACATCATCAACTGCTACATGTAAGGAGAATCAAGAATCTGCATACTCTGTGAATTGAATTTTACCTCAAACTTCATTCCAAGAAATAGAGAGGAGCAGAACACAGAACCAAAAGTTAGTTGTTCATTATTTCCAGGTGGCTGTAACTTGTCTACATTTGAAAAAGCCTGAAGTTTCAAGCAGTAATATACACCTGTTTTATACTCTAGGAAAAGATTGCCAATCTGCTTACTCTAGGAAACTCTGCCAGTTTCAGAAAGTGGAAAACAATTTAGGACAAATAAGGCAATAATATCATTCAATAAATACTTCTGTTCTTCAGCTGAGGAAAAGACAATTTATACATATATGTATATAGTATAAGAACTTTTGATTAATGTTAATTGTGGCAGTAATTAAGAACATGATGAAAAACAACTATTGAAGCTGGGCATCTTTTAATCAACAAATCTGGAGTTTGATGTAGGAGTTTTAAAACAATTGACTTCTGTCTGCAAAATTAATGCTAAATTTTCAAATATAACGTCTTCAGAGAAAGCTATATAGATTTTCTTTATAAATTGAAGAAACTCTGAGTTTGAAACACCTCATTTATCTCCACTTCATAAAGTAAAAAAATTGTATATTTTGAAAATATAATTAACTGAAATTACCACCAGTAAACACGATGTCTTGCTCAAATGCTTCAGTTTGTACTGCAGTACACCCAAAATTGGTCATTAGCCAAGTCATAATTGCTTAACTGAAGACAGTGGTTTAAAGAAAAGGTGGAGCACTAAGATAGTTACTAACAACATTTTCTACCAGAATCATTGTTTGGTGAATGATCAAGAACCTAGATACTGTTTTATATTTTTAAAAGCTATTATTCAAAATATTTGTGCAAGTATATATAAATAGCTTTGCAATCTTTCTATTCAAAATTAAATTTAATGCTGGGCAATCAATAACTTCAGATTACAAATGTACATATACCAGTGTTATTAAAATATGAGCAGCTATATTTGCCTTTTCAATTTAATTCTGGGGGAGGAAGTTTTTCTTAGCAGCTTGAGTGTTTCCTGACCTACAAACATTCTTCTGGTGAATTTACTCTCAGAGTAACTTGCAGCTTCCACTTGACTGCATATACTGAAATTAGTTATTGTTTTAAATGATACCAGTTTTACATTGTGCAACATCTGACCTTTTCAGATTTTGACACATTGCCTGCACTGTTTAGGACTCTACTACATTTCATTAACAAAAATAGATGTTCAGTTTTTACTTTTGAGCTACCTTACTGCTAATTTGTACTCTCATTTCAGATGGCCACTGTCTTACTGGTAGAAATAATAAAACCAAAAAATTTACTATGTCTACGATGCTTTCAACACATATATCACTGCAGTAAATTATTATAGTAAGAGAAATCTTTTTTCACATTATGAATTTTTTTGTCATAAAATGCCAGACTGCAATGCACAACTGTGCATATGTAGTGATATCCCAGGTAAATCAGTAGCTGGTTTAACCTGCTGAAAAGCACCCCTAGCTAGATATTACTGTATCAGCTTCAGCTTCAACTTTCTACTTTTTTAAATCTTGGCATTCTTTTGTTTCTACAGTTGTCCTGAGCAGGTTTTAAATTTATTCCAAAAGAATATTTAGTATATCAACTGCTAAATTCCTATAAGCTTCCCCAGCAGTAGTGGCCCTTTTACATTTCATAGGCTGTGGACCTTGGTCATAGCTATTGTTCTTGAATGAAATGAGTGCATCACATATGGCTTATGCACCTGTAACAATATATTTATTTCAGGCTATTCATAGTTAGACTGTTTTGTGCTCAAGAAAAACAGGTGCATATAATAGAGGAAAGCATGTCTGACAATACCAAAGTACCACTTAGCAGAACAGTTCATGTTGAATTTTGGTGCAGGCTTCTGAAAATGGGCTTTATGAGATGGGTGATATTTTTATCCTAGAGAAATCACTTGCAGAATACAACTGAAGTTTACTGTAACTTTCTTCTAATGGTTTCCACACACATATGAGAAATAAACTTCTCAGTTAAGCTGTAAGGGATAGTTTAATAGGGAAAAGGGTGGGAGTTTTTCTAATCTTTGCCAGATTTTTTTTAGTAATTTCTGCGGAATTTTGCATTTCAATCTATGAGTAGTTTTACACACTTTAACCTATGAGTAAAAATAGACTTTGTGCTTCCCAAAACATGATGTTTTTACAGACAATGATGGTGAAGAGTGGTATGCAGTGTCGATTCAAGATGAGAAGCTACATCATCAAAAGAAATTCTCTGAACACGAATCCGATGGCACAACGGATGCATTGACTTTCTGGATTGACAGATGATTTAAAGACATGCTATTAATATATTAATGCTATAAAAAAAAACAAAAACCAAACCAAACCCTACAAACCAAACAAAAATGAACCAAACACCAAAATTAACAAAACATGAAAACAAAACAAAGAAAACCAAAGAAAAACCTCAAAGCACAAAGATTAGCAGACTTTGCTTACATGGTCTGTCAATTTCTAAATTTAAGAACTCCTTACTTCAGCAAAAAATCTTACTTAAGTGAGTCAGAGGTTTGCCTAAGTAAAATCAGTATAAGTAGGGACACAGTTAACTTACATCCTCGAAAGGAGATAATAAAGTCAAAACTGAAGCTCAGTTTACTGTCAGTTGGCTGGTACTCATAGTTGGGAACTACCAAATGTTATTCTACAGTACTAATTATTTTAAATTCTTTGTAAGAAAGGAGCTATATTGCTGTTCCATTAAAAATCAGGATTTTACAAGTCAGTTATTTGTTTAAAAATACCCCCAATCGTTCATTTAAAGAACCCTACAATTATCATCACTGAAAATTTAACAAAATGAATTATACTTTTTTTTGGGGAACTAAATCAATACTCACCAGACCATTAGATTGTTGTTATTTGTTTATCAGAGCAGTCCCTGGTTCTAGACTCTTTCCTAAGAAAAAGCCCATGTATTCAACACTTTTTTAAAAATTACAATTTAAAATTAAAAAATGTCATGTCTGTTTTCTTAGTATGCACCTGTGAGACAATGGTTTCTCTAAAGAATAGTGATTAATTCTGTGCCGACTTACGTATGTTTGCAATGCTACTTGGAACTACTAAAATTACACATCTATATTTTCTGATACTAGCTTTCAAACTTACCTTAATTTTTCTCACTGCTATAGAGAATCTGACAGAGGTACAAAGAATTTCAGGCTTCACACAGTTATTGAAAATCAAAACAAGAGTGAAGCAAATTCCTTTCTTTTTCTTTATTTTTTTTTTTTTCATGTAATACTTGTTAGTCTTGTGGACTTCAAAACTTCTACGGGCATAAAGACATGGAAGCCTTTCATTATGAAGACTAACGGCTCCACCCCTTGAAATTTTGCTGACTTTTTAGTATGTCTGCAGCTTTCATAGTTATTTTGTGACCTGGTAAAGGTATTAATATAATCTCACATATTTAGTAAGTACTTTCAGAAGATGATTTCAGACAAAGATGAAAATGAGATACTTGGCTCTGATGTAACAGAACAAAGGCTCTGCCACAAAGACATACAAAAAAAACTATGCCACATTAAGTTTAACTTTAAAGAAGTCTCTGTATAGTTCTGTCGTTGAAAATCTGAGCAAAATGTATCTCTAATGTTCACTTCATTAAAGTGTATCTATTCTTTGATTCCAACATAATTTGGACTTAATCGAGTCCCATCCCAGTTAATTATTATTAAGACACTGAAGCATAGAAGCCAGATCTGTCTTCTCAAAGTGACCTTTCTGGTGACACAGGCACATTCAGTCTTGAACTTGCTCTCAAAATCAGTATGTCTTGAGCTTTTTTCTAACTGGGCAGGACATGATTAAGGGAAGTGGAGAGCATCCCAGCACCCATGCAGGCAGGTAGGTGCTGTTGGAGTTTGAGAAATGGATTTGCATTTACTTTAGCAGGGAAGAGCCTGCAATGAAATGGCTTCTATCCAAATCCACGTATACAAAAATGTTACTATACAAGCAGAAATTCTCCTTCTTTGATTTTATTTTGTCAGAAGACATTGAATTCTTCTCCACTGGTTGAAAGTCTCTCTAGGTGGAAGTTGATGGATATGCCCTGTAGCCTGGAGTAGACATCTGGGACTATATTATAGAGTGCTTTTAACCTCATTCTGGTTAAATCTGGTATGCCAGCTTTAGGTACTGACTCTTTAGAATTCATGTATTTCAAATGAGACTTTGAAGTTCTTATTACTTATGACCCTTCAGACAGATGTTTTGATTCCAATCACTGGTCATCATCTAAGTCTTAGGATCATCTAGTATAAATATTAAATACCTTATTGACCTTAAAGAAGTCATCACTTCCAGATGAAGACGCACACACACTTTAAAGATGGTATTTAAAGACCTCTTCATGGCTAACCTTCTCATTTGCTCATCTTCACAGAAAAAGTTTCAGAAAGTTTTCTGCAAGGGGTACCTCAACAAAAAAATTAACCTAAGTCAAAAACTGAGAATTCATCTCATCACATTTAAGTGCTAGGAAAACAAACAAACTAAATAATCAGAAAGTCTATTCAAAATAAGAAGGGACTGTCCAAAGTCTTGACATGGAATGATTGTCTCCCAGCTCCAGTGTTATCACACTGCACTACTGCATAGGGTACAGGGAAATATTTGGTTATTCCTGACTCTCATGAATCCTCCTGAAGTAGCTGTTTTGAATAATGATTAATAGGGTATGGGAAAGGAGCTTCTCTGGAGCGCCTTATTTTTGCTAACACTGTAACTATACTAACAATTCATTTTGGCCCAATAGCACAAGTTTTTAGCAAGTCCCTTGGCTGTCCCCAGTTGTGACATAGCATTTCAGTTCAGTACAAGTTTTAGTGTGCTCTAGCTGAATTAATTTAAGTAGAAATTAAATAAGAAGTTTCTCTCTAAGTATATACCACTGTGTTTGTTTTGGCTAGGGTGGAGTTAATCTTCCTCATGGTAGCTGGTATGGGCCATGGTTTGGATTTATGCTGGAAACAGTGTTGATAACACAGAGATGTTTTCTTACTGCTGAACAGTGCTTACACAGAGTCAAGGCCTTTTCTGCTTCTCACCCCACCCCATCAGTGAGAAGGCTGGGGGTGCACAAGTAGTTGGGAGGGGACAGAGATGGAACAGCTGACTCCAACAGACCCAAGAGATATTCCATACCATATGACATTATACTCAGCATATAAAGCTGGGGGAAGAAGAAGGAAGGGGGAGATATTTGTAGTGAGAGTGATTGTCTTCCCAAGTAACCACAACTTGTGATGGACCCCTGCTTTCCTGGGGATGGCTGAACACTCCCCTGCCCATGGAAAGTGATGACTTAATTCCTTGTTTTGCTTTGCTTGCATGCACAGCTTTTGCTTTACCTATTAAACTATTTTTATCTCAACTTAGGAGTTTACTCACTTTTACCCTTTTGATTGTCTCGCCCATAGCACAGGGGGACTGAGTGAATGGCTGTGGGGGGCTTGGTTGGCATGACACACATCAACCTTTCCTTTGACTTTATCAGCCACCAAGGAAGAATGCAGTAGACAGCACTAGACTGTGAATTGGCACTTTGGGTGTACACTGCCAGTAGGCATTGACTGTTTTACTTGCCACTGAACAGGCACTTGTGGAAAATTATAATAAAGATGTGAGCTTAACTGTGATATACATGGATATAGCAATAAAGAAGGGGATTTAAAAGTTTTGCTAAACAATATAATCACAGGATTATACTGTTCCTTTCTAACTGTGTTAATTCATTCTATAACATTGAGAAATCATAAAGAAAAATTTAAACTAACAGGAGATAATTATTCGTCTCCCAGAGACATTCTAAATGAAAGAAAGAGTTTATTTCAAAGAAACAATGAGTTAAGACTTCCAACCTCCTTTAAATCAATGGAACAGTTAATAATCACTTACTTTGATTAGAATCACAGCTAGCGCCCCTCAGAAATTCTCAGCCTTGTGGTGAAAGGTTAAAGTCATTAAAAAGAAAAAGGACTGTATGGATGTGCTAATTTTCTTAGACTAAGAGAACATCTTCCTCTAATTAAGGAATTTTAGTTTGCTTTGACTAACCTACCTCCCTTCTTCATAGATGGAAAAAACTTTCCAAAATTTTGGTTTCAGTTCTGACCAACATATCACTTAGGGCTGTTACATGTAACTGCATTACAAGTTAAAGATTTTTTGTTTGTTAGGAAAGTTACTAACAGAATCAGTGGTAACAGAATGCCACAAGAATTAACACAAACTTGCAAACAATTTAAGGGAGTCGTTAACTCACTTTGTTAATCCAGTGGGAAATTTCTTGGTTCAAATGGTAGGAAAGGATAACATGAATTATAATGTGGGAAATATTCTCTCTACGCTCTGATTGTTTGCTGTCACATGCAAATAATCATGAATACATCAACCTACTAATTGCTAATCAGACCCCATGCTGTTTTAATAAATTCATCTACTAAGGTTTTTCTGTCAATATTTAATTAATGCAGCTTAATGTAATGACTATTCTTGTTAACATCTGTTCATAGCAAATGTGGGATTCAGACATTTTGCAACACAGCATTGGTTTTCTTCACAGGAAAGTGGTGTTTAAAACAGTATTTTTCTTTAGATAGCAAATATTACCTAAGACATCCAAAAGCTTACAATACCATCCATTTTTAATGTAGCAGCACTTATATAACAGCCTTGAAGCTGCACCATTTTGGGTACTATAAGTATGCTTTTGAATTGTTGACTTAGATGTTAAGTTTATCACAAAATTTGTGTTACAAGTTACATAACAAAATTATATAACAATTATATAACAAAGAACAAGCTATGCTATGCTATGGCAAAACTGCCTAGAAATTTAAATGGTTGAATAAAGACAAATAAAAGTAAACTTTTTGTGGTGTCTAATACACTGATTGATGCTGGATATACTAGAATTCTAATTAATTTACTTTTAATTAAGTTTTACAGTTTTCTTCATTGTGTGTCTTGTACAGTGTAATTATGCAATGCCTCAGACCTTATGTATATTTGCATATTGACCACATTAATTCTCCACTGTAGTAAGATCCTTGGGATTTTATTCATTATAATGCAAATTGGCTGGCAAACTATCAGTAAAAAGTATCAGATGTATTTCATTTATAGCATATAAATGCAATTAATAGCGCTTTATTCACTCAAAACATAAGTAACTACAGGACTCTTAAGGAATGATCATGGTTTAGTTTCATTAAAAATTTAACAGTTGGAGAGCTCACTACATCTAGTACATTCAACAGTTACTTCTACTCTGCTTAGTAGAAGTAGGAGTGATTTTGAAAAGTAAGTATATATTTATTTATATATTCATAATTATACATAGTGTTTTCATTTAAGTACAGCACCAGATTTTAACGAAGTGGTAGACTACATCAGTTATTACATATATTCATATTTTTAAACTAATGAGACTTTATTGACCCTATACATGGGAATTGACACCTCTATTTCCACATCCAGTTTCAATATAATTTATCTTCTTTTTTTAATTTCTCAATTTAAAAATCAGATTTTTATTCAATAAACTTTGTATTGATAATGTTTTTTATTTTTATTATGGAGATAATTTTTGTACAGAACTGAATCACATTGCACATATCACAGTAGAAATGTCAACTCCCTTAATTTGAAGATGGGGTAGTAAAAAATGCACAGAAAAGCTTTTTCAAATTTTTTTCAGAGAAGAGGTAGACAGCAGTTTGTGGCAAATTTAGGCAAGAAGAAAAATTATTTTTTTGATATGGAGAGGGTTTTTTGTGCTGTTTTGTTTTTTACCCTAAAGCAAACACAATGTGAAAAGTAATGAACTCAAAAGGATGGTAGTGAGGGAAAGGGTAAATGGGAAGATGACCTGCCAAAAGTGTCATGTCACACAACAGTCTGTTAACTCTATCAGATGCATGCACAATAAATATTTTCTCTATAATATATAATGTATGAAAAGTTGTGTTACTCTTGAAAAGGTGAATGGCAAGTCCATTTAGGCTCTGAAGAATGTACTAAATTAAATACATAAATAAAAGGATCATGTGTTAAAGAAGCCTTCTGAGAGATAAAATGCCCTATATTTTACATTTAACTGAATTATTTGGGTAAAAAATAAAAACAGGTAAGTTAGAGATGCTATGAAGTTCTCTTAAACATAGAAGGAAAGATGACTTGTCCTTGGAAATCTGAGTCCCCATTAGGGAGTCAGACTCAGTGGGATTGAAAGTAGCAATTCCCCTCAAGGCTAGTTAAGTCACTGGACCAACTAAAGAAGCACTGTAAGTCTTTATTATTCCTTGTGGCTAGAGTAATTCTAACTTTGTAGTAAAAAGGTAATTATATACTGGAATAAACTTCTGTAAATTTAGCTGGTGCTGTGTGTGATAGAGGTTAATTTGGGGAGAATAACACACAGCATCTGTTCAGAAAAAACATGAGTTGAAATCAAGTGTTTCATTTAAGCCTTGATATTTGCAATCAGGCAGTTATTTGGGTGCCTCAGGAAGTAGTATTTGTTTTACACTATTTTGCAGTTGGGGATCTGGCTGTATCAACTACTAGGCATAAAGACAGCTCTCTTAATAAACATTGTCCAGTGGAATAGAGGAAGGCAATTCAAGCAGCATTCAAATGTCCAAACAGAGAATGTATTTTTAGTATAGGTAGTTCAGCTAGAATAAATTGTTCCCCCTACTCACTGCAGACCTACAAGATGAGATGCAGGCAGTTGTGCAGCTATTCAGTTTTCCAGTCTGACAAGTACTTGTATTAAAGCTGAGAATAAATAACTGAGAACACTAACTATATCCTTGCTTTTCATTTATTAGTTTTTAATTGGTTAGGATTTACTGATTGAGAAGTATTTTTGAAGTGAATTTTCCAATCAACCTCCCTTACCAGGTTCACAACATGAAACAATTTCAAAGTATACAAGCAGGATTTCTTTCAGAGCAAACGGAACCAGAAGATGGACTACTGGAGTGCAACCAGTGCACATAAGCTGCTATGGACTGGCATACCGGGCTGGCATGAAGAGCTTGGCTTCTACATTGGGTTCTGGAAAATCAGGATAGAGGTAATATGTTAGGTCTGAATAGACAGGATGAATTATAAGGGCCAGAAACACACATGACTCCTAATGTATGGAAATATTATTTTTGAATTGAAACACACATGGTTTGGACTCCTAATGTATGGAAACGGTATTTTCTAGTTATATGCCTGTGGCTAGATGCTGTGTCCAATTTGAGTATTTGGTTGTACAGTGTCTCAAGAGCCAGTATATTTGCAGCAATTCTAAAAGCCTTTCTTTCTATTATACTCCCACCATTTTTCCCTATTCTTTCATCTATCATTCATAGCCCTGAGAATACATGGCTCTCTTTTAAGAGAGACAAAAGAGAAAATTTTTTCATTAACAGAAGAGAGGCTACCGTACACAGGCCACCAGGGATGGGATCAATATTATAATAACCAGTTTCTGCCAAAAGGATTGACAGTTGCTGCTCATTCAAACCGAAAATCTAACAGTCCAGTCTTTCTTCCCTTCATCCTTAAAAATATTCTACTTATTCTGTTTGTGTCTCTACCACAGCCTCTTTCATCTTGACATCCTTTTTTTCTTTTAGAGTAGTCAACAGTAATGTGGGAAAATAGAAAGGCTTTATACTACTACGATTCTCCTATACTTTCTTCAAGTCACCACTGAAGTAAGAATACAGGCTATTTCTCAAAGTATTTTTTTTTCTTTTTCTGATAAGGTTTTGAAGATCTTTTTTGTTTGGTTTTGTTTATTTCTTAAATCAGAGAAGCTCTAGAAGAAAGTGATAATAAAATTTAGCACTTTTCCTCTTGATGAAGCCTATCACAAGGAAAATCTTGTAGATACAATAGTAGCCACTGGCAAGCTCTACAGTCACTTTAATTAGTAATCCTCCAGGACTGTATATAGATGAAAAGGAAAACTTGTACCTGTCTGCTCTTCCTGACATCCAGTAAAATGACATCTGACTTTGTGTGAGGTGAATCCAGTGTATAACCTCAATACTCTCCTCATTTACATAGTACTACCAGAAAAAAAAGCTGTTAGTCTCTTTGAAGTGAATCTTCTGAGATAGTGGCAGTCAATAATGCAAATTGAGGTTTCCACATACTTTTCTTCAGTGACCTGTTCATCTTTTTTTATCACCAGGAGTTATCAAGGTTGATTTTTCAAAATGTGTTTTCCTATGGTTTTTGACAATAATGAAAGCCCATAAGTTAAAGGACAGAGGGCAAGAATGCACAGAGGGCATGATTTTTAGGCAACCTAGAATGTTAATGATAGATTTAAACAGTCTTTATACCTGGAGATCTTTGAGTTGATACACGACCTTCCTTGCAAAAGAGCAATTCATTACAGTTCTCGCAATGGCAGCTTCAAAAAAGCCATTAATAACTGCTTGGCAGTTAACAAAAAAGAGTTAGCAGAGAGGGCAAATAGCACTGTCGTATCACCAAGGAAAAAACTGGAAAATATGCAAGCTTCTATCAGGAATGCATATTCAGTTCTCAACCAATTAACCTAATAAAAGATAATTGAATAAGATAATAAAACTGCTGTATTCATCTAGCAAACAAAACAGTTTCTTTGACATTATTTCTGTATTGCATCTGTTACCCCGTATGAAGGATGAGGTACTGCCATCTCCATTTAAATACTCCAGTTCATTGAAGTATTTGCTTAATAAGGACATCTCCCAGAGAAACAATTTGGCTGAAAGGCAAAGTGTTCTACTTAATTCTCAATATCACTGCAACCAAAAACATCCTTCTCTCACTTAAGTTAAGGAAATAATTGCAGTGATTTCACTTATTGTAGAGATGCTTAAAAAGTTGACGAGGAGTGAATAAGTATGAAGGTTCTTTACCAAGACAAATTGCAGTTGCTATTCTGTCAACATATTCTTGTTTTCACTTTTCCTAGCTCAATAAATTTGATGGTTTATTCCGCACTGAGTGAAATGATTTTCAAAAACTGGAAAGGGGGCTATCTATATTCTGATAAGTGTGTAAGCTGGTGGTTAATTTTTAATAGGGTTGTGGTTTGTTTTATGACAATGTTATTATAAACATTTATGCACATATACTACAAGATAATTCTGTAGGCACCTTTAAGAATAAAATGTTCCTTTTTCATATAATATTTTTTCTTTATTTATACTTTGTTTCTTAAGGAAGAATGAAACTTAAATTAGACAAGGAATAACTAAAATGCTTTCATTTACTTCAATATAATTAATTCAAATACCTGCTGGATCTGGAGCAATTGAAATAAGGTTCTATCTCTCAAGACATGAATTTGTTTAGGATAATATGTTAAGATAATCATATGCTAGGATGATTATACCAGTAAGTATGATTCTAAAATATTCAAATATTACACTGAAGCACCTATACAGAGACCAAATCCCAGTTTCCAGCACTCTAGTGTGCAATAATGTAACAATAATCCTATTTTTCCCTTCTCTGTCTTAATCATCATACTTGGCTGAACATCTATACTTCATGATGATGTTATTTTCTTATTGGGAGATAAAGTGCTTGACGGGAACACAGTGTATTTTACTCTCACCTAAATTTATTTCAAATATGTATTTGAAATGTGCTTTTGAAGAGAGAGGTAGGACAGCAATATCAAACCAAAGTTCATAATTGATACAGACAGAACTCATTAAAGCAAACTTGAAACAGTCTTATCCCAGACTGTTTTATAGGTGTGATTCTTCTTTAGGTCACACCGGGTTTATATGTTACAGCAATACTGACAGTGTTGAAGGCAACTATATACTACTAAAAAGAGTCAGTCCCTATCTTTTCATTGTGTAGAATTTCCTGATCATTTAATATCTAGAATAATTTTGTTGACCCGATAAGCCAGGAATCTGCTCTTTGTTACTTGCTATGTTTTTACTGAAAGACAGGTACCAAAATGGAAAATAGTTGAAATTCACCTTATATCCTTTTGACTTCTGTATTCATTTTTTCCCATGTTGCTATGCTGCAAGAAGAATTATGCATGCATAGGTCATGATACAACACATACTTATTATGAAGCAGTGAAGCATGGTAGCCTCAGGCATATAACCTATATGGCAGCATGGCCTAACAGAAAGTGGTTCAAACTCCCACGTCTAAGCACCTGGTTCTAAGAAACAGTAAAGTAAAACTCATGAAAGCTGGAAATCAAAATATTTAATTTTCAAATATCATTATATACTGATATTTGTGCCACAGCTGAAAAAAAAAAAAATAAAGCAGTCATCACACCTGATTCTTTGCTTCATTTACCAGACTTTTTTTCTTAAATTCTAGGAGGGGTTTTAAGTTTCATAACAAGAAAAACTGAAAAATAGCAATACACTAACACTTAGATCCAGTCAGAGACATAACTATCTAAACTAAGGATCAAGGGAAATGGAGAGATCTAATCTAGAATTCTTTTCTAGTTATCCTTGTGACTTGCTACCAACCCACATGGTAAGTGGATTCCATCAACATTCTTTAAAAAAAAAATAACATTTTCTGTTTTACTAAAATCCTATTTCTGCGCATGCCTGGGCATAACTCTGCCCTGATTAAACAGTTTAGGGGACACTCAGCTAAGTCAGGATCTAGAAACTGAGGATGTCAAACTGTCAGGGCACAGGACAGTCCAACTTCTTCCCCAGGGCAGGGAGACAGCAGTCAAGAGGGACAAGGCAACCAGGGGGGCAGGGCAGCCTTGGGCATCAATCACCTCCCTGGGAAGGAGGTAAACAGAGGCCAGCCTGGGACATTATTGCATAATCATAGAATTGTTAAGGTTAGAAAAGACCCTTAATATCATCAAATCCTACCGCTAACTTTGCACACTACAATGTTCACCATGAAACCATGTTCTCAAGTGCCTTATCTTCATGGGTTTTGAACACTTCCAAGAATTGGGACTCCACTACTTCCCTGGGCAATCTGTGCTAATGTTTTCCTTTCCATGAAAATTTTTTTACTAATATCTAATTTAAACCTCTCCTTGTGCAACTTGAGGACATTTAATTTTGTCCTGTCACTTGTTATTCCCTCTACCAGGAGAAGAGACCAACCCCCACCAGGCTACAACCTCCTTTCAGGTAGTGATAAGTGTGATAAGATATAGAGAGATAAGGTCTCCCCTGAGCCTCCTTTTCTCCAGGCTAAGTAACCCCAGCTCTCTTAGCTGCACACAGGACTAGTGTTCCAGATCTTTCACCAGCCTCGTTGTCCTTCTCTGGACTCACTCCAGTATCTCATCTTTCTTGTGGTGAGGGACCCAAAACTGAACACAATATTCAAGATACAGTTTCATCCCCTGGGTAGGAGTCAGGACCATGTCCAGTGAGGGTACCCCATGTCAGACATACCACCAGGATGGCCAGGCTCAGGTGCAGGATCAGGACCAACAGTATGGAAGTCCAGGCCTAGGCATGGGAGCTGAAAGCTGGTAAGCCCACAGCCTATCTCCCATATGGACTCACAAATCCAGGGTGAGCTGAACTGGGGCTCCTGAACGGGGGGGGGCGACTGGGTGTGGAGGTGCCCAGGAAGGGCAGCTCAGGTACTGTTGAAGCCCATTAGTGCCCTTGGGACCCTGATGCAAGTTCCCTTGCAGAAGCCATGAAGGAAATGCATTCAGAACTTGCCTTGCTCTGTTCAACTGGATTTATCCATTAGGTTCAGCTTTTCTTACTGGCAAGCTAAAACAGCTCCTCATTTAGCACTTTCACTTCTGCTTTTGGAAGAGTCTTATTCTCCCAGTGCTTTCAACAGAAGGGCTTAAGAGCTGGAGAATGGCCCCTGAAAGTAAGGTATTTTATTACTGTGCAGGACTGTAGGTAAACCCATTTCCATCTAGTTTAGAAAATTAGTATCAAGGCATGAAAAAACCATGATATTGGAAGTAGTGTTTTGAAGCTGTGTTTTCAGAATTTTTTTTAATATCAATCGCTCTCTTTTTTTTTTTTTGCATTTGCTATTTCATATTCCTGACTTTTGCTACATGATTTTTCAATGGATATTTTATTCTTCTTGGAAACTATTGCAATCATCCAAACATGGATCAGACATTAGTAAGCATGAGGCCAGATCTACCATATCTCCTGGAATTGCCCTGGTGGTCACCTTACATGTTGGATTACACAGTTTGTTTGCTTCCTTTTCTGTCACTGTGACACTAGCAGGAGGTGATAACAGAACTCTCTTCCCTTATATCAAGAACAAATAAAAATTTTTGTTTCCAAACAAATAAGATGTATATTCTTCTGATGTGTTTCTTTTTTTTCTAGTTTACTGTTCTAAGAAGGTTGTGTCAGAGATAAGATTTAGGTCTACCTTCTTCCTCGGAATATCTACCATTCTTGGGACTTTTTTTCTCACTAAATTTTTTACTTTAATTTTCTTTTCCTTAAACTTGATGATTACTTTTTTTAAAATATGTAGTTAAAATTCATTTAAATAAAATGAAAAAGTAATATATGAAGTAATGATTGTAGGTAATTTTGTCCTTTTTTGTTTAGATAATGCCCATTCCAATCTTTGTCTCTTACTCATATGAACCTGGTCATCTCTATTAACTGTAGATAATATCTTTCCCTTAGGAAGTACATCATTTTTAAGACACATTTTTTAGTTCACTTCAGTTTTTGAAGTTGGACGAGCCAGGGTAATTAATGCCACTAAAGCCCATAGCCTATGGTGTGATAAAGTAAAATGTTCTATGTGCCAGACCAGAGATGGCCCTGCAGTCTTTGGAAAAGACCATGGCAACATAGGTTGGCCATTTGAAGCCCATGGAGGCCTACACTGGAGCAGATTAATTCACACAGCAGTCTGTGGAGAACCCCACGCCACAGCAGGTGGAGATGCCCTGACAATGCTGCAGCCCATGGAGAGCCCATGAAGGAGCAGAATATTAGAAGGAGCTGTGGCCCTTGGAGATGAGTCCATGCAGGAGATTTTCTCCAAGAACTGTGGCCTGTAGGGGATCCAGGCCAGAGCAGCCTGTTCCTGAAGGACAGTGCCATATGGACAGGACCCCCACTGGAGCCATTCTTGAAGAACTGCAGTCCATGGTAAAGGCCCATTTTGGAGAAGTTTAAGGACTGTATCCTGTGGAACGGAGCTCATGCTTCAGCAAAGAAATAGTGTAAGGAGGAAGGAGCAGCAGAGAGGAACTCCTGTCTCCTGATTGCAACCTCCATTCCCCATCCCCCTTGCACTTCTTGGAGCAGGGTAGGAGGATAGAGGACTCAGGAATTGAACTTGCACATGGGCAAACTGTGTGTGTGAGGTGGTTTTAGTTTTGTTATTTTTTCTCATCATTTTAGTTTTTTTTTTTTTTAACAAATGAAATTATTTTTCCCTCAGTCAAGTTGGTTTTTTAGTAGCAAACTGGTAAGCGATCTCCCTGTCCTTACCTTAATCCATGAGGTTGTCCATCTTACTCTCTCTCCCTGCCCTATTGAGGAGGAGGAGTGTGAGAGTGGCTAGGTGCCATCTAGTCATCAGTCAAGGTCAACCCACCACATGGGCAAATAATCAGGCAACTTAAAACTTGCAACCTAAAATAAAAGGTGATGTGAATCATATTATCTCCAAACTCTACCATGTGGACACAGAACGGTGCCCAAGAACAACTGGAAAAGGACCAGCTCTTACTATAAAACAGCCTTTTATTAAAAACCATTGCATACTTCACATAGGAGCTACTCATGATATCCAGTCTACCCTTTAGCTGTCACATACTGAAGTGTGGGACAGTTATTCATCAAAATGCTAAGTGCAGTAAAGATAAACTAGTTTTTGTCTGAAGATTACCAAGTTTCTAGCTAATATTTAATTCTCACATGACTTGATTTTACAATGTCTAAGCCCGTATTCCTAGTCTTAAAATTTACTCCTTTTCTTATCCATAATATCTCAGTGAAAGACTACTACCCAGTGCTTGAATCAAATTTCCCAACCTACACTGCCTAAACTGCCCTTACTAATAAACTTCAAGCACGTCTCTGTCTTGCCAAACTGTTTGCCAATTAGTCAGTTTTCCTGTTTGCCAATTGGTTTATATGTCAGGTTTTGTTTCTCAATTTGTTCATTTGTCAATTTGTTAATTGCTTGCCACTTTTACAGTATTTACCCAGTTGAATTCACGTCTTCGTTCTAGTGATTGCAGTGGAAAAAAACAGAGTTAATCAGTTCGACCCAATAACTTGGAGTTCTGTTTAGAAGGGTATGATATTGACATGTAGCATTTTTAAAACATTATGTTGTATGAATTTGTAAGTATTTTAAACAAGACATTTTAGTTTTTACTCTATATGAAGTTACCCAAATACCCTACACAAGCAATTATCAAATCTATGGCTTCTATGTATTTGCATTCCATAGCATGATGTGTTTGGACAGTGCAATGTATGCCTCCACGGAAACTGAACTGAATCCATGAACTGACATGAATCTAGATACAAGACAGAATACCAAGTTGCCAGGAAATTTCAGTTTTCCATCAAAGACCCACTTTGACCTTTAGGAGTAGTAACAACAGCATAAAACATAACAACAAAGCAAGAAAGCAAACTGGAGAAGCAGAATCATTCCCTGCTGACATACATGTCTAGTACTACTTTTTAAGGATCAACATTCACATCTTCCAACTCTTAAAAATGTGCTCTTGAGTTGCTCTGTTATTGTGGCATTATCAAGTCTGTCTGCTGAAGGCAATTTCTTTGCAGAAAACAATTTAAGATTTATTGGACTTGAGAATTTTACTCTACAGCACTAGTTATAGCCCTTGCTGTGGGAAGAAGAGACATGGGCTGTGATCTGTGCTCCTAGTGCTTGTTGTTCTTAAAAAAACCAAAATCCAATAATGTTTAAGTACTGTTGTGACATGTGCTTTTAGTTTCTTCTTGTTATTACTCTTTCCTTCAGGTAGTGTCAATTTGTCTGAACTTGCACTGTCTTTGTAGAAAAACTGTTTTTCATCCATCTCAACATGATGGTCAATTTCATGACTTAAGACACTGAAACTGAAAATCAAGATAGTTAACTTTATCATACTTTAATTTGCATCTTCTGATGTCATGGCATATAAGACAGACGTGACTGACACTGTCAGTCTTTGTGGAGAATTACAACCATACCTTGAAATTCCTCTAAATGCTTAGTTGTAAGGAGATCAAAATAGCACTAAAAAGAGGGAATTAAGTTACTGTATAGTTATTTATGAATGATTCAACTTTTATTAGTTACATGAAGTAAAATATTTCTGAAAAATTAATTTTGTACACTGAAATAGAATGACTGTGACAATCTTCGAATACTCAATCTCAGAGAAATTGCACAACATGGCTAACAACCTTCTATTGTGTCCCCTTGAATACTGATCACACTATAATGTTTTTTAAATCCATGTTTTAATACACGTATCTTCTTCACCTTGATTTTGCAACTGGATCTATTGTTATGTATTTTAAAGCATAATAGCACAGAAAAAAAATAATGTATTTTTATCACTTTTGTATTCTTACAAATATTTTTACAGATTTTTATTTGTTTTCTACAAATTCTTAGTTATCTGAACATAACCACCAGGACATGCCCACTTGTGGCTACTGCAACAAATTAACCCTGTCCTTGGCTGAAACTAGGACAGGAGGACTTCACAGAGCTACAAAGGAGGGAAAAGCTGGGTTAATTCTGTGTAAATTTTAGGTATGTAACTCAAGTTCTAATATTAGGCTCATAATTGATCTTCATTAACATTTGAATAGCAACTTCAGAAAGTGATTTGGTCATAGAGGTTAAAGTCAGATGAGATCAACATAAGTGAGGTATGTAAACCAGTCTTTATGATAGACATCAGATTTGAACCATAAACCTTGCAGGGCACTGCAAGACCATCTGAGAACTCCAGTTTTTAGAGTCTGGAACTTTGGGAAAGATTTCTATGGAGTAAGAAGACCAAAGCATTGCTACAGAGACCTAACAAGAGATGTCTTGTGGCACATCACTTAAATGCCTCATGGTTCTCTCTGGTGGAGTAATCAAAGTAAGTGTTTCCTTACCATGGGCAAAGTGGCTCCATTAGTGGGAACAAGGAATTGATTCTTAATTCTGAATACATCAAGTCCCTCTTGTTCCTTAATTGACTGGTTTTTTTTGTTTCCTGGCCAATAGTACATATCCTTTAATTTCCTCAAGTGGGAGATTTTCGTAATTCTGGACCAATTTTTCAGGAAAAAATGGCTCTACTACCCGTCTCATAATTGTAGACATTTTATACTGTGTTATTTTTGTAGATGATTGATTTTTCATTCCAGAATGTATTTTACATCTTTAGAGAAGCACAGTCGTATACATTAAGCCATCAGATTACTTGTATTATCGGTTTATATTTAATTTATTGCCTCTGTTACCTTCCTTGATGTCTATTGTATGTGCAATTTACTATTTCCCTTTTCAACCTTATATTTTCAATTTCATTTCCAACAATCATAAGTGAGAAAAACACCGTAATGTTAGCAAGAAAGGAGATGAAACCTGGCAGAAGGAGACGATTCATTCAGACATTTAATTATCATACTTTATGAAGGTGTGGACAAGCTGTCCAACCTGTCAGTCTATGGGCAAATAGAAATAATCCAGTTCCTCAGAAAAGGCATCACAAAGTGGGCCATTGAGAAAAATGATTCTCATAATCTCCTTTAGCTCTAAGTTCTGTAGGTGTATATTTCAAAAATGACACATTTATATGAGTGTGTGTCCTGTGGTCCTACCTGGCAGGATCTTGGTGGCAGGGTGCTGGAGGGTGACCCATGTGCAATGAGCCAGGAGCTGCTCTGAAATGGACCTAAAAAACCAATCATCTGCCAAGTATGATGCCAGCCCAAGGAGAATCTAGCTAGCACTGCTGCTCAAACATATTTAGGAGCAGCATTTGCTGGCAAGATAAACAAAACAGACATGAAGGAGATGTGGAGGAGACAGGTGGAAGAAGACATCTCTGAGGACACAGGTAGAGATGTATTCTCGGAAGGAGCACTTCATGCCACAGAAGGGACAACCCTGAGGGACTGTGGTCTGTGCGTGACCCATCCTGGGGTTCAGATACCCAAGAGGGACTGTAGGTGCAGGTGGCCTACTGTAGGGTAGCAACAGCCTGAGAGTCTGCAGCATTGGGCATCACATGCTGGAATAGAGAAGAGGTAGTCAGGGGCAGAGAGACACTTATACCAGCTTTCTGTGCCACATATCACCCCTCCAAAGGAACTGTGTAGGACTGAGTGGAATCCATGGCAAAAACAAAGGAAGCCAAAACCAGGAAATTAGGTACTTAATGCTTTTTTTTTTTAATTAGAATATAGAATATAAATGAGTGAACATTTAATTTCAGTATGAATTTAAGAAACAAAATTTATTTAATAGGATATTGGTTAACAGTCTACTCTTATTTAGTTTTTCTCATAGTATTTTACAAAAAAAGTAATAATTTTATCCAACTATCAGACATGAAAGTTGAGAATAAATGATCAACGTTAATACCAAACATCAGTTACCCAGTGACTAGTAACAGAATATAAATTTGTTTTGTTATTACTTATCAGCTCTTCAACATAATCACTAGTTTCTGTATCATTATATTAGTAAATATAATTAAAGTCCATGTGTCCCCAAATGCCTGCATATATCATATGGTCTTGGAAAATAAACTACATAGGAAGGAGAAGATGAAAGATTTATTTTTTTTTTTTTTAACTGAGAAAATAATTCTAAATTTATAAATTGGAAAAGTTCAGGTATAACTGAAACTGTCCAGTGTTCTGTCAGACATCAATAGGTTTTTTAAAGTATGTTAAAAACAAGAGGAGGTCTAAGGAAAATATTGGACTGATACTAAGTTTTACCAGCTGATAGCCGTTGTGGCACCAAACCTATCAGAGTTCAAGGAGTGTCTGGATGACATTCTTAATTATATGGTTTACTTTTAGGTAACCCTTCAAGGACCAGGGAGTTGGGCTCATTTGTCCTTATGGGTCCATTCCGTTCTATGATTCTATGAGTCTATGACATTGGGAACAGTGGCTTTCCATTTGTGGACACTAAAATTGTAAGGGATCAGAAGTATGTTCATAAGTCCATGGGGCCTGATGGTGATTCATCCTGGAGCACTCAAGGATGTGTACAACTTTATATACCCGATGCTACAGCAGGAATGCTGTTTATCTATCAAAAGTCTTGGGAGTCTAGGGAAGTCTAAGCTAGCCAACACTCTTCCCATGTAAAAGAAAGGCATAACAGAAGATCCAGGAAACCTCAGACCTGTTAGTCTAACTTCAGTACATGGAAAAACAATGAAGAAGGTCATACTGTGTGCTACTGAGAGACATCTAAAGAAGAATGAAATCATCAGGCATAGTCAACATGGGTACACAAAGAGAAAATCCTGTTTAATTAATCTAATATCCTCTGACGTAAGGTCACCTCTCTAGTGACAAAGGGAAAACAATAGATGTAGTTTTACTGGATATATTAAGGCTTTTGACAGTGACCCTGACAGCATCTTTCTGGACAAGTTGTCCAACTGTGAGGTGAATGGATACACACTGTACTGGGTGAAGAACTGGCTGAATGGCAGGGCTCAAAGGGTAGTGTTGAATGGGGCTACATCTGTCACCAGAGGTGTTCCTCAGGGCTCAGTTCTAGGCCATTTCTGTTCAATACTTTTTATCAATGATCTGGAGGAAGGAGATAAATGCCCCACTAGCAAGTTTGTTGACGATATTAAACTGAGAGGTGCTGTTGACTCTTTTGAGGGACAAGATGTCTTGCAGGGGGATCTAGATATATTGGACCATTAAGCAATTGTCAGTGGCTTGAAATTTAACAAGAACAAACGCTAGATTTTGTATCTGGGATAGAATACAGTTATATACAAGTATAGACTGGGAGAGGAGTGGCTGGAGAACAGCCCTACAAAAAGGGATCTGTGGGTACTGGTTGGCAGCAGCTTAATAGGAGCCAGCAGTGTGCACTGGCAACCAGGAGAACAAACCCCATCCTGCGGTGCATCTAACACATCACCAGCAGCTGGTCAAAAGAGTTGATTATCCCAGTGTATTTAGTATGGGTGCAGGCTCACCTTGAGCACTGTGTGCAGTTCTGGGCCTCAGAATTTAAGAAGGATATGAAGGTACTCAAGTGTATCCAGAGGAGGGCAACAAAGTTGGTGGCAGGGCTGGAAGGCATGTCCTGTGAGGAGCGGCTGAGGACTCTGCGTTAATCTAGTTTGGAGAAAAGGAGTCTGAAGGGTGACCTCAGCTTCCTGAGAAGGGGAAGTGGAGAGGGAAGTGCTGATTTCTTATCTCTGGTAACCAGTGACAGGAGTCTTGGCAAGAGTTTGGAGCTGCACTAGGGGAGTTTGAGACTGGACATTAGGAGGTATTTATCAAACACAGTGAAATTCTGTGGCAGACACATAGACAGAGACTAGTTTCCAAACAACCGTTCTGGTCCTGTAAATATGGTGTCAATCTTTATGTACTTCAACTTTTGCAATAAACAAAGCATGACTGTATAGGTAACTGTCTCCCTGGTCTTGTTGCCGATCTCCTATTGTGTGTGTCCTTTCAGGTCTTGCCTCTCTTCACCCTATGTCTCCATGCTCACCCATTCCCAGTGGACTATGTGCCATGTACTTTCAGCCTCTCAAAACTCCTTGCTTTTAACCACATCTTCTGACTTCTGCTTTTTCCTTTTCTGCTTCATTTCTTGCCCTCAACAATACTTTTCGAAATATTTATTAATATTCTAATTTACTGACCAACTCTCTGGCCAAATTTGTTATGGGCTTGAGCCAGTAAAGCCAGTAAAGCCAGTCCCACAAAAAGTAGGACTTAGATGGTATTTAAGTGCCTGATTCAAATTCTGAAAGTTTCAGTCTAAAACCTGGAGAAAGCTAAAATGCAAGGGGCCTTTAGTATCTCACTTTCCTTGTTTTTCTGTATCTTGTGCTATAGCTGATCATAAAAGTGTTATATGGCAACAAGCAGGGAAGTTGCTGGAAGTTTTCCTGAACTGAGGAGTGCTGAATAAGGTTAGGTTATGCTGACACTAACACATTAGTGAAAATAAAAGGCTTACAGTTGAAAGGAATTATCAGTACTTGATAAAAACCATATGTACATGCATATGTACGCACATATGTACACAAATGCATACACACAATTGCAGTTCAAAATATCCTTCCAATTCAGAATGGTACCAAACATCACAGGTATGCCCATGACTAAAGCACAGCGAGACTACTGATTAATGTGTGTACGCATGTCAGACAAATTATGTAGTCAATTAGCAAAATGAGGAATGTGTAATAATGTAATTATATAAGAAGGAAATAAGTCAAATTCAGATTTTGGAACTTGGACAGTTATTAAATCTCTTGGCTGAAGTTTGACTGGTAATATGAAATTTGACTCCATTTTGCTAATTGCCATACTGTCTGAAGTCAGGAAACACAAGTGACAATTCTTACAAAACATTTGGTTGTGGTTGAAGAAATGAAGGATTTATATTAATGGGAGGGGTAGACCTTGGTAGAAAAGTAACCCCAAACCAAGTTATTAAAAAATCAATAAAAATATAACTGTCAATGTCTTGACGGTATAGTGGAGCTTGAACTTAGGACTGATTGGAAGCCAGAAGATAAACTGTCCTCCAGCAATGTCCCCAAGGACTTTATGTAGCATCTATTACTACAGTGTAGGCTCCAGCTCTTGAGATTCTGTGAGAATGGGCTTCAGGCTGTTTCAGAGACCCGTTTCCTTCATAGACCTTTGTCTATTAGGCTACATTTTCAGGATATTAAGTAAATTAAACCCATCATACAGGCAACTCTATTACCTATAGTCTCCATCAGTGATGAAAAAAAAATTTTCCTTTTCACTTTATTATGATTTATTCTTCAAGGAACAGTTCAGAAATTAAAAGAAGAGGGTTTTTTTTATCTAGCCTAGTCTTCAGTCTGTCTGACCCTTCTCTCAAAGTTTAAGTTCATGATTTCTTAATGATTGGTATTGAAATACATTCTATGATCTGTGTGTTTATCATGTAGAAAAAGTGTCTGGTTTCAAAGCAGGAATAGGTAACACGTGAAACTGCTCTTAGCATTTGTGGTTTTTCCAGTTCTTAACAGTTAAATAGCAAATAAGGAAGGACATCTGTGCTCATAGGACTAGGTGCAATACTTGGTTATTTATCTTTCAGTTTTAGGCTTCTATTGAAGAAGGTAGCACGCATTTGTTGTTCATTTGGTTCTTCCAGAGACTCTGAGATTTTTTTTTAGGCCACCATAAAATTATAAGTCAGAAATTGTTTGTCAAGAATCATTCTATAAGAATAACCATTTTCAGTAATAAAAAGTAAATAATACAAATTAAAAAGAAATCTAAAAGGGGAAAAAAAAAAGAAATGCAATCAATCAAGTTTTTTCAAAGATTTTGAGGTAGGTTGAAGCCTGATGGTTCACACACGATCACAGAAGAATTCATGGTAAGAAATCAGCACTGGATAAATCTTGGTAGGAGAACAGTGGATTATTATTGGATTATCAGTACAGAACCATCATAGTTTAAACCCAACCAGTAAGTAAGTACCACACAGCTGCTCATTCACCCCCCAACCCACCTACTGGGGGCAGAATCAGAAAGAAAAGATAAACCTCATGGGTTGAGATAAGAACAATTTAATAATAGAAACAAAATATGATCATATTTTATTATTTTATTATAACAATAATAAAATATACTAATATTATTATTGTTAATAATAATAATAATAATAGTAATTATAAGGAGAAAGAGAGAGCAACAGAACACAAGAGAAACCAGTGATATGCAATAAAATTGCTCACTACCTGATAGATAACCAGCCCATCCCTGAATACCACTGGCCACATCTATACAGCTTACCCAGTTTGTATACTGGACACGACATTATATGATGTGGAATATCCTTCTGGTTAGTTTGGGGCAGCTGTCCTGGCCATGCTCCCTCACAGTTTTTTGTGCACGTACTTGCATGAGACACTGAAAAGTCCTTTGCTGAGGGTCAGCACTACTAAGCAATCACCGAAACATCAGTGTGTTATCAACATTATTCTTATACTAAATCCAAACCACAGCACTGCACCAGCTACTAAGAAGGAAACAAACTCCATCCCAGTCAAAACTAGGAAAAGAATTATAGTACTCACTGAGACAGAAAAAAAGACCCTGCATCTCGTCCTTCTTTTTGTGTCAGGTTTCATGGAATATTTTCCTTGAAATACAGAGTTATTAATGCAGTTAAGATCAGCTAACTCTGTAACAAAGAAAATATATACCTACAAATGCAATGGCAGGATACCCACATTGATAATAATATATGTAAGCTCACTTTTGCAAGCAGTGTCAAATATTCAACTGAAATTGAGCCCATAATATGCATTCAAAGGAAAGTGATAGCTGGAAAAAAACTTGAAGTGCTATGGTTATTTTCCATTTAGAAATCACAGTGCTATAGGGAAAGTAAAGTAGGAAAGCCAATAGTTTCTGATTAGAAATAAAATAGATAGGGTCATGTAATGAAAGTTAAAGTTTGTGTTATTTAGACTAGTGCCAGTTGGTTAAATGCAGGGTGTCTTTTTAATAGATTACACACTGCCTTTAGCTAATTTGAATTATGTTAAGGCAATCAGCTCTTTACTGGGACATACAAGCAATAAAGTCAACAAGAGTTCCACAGTGGCAGCTATTTCCACTGACTTCAGAAGCTTGCTATAGAAATACATGGCTCATTGAAAGCTTTGGTGATTTTCTATATTCAGTCTGGTTTCTACAAAAAAATATTGTTTCTCTGACATCTGATACATAGCTTGTATCAACTCCAAATTTACATATTAAAATGAATGTTGACATTGTAAATTTTAGCATTGTATACAATTTTTTACACTAATTTTTAAAAAAAACAGTTTTAAACATCACTCAAAATCATAGTATTGTAGGATAACTCAGGCTAGAAGGGACTGCAGGGGTTCTGTAGTTCAACATTCTGCTCAAAGCAGCTCTGAGATCAAACCAGGTTGCTCAGGGCTTTTATCCAGTTAGGCCTTGTAAACCTCCACGGATGGAGATAAGACTGCACAATATCTCTGGGTAACCTGTTCTACTGCTTGGAGTTACAGAAGCACCACAGATATGAAAGCCAGCCCGCAGGCTGACCCCCAATATGAGTTGTAATGAACAACTGCATGTACACAACTGTGAAAAACTGTTTGGTATAGTATAACCTACTTCTGAGTGTATTTCCATAAAAGAGAAAGGAAAGTGGAGGAAAAAAAAAGTGCTTAAGGTAGTCTATCTAACACAGATCTTATTTTACAGAGTAGAAAATCATGATTCACCAAAATTCTACTTCATATTTTGTGTTTTGATTTTTTAATGGGTTTGACTTGGGACAAGACAGCTGTATTTGGACAGCTTGAATTCAGAGGACAATTTGCATCAATTATATCATATGGAAAGTAAAAAAAAAAAATATTCTAAATTTGCTACATAAGTGGTATATTCTTCTTTCAGGGTATTCTAAAACAACTTTGTTTAGATCCATACTTTTTACTTCATTGTCTATAAACTTCCAAATTACAGTTTATGCAATATATATGGTCAAACTGGAAATTCAATTTCTGAATTACTTTTATTTGACCCTCAAAACCTAAGTGATATTAAAATAATGATAATCTTAAGGTTTGAATTTCCTTTATTATAATCTCAAAATAATATAATTTATATTGCTCATACCACATCAGATGATTTAAAGTGAAAGATGCAGTTTTGAATATATTGAATGAGAAGAGCTGTATACCTTCTCATAAAAGGGCTGTGCAAAAGAAGAACTTATTTTTACTATATTGCTTTTCTGTCTAGAGGGAGTTCTATATGTGCAATATATATTTTTGGAAACTCTACTTTTTACTAAATTTATGGGCTTGAGAGAGCAGTACTAACTGTATATCCAGATTTATTGTCTTCAGAGCTTTACACCACCCCAGGCAAGGAAAATATATGGTTTCTATGCATTAGTATTGCAATGTATGAAGTAAAAATATTTCAATATAAATTAGTAAATGAAGCTTTCTGATTTATAAACAATAGGCTGTTGCACTTTTTTTTTTTTTCATTTTCTTTCTAGACACTGTGACTAATGCTGTCTTTGTATCTGTTAACGGTCACCTATCATGCACTTCTATTAGTTGTTATTGTCGATTGTATAAGGATACTGGGTTTTTGTTGGTTTTTCTCACCCTCAAAATAATACAAGTAAAATGAGGGTGTAAGGTCATTTACAGAAAGGCAGCAATATGAACAAAAAAACCCTGGTTCGAATATCATGCAAACATAAGTATATCTCCGCCTTATTGAAGAAGTCAGGAATACCATCTGTTTTGCACAGATGATCTGTGACTATGCAGGTTATAACTGTGATGTCCTCACTACTAGTGTCTAGGTTCTGTTTAGACTTTGAAGTCTGAGCAAACAGACTAGCTGAGTCCTCTTTTAGGCCTCAGGATTTCTCTTATGCACACCGGTTGCATCTAGACTGTGCAATTTATAGAGGAATCCCATTTATGTTATGACATAATAGGTCAGTTTTAAAAGCAATAAACTCAAATTTGACTCTGCACCAATTTATATTATAAAATTCCTATCTGGATTCTCACATTGCTGGTGGAAATTCTTATGTTATATAAGTAAATATTTTTTATTTAATTATTAGTCTATTAGCTGGATAATTGAGCTATGTTCTCTGTGCTATCCTGGCACTTTGAGTCAATAACATCTTTAGATATAGTCATCCTTTGAGACTCACTGTTGGGCTTGTTATGATTTCAAGGATTAGTTGTTCTTTCTTTTTCTTATTTAAAAGGAAATATATGATATTTTACATAATGCCTGATGAGATAAGTGGTTTATTCTTGGGGATTACAGTAACAAGCAAGCAGGATTTGTTTGTGTTTTCCTAATATGCACTTGCATGCAAAAAGGTTTATACACTATTTTCAACAAGAGTGTGAAACATCTGCTCCCAAGTAATGAGAATTTGAAAGATGATTCTGTTTTTAGTGCCTATTTAAGTGATTCACATTCAGAAGAGCTCAGAATAAGCATCAGCTCTCAGATAAACTAATTTATTAGCAAAGTGAGCTCAGAAACTAGCCCTATTGTTCTCTTGTAGATTATGCCAAATTGTATTAATTTAGTTAAAACCTAAAATCATGTTTAATTATTAATTTATTCTGTCAGAACTCAGGAAGATTGAGTACCTTCTTTAGTTCATAGGTTGAAACAATGTGAGATTATGTGATGAATTAAAAGAGTTAACAAGGTAAATTTCTAATACATTACTCATGCCTGCTTCTTGATACAGCTAGAGTTAAGTTCAAGCTACATTCTGCACTCTCCCTAGAGGTTTCCTCAGAAAGACAGATGAATAAAGACAGAAAACATATTTCTACATATTTATCACAATCTTTACACTGTTGTTTTTCAAGTTATCATCATGAGTTGCATGTTTTGAATACATGTTTACAATAATAATGATAACGGAGATCTCCAAGGGTATAAAAAGAGGTCAGAGCAAAAATGGCCAAAGGTTGCCATTTGTTATGCTATAAAGTGCACACAAAACAAATAGAAATATTTATTTCTTTAGATATTGTAATAATAGCTAAAAATAAACAAGGATTAGTAAGAATAGTAGAAGAGGATGAATTCTGATGATATCAAACACAAAAAACTGAAATATAAGTTATATTAAAAAGAAATGTGATCATAGGTCAAGGTCCTTTAAACACTTTTATTAGAGCCTTGTTAAATTGTATTTTAACTCTTAATAAAGAATTTGGAAACAGATGTAAAGTAAATCAGTCCGCGCCCAATGGAATGTATTCAGAAAAGAGGTTGAAAATGAAGATGATGGACCTACTTTCTCTTCTCAGGTTTTGAGGTCAGAGCAGATGTAACAAGAATCCTTTCTTTAAATGTATCTTTCCTAAAGGAAAAACAGCTACTGACTTTGTATAGCAAGATATAAAGGCAGAAGCCACAGTGATGTCCAAGGCCACGCTAACCTGTGCATTAAAAAGTAACCTCACAATCATCAGTTCAGTTTATTCCTACCATACAGTCAAATGTCCTTCCTGCACACGAGCTCCGGTATGAGATATCTAACCAAGAAGGCAATATTTATGTACTAGAAAAGTTTATTCCATTTCCAGTAAAGAGTGAGAGACACCAGCATACCAATTATTTCTGATTCACAGTTCTGAAAATTGTACTAGATTCTACAGTGTTGCATGATTAACATAATACAAATTTTCAGTATTTTATCATCTTACTTCAATATTTTACATAACGTATTATAGTATGGAATGTTCTCTCAGTACAGTTTGGTTTTCCATTTTTTCCCCAGTTTTGCCTCATTTACTTGACCTTATCAGTCTAAGAATAATGGCACTATCTTAACTCAATTGAAATTGTTTGAAGTGAAAAACCGTTCATCATTAATCTTACAGTGACAGTCCTTTTTGTAATTAAACTCCAAAGATATGTAATTCCTTATTAAGAAAGATTTTTTTACTGCTCAGTTCACAATTCAGATTCATCTGTTCTCACACACTTTGGCATTTCAAGGTAGTAGGATGTCCTTTATTTTATCTAAGTGCTTTAAATGTGTTGATTTTTTATGTCATTTATGGAGTTGTGAAATTAAATCATAAATGAAAAAGTCTTGTAGATCAGTAAACAAAAAATATTTATTATATTTTTGAACAACTAATGCCATGAATAAGATAAGTTTTATTACTCTAATAGCAGTCATACCATGTATATATAGATTGCTCTTGTCACTTTGATATGCCATTCCTGATAGGAAAAAGATGGTTTTGTATAACAATGAACTTCTGAAAGAAAAGGTAAGAAACAGATAATGCTGTGGGCAAAATACTTTATTGCTTTAAGCAATCTGCAATGCAATCCATGAGCAACAGATCTCCATATTAAATAAAAGAGAGGGTTATCTGATTCCTGGACACCAAGAGACAAGTGAGTGCAATATTTTGACATTTAAATTTACTAGAATCTGTAGCGCTTTATTTTGAAATTAGCTTGTTTATTTTAAAAAAATGATGACAATGTGTATTTCCATTCTTTCTTTTCCCCCTAGCGTAGGTAGAAAATGTCAAAAAATGGCTCTTCACATTAATGTTTCTTTATTTTTCCATGTCAGATTCTTTTATCTTTGTGGAAACAATGTGAACAGAAAGGTCATCAGCCTAGAAGATCAAGATGAGTGTAACCATTCTTTCTGACAAAGACAAACTGACCTTTTGTGTTTTACATACAGGTCATTAAATGTCAGAGCACTAAGGGCAATAATGGCCCTCAACAGCCCTACCCAGCATCCCTGGGGCCTCCCCCACCCCTACCCCATGGCCTAGAGCCCTGTTTCAGCCCAGCCCAGTCTATCCCAGTGATTATGTAGGAGTATGGCTCTCCAGCCCCACCACAGCAGGGCCAACCCACAGGCTACTGTCCCTGTTCCAACAGAGATGCCTGATGGCATCTGGGGATGCCCCAGCTGCCCTCCTGGCCTGCCCTGCCCTGCCCTGCTCCCTGTCCAAGGGATGTGGAACAAGGCCTGGCTGTTGAGACTCATAGAGATCCCCTCTTGTCTCCTGGTACCTGGCCCCAGACAGTTGCCAGCGGTCGTGGCACCCTTCCCCAGTGCTTGTGCCATCACTAACCTTGGGAGGGTTTGTGTTCCTCCTTTATCTACAGAAGCAAAGATTTCAAATAACTCATCTATACCAGTGTGCTCAACCCTAATTATTTTTATTTCTTTGAATAAGAGAACAAAATCAGTGAATGAAGGCAGAACTGTGTATATTGGTTTGCCACCTCAAAACAGACCTTAATAAAGGTATGTTGTTGTCTAATCTTCAGGAGGTCTAAGTACTACACAAGAGCTAACATCCCTTACAATTCAAGGTGCTTTGCAAGGCAGGTCAGATTCAACATCTCATTTTTTACAAACTGGAGTGTGGTTGTGCCATCTAGGCTCCATTGCATTTAACTCAAACCTTGTGTCCTGTTGGCCTTTATGTTACAACCACTCAGACTCTTGTACACACCAGCAGAGTAGGTAGAAGCATGATAAGTGTGTTTCTAAAAAAGGTAAACCTTCTTAAGTGGCACTTCAGTCAACATTGTCTTCGTAGGGAAACCAGATAACAGCTTTGGGAAAATCACACTAAAACAGGGAGGTGCTTGTAATGACTTGATTGGACTTCTAGTAAGTCAAAGTTACTCCCTTTCCAGATTAATTCTAGTTGGTATGTGCCTTTCTCAATTAAATAATTTCTTTTATATTCCAAACTAAAGATTTTCTATTAACATATTGAGGTGGCAAAGTCAGTTCAGATGAGATTCTGAAACAATTTTCCAGTGGAAACAATGTGGTAAAAATGTTTGTGGAACTATTTTCTAAATCACCTCAGGAAAACAAGACAACATAATAGAAGCTTTTTAATTTTCTTTCCATGATTAGTAGTTCCAAGTAGGACCAGAAGATAATATTGGTACTCCACTAGGAACTACGTATGGGTTTTCAACTTGATATGCTTGACAGAAGAGACAAGAAATGGACTAAGTTTTTGAGGACAATAATTTTTGATAGATTCTGCTGATAGATGAATATTAATCCCTATTTGTACTCCAAATAAATTTAAATTTATTAAAATGCCTGAATTATATCTAAAATCCAAGTGATTGTTTAGCTACTGGCATGGACCAAACTTGAATTCTTCAAACTGCACCAGAGAAAGAGTAAGCCTCAGAGAATTAGAGACTAGACACATTGAAATTCTCAAAGAAATCTGCAGAACAGGGTTATCACGCCCTCACAAATACCACTTCCCCAGTGCAATTGTTGTTTCTGCTCTTCTTGGACCGGGATTTTCCAACTCTCACTATGCTTCTGTGCTAAATGACAGCCAGAATGGATGTGTGTTGTGGGACCTGAAAGCAATCAAAGCCTTTGCAAAATGAGAAATTAAAACTCATTAGCAGAGGAACAGCTGCAGACAGATCAAAGCTGTCACCTACACTGATCCATGTAGTCTGGCCCAGGTGTATTAATGTGAGGTCCCCAGCTGCAAAGTCCGGAGTTAATGTATTGACTATGAGCTGAGGAGATACACTTAGAAGTCCACCTCATCTAAGTTTAAATGTTTGCAATGTCTGCTCTAGTCACAGGTTGGCCACCTTTGCAATCAATAGAAAGAATATTTAGTTCCCAGCTGAACTCACTGGTGTTAAAAGTGTGGTGGAACCTGTGCACTAGTCTCCATTGATTACAGTGACTGGTTGAATACCATTTTAATTAATTTTAAGCATTCTGAGCTGGCCCTGAGCAGTGTCTAGTGCTCTCTGTTGACTATATAACAAACTTCTGCTCCTAATGTAGCTGCTCTGATTTGTGCCAAAACAGATGAAGTTGCCACACAGTGACCAGAAAAAAAGTGAGTAACGTAAAAAAGTGAGGAAATTACAGTTTCTTGGGCATGAATCTCAAAGGAATAACAGATTTTGGAGTACCAAGAAAGGAAATTGCCTTCTGCTAGAGGGACTCTTACAAAACTGACTTTACCTTTGCTAGTCCTTAAAAATATCAGTGGAGTGCATCATGTTCTTCTGAAGAACATTTGAGAGAAGGAGGAAAACAAATATGTTCTCAGTCACTTCTCTTGATTGTCTAGTTTCATTCTCAGGAAGTTATTTGTACTTAGGTCTGAGAATATAAACCAACATTCAGCAAATGAAAACAAAGGAAAAATACAGCCTTCCACTGAACTGTTCAGTCTACATGGTCCGAGAATATACATATGCATCCTGGTGATTTTCTTTGCTATGGAGCTACAACTACTCAACTATTCTAAGTGATAATATGGATACATTATATTGAAAGGATTTAAACCGTAATTTGACATTTTTCTCAGAGATCTTGCTGTTGATGGAAGCAACATTGCACCTGGGATTATATCCCTTTCAGGGAAACAAAACATAATGGTGTTTAAACAAATTTATTAATTATGAAAAGAGCTGTACTCCTGCTTTCTATTTCTTCCCCCTCTTTATAATATATTTGACCTTCCCAAGTTAACCCAATCTGCTGGCTTGGGCTGGAATAGAGGTTGAGCTGGAATAGTTGTGTATGATTTTTTCCTTAGAGTAGATAACATAGTGCTGTGTTTTGGATTTGTCCTGAAAAGAATGTTGATAATATAGTGATATTTGTGTTATTGCTGAGCAGTGTTTACCCAGAGACGAGGCCTTTTCTGCTCCTCACAGTATCCCACCAGCAAGGAAGCTGGGTGTACACAAGGAGTTGAGAGGGGGCACAGCCAGGACAGATGACCCCAACTGACTCAAGGGATGTTCCAGACCATATGGCATCATATTCAGTTTATAAATCTGGGGGAAGAATAAGGAAGGGGGGGTTGTTTGGAGTGATGGCATTTGTCTTCCACAGTGACCACTGGGTGTGATGAAACCTTGCTTTCCTGGGGATTGCTGAACAGCTGCCTGTCCATGGGGAGAGGTGAATGAATTCCTTGTTTTCCTTTGCTTGTGTACATCTTTTGCTTTACTTATTAAACCCAAGAGTCTTGCCACTCTTACTCTTTGGATTCTCTCCTTCAGTGAAGTGAGTGGCTGCACAGGGCTTATCTGCCAGCTGGAGTTAAACCACAATACCACATCTATTCAATTATGTGATCATTTTATTTCCATTTCCTTTCTTTCTTGCCTATTACCTTGTAATATGACTATTAATTAGCAAATGAAGGCTCTTGAACATTTTCATGGCAACTTCAGTACTGGGTTTAAGCAAATAAAATATAATCAAAAACTTATATGTAAAACTATGCCATAGATCATTGCTGTTTCATGTACCATTTCTCCTATGTGCTAGCAGTTATAGTCATCCAGGATCCCTTTCTACAAGCAAGAGTTTGAACAGCTGCAAAAGCTTTTTAGCATGACAAGAGAGGAGCCAGAAGCTAAAGACATACCATACCATGGCTTTGCATATTCCTAAGGTGTGCTGTTTTACAGCTAGTACATGAGCTATTCTTTCACTTGGCCGCTGGCACAAAGCCAGTCGGTCTTTATGCCTGTGTGTTCATTAGCAAGTGCATATACATGTGAACATCATGAAGAACATACTTTATTGGAGATTTAGCCTGAAAAAGAGTTGATATCTAGACTGGAACAGCTCAGAACAAGAATATCAGGGCAGGTTTTCACAGTGCTTCAACTTATATTGTGCAAGAGAATAAATGTCACACAATACAACCCGTGCTGTAAGATCCTACTTACAAATTAAATGTTGTATTCTCTTCTGGGTCATTTCTTTCTCATTTGTACATTTTCTAAGACAGCCACTGTGTGTGTTGTTTCTTTGTCAGCATTACCACAAGCTGTGGTATGCCAACATCCCGCAGCTACCCATTCAATTGATTGTGTAATAGCAGTGGGTCATTTCCTGCCACCCTTGGTATCATAGAAAAAGTCAAAGTCAAACACTCACTTTCTAACATTTGAGTCAGAAGCGTGAAGTGAGTACCATATTAGAACAGCAAAAACTACTGAAAAGTGAAATCCCTACAGAGACAGATTTATGTGACTCCACAGAAAATCAAAGCAACCTTTTCAAAAGCAAGCAGCATCACTTTCTTTCAGAGTGTGTTCCAGTTCCACTTACTGAATAAACACCTCTTTTGACTGGAGCCAACAATGTATTTTCACTTGCTTTAATGCTCTCTTGATCTGAAAATTAACTTCCTAATGTTCTAAGTTCTGAACACTGACGGTGTGTGAACCTTGCTTCTGTTCTAATGAGCTGCCCACTCATATTAGTTCCTCAGAGATATTTCTAATTTCTCTCCACCATGTGACAATGGGCTATATTAAGCTTTAGCTCTTTGGTTATAAATACAGGTTTACCAATAGTTTTTCTTTTCAATTAACTCTTTACACTTATTCATTACAGACAAGCTACAAAATAAACGAAGGGAATCTTAAAAGCAAAAATTCCATTCTGTCTCAAGCCTCAGTCTTTAGGAGAGGCAAGTCCTCTGAACTTGGTTTGAGTGACATGTTTTTATAATAATGTTCTCCTTTCCTTAGGAAAACACCTCTTTCATTTTTTTTTCTTTGTCACCTACTACAAGAAATGGAGAGGATCCAACAGCTTCTACATGGAAATATTCAAAGTTGAGAAATGGCTGACTAGAAAACACATTGGAGATTTTTTTAGTATTGACAACTGTCATAGTTCATCAGGCAGAGTAGATATGGATATCCAAAGGCCATCTTACCTACCTGGACGAGCTAAAATGTGAACTGTAAACCTAAAGGAAGGAAGGAAGGAAAGAAGGAAGGAAAGAAGGAAAAAAAGAAAGGAAAAAAAGAAAGGAAAGAAAGGGAGAAAGGGAGAAAGAGAAAGAAGGAAAGAAGGAAAGACAAAGGAAGAAGGAAAGAAGGAAAGAAAGAAAGAAAAGAAAGAAAGAAAGAAAAGAAAGAAAGAAAAAGAAAAGAAAGAAAGAAAGAAAGAAAGAAAAAAAGAAAAGAAAGAAAAAGAAAAGAAAGAAAGAAAAAGAAAAGAAAGAAAGAAAGAAAGAAAAAAAAAGAAAAGAAAGAAAAAGAAAAAAAGAAAGAAAGGAAAGAAAGAAAAAGAAAAGAAAGAAAGAAAGAAAGAGAAAAGCCATGACAGTGGAAAGCCCTGCTGTTTGGTCACAGAGTTGCTTTTCAATTATAAATGTTTTCTGTGTAGTAAACCTTGCTCATTTTCTAGGGGAGCAAGAAAGGTGAATTTAAAGATGCTCTTCTGGGGAAAGGTTTAAAATATAAGTTATCTCAGGCTTAGTGAGTGAATGGCCATAATTCTTTGTTTAACATCCAAGGGTGAGAGTAACAACTTACTCTTCTATATCATGATAAGAGGTTTTAGAAAGAAAGCAGACATGATTACACTTTGTCATAGCTCTTCTGATAATGTATATTTGATATGCTGTGAGAGTACTTAGCAGATGTGAACCCTGTCATGACTGAGTCACAGATCCAGCAGGTCACAGGCAGAATAGAGGTGCTTGACCAAAGTAAGGCATTTCAGGTACTGTGCAGATGCAGAACTCTAAAGCCGTAGTGAAAATTGGGAGTATGCTAAACACGGACTTGCCTACAGCAATTGAGTGATTCTGGGATGGATGATTGCTAAGCACTAATTAACAAGGCTATAGTTTTACAGTAAATAAGCTTTTTCCTTATTTCAGTAAACCCAGGCTTCAGAACGTACAGATCTCATTACTGCTAGAAAATTCCCATTCAAACATAATGCATTAAAAGCTGATGATCAAGAAGGTCTAGTTATTTTGGTACATGAAAAATACGATTTTACTCATTCTACATCGTGTCTAGTCCAGTTAAAAAGGCAACTCATACTTTACTTTTTAAAATCTTATAAATAAACATTCCCTTTATTTACCAAAATAAGTATATTCAGTAGCACTATTTGTTATTATCATATAATAGCTTGTTTTAATTTTAAAAACTATAAGTAATTTGGCTTTCACCTAGTATGTTCTTAAAGTTACTTTCATTCTAAATAGATAATTTTTAGTAACTCATTTCCTACAATCAAGGTGTTTCACAAATGTTATGTTCAAGTCAAAAAAGTATCTTCCTATATTTTTATATGTACAATGCCCACTTGACAGTTCTAATCATTTCCCACAATTTTGAGTGCCTCAGATTAATACCAAAGAAATGATTTTACCTAGCTTGTGTTCTTAGTCCAGTGATCTAACAGTAGCTATCAGCAATGTTAACACTTTTGATTATTTAGAACCTAAGTCTTCAACTATTTGGTTAATTCCTTGACTAATGTAAATTATTTTATATTATCGTGAAATGGAATATTAGAAAACCAAACCAAGAAAGAACTAATATAGTATCATAAGCAGAGAATTTTATTGCTATATAAAATGAGCATAAAACTGTCTACTCAAATGACACGTGCAAATATTTTTTTAGTATTAAAATTACAGGGCTTTTCTTTGTGAAAGCTTATCAAAAGAAATGCTCAAGCTTTCTACCTGCACCTATACAGATAATTTCACTTAAATCAAGGAGAATTAGGTGTTATGAGTCAACAAAAAGCTGTGACTTGAGACTCTAAATAGAATTTCAAATATACCATATGAGACTTCCTAACTAAATACATCCAAACAGCATCTTCTCTTGCATTCTGACAAGTAGACTGACCTGAAAACAACAAGAATTTTTAGTTACCTCAGTTGTCACTTTCTCATCTGTTTTACCTCCATGTAGGGGAAAAATTAGGTATATAGAAAGCTCTGAAGAGATATTAAGGGAGACTGAGAGAGATTTACCCCCAAAAAACAGCATTCAAGCACTGAGGCCAGTCATTTTTACTGTGGTAGGCCCAGGTTCAGCTGGAAAGAAGCTCAAAGTAAGCAATTGAAATCCAGGTCCCCTAACTTGCCCTGACTACAGAGATAGGTGTATCTCAGTTTGTCAGAATTTGGTTAGAAATTCTAACTTGGACCTGAAAAAAATCTCTTCATTGAGAAACGTTTATTGAAAAGATACACATTTCTATGAAAAGCTTTGGTTTCATCAAGTCAACATATTCTGATGAAAAACATTTTGTCAAAATTATTCCCTCCGATCTTCCTGAAAGAGACAAGATGACAACTTTCTGATATTACTTAAAATATTAAACCTACTATTTTGCTTCTCATTTGGCATCAGAATCACCTTAGAAAAATATGCATGATTCTGCAGCATTTGGAAAGTATCACAGTTTCCAAGAATGACATTTCAGTTTATAAGAAATCTCATAAAGAATGTTATCTAAGTTTAAAAGTAGCTCAGAAAGAAGCTAAAGTGGATGGACTACAATTAAACTAAAGAAATGGATGCAATGACAGGTTCAGCTCTTGCCATATTGAGCCTGTAATGGCTTTGCAATTAGGTGGAAAATCTAATGATTCAAAAGCTATCTCTTAAAATTATATTTGAACTAAAACTGACAAGAAAAAAAGAAAAGAATACTGTATAAAAAAACTTCATCCAGCACCACAGTTAATCATAAGGCAGGAGAAATCACCTATGAAGACAGAATTGGAATGTCCTATGCAAAAAAAAAATAATTCCTTTATCTTCAATTTTTGTCACTCCTAAAGTTTGAAGAACATGCAGGTCAGTCAAAATCTGCACTGTTCTCTTCCTCAAAACTTCTCAGAATAATATTTAAAAATATGTAAGGTTTTTACTCAATCTTTTCTCAAAGCCAATTCTTCTTATGACTTGCTTAAAATATTGTGTAGATCTGACATAAAGCGCAGAGATTTTTGTGTGTGAGAGGGCATTTTGGCTATAGTAGGTGATTTTGGGGTGGAACAGGGAACAGTTCTGTACAATTTTAAACAACACAGATAACTGAAACTTCCTGTCATACCAGATGTCAACACTTAGCATGTTTGAAAGAGAGCCTATGGACATAGAGACATTCACATCGTACTTGAAGTGTCACGTTAGTTTCGTGTCCAGATAATAAACAAAGACATGGCTAAGGTCCTTCCTGCCTGACAAAGATGGTTCACACAGCTGATGAGATTTAGAAATTCATTGTGGAATGAGCATCAGAGAAACCCCTAATGATGAGGGCTGGCAACTTGTCAGGGAATTCTACTGATTGCCTTAATTCATGATGACACAGAAATGTGTGTGGGTTCCATTTTTATTCTCCTGCTAACCTCAGTGAAAGAATAAAAGTGAATTAAAATGTTCATTAGTGGTCTTGTAAACAAGTATGTTGTGTCCTCATTTCAAGCTAAATTATTTTTTATAATTTGCACACCTTTTCCAGTCCCGTACCTAAGATTTTATTAACAGACTGTGTGTGTCACCCTATTCCAGACAACAGAGCAATTTTATTCAGCTGGAGATAATGTTGTATGATGGAGGAAATGAAGCTCCACAGGGGGGCAGAAAACCAATGTCTCAAAGAGATACACAAAATCAATATTCACAGCCATTCATTAGTGTGCCCAACAGGAGACAGAACCAAGATGCCCCAGGTATAGAGGCCTATCTAGGGTGCCAGTGAACCAGTTTTAATGGCTGAACACTTGAGGAATTATCTCTTATTAAAGTCTTGTGAATGAAATGAGTACTGCATCCAGTCCTGGGGTATTCAGCACAAGAAAGACATGGACCAAATGGAGACGGTCCAGAGCAGGGTCACAAAAATGATCAGAATGCTGGAGCACCTCTCCCATGAGGAAAGACTGAGGGGTTTAGGGTTGTCAGTCTCAAGAAGAGAAGGCTGCGGGGAGACCTTAATATGAGCTTTCAGTACTCGAAGGGGGCTTATAAGAAATACGGGGTCAAACTTTTTAGGAGGGCCTGTTGTAATAGTACAAGGGCTAAAGGTTTTAAACTAAAGGAGGGTAGATTTAGACTAGATTTAAGGATGAAATTTTTTTACAATGAGGGTGGTGAAATACTGGAAGAGATTTCCCAGAGTGGCACATGGCCCAACCCTGGAAGTATTCAAGGTCAGGTTGAATCAGGCTTTGAGCAACCTGATGTTGTTGAAGATGTCCCTGCTCATTGTAGGAGAGCTGGACTATATGACCTTTAAATGCCCCTTCTAGTCCAAATTATTGTATGATTCTATGAAATGTTAAGTTAACCTGCACAGTTGAGCCTCTCTGTCTTCCTACTTACGCTGCTGCATATTCCACATCTTGTATAAATACCTTTCCATAATGAAGAAAGATAACGCTGTTATCTTGCCCTCTGGGCAAGATTCACAAAGGGTAGTATTCTACAGCTTCCTGCATTCAGCCAGCCATATGCCACCAGAACTTGCACATGATCCATAGGCAGTTGACTCGATCCCTTTCTGCCACCATGCCAGGTCTCCACCCCTCAGCTGCATCAAATCGTACTCTGAAAACACAGGGCCCCACTAAGGTGAGGCAGACATGGGGGGGTCCCCATTAGAGCTGGCACAAGTGGTGCAGTGCCACAGGTATGGCAGAGCAAAGCATGTCCGTGTCCCTGCTCCCCATAGATGCTCCAGTGTTAGGTATGGGTTCTGTGTAAACAGCAAGTGTAGTTTATATGGAGAAGCGCTAGGCACAAATACTACATAATACTGCTTAATTTGGATTGTGCTAATCCCAAACACAGTGAAGAAGCATCTGACTTCTTGTTTTGCAACTTTCAGATTTTAAAGGGTAAAAAATGAAGGTGAAGAGGAGAAAGCAAACAAGTTTTGGACAACTTAAAAATATTTTTGCAAGAAAGTTGTTGTTTCCAGTAACCCTAATTTCCTAATTAAGTGTTTATACTAATAAAAGAGAAACAAACTTAGTCTGGGTAAGATGAAAAAGAATGTGAGTCTAAAGGAAGAGAGCATTCAGAGGAGTGAATAACAGTGTATTAATTGTAACATTTGTTTGATCTTGTCAGAAAACATTGTTGTGAATACTAATGTACCAATTTTTTGTTTGTTTGTCCTAGATGTAACTATTCAGAAAAATAGCTGTGTTGGTCGGAAATTGATTCAATGTCAGAAAGTCAATGCCATGGGTTATCTCATTATTTGCAATGTGATATCAAATTTGCCATGGAAGTTACATATTTACATGAGATATCATTCAATTCACAGACAAAGCATGGAAGCTAGGACCTAGTAAATAAAGGTTTTTAACATCAGTGTTCTTCAATGGCCTGTCTTTTTCATAATTATGCACATCATACCATCATTGTTAAAATTCTATGAACTGTCCTGGGATCTGGCATGAAAAGATTGGTCTCCTCTCAAGGTGAATGCCCATATAAATAGTTAGCTATGGTTTCACTTTTATACTTTCTCCTTCTGACCTGTAAGTCTTGATTTATTACATGTACAGTGACATTTTTTCAACAAGGGGATTATAAGTACTCCATTATAGAACCATTGATTGATGCAGATTTGCCCATGGCAGAGAACAGAACAGAACTGAGCTCCCATACATCCTGAACAAATGTTGTAATGACTAGGAGGCCTTGAGGACACGGGGTGGGATCTGCCCTATTGCCACCACTTCATTCTCCTCTAAACACAATACTTGGTTAGAAGGAAGGATTATAGGTAACAGGCCTCAGCAGTAGGTTCTGTGATAAGATCCAGGTGGATGGAAAAGCACATAGAGTCCTAATAAGAGTGCAGGAGTTTCCCTTATCCTCAACATTTCAAAGTGGATATCTACTAGTTATTTCTTAACCTGCATGCACCATTTGCTGACTTATGGTCAGATCTTCTGCTGAGGTACCTAGCCCTCATCACGCTGTTTGAAAGCACAAATATTGTTCAGTGTCTTAGATAAGAGTCAAATACCTTGAAAAGAAGTAAGACCATGTATGTATGTATGTATGTATGCATTTATTTATTTATTTGTTTATTTATTTATTTATTTGTATTTAGTATTGTTCAATTACTTTTTAAAGAACAGCTGAAGGTGGTAAAGACCTCTGGAATTTGTCCAGTCCTAACTCCCTGCTCAAAATTGCACCAGACTGCTCAGGACCTTGTCCAGACAGGTTTTGTGTATTCCCAAGGATGAAAGCTGCACAATGTTGCTGCACAACCCATTCCAGTGTATGATCACCCTCAAAGTAAAATATTTTTTCTTATGCTTAAGTGGAATTTCCTCTATTTTAATTTGTACCTATTGTGTCTTTTCCTTTCTTTGTATAAGAAGAATCTGTTTTGTCCCATCAGGACCCATTAATAAGACATACACATTGATAAGACACATGTACATGCACCCACACCCACGCACACCCCTTCTCTTATTGATAATAAACAAACCCAGCTCTCTCAGCCTGCCTTTTTTCAACAGATGCTCTGATTCCTCTGATTCCTCTCAGCCCTTTGCTGCACTGAAGAGAGATGGACATACCCCTCTTGTGCTCTCCTGTACTACCTCTTGTGTCAGTCCAGCATGGGACAAAGCACTCCAAACATGTCTCACCAGTGCTAACTAGAGGGGAAGGATCACTTCCCTCAACGTGCTGGCAACACTCTGCCTAATGCAGCCCAGGAGGCTGCTGGCTTTCTTTGCTGCAAGAGCATATTGCTGGTTTATGGTCACCTTGATGCCCACCAGACTTTCAGGTCCTTTTCTGCAAAGTTACTTTACAGGTTGTTGGCCTCAGTCCATAGTGCTGCATGGAGTTATTCCTCTGTAGGTGCAGGACTTTGCACTTCCCAGTTTTGAACTTCAGGAGCTTAGTGCTCTGTGAAAGTCAAACATTTTATCTGAAGTCATGCTTCAGCATAGACAAAATTTTACGGGATGTACATGGATGTGACACCTTTAGAATCAATAATGTCCACTGCTTATGAAAAAATAGCCCTCCCATAATTCAGCATTTACTGACATCTCTCTACCTCTTGTTCTGCCTTCCACTGTCCCCCCAAAAATCCCACCCAAAGTCAAGAATCCCAAACTGACAATTATTTTACCAGCAAGATCTCTAGTGAATTTCTCCTATTTGTTATTTACTATCCCTTTTACCTTCTAGTACCCCTTCTTTTCCTCACATCTAAAATCCTGTTTTAGATGACAGAAACAGATGATGTTTGATGATGAACTGAGTTTTTCAGCTGACCAGAAAAAACACTGAACATTTCAACCCTTGTCTGCTACTCAACAGTATCATTTAAGAGACAGCTTATCTACTTCTCGAAATAAGTCCATCAGGTTCCTTGGTTGCAGTTTGTACACTATGGTTTAGAGTAAACCAATAGTTTCTAATTTCCACTCAGGAAGGCAATAATTCATTTGAGGGATTTCTTGATTACAGAAAGTTAGCTGCTTTCTTAAAGACAGGATAATGATACCGGAAACACCATTTCAGCCTGCTCTAAAGAATAACCAGTTGAATTGGCAAATGAGAGAATGCAAAGGAACCACATTCTCTGTAAGTCTTATCATCTCTAGATGAAAATTCTAGCTTTTAAATCTGCAGCTTTGCTTGGTTTGTCAAGATTTCTTTTCCTGGGAAAATTTCCTACTATTCACTCATCGACAATATTGCTGCATGGTGAATTTAACCATTCAAGTACCAGTGCACACTGAGCACATCTGTACTCACTGCCCTATCACTGAGTTCTTAAAAATACATTTTTTAAATGTTTGTGTCTTACCTCACCTTCAAACAGAACATTTAATCAAAAAAGCTCTAGATCTTTACAGAAAAAAAAAACTATTAACAATTCATGGTTCCAGCAGAAACTAAGGTAAAAAGAGACACTGAAACCATTGTCAAAGAGCTGCTCAGAAAACGTATTGGCTTTGTTATCAACAGAAGTCAGCTCTCGGAACATAACCTTGTACTCTGCCTCCAGACAGCATCATTCCTTTCTTCTCCTACAGCAAGGTTTGTGAAGAAGTGGTGAGATTTCCAGAGAAAGGCAAGAAGACACATAGTTAGCCTCATACCTTAGAGGTAAGAGCCCTTACCTCTCCAGTGTTTGTGCTAAAATCGCACAGAGTTTCAAAGGAAATAAGGATTTACATAGCAAATCCATTGGTGGCTTCAGAGCACACTCCCTGAAAGACAGGGTCATGCAGTTGCCAGACCTGTAACGATGCTTTTTTCTTTCTAATGGGTAGATGCTGATCGTATATACAGACAAGTATAGGATATTTTGACTTCTCCCTCCTACAGAATGCAGTGCAGGGAAACTAACAGATACAGGACAGAAAAAATACAGGAGTGACAAAAAAAAATTAGGTCTTTGTGACTTAACACATATATGATGTGTAAGTTATCAAATCATGGTATGTCATTGAATGGAAAAAAGTTAAAGGAAATTAGATGAAAAAAAGACGAAGTATAATAAATTCCCAAATAAGTAATGTATTATTTCCTTGCTTTAAATCTATTGTAAAAGAATTGCATGTGTTATTTATGAAGCATCAAAAGCAGATTTTTCTGGACATTTTCAAACAGGTACTGGATTCAGTGTCTCTTTCACTTGATTGCACAAATTAAACTACACCTAACTCACAACTGAGCTGATTAATAATTTATGCAACTTCCAAGAGAGAAATTTGCTCATAGTTGTGATTTCATATCCCTCTTATTCTCTATTTGCTGTAATGAAAGCAATTTACCATGTTTGGATTTATTTCAAGTTTGTTTGCTGTTTCATGTTCTGATTTATTCCCTAATTTTTTAAAATAACTCACCTTCCTAAATTATCCAGATATGCAAGTTAGTTATTTCTGTTCTTGCTATCAAATCCAGTATATTACATCACTGTAGCTCAGGTAATGACTCACTTCTGAATGATTTGGTAATTTTTTAAATTCCAGACACTTTCAATAATAGCACTTCAGATATCCCTTTTTTTTTTTTGGAACAAGTGAAGGTTGCTAAGTGACAGGAATGTACTTATCTGCCACATCAGTTGTAGGCATTTCAATGCAAAGAAACAATTTTACACACCCACATCATAAATACATTTTAATAGTACATGCTATAAAGAGCTGTAGTTTATTATAACCCAACTTTAAATCTGATATTTGGGCTTCTTTTGCCAACGGTAAAGTGGGTTTTTTTAATCTCTATATTTTCATGATCTAAGTGAGAATGCAGTAATTTTACAGAACTTAATTTAATCTCTTGGTCATTTATAGCGAGGATGTGTTTAAAAAAATGGCAGAAACGTTTTGATAGTGCCAAATTAAAAAAAAAAAAACCAGCAGATTTGCCTTTGACACAAAGTGGAATTAAAATACATCTTTAAATGTTTCTCCTTCATGGCTTTTCTCCACTGTAGTGTAAAGTCGATAAATAAACTTCAGTCAGGATGATAATGCAGATGTTGTGACAACACAGTAGTTATACAGACAGGTATAAAAATGTTTTGTATTGGCAACACATTCCCACTGTCACTTTCTTGCTTTTTAAAAATGTTTGACTTTGCAAATAATTGGACAGGTTAACATAGCTGTCAGTGAACAACTTCATGTATTTTGTTTTATGGGGTGAGGATTTCCTATAACTTATGAAAGCTTTCGTGTTAAATCAAAACCACATACAGCTTTTCAAACTGTATCTATATCAAACAATATCTATAACGTCACTGACGGACAATTAAAGTTAGAAAAAAAACCCAGCTAAACTAATATTGGCTAGAAAAACAAAAAAAACGCTACTAACTAGTAGCTTGATTCTGTTACAGAAAGATCAGTGAAAAGGCACAGCCTACAAGTAACAGGCTGCAGTTATGTGTTTGCAAAAACCAACAAAAGCACTTATTGGTGAGAGCACCTGGCATGTAGACAATACAGTGACATAAAGCAACATGACTTGGCTTTGGTCACTGAGCGGTCAACAGTTTCCCTCTAAATATATTTTGACTATGCATTAGGAGGATTTTTCTTAAGGACCTTACTGTTACTGACCTTAAAAAGCTCATTCCATGAACACATATCAAAACATCTCTCACAAGTTTTTAAAGTACTCTGTAAATAAAGACTTTCACTGAAATAGTGGCTGGGAACTAAGTTTCTTATCCCATAGTTTCAGACATATGCAGTTCACTGCTGTTTAGACTCAAATATCATTTCTGTTATTGAAGGACTGAACTCTCCAAATTATAATTTCACAATGAAATCAGCATACATCTACACACTCAGTCTCTCCTTCTTCCTTTCTCTTTCTTTGTCAGAAATACTAATTTCCTGCTTCATGTAAACCAATAGCAAAAATTTCCCTACTAAATAGATGGTCAATATTACGGGCACTAAAGAAGGTATTTAAAAAAAATCATTGAGTTATGAGTCTAGTTAGAACATTTTTTCCAAGGATGGCCTAAGATCAGTAAATATAGACACAAAATCTTCTCACAAAATCTAACTAAAATCATTGCTATTTTTTAACCATGAATCTGCATCCCCTGACTGGTCTCCACTGGTCCCTTCTTCTCAAGGAAGATAGAGAAAATTGCAATTCTCTTCTATTTTTTTTCTAATACTTGCTATGGTTGTTAAAGAGGTGCTATGGATTGTTAGACATACAGAGTCATTTAATTTGTTGAAAATATAAATGGTTAAATAAACAAAGTCCTTACTTTCTTAGTATTAAGCTCCACTGCTTTTCCCTTGAAAATGCTGTTGAGATAAAACAACAAGTTTATATTACATAGCTCTGTACGTAATTCATGTTTTTAACATTGTAAAAAAGAAGTTTTAACTGCTGCTATTCTTTTACATCTATTTTACTCACATTTATCTCAAAATTAACAGATGTAAACAATGACATCAGATATTATCCTGTTCTTTCCTTGACATCAACATTTAGAACCAACTGAATAATTATACTTTATCTAAAGCAAAAACTCAGCTGTTGGCTTGAATGTTTTTGGTTGTTAATTCTTTATGAAGTACATTAAATCAGTGCACTGCCGCAGAATTTACCCACTATTTACCTAATCCTTTTATTTTCAAAGTAAATAAGAAAACTCAGAAAGAACGGAAAGTGTCTCTGCAAAGATCTGAGGAACATTATCTACCCTCTCTCATGTACATCCTTGATGCTAAATGAATGTTAAAATTTATCCTCTGTACGTTGCATCTGTAATAGAGGTCAACATCACTACACAGGCTTTACAGGTCTGACATTCTAGCAGAAAGCAGCGATGCATATACACATCATGAACAAACTCTGACACATTGATACATCAGGCTTCAAACTATGCCTGTTCCTAAGTCAATAGATACATTTTGCTTATAATTTCAGTTAGAGCAATGGCACAGCCTATCTTAATAAATAGTTTAAATATTATTTTAATTTCCTTGTAAATATTACCTCTTCCAACAGCAATGGCAGAATGAGAGATCTGTGTCTTTGACAAAGAACAAATCTGATTTCTGAAAAGGGTATTTCACTTTGATATACAGCTTTTAACTTGAGTTTCTATTTTATTTTCAGCTTTCAGACATCTGTCCCTGATTTTAATCATTGTTTCTACCTTTCTGTACATACAGGTCTGAATACTGGGAATTTCCTGTGAGATGAGGGAGGCATTGAAGACAGACTTCACACATTTTCCTTGAAAATCAATGTGAGTGGGACATGTCAAGAAAGAGGCAAGCAAATTAATTTGAGATCACATTCTGCCACTTTTTCATTGAGTAAGACTTTGTGAGCAGTGTCAAATACTTTTCCGTATAAGACAGCGCAGAACAACCAAGCTGTTACTGGGGATCAACATATACTTACAGAACAAATCAGGAGTGACCTAAAATTACATTTTAAGAGAGACTTTAAGTCTTATCTTGTCTTTGACAATCAAATCAGAATGCAATGTTTGAAAATCTTTCTTAATATAAAGTGCGTTATGTAAAACAATTACAGGTAGTTGTATAGAAACACAAAGGCCCCAGCTCGGTGGTTCCTGTGTCCAGTGAGTGGTACCTTACTTTCTGAGTAACTGAGTAGTTTTCTGACATGGGAATTAACCTGGTTTCAAGTGAACAATGTCAGCTTTCAGAATTATCAAAGCAAGACTTCAGCTTCTACATCAATCTTCAAGCTTTATTTAGGTGAACAGTAATCATGACTCCCACTCCTCAGACTGAAAGCTGGATGTATTTCCAAGGGAAATCCTCTTGTATAACCACAACTTCTTGGGTAAACTCTAAGATTTACTATATAAAATTCTGTGCACTCTACTGAAAGGTATAGTGTCCTATATACCACTGCAGATATTCCTTGTGGCTTTAAAGTCTCCCAATCTATATATCTCTTTTCAAGATACTTATGCTTTTTCTTTTTAGTAATATTTAAAGTATGCTATTCAACTGTACATTCATTACTCACATCTGTAATGGAAATATTTATTTTTTTTCATACATACAGAAAACTGCTTAATTTACATGTTAGTCCTGGAATTGGAGCGAACAGCAGCATGTCATGCCAAGGCATTTTTGTTGCTTAACACTTATTTACATTTATTCTGAGACTAGGAATTTTGAAAGTTCTATTTTTTTAAAAAACTCATGATGAAACAGAACTTTTTAATATCAAACTGAAGTAATACTTCAGGATTCCAAAGGACATATGCAATTTATATTGACTTATAGAGAAAATATAGTGTCTAAGTCAGGGATAGAAGGTGTTACAAAGATTTATTCTCTACATACAAAGTAATAATGAAATGTTCTTTTAAATGATATCGGGGAGAAGAATACAGCTTAGCATGCTGTCTTAATGTTTGCGTTTTGTTTTATTCCAGTTCTTAAATATAACAGAAAAGAAACTCCCATGAAAATAAGGGAAAAGAAAGTCACATCTTGAGAGGTGTTCAGGTACCCAAATGTAGTTGTACCGAAATGATAGTTAAAGCTTCATCTCTGTGAAGCATGTTTGAAAACATAAACCTATTGCCCCACCATTTCAGGATGAAACTAGTCTGGCAGAAAATCTTCTCTAAAATCAAAGAGATTACATTGGCAGTGTCCTCATGGTGTAAAAATGAACTTAGTTATAAGTATCTAGTCAAGTATAGCCGTATTTAAAAAGTCCCTACAGTTTTGTCTTGTAAATATTGCATCATTCATACGCAATTTTAAGTCCAGATATTTAAGAGGTAAAAATCAGACAAACCTGGGCTTCTGAAGGAATATGGAACAGCTTTTTCATGGTATTTTCATTATGCAAGTAAAACAAAGGAGGAGACAATGGGGACATTTTGCGACCAAGCTCCTCTTCTACTCTTGCCAAGTCTGCCTGTACTTGGAACATGACTACCTTCTGCAGAACTTAAAATATTAATTTGAAGACATTGCTATGGAGACTCCGAATGGAAAACCTCGACTACCTGGTCCCTCCTAAAATATTTAAGTTTTTTATTATTACTGTAAGGGCTACTGGCAGATATGCAAACCCAAGCTCTCTAAACTGGGTTTCATATTGATGTGTCGCTGCCGTTTCAGTGAGAGAAACCGATGTCCCCATAAGGATCCGTAAGGACTGCAGATGGATACAGAAAGAGGAATTGTTTCCTCTTACACCCATGGTCGTGTCTAGGCAGGATGCACCGTGGAGACTTCGAGCCGCACCGTGCAGGTGAAGGGGCGGAGAGAGAGTTCTCTGGGCCACTTCTCCTTCAGCCGAGACCCCGTCTCAGTCGGGAACAGATTCCTCGAGAGGGCTCCAGGCGGGCACTAACCCCGCTCCCTTCCCCGCCCAGAGGCTTCCCCGAGCCATCGCTCCGCGGGAGGCCGTGGGCAGACGCTGGGGGCCGGACCCTGCTCTGCCCCTGCTGAGCCACAGGGCTCGCCCTCCCGCCCCTCGGCCCCAGCTCCCACCGCCTGCCGCCCAGGGCCGGGAGCCGCCGCTGCGGGAACAGTCCTCCCGCGGTCCCTCCCTCCCCACACCCGCCGGGTGCGGCACCGCCCCGCGAGCAGGGGAGCGGGGGCCGGAGCGGGGCCGGAGCGGGGCCGGGGGCGATGCGGGACCCGGTGCGGGAGCGCTCCTCCGGCGGGGGAAGGACCGCTGTCCTCCGAGCGCTGTGCACCTGTGGGCGTGACCGCCGGCCCCCTCCTCCTCCTCCTGCTTCGTTACTTGAAGGGCCGGCGCCGCTGTAGCGGCAGAACCTGAGAGCGGTGCGGGCGGCGCACGGAGAGGAGAAAACCTGCCACCGCGACCCTCCCACCTGAAGTGTCCCGGCCGCCTCTCGCCCCGTCGAGCCGCAGGACCAGCTGGGAGGGGAGCTCAGGCTGGACTGGGCGGGGGGGACGGGGCTGTCCGGCTCCGCCGCTGCTCTCGGCAGCTGGCGGGCACCGCCGCCCCCCGCTCCCCCGCGGGCGCTGCGCTGGGGCGCGGATCGCCCTCGCCCCGCGGAACTGCCCGGCCGAGCCCTGCCCCGCGGGTGGGCGGCGGTGGCCCCGGTCTGCCCTCGCCCCTCGGTGCCGGCGGCCCCCGCGGACATGCTGCCCTGCGCTGGGCGGCGGCGGCGCCCTGAGCGGGGGTCGCCCTAGAGCGGCGGGCGGGCGGGGGAGGCCCCGCGACAGCACCGCCAGGGCCCGCACCCACCGGCGGGGGCTGCCCCGGGGAGCGGGGAGGCGGGGGAGAGGACAACAAGCGGAACAACTTCTGCAAATTAAAAAAGGAAAGAAGAGGAAAAAAAAGTAAAAAGAGGGTCGTTCATGGGACATCTTCGAAGCTCAGCAGCACGCGTGGCGTCCAAGCCGCAGTGAAACCCTCCACACCAGTGAATCCCACCACAGTGACAAAAAGAAAGCTGGCAGTGGCCACTGTACCCAAGTCTCGCAGGTGTTAGAGTCGTCTTGGCTTTCTGGCTGGAAGATGATTCCTGCAACAGAACCATGTTGCTGATGATAAACCGCAGGGTCGTTGGAAGATGCCTTCCTTGAGGATTACACCTGGAGAAAGGCCATCAGTCAAGGGGAGAGCTGGCTGGTGAAACTGTCTGACTTTCCCCCCCACCGGGGAAGTGGCTTCAATGGCTCCATCTCCCAGGAGAAGCAGTAGGAAAGATGCCAACACCTTGCCAAGCATGTCTTCAACTTTCTGGGCTATCATGATCCTGGCCAGTCTCCTAATCGCTTACTGCAGTAAGTACATATTTGTTGTGGTGCGTTTGCTGGGCATAGGTCTACGCCCTTCCCACCTGAGGTAATGCTTCTGGCAAAGGCCAAGCTCTGAAGCTGGCAGGCATAGGTACTTTGTCTTAGACTTGCCCCTCAACACGTCTCTCCTCAGTCCTTTATGGTAAAGCAGTTAGACCGATACTTTAGTACTGCTGCTTCTCAGGAGAATGAGATGGATGTCCTTAGGTTGTAGATGTGGCATTTCCAGTCCAAACAGTAACATCTCTTGGATTTTAGAAACAAACTTTGTAGCGGCAGTAACTGTGACCCACTGTTCACTGTTTATTATCAGATATTACCAGATTTCTCCCCGACTGCTCTCTGCGTGTACACACTCTCCTAACTCCATCCATCGTCCACGAAAAGGAGCTGTTTTGTTTGTATTCATCCTTTTAGGAAGCACAAGCTTAATCAAGTGAGAAGTGTCAACATCCCTGGGATCATATGTGATTCTCTGACTGAAATTCCATTGGAACAAACCCTGCCACTTCCTTGGCATAGTTTAGTTCATTTTGTCAGTTTCAGAGCTTCACCTCAGGCTATCAGAGTTTTGTATATTTTTTTTCAGGCTTGATAGATTGTCGATTAATCGCATTGAGTTGTGGATAAGGTATCTGTAAGAATCAAGTACGTAATACTTTTAAAGGTCTATTTTTTCCATTTTTTTTTGTTTGTTTGTTTTGCTCTTGGCAAGAATCATTTTCAAGCAGTTAAATAATGTAGAGTTAATGCCCATACTTTTGTTGAATGCAAGTTAGTCCATAGTACCGGAGTGGGAAAGCTTCAAAGGGAATAGACAGAACTGTTTCTATGCAATAATAAAAAAAAATGTAATTTATCAGGAGAGACCTGCACAGCTTTGCCAAAATGAATCTACAGTGTATTTTCCCAGCCTAAGATGAAGAGGTCTGTAATTTACCTATGGTGTGTATTCATTTCATTAGCTGTCGCATAAAAGATTTTGTAGACTTGTCTTGTTGAGCTGTAATAGGTGTAGGTTATGATGAATAGGAAATAGATGCTGTTTTCCAGGAGCATACTGCTGCATTTCTTAACCCTATATTCCATTCCCTCCAACTATATTATATTCACATTTCTCTGTGTGTTTTATTTTGGTTCTTTTTTCTGAAACAAAATTTTAATTGGTTAAGACAACCTGTAATTCACTTTTATTTGCATATTACAAGGACTCTTCATACTGGTGACAGTGTAAATGGCTTATTCCAAAAAGAATAACATATTTTGTAATTATTTTTTAATTTAGCACATTTTACGTTACACTTCTCATTAAAAAAATCACATTAAAGTGGCCACACTTTTAAATAATAATATAATGTTGTTCATAATGCCATATTCAATCTCTTAATACAGAGGATATACTAAACAACATAGTGAGATTTAAACGAATTTATGTGTATGCTGGGAGTGCATATTACAGGATGAGTAGTTCAAGTGTAAAGGGAATTCATCTGGATGTTAGTAATAAGAAATATTTTATTAAGTTTATGCTAGAAATGCCTGGAGAGTCCCAGGCTTTTTATGAGAGGATGTGAGTTCTTCTCTGCGTATATTTTCTATTAGCATGGCCTCAGAAAGAGTTAACCATAAACTCTGACACTTAAAAACATTTTATGTTCAGCAGTGAGAGGTTTGACAACATTTTGTTCTAAGGAATGAAGTCCCTTTGAATTATTACGTATTGTGCATTGTTTATTTTTTTCATTGTTTACTGATGCTGTACAATACAAATGTTGGCTGGTAATCTGAAGGCATTTTCTGGTGTGCTTAAGGGACTAGTTTCTGATTAGTTCTCTCAGCCAGCGTAGATGGTGTTCCTCAAACATGTAGTACTCTCTTCATTTCTTATAGCACTGAAAAGCATCATGCAGCTTAAAATATGCAGTGTCAAAACACTCTACCATTTATGTAATGCTTCACTGATTTGACAACTGCAATTCCAAATGTTAATGAAGCACCATGAACGTTTTTTCTAGCGGTAATATTTGAAACATTGCAAAAAATGTTTTTTGCTCTGTGGAAAGAGGGAAGGTGTTTAAAATCAAGATTAAAAAAAATGAAGCCGTTTCTAGCTAAAGTAGCACTTAAGATTTTATGAATTCTTTTAAAAATCAGCTAAAGTTTAACCAGACTTTTTTCATCTGATGCTTTTTTTGAAGAAAAGGATAACTGGGTGTGGAGGGAGACATGATGATTTTAAAAATGTTTTAAAAATAACAGGCTTGCCATATTTCTTAGAAAGTAAAAGGAAAGAAGTAAAAGGAAAGAACTTGACTATGTAAGGTGTTCTGTGTTTTTCCACACACAATATTCAGGTATATGGAAGTATACCTATTTAAATTTCTGATATCAAACAGCATTCATTCTGTAAAAAATAATAAAGGTGAATATATTATCAAACTAATTACACTAATCTCATATTGGATTCTTTCTCACTGTATCATTTTACTACAATCAGTCTCTGCAGCTTCAAAAACAAAATTAGAACTTTTCCATTTTTCCATCTTTTTATAGCACTGTAAATAAAATTTTCAATCTACCTTGCTTATATGCATTTCTAATCTGTTAGAATGACAAAACTTATTCCTGAATCAGTTATTTGAACATTGCTTCTCCTTCTCCTAATTACTTTGTCAATCTTTGTTTCTGGAAATTGTTGTACAATAGTCATCCCTATTACTGAGGGCAACCAGTAAACATGATACATGATACTCTGAGTTCCTCTTGCAGATAAGCGTATTTATAAAGCATGTTCTGGGTGTACATGTACAGCCCATTAGACTGTCATTTATACTTTAATGTCTGAAGCCCAATTATATTCCCATTGATGTGGTAAAATGATAAACTGATAATTTTTTCTTTCTTAAATGTTTAGATTATACTTAGGGATAGTGGCTCCATCCTATGGTCGAAGAGAAACCTGCATCAAATCAATTAAGTTAGTTGCTATAGTGATAAATATAATGCAATATTCTTCAACTGAAGAAAAATGGTCTGATTTGGTAGGCTCTCAACAGGAGAAGGCAAAAATGAAGTAGTAGAAATAGGCTGTTTATGGTCCTTGGTGTCATCAACAAGGAGTTAGTTAGCTTACTTAGCAGAAGCATCAGTAAAAGAAAAAACACCCTCAGAAGGTTGTCCTGGTAGGGGGTGGCCACCTTCAATGGCAATTTAGAATTAAAGGAGTTGTGACATTTTTGGATCCCAAACATGCTTCCCACATACTTGTTTAATGAACAGTAGTAGACCAGAGAGAAGTACCTACAGTGAATGCCTCACATTGTAAAGGTAAAATGAATTATTTTTTTCTTCTTTGTAACTGGAATATGCGTTTTACCATGTTAGAAAGTTTGGTAAGAGTAAGGAAATTTTCTGTGGTATCACAGCTGCATGCTACATCAGGAATCTAAATAACATAGTTTTGATTCAGAAGTACTTTTTAGTGCATTTATTTGCTTGACTGCTATAAATACTGAGGAGCTTTTTATATGTAAATGGTAACTTTTAAAATAACATATGATTCAGCTTTTAGCAAAGTTGTGGCTGTTATGAGCTTTTGGTTTTCCTTATTTTATACTGTTTTGTAAGCATAAGGAATAGATCATTAGAGCCCTATGCTATTCTGTTAAGGTAATAATTCTAAGGCTGAGCAAATGGGTTTTTTTGAAAGGAACCAGCAAAACTGAATAGTACTTGGAAAATTGACCTTCTTGTTTTAAATATTGTGTATGGAAGAGAGCAGTATGAAGCCCAGAATTTATGCTGACTAAATGATGATAGTAGTAGGAAAAAAGAATATAAACCTCCAAAATGCAAAATATTTTCCGTAAGTCTACAGTTCTGCATTGTAAGTACAAGTTCTTTCACAGTAAGAAGGAATGGAAAGAGACAATCTCCTAATTCATTATTTCTTTTGCTGCCAGAGTACAAAATAAGTACATTGTAATGATAACATACTGGTAGGTTATACTAAATGACTGATTCTGCAGCCTGCCATTTCAATCTGTGGAATTTGTTTAGCAGAAAAACCCCTTAGCATAAATAAAAAAAGGTGTCTCAAAGATTTTACGTGGAACCATGCAAAATGCAAATAGTCCTGGTTTGGGCTGAGGTAGAGTAAGTTTTCTTCACAGTGGCTAGTATGGGGCTATGTTTTGTATTTGTGCTGCACACACCATTGATAATAATGAGATATTTTTGTTTCTACTGACCAGTGCTTATGCAGGGTCAAGGCCTTTTCTGCTTTTTGTACTGCCATGCTGATGAGGAGACTGGGGCTGTTTGGGAGGACAGAGGTGGAACAGGTGACTCCAACTGACCAAAGGGATATTCATATGACATCAGACTCAGTATATAAACTGGGGGGAAGAAGGAGGAAGAGGGGGGAGGTTTGGAGTGATGGCATTTGTCTTCCTGAATAACTGTTACGTGTGACGGACTCCTGCTTCCCTGGGGATGGCTGAACACCTGCCTGCCCATGGGAATGGTGAATTAATTTCTTGCCTTGTTTGCTTACATGCACAGCTTTTGCTTTCCCTATTAAATCATGTTTATCTCAACCAATGAGTTTTTTCACTTTACCCTTCTGATTCTCTCCCCGATCTCGCTGGTGGGGGAGTGAGAGAGTGGCCGTGCAGTGCTTGGCTGCTGGCTGGGGTTAAACCACAAGTTCTCATAAAAAATATTATATTGACTACACCTTAAATTGACATCCTGTTACACATTGGGTAGACACTACTAATTTCAGAAATACCTTTTTGTTGTCCTGTTCTGGAATTGCTTTCTGTCTAGAAGACACAGGCTATTATGGTCTCTAGGTCTTACTGTTCCGTTATGCTATTCAAGACTACCAGCAGGGATGGTAACTAACTGTGACTGTCACCTGGACACCTCTCCAACAAAAGCTACCATATCATCATGCGTAGGCTGCTGAACAGCTGTTAGGTGGTAAATGGTCACTGCAAATTTACGTTGGATGCAAGCAAGTCACTTCTGAATGAAAGCCTACAGCGCCTGTTACTGATCTTGTATCATTCAGATCACTTTCTCTGTTTTCAAAAATGAAAACCACAGATTTTTTCAATTTTTTCTACTGATCTGTAATTTTATTATGTTTTCCGCAAGAATTACTGTATTTTTCCCAAACTCTGAACACAGAATAAATGTGACATAGAAGCAGCTGTCATTAGTCAAACCTTTCTTTCAGTCTACTTTGTATATAGAAATGGAAAGCAATGCTTTTCTGACACTAAATAAGAAAAGCAAGATATTAAATCCTGTTTCTTTATGTAACATCCCAGCTGCTCCACTTGAAAATAGGTTCAGTTTTTGAGATAAAACCAATGCTTTGCACTTAATGGCCTCTACCACATGCTACCTGTCAGCATGAGTACCAAACTGACACTGAGATTGTCTCACTAGTTGTGTTGTAGTCTGTCCAGATGATGTATTACATAGAAGTCATTGGCATCAACATATGAAATGTCTTCTTACCGCTTTTAATGTTGAATTCAACCCTTTAAGGAAAAGTAAGCACCATTTTCAATTTCTCAAATGTGTTTGAATTCTGGTAACTCTTACTTCCATTGTGAGTATAACCAACTGATATAGATGGATATAATGGGAAACAGGTAGGAAGGGGAAACTGGAAGGAAATGGATATGTTAAATTAAATATATGGCAGAGGAGTATCCCATGTCTTTCAGGAGGATCAAAAGGAGAGAGATTGAGACCTCTTTGATTTGCTTTTTTTTATGCGGTTTATATAACGTGCTGTATTTTTCTTACCATATACTATGAAACAGTATTGGGAGCATGGACTAGAGGCCCCTAGCTCCAGCTAAGTGTATAAAGAGAGGCTAGATTGGATTTTCCTTGACTGGGGTCCCATTAATCTTTTAGTCTTTGCTTAATGACTCCACTGAAGAAGTAGTAGTAAGTCCTTAACTGAGATTAGCCCTTATGAGTGGGTATTTTCTCACTTATGCTTCTTTGCTAGAAGCAGAGTCTGAAATATCTCAGGTTTTAAGATGTAATTTAGTGCTTTCTTATAGAGTGCTCTAACTGTAACTGCATTACATGAAAAACACACATAGACAGGCAGTCCAGCATCTGGCATGTCAATAATGTTTACTAGAGGTGTGCCTTGAATGTTATCAATAACTCAAAAATGCACTTGAATACTGAGCTGTGCAGAGAAGTATTAGATATATGGGCAAATCCAGATAGCTTTGATTAACGTCAGTCTTCCTGGTCTGCATATTCTTTTTTGCTAAATTCAAACCAGAATGTTTTCACGCTTAGACTCTTGTTTGATCAGGTGTGCTGTTCGACTGTTGGACTGGGGATCTGTTTATTTTTTTCTCTGTTTAAGTTACACTCCTTTTGCACAGATGGTTGGCCAGTTTGCTTATTGTAGATGTTCTGGGGAGTCATCTCTTCGTGGATTTGGTTTTATGTTAGCCCTGCAAATAGGACGTTATACCTATGCGAAAATATATAGAATACTCCTCTGCCACATATTTAATTGAAAATACCTATTTCCTTCTAGTTTCCCTTCCTATCTGTTTCCCACTATATCCATCTATATCAGTGGTTATTCTTGCAATGGAAATAAGTTACCAGAATTGAAAATATATGGACCTTATTTAGACTATGTTTTCCAATATTTTTGGTATAGAGGTTTATTTCAAAGACTTTGTGCTTGTTTTTCAAGGGACTTTCTTTGGCTAAAATGTGTGGAGTTTTGCATTCATGTGATGATCTTTTGATGACCTCAAAACTGTGTGGCCTATGTATTATTTTGATCTGTGTCTTTGGACATCTTTCTTCAAACACTTGATTGCTCTCAGATAACAAGAATGTATCTCATCTAATTCTGCAGTGAGGATTTTAACTTTTTTGGAGGAGTCTCTGAGCAACAAGCCCTCTGGTTCTCTACTGAGTAACATCTAGTTACTCAATATCATCTGTGGTTTTGCAGATCTTAACACTTCTGTGCCTTTGGCACAGTACAGCAATAAGGAAGTTTTTTTTAGAACAAAATGTTATTTGTTTTGCCAAATGGTATGCTGCGGTTGGAGAAAACATGAGCTGTATGTAGAGAGACCTGTAGCTACTATTTTTCTGGTTGTTACAATTCCCTTCAAGGCTGTAGGTTGGTGTGACATATTTTTAGTTTTGATTTTTTTTTTTTTTTTTTAAGTATTTCTAACTCACAGAATTGTAGAATGGTTTGTGATAGAAGAGACCTTTCAGCTAGTTCCAAACTCCCTGCCATGGGCAAGAACACCTGCCACTAGATCAGAATGCTCAAAGCCCCATGTAGCCTGGTGTTGAACACTTGCAGAGATGGGGCATCCATAGCTTTTCTGAGCAACCTGTTCCAGTGCCCCAACACTCTCACAGTAAAGAATTTCATCCTAATATCTAATCTAAACCTCTCCTCTTTCCAATTTGAAGGCATTAGCCCTTCTAAACATCACCCCTTGTCCTATTGCTACCAGCTGTTGTAGATGATCCCTCTGCTGAACTGCCTCATTGTCTTGCAGCCCGAGTTAACCCATGCCTGTATCTGACCCTTGTCTTTAAGAGTCCTCTACCACTGGCACCTCCTGTTCTTCCAACAAGAGAGTGTTTTAATAAGGTAGGATCTTAGGATGATTTTAGGATCACAAACTTTATGTAATAAAGCATCCTTCTGCCTCTGCCTGACTGAAAGTAGCAAGTTATGCTATGACTCCATTGTTGGTGTTTTGAAGGTCCTTAACTGGGACTGTCTCTGGTGTTGTTTTGTGTGGAGGTTAATTCCAGAACATAGTTAACAGATGTGTTCTGTTTGTATCTTCTGTACCAAAAACTGAGTAAAACCCCAATACAGAATGCCTAGGAAATTGGTAACATTTCAAACTGCAAGTTATGTTGGTTGGATTAATTCCTGTCTTTTCATCCACTGTAGGGAAGAACTGTACTGATGAAATGTATTTAAGCATAGCTGTAGAACCTACTGGTTCTGGTATGCATCATCTGAGAGAAGGGTCCTTAATTCTTAGAGATATGAGAAATCACTACATATGAAAAAGAAATTTTGTGTTCTGATGTCTAACGAAAAGTAAATGGGAATTCTTATTGTTAATCCTACTATAATTTATGGTGGATTTTACCTTTGCTCTTGGAAGTCTTTTTTTTTTTTTTTTGCTGGTTAGCTTAGAACTCTTGACAAATGTGTTCTAAGAGATGATGCACTGATAAACTGAGATACTGTTAACCTGAAATACCTCATCACTTTCTGAGATGTCAATATTCCTTTCAACATATTCCTTTTTTTCCATGGAACTAGACCAGTGCAAAGTTTGCCAGATGACAGAAGTGGGCTTAAGCTAAACTGTTACACTGTTCATTAAGTGGTTTGATTGCAAGCAGAAATGTCAAAATGCTGTGGGAACAGTGACTTCTGGCACCACTTCTGGCAGACCCAGAGAGCGCCCACAAAAATGGTCAGCGGGCTGGAGCACCTCTGTTATGACGACCAACAGAGAGACTTGGGATTATTCAGCCTAGAGAAGGGAAGGCTCTGGAAAGACCTTGAAATGTATGAAGGGGACTTATAAGAAAGATGAAGGGAGACATTTTACAAAAGCCTGTAGTGACAGGACAAAGGGCAATGGTTTTAAACTGAAAGAGGGTAGACTCCCGTTGGATATAAGGAAGAAATTCTTTACTGTGAGGGTGGCGAGTTGCCTAGAGAAGCTATGGGTGCCCTATCCCTGGAAGTGTTCAAGACCAGGTTGGATGGGGCTCTGAGCAACCTGGTCTAGTGGGAGGTGTCCCTGTGCATAGCAGGGGAGTTGGACTAGTCTTTAAAGGTTCCTTCCAACCCAAACCAATCTATGACTTTTGTTCTCTTTCTTTAGATTAAACTAAGTGCAAGCATAACAAGCATGAAAGGTTACCTGTTACTGATAGCATTCTCTAGTGTTACTGAAAGAGTTCACCAGTTTCTCATTTTTTGAACCAAAATGAACCTTCTATCCAGTTATACCTTAGATAGACACTTTTCTTTTGTGCAACCTAAAAGAAATGTGACTCCTTCTATTAATCTTTTGTACACTGAAAAAATTCCAAAGTAGTTCTGTATAAAGGCTTGAATAATAAAAAAATAAAAAATATTTTCTGAATTGAACTAATATTATAATCTGAGTTAATATTACAAATAATTTTATTGAAAAATATCAGAAAGGTGTTCCAGAGCTTTCTAAGTATCTGTGGTCAGTAGTGCTTTATTGAACATTCTTTTTGAGATGAGACTGTATGTGGTTTTGATGTATATATGTGCTCAGTAAAACCCACATCAATATTTAAAATAAAACTAAGAGGCTTTAAAATTTGTAATCACTGAGTGTTTCTTAAAGGCAATGATTTCCCTGAAATTACCTGCTATAAAGCATTTGACCTAACATGTCTTTGTATAGCCTAATACCTGGAATAATGATTCTTTTAAGATATCGTTTTAAGGAATTTTCAGAGATGTTTTCTTTTTAAGTTATCTCCAACTGTAAAACAAACAAACAAACAAAACCAGCAAAACCAAATATATATGTTTTGGAACTCAGATCCAGATAGATTAAAAGAAACATCTGAGAAATAGTTTCAGTTTCATCTGAACAGGACTGGTCTTTCCTAACTTTAGATTTCTGCAGTATAGTCATCTATATTTACCGTAATCTCATTTAAAGTTGGTGGAAACATAGACATTTTTACAATGCAGTTCATGTGACCTCTTTTAGATTCATGATGTAGTTTGAGGTAACTTGTGCTGCAGAAGCGCTTGTCTTTGTTGACTATAAGGCAGGTTGGACTACTTGCTAAGATTTTAACATACATGTTATCACATTAATCCAGTCCTTCATTAAAACATCTTTAGAATGCTGCTTATTTTATTTTCATGTCAAGTAACTGATTCAGAATTTCTGTACAGAAGAAAAAAACATAGAAAAATGGGCTTGTGATACAGATTAATTAAGACTGTAGGTCAAGATATTGAACCACTGCAGCAAAGGATTTGTACAATTCGAGGGATGTAGTTGACATAAATTACTGGGATCTTTGGAAAACATCTTTGCAAAACAGCTTGTATCCGGAATATTTTTTGCAATGTGTTTTGTCTTATTATAAAGTCTCTGGTTTCTTTGTCAGTATTACAACTCAAAAAATGCTATCTTTCCCCCAAAAGTTGGAAACTATATCAAAGGTTATCAGCTTTACTATTCTTTTTTGTTCATTTTTTAAGCCTCTTCCATATGGAACAATATTGAACATGTTCTCCATGCAACCTTTTATAGTGTGATTAAAACATTTGAATCACCTTTATCTACTACTGATTTAGGTAAGGAAAGGTTTAAACGTGAACAATGTATATAAGAAGCATCAGGGGCAAAGAAGACTAGAAATGCTTGCCTTGAATATAAAAACAGGTACAAAGTACATTGAGCGTTGAAGTGCCACCCCCTTGACTTCTGCTCTTCCTTCTCCCTCACCTGGAAAATAAAAGCTATGTATCAAAATGTTCATGTTAAGTAGTTATTTTTGGGAGGATATTGGGTTTTATGACCCAAGATGTTCCTCCAGTTCTACGTTCTTCACTGTGAGTGCTATTTTTACAGTCCTTTTCATCTGGAGAGATTTGTTACCTTTAGTACCTCATTCTTTTATCAATGTGTTTTTGTTCAAGGAATATATTGCTTTTCACCTTTTTCCAGTGTATATGTCTTCATGGACATTCTGTCTTAAAGCTGACCAATTCTGGTTGTGCTTTCTGTGTTACTGGGGAGCTCTACCTCGATCCTGTCTACAAATGTAATTATTTTCTATTATAATCTTCTTCAGAATGCCTTAATTTTTGAGTTTTAGGAATGATATTTTCCACTTTAGTAATCCCACTTAAAAAAACCTACATGCTGCTCCCCCTTCTTTCCCCTTCAACTGGAGGCACAGAAGACAAAGATCATGGGTGGAGGTAAGAAAAATTTGCTGCAAACAGCCGTGAAATAAGAAAATGAACAGTAGCAGCAACAATATGAATAACAAAAATGTATAAAAGAGTGATTTACATGCAAAAGTGCTCACTGTGGACTCTGATGCTCTGACAATCCCGGATGCTCTACCCACCATGTTTTCTTGCCCAGAAGGAACCCCTTCTCCCTGAAGCGAGAGTCCCTTTCTCCTGCCCCAGCAATGAGCTGAGGTGGTAAAGAATAACCTCTGTGTCCTCGGCGCGCCACCTCCTGGCTACTGCAAAAAAATTAACCCTGTCCTGGCCAAAACCAGAACATTACTGAAGCAAGTTTTTAACATTTATGGTATTAGAAGGGCTTCCTTTCCCAGTGTTTTTGCAGAGTTCCGTGAAGTGCTGCTGTGAACTCTTAGGATGATAAGTTGCATGAACTGTCAGTTGTAATTACAATAAATGGATTTCGAGTATTTCAGATATAATTTCATTGAATTCGTTTAAAAACAATTTATAATACCTGAGTTGGTGACATTTCAAAAGCATTTCCTATGAAACAGCTTAATGCTTATTTTTTTCCATTCTGACATTTGATGGCAATGTAGGTATACCAGTATATTCTTTGGCACAAATATTACACTGACTTCATGAGATTGACGTTGTATACACAATATGGAATATTAAAATTCATTGTCTAATGTTTTCTCAGGTAATTCATCTTTTTATAGAGGAAAAGGATGTCCTTTAGAATCCTCTGTTTTGCAGAGTGAAAGCAATATTTTCCTCTTGGTATTTTAATACCAGCACAGATGCAAAATCAAATGAACCACCTACCTGTCTCATTTTTTTAGTTAATTCCCTGAATTTTTTTTTGTCTCCATCAGAGAACAAATACGTAGAACTCAAGAAAACATCTCCTATGTTATCTTATTAGAGCACATTCCCAATATATTTCACTGCCTTTTCTTTCACTCTTTGTAATAACTGATAACCATCTCCTTCCTGAGAGCTTCTTTTAGAATTTAGTGCTTGGTGTTGCCATACAGTCCCAATATTAATTTTCTATATTTTTCAGTTTTGCTTTCTTATTTTTCTTATCTAAGGTCAGGTGAATTGGCCCTACTGTTTGTCTTCCCACTTCCTGAAGTGCTTTTCTGTTATTTGATAGGACAGGAACAACTATGTGAATCGCAGTTTGCCAGTGATTTCTCAGACAAATTAACTTGACACATGTGTAGAGACTTTTTCTCCCAACTGCTAGATCTGCAGAGATTTGAGAATTGGGCTTTTTTTGTGTTTTGTTTCTTTTTTTCCCCTGCATCAGGTTCTCTGAGCCCAATTATAAACTCTGTGATATAGTGTACTGTAGGCTTGAGTGTAAGTACCTTATTAGAACTTAGTAAATTGGCAGTGTGCAGAAAATATAATACATCTAAAATTAGAGTTTAAGTTTTCTTCTGCCATTTTCAATTATTTAGAAAGTATATTAAGCAATAGATATGATTATACTCAGAGGGTGAGAACTGAAGTGCTGAGAAAAAATATGCTTTCAGTTTCAGTGCATGTAATTTGAACAAACCTTTTAAGTTGCCAAAATGCTGGAGAGCCTTTGTCGTGACAAGGGCATCTAAATTTCAGATGCATATCAATATTACTGAGGTCCTGCATGTTTTGTGTGACAAAAGACATCTATCTTGAAAGTGGGTGTCAGGAAGAGGGTATCTGAGCTAGTTGGTTTTGGTCTTTGTTTGAAAGTGATGGTGACATAAAGCATATGGAAAGAAAATTACAGAGCTCTTCTGTAATGTCAAAGAGTAATGCTTCAGAAGTATGCTTTTGACCAATTTCATGTTCTTTGCTTTCTGATTTACTCCTCTCAGAGTATATTTCTATAAATGCACATATTTATTCTCTCAATATATCACTGTAGCTGAACTTAAGTGATCAAAATATAACTTTTTTTTCCCCCACATCTCTAAATTTGCTCTTTCCGCCCGCACCTCGGAAGATCAGACATTTTGCCATGAGTTTGATTTGGTTTTGTTGTTGCTGCTGCTTTAATTTTTTTTAACATTTAACCTCATTTAGAAGGGAAAAATATACATTTAAAGAAATAACAGAGAAGTAAAATTTTGAATTAAATCAGATACATATGATGGAGACTGTCAGAGAAGATTCTGTCTTTAAATAATGAAAGCTTGTGAATTCGTGCTGAGGCTTGTTTGTGTGTTGGTTGCTTTTTCTCTTACTTACATCTCCCTTATCTTTTGGATATTTCTTATTTTTTTCCTCCTGTTTTAATCTCCTGTTCAGTTCCACATAGTTTTGCTGACAGATTTGCACAGTTCAGATAAAACAAAATAAGCAGAGGGATACACATATGAAATATAAACAGAGGGATAAACATATGAGAAGACCATATGATACTTTGAATCATCCATGTTAGTTTTTCTTCATTGGAAACAATTTAAATCTTGTCTGGAATTTTTGAGATGAATCATTTGTGGTTTTACTTAGAGGTAGTTTAATCAGTAAATAAATGCAATATTGTTTTCTTCTATGAGTCCTTTCAGCAAAATTATATAAAAGCACTTAAATATTTGATATTGAATAACAACAAGGTCTGTAGATAGGTCTATAAGATAAATAGTTTATTGGTTTATAGAGTATGAGATATGTGTAGGACTGCAAGTCATTGAGTTGCATGTTTGCTTTCAGGCTGTGGATTCTGTGTCCAGCCTTTGTCTGTGTCTCTCTTCGTCTTTTTCACAGGCTCCTGAGACCAAAGCGTTACTACTACTCAGGAAGCTGTACCTGCTGAGAGCATCCACTTCTGTCTCTTTGCTTAATGCAAGAACTGCTGTAGTGGAGTAGTTAAAGTGGTTACAATCTGTCAAAATTTTAGTTCCTACCTTTGGTAGTGTTTTAGCTAAGGGACAGGAAAATTGAGATCTTATAGAAAATGTACTGGCAAGTTCATTCAGTTGCTGTGTACACTTAACATGAATCTTGACCATGAGGTTCATCCACTGTTGCAATGCTTAGTTCTATAAAACACAATAGTTATAACCATAAAAATATATTTTCTCCCACAAGTAACTCTTGTTGGGACTGCACTCAGCCAGAATGAATGTTGCTTGATACATTTAAAACTTACATATGTTAACAGTTGATATTATTCCAGGAAAATTACCATAATGTTTAATTCCTGAGAATAAGGAATTTGAGCAGGTTTAAACACACAAGATGAGAAATGATTTATTGCCTGTAAACAGTGGAAAAGACTCCTTTTAAATCAATTGCAGATAATGAAAGAGAATTAATGGTGAAAAGAGAAGACTTTTTTCCCCTGAACTTGAATTTAAGGTGACTAATACTGAAACAACACATTGGAAATTTGTAGAAGCATCTGAGCCAGTGGAGCTAACCAAGGAAGAAAAGCTTCTACATATGAAATTCATGCAGATGGTATCTCGATATTTTTTACTTCTGTTGAAATTAAGTACACAACTTGTTTTGAAATCAGATAGATTTCTAAAGATAGTTTTGAGGTATGACTTAAATTGTGCTGAAGTTCTCTGTTCAATTTAGTTTCTACAACATTTGAAAACTTTTTCATCTATATGTGAAACTTCTGCAAATACTGGAAATTAGTACCTTTTGTTCCTACAGCCTATTTTGGAGAGTGATTCTGTCTGTACCGATTAGAGTACAAGTATGCACAACATAAGACTCATGTTATAGTAGATTATTTCTCCATTGCCTGACTAGATTATGTACATATGAAAAAATAGGTTTATGTAAGATGAATCTCAATTTTCCATGAAGAATACTGATCTTACATTAACAGCATGTTTCTAAACATAAATGCATTTTCTTCCTATGTTTTCAGTAACATTGAAAAAGTGTGATTGGGGTATGTGTTTTTGCAGGATAGTCATAATGCATCTATTATTTTTGCCTTTTATAAAGGACTTACTACCTCAAGGGACTTAAATATTATTTTTAAAGAGAAGGGAGTAAAAATCTATGGCACAAATTCTTGTGACCAGCAAATTGGCTGGTAGATGAATCAGGCAAGGGAAACTAGTCTTCTTTACACTTCAAGTATGAAGTACAGACTAATTTTGTGAAACTCAAAAACAAGTGTTAAAGAGTTTAATGGACCCCATTACCTTTCAGGTTCATAAAACACTGCCAACAAGCGTGTCCCTCTCTCCTTTGGAGAATAAATAGCTCAATTAATTTATAGGAGTCTTTCCATTTTTTGGGTAAAAGAAGAAAATGAAGGTAAATTATTCTGAATAAATTGGGTTTGTATTCTATTCCATTAATCTTGCAGGAATTAGTATCACAGTGATGCTTATATCATCATAAACTTTTTGTTTCTTACACTTCATTGTGAAGAATGACAAACATAATTGTTTTTTTGGAACGTTGATGAGGTTAAAAGTTACTTTCATGGACCAGTGTAGGCCTTTGAAAATTTGAACTGGACTTTGAACACATTTTTGTTGCTTAGTTGATGGTTTTTAATTTTGTCTCATTTGAAGCTTCATTTCCACATGAAATCACAGTTCCCCCCTCCTTTCATACATGCAGTGCAGATCTGAAGAAATGAGTAACACTTCACCAGGACCAACCTATGACTGTAAAGCAAGTAAGTTCCAGTAAGTCTCAGATTAAAACCAGGGGGACATTTTTGCTTCCCTTGTATCTGAACCAAAGATGAGGAAGAAAATAAGTCTTTGAAGCTGTGACCTGTTTTAGTGACACAAACATATTTATAAATGGAAGTGATACTAGAGAAAGTTTGCTTTTTTTTAGCACTTCTGTCAAGCTTCCAGCATTATTTTGGCCTTCCCGGATTCAGTTCTTACCAGCTCCTCTTTAAACAGGAGATTTTTACAAAATTTGTCTATGTTCATGCTTGGCGTAGGGTAGAGTTTAATGTTGTGTGTTGCTTCTGCTGCTCTTGCTGAGCAGATCTAGATCCTGATGAGGACTAAGTAGCAGGGGTGTGAGCATTATGAGAGCCTGAAGATGGAAGAGAAAAGGAATGCCCGTACTAATCCAGCATTTGTGATCTGAAACAAATGACCCAAGTCCAGCTATTACTGTTTGCCCTGTGGAGCTGTCTTTGGGATGAAAGTAAGTGTATTTGGAGATCAGCTGCATCAAAGGTGCCAAGTCTGTTAGAATTGATATGACTGTCTTCCAATTGATATGACTGTCTTCCTTTTGTCTATAATGTGGAGGTCATCCAGCAGCACCACAGGTGCTGTCTCAGACCGATGGTCTGGGTTGAAGCCCAGCTGACAGGTGGTGTAAGACAGGAGGGTTTTTTACTGCTTTACTCAATATTTTGCTTAGGAAAAGGTGATCAGATTCTTATCAGCAGCTGGGAACATGTCCAGCACTAGGGTGTCAAACTATTGCATGGTTTAGTACTTTTAGTGCCTGACCAGGAGTCATAATCAAACTAACAGTCTTTCCAAGCTAAATAAATGTGATGTACATGTCTGCACATGCACACTAAGACTCAAGATCTATGTCTCGTAACTGCATTTACAGAAAAACAGTTGCTTCACTAATTAGAAAATATTGTGTCAGATTCTCTACAGGAAAATAATTAGTTTGACCCCTTTTCTAAAGGACAGTATACTTACTGAAATAGAAGAAAGGCTGTCAATATTTTCTTTCACTGGATTGGCATGGGAAAAGAGAGAATAGGGTAAGGCTTAATCTTCAGTGAATTCCAGTGCATCTTTTCCTCCTCCATTATGTAATTCTTCACTTAGAAAAATGATGGTGAAAAACCATAATAATTTAGGGTATCTTATTTCATTGATCAATTTCTTAGAACTTGCAATAAAAGAATGACAGAAAGGGATAAAGTGGTTACTTTCTGTTAATACTTCAAGGCTCCCCTTTGCAACAGTTTCCTGATACATTTAGGTAACTACTAGTCACCACTACCAGTGAGTGACTGGAGAATTTATTTTAAGCTGTAATTCTGTATTCTTTATATGTGAACAGGCTAACAGTTGATAATTGTAATTCATTTTCACACTGATAGTTACTTAAAAATCTACTGAATTTTACTACGTTTTATTTCTATGCATTACTGGTTATTTTCTAACAACCTGCTGGCAACAGCAATTATTCCCAAAGTTGTATCCATTTTTCACTAAAAATGATATGATTTTTTAAACAGCTATTTCTCCTCCTGTTTTCCACATGTTAAAGTTAGGAGTACAGCTGTTTCCAACTAAATGAAAAGTATTAACAATTTTCCTTTACATATAAGATCAAATAGCTCTTGCAGTAGTCTCTATATGTAGAATTTGTTGTTTGTCTGGCTTTCCTATTTTAGAACAATTGATTTGACAATGGCATTATTTGCTACAGTGTGAGTCTGGGATATTTTTTATTGAAGTAAAGGTTTGAAATAAAATCAAAGAATATCTCGTGTCTGATGCTGAAGAAGCAAGTGCATTTAGGGTTAACATGTATCATTTAGCTCACATTTTAAAATCCTACTGATATGTTACAAGAAAAAGTATAACACTATGGGATGATAGTGAAGACTTAGAATCATAAAATGGGAGCAGACTACAGCTGGATGAAGTACAGCATCATATGGGGTTCATTGAGAAGAGTTTGGCCAGCAGGTCGAGGGAGATGATCCTCCCTCTCCACTTGGCCCTAGTGAGGCCACATCTAGAGTATTGTGTTCAATTCTGGTCTTCGCAGTTCAAGAAAGACAAGGAGCGGGTCCAGTGGAGGGCCACAAAAATGACTGGAGTCTGGAACATCTCTTATGTTGGGAGAGACTGTACGAGCTGGGCCTGTTTAGTCTAGAGAACACATACAAATATCTCAAGAGTGGGTGCCAAGATGATGGTGCCAGATTCTTTTCAGTGATGCCCAGTGACAGGACAAGGAATAATGGTCATAAACTAAAACACAAGAAGTTCCACCTCAGTGTGAGAGAGAACTTTACATTCAGGGTGACAGAACACTGGAACAGGAACCCAGGAAGTCGTGGAGTCTCCCTTTCTGGAGGCATTCAAAACCCACTTGGACGTGTTCCTGTGTAATCTACTCTAGTTGACCCTGCATTGGCAGGGGAGTTGGACTAGATGATCTCCAGAAGGCCTTTCCAATTCTAACTGTTCTGTGATTCTGTTTCTTAATTATCAGCATGAATTTCTGCAGTAAAATGAAAGCTCATCTGTCGTCTTCCAGGAACAGAGATCCTTGGCATGGTGGTTAGTTGCAGGATAGCTGTGAATCGTTACTGAGATTGTGAAAAAGATGAGTGACCCCAAGGTGAATTAGAAAATAGAGAAGTGTTAATGTCACTATAGACAGCATTGTTGAGACTTCATTAGCAAAGCTGTGTATAATTCCCTTTATTCAGAAACTCATACTGATCTAAGGAAAAAAGTGAATGGATGTATATTCATAAAAATGGAATGTCCACTCCAGAAATGAAGTTGAAAACTGCTTGGCTTGTTAGTTAAACAGCAGTTTAGAGATAGATGTAAAGTACATCAGAAGAATAAACAACAACAAGGGGGAAAAAAAGGACAGCGTTAGTTCAGGATTAAGTGGAAGTGAGTTTTAATTGATGTAGAAACAGAATTTTAATACATAGAGGTCTGTGATACCAAGACACTGAATCTGGTGACTTGAAGAGATCTCTTCTAGACTTTTGTTTGACTACTGACTCTTTTGGTCAAGTTGCTTTTCAGCCAGATAGCTTCTTCAAGTGTTATGGCTGGCATAGGGGTGTGTAGCATCATGTGTCTGAGATAACTCCTTCTGATAAATCTTCACTAAATCATGAAGTCACTTATGGATTACTGTCTTCATCTCCTGATATCTCTTACAAGTTGATTAGCTCCTTTATACTGTTTGATAAGACTTTTTAAATTCAAGTTTCAAATTACAGCTGAAGTGACTTCTGTTCATTGATGCTGTGTGTTCTTATCCATAGGACTTCTTGAAATGAATCCTGGGAGAGATCCATGTCTTTTGTGAAACATGTCTTCTGTTGAGAAAACACATTTAGGTACCCAAGTTGTCTTGATAAAATTTATTTATCATTTTAAGGGTTACATTTCTATTTACTTCAGTTCTTTATTTATGCTGAAATATAGGAACAAATTTACTTGAATACATCAACAAATCATTCAGCCTGATACTCTCGGCAGTAGCTGTAAATGTATACCTGGGGAAATCTAAGGACAGAACAAGGCTTGTCTCTAAAGCCCTCCATCCCCCAGCTGTTTTCTGCTCGGGGAGTCCTGGGTTGGATGAGATTTAGGGGCATTTAGTAAACAACAAGTGATTTCCATTAACTGCATTTAGCATGGCTACTGAGAAATGAAGTTAGTTTTTGTGTCTTGTATTTATTGGAGTCACCAGACACCACTGCAACTGGTGTAATTTAGAACAGCAATACTATGCCATAAGTTGTATCCAGCTGCAATGGGCAACAAAGCATAAGAATTGGAAAAACACTGTGATTAACTCTGATTTTAGAGTGATTTAACGTTGTTTGTTTTTTTTCAGTATGACTGATATCTGTTTTTTTAATTCACGATCATCATGTAACATTCTTTATCACAAATATGGCTGAAATCTGGAATAGGGAATGAGAACATGGGATACTACATTAGAGAATGAAAATATATATTATGATGATGAGACTATCAAGCACTTCCCTACCGATATAATGTATTGTAGATCTTCTCCCTTTCTTTTGCTAAATAGAGAATAATATTTGTGTGTTTGATAAAGTAATTCTTATACATCTGTTAAGATGAAATTCCATTTTAGAACCCTTTTTTTTTATCTTGTCAGTTCAGAAACACCAAGGGAAACAGGCCATAGGGAAATGTTCATTTTTGAAAGAATTTGTTACAGCTTTTTTTTTTTCCTAAATAATACTTTTGAAGATAAACAGCACAAAGCAATTTTTATCTAGGATTTTAAAGAATAATTAGGTCTGTTGAAAGTCAATGGGAGTGGAACGGTGAACTTCACTAGGACTCCTTAAAGTTGGGATTATGCAAAACTGATTGAAATCACTTTTCGACTCAAAGATGTTGAAGTGAATCCCTAAATCCCCACCTTCCCTCTGGTACTACCATGAATAATGAATACTCCATATTTCAGTTGCCTAGTTGATCAAAGCAGTGGATTTCAGAAGTCTCACTGGGCATATCTTTCTTTGCTGAAATGGGGACTGAGATTGACTGTAGGATTTTGACTCTTTAATCAATATGACTTTTATAAACTACAGTTTATTTCCTTTTAGTAGAAAATCCTGTAAGATCTTGTGTTTTTAATGTCATCATATCTTCTTAACAATTTTTACATTAAAAATTTGACCAAAACTCTAAATTAAAGGAGCACTTTGGATTATGACTAAATTCTTTCACTTAGTAAGCAGATTTGAGTCAATCTAGAGGTGGTGATTCTCAACTAGCATCTGTCAAGCACTGGCAGTAACATAATGCTTATGCAAAACCTTATTACATTGACCTTATAGTCAATGGGTTTAAGAGAAACATCCTTGGTGAAAAATCACAGCAGAAATGTTCTTTCTGATTGGCTTAACACTACGGTTACTATTAACTTTATGGTGTACTACCTAAGGAATAATTAAACCAGATGGTGTGTTAAACCCAACTGAAAGAATAAAGACATTTTTACTTTTAAGTTGATCAAAATTAGGTAAAACAACATATGTTCATGTGCATTACGGTTCCTTTAACTACATATTAACTGCTTTCCTTAATATTCTTCCTGGTGATTTGAGAGCTCTGCCTCTTGCAAAAAAAAAAACCCAAACCAACCAACAAACAAACAAACAAAACCAAACAAAATTTGTCTTTGAATTCTTCCTTTTGGACTCTCCAATCGCTCATACCCCTGTGTTGCTTTGTGTTTTATGTAATTTAAATAAACAGGCTGCAAACTTCAGAATCCTCAAATTACGTGAAACTGCAATACAGGCTCTTTTGGACCACAGTCAAATAGTACGAATTGGGACAGGTACATCGGAAAAAGAAAAGGATTTGGAGATTGCCTCTAAAGAAACACAGCTTGCACAAATGAACAAATTACATTTTATGCAACAGATGTTTAGGAGGGAATTACAAATACTCTAGTTCCTGTTATATTAGTCCTGACTTGCCACCATTTCTCTTTAGCAATGCCATTCAGGGCTAATAATACAGAATAACACACTGCACCACATACATTATGACTTAAGTCTCTCTGCTGCCCATGAACCAGAGCTGTTATTTTTATTCCCCAAATAATTACTATGTTATTTTTTTTCACATTATTCCTCAAAGCATAAAACACTATTATACTTTCCCTTGTCATACCAGTAACTCTTTTCAAATGCTGAGGGTATTTCCCTCCTGAAGATTGTCTGACGGATGGAATGCATCTCATAGAAATATGTTGTCTGATATAAAATTAAATGAGAGTGGAAACACCCAAATGAGATTTATGATCATAAAGCATTATAGAATAATGTTTTATCTTCACAGCTGCTCCTTACCCGGTTGCTGTTAAAAGCTCTGCAAAAGATTCATAAAATGAAGTTAACTGTGTCCTGATTTTTTGGAGGATTCTGATTAGCATGATCATTTTATATGCTTCTGCCTTCCTAGTTTAAATTACTCCTTAGTCACAACTACCTGTTCAATCAATTCACAGAACATAACGTTAACAGTGAGTATATCTTGTTGTGACTGGATGAGCCCAACTTTTTTCTAGGAGAGCTTCAGTTGGTTGAAGTGGGAGAGAAAAATTATCTTAATATTATATATAATCGTCTGTTATATTCCTCAGCTCTAAATTTCTGCTAGTTATAATGAAGTCCATAGCATCAGTATAAGTTGTCAACCAGTCTAATAATGTTAATGTTATAAAGTACAGAGACTAATTTAAACAAAAAGACCCTTAGTCTTTTCTTTGTGTCTAAATGGAGAAACAGTGTGATAAAAGATGAATCAATGTACTTCATAGGTGTAGCATTTTCCTATGAATATGCCAAGCAGCACATTTATGTCAGTGTTTATATCAAGGCATTTCTCTTAGCAGAGTGTGCACACAGATAGCATATTACCAAACTAATAACTGTGTTGCTATTGTTACATGGCAAAGAACTTTATTTTCTTGGATTTAATATTCATTTAAATGGAGAATTAATGGAGTCAGCTAAGGCTAAACCTGATGTAATGAAATGTTTCAATTTGATGGAGGATGTTGCCGCCTTATTTTTTATTCTGCTTTGAACACTGCTATTGAATTCTGTACCTTCACTGGGCTTCAGTCATATATGACACAAGTCTGCATTACAGAATCATAGACTTGCAGAACAGTTACATTGGAAAGGACCTCTGAGCTCATCTGTCCCAACAGCCCTACTCAAGCAGGTTCACCCAGAGCTGATTGCACATGACTATGTCCAGATGTTTTTTTCTTGTTTCTAAGGATGCAGACTCCACTTATGCCAGTGCTCAGCCACCCTCACAGTAAAAAAATTGTTTCTTGATGTTCAGAGGAAACCTCCTGTGTCTGTATGTATCCGTTGCCTCTGGGCACAACTGAAAGGACCCTGTCTCCTTTACGCCCTCCCTTAAGGTATTTACATACATTGATCAGATCACCCTGTGACTTCTCTTCCCTAGCCTGAACATGCCCAGCTCTCTCAGCCTTCCTTCAAAGGAGAGAAGCTCCAGTCCCTTTTATCATCTTCATGGCGCTTTGTTGAACTCTCTCCAGTATGTCCAGCCCTTATACTGAGGAGCCCAGAACTGGACACAACACTCCAGGTGTGTTCTCACCAGGACTTAGTAGAGGGGAAGGATCACCTCTGTCAACCTGCTGTCCACAATCATCCTAATGCAGCCCAGGACATCCTTAGCCCACTCTGCTGCAAGGGTACATCGATAGTTTATGGTCAGGTTGTTGCCCAGCAGGACTCCCCAGGTCCTTTTCTGCCAAGCTGTTTTCCAGATGATTGGTTCCAGCTGATCAGTGTGTAATATATACCAGCACACTTCTTGTTGAACTTCATGAGGTTCCTGTCGGGTCATTTCTCCAGACTGTTGAGTCCCTTTGGATGGCAGCACAACCCTCTGGTATATCAGCCACTTCTCCCAGTTTTGTGTCGCCTGCAAACTTGAAAAAGGAACGCTCTGCCCCATCATCCAGATCATTAGTGAAGATGTTAAAAGAGGCTGGACTCACTGCTGATCCCTGGGGTACACTGCTAGTTACTGGCTTCATCTAGGCTTTATGCCACTGATCATGACCCTCTCGGCCTGCTCATCCAGCCTGTACTTCAAGGGCTTCTCTGTGATGATCTTTAGGGAGACAGTTTTAAAAGCTTTACTGAAGTTAAAGTAGACAATATCTGTTGCTCCCCCCTTGTCTACCAAGTCAGTCAGTTATTTCTGGTCACAAAAGAGACCTGCTAGTTTCGTTGAGCATGGATTAATGTATCTTAGAACAGTTGTAAGACTTGGAGGTGAAATTTTACAAGAGAAGGATACAGAGAAAGCTATAAAAGGAAAGAAGGCAATGCCAAATTCTGCCTACCTAAAAATTGATAAAAATAACCTCAAGAAGAAATATTCTGTTAATGTAATTTGAAGAAATTTATGGGTTTAGCCTACACAGAGTCTTGTGAAAACAAGACTTGTAAAAGACCGTATGGAAAATCTTTGTCCAAGTCCTCATTAAATTTGGCAATAATGTCTGCTTTGAAAAAGTTAGAAATAACATGATAATGTGTTGTAGAAACCTATGAATTCTCAAGGAGTCTCCTACTCAAATGTTTTCCTTTGCAGCTCACGTCCTAAAGCACAAGTCTTGTCTTTTCTGCTACAGATATCTCCAGCCATGTCAAAGGATCATTTATCATTAGTGTATTTTCAAGCCAGTGTGGTAAAGAAATTAAAAATTCGTGAAAGAGCTACACAGAATAACAATTGCAAAAAAACCCCCCAAGATTACACTGAAGTATGAAGTTTGCATCTGTAGCTCTGTGCTTGAAATCAGTCACCATATTTGGTAGAGGTGCCCTAGAAATGTTAATAGAGATAGAATTAATTAAAACCTTCAGAAATCATGCTAAAACAGCATTCAAATTTTTTCATAATTCCATGTAACACTCCTAGAATTCTGCATTAATATGAATCTATATTAAATTCAGCAAGACCTTTTCAGAAAAGTTTGACCTTGTGGTACTATTAAGCAAGAAATCTTGTCCCTTTTTATCTTTAGTTATTAGCAGAAACCAAGGGGTCTTATTGCTAAAATATTTTACTGCCATGATCAAGGAAAGCACTCAGCAGTCTGAAAGGAGCAGGATATATTCCAGAATTGTTTCACACTTACACAATGAAATAGCTTTTTTTTAACTAGTTTTTCTCCCTTGCTTTAATCTCTCAGTTTCTTCTCTCAGTTCTGTTCACTTGCTTACCTTAGTCTTTCTACTTAGCTTTCCCTGTAATGAATTTGAAATAAAATGCGAAAGATACAACACATATTCTATAGCATTAGGTGCTGCATAATTCTGTCTCAAGGTAATTCAAAAGTAAACCAATAAAGTCAGTGCAAGCTTGTTCTTTACAAATGAATCAACACAGATTTCAAGTAAACCTGGCCTGATTTGTGAAAAACAAGGTCATTTTTAAAAGATGATATGACAGATTTGTAAGCAAGAGGGAAAAGAGTAGTGCAAAGTAGCAGTGAATCTCACAGCATATCAGCAAATTTCACAGACAGACAAGTTAAGAACTTATATATATGCTAGGCCTACTTTCTCACTGAAGGGTCTTTATATCACTAGGTGTGTTTCATTAAATAATGTGGTAAAACATGCTGATGTTACAAAAAACAACCAAGCTAGTCCACAAATCTTAAGAGAACAACTACTACTATTAGTATAGATGTGTCTTCTCTTTGAAATTTGGGTCTGGAACAAAGTAATATTTTTCTTTTTGCGTGTCTGTTTTTCTTCTCAAACTTTGTTTTTGAAAGCTGAAATAGTGAGTGGATAATTGTTTGCTGTAGTGTGTTTCCCAGCAACTAGTACTGTCAAGAGTATACAGAAGTTTCCCACCTTGCAGAACAATGAGAAAAAGAGAAGAATAAATGCAGTGAAAACAAAGGGCTAGCATCAGAAGATGAGGAGGAATTAGTACAACTTCCTGTAGAGATATTTGATTCTTCCATTCCAGGTATTCAGTCTTATGTATGAGATAATGGAGAGATGGCAAATTGAATACTAAATGTGTCTGTTGATGCTCTGGATTAGAAGAGCTGGAGACAGCAAATCCTAGAATGACAAGTATGCTCCATTACTTCCTGACATAGAAGTAGTTAAATGAAAATTGCATGTAGAAGTTTTCCAGAAAAGAACTTACTAAAAATAAAAATTTCCTTTAGAATGTAAAGTTCCTACTATAGTTATCTCTGAATTCCTCAGATTTGTCTCAAATGTCTTGAACATCACCGATTCATTCTATTTCTTCAAAGGTGCTGGAAATACTTAAGTGTTATAGAATTCCATAGAGTAGTCAAAGATAATGTTCTCATTTGAATATAACACTTGAAAATTGAACTCAGAGCTAACAGTATAACAAATGCCCCTGACAGAGACCATGGTTCCAAATAGTCTAGTATTCTGTCTCTGACAGTGGCAGGAGAATACGTGAGCCTGGCCATTTACTGCAGTCTGGAGTCTGTTAGCATGATTTATTTATCCTGAGCATCTGTGTCCACAGATACCATGGAAGTCAGAAAACCCAAACATGTATGAAAAGCTATTGCCTTTAGAGCTGAATTCCATGCTATCTGAAGAGCACAGTATGATAGTCGTCCATTTCTGTGATGACAAGCAGGAGGTCTAAATATAACAAAAGAGCTTGTTTTGAGTTAAAATATGATTTCAACACATATCTCTAAACATTTGCATAATAGGGCAACTAGGACAAAATGACATACTCTTGTTTCCCGTGAATATTCACTACAGAATCACAGTCACAGAATATGCTGAGTTCGAAAGGACCCACAAGGATCATTGAGTCCAACCCCTAGCCCTACATAGGACCATGCCCAAGAGTCACACCATGTGCCTGAGACTGTCATCCAAACACTTCTTGAACTCTGTGTTACGATCTGCTTAAATATTGCAGAAAGAACTTTTAGATTCGAATATTCCCTTGAGCAAAATTAAAAATCATACAAGTTATCTGTTGGTACCAAAACTGTTTTATTAATTGTTAAGAGATGCAAAGAGAAAGAGGAAAAAATAAGAAAAGGTTAGAAAATGCTAAGATTACCTTTAGAAGCAGAGAAAAGATTACCACCAAAAACTACCTTTGTATCCGAGCTGGTCTGGGGGGGGGGTGGGGGTGGAGAGAAGCAGTTTTTTGCCTTTTTTTTTCTCTGGTCTCTGCCACCTTCGATGTGATGTGATCTCTTTAGCTGCAGGGGGTCTTAGTTCTCTGGAAGGCAGCCAGGATGTGGGCCTCTCTACCGATCACGCCGGGCGGCCCCAGGCCGTACAGAGGTCTAGGTCTGCACCTCTCGGCCCTCAGAAATATGGGTCAGGGTGGAAAAACTCACGCGGGTAGCATGATGGGTCTCAGTCCACTTCAAGACGGCAGAAGTCCAGTCTCTGGTGACGGCAGGCAGCTCATGGTGGCAGAAGAAAAGGTGAGGGCGAGGCGGAGAAGAGATTTTTAGCTGTTATAGCCAACTCTCTTTCTCACTCCTCTTTCCCTGCTCTTCCCAAATTTCTGTTCATCTTTTATAGTATTCAAAGGAGGTTGTGTGTGGTTTCTTGGCACGTAGTCTTTATTCAGATGTTTGCAGAGATATGATAACCATGAACAATACCAGGATCCTTTGGCAGGAAAACTCCAGTGGGAAAATCCTGGTGAGAACTTCTGGTGGAAAACTGATGCAGAATTTTTGGTAGGAAGTTTTTGACAGGCAGAAACAATGGTGAAACATAATTTTTGGCATTTGTATGTTATCTGTCTGTTACACTGTCAGGCTTGGTGCTGTGACCACTTCCTTGGGGAGCCTGTTCCAGCCCCCAACAACCCTCTGGTTGAAGAACCTTTCTCTAATATCCAACCTAAACCTCCTCTGACACAACTTCAGGCCATTCCCTTGGATCCTGTCACTGGTCACCACAGAGAAGAGATCAATGCCTGCCCCTCCTCTTCCCCTCACGAGGAAGTTGTAGACTGCGAGGAGGTTGCCCCTCAGCCTCCTCTTCTCCAGACTGAGTGACCTCATCTGCGCCTTGTGTGGTTTCCCATCAAGACCCTTCACCACCTACATTGCCCTCCTTTGGACACTCCTAATAACTTAATATCTTTCTTATATTGTGGTGCCCGAAACTGCCACAATATTTAAGGTGAGGCCGCCCCAGTGCAGAGCAGAGCAGGACAATCCCTTCCCTCAGTCGGCTGCTGATGCTTTGCCTGATGGCATTCAGGACAAGGTTGGCCCTCCTGACTGCCAGGGCACTGCTGACTCATATTCAACTTGCCATTGACCAGGACCCCAGGTCCCTTTCCATGGCACTGCTTCCCAAAATCTCATTCCCCAGTCTGTACGTACATCCAGGGTTACTCCATCCCAGGTGTAGAATCCGGCATTTCCCCTTGTTGAACTTCATATGGTTGGTGATTGAGCAGTCCCCTAGTTTGTCGAGGTCTCTCTGCAGGACCTCTTTACCTTTGAGGGAGTCAACAGCTCCTCCCAGTTTTGTGTTGTCTGCAGATGAAGAGCACAGGACCTAAGATGGAGTCCTTGGAACCCCACTAGTGACAGGTTACCAGTCTGATGTCACCCCATTCACTATTACCCTCTGTGCTTGACCCGTGACCCAATTGCTCATCTGCCACATGATGTGTTTATCCAGCTGTGGGCTTAAGACACTGATTTCATTCAGTGTCTTAAGGTCTGATACTTTTACCACTGAGACAAAGATAGCTCTTTCTTTAGCTGTTTCTTGAGCTATTCTTGAGACATACACCTGCCAACAAATTATATACTCTCTTGAAAAGAACTTAAACCGCGTGCCTGAGCTTCTTGTGTTTAGGTCATCTTGTAACCTGAGCGCTTTATGGTTTCTCAAAGGTTAACTCAATTTTTACTATTGGTGAAGTTTAGAAAGTGATAGAAACTTAGGTCAGTGGTGGTTAAATGTAAAAAAAAAAATTACTGGTGGGGTTTTTTTTCTTTTTTTTTCATTTTGTTTGGGTTTAGGTTTTTTTGTTTGGTTTTGTGGTTGTTTGTAGTTTTTTGTTTGGTTGGTTTTGTTGGGGTTTTTTTGGCACAATGTTCTAAAGCTAATCAAGGCAGCTATAAACTACTGTTGATTGAAAGAGACTATAGATTTTCAATAGTTTTTGAAAGCAACCCACATTCCCACCCCCAACCTTGCTTCTGCAGGTTCTGATAGTATTTGCAAAACCTGTTCTTATGAGAAACTCTACCACTTCAAAGACAATTTAGAAGTGCTTAGTCTTCAACCTTTGTTCTTCAGTATGAAAATACTGCTACATATTGCTTGAAATACAGTTATAGCCAGCTTTTTATTATAGTAAAGAAACCTTCTCCTCAGGAAGGCTCACTGGGTTTTTTTGACTCTTGATGTAAAATTTTCCTTTATAATAGCAATTGGTGTAATAACTGTAAGAGAGTTCTGCATCAAGTTCCAGCATAGGACCTATCTTCTTATTAGTTAAACTCTGATACAGAGAGGGGTAGTGTATGAATGTTTTGCCTGCTAATTTTACCTTTGTGAGTGAAAGAAAATGTTATATATAGCCTGTTTGCATTATTTTCAATCAACCAATATTGCCATAAGTCATTGAGAACAACTGAGAAAAAAATGAAATGCAGTCAGATTTCCAGGAGCAAGTTGAAGTCTTAAAAATTCCCATCTCTACTTTGCTGTAACAAACAATACTATAAAATGTGCCCCAAATACATGACTACATGTTACTTTAAATTTGAAAATTCACACTGGATCAAAAGAAACAGGGTAGCTGTTCATTCAACCTGAAGTGTTACTTTCTGAACTGGTACCTAAATTACTGATATGTGATGCCAAAAGGTAAATTATTTTGAGCTAGATTTAGTTTAAATTTCATTGCATGTTTTGTTTAACATAGAGGATTTGGCATTCATTTCTATTCTTCATTTTGAGGATATTTCACTTTTAATAATTTTGTTGTCTATTGCCCTAATCTGTTTATTACACTGTAATGTAACTTGAACAATGATGCTTCTGTTCAAAATAAACAGATTTGGTGTGTCTGTGAAATAGACTTATATGTAGTAAGATGCTTTACCGTCTAGAAAAGCTCAGAGGTTTCTGAATGCTTAAGAAATTATAATGCCAGTAGATTTAGCATTTGTATATCTGCAGGCTCATGCTTATTCAGTTGTATCAAGGCAGCTTAAGCTAATGTCTAATCTTCTTATGGAATAGTTCTTCCTGTAACAACGGGATTCTGTATAACAAGCTTGAACAACCATGTGGCTCTTAACTGTTGTGTGAAAGGGAGAGAAGTGCCTAACTTTTTGTTCTTTACAAAATGTCTAATTATCATTAGTTTTGCATATATAGGACAGCCCAAGAGTCTTACTGTGATGCCATATATTCAACTCATACAAACTAAGAAGTCATGAAGAAATTGAAACGTGTCCACCTTGATGCTTTCCTTTATGGCACTGTTCCATCAAAAGGGGAAACACACAAAAGGCATTAAATTATTTTGGTGCTATATTAAGCTTAAGTATATATGGCAATGGAAAAAAAATAAATTTAGTTATCCATGAATTAGAAGGGAAAACAAGCTGAAAATTTTTAGTAATGTTTTCCTAGAAAATGACAATAATTACATACTCATATTCTGATTCTGACAAAAATCTGCTTATGAAGCATAAAGTAGAAATCTAGATGGCATTATCTTATTTCAAATTCGTACTTTTTAGAAAAAATGAGGCAACTTAGTTGTATGCAGAGATTCTCTTCATTCACTGCTCATTTTGCTCAGCACTTTTGGTTGTACTCTATTAACACAATTCCCTTAGGCTTCAAGGAAAAGTGTAGATCCTCTGTAGTGGAAATGATAAGCTAAAGGAGTTCATAGCTAAAGGAGCAGCATGTACTGCAAAAATCTAGGAGTTTCAAGGGGTATTGTAGGGAGGAAATAGTGTGGGGAATTGGGTAGCTTTTGCTTTTTTTTCATGCAAAAGACTAAATAAATCTCTTTCTTGTGCATTTCATTGATCCCATTGATGAGCTGAAATAACATAACAGTGAAGATTAATCTACCTCCTGATCTACCTCCAGATATTTTCTTCTCTTTAACAAGTAAAGCAGCTAAAAGAGTCCAAGGAGAAAACCAATAACATAACTTTCCTATATAGCTCCTCATCAGGTTTATATCATCTTTCAGAGTAAAATGACTTAATCTTATCCCACTTGTTCCTTCATATACAACCCCCTTTTTTTTGCCTGCCATTATTTTCTAAATCTGTACTCATTTATACTGTGCTGAAAGAATATTAAGTAACTTCACTGTAGGAAGTTAAGGTATAAAACCACTGAATGTCATACTTCAATTGAGAAACAAAAAGAGCACAGTATGAATTTTTTATTTTTTTTTTTATTGTAAGCTATACTACTGTGATGGGAAGTCATAGGCTTGTGATAAAACTGATTATTTTATCAATGAGAAATATGTAATGTGATATATGGCATGTTTTCTAGTGTTAGATAGGAAAGAGGAAGAAAGATCATGCTATTTATTAAGTAGCTTATATGCTTTTCCTTATTCAAAACTGTGAAAAGTAAAATAGAAGATTTTTTTATCTATTTGTGGTAGAGATCCAAGAATTTTTATTTCCCATTTGCCATAAAAAATAAACTTAAATTATTGCAGTTTTTAGGACAAAAGGGAAATATTTTCTTACAATGCCTTGAAATGTACAATGTAGAAACTTTTGAGTGTAGGATAACTTCAAGAAAAGTACTGACACTATAAATAATTTATTTGGTTGTTTGAAAAGCATATTTTGCATATGTGTTCTTACCTTATTCATAATTTTTCTTCAAATTAAGATTCTGTCCTTGACCCAATACATCTTTAGTACAGCAAAACTATAAAAAAGTAACAAAATTCAGACAAGAAGCTTCTTGAAAGTAGATATTTAACATAAATTTAATGTTCTCTTCATCTTACTGGAAACTAGTCAGACTTCATTTTGCCTGTAGAGTCACCTTAATTTAGATAAACCACAATCACAATATGCAAAAAGTGCACATCATTTCCTTCACAATTATTGCTTCATACAGACAACTTGCTTTCAGTAAAATATGACTGGATTTACTTTTAAAAATGAATTTTGTTACACCAAGTTCCCTTAGACTTGTTTTGTTCATAACACAGTTGAGCATAAGGTGTTTCTGTAGCCAGTTTAGAAGGCTTCAGGTTTATGGATAAGCTTTGGAATCATAGAATGACTATGTTTAAAGTGCCTATAGAAAAGCTGTTTGCAGCTTGCTTGACCTCTCATTCATGTAACATTGCTGTGTTTATCTCTTTTTCTCCCTTGTCTTCAGCTTTTGTTCCTTTATTTCAAACACTCTTAATAATATTTTATTCTCATCACCACATTGAAGGGAAAGGATAATAACAGATGCATTAGACTTCATTAAACTGATGATAAAAGCCAGAAATTCTAGAGGGCTATTTACAAGATGAATAAGTTTTATTTAAAAGGATGGCTTCTTGGATCTGTCATATCCTAGTACATCTTTAGGGCTGTAACTAAAAAACAGCAGCAAATGGTTCTAATCTATTAAATAGGAAAGAAAAGTACGACAGAGGGATTAAAATTATAGTCAAACTCATTCTATTTGTCATTAAAAAAATCATTAATTGCTCCAGGGTGTTCATTGTTATTAGCAGTTGAGATCTTTTTATTTCTTTGATTTTACAGTTTTTAACTCAGATATCTGTCTCAAATTGCATTCAAATTACAAATATAAGTATTAATATTTTTTCTTGAGCTTCTGAAATACAAGTAATGAAATCCTGGAATGTTTTGGTTCCTATTTCATATTAGATAAATGAAAAATTAGCATCCAAATAGGACAATAGTTTCATGTATACTTCTGTGGATCTGGGCTTGTCACGTATTACAGATAAGAAGAGAGAAAAGGTGGGCAGCGTATTGACCAAAGATGCACAGTCTTGGTGCTGGAAAGTACAGCAGTAATATAATAATTTTTTTTCCTAGAGGATCTCTTGCAGCTTCCTCTTTCCTTGCTAATAATTAAAAAATGAATGAAATTTTAACAACAATGAAAAAAACCCCTCAAAATTGATAAAACAGTCCTGTTTTTAGGTAGTGCAAGGAATCAAGGATATCGAAAACTGGATTAAACTGAAACTATGTATGTTTCTTTTTATGGGAAATGTAAACATTGTTAATTGTAATAAAAGTAAAAATAAAATTACGCTTATAAAACCTCACAATTTACAAGATAAGTCTATCCATAGCTTATGATGGCTATGGAGGGGCCTCCACGCAGACAGCGTGTTGTGTTAGAAGCGGAATTTCCTCTTACAGGAAGGTGAACCTGGCCCTTGTCAGCAGCATGGTGCTAGACGAGATGAATCACCTGCCTTGTCTTGTCTAGTAACTTGCTTCTTGCGTTGCAAATGAGTGAGTGATGCTTTATAGGATTATTGGGAGATAATAGGATGATTTAGTGAGAAATCTTTCGAGGTGATAGAGGTCAGTTGGCTTAAATTTTCTCCCATCTCTTGGTGTTAACTGAATATATGTGATGCACATCTGAAAGTATAACAGTGTCAGAAGAAAGAAGCAGATGTCAGATTATTGTTGAATTTCTACTGAAGTTCTGTAAAGTTTAGTTCTTAGAACCTTTTGAAGCTTTCCAGGGTTTGATTCAAATTAGTCCAGTTGCAAATTCTATCACTTTTATGTTTCTCTCTGTTATTTTGCCAAAGATCCAATTTCCTTTTTTTTTTTTTTTATTTCTTTCTCTCTTTTATATTTTTTTTTAATATAATGCATGAGTCCAAAGATCATTTCAGGGATGATATATGTATTTTAGTTTTGTAGACCTCCACATTTCCTGGCTTTTCTATCCTCACAAGTTCTATCATGCTGACCTATTGTTCCTGTTCACTTTAACTATATGTATACTGTGCTTCTTAGCAGTGCACCAGAGATATAATAGGGCATTTTTTTCTCATCTTTGCAAGGCCCAGCTGAAGAATTGGACCCAACAGTATGCTGTCTCAAAAGCTTATATAATCTCACCTCATTGTAAGCGTAATATAAAGAATCTTCTAGTATAATTTTGCATTTCAGCGAGGTTAATTCTAGTCTTTCATTAAAATGCCATTGTGATCTAAGCTTCTAATGGAAATTTAGAAATATTTTATCACCTGCATATTTTCAGAACTATAGCTGTTAGACCAGAAGTACTAGTTTCTTACATAGGCATGAAGAATTCTTTGAACATTTATGCTAAGTGAAATAGGGTTTTGAATTTTTAAATTTGAACTACATAATGTTTGCATTATATGTTTAGAAATGAGATTCCCCCTCATCTTTTGCTCTCTAGAAAAGGAAACAAGTTCCTTAAAGAAACTTTCTTAACATCAAAGTAAACCTGACTAATCTTAATGATACCAAGATTTAGGAAATACCCTCAGGACCTCCAAATGGAGAAGGAACAAAAGGTTTAGAGTTACTTAGAATGGCAAAGAGGAGGCATGAGAGGATATAGGATTTGTGACTAGAACAGAGAAATGAGGGTGCCGTTTGGAGTCAGATGTGAGGCCAATATGTGAACTTCTTGAGTAATTGGTTTATTTTACTGAAGGGGAATCATAACACACATATAGAACAAGTGCTCAAAACAGATCCATAGGTGTGATGGCTTTCTGCTGCACTTTTGTGAGGCTTAGCTTTTTTATTATTCTTTGCTCCTTCTTGGGTGGATGGACCATGTTTTTGCTGTTCAGCATCAGCTTCTCTTGGGAGAGGGAGGAAGGAATATGGAAGATGTGACTGCACGGAGTGCAAAGCTGCAGATCAGGGCAGGTGGGAAGATAAGGTTAGAACAGTACGCATTCCCACCTTTCCTAAGGCATTCGTTGTGTATACTGCAGTTAGTAGTGTAAACAGATGCTGCTACTTATTCAGGTCCTGGGTTCTGTACTGCAAAAGCTTTGTAACAGATCCTCAGCAAAAAAGATTTCTCATGAGGAAGGGATATGACAAACCCAAACACTGGTCTGTTTATGCTGTGGTCCAAGTAGCCTGATAGTCTTGTTAAAAATGATGGGGTTTCTTTGAACAGACATGCCAAGAATTGTAATTTCCTTCCAAATGTGCACTGAAAATCTACATAAAATGGAAGCAGAAAATAGCAAAAAAAGGCCAAGAATTTGTGCAAAGATGGATGTTGTTCTTTTCAAATTGCATCAAATTCACACTTAAGCTCGGTTGTACTTAATGGTTCAAAAGGAAGCTCTGGTGTTGGTGACTGACAGTAATCCGGTGACTGTGACTACTAAAAATGAGTTCTTAGGTTCAGTCCAATTTCAGTCCAATTTCACTTAGGAAAAGCAATCTCTTATTCTCTGGTGAAGTGATGAGGAGTTTAATGAGCTCAGACATAGGGATGAGTTAGTGAACATTCCTTTACAATAGAGTCCAGTGGTTGTGGTATAAATATTTTGATGCTCAACTCATGCAGTTTTAATATGACTCTATTTAATGAATGGTCTCTGCTCCTTGCATGGCCAGTGGAGAGATTCCAGGTAATTTCAAGGATATTTAACTTACTCTAGACACTCTGGTACATTTCGAAAAGAAGAATTCAGGACATTTTGTGTTAAAGCATACAAAATTGAAAGTAATTTAATAATTCTAGAAGACCATAAATTTTAAGATTTCTTTCCAAATGATGGACAATGCCTGTTTAAAATTGGTGGAAAAGTACAAGTTCATATTTCTGTTATTAGACTGCCCTCATCAGACAGTGCTCTATTTCTTCATTTATGGAAGGATTCACAGATCTTCATCTGTTGGAGCCTTGAGGTATCTGGCTGTGTTCTGTCAATTACCGTGTCTTGTTGTCATTGATATAGTAAGAGATAAAATCACATTTTTTGGTGCTTTCTCCTAACGTTGGCTTTAACTGTGTAAAGATGATATGAATCTATTATATGTACAATTTGGGTAAGATTTTGCTGAATTACACTTGCTGCTTATACAGCAAAATAGCACATTAATAGTCATCATATATTATGTTCCCAAGCTAACCTATTCATAGGATTTGAGCTAAAGATCGCTTAGCTTCTCAGTCAGGCTTTAATTACTTCAGAGGCTTACAATGAATCTATGAATCTAATAATTCAAGGGTTTTGAAACTGGATTATTCAAGGATTATTGGTTGTCTGTGGTTACTTGTAATTAGCCACCTGATTTGGTCTTTTTCTGTCCCTGGGGAGAGAATGTAGCTGTATTAATATAGCACAGGACTGAGACTCAAGTGTCCTGTTAGCTTAGCTCTCTGATTTGTATGTAGAGGCAGTTGACTTTTCTGTGTCTAAGTTTCTCTGTTGATAGCAATGGAGATCACAGTACTAAAACTTCTTTGTAAAACATTTTGTGAGTATTGGTAAAAGCACTCCTAGGACTAAGTACTTTTATTATCATATCCAGTTAGCAGAAACAGATTAAGTGGGAGAAACAATGAAAAAGAGAAAATAAATACCATTATAAACTTGTTACATAGAAATCAGTCTTGCAACATGACTTGATAAGAACGTCGATGTTAATGAGGCTAATCTCTATTAAGGGGACAGTTAGTGTCAAAAATATTTTTAGCTGCTGATCTGAGCTTACTTTTGCATCCATCACTGTACTATATGAGAATCATAAATATCGTACATTAAATCAGTATTAGTCACAGATGTTATAAGAACTCAGCATGTATAAGCCAGCACTGATGCTCTTGTGTAGCCTATGTTTATAATTTCACTACTCACTGCTGCAGTGTGCACTTCAAGGAAGCTACATGGTTCAGTGGTTCTTTCTAAGAACGTTTTACGTAGAAGTACCTGAGCTCATGGGAGACAGAAATCAGGCTTCTGAACTGACTGATGTACAGCAGAATACTCCTTAACCGTGAGCCTGTCTCTTCACTGATGGAGAGTACCTATTATTTGCTGCACAGCTGTCTTACCAAACACATTGCCATTTTTTTTCTGCATAACCTGTAAAAACACATAAAACTACCTGAGATCTTATGAGGAATATATAAGTTTGGCTGTCTGCTAGAAACTATTTAATTCTGTGTTTAGAATTTTTGAAATGACAAAGGACAGAGGATAGTCAATTAAACAGATGTAGCACTCCAAGCCAAGGAGTCAATTACTTATCTTAACAGTGATTCAGGCTACCACCTTGCCAAACTATAGAGTTATATCATCTTCTGAAACAATTTCATTTTTCCCCAGCATTTTTAAATTAATCCTTTTTGTTATTTCTTATGATGTTAATCCTCCTTGACTAGTTTAACCTCTTCTTTCTCAGTGTCTAAGCAGAATTTAATAAAACCAATAGATTAAACAATGATAATATACATCTTGTTATTTATGATGTTTTCTGTATAGTGTTTAAGCATATACTACATGTATTTGTTCTCCAAATAGCTCTCTTAGTGTAGTAGTATAATTCGTTACAGATACTGGCTTTTCATTTTATGGAGAAAAATGATTAAGTTGGTAGTAGAAGTATAAAGGGGAAAAAAAGCCTGTCAAAATGGAATCCTAGAATCATAGCATCATAGAATATCTCAAGCTGGAAGGAACCACAAGGATCACTGAGTCCAACTCCCTCCTCCTTTCAGGACTGCCTAAAACTAAACCATATGACGAAGAGTGCTGTCCAAGACACTCCTTGAACTCTGGCAAGCTTGGTGCCACAACCGCTTTCTGGGGGAGCCTGTTCCAGTGATCAACCACCATCTCAGTGAAGAACCTTATCCTATGTCCAACCTGAATTTACCCTAATGTAGCTTTATTCCATTTCCTCATGTCCTATCACTGGTCACCAGAAAGAAGAAATCAGCACCTGCCTCTCCACTTAACCTTGTGAGGAAGCTGTGATGAGGTCTATCTTCAGTCTCATCTTCCCCAGGCTGAACAAGCCAAGTGACCTCAGCTGCTCCTTGTATGGCTTCCCCTCCAGACCCTTCAACATCTTCTAGCCCTCCTTTGGATGCTTTCTAATAGCTTTATAACTTTCGTGGCACCTAAAACTGGACACAGTGCTTGAGGTGAGGCCGCATCAGTGTGGAGCAGAGTGGGACAATCTCCTCCCTCGACCAGCTGGCAATACTTTGCCTGATGCCCCCCAGGACACGGTTGGCCCTCCTGGCTGCCAGGGCACTGCTGACTCATATTCAACTTGCCATCCACCAGGACCCCCAGGTCCCTTTCTGTGGGGCTGCTTTCTGGCCTCTCATTCCCCACTTTCTGTGTATAACCAGGATTACCCGATTCCAGGTGGAGAATCCTGCACTTGCACCTGATAAATTTTATGCATTTATTTAAAATTGTTGATGCTCAAAAGGATTAGGCTTTCAAAGTTTAAACTGAGAATGGGTATTGGCTAGAACAAGATTTCATTCTGGATGGTCTATAGATATTTTGTATGTTATGTGATAAGCATCTCTCTTGGGTCCCTAACCACCATGTGTTTTCAACCGGCAAAATGAATATTACATGAGAGAAACACTTGATGTTCTAAACACTAGAAATAAGCTAGTCTGTTGCCTTTGCGTTGTGTCACGACATAAACCTAAACTTTAGTTCTCTTTATAATGAAACAAAAATAATGGTCATCTATTTTGTGTGCCAAAGTGACAAATATGTCATTTAATGTAAAGATTTAAAAGTCTGCCTTGTGCAACTCTGTTGTGGGCTTGGAACAGTCATGGAATAGGAACTTAATTTCGTTTTAGGTACTGAACAAGTGGTTAATAAAGATATTTCCTTCCAGAGAATTTATAATTCGTCTGTATAACTACAGATAAGAAAATAAATTCTGAGAGGACCAGAGGGGAATAATGTTAGCATGAAGAATGACAGTTACAGCATACCATGCATATTGCTAAAGTGGAATATTTTCTTTATACAGACTTTAAAAATAAGAATGGGAATGACGGTGTAGGGGCTTTTCCCATTGATGTCAGGGTATCATATAAGGAGTTGATACTGATTTATGAGTCCTACAGAGCTTGAAACTTGACTTCCCAGAAACTGCTCCTCTGAGGCAATGCAGTTAGCAGCTCTCTAAATGGAACTCGTAGCTCTGTGTAATTCACTGAGGGATGATAAAGACTAAAGATCTTGAATGCTAGATTAGTATCATTTTCTCTGCTGCAGTCAGAGACTCTCTGGGTTTTCAGGGCTTTGATACAAAATGTAATACTTTTTTTCAGGATTTTTATTTGTGTGGTTAAAGGAGACTTTAGTCTCCTCCTCAACATGGATCTTGTTGGATGATTTATATTAGTGGTTTTGATATATCCATTTTCTGTATTAAAACATGAGGCTACAAAATCTGTAATTTAATTGTTTTGAACAAATAAATTTTCAAAAAAAATGCGATTCATATTCAAAAAGAAAAGTAGGTATGTTCTAGGTTCTTTTATGTGATGAGATAGAATAAACAGAGGGATTTTGATGAAATGTGAAAGTGCATAATCACCTTGTGTAGCAATCCTGCTAAGTGCCTTCGCCTTATAGTGAATGATATGGAAGATGAGGAGACTTAGCATCAGTCTGGATAAGGCTGTAAATGCTGTTGATATCTCCATTATCTCTCTATTCATTAATTTCATTTCCAACTTTGAGATCACCACTTTTAGGAAATTCATCCATATAGGATAGTGAAGACAGTTCTATGCTGCTTATTGTTACATCTGTCCTGGTCTTTACAAGATTAGACAATCTCTTGTAAATTCATTTAAATGTTGATTACACTGTCATTATGTGTGCTCTGGGTTTTTTTGCAGGAGAAGAATGAGATGATCAGTGTGGTATACTGTGAATAGACTTAACTAGATTGCAACATGGCACTTTTATTGGAGGAGGAGATTTCATTTAAAAATATACTATCGAATGTGTTCTTCTTAAATGCTGAACTGATTATTCCTTTTATTTTGCTTTTGTTTTTTGAATGTGTCATTTAGGAATTTAACAGAGATCTGTTCACTGGAATTGTGGTTTATCTGACACTGAGCACTCAAGGCGTGATTTTTACATTCTGCAAGTTTTCTTCCTTCTTTGCTTGATACTTCTGTATTTTGACTGTCCATCTTTTATAAAACATCATTTTTATGAAAAGAATTCAGTGAGTATCACAACCTGTAAAAGTAATTTGAAATGGATGGAAGAGTGCTCATGAAAAAACTTCTCATTAAATTTCCAGTCCAGCACTCCGGTGTCTTGCAGTTGTTCCCTGGTCGTGATTGCAACGTTTTGCCTTGTAGCCATGTTGTTGTTGTTGTTGATTGCGACGTTTTGCCTTGTAGCCATGTTGTTGTTGTTGTTGTTGTTGTTGTTGTTGTTGTTGTTGTACACCCTCTGACAGAACCTTGTGTAGTGCTTAATTACCATGAGGATGAGGGGAGAAACTGTTCATACACCGTATGCTTCCCTTAAGATAGAAGCATCTTTAAGCAGCTAAGATAAAGAATAGTAATTATTAGTTATACTTGTTTATAGAGCAAGTAAAAAAAGCAAAACAAAGCAGTGGGATTCACGGCTTCAGGAAAAAAAAATGCCCAAGTCTTCTCCCAAGTCTTCGCCCAAGTCATTGCATATTTTAGAGAGGATAGGAGTTGCTGGAATTATTATGAGTTTTATGTCTTATTGCCTGATCTTTGTTTACTAGACATCTGGAGTATTTTGCTATAGTCTGTGGTTTAGTTAGAATTTACAGAATGTAAAAACTAAATTTGGTTTCAGAAACTTTTATATTCAGACCTTCTTAATTCTCATACACTTTGATGCTCCTCCTAAATATGCATGTGTTTTCAGTTGCCAGGACTTGTGAACTCCTTGAGAAAAGGAGGTTACTGTGTAAGAATGTATATTTTTTTGTCATCTAATTAAGTAGCTATTTTTGGAATGGCTGAAAGGAGAGTAGATTGCACTCCGATCTTTCCAACCTGATCTGGACTTAACTTTGAAGTTGAGCTTTTGTAACAAACTTTGAATGAGTTGGATAAGAGTCTGTAATCTTTGTAGGTAGATGCTTCTTTTAACTGTAGGTGAAAAGCAGGTGAAGATTGCAGCTTCTGGTCATGTAAGTAAGAAATGTTGCCATTGTTAAAGATTTGGATATATTAGGTATGAGGCTCTAAAAATGTTTTTTATTTCAAAGTCTAAAGACTGGCATTTCAGCTGGAGCATAGGACTTCTTGGTTACTGTGTTACGGCTGGAAGTGCTGGTTCATTATCATCATAAGAAGGGCACTCACACTCTGTAGAGCACCACTTAAAATGCCATTTATTGGAGCTAACACTGTAAAAAAGAAGATCTTTTGAGATTTTACAGGATTTTCTTAAAAGAAAGCAGTTCTGTTAATAAATTCTACTGTCAAAAAAAAAAAAAATGGGGATGTTCACATGAGAACTTCTTGCTGCCTTTTTAGCTCAATGCAATCCCCCTACTGAGTGGGAGCTGGCTACAGGCTCCTGTGTTACCCTGGCTGGGCTAAGGTTATCCTGCAGCCAAGGGATATGCACAGCAAAGCACAGGTGCATGGCACAGCTATGCATACGTGTAGCATAGTACAGAACAGGCATGTGCCTGCCCAGGTTAACTGTTGTGTTTACAGTGGTCTCCTGGTTACGATCACTGCAGTTGCAATTCTGGAATTTTAGAGAACTCACTTGGTGCAGTCATAAAGAAATATCATATTATATTGCAGAAGTAGTTGATACTATTTTTTATGCTCAGTTTGAGATTGAGTTTCAATGTTTCTGATAAGGTCTGGACTGTGATACCCCTCCTAACTCCTGTTCTGTCTGAGGATGACTTCTTCGTTAGTCCATTCTTAGAGACGGAAGCAAATGTTAGCGTGATGTATGGTTGTCTTCTGTTAGTTTGTTTAATTTGTTCGATTTTTGCTGTTTCTTTGGTGACTTGAGGACCAACATCTGCACATTGGAATTTATCCAATGGATTTCAAAGGCTCAGGGCCCACACTTTCTGCGTGGTAACTCTAAATTGGGAGCCATGGGCTTGCATATCTCAAACTAAGTGCACCTAAAACTGCAAGCTGTTAGAAAGCTGTAGTGGCATCCTACAGCTTGGAGACACAAACATTCAGTTCCTCCCTATACCTTGAAGCAAGAACTGGACCTGAAGTTCCTCCCTTTTAAGCACCTTACCTGATTTTTTATGCAGCCATTTACACTCTGTTTTTCCAGAATCTTATGAGATGAATTCCTTAGGTCAGAGAAAGAGTGTAGACCTAGCCAGTTCAACTGTGTTCATCTGTGAGAAATTGCTTGTTTCCTGCTACCAGGCACTAGAGTGATCACTGCTATGAACATGCCCTTTGGCTTTTCTTGAAGGACAACCCCGTCCATTTGTTGGGCTGAAGGTCATGAGATCAGGAGATTCCAGCTGTGAATGAGGAATCTGTTTTTCATAATTTTCATCACTGTCCTAGTGCTTGCCTTTATACTGTTAATGTATAGTGTTTATACTGTTGGTGTGTAGTGTTTATAGTTAGCATATAGTGTTTATACTGTTAATCTGTAGTGTTCATCTGTGTAAGTCAGGTGGCTTTCCCTTATTTGCTCTTTTGGTTTCTGTTCTGGAAAGACTCACAGTTTTTGATTCAGAAAACAAACAAAGTATCAAACTGTAACTACTTCTATTGGATTTGGACAATTTGTAGACATTGAAAAATTTAAGTCTAATTTAAGCCATTTCCCTAGACTTTTGCCAGAGTTAATAAAAAAAAAAAAAGGCAGAACCAGGTCTGATTCATCCTGTAATTTTGGGCATATATCTTATGACAGCATGAATAGTTTTTTGGTGATGGTGGCCCCTGATTGAACCAAGATGACTAATGTCAGATAAATGCCTTTTAGACTGCTGAAGTAGCTGTAGTTAAGTCTCAACTAAACGTTTTGCTGAAGGAAATTAAAAAACCCTATGGCAAACAAGGGGTTGACAGTCTTCATTCTTAACCATTTTACTGCTAGCTTGGAAAACATTTTTTAATTGGGTGTTTACCCAACCATCCTACTCCTTTTCAGATAGTGAGATTGCAGTATATGATATGGATTATTTCATGTGTCTGTTCATTTCACATTCTGTTAGTTTCTTTTATATAATGAGAACTCCTTGGCCATGACCTTTCATCAGAAGAAGACTAGTCACTTGAACAATATTCTTTGAATGCTGGGAAAAAACCTACCATGAATGTGCATGACAAAGAATAATTAAATACATTTTGAAAAAGGAGGCAGAAAGCAGGACATATGCAAGGAGTTTGTGACTAATTGTTGGGTTTATTCTGTAAATGTACAGAAAATAAAATGTTTGTACTGTGCTGAAGTACTCAAGCACTAGAATATTAATCTGACCAATAGATCTTTCAGGGAGACAGCAAAATCATCTTTGTGTCTAAACAAAATGGATGAATCATTCTTTAAAAAAGAGTAAAAATAAGTAACTACTGTTAGTTTTGTCTCACTTTTCTTTGCAGTGGATTCACTTAAGTGCTTTAAGTTAGTCAATCCTCTGATGATCCCCGGAATATACACTTCAATTTGCATATAATTGTTCTGTAGACTTTTTTCAGTTAAGCATTTTATTCTTTTACTCTGCATTGTGCAGTTTCCACAGATCTTTCTATGCAGGCCCAAGTTCTATAGCCTGGCATTTTAAAAACAAACAACAAAAAACCCTAAGCTAATGGTGAGGCTAAGAAATTTTAGTTTGTGTGAGTGATCTTATTTCATCAGTGTATATAATGACACTAATAATACAAAAATATTCCAATTTCAAATATATTTTTAGAATGCATCTTGTTTGATTGGCATATGGGTATGGTCTGTTTAACATACAATCAGATATCTGAATAAATTTATGTTATTGGATACCTCCTCACAACGGAAATGTTCTCCAAGATAAAATATAAAGCTTTCCATTAATCTTGATTAAATAATCTAAAGATCTGGAAGGTCAAGGTTCATCCAAGAGGTTCCTAAATCAGTTGTGTGAGTTAGAAGTGCAGTCATGCCTTAAATTTTTGGTATCTTAACTTTTCTGTCTCACACAAGATTATCTGTCATTAAAAAGCTACATATTCCTCCTACCACGTCCGTATTCTTTTGTTGATTGGAACCTGTTTGCTAGTTTGAACCATTGTCTGCAGTAGATCTCAGTGGTCCTTATTTTCATCAGTAATTAGAACTTTATCATACCAGAGGCTCTTTCAGGCCTGCTAGGTACACTGCTAGAACCTTACGAGAGAAGTGTGTTACTGTGTGGTGGTATGTTTGGAACAGCAAGTAAATCAGGGACTATGGGTCTGGCTTAATCATTTCAAACTGAAACTGCAGAAGAGGAAAAGCTGACCCAAATGTGTTCTGTAGAGAACATTCATTAAGTGTGAAACTCTGTATTTTTTCTCTTTGTTTCATTGGAAATGACACTCCTTATCCATAGATGGAAGACCAGAAGGGGTTAGTACAGTACCTAATCACTTCTCATGTTAAGTAGACCGCAGAATGTCACCCAATTGCCTGTGTACTGAACATAGTGTCTGTTTGCTGGGTTTTCCCTAAAGCATTTTGCTGAAATCTGATATCAGTAATCTGTCTAGCACATCACTAAGTGAGAAATTTTATTAACCTCGATGGCTGACTTATTTCCTTACGAAAGAAATAGGATAAACAAGTGTAACAATGGATGCTTTTTAAAAAAAGTTATCTTAGTTTCAGCCAGTTACTGGGTAATTATACAAACACATCAGAAGTTGAGGATGCGTGGTCTTTTGATCAAAAATTTTGGAAAATATTTCTGATTTGGTTTAAAAGAGAAATTACTTTAAATGTTACAATAATACATATTACCCTATATATGTACTTAAAATTATCCAAATTTTTAAAGTCTCTCATGCAAAGTTTTATCTGAATATAATCTATTTGAATGTAAGTTTTGAAAGATCTCTTTTCCCCTTAAACAAAAATAAAAACACTTTACATAAACAAGATTTCTGAAATAAGCTTCCTGAATCCTCATCATGGCATTGAGTATCTATGATGATAGGGAAAAAAATCTGTGATAATTAAAAAAACTCAAAACTGAGCAATCGACCAAGAAAACCTGGACCAAAGGATTAGTGAGGAGACAGGAGAGAAAGCAAGTAATCTGCAGAGAGTAAGTTCTTTACAAATTACCGTTGAATGTGGCAATACAATTAATGTTACAAAATAAAGTAATCAATCAGATTCATATGATTTCCCAAAATGTTCCAGCAAATAAGATCAAATGAAGTGGGAGTTTTGCTCATACTCACTTTTTGGTTTAGACAATACTAGTAGGCCATCAGGAGGAAAAGATTCTGAGGTATCATAAATCTGCCAACTACATATTCAGATAAAAAAGCTAAAGAAAAATACTACTGTACTTAAGATGACTGGGGGGGAACAGTGTGGAGAATAAAGTAATGGAGACATTAAAAAAACTACCTACCATCTGCCTCAGACTGTAACAGAGCCTGTTTCTCCTAATTTGTGGCCTTCTGCATTGCAGATACCTCGGCAGCTGGGAAGGGCGAAGAAGAACATTGAATCACCCTTTCTGGACAGTATTTCAAGGTGTTATTGGTGTAATATGAAATACATAGATGAGAAAAAGAAACCTTAAAAGCTTTCCAACATAATTGAAACTTCTTAATCTGAAAGCTTTCTGAATACCTACAGTTGAATGTATCATTTGCGCCATGCAGAGTGGTGATAAGAAAACCACAATTCAATTTTGCTAGCATTTTGTAGCCATCTTGCACAAGCAGAAATGAAACTGAAAGCAGAGAGCAATCAGACCAAAGTGCTCCATTTATGTTTTGACATCTTGCTGAAGCCCAGTAGGCGGATTTTATCAGCTGTTCAGAGGGAAAATGTGTTAGTACAGAAAATGTAGTGCTCCTCTAGGTACAATTGGCAGGCACCACTGGACAAGCCATAGATAGAAATTACAAAACATTTCAGGCATTTGTCAAAAATTATTGTTTCTTTTATTTAGAATTTTTATTTCCCATTTTGGTTATCTTCAAGTGTTCTGCTGTCCAGTTTTGAATGGCTCCAGGGCCCTGCTAGAAACCTATTGTCCAATGTTTTGATATAGCCAACACTTTTCTGTACAGCCAGAACACGGGTTTCCAATTACAATTAGCTACTTATAGAGTTGCATCACCAAAAGCTTTTCTGATCCACCCCTGTGTAATTCTATGCGTAAGCATCTCTTCAACAGCTATATAAAAACCATGCCGTCGTGTGAAAGAATAAAATTGCTAACATTTAATTTTTATAAGACAGAACAGTCTATATCATGTGTAATATATAAAATAACTCTATGAAATTGAAGTATCAGACTAATACTTAGGAAAATAGGGTATTTTTATGTAGGTGAAAAATATTAATTTAAGTGCTGTTTTTATAGGAAATGTTTTACTAACTCACAGAAAAAGGAGGACACATTAATCAAGAAGTTTTTTCAAATCACATTTGATGAACTTTGCATAGTATGTAAGTGTTTAAAAAATTAACTAATACTTATGCCTTTAGATTGAAAAAAAAAATTTGTGTGCAAAAAAACCACAGATTAACTAAATTAGGCACAGATAAATATTTCCAATATGTAATAACAATAGATTTCTTAAGACAGCATTGATCTTAAGGACCTCTTCTATGAATTGGAAGAATCAAACATATCTTTAGAGCAGCACGATTACTAATTTTTTTTTTTATTGCGTGTGTATATGTGTGTGCAAGACGCACAGGTATGTGTGAGAACTTTTCCCCCCCACACAGCTATGATTTTAAACTTAAGGGAACTGTTTAGACAGTCCAGAATATTTATTATTGTATTCCTCATCATATATCTCAGTTTCTAAGTCACAGCCAAACAGTAGCTACCTGGCTACTTCTTAGCCCTTAACAGGATCTTCTGTAATAAATGTTTGATGCGCAAACATGTATGAACGTAGATAAAAGAAGTTGATCTACATTAATGTAGATCAGAAGGTTTCCCAATCCTCAGTTACTGTTAACATTGCAGAGTGCTCTTGAAGCTTGAGAATTATGTTCCTTTCAGAAGAAATTCAGAAGATGTGGGACCAGGCTTGATCTGGTCAGGAATATAAATTTTTCAGGGAGACTTAATATGGATTGCATGTTCAATGCCATCTGTTTTACAATACAGGGCTTCTTTCAGACTATCCTACTTGCTGTTGTAGATCTCTCATCCTCTCTGACATAGCACAGCCTGCTCACTTTGTCCGTAACTCCTCTGCTGGTGACATAGCTCCTCAAGAGCAGCACATCTCAGGAGAGGTGAGCACCTCTCCAGCCCTGGGGAGAGGCCCCAAGCACCCTCTACAGCCTGGGACTCGCTGCTTCTAAGTCAGCACTTATTTTGGGAGCATGAAATCTGAATGCTGTCATAAAACAATTTTTGTTCTTGTTTTGTATTTATTGTTGGAGATTTAGTTTTCAAGGTGAAAAAAATAAGATGATGACATTCAAATTATAACATGGATACCTTCCATATTTAGCTTTGCATCAAGTCAAGCATTTGGACTTGACAGAGTCAGCATTTTTATCCAGCAGCAAGTTTTTTGTACTAGATCATTGAACCAAAATGATTCAATAACTCATCTTCTTTGCAATATCTCATTTTCTACTGTTATCTGTGTAAGTCTAGCAACCCCTGTTCTCATGCTTCAGCATTAGACATGTCCTAATGCCTTTTTCCTTCCCTTTGGATAGGATATTTCCCATTTTCTCACCATGTTCTTAACTTCAAAGATGTCAGATAAATGTGATTTTCCCTGACATCCAACTGATCCTCAGGGGAGGAACGAGATGAAGCAGCAGGGGAGGGCAATAGCAGTGTTTTATTCAGTTGCCAGTGTGTAGCAAAATACAGCACATGCTTCATCAAGGAATTCATTGTGGCTTTCCTTTTCTATGATGAGGTAGTTGAAGTATAAAACATAAAACTGAGAAAAGAAATAATATATACTCCGGTTCTCTGAAGCATTTTTTGATAATGTAAAAAACATTGCCCCTATTATTCTAAGGTGAAAACCGAAGTTGTAGGGAATTAACTGACTTTTTCTGAAATCACACATTATTCAACATAACATAAAATTAGGACATCTTGTTCTGATTCTGGTGCATAGTTCAACATACCCCATTGAGAACTTTGCCTCAGTAAGATCTGGGGAAAAACACAGCCAGTAATTAAGGACTTCTCCAGTTTTTCTTTTATTTTAAGTTACTTAGTTTATACAGATTTCATATGCATTTTGTTACACCTTCTAAACACTTCTATGCAACCCTGCCAATTTTCATGTCTTTCATCTTTTGCTAGCAAATTAATTATTGTTAAAACTAAAAAATCTTAAGGAAATATTAATAATAGTAACTATAATCTCACCAGATGAGAAGATCTTCCTTACCTTTTTCTAAGAAGAATGGAGGCAGAAGGCAAATAGAGCATGTTTTTGTCAGGAAGATTATGTGTTTAGCACTGAAGAGTTTTACGTGGATATTTTCTGAAATGTTGTCCCAGAAGTGATCACTTGCTGCTCAAAGCTTTATGTGAGATCCCATGAAAATAGAACTTTAATCTTTCAAGCTAATCTAAATAATTAAGACAAGTTTATTTACAGAAAGATTTTCACTGAACACAATAAAGTTTCTGGAAACAGATTGCTGATGGTCTCTTTTGGATTAGGCTAGATTTTGAAGTGTCATTTAAAATATATGTCCTTTTCTGTTTTGTTTTGTTTCGTTTCAGTGGAATGACTTCCCCTAGTCACTTGCTCATTTTTGTCTGAAAAAATCAGTTGTTTCCTTTCAGGCATATATTATTATTTTTTACTTTTCTGAAAAACTCCTGTTTTGAAGAAAAAAGTGAATAAAGTGGTTTGGTGAAACTGAAGTTCAAGGAATGTGATAGATCTCCTGCTGGCAGCCAAGAGTATTAAATGACAGAGTTGTGTGAGCTTGTCTACTTTCTCTTGGGGCAAACCATCTTGCAGTTCATTGATGTGGCACATCCTTTTTCTAAACATTCCCAGAGCACATATGTTCAGACCTTTGTACCTTACTTTTCTATATTTGGGGCCTGAAGCTTGTTTTGCAAACATATGAGAAGCAGAAGGTTTCACTTGTATGTCCCATTTTCTAAGTCACATGCAATCCCATTTCTAAGCTATTATCATTGCTGCCGTATTAGCCTTGTAAACTACAGTTTAAACAGGCAGTAAGCTTTGTTTATGATCGTTGCAAGAAGAAAGTATAACAATATTGAAGTTTCCAGTAAAGCCACATAAGAATAGCGCTGTTTTCAAAAAGTCTTCCAACAGAGGATACTCTTGTTATGGCCCTGAAGGTGGAGTAACAGAGGTTCTTATTAATAATAGATCCCTTGTGTCAGATTAGAGTGGAACAACACTAAATGATTGGTGTTTAGAAATATATATATATTGTAGGTTTATTTCAGAACAATTTGGTTGCAATGGACAGGAAGTATGTAGCCATTTTGGTTATTATCTGTAGAAATATAGCAATTTAAAAGCATAAAAATAGCACTTAAGAAAATGTGTGATGAAAAGAAAGAAAGAGAAAGAAAGGATAAGAGCAGAAAGATATCACCTCCATGGATCCAGCGATGAGACTTGGTGGTTGCAATTTCTTTGTCCCTTGGTCGAGGTGATGGTCCCAGTCTTGATCCGTTGGGGTTGGGGAAGCCTGCAGAACACAAAGTTCAGTGGGATAATACATGTTCAGGTGGGAACCCCCAGGTACCTCCCCTGGAATGGGGGAGATTTACACTCTCTGAAGTAACACTGGGATTCATGTGCAGTCCTCTGGTGGAAGGCCTCAGAAATGAGTCTGGGTGCTTTGGGGGTCTTTGATGGTTTTTGACACCTTCTACAACATGACAGCTGCCTTTTACATCAGCACCAGCATAGTTGAGCCAGTTGTGAATGTGAATGTCCTTATACCTACCCTGGGGGGAAGTGAGGGGTGGGACTTTTACACCTGAGACAGTTGTGTAAGGGAGGAAATTGGCATGATAAAAAGCACTCTTCCACCTCAACAGAATCCGTTTCTTGTAGACCTCTTCCCTTATCTGGCTCAAAGCCTGGCTAAACAAAGGTTGGTTTGTTGTGGTCATCCCGTGGTGCTCACCCCCTATGCACCTGGGCTGTTCTTATGCAGATCAGAGGTTTCCCATCACAGTCCAAAAACTCTTCTCCTCCCCTTTGGTTTCAGCGTATACCTGCCCTCAGCAAAGCACACATTGTTTTTGCAAGTGGTTGATTGAGTCATTAACCCCTAACATTTCAATCTCTCACAACTCTTCAGTTACAAGGTGCACATTCTATACACCTTGCTCCAACCTGGCTGTTTTCCCAGTTTTGCTATTGGATCATGTATTTAGCTTCTTGATGCTTTCCCTTCCCAAAACAGTCTTTTCATGTTAGTTTTTATACTGATACTTAATGGCAGAATTAACAAATTCATTGCTGCTACAGAAAGATGGATGCAACATCATATGCTACTTTAAGGGTCTGCATTCTGTGGACAATAGTAACCCTGGACTAGTATCTGGTTACTTTATTTATATTTAAGCTTTGACAACAAAGAAGTTTTTGGTGGGTTGTCTTCTATTATGTACCAAGGCAGTCCTTTTTGGCATCAAAATTTTTAAAGGACAGAATAGTATTTGGTTTATTTTATTTTTTAGCTATTTTAATTTATTTTTGTTAGGCCTGCACATGCTTAGTGCACTGATCACAATGGCTTAGCCATTTGTCTCTACAAACCTGCAAAGTGGTTGCTAGTGCAAGTATAAGCTGAATGTCCTATATGTCAATGTACATTTTATTCATGCAGCAGGATTAGGTAATATCCATCTTTTTTTTAGTGTTCTTAAATTATATTACAGGTCAAAGCTTCAGCTGATGGCTCACTCAGCTAAGCATCTAATCAAATTAACTTTCTTCTGAGAGGAAGAAAAATGCTCCAGTCTGTCAGTCTTTCCAAATACGGAAAAATTCCAACATCATTAATTCTTATTGTTCAGTTTCTAAAGAGTTAAACTAGGTGGCTATGTAGAATAATCAGTTTTGGGGTTTCTTTAAAAGATATTTTGACAATAACTTTAACCTCATTTTGTTTAGTACAATTTTTATGTTGCCCTACTGGTATTTTATTTCTTCATAAAGACAAGGTACATTTCAGGGACACTACATTTAAATGTTAAGCAGCCAAACTAGCAAAAATGATTCTTCCTTCCCAGAGTAAAACATCTGCTGAAACTACTGAAGAGTCTATTTTCTCTTAAAAATATGATGTGTATATTATTTCTATTGATTGAGTTGCATGTGCATTTGAAGAAAAAAAATAAATTCTAAAGAAACCTGAAGATATTTTTCCTGATGTAGCTTTATGTGATTACATATTCGGCTAAGAATTACTAAACAGTTTGTTCATAGATTTATATTATCATTACTTGTAAGTGTGACAAGTTGGAAAGAAAAGTGTTGTTCTAGTGTCATTCATACTTCAGTGCAGCAGTTCTTTTCTGTCTCTTCCAAAGACAATGGTTGGTTGCAGATCCTCTCTTAGGGATTCAGATAGTATAATTTCTTTTTCTACTGTTCAGTTACAGTATGGTGGTACTTTTCATGCCACTAGCCTTGGGGAAAGACAGTGATGAGAAATATTGCTTTTCTGCTTTAGGCCCTTTGCATAGAGATCTACTGCATAGTGAAAGGCCCTCCCAGTTTTGGAGTATACTTGGAATCTGTTTCCCAAATTTTAAATACAACTGCCAGGCTTGGAGCTAGACGCAATCTTTTCCTCACATGTCATAAAATAAAATAAAATACTCCTCTATGGCATACATTTTTAACTTTGCAAATGAAAAAAAAAAAAGAGACATCCAAGATGTCTTTGACTCTGAAGGCATAAGGCATTTTAAGAATCACTATTCAACAACAGACTGAAGGGGTTTTAATGTATTTGCTTTTTAGTAGACTGTCTTTCCTTGTTGTGAATTATCATAAAATGTTGATTTCCTGGAGATATTTCTGCCTCTGCAAACCCTCAATACCCAACCAGGAATTACCTACTAGTGAATTTTTTGATTCTTTCTTCCCATCTCTAAAAATAAAAAAGGATGTATAATTCCTTAGTAGTTCTGCCAAATCTATAGTGGCAGAACTCTCTCCTGTCCTCTGTCTAGACCATTGCCACTTTCTTATAAGAGAAAGAGTAGACAGTTAAATGGTTATCTGCTATTTTAAAGTTAACTGACTTTCAGTGCAAGCTGCTTCATCCTACAGAAGATTCTGGAGATAATTAGACTTTGCTGAGCCTGCATGTTATATTTATATCCCTTACCAGACCTCATCTGAAGTATTGGACTATTCTCCATTTTCCTATGGCAGCCATTCATAACATATTTGATGGGAGAATATTGTGCTTCTTGCAAGCGTGCTTCTCTGGCTGATTTCATAGAGGAATCACCATTCATTTGAGCCAACTTTAGAGAGCACTGAGCAGGTGAAATATCTGGGCTAAGTAGAACTCAATTAGTAATGGTGCTGGCAGGCAGCATTCTTTTTCTTTTTAAAATAACTAAATACTGATATATCCAGATGTGCAGGTGTTGACTATTTTTTTTTTCCAAATTAGTCAGAGCTACAATTCATACAATAACTGCCTTTTAGGAAAAAGTGTGACTAGCAGAAATTTGTACTGCTGGGAACATTAAAGTGAAAACCATTATAAATGGTTGTTAATCTGTATGCAAACAAGGAGCTCAATCTAACTTCTGTTTGAGCACTGTAAGGCTAGATGAGCTTCTGTAAAACCCAAGTAATACCTTTGTCAAAAATGACTGGATGTCTAAAATCTGAGGGTTTTGTGAGAATTATGCTTTCCTCCACTGTGCTGTCCAAGAAATTTGAGAAACTTCTGTTCTTGTACTACACTGCAGTGTAGACATATGGCTTTGCTCAACCATTGAAGATGATGTGTTGTCAAAGATTCATGTCAGCACTTGTTTCACCAAATAGTTTACTATGAGGAGCAGGGAATCCAACCTGATTATCAAAATTTAATGTTTTGAAGGAGCATGAGAAATTCTAACTGTTATGTTTCCATGGCAACAGCTTTTCTTTTTTTTCTAGTTGTCCCTATGATTTATCTTTGTCATTTGTCATGTGAAAGGGGAAATTCTGTCAAACCCTTTGTGTTTGATTAGTCTGTCAGTGCCCCAGGAAATTTGAGACCCTTGTGCCCAAGCAGTCTGTCAGCATCCCATGGCGATGTATGGGCACCCTATACTGAACAGTCCATTGGATCGGGGGGGGGGCAGTTCAGCTGACTTTTTCACGGTCACATGTAAACAGAAGGACTCCCGGGTTCCAGGTTTCCACACCTTTAATTGGTCTGTCAGTGCTCCAGGAAAGATCCAGGAACACATGCCTACAACATGAGAGAGACCTGCTCCTGGTCCTCCACAGTCAAGTATGTCACCCGCTGCCAGCAACTTCCAGGGCCCTTAAAGGACTCAAGCGTAACAGTTTATAGAACGATACTCTTTATTAATACAATAGCAAATTGTGACAGGTTAAGGTTTGAGGGTTGTTGGTGATAGTATCTGGCTGCAAAAATGTCAAGCTCTAATCCCTAACAATGGTTAATCATTCAGTGTGCATAGAGTATGGTTCTTACCCAGTAGGCATCCCTATGGGGGAGAGGACAGGTTCAGCCCATTGACAGATCCTAGAAGTTACAATGAAGTCTTCCCTAACTTCTCCGCAGTTTTAACTTAGTTTTATGCTATTTTTGCTTGAGTGACTCTAGTCATACATCGTGTTCAGTGGGGGATGGTCATACCTTCGAGGGGGTAATGTCAGTATTACATCTGACGTAACCTTTAAGATGGAGGTGTACATCTGCGATCTTGCCACGGTTGCTTGTTCAATAGCAAGAAATCTTCCTTCTCTCTTGGTTGACAGCTACTTTGTGGTTTACCAGCTAAAGATGCCACCGAGTTCCCCCTCTTGCAAGGATTTCAACACAGTGTTTCCACTCTGCTCCACCCTCCATTTAGTCCACCTTGGCATGTATTGTGTGTGGGAATTTGGGCATGCTGACCACATCCCACCCAGGGAGTAGCAATTGTTTCTGTACTGTTATAACCTCTATTAAATGAGAATATAACTTCCCAGTTTTCTTTAATTTTACCCCCAGTCATTTTCCCACACCATTCACAAAACTACGAAGTATACTGTTTTATATTTAATCATCACAACACTTATTTTCCTCATTTTCATCTGCACACTTTGTGTGCAGAAAATGCACACAACTGCAATTACTGATTTGTGTAAATTGTATAGAATCTAAACTACCTTGTATTGCTGAGGCCAGAATATTTTTTATGTAATCAACCTGATTAAATGATAAGCAGTCTTCAATGATACTTTATGTCATCAATTAGATAAGTAAAGTTTTAAAGTAGGTGATATAAGAACAAGATTAGGAACACAGAGGTCAATTTTCTGTTCTTCACTGTGAAGATATGAATAACTGTAAGCCAGAGTGTTGGGATCTTCTGAGTGTCTCTGATTTTGGATGATTAGTTTCACATACTGAATAATTTTCATAGTGCTGAGCAACTTCAGGTCTCATTTAAAAGAATTTGAAAGTACAAATATACACTATCTGTTTTTTCTAATAAATAAGCCAACTTCTTACCACTGTCCTAACCAGAGAAAATCACGGTGAAGTAACCAAACTTCTTCCAACTCACAAAAAAAAAGTCTATGAAAATGGGGAGAGCGAACATGTCATTTGTTCTCACTCAGTAGTCATGATTGTTGCCTTAGGGCTGCACCACGCTTGCTACACTATCCCTTGTGCAAGACAAAAGAAGAAATCAGATGTGTCTGTAGAACTGAATACATTGGCACCTGACTGAGTGCCTTGAGCAGGTGGTGCAGGCACAGATGCAGGCGCTCCTAATGCCCCCTAGTGAAGACAAAGGACCATTTCCCATGGGTTCAGAAACTACTTTGTATTAGAATGAGAAATATTTTTCCTCTCTGGACTACGTGCACTTTGTATGTACATATAAAAGATTGAAAATACCTGTTACTCTTACTTACCAGTGCTTAGGATTTGGTTTCTCTGGTGACAGTTAATAAAAGCACATGGAAAACGGTTCAGACTGTGAGAAGTGGAACTGACAACAACTGAGTTTCTTAGGGGTTTGTATTCTATATCCCAAATCTTTCCTTCCTTCGTTCTGCAATAAGTATAACTCTCTCCATTGGGAAAACCTCTAGGCAAGAGACAGCACATACTGTGGTTCATTTAGAGCTGTTCATATACTGTTCATCTGGCCAATACACATATCTAATGGGCCAGCTGGTTGCTGTCAGTGTGTTATGGGCTCTGCTCTCCCTGCATCTCTCTTTTAGTAAGACTCTCTACCTAACAACCCACTTTTATGAACCTTCTAGAAAAGCAATGGACTATGTTTCTTAGATAGACAGAAATTATCTAAAAGTTTAAAAAGTTAAGGATTGCCAGATGGAAAGATAGACATTCAGAGCAATTATCTATGTTTTGTTCCTGTAAGAAATAAGCTAAAAATATACTTCATCAATGTTATTCATGTCTCAATGTCAAGTACTCAGAAATTAGAAGATATGAGAATTAAGGTTGTCTCTGTAATGTGATTTTAACCACTTTGTGAATATGCTTAATTTTTTAAAGCCTCAGCCATTGGTTAGGATACTGTATTTTCCATCTTTATCTGGAATTTATGTGATTGTGAGGACTGCAACATGTCAAAATATGTTTTACATATTTCTCTGAGATTTTACACACAAAAGGTCAAAGTCCCATGTTCAAGTCTTTGCAGGTGCATGCACACGCACACACACATACTTGCATAAACAAAATCTTGTCAGTGTTTTGTTTTAAAGTACCAGTACTTCTTGCAGAGACATTTAAGATTAGTAATTATTGATTGAGCTTGTTTCTGCTCTCATTTAATTGACGTAAACAGGGGTTACTCTAACTTAAATCAATAGGGAGCACTGACCTATGTTAGGTTTGTTTTACATAGAGTTTAAACACAGAATGCTGATTATTTTCATAATTTTCATGTGAATGGCAGTATGTTTCACAGTCATAATAGATACAGGCTGTTGGAATATAAAGTTTGCAAGTCCTATGATTAGTTCTGATATTATTAAGGTTGTTGTGAGACAAATATAAGTGTCAGGTGTCTTTGCATGTAGGTCACTTTTACATGCCACTTCAGTTATTCTTCTAAAAAAAAAAAAAACCTCTGGAGGTTAAATTTATCATTTGCCATTGTTTAATTTTAAGTAAATAACAATTATAAATATTTAAGATCCCGTCTGTATATTAAATGGAGTTTTCAAATAAAGATTTCACTGACACACATTAGACTGTTTAAATCAACTGTAGCGTTTTGAATTTGATACAACTGTACCATGACATCTAAGCCTTTCCTTCTAATTTAGCTGATCTAAGAGGGAAATATATTCTTACATGCTTCATCTTCTGAGCCTTCCATCATGTAATCTGGTTGATTTTGGCACCTAATAGGTGTAATGTCAGGTATTTCAATGAGGTCTTCAAGATGGATGCAGGCAGTGATTGACAATCTGTGTCCTGCTAATGTACGTAAAAAAAAAAAGCTCCTTGAAGCAAATATGGTTTCTTTTCCTTCCATAAAAATGTGCATCTTTCTGAAATGACATTCATCCATTCCTTGTTCTATTTTTTCCTTAAAATAGGTAAGAGGGATGATCGCATTTATGTTCCAAATTGACATTGAAGAATATAGTGCATGTATATTCTCTGCAGAGATGATTTCATATGAAGGAAAAAAATGAAGGGTATAAGGGGATAAAGTCATGGCTTGTTCTTAGATGCAGAGATGTTTTGAAAATCTCTCTAGTAGCTGATTATAGTTTGATGAATGGAACCTCTAGGTCTAGAGACAACAAATATATAACTTGAGACCATTTTGTACACTGAACATATGAAGGTGATGAGAACACAATGAGCTTGAGTCTCATCTTTCACTTTAGGAAACTGAGAGTAGTTCTTCGGAAGTCTGTAGAATGACATTAAAACAAAGTTTTGTCTGTAGAAGGGAAATAGACCAGAATAAGTTATTCTGCTGTAATTATTCCCATTTAATTCCTATATGGATCTTACGTTCTGGAAAGAATGTTATTAAGAGTACTTCTAGTCATTTTTTCAGGTAAGCCAGTCAAAATGCCCTAATATCAGGATTTTTTTAATCTGTGGAGATCAAGTAATTTAAATGTTAGCACTATGATACAGAGGTTTGGATATTGAGTTGCTGATTTAATTCTAAAATATATTCTGTTAATTAGAAGCTTAATGCTGACTCAGTTGGTAGGCTCAATCCATCACCGTATCCTTTATCTCCAACACTTCATATTTAGTAACCTACTTGACTGTTGTGGTAGAATAATAAAAGACCTATTTGTTATTCATCACTGAAATACATAAATATACATATATATACTGGAGTATAATTATAGATACTATCTAACTGTAATATTTTGATAGATGCAAAGTTATCTTTTTTTTCACTGTTTTATAAATGTGGTCAGAAACATAGTTAAAACTTTATTTTTATGGAGACATATCTATGAAAGACAAAATTTACTGCCTAGAGAGGAAAAAAAAACTGTAAGGAAACTGTTTTTATCCCTTTCTTCTTATGACCTCTTAAAACATTGGGCTGTCAGTATTGGTTGTCAAGTTATGGGATCTCCTCACACTTCTGCAGGGACTTACTGGTTTCAAGAATACTATCTGTATGCCAAGCCTTATCTGACTGCTTAGCAGGCATTATTAAAACTGTCTTTTGTAGTACCTGCACTGGCAAAACAATCCTCATCGTGGCAGTGTGACTGGCCTCTTTAGACAATTCTAGACACATGATCTACAGTATAATAACAAAATGTAGGCACAGATGATCTTCATCCCACCTAACATAGCAATCATGGTGTACACATTTAAGTCTGAGCTAGTTCTCTGGGCTTCCTCTGTAATTAATGAAAAGAAACAGACACTTCTGAGGGCAATTCACGTAGCCTTTCCCAGATGTGCCTCGTGAGAAGCGGTAAGTGGCATTTCCAGAAAGATCCATTTCTTTCCCTTGGCAATCAGTTGAATCCAGGCAGGTAAGATATTTAAATATCTATATTGTAGAAGTGTCAATTTTGGTGAGAAAACTTAATTTGAGTGTCACAATTTCACCCTTAAGATCATCCTCACTTGCTTTATGAGTGAGCTGATGACTTAAGGGACAGCCAGAAGCAAAGGTGAAAGTGAGAATATGCAGAGGAGCAGTCAGGTGCGCACGGTGGGCTGACAGCCGTGCTGAGGACTGTTCATGCAGAGCAGCACTGGTGAACCCAGCGGGTCGTGTGTAGACAGGAAGGATGCATCTATCCTGTCAGGTACCACCCCTGTGCATTAAGTACCAAATTCTGCTGCTGTGCTAATCTTTTTCATTGTTTAGCATACCTTTGGACATGTATCAATTTATTTACTAACTCTAATCAGGGAATAAGGAGTCTTTATAGTTTTTAATATGGGTTTTGTGTAGACCTGGCTGCAAAGAATTAAATTGCCCTTCATGACTGACTGACTGCCAGCATCTGTCTTCTGCCTTCCTTTGTCTATGTAGTTGAAGACCTGAACTTAGCTAGTTTTCCAACTGGAATTCAGTTTGGTACTGACTTAGTATCATTAAAATAAATAATACTTGCAAAATTAGCCCTGCAACCTGAATACAAGAGTATTTCAGTATTGAGCCATGTTATCTACTGCATTTTAGATGTTTGATGGGACAAGGATACATTGTATTCTGTCTAGTATGCTGATATTAAAATGTGTTTTGTAATTCATACAAGATAGATCAATCTGAGTTGAGTTGAAACAACTACCTTTCATGAAGATAGTCAAACAACTTTTCTGGGGGGACGTGATGCTGAGCAGGCCAACAGGATGATTCATAGACAATAAAAAAAAGCAGTACTGTAGTTATTGAGAAATCATTTGTTTGCTGAGTTTAAAGATTTCTTTGGACATTAGCACATTAGCTTGAAATAGAGTGAAACAGCTTCTATAAGAAACTAATCAATCTAAAGCTGTGAAGGGAGGAAGTTTAGACATTAGTCACTCATTTGCTGGGGTGCTGAGATTTGTAAGTGTTGATATGTTCACTTTAGGAAATGAATATGACTTGCTAAGGATGTCTTGGAAAAGATAGTTTTAAATTTAGTTGTAAGAGTATTTCTCTATATGTTAGATGGAAGTGTATTTCACTTTTAAACCTTTGCTCTAAACAATACATAATAAAAGATCTCATATGAAAAACTAGTGGAAGTAGCCCAATGGGTTATGAATTCATTTACAGCTTGACTATACTGATGTTTAGGAAATGTACTTTTATAGATGCATGACAACCTGATCTGGCTTGGAAGAAAAGGAAATATATAAATAACTATAGATTAGGTGCTAAAGATGACCAAATTACACTTCAGTTGCTTTTTTTCCCAGCATTTTCAACTTTTTAATTGCAAATACTTCAGACCTATTCATGTTACAGATTTAATTAGAACACTACTGTAGCAGAATACAATCAAAACCTGCTTTAAATATCTAGGTAGAATCAATCCAAATCTGGGCCATAATTCCTTGAATATTAATGTAATCTGTGGAAAAGGGCTACCTCTTGAGCAATAGAAAGTTAGAGTATGAATTATATATTTATTTTAAATTTTATACATGTGGCAATTTATGTAATTCAGAAATTCCTTTGCCACATAATTGGCAAGTGATTCTCACCAAGAGGGTGGAATCACTACTTGCTTGTCAAGGTCTGTTCTCCACTAATGTCTGCCCTGACAACACATGTTCATGTTGGCAAGGTTTGGAGGCAGTGTGATGGTAATGCTTTCTGTCCCAGAGTTGCAAATGGTGCTGCAATTGATGCACTGTTAATTTTGATGGCAGTCATGGACCTCTATCATGGCATTATTCTTCAAGCTGTATTTTCCAGGATGAAGAAGCTTGGTCTATACATCTATCTGTGTATCTCTGTGTGTTTACTTCTTAGCTGTTGGCACGCAGTTGTGTTTCAAGAATGCAGATGGTCAGCTCAGTTCCGTTTATTTCTGGTGAGCATTCAGTCATTGGCAGCGGATATGAGGAAGCCACAGGGACACATCTCCATACAAATGTGATTTTAAAAAGGCAATTTTCTTTTTTTATGGTGGCTTTACAGAGTTTTCACAAAATTTAATGTGCAGATTACTTTCTACAGCATATTGAAAGTCAAAAGGCCTCATTCAACTTTTATGTTTAACAGATTACATGATGTCTCAAAATTAAGCTAGCTGCAATTATAAAATATTATTTGTATTTAGAGACAGTGGACTTCTTTGCAGAGTTTGTATTTAATCATGCAAGGTACTCAGCTGCTCTGAAGAAAAAAATTAGGCATATATTAAAAATAATCGGTATAACTACTCTTTAAATGCAGGTTTAAAGTTTTAATGCTTTTGAATTATGTTCCATTGTCCTTCCAGCGGATAGGATGTGCCTGTACATTGGAATAAATATTGAGAATGGTTGTTAATGTAGTTATTGCTGTTTTTTAGTACTGTTGCTCTGCTAAGCAGTGCTTGAGCACAATGTTCAGATAACACCAGCTCTGGACAGGGGAGACTCCTCTGTGGGCCAAGGTAATGTAGCTGCCCCTTTCCCTGCCCTGTGCTGGGCTGTGATTGAGATAATCTTCCAGTTCATAATGCAGTTAATGGCAGGAGAGGCAAAACTCCCATCTAGTACTAACAGGGCTCTGAGCCAGTGGAAAAGGCATTCTCATGCTTATTTTTGTCCACTTCTGTAACATCCATTCCCAGTAGCTTGCAGGATAGCAGGTGAAACAGAAGTATGTATTTGTCCCATAGATCATCATATGGACAGTACTGATTTATTATTATTAAGAATTGACTGAAAAAAACAGAGACAACAATTATCATGTGTTAAATATTTATAAATTCATTTTCAAACTCTTCCTTCAGTTAACTGAGCTACAAAATCTCTATAATCTGTAAATTTATACAGTTAGTTGACATGAGCAATTTATTCTTTAAAAATTTCATGTGCTATCACTCTTCTTAACCCTGCAGCATATCCAAAACAATGAATCCTTGGCAATTTTGATACTAGGGAATTCTTGCCTTTGCAAGCACTTTACACTTAGCCTAGTGCTTGATAATTATTTTATTGACTTAGTGATAGTGGTGATAGAAGAAACAATACAATCAGTCATAGATGTTTGTGGAATTAGTCCTTAAAAGAAAGGTGCTACAAAAATGGAACACATGACATCTCAAACAATAATTGAAATAATACAATGAAATAATGTTCAGTACTTCTGGACATGACAGAAAGCATCTGTCTTTGGAATTTTTGAATGATGAGTGAGTAAGTTTTGTTAAGGTAAATAAATTGTAAATAGTTTTCTAATAAAAATGACTTTTAGTAGAACCATAAGTATGCTATTCCTGAATTGTACAGTTCACATCAGTTATTTTAAAATACAAAAATGCCTTATGTTTTATATTGAGCCATTTATAGGATCCATTATAAATATTTTGTTATTAACTTTTCATTTACTATTTTTCTTTCAAAATAGTTAAATGGCTACAGACCCTTACTGGGGATTAATTTTTTTGCTGACATCAGCATGACTGTTCCCCCTGCCTTGTGTAAGCGTTCATATCATTCCAATCAAACTTTGAAGATTCCGGAGACCTTAAATAATTTTGATGTACTGGGAATAGTTATGTGTGGTATTTCTGTATATAGACAAATTCATAAAAAATACTTATCATAAATGATGTTCACCTGTATAGTAGCATCTAATTAAATGGGAAGGCATCAAAACTATTTTTTTCTAAATTCATTTTCCTGTAATTTTTTGAGATAAAATGTATTACAAAACCATTCCAGGAAGCCATAAAATTATCTTTTACTTGCAGGCATGTTTATGTCTTGCATTCATTGTGTTTGATGTGAAGTTCTTTTCCACATCTGTTTGAAAGAGCATTTTACTACATGGAATATTGGATTCATTTGCCTTGTTTTGAAAACCTTGCAATCCCCACCAAATTGTTTCCTCTTCCCATTTTAAATATTTTTAAGTCTGTCACTTGTTCATGTAAATATTGGCTCTGAACAAATTTAGATCTTATTTAGATGAGTCAGCTTCAGAGAAAAATATTCAGAGAACAGATTCCCCTGGGAACTGGAAATCGGAAAGATTTTTCACACTTTTTGCGTTGGTCTGGCAAATCAGTGAGTTGGGAAAAAGTGCAAATAAGTTAGTGGAAATAATGACATTTCAATTGTTTTTTGGAAAAGAGAATCACTGAGCATTCTTTAGTTGGGAAATCCTGGCTTTACTGGCCACCTACTGTACGATAGCCAAGTCACTTGTTTTCCTCAGGTTTTCCACCTGAAAATGGATGTGTTGATATTGCCTTCCATACTAGAGGGTGAGATCTAGAGATATATAATCATAGAGTCATAGAACATCCCAGGTTAGCACATCAAAAATCCATGAAAGGTCCAACCTTTCATGGAAAAGGGAGTCTAGATGAGATTGCCTAGCACTCAGTCTAAGCATCACCTTGAAAACCGTGAGTAATGAGGACTCTGCCATGTCCATGGGAAAGTTGTTGCAGTAAATGATTGCTTTCGTCATGAAAAATGTATTACTTCTATTGAGATGAAACCTCTCCTGGTGCAACTTTCACCTGTCACCCCTTGTTCTCTCCATGTGGCTCCTTGTGAAGTGAAAGCCTCTGTCTTCTTTGTAGCCACTGTCATTTTAATTGTTAATAATTAACTAGTATTGCAAATTCACTGTATTGTGAATTATCTGATATAGAGAAATCTTGCTGACAAGACTTACAGAACATAGATCAAAAGGAAATGTGACTAAGCTTTCAAATTCCAGAAAAGTAAAATTCCATCATCTCCAAGTAATTGAAGTACTTGCTATGAAATAAGATAAAAAATGATGGAATATTGAATAATATTTGAACCAAGCCTCTTATATTTTAGTGTCATTACCAGTAGATCAGAACGGTGAAGAGAGAATATAGTTGTGACATGCATAACACGTAAATTTAACACTAGTTTAAGCAACCTGTTTGAATTATTGTTTTACTAACCTCTACATGGATCATAATTACAAAATGTAGCTTAATTTCTCCATATTGGGAAAGACATTGGGAAAAAGCTAAGTATATACTTTCATAGCTCCTTTTGTATTTAATTATATTTTTTTCTTTTAGGATTTCTGCAATTCAGTTTCAATTTCAGTTATACAAATTTGTACCGTAATCTGCAATTCATATTTTTCAAAACCAAAACATCTGGAGCCACAATAAGATCATATTGCCTTATTTGCTTATAAATTATTTGATCTTTAAAATATCCTCTAACATGATCATGAAAGAGCATTTTGAAAGGATATTATTAAAATAATAAAATATTGTCATGAACCATGCCTTCTTCATTTTAATCATTAATTTTTAATTGTTTCCAGGAAAATAATTCAGTTTCTTGGCATGGCTTTACTTTTTTGAATTCTGTCTTTTTTTTATTATTCCTTTTTTTTTTAAGTCCTCTGACTATTATTAAATTGCAATATTTTTAGTTTTATTTCTGATCAATAATAGCAATGCACTTTGTTCCAAGGAGCCAACATTAAAGATTCTTTGTAAGGGTTCTGTAGGTTTGACAGCTTTTCTTCCAAATCTTCAGCGCATGTAGGTTCATTTGCATCTATTTCAGTACAAACTGCTGTTGAGCTAAGGGATTGCTGTATTTTTGAAACATGAATGAAATGAAACATTGAATTTACAGTAACAGTCTAGATTGTTTTGTTGTAAAAATACAGACATTAAAGGAACAGAACCAAACCAGTTTTCGGGGTCAGCCCCTTGTAATTTTAGCCAGTAATCTGTAAAAATTTATTCAGGAGGGTCAATGAAACCACATGCAGAGTTTAGAATAGTTTTCCAACACATTGTAATGAACTTGAGACCTGGTAAATGATGAAGCATCACAATAACAAAAATAGAGGAGGAAGAATGTGAGTACTTCAAATGCCGTCAATCTCAAAAAGTACAATTTTATCCTGGCATGTAAAACACTTTTGCTAGATGCTCAAATTAGAAGTCCAAATGGACTGTGTCCGGGACAACAGAAGAGCCAATGTTTTCTACCCACCTGAAAAAAGAAAAACCTTTTCCTAATTGAAAGTCCTGTGTCTGATTAAGCCCTGAACATGTAAGACACAAGTTCTTCAGAGGATATCTGCCAAAGTAGCAGCATAATCTACCTTACCTTGTCCTTTGTGGTAATCAATGCCCACTAGTTCAAGGAAAAGCAGTCTCTAAGCAGCCACAGTGTGTACCAAGAAAAAAAATGTAATTTTCAACCCTTGCAAGTAGAAGAAACACTAAAATGTGTTCCATAAAATATAAAGAGTGTAAACAAGCATGAGAAAATAGCAATCAGTATTGCTTCTTTCATGTGCCTGATTTATTTTTTGTTTGTTTGTTTGTACCATAAAATTCAACATGAGAAAGTTCCATTTTTTCTGTGGTGTTCAGATATCTTAGGGGATAAGTGAGATCTCAAAGGTTAAAAGATGGTGAGGCATCTAGGAGCAGAAGATGTTGTATCAAGATATACTGTGTGCATGTTGTGTGCAAGTGATGTGAATTCCAAAGAAGAAAAGAGAAGAAATGAAACTGTGGTTTCAAAAGCACCTATGATTTTATCCCAGTAAATATTAGTAGTAGAAGAATTATACCAGTATTAAATACTGTGGAGAATACTGTACTAGATGTACTGTGTAACTAGTATTGTTCTTTTTCATGTGTTATGCCACCCTGAATTGATGAATCAAGGTAAACCTGCATTTTTGTTAATTTAATGACAAGCAGTATATAGAATGTGCCCTATTTCTATTCTTTTAATTGCTTTTTCACATAGACCTGCACTGGTATGCTTCTTTAGAAGCATTCAGTTCTTGGTTTCTATGAAGTGTACTTCTCTTCTAAGTATAAGTGTTTTATTGTCTACAAAGAGAAACTGTTTGAACCTGAACACATTTGCGTGTGAGTTAAAGAGATGGAGTTACTTTCCCTTAAGGTTAACTTAGCAAATGTCCCTAATTTTCATGAACAGCAGTAGGGGTCAGGTTCTGTTTTGTTTTGCAGCCTGAAAAGCCCAACCCTCTTTTTACTTATCAGTATCCAGCAGTACTCTTATGTATCTACCTACCTACCTTGCCACATAATGAGTTTATTTCTGGATAGTAATCCTCTGTTGCTTTTTAATTAAGTAATTCTTTTCTATGTACTGTGCAAATGGAAAAATGGTTACCTAATTGTGATGGCTGGGACAGTACTGTTTTCTAAGGGTTAAAAATTACAAAGTGATACAAAATAGGTTTAATGATGTTGATTGTTTGGTGTCTGACTTCAAAAAATATGGTCATGCACTTCATTTTACCTCTCTTCCTGGATGAGAAAAGCAGAGAGGCAGCAGTTCAGCTGATCTTGCCTTTGGTTCAGCGTCAAAACACTTTGGTTGCACTTCTGCTAAAAACACAATCTCTGAGATTATCCCAGACAACATTATCCCATGCCATCCCACCCACCCCCACATCCAGATTATCAAAGTGTCAACTGTGAACATGGTTAAACCTATCCTGTCTTTATTCCCTGTCATGCTATAAATATTACGCAGAAATTTCCAGTTCTTCTAGCACCCATCTCCAATAGCCCTCAGTGTTTTAGGAGTTGAGCAGCTGTCTTCAGTTCCTTCAGGAAGAATGTGATGAACGCCATATAAAACATATATTTAATGCGTGAATTGTAAACAATCTTAGTATCTATCAGCATCATTCCACAGAGAACTGTGAAAAGCTCACAGTCATGATGGCTCTTGTGCCATTGCAAGTGAAAGTGGAATCTGATTCTCCAGTCACTGTGCAATGAAAACCTTTCAGCAATCAAAAATCAGTTGTGTTAGACTTCAGAGGGAGCATAAGCCTAAAAGAGGTCAGTTTAAGATTACTTAGTAAGGACAAAAGTTGTCTTATTAGGATATGAAAATCATTATGGTGACTTAATTAGTTCAGACTACTGACTCTTTTTTTCTCCATATCTTTCCTAATGCAGAAACCTAGAACACTGAAAAATTGCTAATTGTTTGTTTTTAAAATGTTTTAGTTGCAATTTTTTCACTAATGGTTCTGCAGATTTGCCCTCAATTTTTCATTAATTTTTTAGCAAAGTGCTGTTGTACTGTAATAAATTAAATATGCAATTTTTTTAGCAAGAGCTAGGAGATTGGAATGGGAAAGTCTTTCACTTTGTCTTTTAAAAAAGTAGAGTTACTGTAGCTTTGTTGTCATTAAGAAATAGGAAAAACAGCCAAATGCTTCACACAGTTCTTAGAAAACTCGTTTTTGTTTGGTTTTTTTTATATACCAAAACATTCTATATGTTTAGAATATACTGGTCAGATATTTCTACACATAGACTATCAAGTACTCCCTCTAAGGCTGAGGGTAAGGTAGCATATAGTTGAGAGAATATTCATACTCTTTTTCATCTGAAACTGTTATTAAGACACTTAGCATTTGGAAGGGCTTTTTGCCATTTTTAAACATCTGTCATTAAGACTGGAATTAGTGTTAATCTTCTATAACTGTTTAGGTATATATATTTGTGCATATAGATGTGTTCTTTTAACACAGTACGCGGTTTTTTTTTCATAACTTCTAATGAATTTGCTTAGTTATTTGAAAATGAAATAGGTTTTAAGACTTCTATTTCATGTTTACTGTATGAGTGACTCCAGTGCTCCAGGTTGTGCTTTTAAAGTAGCAAGCTTTAATAATACACTTTCATCGTCAAACAAATGGTCTCTGTAATATTGTTGAAAATTATGACCTTTTTAGTCCATGTTAAGTGACTCATTTAATGATTTTATTGAACAGCACTAAGTTCTGCATATAAGTAAATCTATTTCTGAACAGGCAAAGAAGGCTCCTTTTCTCCTATTGGAGATTTATTTATTTTAAGATTCATGTGTGTATATTGATGTGAATTCAACCTAATTCTCTCAATTTTTAGTTTTGTTGGGAACAACCAAGAGGATTACAGGGAGAAAGTCTGCTAATTGCTGTCTCCAACTACCTTGCAGGACATCTGCATTAGTTTACTTACTAGCTGTGCTAATAAGCAAATGGAATTCTGAATTCAATAGATAAGTCAACTCTGCCACTGTCTTTTTCCATTAATTTTACCTTCCTTGTTGAGTGTACATATTTTTAAATCACCCCTTGGTCAGTATTTTTCACACACTCTCAAGTATTAAGCGTGATATTATTACTGCTACAGTTACAGATCATAATAAAAACCTTCTTTGGTGTTCAGACTAATAAATAAATTAGAAGAAGGGCTTTAATCTCTGTAGGATAAAATGATCTGAAAGTAGGGCAGAGAAAGAACAACCTTTGTAAGGAGCCTAGCCTGCAGCTAAAAGTTCATTGTGTATTTCAGAACATGGTGCAACAACGGTATGAAGAATTAGTGACTGAGGTTTTTCACTGCCTCAGGATACCGGTGATTCAGCTGTATATAATGATAGGGAATGCTAAGAATGCACTAAATAAATCCCATGTCCATAACTTGTAATTTCATACTGGAGTTATGGGCAGGATGAAAGACCTGACAAGAGTTCATAGCCAGCAGGATGTCGTATGGATCTGGTTGCTGTATTTATTTGTTCACGGGGGAACACAGAGTGTATTTTCTTAGTGTGATTATATAAAAGGATGAAATAAACCACCTTCTAGTTGAGAACCCTCAAACTTCAGGTTTCTGCTTATTTCTGAAGAATATTTCAAGATGTCCTATCAGATCCTTCTTTCTGCGGTATATGTTTTACTTGTGAAACTGTGATAAACAAGCATGTATGTCTGCATCAGTTTGAAAAACTATGAACCTGTTAATTATCTGTTTGCAATTTTCAACAAAATTAATATGTTTGGAGTTCTGCATTAGGACTAGGTTTTTAATTTGAACTATTGGATTAGGATTTTACTAGGATGTAATTTTTCATGCTTTTCTGTTTTCCGAATTTCTCTGGTCTTTCCCCTACTTTCTTGAACGTCTCCAACTAATAATTATTTTATTAAAAAGGCTGTTACTAGGTTAAAATACAGAAATATTTAACATACAAATACTGCTTTGAACAACTGATATCTGAACTACAATATTTTGAATTGTGGGCACCTGGAATTTCCTCTTTCACTAATGTGATCTCTAGAAAAATACCAACCACTTGGAAACTGAGGAGTTCCACGTATGTAATTCACAGTAGTGACCGTGTTAATGCTCATGGTGATTTTTGCTTAGAGGCTGAGTGAAAGTAGCCTTCAAGGTTGTATGGGTATAAAAAAACCCCATAAACTGCTCTGCTTGCACAATACCTTAGCAGGAAAATTTCCCCATGATGAAGACGTTCATTTAAAATGAAAAGGATCCTTCTGTTTCTATTATTGTAAAGAACTGATTTATTTAAATGGAGTTGCTGTTTATTTTTCTCCTATTCCAGTAATTCCCATCTCAGCTTCCTTAATATGAAATCCGTAGCACCATCTCACCTAGAAATGTAAAACTCAGTCATGTGAAATGCTCTTCCTAACCTGCTGCTGCACTTTTGTATGAACATCGGTCAACTTTTAAAAAACAGATTCATTGGGGCAATTGACTTTGGGCAGGCAGGCTACTTAGGCTAGCCAGGTGAACTAAAGAATTAAGCTGGCATGAAGCAAAGCTACTAATTTGGGAGAAAATCATTGTTAGATCTTTAAGCTTCAAAATGTAGTGCCTCCTGATAAGAAATTCTATAGTTTGAATGTCAGTTAAGTCTATAAGGAGGTGGAGGAATAGTTCTTACATTCTAATGGACTCACACAACTCCTGGTGTCAGGACTACAAATATTCCTAGTGAATGGGTGAGAATGGGGCTTTTCACAGCCAACAGGCTGTGTAGGGAGATGAAAGGTGCTGGGGCAGAGGTGAGCATTGCACAGCAGTGACACTGCACTCTAAACCTTCGCCCCACTCTAAACCTTTGCCCAAACCTGTAGCCCGTCTATTCAGCTATGTAGACCTCACAGTTGTATTCCTTTAAATGTAAATTTGTTAATTTAGATATGAATTTGTATACTTGCATGGTGGTCTTTGATCCAAATAATATATGCTTTATTTCTTAAATACTTTGTGTGAGATGTGTGCTCTCTGGTTGCATTCATTCTCCTCATCTGCCTTGAAGAGGGCTTTTAAGCCCACCTAAAACTGCTCCAAACAGTGGCCCTGTAAAGTGGGCTTCGTGGAAGAGAAGATGGATGAACTATTTGTACTGGGGTATCAGTGTCCCTGTGCAAAAACAGGGTTACAGAGTCTTTGGGGCAGAAAGGAAGCAGGTGAAAGACAGATTGTGTCCTTGCTCCAAGTAATGTCTGTCCAGGGCCTATGACACTTAGAATGTATAACTGTATCACTGAATATCCTAACACAGGAGGTCCTGCATTTTCCTGTGGTTGCATCTAGGTACAAACTAGCTCTAACCTGTCTAAAAGAAGGGCTTTTAGTGGGTTTCCTGTGGCTGCATGGGGCATGGAGCAGACTTCAGAGTCTGAAAAGATGGGTAAATACTTATCTGCTATGTAGTTTGTGTTGAGGTCTGGCTTCTGAGACCGTTTTAATTGTACCATGTTTAAAGTCATGTAGGTTATGTCCTTGTGAGGTGATCAGTAATTAAAATGCAGGAAGTATCCTAGATCAATTCTGAAAATGAGATTTATTCACTTTGGTACTTCCTAATAGAGTTTCTCTCAAGTTCTTCATCAAATATCTTCCTATTTCCAGTTAACTTAATACTCAGTTTTTCTTTTTTTAACTTTGGACTGATCCTGAGTTAATGCACATTTAGTTTTGAATTAAATTAGCCATAGTCATATTGTATTTTGGATGATAATTCTTAAATAGCTGGTGACATTTCATTTTATAATGCTGGTTTATCTATTAGATGAAGGACTTAATCAATAGAAATTGTGCTTACCAGTGCTTTATTAATTTGCTTTATTAATGGTCATAAAGAGCAAAAATATAAATCACAGAAAGCAAAATGCGAAAAGTAAATTTCAACAACATTGTAATAATGTGTTGTGATGAAAAGCAGCCTATAGATGTTCCAAAATAATGATGAAAAGACCAAAAACTGGGAGGAGAAATATTTCCATTACGAAAGGAGACAAGGATTTGTGTGTTTACATTTATGAGATGTAGTATTTATTAAATACTGAGTTTAATGCTAAACAGTTTACCAACCTTCTTCGTCATCTTAATTTCTCAGCAAGATATTAATGTTTTGATTCATGTTTGTGTTTTTTCAAACTGAGTCAAGTCAGCAGGGAGCTCTTTAAGAGGGAATGGCTTACCTTCTCCTAAGCTGCTGTGTTAAGTAGGAAGGTAATGGCTACCTCTCTTCTCATACTACTTTCAGTAACCATCCTTCCCCAAGTTTTAGAAATGGTGAGTCACTGCTGCTTGGATCAGTCAAAAACGGGCCATTTCCTAAGGTAGGATGGGGAAATGTCATTGCTGTCAGGAATTTGTCCTCTTTCTGTGGGCTTATTTTTAAGCAGCTTTGCCACATTTCTGTGCTAAGGCCAGAAAGGCACAGTAGTTATTTTTTGCCTCATTTACCTCCAATATCCCCTAATTGTTGCTGGAGGGTTCTAAAATAGATACATGGCAATAAAGGAATGCACATAATTTCTTGTGGTTGTGGTAATAATAATATATTTAGTATTTATTGCATTAATGGCTAGTAATGGATAACTCAGTTAGTTCAGATGCCATTTATTAGGACACCATTCAAATGGATAACTCAAACAGCTCATAACTTAAAAGATTAGAAGATGACAAATAACAGATAAAGCTAAAAGAAAGGAGACTGGATAACAAAGATAATTAGAGGGTTTAGCACAAACAAGGAGTGTGAAATACTTGGTTGTTAAGCTTTTTATTACTGATTTTCTGCCAGCGTATATGCCAGCAGGAGAAATTTAAGAGTAGAGGAGATGCTGGTATTGTAGATTCTGACTGGGAATTCTTTACGTGTGGAACAATTTGATTTTTTTACTTAGTGTGACTGCAACCAAAACATCAAGGCTTGTCTTACAGGAAGATAATATAAAAGGGAAAGTATAATTAATTTTGTGAGAGCTTTGCAATTTTTGGGAAAAAAATTAGTGAGTTCAAAAGGTAGGAGTGAGATCCAGTGAAGGTAAAGAAAATTTAAAAAATTATATAGTAGTAAGTGCTAATATAGAAGATTATTTTACTTACCAGCATTTTAAGCTGATTAAAATAGGAAGGATCGGAGGGTATGTTAAGCACTCAAAGCATCAAGGTCAGTAAGAAATTGATGACTGTTAGATGATAGTTCTTGCAAAATAAAATAAAAAAAAAAAATAGGGAGAAGTTATGAGATTTGAACAGTTACAGTTCTTTCCTGCAGAAAGCAGTGGTTCACTTAGTAGTGTTTTACTCCACAGCTAATTAATAGCCTACATGAAATTATTGTAGTTAATTATCTGCTCATTAATATTCCGCAAAGAAGGATACTGGGTTTCAGTACACAAACTGCTGCAAAGATTCCAGTTTGATTACAATGAACACTAAAGAAAGAAAGAGAAATCATTGTTAATTATATTTAACATCACGTTAATTCTTTCTTATCTTTCTGCAGAGGGACATGTCATGAGATATATTGGGGTTTATTGTCACAGGTTGCAGCAATATTGTTTTTATACTGCTACAGGCAATTTTCCTTTCTGCTTTTGGAACAACCTTCTAAAAACAGTATTTTAAGTATTTTGTAGGGTTCTCTTTCTTTAATGAAGATCTAAGTATTTTTTAACTAACATATTCATTATAATTTAAAAAGTAAAAAACATAGCCACAATGTCACTAATTAAAATAAAATTTTTGTTTAAATGAAAAAGGGAAAATGGGCTTTAATAACATTCTTGTACAATTAAGTCTTGCTTAAAAATTAGATTAGCATATTCACTTTTAAGATCAGATGAGAGATCAATGCTGAATCATGTCCAAAACTTGTATTCAAATTAATTACTACTGGAATCTTATGTGTTTTTAAGAGAATTCTGTCAACTTGGCTTGAAAATAAGCATGTACAGAACTGGCACAGAATCAAAACTGAAGGGATGAATTTGTTTGAGAAATTTCCTCTTCTTAATTATTTCTACTTTCCCCTATTTGATTTAAGATTCCAATGACTATCTTATCCTATAAGGTTTGAATATCATGTATGGGCATTATTTTAATGCCTATTTAGTTATGTATCTTGCCTCTTGGTTGGCAGTTAAATAAACAAAAAGGGCATCTCCCAAATGATAAACTGGTACATTAATGCCTAGAGTACATGAAGTTTAGTAATAAATCAGAACTGATATTTTTAAACTGTATTTCCTGTGATTTGTTTTCTTAAATTTCTCTAATATATGAAGTGTACATAAACATTCTATATTAAAAAAAATCTGTAATATTTTGTGGTTTTCCTTACTAAACTGTCTTCTAAACTATTAAAAACTTGGCACCAATGTAAAAATATATAAAATCAAGAAAATATTGCAGTATGTTGGGTAATCATTAAATACAGTTGGATAATTCTATTTACTGGCAATACAGATATAGTCTGTAAAAATAGTACTTTATAAGGTTTTAGATTTTTTATTTCATGGCAAGAGGACTAATTTATTCATATAGTCATCACTTTTTATTATTGAAAGGGATTTATCACTCTATTTATTACTCAGAGATTAGTATTAATCTTCTCCGTAGTAATCTTTGCCTCTAAAAAAGTGCTGACATGAGATCAATTTGCCCAATTTCTTCAGTGCAGTACTACTCCCACTGTCGTTGGCTTTTGCTTAAGTAAAACTCAGTATAAAAGAGAGGTAATTGGACTCAAGCTTAAAAATTTACTGTGTCTCAGTCATTGATCTGGCAAGACCAGATCCCTCAGAATCCAGACCACGTTGAACTGTCATTAAAATATGTGAACCATAGGGTATGTTCAGCTGCAAAGCTCTTACCAATATAAGGTTTCCAACTCACTTGACTCACCAAGATTGCTGGGGTAACAGTAAGTGTGCAATCTATCTCATGCTTTTAACTTTAAAATATGAAAGCAAAAGAGTTCTTAAAGATGAACTGCTTGGCTAAAATTGTTCTACAATAAATATACCCCATTCACTTTCTAATGACGCATAGATATTTTCTGCAAGTATTGAGACCACATTCCATCTGAATATTTGAATGAAATTATTTTTTTAGCTGTTATTGGAGAATAATTGACTGCAAGCCCATATGTATGAAGTAGTCCTTGCTTTAGTTCTCATTCTGTTGTTTACGAAAGTACCTTTCCTGTAACATTTTTGCCATTAGCAACTTTTAACCATGTAAATATAATTTATAGGTATAAAACTTAACAAAAGAATAGAGTGCAAAGGTCTCTAAAAAGTGTAATTTAGTCCTGCAGTTATACATAACTTTTTAAGTATGTGTGCACTTCTCTGTACTGTTAAAGCGTTGTATTCATATTTGAGGAAGAAGTCTTATATTGAACTATTCAAAGCCCTTTCTAATAACTAATAGTGTGAAACAAGGCTGTGTTCTTGAACCAACCCTATTCACAGTCTTTTTCAGCATGATGCTTCAAAGGGCCATGGCAGACCTCGATGATCAGGACGGTATCTACATTCGATACCGTACTGATGGAAGCCTTTCCAACCTAAGGCGACTGAAGGCTCATACAAAGACCTTAAACCATCCTACCCAGGAGCTGCTTTATGCTGATGACGCCGCCCTTGTTGCACACATAGAGGCAGCTCTGCAGTGTTAAACATCCTGCTTTGCAGATGCTGCTGAGCTCTTTGGGCTGGAAGTCAGCTTAAAGAAGACAGAAGTTCTCTATCAACCAGCACTTCAGGAAGTCTTCCATCATCCCCATATCACCATTGGCCAGTCAGAGCTCAAATCAGTCCAGCACTTTAATTACCTAGGTAGCCTCATCTCCTTGGATGGTAAGATTGATGGGGAGATAGACAACAGGTTAGCAAAGGCATATAGTGCTTTCGGAAAGCTTCATTAAAGAGTTTGGGGAAATAAACACTTGAAGAAAAGTACAAAGATCAGTGTTTACAGAGCCATAGCGCTGTCTACTCTCTTATACAGATCTGAATCCTGGGTCATCTACCGCCACCACCTGCGACTCCTAGAACACTTCCATCAATGCTGTCTCCACACAATCCTAAACATCCACTGGTCAGATTATGTGACCAATACATCTGTTCTAGAACAAGCAGCAGTCACAAGTATTGAGGCCATGTTGCTGAGAACACAGCTGCGTTGGGCAGGACACATCTCAAGGATGAAAGATCACCGCCTCCCTAAGATCTTGCTTTATGGTGAACTTGTCACCGGTTGCCACAAGAGAGGAGCCCCGAAGAGAAGATACAAGGACTCCCTGAAACAACATCTCAGCCTTGGCCATATTGATCAACATAACTGGTCTACTCTGGCCTCCAATTGGGAAGTCTGGAGACACACCATCTATAACGCTGCTACTTCCTTTGAGAATGCACACAGGTTCACTCTTGAGGACAAAAGACAACGCAGAAAAAATCGTGCCTTGCAGAATATACCACCTAAGGAGTCTTTCTGCTGTGCCTTTTGCAATTGAACATGTCTATCTCGGCCTTTTTAGCCACCAGCGCGCTTGTAACAAACGTGGGTAGAGCCCTCCCCAAATCTTCATTCACAAAGCCTAGCCATGATGATGATAATGACTGCTGAATATCAGCATCTTGTAGTTTGTGTAATCAATTTATTTTTAAATGAAGACTTTCTAAAATACAACTATTAGGATATGCAAAAATTAGATATTATGTATTTGTTGTAGTGTGCAAACTCCTGTAGGTGCATCTCTTAACCTATTAACTTAATTATAATAAGAAAATAATTCAGATTGGAAGTGACACAAGCTATTTAGGAATATTGCAGTCTAAACTAAATGACATAATATCCCATACATCTTTACAGCAGCTATAGAATAGTGAAGTAATATCAGTGTAAGTGTTCATATCTTTCTCCTGTTAGTACTGATACTAATTAGTGCTATTAACCTTAGACAGCAGAAGTTTTTTATGACCTAAAGAAGAAGGCAGTTTTGCTCAGTGTTATACCTGGGTACATAGACCCTTTTTCCGCCTCTGAAAAACATGAGACTGGGGGGATTGAAGTATTGCTTAACCTTCATGAAAACTATTATGTTCTAAACAACTGCTAGTTAGAAGACACATCTTATTTCTTAATTTTTTTTATGGAAGGTGGTTTATCCTTCTTGTGAATATCCTGTATCTTGACAACTACAAGAAGAAAAACATCCTTTTTTTTTTTTAATAAATTGTTATCCATGTAGTTTACCAGTGGTTCAGTGCACTTTGTGGTTCATGCAAGCCTTGAAACTTGTCTCAGTCTGAAGAGACTGGAATGTTTGCTAAAGAGGATGAGTTATAAGATAGACCGAACTCCTCTCTCTCAGCAATTGTAAATTCAAAATTAAGGGGCTTTAATCGAGGAAGTGTGGAAAAAAACCCAGAAGAAATAACAACCCTTTATTAAAAGATATATGTATGTTGGCAAAAACAGTAACAGAACACAAAAAAACTAGACAGTAGTCCTAGGAAAAAAAAGGATCTGAATGAATACTTCTCTGTCCTTTAGCGCAGTTCTAACCAAGGCCTGTGGGGGACGCTGTTGGATTGCTGAAGATGTAGGACCTGCAGTACCCTGTTGTGGCCTGCAGGGGGCACTGTTGGATCGCTGAAGTGCAGGACCTGCAGTTCTCTGTGTTGGCCTGCAGGGGACACTGTTGGGCTCAGACAGTCACCACTCGGGGAGAGGGGTCTGGGGGGGGCGGTCCCGGACTGCGGGAGAAGCCAAGAAGGAAATGGGGGACCCTTCCCTCAGTGGGAGGAAAAAAAAAAGGGAAGGGAAGCAGTTCACTCCCATGGGACTCACCGCTGTCCCAGGTGACGGCGTCTCAAAACTCCTCCCTTCTCTCTCCAATGAAACACAGCAGATCCGGGGAGCGGGACAGCCAGGCAAGTCGAAGCCAGCAGTCCGAGCTGACCAGGATGACAAGCCAAAAACCAGATCTCAGTCCCTCTTCCCAAATACCTGCACGCAGACCCCCCGTCTCCCTCCGAGAGCCAACTCTGCCGTCTGACCTGTCCTGTGTGAAGGTGGCCAGCAACTCCAAAATCTCTGATGGGCCATCAGCGAGGAATGCGGTCTGGCGAGCTAGTTCTTTGTATGGCTAATTACCTCCCTTCCCCCTTCCCTATTCGAAACTCTGTTTCTCTTACAGGGAAGCAGGGAAAGAAAAATTTCTCTCTCAGATTAGTACCTATAACAAAACTTTTTTTTTTTTTACGAAAAAATAACATTATGATAGCAAAAATAATATATGTGTCAAAACTGAGAAACAGCTATATGGAGATCCCTTCCATTTCCCCTCTCCCTTTTCCTTTTTTCCCCCCAGTGTTAAAAACTAAAGGCAAAAAGGGGGAAATAGGCAGACCTACAATGTCCTTCTTTTGCTTGGGATACCATATGATGACGGTAGTTCACAGCTTTTGAATGAACTAAAAATAACCAGAGTTTTTTAACAAAAGCTAAATTTTTAAGGTACCTGAAGTATTATGCACCAAGACTATATAGCCAATTTTGCCCATAACTATGAGACAATTTACCAATTTACCAGAAGAAGGTAATTGAATTCTGCCTGGCATGATTGTATTGAAGCATAGCAAGTTGAGAAAACTTGCTATCCAAGGTTAGCTGAATGCAAGGTAGAAACCATGGAAATGGAGGAGCACAGCCTTTAAACATGTATCACAATTTAAAAATTCGCAGTCAATCACTATATAGGAATATTAAGATTTATACTGTCAGAAATACATGTATTTTTATCAAAAAATTTGTATTAGGGAGGTGAATCTATCCTTTATTCTGAATTTAAGAACTTTGGTATTATTGATAGTAATCCGTATGATCATATGTCAGTGAGAGGTATGATTTTCTATAGAGCAATGAGGTAAATATTTTTATCATGCCTTTGATGCAGCACAAACTCTATGTCTCAGTCTGAGGAGACTGGAATGTTTGCTAAAGAGGTTGAGTTATGAGATAGACCAAACTCCTCTCTCTCAGCAATTGTAAATTCAAAATTAAGGGGCTTTAATCGAGGAAGTGTGGAAAAAAACCCAGAAGAAATAACAACCCTTTATTGAAAGATATATGTATGTTGGCAAAACCAGTAACAGAACACAAAAGAAACTAGACAGTAGTCCTAGAAGGGAAAGTCTGACTGAATACTTCTCTGTCCTTTAGCACAGTCCTAATCGTGGCCTGCAGGGGGCGCTGTTGGATTGCTGAAGGTGCAGGGCCTGCAGTTCTCTGTCGTGGCCTGCAGGGGGCGCTGTTGGGCTCCGGTGGTCACCATGCGGGGAGAGGGGTCCGGGGGGGATGATCCCGGACCGCAGGAGAAGCCAAGAAGGAAATGGGGGACCCTTCCCTCAGTGGGAGGAAGGGGTAAGGAAAACAGTTCACCCCCCGACAGGACTCACTGTGGTTCTCAGTTGATGGCACCCCAAAAAGCTCCTTTTCTCCCAGCGAGCACAGAGACTCTCTGATGAAAGCACAGCAGGTCCGGGCTGGAGACAAAAAAACAGCTCGCAGGCAAGTTGAAGCCAGCAGTCATGGTTGAACAGGATGGGAAGCCAGACCAACAGGCTTCGAGACCTTCTCTCTAAATGCCTGCACACAGACCCCCCCATCTCCGTCCGAGAGCCAACTCCGCAGTCTGTTCAGTCCTCAGTCTGGGTGGCCAGCTCCCCTCAGCCTCTCTGATGCCCCATTAGCCAGGAATTCGGCTTGATCTTTTGTAACGCCAATTGGCTCCCTTCCCCCTTTTCCACTCAAACTCCTGAATTTCTAACCTATAACACCCTAGTGGCTGGTACAGGATGGGTCAAATTTCTAAGAAAAGTAGTATCAAAGTTCTGTTGAAACCACATAGATAATTTTCTTCTATTCTGCTCAGAAATCATTCTTATCTGGTAGGAGACTGTATTGTATTCTGAAAGTGCCAAAGCACTTCATTAAATAGTCTGCTGTTTTTGAGACTTCCTTTAGATGATATGAGTGCATTTAGAAAATTATTTTATTTTTTTATAGCTTATGTGAATCAGTGTAAATTAAATATTTGGTCTAGTGCTTTTGGAACAGATTATCCCACAGATAGTTGATGTTTTATTAGATAAAGCATTTCTATCCCATTGTGGAGAAGGTGGCCAAACATAGGCTGGATTCATAGGATGGTTAATGAAATGAACTGAACTTCCTTACTGGTCTATATGTTCTTCCATTCAGTACTGCATTCTGTCTGGAATCTGCCTAAAGTTAGATTATCAGCTTGCCTTTCTGGAATTCTTGCTTAAGATGATTACTTCGTATTTATACTTAAAGGAAAGTTTAGAGTATGGAATGAAGAACTAATTAGAGAAGGAAGTTTCTAAGTGTTCTCTCCCATCAGCTTTTTCTCCCTTTTTTTTAAGTTGATCAAAATGAAGAATTGATCTCATATCACCTCAAATATAAGCATATAGCAGCAACGTAATTACTCAATAACATGTTGTATGAGTTGTAAAGGTATTCCAGACAGCTCCTGAATAGGTTTGGAGTGAATCCTATAAATATAAATGCAATACTCTTGCATATCCTCTTCTCGGTATATTTTTAAGATCATGGTTAATTCTTTTGTTCTTTAATTTATTCATTTATAAAAGATAAGCCATTTAAAGTCCTGATTCACTCTAAGAAATGATGTTTCCATCCTTTGTGTTCTGGGGGTATTTAGAACTGCTGAGAATTCTTACTAGCTAACATGTTCTCAATTTGCTTGTCATTGTGCACAAAAGAATATGAGTTAGAGGAAATGCAATGTGATAAAAACAATCTGATGATACTGCAGATATTTAAATATTTGCCATATATATATGAAGTGTTGGGATTTTTTTAAGAAATAATTTTTATTTAATTATTTGCTACATAGAGGAGACATCCAAGAGGTGATCATGTAAGTTTCTCAGTGCTAAACAGTGGACCACTGCAGGAGAAATGATGTGTAAGTTTTTACAAGAATTTTTAATGTTATTTTTATAAATACTTTTTCCAGAAAGGATATGCTCAATTTGATATGTGTGCTTGCATTTTTAATGATGGCAGAGAAGTTCTTCCTCTGCTCAAAGCAAGGAAAGGAATTCAAGGAAGTAAAGAATGAAAGATCATTCCTGAAATGTTTGAAACAGGAAATATACAAATACTTTCTCTGTTTGCTGTGAAAGCTTATTCTTGAGTGCCTCCTGGGAAAAAAATTAGATATCAAGATATATAAAATATCTCCTAATGATGTTACCATAACACATTTCTTCTTTCTACTGCCCAGAATGAAGAGACAAATATGAAAGGAAAGATAAAACTGTTTACCAGGATGCCTCTGGTAGAGAGGCAGGATGCACAATACGGAAGGCTGTGTTGCAGGCAGACGATGTGTGGATGTAGGCATCATAACTCATATGGATCCACTCAGATTAGGCCAGTGCTCAGTATCAACCTGAAACTGTCAGTGTTTAACAGAAGGAAATTATTAACATGTAATATATCCTAGGCACAGAGAAATAGCCAACTTTATGACAGTTTCCCCTAATTAAGTAAATTGGATTATATTTACATAGACATTAGACATGGACTTCTATTGCTCCATTAAGTCTTTTGGAAGTATATATGAGTTAAAGTTGCAAGGTGAAGTTGTAAGATCTCGTTGTTTGGGCTTTTGTGGGGCTGGAACGTAGTACGTTTCAGCATGTTCCAGTTTAGGCATCATTGGTATACACATTTTTGTTACCTTACTGCCTTACTTATCTAGCTCTTTACTTCTCTGCTCAGTCATGGATATTGAATCAGTTAGGATTTGTTGAGTACATTTAACATGTGCTTAATTAGGTCAATCATTTCAGATACTCTGTCAGCATTTTTACAAAGCACATGATGCTTAAAACTGTTTCAGGATGTTCTAATATCTATTAATGAACCCATTTGGGCGTTGTGTTGTTTTGTGGGTTTGTTTTTTTTTTTAATTAAGATTTTTGTCAGGGTTGACTTTTGTTATAGAAGCCGGCGTAAAAGAAAAAGACTTAAGAAAATTTCAGTCACTTGTCTATTTTTATAATCCTTAAAGAGAGAATATTTTTTTAATACAGTGTTTATATTTGACTTGTTTAGGTCCTTCAAACTAAAAGATGTACTAGAAATACTTCTATATTCTTAAAAAGTAATTTAATTTTAAAGATAAATGTCCAAGTAGGCCTGGCAAACAACTACTGTTTTTCTCTCTGTTTAATACTGATTTTCCATATAAGTTGAATACTCTGCAGATTTTCTATCCTTGAAAGTAACGTAAACTCAAAATTAAGAATATTGATGCTCTTTACTACACCAGAAACTCTCTGAATATATTTTTTCATTTTTTCACTTTATCAGCATACCACTAGAAATAAGATGTAGATTGGTTTATTGTATGAAAAAGGCTAATATTCTTAAGACAAAATTATCTGTTCCTTTTTGAAAACTCTTCTTTTTCTGTGGCTGAATTTAACACATTGCAGATATACAGAGACATAATCCTGTTTGGATTCCAGCATTATTCAGATGGACATATGACATCAAGAAATTGTAAAGAATTATTGTTTGCTGATGTCAAAGACCCTTTAAAAATAATTCTATTATCTTTATGTTTGTGCATGAAATACAAAATAGTTGTAACAGCCTCACCATGCTGATTCTTACTGAAAGAGAGAAAACTATGGGGTCCAGAGCTTTATCACTAAACTTGTGTCTTCTTTGACCTGTGTTTGAGAAGAGATCCATTAGTCTATGAAGAAAAGCTCAGTAAATTAATTCTGGCAAACTCCTCATCTTAACTTGCCCACCACAAAGCCATATCAAGTACTTAAACAAGTGTAGTTAAATGCACATATAAAATTGGAGTACTGAATTTACAGAATACCAAACTACTTTATATTATTCATAATAGTAACTACCTTATGACCATTTTAAATATTATTCCACTGTTTTTCTCTTCATCTATCTTAATTTAAAAACAATAATTAATCCATAATCTTTAATTTAAAGATATGTAATTGTATATATTTTAACCCAGTATTTGTATACATTTAAATGTTTTATTTTATATATATATATATAAAAGTTAAACATTTTTTATCAGACTAGTTAATTGCTCTTGAGGAAGACTTTATAAAGGCTTGAGTAGAATGGTATTACACATTTGAAAAGATGAGACTGAAACCCAGCTTTAATGAGAATGCAAATGAGAATTACTAAGGTTCGGTGAAGGTCATAGCAGCTTAATCATCAATTTATGTCAGCAACTTCTCACAAGTAACAAATGAGTTTTAATAAAAACTGTTGTCTTAATGGATTAAATCACAAAATTATAATTGCTCTGGAATTTGGCCAACTGTCCTCACATACATGCAGTTGTATGTGCTTAAGTTGGCTCTTTTATCTACAGATTTAAGAATAACCTATGAAGAGATTGTTTATATTGTTTTAATGAACACTTTTCATGACTTTGTATGGTCTTCTAAAAGGAGTTCTAAAAACATGCTTTAGTCATGCCGAAAGTATAATTTTTTTCCCTGAAAAAAAAATTTTGAACATTCTCACGTGCAACTGTAAACTATTTGTTTCAATTAAAGATAGATAGGTTGCATGGTTATGCTCCTATTATGTTGAATAAAAATCTCAGAGTTCCTGGGGCAAAATCACTTCACTGGAATTTAATTTGAATCTCTTTCTACCTTGTAAATACATGCCTAAAACTATATTGTTTTCAAGAACAGAATGTTATGATGAGAAGGAAAATAGAAAAATAATCTTCTTTGTATTTAAAACACTCATGAAACCCAAACAGAAGAACTCAAAAAGCAAACTTTGCTTTAGCTCTTTCTGTTTGCTTAAGTGTCTATTTTGACAGTTTGAATACATTTACTGTTCAGCTAATAATCTTGCTTTGATGGAAATAAATGCAAGTTTAAAATAATATAGTTAGAAAAGACTGATTTTAGTAGCTAAATATGTGTATTGGATTTGCATGGTAAGCTTTTGCTAGTGGAGGGTTCTGCTTGGGTGGCTTTTGTGAGAAGCTGCTTTAAGCTTCCTCCATGTCCAATGGAGCCAACATGGGCCGGCTCCAAGACAGACCTGCTGTTTAACAAGGCTGAGCCCATCAGTGACAGAGGTAGTGCAGCTGGAGAGAAGAGTGAGAATATGGGCGAGAAACAGCCCTGCAGACTCCAAAGTCATTGAAGAAGGACGGAGAGGAGGTGCTTCAGGTCTCAGAGTAGAGGTTTCCCTGCAGCCCATGCTGAAGACCATGGTGAGGCAGCTGTGCCCCTGCAGCTCATGTTGGTCCATGTTGGAGCAGAGATCCACCTGCAGCCTTTGGAGGACCCCGTGCTGGAGCAGGTGGATACCTGAAGGAGTCTGTGACCCCATGGGAAACCCACACTGGATCAGGCTTCTGTCAGGAGCTGTGGAGAGAGGAGGCTGCACTAGAGCAGGTTTGCTGGTAGGACTTGTGGACATGGTAGAGCAGTCTGTTCCTGAAGGACTGCACCATGTGGAGAGGGACCCACACTGAAGCAGTTCATGAAGAACTGCAGTCCGTGGGAAGGGCCCACACAGGAGAAATTTTCATGGAGGACTGTCTCCCATGGGAGGACCCCACATTGTAGCAGGGGAAGAGTGTGAGGAGTCCTCTCCCTGTAGAGGAAGGAGCAGCAGAGACAACATGTGATGAACTGACTGCCGCCCCCATTCTCTGCTGGGAGGAGGAAGAAGAAAAATCATAAGCCAAGTTAGGCCCAGGAAGAAGGGGGGGGAACATGTTTTAAGATTTAGTTTTTATTTTTCATTAGTGACTTGTAAGTACTTGTACTGACTTCACTACTGTGACTTGATTGGCAATAAGTTAATTTCCCTGAGTCGTATCTGTTTTGCCTGTGATGGTAACCAGTGAGTGATCTCTCCCTGTCCTTATCTCAATCCATGAGCCTTTTTTAATATTTTCTCTCCCCTGTCCAGATAAGGAGGAGAGTGATAGAGTGGTTTTGGTGGGCACCTGGTGTCCAGCCACAGTCAACCCACCACAATGTGTAAATATTAAGCCACTAAGGATATGGCCAGTTATTGCTGTAAGCAGATATTTCAACTTTAAGGAAAGCTTCTTGATCTTAAAATAAGTCAGTCATGTCACAGTTCTCATAATTTATACTCTTTTGGGTATCTAGAAAACAAGGTAAGTGGCAGAAGTCATTAGCACAGCACAGTTCTTGCAAACGTGCTTGCAGGGTGAGCTGTGCTTATGAGCTACTTTCTACAGCAAGCTGTTTAGACAAACCCACAAAATCATGCACAAACCAAATTAAGAAAACATTTAATTTTTCTTGATAAAGATTCCAGTATCAATCACGCTCAAGTATGTCTTGCTATATTAGAAATTGAGAACAAGTGAAATCCAGTAATACTGGTATCTGTATGAGGCAACCCCCCCCAAACACTTTTTCCTTCTAATATCAAGATCTGGAATCTAAATCTGGGATGTTAACTTCATAATGCATGAAACATCCCTATGAATGGGGTCAAATAATATTAACATTTAAATTTTAGGAGAAGGGAAACTTCAAACTATGAAATTGATGAAAAATTCAGAAAGTATAGAACACATTCCTGCTAGGTATTTACCAAGATTGAATTAAGGATTTTAAAAAATGCTATCAATATTATTGATTTTAGTTCAGTGTTAAGTAAGAACAAAATAGGGAAACTCTTCATTGTGTGAAAAGATGCACTTCTCAAAAGCATGAATACCACATAGTATATTAAAGAACAGGTAGCAACACCTGATCTGTTAAAGGAGTTGTATAGTGTGGAAGTAGTTTTATGTGTCTTGCACAGTGGTGCAAGTCAGAAAAAAGATCTAATCTCTGTGTCCAGTGGTCCAAATTGTATGGCTACACGACTGAGAAAACCTTACTTCAGTATTCAGTACAGGTTGGATTGGTAGGTTGGGTAGGTGATGATATTACAATTCCCTCTCCACCTCATTACCACCACATGGACCTTTACTTCTTATAATGGGCTGGGGAATTTATTGCTGTGCCGTCTTTTCTCACTGTCCAAGTACTGCAGTCAGTGCTTCTTTAATCTTCATTTATCTGTACTTTGAACAGCAGCATGCTGTTGTCGCTGTTGTTTTTCCAACTGAGGTTGTATTATATATATCTGTAACTACAGAAGTTTGTCTTCCTTTGCAAGTATGTGCACTGGTGCTTTGAAGTTCCATACCAGTATTCTCACTCAGCTTGACTCACCTCATCTTTAACTGCTTCCAACAGGGATCTAGCTTAAGCTGAAGAATGTATGAAGGCGGAGGCATAATAACACCAACCAAATGCAGGACTAACTGTGCAGTGCTAACATGCTAGACCAATGAATTAGAATACTCTAAGTATATTATATCTCTATCCCAAATCTCTGCTTCATCCATGTTCTTAGACTAGTGTAGGTACAGCAATGCAACTAAATATCAAGGCTTCACTTAAACTTTGAGGAGAGATGTAATTGTGTTCACGTAGAAGTCTTAGAGTGAAACCATCTATGGTACCACCTTCCTTCTAAGGGAGGGAGTCCAGATGAGCAGCTGAGACTAGGCATCTATACTTTTCAAAGCTCAGATGTTTGGTGAGATTAATCTTGTTTGTACCAGATTTTATCTGTGTTGAATTGAATTATGCTTTGTATTATATCTCTTATGCTTATTAGCTGTTCTGAAATTTATGAAGTTTGACTAAAGAAACGATCTGACTGTAAAATTGAATTTTAAGAGAGGGTCTCTAATTGCATCTCTCTATTTATAATTTTTTTTCACTTTATCTTATTATGATTTCATACTTTACACCATATAGGATTAATGTATGATTTACTTACATTATTTGATTCTCTCCAACTAACTTCAGATTAGATCAGTAATAGCTAACTCACCCTGCACTGTTGCTAGAAACATCATACTGTGTATATAAAGCTAGTTCCTTCAATCTGTCATTTTAATAGTCATTAGCAAGGGTTATGTATGTCAACCATGCATAAACTCATGGTGAAGTGCTTAGATAACCATGAACTTATCTTAAATTTTGTGCTTACTTTTGAAATAATAGAAATATATCACATTTAAGATGATGCTAAGAGCACTTCTGAGAGTTCCACCTTATATAGTATCATTGCTTTTAATTATATTATACTACCTGTCTTAGAAGTTTGCATTTTAATTTTTTTCTTTAAAAGAACTTCAGTATTGAATTGCATTATAGGATACTATCCATGCTTTACTTCCAGTGAATTTTTATTTGGTGTATTTAAATATGGCTGCTGGATTGGCAGTTAGTCTGCTTTAGCTGAATAGAAATATACCTCTGGTGCCATTAGTGACTGAATTAATACTGTTTTTATCAAGCTACACTTGCTGTTGAAAATTCTCTATTGAATGCAATACTCTATATTAAAAAATCTTGAATACTAGAATTCTAAATTTGATTTCAGTATTATTTCTAAGCTATCCCTTCACTATATCATTAATTTTATTCTACTTAAATGTAGCTTACTTAGTAATTTTAGTTATTAACCCATTCATTATTTCTAATAATCTTAATTGTGTTACTTGGAAACCAAATCATCTTGTTAGTTTTTCTGGTGTCTTCTAATATGTAAGAAAAGAAAATGACTGAATATGGGATTATCCTCTCATTTAATATTAAAAAATCCCAGTGATTATCAATAACATCAGAAAGCAGCAAGGATGGGCTGCTCCCCAAGGAAAAGCAAGTTGGGTGCTGAGTGCAAAGCAAGGTGGGCAGCAGGGCCCTCACCAGCAAAGTGAGCAAAGCAGGTCTGGTTGCATGAACCAGAGTCAGAGGAGAGTCTAGCACACCAGGCAAAACTGAACTGATGAGGGATGTCCCAGGTCAAGATGAGAAGTCAAGTCTGCACTTCAGGATCAGGATCAGTGGCAGTCACCAAGCTCAGTCCCAGTGCAGTGATCCCAGGCAGGTCTGGGGTGAGAAGACAGGTCAAGTCGTTGAAATGCAAGCCAGGAAGTCAAGTCTCCTGTTCTGGATTAGCAGGATACATCACTAGACAGAGACCTGGTAGCACTGTAGCTCAGTCAGTAGCCAAGGGCAAGAGCCTGAGGTCAAATGTAGCTTCTCAGCAAAGGAACTGGGAGGCCACTGCTTCTCCCACCAGTCTGATCTGAGGTTCTGCGGCTGTACCATGCTAGCACTCAACTTCAGCACAGGTGATTGAACCCAAGGAGGCAAAAGTGTACCCAGGACCCTGAGAAAATCACAAATAATTGCAAAACATTTGTTGTATTTTGCTGTTTTATCTCTGAGCTGGTCATATGGAAAATAGATATTGATTTTATTTAATGGATAGCTGGGAGAAGTAATTAATTTTGACAACTTAATTTCTTTCTTGTGTTGTTTTTAACTTGTTAAGTGTTTGAAACTTACTACTTAGAAAGACAACCTATTATCCTCTCATAACAAGTGTATTTGCAACTCATGACTTGTAGGTTATATTTAAAATCAGCTATGGGTTTATTTCTTCATTTCTTTGTCTTTCATGATGTTTTCCCTCTTTAAATAAATGAGATTGAATTTAATAAATCCCTTTCTACTTTCTATTTTCATACATACATTTGTACTTATTGAACAACCTGGATCCATTGCAATCAATAGTTCTAGATGTCATAAGATAAAACACATTAATTAATTATATTTTCAAGATTTGTAGACAGAGCTTGTATTTTTCTCAGTTAGAGAACTCCCTTTCCACTATGTATCCAGAATGCAATTTCATTCATTCTATTCTTATAGAAGCATAGAATCTTTTAGGTTGGAAAAAACTTCTACAATCACTGACTCTAGGTGTTAACCCAGCACTGCCAAGTCCACCACTAAAACATATTCCCAAGTGCCACATCTACAGGTCTTTTAAAAACCTCCTGGACTCAACCATCTCCATGGGCAACCTCTTCTAGTGCTTGACAATCCATTTCTATGAAGAAATGTTTTCTAAACTTAAACCTCCCCTGGTGCTACTTGAGGCCATTTCATCTTGTCCCCTTGCTTGTTACCTGGGAGAAGATGCCAACACCTACCTGGCTACAACCTCCTCTCAGGTAGCTGTAGAGACCAGCTGTAGAGACCCTGAGCCTCCTTTTCTCCAGGTTAAACACCCCCAGCTCCCTCAGCTGCTGCTCATCAGACTTGTGCTCCAGACTCTTCACCGGATCCATTGCCATTCTCTGGACATGCTCCAGCACCTCAATGTGAATATCTCATTTTAGTCTAATAGTATGAGTAATGAGTTTGCATGAGCTATGCAGTTCCTTGAATGCATATCCACTTCATCTTAGACAGTCTGAGGAGACTGGAATGTTTGCTAAAGAGGATGAGTTGTAAGATAGACTGAACTCCTCTCTCTCAGCAATTGTAAATTCAAAATTAAGGGGTTTTAATCGAGGAAGTGTGGAAAAAACCAGAAGAAATAACAACCCTTTATTAAAAGATATCTGTATGTTGGCAAAAACAGTAACAGAACACAAAAAAACCCCCTAGACAGTAGTCCTAGAAAAAAAAAGGGTCTGAATGAATACTTCTCTGTCCTTTAGTGCATTCCTAATCGTGGCCTGCAGAGGGTGCTGTGGGATCACTAGAGGTGCAGGGCCTGCAGTTCTCTGTCGTGGCCTGCAGGGGGCGCTGTTGGGCTCCGGCGGTCACCACGTGGGGAGAGGGGTCCGGAGGGAGCAGTCCCGGACCGCGGGAGAAGCCGAGAAGGAAATGGGGGACCCTTCCCTCAGTGGGAGGAAAAAAGGGAAGGGAAGCAGTTCACTCCCACGGGACTCACCGCTGTCCCAGGTGATGGCGTCTCAAAACTCCTCCCTTCTCTCCTGCGGTCATGCAACTCTCCAATAAAACACAGCAGATCCGGGGAGCGGGACAGCCAGGCAAGTTGAAGCCAGCAGTCCGAGCTGACCAGGATGAGAAGCCAAAAACCAGATCCCCAGTCCCTCTCCCCAAATGCCTACACGCAGACTCCTATCTCTGTCCAAGAGCGAAACTCGGCAGACTGCCTCTCCCCTTGGTAGAGCTAATGACCTCCCTTCCCCTACTCACTCCGTTTTTCCTTGGAGTGGAGCAGGGGAAGAAAAATTCTCCTGAATTTCTGACCTATAACAAACACAAAGTTTATATGACAACAAATACATACTTTATACTGAGTCTAATACATTCTTCAGAGTAACACAGGCAGTGTGGACCTAAACCAAAATAGCAAGGGATGTAAGGGAATCTGTTCCACAAGAAATATGGGTATGGGCAAATATCCTATTGAGTTTAGATTACAGCATTACTAAAAAAAATTTTACTTAATGAAATTTTAAAAGTTAAAATCTTGTTGTAGGGAAAATTCTTCTGAATTCTTCTGACTCACTCTGTGTAAATGAATCAGATGCAACTATAAAAAAACTTAAGTATTTTTAAATAATTTATTGCTTATTCATTATGAGCCATAGTGGAAGGATATATATGATCTGTTTTAAAAATAAAATTATTTGAATAGGTACCATTTGAGACATGGTATTCCCAAATGAACTTGTTGCAAAGAGCTTCTTCATACTAAAATTTCCCTCTGTTGTACCATGAAAGTCTAATGTTCCTAATTTAATTAATTTTACCAAAGAAGAAGGATTCCCAAATGTCTTCAACAAACTAAATCATAGCAGTTTTTGGAGCACTTAACATTTATGATTAGCATTGTTAAGCATATCTAACAATGTGCTTTTAGATGGCCACTGTTCTGCTGGATCTGGGGGTTGTATCTCTGGGGACAATGCAAAATCTGGGTCAGTTTATGTATTTAAATTTATTTATAATCTTGATAACTTTTAGAAAATACCTATTTGAATTTATTCAGTCTATACAAAGTATAGAATCCATGCACAGAAATATTCTAAATACCAGATGACCTTTTCTTTTTAATAACAAAAGCTGACATTTTGTGAAAGAAAATTTTTTATGCATTTATCTTTGCAATGTGTATTTACTGTAAGTGTATGACATAAAACATAACTTTGTTCTGATTTCCATAAATGCTGCTTACATTATTTTTACAATGTGTTTGAAGCATTTACGTTATATTTGAAAGAAATGTTAACAGCATAGCATATTAAATACTCTATTATAATACATCACTTTTGTTGAAATTAGAAATGTATTTGCTCTTTAAGAACAATCTACAAGTATAGTTAGTGCTTTGAAAATGAAGTATAAATTTCACAAATCCTCTTTGAAGTACTGTAAACAATTCAGTCATGGCAATGATCTGTTGAATTTGAGGACAGAAGAGTGAACTGAAACTGCTTAATAGACCTTTGACTAATAAACCCATTCTGTATTTCTCAAGATTACTAAAAAGCAAAATTTCTTGGAATCTAGGGTGTAAATGTAATAGTTAAAAAAAAAAAAAGTTACATCTTACACAATGGTGAAGAAATAAATATCTATCTTGGTAACGTCACAATCTCAATTCAGCAATAGCTAAAAATTTGGAAAGTAAATAATCTAATAGTCTAAATGCAAAACTAGGATGTTTAAAAGCCCCTCTATTGAAGGAACATATGCATTCAAATCAAAACCAGCAGAGGGTTAAATGAGAGAATGGACACCAGCAATGTTAATTATTTCCAGTAATATAAAATTGGATGCCTCAAATTTCAGAAAATTATTTGTCCGTACCCTGGAGAAATGACTTACACCTTTTGTGCACCACCCTGGAACTTTCCTTGCATTCATAATGAGAAGAGTCAGCTAAACATAATATATGATGTATACCATAAGCCAAGATCTGATCTTGGACTACAACTACTGTAAGGTCTCTGTTTTTTTAATTTATCAAAGATGAGTGAAAGTGGCAGTAAAAAATTGGCTTAGATTTTAAATGCCAAGAATTATTTTTAGTCTGGTGCTTACTGCAAAAGGCCACAAAAGGATATGAGTGTAGTATCCTTGTATGAAATCACAATTGGCTTCCAGGCTGCTGTACCTTTATGGCAATCAGGCTTTCCATATAGGGACATCAGAGACCTATTGAAAATATGTAGTGAGACAAAAAGTATTGAAGTATGTCAGTGACTTGTAACGTAGATCATAAAGACACTTGATTGTATTTTTTATAAAAGTGAAAATGTGTGGAGAAAGTATCTTGGTCATCCTAATCCTATACGAATAAGTAGGAGTACTTTAAGTGAAGTCTCCTGAATAGACCAAAAAAGGGTACATTCTTTAGTGTGTAAAGGTACTCTTTAAATTAAAAGGATAATATGCAAGCTGGGCTGATTTTGGCAGGGGTGATTTTCATCATTGTAACTAGTATGGAGCTATGGTTTGCGTTTGTGCTGAAAATTATGTTGATAATGTAGAAATGTTTTAATTGTCGCTGAGCAGTGCTCACACAGAGTCAAGGCCTTTTCTGCTTCTCGTACCATTCCACCAGTGATCCAAGAGATATTTTATACCATATGGCATCATAAAAACTGGTGGAAACTGGGTGAAGAAGAAGAAAGTGAGAGACACTTGGAGTGATGGCATTTGTCTTCCCCAGTAACCATTATGTGTGACGGAACCCTGTTTATCTGGGGATGGCTGAACACCTGCCCGTCTGCCCATGGGAATGGTGAATGATTTTCTTGTTTGAATTTGCTTGTATGCGCAGCTTTTGCTTTACCTGTTAAACTGTCTTTATCTCAACCCATGAGTTTTCTCACTTTTACCCTTCTGATTCTCTCTCCCATCCCTCTGGTGGTGGAGTGAGCGAGTGGCTGTGCGGGGCTTGGTTGCCAACTGTGCTTAAACCACAACGTAAGTGTAAAATGTTAAGGAAAATGTTGGGGTTTTTGTTTCATTCCCTTATTTATTGCAAAGAAAATAAAAGATTTTAAGAAATCTTAAGAATGTGAGAACCTAAGCATTGTGTTCAGCTCAATGGTCCTCTTCTCTCCTGTCTCCAATAACACTCATAGGCTGGTGCTCAGGAGGGGTGAAAACAGGACAAGCATATATGGTATGTCTGAGTACAAGTCTCCCAGCTTTTCCTGGATTAGTAGTTTTTCTGCTTCTGATGTGTTTTGTTACATTAGTAATTCTCGATGAAACTTTCTTTCTTTTTGCCCTGTCTTGAATCCATCCGCAACATTGCAAATCTACTTGTTTTGAGAATTATATACTTTTGTTTCCCTAGAGCATGAGTGCTGCTAGCTTCATTTGATACTCCCACATTTTTGTACCAGAAGAGACAAAGAATAGCTGGTCCCTATCTATTTCCCCCAAGTCACCATGATTTTGTCAACCACCATCATATCCTCAAATGTTCCCTCTAAGCTGAAAAATCCTTACAGTCATTACTGTTGCTTTTCATGTTTTGACAATGATCCTTGTTTTGGTGATTATATTAATATGTATTTTAATTTCTACAAGTTAAGACATCTGCCCCAAAACATCAGGCAAAGCCATCCAGGCTAATAATCATTATGTAAGTAGATTTTGCTTTTCATAATCCCCTATATAATTTGGCATGATATTTTGTTTTATTTTTTCTTGCTTTCCAGATTATCAGTAAATTGACGGGGTAGGAGAATTGATGGTATAATCAGACATTGCTTTTAAAAACTGCTGATATTTGCCTAGTTGGTATTTACATGATAAATAGTCTTGTACATCTCATTATTGCTAGGGCCCTACTGACTACTCTGCCTTGCAAATATACCAGCAGCCAGTGTTTGAGCCTATAGTCTAATGGCAAGAAATGTGCATCAGGTGTCAGGAAGGTGTCAATTTACACTCTTTGTAGTGTTGTAACCTATGCTGGAGATATTCTGGTACTGATCTAGAGCAGGGGACACTTCTCACATCACTCTATTTGTAAGACTTTGCTCAAAAGACCTTATATTCTGAGCTCTGTAGTTCAGGGCCCAGTAAGCTTTCTATATTTAGTGCTGTTTGAGTGAGCCTGCCACTTCCCATTTTAAGATGTGAAAACCTCAATTGTCTTCCTGGAATTCAGCAGAATGGTCAAGGGCTGTATATCTTATTGGGAGAAATTTGAGTTTCCTGTAATTTCTTATCTGAAAATGTGAAATAGAATTGTCTGTCTAGTTTGGTTATTAGGGGTTTTTCCTTTTGTTATTGTTTTTGTTTTGTTTTTATTTTTTACATTAAAGAGCTCTTCTAAATAATAGGAATATGTAAAAGGTATATAAAGGCAGGGAAGTTATGTTCCATTATTTTTCAAGTTGTCCCCTATTGGTAGTTCACCGATGTACAAAATTCTACATTTCTCTCTGTGCTACACCCTAATGCTGTGTTTTTGTAGTGGATATTTTAGGTAGTGGCTATTGGACATCAACACAGTATGACTGCTATTAGAACAGTGTGGAAAATTTTGAGATTTTAAAAAATAATTGAAATGTGAATAAACCGTTGCTTATGACCTTTTTATAAATATAATCCCATACACAAAATACCTATACTTTATGAGTAATGCTGCTTTCTATTAGCATGATTTCCTCTGGATTTTGTATTTCCAAAGAGAATTGTAACATTTTCTTGTGCAGAATTCTGCTTTGGCACATTGCTAACAGAAGTGGATGTTCAGTACTGCCTATTACCCTGCCTCTGCCAACAACCACAAATGGAATGTTTGTATCTGCTTTGAACCATGCACCAAATTGGAAGCAGTTGTCGTGCTTATATTGTGCCTTCACAATTGACTGATGACAACTACCCTTCAGAGTATAGGAGCTTTTTTATGCCTAATTATTTTTACTGCAGCACTGGGAACTTAAGAAAATCCTGTGAACAAATCTTGGATAACTTGAAGTGAGGAAAAAGAGGATAGTGAGAAGGATTGAAAAAATGGCAGAAATTTGTCTGAAGTCAGAAATCAGTTTTTCATCCTTTCTCCTTGAATATTATAAATGTTTGAGAAGGTCTCTAATTGCTGTTTTTTATTTTCATTTCCTTTGTAATTACTATAAATGCAGCAGACAGTACTACACTTTCCCATGACATTTTCAAATGACATTTTCTGCTACCTCCTCCTCCTTTCCTGGAAGTAAAAAGGTTTTCGGTGCATTATATTTGTCTTTTTGGTACTATGCCTAGTAATTTTCTACCAAAAAGAAAGCACTATACTTAGTATTGGCAGATTTTTCTCACATAAATTCTTTTAGTTTAACCAAACCAGTAAGAAAAAGAACAAATAATTTTTCCTTATGTATTTACTTTTCTTTAAAAAATATATTGCAGTTCATCTATAACTGCATATATCAGGAACATATATCAGGAACATATATCAGAACCAGAGATAGTAAGATTAAACCAGACTTTGTGCCAAATTAATGTAAAGCTTTTAATCATAAATTATGCTATTTGCAATCAAACTATGATATTTAAAACAAATTATTGTTTTCTTATTTTATTTCAGCATTAAACTACTAAATTGACAAGTAAATTATCTGATTATCATATTTTTATTTGTTTTGTACTTAATTTGGCTTGCTTTTAAACAAACTTGAATTTTTTTGTAAAGAAAACTCTATATATTTCTATATAATATTAACATACGTAAAATTTAGAAATACTTTAAAAAATGCAGTCGTAGTTAACGTATGTGTTGGTTTCTGTGATTGCTCTTTTAAGTCTAAATAAAGCCATTTTACAGTATCAGTCATTTTCAAGTTGTCATCCATAAGCAGGAATACTTACTGCTTCTTGGAAATGAGATCATACCCAGGTGAGAAGTTGGTCTGATGAGATACCATGTTTCTAAGGGAAAAGCATCTGAGTTTCCAGGGTTTCAATGAAGCTAGTTTAGGAATGGTTGTCTAAGGTTTTGCTGTGCTTTATTGCCTGTATTTTTTACAGAAGGGAAACATACCCATGGTTTTAGCCATACATATCAGAAATATTTGATAAATTAGAAAAATTTGCTCTTTGGAAAATGAACATCATATATGAAGTGCCACATATATTCTAACAAATTTTGCACGTATATGCTTACAAATATTAAATTGCAAGTTGGACTTAAATTCTCATCAGTGTGAATAGTGTTCTTGACTACCTGAGCACGATGAATAACCATGTGCAAATAACCTATTATTGACATAGCTAATTGTTCTAAACTGGGGGCTTGCTTTGTCATTCATGGTAGTTCACAACAGAATATACGGATTCTGACATGGATACTACTTAATAACTTTAGTAAGCAATGCCATTTAAGATCACTGAGAAAGCTCTATAGTTTTTAATGCATTTTGTCAGAAACACTGTGTGGAATTTATTGAACAAGTCTTATTAAGATCCTTTCCTTATACATCTGCTTTTTAGAATTTCTTAATTTTCTTTGTTCAAGAAACGTAAGTTCTGCTTACAGGGCTTTATTCTGTTTAGTTTTGTAAGGGTTTGCTTTCAAAGGTGGAATTTCTACTGTGAAGTATATTTTCTTAAACTACTTCTATGTTTTCTCCTGATGCGAGGGATTGTCAGTTACATTGGCTAATGGTGCTGAGTAAGGCACAAATGGTGGCTTTGCAAAAGGGTAGCATCTTGCAGTCAGCAAGAGGCAGTACCAGAGCAGGTGCAATACTTGGGTTCAGCACAGGAGAAGGTACCTAAACACTGCTCAGCTGAACTCCTTGGCCCTTGGCAAATGAGTGGAATCCCTAAGAAACTGAAAAAAAATCTTGCTGGCTTGTTGAAAATCTGTAATTACAGACAGTCCATATCCAACTGACAACAATGAAAGCAAGCACTTAAATGGATTCTGATTATTGTTTTGTGTAGAAATTTGGCTGTGATACAGGCATGTAGGCTAAGTTTGCTGAGAAAAGAATTTCTCACATGGAAATTAGCCCTAAGTTATTGCCAGTGGATTCTTTCTAGAACTCGTATCATAAAAATTGTAATAAAAAATTAAGTACTGTCATAGATAGAGTGCATATATAAACCATCTTTAGAAGTGGGCATTTGAAATACTGAAACAAAAATAATACATTTACAAGCTATGTAAATCCATCAGAGCCCAGAAGGTAATAACCCAGTATAGGGCTTTACTTGCCATTATTCTCTATTGTTTTCTCTTTTTATGCTTATGCAGCATAAAGCAGAGAAGTTACATGGGTATCTGGTGATTTTTGAACTTGGAAATTCTGAAAATAAGATAGAGAAATATCAAAGTCCCAAAGGAAAGTTGTGTCTACTTTGCTGTTGTGAGGAGAGCTCTGTGGGCAGGCTAGCAGCAGGAATATGAGTGTAGTAGAGAGAGGGAGGCTTATTGCTGGGGAAAAGATGAGGCTGAAAGGTGAGGAGATCTAGGAAACCTTTTATTACCCTGGTAACTGAAGCACATTAAAGTGCAAATTTACATGTTTGGAGTTTGGAGAAGTGTTGGTATGATGCGCTTTTCTGGTTGTGCATTTTTCCTAATGTCTATTATGTTTCAATAATTCATACACTGAGCTCAATTTTAATTCAGCTGCCTCAAGGTAGGGTGCATTGGTCATTATAGAAACCAAAGGAAGATAAGAAAAGTATTTAATTCCTTCCATTAAAGCCTTTATTGTCTTGTAGAGTTCTGCTGCAATTGAATGCATAACTTTGGCAGGCCTTCCTTCTGGTGGTTTTGTTTGTGCAACACAGAATAATGGTAGCAACATTCCATTGAGGCAACCATGCTAAAAACTAATGAAAGCTTACTATTCTTTATAGATGCTTTGTAGATTTGATTCTTCTTTGATGGGTAAAACGTTCCTTCTGTCATGACCTGAACATTTATAGTTGTCTGCAATCCTTGTAAGTAAGCTATTTATTGCTTTTCCTACTACTTTCATGTCAGAATAGAAATGTACCAGTGGGCATGTACCTCATATATTAGGATTATGTAAGTTTGTTTATAGTAATGGATTAATTTTAAAGACTCTATTCACATAGTGTTCCATGAGGTTATATGCCAAGGACAGGCTTGAACTCATTTTTGTGGAAAAGTTATGGTCCTTGTTTTTTAGTGGTCTTCTGAAATAATATTTACTCTAAGGGTGCACAGTGCTTGCCTGCAGATATTGTTTTTCAGTGTGAGCTGTTAGGGGACAATGGTCTCTGATGTACAGTAAACAGAGGAGGACTTTTTTAAGACTCTGTTTCTAATGTCTTCTTTAAGAAGATTAGCACAGAATCATAGAATATACTGAGTTGGAAGGGACCCATCAGGATCATCGAGTCCAACTCCTGGCCCTGTTCAGGACACCCCAAGAATCAGACCATGTGCCTGAGAGCACAGTTCAAACACTTCATGAACTCAGGCAGCGTGTCTTTATTTTGCTCTCAGTATCCTCCTCCTGCAGGAGACTCCTGTTGGTGTGTAAGGGATTAGACATGCATACAAAGGAATAGTAATGATGTGTTCTCCTTCAGGTTGTATGCGATGATATGTAGAACTATTCATATCTCTTGCAACACACTGGTACTTCCAGTAATGAAAGAATATCTGGCCAGAAATGAGGGTTTGCTGCCTACACTGAAAAGCAGAGGATCTCTAGCAGGCAAGATTCATTGTTGTTTTTTTTTTTACTTTAAGCATTTCTGTGACTGAAGAGGTTCAAATAATGGACTCTTCCTCAGGAAAAGACTTTTTTTGAATGGTAATGATTTTTCTGTGTAAAATAATTAATTAAACTAATAGTGTAAGCAAACAGACAAACCAAATGGTATTACTAAATAAATTTGTAGTATTTTGGTTTGCTTTTTTTAATAACTGAGCTAATTCCATTTATGTTTTCTACAAAGATACATCAGCAGTAGAGCATATGATTCTCAGTTACAACTCGACAGTATAATGAAAGGAAACAGGAATCTCCAAAATCTATTGTGCTTAACCAAAAAAAAACAAACCAAAAACAACTATAAATCAGAACATCTGCAGAATTGTAGGAATTTGACATATTAGCTTGTTTGACCAAATTGTCACCCTTAAACCTCCTATTCTGTAGTATAATGAAAAATTAAACCACCACATTATAAATAAAACCATCATTTTCTTGCCTTTTTGCCTTATTTTTTTTTCAGCATAGAAATAAAATGGCAGCACCTGGAACCTTTTTTTGTATCTGCATATGGACTTTTCAGCTTCTGTGCATCAGTCTGATTCTATGATCATTTTGGTTTGAGAAAATTTCCAGAGGCTTAGATTCTCTGTTGCCTTCATATTGTTTTAGTAATAAAAATGACGGATATTTTGCTAGAAGGCTATTTGCTTTTAATATAGAAACATTGAGTGATGGAATTTGTGTTGTTGATTATGTGCTATTTATTGCATAAAGCATTTATTTATTTAAAATTTTTATTCATTTATTGCATGGGTGATGGTCAGTCTAGATTTCCTTAAACAATTCAAATCCAGCAGAATGCTTGGCATTTTTTGCTAGAAGAAAGCTAAAGGAACCCATAGAGTGATCTCTGTAAACATAGGTATGTGCTAACTTTCAGTCATTTGGCTTGACAGAAAAAGTGAAGCAGTGATGGAAACCTATCTGTCTTCACAGTGAATATTACACATTGTGTTGTTCTGGAAGAAAACATTATGTGGTTTTGCATTGCCTCACATCTTAAGTGAATGTTAAGGTTCTTCAAATAAACCTCAATAGAATTTATTCACCATAGTTCAAACCTGAATTTCTCCTGCTTTCCCTGATTGCATCTCAGTGTTCCTTTCTGTCTCCCCAGATGTTTTCAAGATATAGTTAAAATTATCACCACAAGGTGGAGTTCTGAACTTTCCAGTATGAACAATCTCTTCATCACATCAACAAGGAGCAAACCTAATTTCTTTTTAACTATCATACTTCAGTTACACCTGGAATTTGCAAGAGTGTTTGTAGGTATAAATATTCAATAGAAGACAAATAATTTGGAACTATTTGTATGGTCTATCTGGAGTCTTAATCTGAAGTTAGTGCTGGCTTTAAACCTGGACTTTTTATTCTCATCATGTATGTGCATTTTTTCTGTTGACAGTCACGGTTCTGCAGCACATCAAAGACATTGCTTCAGATGATCTTTTTAGTGCTTACAGAGAAGGTATTTTTTGTCACAAAGATGCTTAAATGTTTTGGAAGGAAAATCTAGTTTTATCACCTATATAAACAGTGAATTTTTATAATGTGGGGTTTGGTAAAATTAATTGGCTGTTTAAAGGAATTCTATTATGCATGCTCAGTTGTTGAGAAGAAATTATTTCTTGCTTTGCAGCTCTGACAGGATTTTCAAACACATACAGATTTATCAAATACGTAGTTTTGAAGGAATTTCTTTGTCTTTTATAAAAATAGTGGTTTATAAAATTATCAGTGTTTCTGTTTCATTCTAAATGACTGATTTTACATGTGTGTAACTCAGAACTCAATTTGAGTAGCTGAAATGTCTTTTAGATGTATATCTCTAGAGTCGGAATATGGTGGTAGCCCTCTTGTTCTATGAGACGATTAACGGCTGGAGTAGATTGGAGGGGTTTAAGAAGTACAACAGCTGCTGTGGTGGGTTGTGGTGCTGAAGGGACAGCTCATGGCAGCGCGAGGCGGCAGTGCTGCAATGGGAGCGTGGGGCAAGGGGCACAGAAAGCATTAGGATGCAATAACTATATAGAAATGATCAGATAAGAGTTTTTGAAAGTGCTTTTATAATGAATATTATTGATTACAATTATTTGTAGTGCTATTCTTTCTTGTGGAACACGCTACATCCTTGGGGTCATGGAAACCTTCAGGAGGGTTGTGATAAAGTCCTTCCTTGAAGTGTTTCTGCTTTAATGCTTGGGAGAGGAAGCAAACTAAGGTATCACTTTATTTTATTTATTTATCTTTTCCTTTAATTTTTTACATACATTTAGAGCATGATGTGATATTGTCTCTCAGCTTCTCTGCAAATCCTTTGTTTTGGAATGTGATTTTACTCTCCTATGTTACTCACTAGTGATAAAAAGTTCAAAGTATTAATCTTTAATTGAACAAAATAAAATCAGAAGAATTTTAAAGATGCAATTAACACTTTGCTCTAATTTTCCTTAACCTCTTTACTCAGTCTTTAGGAATTTAATCTCTGATATTTTGAGCAAACTTTGAAAATCATATTGATATTTGCATTTTTCATATGCTATATGCGTGTTTCACATGGGATTTAAAGTGTTCCTTTAAACCTTCAGTTTTAGCAATTATTACTGTTAGCTGCCTTACTGTTAGCTGCCTTAGTATAAACTTTTGGCAGTGTTTTGAAGATTTCTATTTCTTAGTCAGGTAGGTGTCATTTTCCTACTAAGCATGTAACATAAATAATAAATAAAGTTTAGGAGCAAGAACACATTATCCATGTAGCTTATTGCCAGGACTCATGTGGAGTTGACTGCAGTATAATTTCTGTGGACATGAAAGCCCATGGAAGAAATATCTTTGCTGTAGTGGCATGTAGATACATGTGTTAGCTAGTATTGCATGCTACTGTTAAGCTGAACAACAACAGCTTCTGTCACCCTCTTCTCTTAGAAACAGTTTCCTTTGATTTCTTCTATTTTGGTTAAGTTTTGCCTAAATTATTATGAGGTGACAAAGAGACAATGGGCATAAATTGAAATGCAAGAAACTTAATTTTGGTTTTGGTTTTTGTTTTTTTTTCATCTGTGAGGGTGATTGAACACTGGAACAGGATGTTCACCAGGGTGTGGTGATCTGCATCCTCACAGAGGAAACAGTTCTGAGTGACCTGCATCACCAGTTGACCTTGAGTAGGGAGATTTGACTGGATGATCTTCAGAAGTTCCTTCTAACTTCAACTGCTCTGTGATTCTGTGACACTGTGAAATTAGAGAAAGTTATCTGTTTTTCAGTGAAATGAAGCTACTTGAGGCAGACTCGTGTTTTCACTTTGAGCTTCTATGTGCTGTCTAGCAGTGATTCCTCACATTTTTCTCACTCACTGGGCCATTGCTTTCTTTGTGAAGACAGAAAGACTATGTACTTTCCCACAGTCAAGCATAGACACAGAACAAACCAAACAAAACCAAAAGTAACAGAAAATGACCCCACGACTCTTTAAGGATTGTTTTACCGTATCAGAGATTATTAATGTAAGCAATGAAAGTGACACCTTTCGTGAGAGAGAATGGATTTGCTTTGCTTGTACCATTCTCTAAGATCTTACCCCTACATGTTGTTGACAATCTGTTAGCTCCTGGTAAAATGAGCACAATGCTGATCATGACCAAATGTCAAGTGAAATTTTATCGTTTTTTTTTGTTCATTGAGTTGTTATAAATCCTTTTGCTGGTTATGTCGATAGTGGTTGCCCATTTTAAGTGAAGCCATCCATTTTAGCTGATACTCACAATTCTGAGACTCCTTTCATTGATTTGATCATTCTGTGAGGAATGACGAGTGCTATTGTCTAAACCTTCACAACTAGCTGGGACTCCTACAGCTTGCCTAGCTCCATATGTTCATATTTAACAGCTTAACTTTCACTTTCCAGTATGGGATTCCTGTGGCTTTCTTCATTAGTGTTTGGCCAGGCACTCCACAAACTTCACAGCAGAGGGCCCTTGCTAACATCTTGTAAGTGGGCTCTCTGGTACCCACTTTAACTTCAGTAGTCTTTCTTTCCAGATTGTCTGAAAAGCATCCTGCAGGTTCCTGCACATTCTAGGCAAAGGCTGTTTTTCTCCTCGAGTGAGGACTTTGCTCCACGTGTGCACTTCTAGACTTGCCATATGAGGCAGGTTTTTAATTAATCCCTTATACTGCCATTTCTAAACTGCACATAAATATAGACATTCTAATAACTCATACTCCAAGTGAAAATGAACTTTTTGTATAAGGGACCATACTCCTCCTTAATAGCAGCTCTGTAGGCTGCTATTTCAAAAAGTTAAAATACATTTGTTGATAATAATATGGCTTGTCTATAATTTCAGATAACTGAATAGTTTCTCCCAGTCAGCTGTATATCTCTGAGAACAAAGCAGGACAAAGAATACAGTAACCTGTTCTAACCAGAAAACACGGCCTGATCTCAGTTTTACAAAACAGTCCAAGAGGGTGCTCCAAGTTTAAAGTTTTCCTTTAGTCCTTTGTTAAAAATAGTTTCTCCACTCTTGTTTGACTGCATTTCACTTAGAACTAGGAACTATTTAATCCTATTATTCTTTCATTTGAGTGCACTTCCAGTTTTCTCCATCCAGCCCCTATTTCAACAGTCTCAAAAGAAATGAGACAAACTGATGGTGCAGGACACCACTCTTTTGTCTTTCATGTGACGCTGTTTTTTATGAAACAGAGTGATCCATACGTAACAGATTAAATCAGAGCAGGGTTTTTTTTGCATGTGAAATGTGAACAGGTAGCTGTGATGGTAGTGAACAGACAAAAAAGTCTTGTCCTGTACTTGGAAGAACCAGAGAAAATGAAAAGCTATTCCAGAAACCTAATGAGCACCTAAGCTCTTTAATAGCAAGAGTCTCTTTTTATCTAATCTGATAATTTTGCTAATGTACAGACTATCTTCCTAATTTTTCTATTACTCTGGTAATAAAAATTATAATAAAAATTACCCAGAAGTACCCACTCACTGCATTTTTCTGGTCCTGTAGTGAGGATATGAGGAGCTTAAATCGTATTTTATCTGAATTTGGATCTTTATATAGTCTGTAGGGAACAGCTATCTGGTCTCTAAGAATAGGGTGTTCCTTATGCTAAGGGTGCTAAAGGTAGGCACATCAGGAATTTCCAGTCCAAGAAGGGATGTGTGATTTTAAAAGCATATAGAAGGAACAGGGGGAAGGCTGAAGAAAAGATACTTGATGGGGAAAGGAGGAAAGGAGGAAGAAAGAAAAGAGGAAAGAAAAGTAATAGGGGTGGGGAGAGAGGGAATAAGAGATTCTACCACAAGGATTCTTGGACAGTAAGTGATCTGAATAACTGTTTGTACTATTTTTACAGTGATCAAATATATGTGTTAGGCTGAAATGGATCTGAGGATAAAATCTGTTCTCTTATGTGAATTAGGATCACTCCAATGGGTATTTATTTAACTTGTTCTTAAACATGTGTTGAGATGTGGATTCCCTATAAATGATAAACAGGTCCATCATTTAACTGTCCTGATAGCTGGGCTGTTTTCAATTAGCATCTAATATAAATCCCCTTTCCTATACTGGTAGCTCGAATTAAAATGAGGTCTAATTTATCTACATCTTTCTTGAAAGATGGAGCCACAAACTGAGAAAAGTGCTGTGGTGAGAACTTCAGAAGACACTACTTACCTTGTCTTTTGTTTCTGCCAATGAATTCCACTTCCTTACAACAATAGGGTATTTTTTTGAACATTATTCACTTTGTGATCCACGACACCTTCACACCTTTTTCCATTATTTGCAGTTGTTCTCTACTTTCTCTTTTTTAATTGTTTAGCACTTTTGGAAAAATGTAATACTTGTGCTTCACGTCTGTCAAAATAAAGACAAGTTGCTGTGTTTCTGATTTAGAAGAATCCTGTTATCATTTCATCAGATCTCTGAATTAATCAAAATGAATCTAAATGACTGCCAAAATAAATCTCTCTCTCTCTTTCTCGATATCATATATTTACATGATTATAATATTAAATATATAAGTCCAGTTCTGTTCTCTGATATTCAGGTGTAAATACACTTACTGCAGTTGTCCCTCCAGATCCGACCTCATTAAAAGTGAAAATACTGTGTGTGTCTTATTATTGCAGAAATAGTTCATCCAAAAGGAACTATTCAGGGAATACAGCTAGCCTTTCTTTTTCTTTCTTTCTTTTTTTTTTTTCTTCCCTTTATTCTCAAAACAAGACTTCTCTGTATAATGTTATACTTTACATTATCTGAAGGAAAATATTTTGGTATCAAAGTCATGTTCTGGATATGATGCCTCCTGTTCTGAATGTGATGATCAGGGAATTCTCTTTCTCTGCTCTCATATATAAGTACCAGTTATGGTCCATATAACTGTCATTGTTTCAGTAACCTGCAAATTTGTTGCTGTAATGAAGCTTCCCGATAAACAAAGTTATTTTTCTTTATTAAGTCAGTGGTTGAATCTACAGCTGAACAGAAAGGCTTATTGTGTAAAGATCTGAGGTTATATGTAACATATTTTGAAATGCTGTATATGGACAGGAGAATATAGTCATGGTTACAGCAATGGGCAGGAAATCACAGTTTTGAGTCTTGGCTGTGCCACAGACTTTCTGTGTGACTTTGGACAAGCTACTCTTTGTGCATTAGCTAATAATACTATCTCTATCTCCCAGGGGTGTTGTGAGAATACATTCATTAATGTTTGTAAGGCTCTTGGATGCTATAGCGATGGGGCCATATAAGCACTTAGAGAAACAATCCATTTTTGCAACAATGTGCATCTCCCTGACTAAGGACTTTTTTGCTGGAAGTTTTTCATAGATGCTTGTTATGAATAAATCTACTTTATAATGATACAGCGAGGTTAAACTGCCTTTTGGAGTGCAGTTTCACTTTAGTATTCAGAACAGGTGTAAACAGTCATAAGTTTGAAAGCTGTTCCCAAAGAAAGAGAATACCATTTCGTAGTCAGACATTTGAATAGAAAAGATACTTCTCCTGATTTATCTAGTTCAAAACATGGAGGATTATTTACATCTGTATCTGTCTCACAAATAGTTTATTCTATTTTAAACACTTCTCATTACATTGTCTAAACTACCTCCTCAGGCAAGTAATTTCATTGCCTAATTGGCTTTAAAGTTAAACAGTTTGCTCAAATGTCTACCCTACTTTTTTCTTGTGGTTATAAGCTGTGCTTTCAGTCTGTCCTTTCTTTCTGAAATAACCTTCACTCACATGTGTTTGGTTCAGACACTGCACAGTTACAGCAGGTTAAAAAGGTATTGCTTTAGTGCTGATGTGAGGTAAATTGGTAAGCCACTCTAACTTGATTTGATAATCTGCCTGGCTGAGTGCTGGTCAGTGTTAAAATCTGAATATGGGGTTCAGCGCATTAGCACCAAGGAACAGAAAAAGAGTATTCCATATTTTCAAGGCTTTTGTAGAGGACTTGGTGAGAGATTTCCAATCTAGGGGAAAATGTTCTGCTAAGACTTCATAAAAGATTTTGTTTTGCTATAACTTGGGGTTTTTTTATTTGTAGAAACTAGTGGCAGCAGACAAACTGTGCAAGTAAGAGATCTAGAATAACGTGAGCAGTCAGTGAGGACAATAAATGAGGACTATGCAACTTTTGAGGCTCAGAAAACAAGACATCTGTTGTGCTTCCATGAAAAGCTTTTTAATTTGAGGGCTGAGTTCAACCAAAATGTTTATGAAAGCAAGAGATCATTAGAAGATAGAGACCTTATAAATGTCCCAATGATGGGAACAAATACTATGTCCTCTCCTACTGTATTAAATGCAGAGAAATGACATGGTCTTAAAAATTGTCCAACTGTAGGAAATCAGTGAGTTGCAGTTAATTACAAGATGTAAACATACAGGAGAACAGGTCTTATTTGGTTCATGAGATTGCTTGCTTGCCGTGAAATCCATCCCCTGTTGTTGGAATATGTGCTGAATAGAATTGCTTTTAATAACATTCCCATATGAGTGATAGTGTAAATGCTTCTCAAGTTGACTGTTAGTTTAAGCTATGCTTAAGACTTTCCTCACAATGCAGGAGAAGAAAGCTTTGTAATTATTTTTTGGTTTTTTCTTCTCTCTATGAGCACTGACGCTGAATGGGGTTGATATCCTGTAGTATTCATACATACATAACATATACTACTCTGGATAGAAGAACTAAAAATGAAAGAAAGAAGTAAACTATACTATTGCAGTGTTGTAAAAACTTATTACAAAAGGACCCACAAATATCAACTCTCAATCTTCTTGAATGCACAACCATCAGGCTGCTCCCAGCTTCATGGATTGCTGTTTTCTGGATTTAGCTAAAGTCTCAGTACAGCCGTCTTTTCTTTCAGTTTGTCAGTAAATGCAGGACCTGTTTTAGGGGATTCTTAATCAGAATTCCAAATTTTATAATATTACTTGATGCAGGATTGAATAAAAAGGTAGCAATGAAGTCAAGGAGAGGAAGCTTCATTTCACAATTGTTTGTGAACCAGTATTTTGTCTCAGTTGTTATATACCCTAACATGTCTTTTGAATTTTTAGTTTATTCATGTTTATGTTTATTGAGCATTATTTTAGTAAAATTCTTTGTTACCAAAATTTCCTTTAAAAATACATTTTTATAGTGCAGCAACACTAAAATATCTACCAAAATGAGGAAAAATGTTACTCAAAGGATTACTTTTATCTTCTTAAAAATTAGGGAATTTTTATATCTTGTGCCAAACAAATCCTCTTTGAGATGCTGTGTGCATGACACAAAAATAATTGGGATGATAAAGATTACTATAGTCTGAGGAAAAAAATAAGAAAAAAGATACCTGTTTACAAAATTCAGTTCTTATAGCTAATTAAAAAAATATTATCACCACGGACAGTGGAAAATTCAAATTTCTGTCAAAGAATTTTGGTCTTATGTTGTGTCTGTCAAAAAGAAGATTACACATCTTCAGTAGTATACCTGGAAAAGGAAAATAAAGCTAAACATACTGAAGCTCTTACAGTTGCATTACTTGGTTTTTGTCACTGCCTTCTCAAGAATGCTTCTCTATGTAAGAAGCAGCGGGATACATAATCTGGAAAGGGTAAAGCCTTTTTCTTATGACAAAGTAAATTGCAGCTGTTTCCTACAATAGGAGATCATCGGTCATATACTGATTCTATCTATTTCGATAAGACTACATTTTGATAAACATCTTACCTATGGCATGTCTGTAGAATTGATACCAGTTGCACATGTTTACTTCAGCAAAATAACTTCTCCCTTGCTGATCTCTAGGTGATACTTAATACACAATTAGATGTTATCTTGCTCATACTATTTGATGCTTCAGTTTACTACATAAAGTACACACCTGCTTCTCATATTGCCCCTTATATTGTTCTGAAGTGATTATGAAAACAAAATATTTTAAAACCTAGTGGTTCCTAATGGAAGAAAATAAAAATCTGTTACATGTAGGCAAAGAAAAAACAATACAAAATGTCATTCAAAATAAATCTAAGATCTCCTTTTTAACCATAACAATTATTCCAGTAAGTATACTGCTTTTTGCTAGACCCTCATTTCTAGAAGTAATTGTCATGTGTTTTGGTGATTTGATTTGTTCTGATTTAATAAAATTCCATTAGTTTTCTGTGAAAAAAAAAAGATTTTTTTTTTCTATCCATGTTTCTTCATAAAGTTAAAAAAAATCCAAAAAGCAAGCTGTATCTGGATCCAGAATTTTGTGCATTAGACTTTAAGTTCTTATTTAACACTGTTTTACTAGGAAGGCTATAGCTAGGTAAGTGCTGTGTACTATAGTATAACTGCTTTGTAGGGAAGATATGAATACTTAACCTCTTTCAAAAAGAAGAGAAGAGAGTGGGGAGAGAGACCGTTTTACTAAGTTTCATTTACATCAGACGCAACTGGATGTGTTTGGTTAACTTTGCATCTGAAATGATGCAAAAAAACTCTTCTAAAAATCAGTGAGAGTCAATTTCATGAGTACTATTCTCAGCATCTTAAAGTAGCTGTTAGATACAGTAGGGTGAGTGTAAGGGGAAACACCAAAGTCTTCAGTTCTAAATCTTCAGGTGTGCGCGCTGTTAGACCCACTGATGTTATATAGTTTGTTCTGTGTTCGTTTCCTTTTGCATTTTCAGACATGATTTCAATTGAATCATTTATGGTTCTTCCATTCAGATTTTAACAGCTATTTTGGAGCGGATAACCCTCAATGGCTGTATATGAGACATTGCCCGGGGTGCTTCCAAGATGCTTTTGAGCTGGGTAAGGAAATCGCTGAGTGTTGACACATTCTCAAAGCACTATGGCATGGATTGAGAGCATATGGTTTATAAACTGTGTTACTGACCTATTATTCTGTACTTTACTGACAGAATAGACTATACTAGTTTCCTCTGAAATGCTAAACAAAACTAAATAAACATTTTCTTGGTAAAAAATAAAAGGTAAAAGTATTTTAAAAAAACCTAAATACAGTATATAATCTGTATGTGGTAATTCGTACATAAAAACTTCAAATCATCGTTACCCACTTCTGATATGTCTACTTCTACTATAGTAGCCATTCAATGTATAATATTATACTAATCTAATGTCACATTAGCACTATATTAGTACACCAGTGAGGTAAATCATACTCAGATTTTTACTGTTACTTTCAGGTCAAAGCTGTTAGTGCAGGCATGGCTTAACCAATATATGAGTTTAAGACTTACACTGGCATTCGAGCTGTAATGCCTGTATCATCTTTACTATCTACATATTACCTTATATGCCCCAGTCAGGAACAATTAGTTATCATGACTCATTTCCCCTTTCATATATGTCCACAGGCAACTGAAAACATATGGGTTTGTGAACTTGAGCCTGTGCAGGAAGGACAGTAGAGACACGGGCTGTTCATGTGGGGCTTTCACTGAGTGTGCACTAAATGAAGAAATCAGAGAAAGCTTTCTATCTCTTATTCAATAGCCTGCTGATAAGTATGATGATTGGGAAAGCCCAGCATAGGTGTGATGCAAAAACCTCCCAGGACCTGGCACTCCACTTCACTCCTCTATTTAAGGTTAAGCAGTGTCCAGGGAGAGTGTATATTCTGCTATAGAGAAGGATTTCTTACAATATTTGTATAATGCTCTTTGTAATGTTTTATCCAGCTGAAATCCAGCTGAATCAGCTACACTATCTCCAGGATTATTACAGAAGTTAGTTACGGCTGTGCACTGTCACTCCCCATGTGCCAGCAGTCCTATTTTAATACCTGACTTTTTTGTTAAATGCCAAAATCTTACATGTTCCATTTCATGTTGTAATTAAAGCTTTCTATTTTAAAACGATGTAAGCATGCAGAAAAATGGTTCCTATTAGAAAAGCATAATTTAAAACAAAACCAAAGAGGTTGCTTACCTCTTAAAGCAAGCTTTTCACAAAAAGTTTTGTGAAAAGGTGCTATGTGGCAGCTGCTTCATTAACTGTAGTAAGTCATAGGCCTCCCGAGGTATCTGGTAAATAGAAGAAATAAGCTTCCTACAAAAACAAACAGACAAGCAAATAATGAATAGGTTGTGCATGCAAGAGAAGGTTATATTAATCTGAAGCTCCTGCCATTGTCACACCCGGGTGTGAGTAGATGGGCCTCCAGTGTGTTAATTCTACAGGGTCTGGTAATAGATCTCAGATTAAGTTTCAGTAATCCATTTTCATCCTATGAAGAAAAAAATGTCTAATAAATTTAGTATTAACTGGCCGTATTTAATAATAGCTAGAGACTTCCTAATATTTTTCTTTTTCTTTACTATCAAGAACTAGTGGACTATATTATACATGAATGGCTTGTACAATGATTGTTTTATATTTCAGAATCACCAACAAGTTTGTGTTCTCAGATTAAAGACTGTAAATTTAAAAACCATTTCACCGTTACATATGTCTGAATACACACCCAGAAGAAACTTAATATATAAAATTCTGTGTCTCTTTTAATGTCAGTCTGATACAGGTGTAGATCTCTTGAAAACATGAGTTTTCAGGTAAAAAAAAAAGAGTGCCATAGTGGTAAACTCATTTTAATTCATACTTAAAATGTAATAATTGTTAATTTTGTGCATGTAACAATTTTCAGCTGTTAATATTTGAGGGTTTGAATAATTTTAAAGAATCTGCACTTAACATTTGTCTGAAAAATGTTTGTTTCCCCTCTCCTAGCCTAATAGGAACAAAAGATTACTTCTTCCCTCAATAATATCACCCAACATGCTCAAACATTACATAGGCAGTTGTTGTCTCTTCCTCATGCATTCAGAACCTGTTCTAACTTACTGTGGAGGTGCCTGGTTTGTTTTGGATATGCTCCACCTTTTCTGCAGCTCCCCTTTCTACATACTACAATAAGAATCACTAATGGAAAGAATTAAAAGTGGCCATTATGGCCTGACCACATCTCCTGATCAATTTTTGTGATATCCAGGTTTTGAGATGGAAAGTCAAAAGCTAAAGAAATATAAAGAAGGTTCTCTGGTTAAACTTCAAGCAACGGATGAAAGAGCTTATTGGTTAAGTTGCCAGTGAGTATGAGTTTGTACAGTAGAATTCATTATAGAATCAGGATTTTTTTTATTTTTCCCCTTCCAATAAGATGAGAGGAAGCAACAAACATCACAAATCTATTAGCTTATTAACTTTTCCATACAATAACTGCTATTGGCCATTCCATAAAGGTTTGCTGTGATGTGACTCATAGAGTTAACTGTGTATTCAGCATGGCTTTCACTGTGGGTCTCATTCTCAATTAAGAACTTCCTGAATGTTACAGCATTTTACATGTGTAGTTTTTGGTTAGACCTCCAAGAATTGATCCTGGAAACTATGCATAATAACTAAATTCCCTTAATTTCATATGTTTAATCATCCTGGTTATAATACAAATCCTTTTTCTAAAAAAAGGAGTAAACAATTGTATTTTGAGAAGTGTTTAAAAATCCAGATGATTTCAAAATATATAAAAAATAAAAAATATAAGGATAAGCCACTTGATTTCATTGTGATTTTTGTGAATAGCCCTGTAGTCATTGGAATACTTGAGCCTATGCCTTGCACACCAGTCTTAACTGTGAGTTTCAATAGTTGTATGCTCTCTCTGAATTATCATAGAATCATAGAATGGCTTGGATTGGAAGGGACTTCCAGAGATCATCTAGTCCAAGCTCTCTGCCATGGGCAGGGACATCTTTCACTAGGTCAGGCTGTTCAAAATCCCATCCAACCTGGCCTTGAACACTGGTATCATTTCAAGACAATAATCTTACAACTGGAGGCAGGTAGAAAGGCCCTTAAGACATTGTACAATCTCTCTTTGAGATTAGGAGTTCTCCTTTTGATGTAAATTCCTAACTATTCAGGTGTTTTTAGGTGAATGAAGTCATATTTGAAGACAATAGATGAAAGCTATAGACAAACCAGAAGAAACTGGGAGCAGGAAAGGGTGGGGAGACAGATGCTGCAGTAATACAAGTTCTCCATTAAGATATGTGTGGTTCTTTAAATTAAATTATGAGTTTCTTTTTGCTCTCAAATATAAAACTATCCATAGGCAGTCATATCATATGTAGTCATGTATCACAGAAATTAAATCACATCATTTAGCTGCCTCTTTCTTCAGACATTAAAATATTTCTTCCTGAACAGGTTGTGTGAAAACTTGGTACATCTCATATATTAAAAAAAAAAAAAAAATAAAAAAATTCTGCCCTGGAAGGCAAGAATGAGTTTCAGCACTGCAGATTCTTCACAGAGTATATGCTGCCTGGCTCCCTCCTCACTGCTAGTTCATTCATTACAGCTCATATATTTTCTCATATGCATACTGGCACTATAGTTCCTTGGGATCTGTACTGGTTGCAAATACCATAGGTGTAGGAACTGGATTTTTTAAAGCTCTAAATTTTTTAATCTCAGATGCATTGAGGTTTTTCTATGTAGAAAATTTCCCAGGTCATAATGCTGTCATTGTTCTCGGTGGGAAACCTTAATTGCAGAGCTAGTTGGATAAGAGTTGGATTAGCTGGCAGAGTGTTGTCTGGAAAATCTTTCAGCTGTGCAATGTTATCACTTCCCCTACGTCCCCCCGCCCCCACCCCTGAGGATTCCTAGCCTACTGCATTTGGTGAGATACATATGTTTTCCCCAGCTACAGGAGCTGTGAAGGGTTCCTCTGGGATATCTAAGTATAAATACCCAAGTGTGTCTTCAGTTGCTAGGTTATTTTTAGTCAATGGGTGGTTACCAAGTCATCTATAATTGTGCTGTTAAATGTGTCAGAGCAGCTACTGCAAATCGAGGTGCTCCCTGTAACAGGTTGAGCATATAAAATAAAATGAAAGAGGACAAAAGCAACATTTCGGAATTGAGCTGTTTAAAGATTTGAATTATCTAAGGGGGATTGCATGGTGGACAGATATGAGAAGGGTGATCCATGAGTACAACATGGATAGGGAAACATGGAGCATAGTTTGACTATACTACACATAGTACCTGTAACTGGCATATTATGTCATTTCAGATATGTGTTTTGGGAAAATTTCCCAGTGGTTCAAGGGATAAGAGGGGTCTTACAGAACCTTTCACTTCTTCTTAGGCAGGTCACCTTGTCTGTAGTGGCCAAAAACTGTTACCAACTAGTGACTGCTATACGGGAGAAAGTGCAATGAGTTCCCAGTGGACAACTGTCTACATGGCACAAACTGCTAGCACAATTCTTTCTCTGTAAATAGAAAAGAGAAAGAAAATCATACCATCAAAGCCAGTAAGATGGCAGGAAGAAGACATGAACAGCAAAATAATGCAACTGAAAAGCAAAATGAAACAAAGTTACTTAAAAAAGTCCCGTAAACCATCAAATGTTCTAAGTAAACATGCACTGTAGCAAGGAAATTACACATTGGTTATTATAAATTACCTAGACTATGCTACCCCTTGTATGGATCTGCCACTAGGAGTCAGAACAGGAAGCAGGGTATGGTCTGTCAAAAAATATTAAAGACATATTAATGGATCACCCAGTTTGGTAAGTGAAGGGAAAACAGGTGAAAAATTGAGATGTTCATGAAAGGATATGGTCAAATGGATGTGTATTTGTGGTTCCTATGGTAGCTGCATCGTGTCACAAACCAGAGATTAATAGCATCTCTTTAGATATTAATTTCTACTCCAGTGGCACTTGCCCAGCATCAGCTGAAGATCAGGGATAAAATTTTGAGGACTGCTGTAGTTCTGACTAGCTCAGAAGCAAAGAAATGCCAGCCATTGGTATGCAGAGAACAGAGGGATTAAAAAAAGACTCAAAGGCTGCAAAAATTAGTTGATGGAAATATATCCATCTATATTCGTTCCTATATATTCAATATATCATCTATTTTGGTTAGATTCAAAATGGAAAAGGATTTATAATGCCATTTCATGCATATGTGAAAGATGAACTGGGTGAAATTCAACAAAATAAAATGTTAATCTTAGCATCAGGAGAAACATTCCAGCTGAGAGAACCACTGGGCTGGAATAACCACCTCAAGTGACTGGTGACAGACTATTGCCTGAGTAACAAAAGCAACAAAAATGAAATCCAGTGGGCATTGGCAAAGGTTTGGTCTGGATAACCTAATAATAGCTACTGTCTGCTCTATTTTTTTTTCCAAGACAGTAGTAGTTTCCAAAAGCATTAGTGAAAATGGGCTAATGTCATATCTTGTGCTCCTGCATTTAGATCTGCATTGGCCATGTATAATTTGGGGGTCTATTGCATGAACAGGAATAAAATAATTACATAAAAGCCATTTGACACATATGAAAATACTAGGGCCTTAGTTATAGGTATGTGAAATACAATCTGAATGTGACTGTTTTCCAGGAATTTTAGGATATTTTTATTTATAAAATATCTTGGTAGTGAAGAATAAATCTTACAAAGTTTGGTAGAATCTTTTCACAAAAATAAATGAGAGTATAGATAATTTTTTTAAATGTTTAGACTTGAGCAAAGGCTGCTATGGAGTTCCAGTTTTAGTAATTCTGTAGAACTCATTGAATTTTTGGTAAAAAGAACAAATGAGCTGTATTTCCAAAAGAGAACACACATATGGAAATTATGCGTTTCATTTTTGCATGGCTTTCCTGTAAGATTTCAGAAGAACTTCTATCATTTACACATTTGCTTTTGCTCCTTGATCATCAGGAAAATGCATTCCTCACTGCTTTTCCCAGCTGCAAATGTCTTCTGTATCAGAAATGTCTTCCAACGCCATCGCCATCCTTTACCAGCTTTCAGGTGCTGAACGTTGCTCCTTTAACAGTAAACACAACTGGGAAAGCTCCCATGGAGCGGTTCCCCAGCAGGAGCTACTGCTAGGATCACAGCCTTTTGCCTCTGTATTGCTGGAGATGGATGGGGTTGGAGCTCTGGACAAAATCTGGAAACTCACAGTGAGATAGGTCTGTAAATCTGTCATGGCCTAAGCAGCTTAGAAGTTGTTTGAGAGGTCTTATTCCATCAGCTGGGGAGGCAAATCTTAATAGACTGAAAGATTAAGGGGAATTGTTATCAGTGAAATTTATTCAGAAAAGTCTTCCAGAGAAGTCTACGCTGGTAACTTGAGATATCTTTAATATTTTATAAATGTTTATGGAGGTGACAAGTAAGGGAATTGAAGATGGATATTTTTGAATCGTCCTATTTGAAAAGTCCAAAGCTACTTAGAAAACGCAAAAACCAGAGTGAACCATATGTAGTACAGCAAGTGGCGGCGTTGCCAGGTACCACTGTCCTCTCAAATGGGAAGTTTTCTGGAATTCCTTGTTGCTATGAGACTAAATATCTCTGTACAGTGTGAGCACTGAAACAGATTTTGCTCCCACTTACACTAGTGTGTGTGTAGAGCGACTGCCCTGTGGCCAGGGAGCACAGTGCCACATTCTGATATCATGCTTATGGAAGGCCTCCAAATACCAGGAGTATTTGTCTAATTCAGAAGCTCAAAGATGTAAGACTAGTTTAAAATGGGCAAAAGGCTACCATCTTGCACCTCAAGAGGAGCAAGGAGCAAGCAATTTGGAGATTCTGACCCATTGACAGGGGGTCTTCATATGGTTTTAGTCAAAAAGAAAAATAATGGGTAAAATTTCTCAGAGGATTTCTCTCTAAACTAAGCATGTTCAAACTGAATATTGCTTATCCTGGGCTGTGTAAACTCTTAAGTTTGACACTTTTAAAATCCACTTATCTGTGGACTTTAAAGCTGCTATGTCGTTGGGGGGGGGGGCGGGAAGGGAGGAATGAATATGTTTGCTTAAGTATAAAAGTGTGAATTTCCTTTAGGTACTCGACACTTTTTTCTTTCACCCAGAAGACAAATAAACAAAACCCAACTTGAACTGTGCCCAAGCATGGCCAATTTCTCACCAAAGTGTACATTTCAGAATGAAAGATTTACAGTGGAATTTCTCTAGTGTAGCTATGACATTGCTTTAACATTGCCTTGCTGTAATCTTCAAATATAGTAAATGCAATATATGGCTTTATAGGGATTTGTGTGAAGTTTAAAATTCAAAAGATGGTTGGTTTTTATGTTTGTCTGTGCTATCTGTGAAAAACCAAAAAGTACAGGGATGAATTTAACAGACATCATCAACAGCGAGGGAGATGTTTGCCCAATGAAAATACTGATCTTTTATTAATCTGCCCTTTCAAGCATGTGAAAATCTCCCGGTTTCTTAAAATTAAGAAAATATTTAAGTATTAAAAAATAAAATCCCCCATAATAAATGCAGACGTGTAACCAAGGCGCTATGAAAACAAAGCTCAGCGCGCAACTATTCCCTTACTCGGTTTAAATCCTCAAAACTGTGGATGTCTATCCCGGAGAAACCGGGGTAGCAAACCGGCCGTCGGTGCGTTATCATCGTTGCACACGTTGTCCAGTGAATCTACAGCCAAGCTGAGCAGCACCGCAACTTCCAGCTCGTCGCGGGGCTGCACGGCGGGGAGGACCCGCCGCTGTACCGGGCCGGGCCGGGCCGCCAACCCTGTGCCGGCAGCTTCCCGCGGTGCTGCGAACCGCACCTCCTCTGTCCCTGCCCGCGCCTTCTCTGCTGCACCTCCTCTCTCCGCACTGTGCGCCTCCCGACACCCGCCCCGGCTCCGCTCTGCGCTTCACCGCGCTCCGCCCCGTGGGGCAGCGCCGGCCGCGGTGCGGAGCACGCAGGGGACGCGGAGGTTGCGCGGGGCAGCGGCGGCGTTTGAACGTGGGGGGCGCGGAGCCGCCCCGCCTGCGCGGGCCGAGGGTACGGGCGGGGAGCACAGCTCGGGCACCCCCCTCTGTGCGGCCAGCGGCACTTCAATGTGCAGCTGTTACCCCTGCCCCGCACCGCACCGCCTGCGCGGCACCGGGGCTCGGTGACTGAGTAGCCCCGTCCGTCGGAGCAGCCCCCGGGTGCGGGGCGCCGCGGCGCGTCTGTCCCCTGCCGCGGATACCCCGGTCCCGCAACGGCGGGGCCGAGCGCACGGCCGCCGCGGCAGCGGTCCCGCACCGCAGCACCTCTCCAGCCTTCCCGCCCCCTCGCCCGGCTGCTCTACGGCAGCCGGCGGCCGCGGCAGGGTCCTTCCCCTGGAGTGGGAGGGCGGCAGCAAAATCACAGCCTTGTTTTTCTTTTTTTTTTTTTTTTTTCCCTTTCCCCCTGATTTATGGCATTCTTTCATTTGCGCTCCTGTTTTCCGCGGGGATGGCTGCAGCGGAGGCATCAACCTGTAGACTGAGCGAGCTCCCGCCGTAGCCGGCGCGGCTGCTCGGTGGGCGCGCTGCGGTGCCATCGCGGGGGCGCGGCGCCGGGACAGGGCCGACCCCGCGGGCGAGCGGCGGGCGAGGGAACGGGGCCGGGTACGGCGCCCGGGGGAGCTCCCGGGGCCGGGCGACCAGGAGCCCCGGCGGGGAAGCTGCGAGCCCGAGGGGAGGCCAGCGATCTGTGCCAGAGCCCCCAAGCGGCGCCGCGTTTGCCGGAGACGGCGGGATGAACTGACTCCCCTCTCAAACCCCGCACTCGAGAGGATCTCCGAGCCGGGGGAGGAGTAAAGGGGGTGCAACAAATTGCCGCCAGCCGGGAGAAGTTGCAGTAAAGAGAGATCCCTCCCTCCCCCCCCGCTCCCTCCCCTCTCCGCTCGCTCTCTCCTCCCCGAGCCGTGGCAGCAAGCAGCGGAACAGCGGCCCGACGAGCGAGCGAAGCCCGCAGCCCGGCGATGCTGCAGCGGCTCCCGCGGAGCCTCGGCGGGGAGGGCCCGGCCCCTGCGCGCCCCGCGCCGACCGGCGGCGGCGCGCCCTGAGCAGCGGCGGCGGCCCCGCGCCCCCGCGGCGCAGCGGGCGCTGTTGCGCAACCCTGCCCGGCGCTGCCGGCTCCCTGCCCCCGCCGCCGGCTCGGCGCGGCGCGGCTCCCGCGGACACGGAGCGCTGATTCATGGGGCCCCGCGCCGGCCGCCTCGGCGAGAGGAGCGCGGCGCTGCCGCTGCCCCCGCGCGGGGTGTGAAGCCCCGGCCCCTCCTCCGCAGCCCCGGGCTCGCCCGCCCTGCTCCGGAGTGTGGTCCCTGCCGGGAGCCGCCGCGCCTGGCGCACAGAGGGAAACGTTGATGCATCGCTGTGGAAATTCATTGTGTGACTTTCTGGGTATTTACTGAGTTTCAGACCGAGATGCAGCTCTTGAAAGCTTTATGGGCACTAGCAGGAGCAGCGATCTGCTGTTTTCTTATATTTGTCATCCACTCACAGTTTCTTAAAGAAGGTAATTATATCTGCATGTCTACATACCCTGTTCTTTAATACTAAGGTCTTTACGAGGTGCCTTAATTATTTTTACTGTTTCCAGTATGTTCTATTTACAGCAGTGCTTCCACGCTATTTTTTCTTTCCGTTAAAGCCTTCTCATTTTTGTTGCTTTAGATAATAGGTAGCTTTAGACTTACATTTTTGGTAAATGTGTGTATATATATATATATATAATATATATATGAAATCTTTATGATGTTTATGTTTAGTGTTTTAGCTGACGTCTCATTTCTTTATGGGACATGTATAGAAAATATTTGTTGCTATCAGATGACCACAGAACAGTAGTCATCATGGGAATATTAATAAACCAAAAAAACCCTTAACAAGTAAACGTCTTATTTTTATACTAAATCAATAGGCATCCTTTCCCTCTTCCTTATTCAGTACGTTTTCAATAGATGGCACTAAAGTTCTATGGAAAGGGCAGGGCAGAGCAAATCCTGGGCATTCAGCATCTTCCTTATCCTCCTTGCTGCCCCGAAACGGGAAGAGGCCTTTGCATGGTTTCAAGGCTCCTGTTTTTTTCCACCTTGTGGTCAAAAAATTGTGATGACAATTTACAGGAGAAAATAGTTTGGATTGTGAGGCAGGCTTTCCTCTTTTTTTTTCCCCCCTACTTGAATTGGGTGGAAAAAAATTATATTTGATTAAGTAGGTAGAGGGATTTTCTTTGGGAGTAACCCTTGTATTGTTCTTTTTTGTTTGTTTGTTTGTTTGTTTTGTTTGTTTGTTTGCTTTCCTCAGGAAAGTACTCTTTTATTTTTGTTTGTTTTTCCCTAGCTGCTAAAATTCCTCTGCCTATTTGCAAAGCAAACTAGTCTGAGATTTAAGTGTGAATACTGAGAAATGTATATATATTTGGTGGTGTATAGGAAAGCCCAGTGCTGTTCTCTAAGCAATGTTAACAAATAGAAAACAACAATATGGGGCTTTTGGTGAACCTCTTTATTCTTTCTTAGCATTGTAGTATAGTTGAGATTAGAGCTGCAGGAAAAAGGTGCCCAGCTCAGCTTGAGTGCTGCCTGTGCAAAGCAGGGAAAAAACTTTTCTTGTGACTGGGACAAAGTTTCACTCAAGGCTGGGCAAAATGACAGCCTTGCAACCACTGAAGTATCAGTACTGGTTTTAATTTTGAGTCAGTCCAAGAAAAGTGCGAGACTGTACATTTTCAGAGTTTTTTTTTTTTAATGGAATTAATAAACACTGATTTGCCTGATTTGATTAATTTAGAAGCATTTTCCAGATAGCTCCAATGCCAAAGATTTTTCCTTTAAGAAACCTACCCATGCTCTAATTGCATTGTATGCAATGCCTCCCACATAGTGACTTATTTAACATTCTTTTAAAATGCTCAGACGAGTGTATTTATATATATCTGTCTAATGACATGGCCTGCTTTGAGGAGATTTTCCAGAATGTCAGGCTGTTTCTTGACAGTATTTGCCATTATGCTGCTTTTTTTTTTTTTGTTCAGTCTTTCACTGCTTGAGATCTGTGTTTTTGTAAAAAATCCATAAAGGAAAAAGCATTTCATTTCCCTTAAATATTTCTTCTTGGTTTGTAGGAGTAGAAGGCTTGTAAATTATTTTACAAAAACAGAAACTGTAGCTGTACATAAAGGACTTTTAACACATTTTACATTTCTCCAGCAATTAAAGCTATTCTTAACATGGACTGCAGAGAGTAAACTGAAGCTCTTGGGTTCGTTGGATAACTTAATTACATGAGGGTTTTTATATTTGTTTCTGAAATATTTCTGCTTTCTGTAACCCTGAGAACTGTATACTGACTGTAAATACAGATTGCTTGTATTGGGCTAGTTTTCAGACTTTTTTTGAGGGGTGCTAATCTCCACAATAGCATTTTGACCCCTTCCATATAATTGCTTCAACGGTGTATGTATTCCTTCCTCCCTGTAGTTCCAATAATGACACTAAATAGTTTAGTGGAGTTGAATGAAAGCTCAGGTATAACTGAGCTTTTTCTTTATGAAGAACTTTTAAAATATCCAATAAAAATGATTGATCTAAGCATAATATATTCAAATGCAGGCATATAAGAGAAGGAGAAATAGATAACAGTGGATTTAAGCTATAAGCAGTAATTTAAACTGTAAACAGTTTGCAAAATGAGATTTATAGTTCCTTTTTATTTTTTTTTTATTTTAAAACCTGGTGTTTTATATTACTTTCAATAAGAAAAGAAAGGGAAAAAGTGTGAGGGAAGGACTAGCAAATGATTTAACCATATGCCTACCACATCAGTTTATTAAGTAAATATGTATAGAAAAGAATACGTGTGAGATGGCTTTTACCTTACTTTCAGAAGACTTGAAATTGTTTTCTGATGTCAGAGTTAGCCCTTTACATTATAATTTTATAAGAAGTTAGGAACTGTATGTCTCATTGCACATGATGTTGTTAGACTGTTGATTTCCTGGCAAAAAGATTAATTTCCCATTGGAGCCTAATGAGCTACATGGGCTTGCTGTTTGTAACTCAGCTGTGTGGTCGAATTCCTAAGTTAAATGCTTGGACATTTTAATGTGATTATTTCTTGTGCAGAAGGATAATTTCCTGCAGTCCCAAAGAACATTCAAATAAGCCACCAGTTTGCCTGGCTTGATCAGATTAGCTGATAACACATCTCCTGAGACAATCTGACAGTACAAGTTCATACACAAAGCATCTCTTTTGTATGCAAGACAATTGATTTAAGAAGAATGGCATGTAAAATTAATTAAAGTTCTGACTTAATTTATTAATGCATGCTCTTTCCATTTTTGCATGTTTCATAATATTTACTGCTTATTATTTTTTCGGAGGCAGATCTTAACAAAAACCTGACATAATCTTCACTTTGTACAAAATTGTATAATTACCATATGTCTTTTTCTGTGTTCATTTTCCTTTTACTCACTTGGAATTACTGATGTTATCTGTTATGTTACACTCTTATGACCTATTAACACAAGTTACTTTTATAATTTCAGTTGTACTGCATGGCTATAGTGTGTAGAACTTTCATTACATCTAGCTGAAACTTATTACCAGAACCAAGTCCTCCTTCAGTCACATTGCTAAATATAAGATTGTGTGTTGCAAGAGTCAACTGAGAGTTTTTCACACGGTTAATTTCATTTTTTTTAGTTCCTATACTGAACTTAGATTTTCCTCTAAGTAGACCTGTTGTAATTCTTAAATATTTTTATATACATTTTTGAATTGAGGCAGTTTGGTAGTAGCATTACATTACTGCTGTATAAATGATGTTAAGAAACAATGAATGCTTGTTCTGAGATGAGTGGGAAAGAGCTGTTTAAATGTCTATTTTCATGAATATGTTTTTTTCAGGAAGTGAAGAATGGGTGAGACAGGGTGCCATTTTTCCACACTTAGGCTTTTGTGTGGAAATACAGGTCGTCCTGTGGCTAATCCGTTCCCCTATGTCCAATCTGTCCTTCAGTGTTTCTAAAAGACGAATAGAGCTGTGAACCCAGAAAAGGGTATTGTGATACATAATTGCAGTCCCATGCCTGTGTGATCTTCCTGCAAAGCAGTTTAACATACTCTAGTCATCTGCAGTCAGTATGAAGGAGTGTTAAAAATTACAATATCTAAAACTTTTTGCATACACCATTGAAAATTAAAACTGGCTAATTACATTCACTACCCATGTCTGATTTTAAATAATTTATTTTCTATTATTGTTTAACTCATTTCTTCAAAGAGAACTGAGAAATATTTGAGTTGATGTTACACACATAAATTACTGGAACTGCTTTGCCCCAGACAAGTACCTCTTTCACCTAGAAGAACATTTTAACTATTCACACACAGCAGTGATGGGGAAAGGTAAAGGATACAGTTTCTAAATGTCTTTGAATCTCATGGAAAGTAGGGCAGTTAGGGAGTAACTTCAGAAGGGTATGTGCATGTGGCAGCAAGGGTGTGTTAGAGCCCTGGATAAACTTTAAAGCTTTGTTTTTCCTCTGTTTTTTTCATTAGAAGATGGGAATGTCTTATTTATCAAAGGTGATTTGATATTTTGAATGGTTTATGAGATTGAGTTTGTGTGAGCCTTGTTTGAAGAAGGACTACACGGAAACATGGATTCAGTCTGAAGAATCTTACTTAAGGTGTAGAGAGGATTGCAGTATTTAGATCTCAAACCCATATTCTTAATCTGTTGGGTAGATCTTCAGTAGTAAGCTCTGTAAAATAGAGAAAATATCAAATTTTCTGTTGATAACACTGCAGTAGTTAAGTAGAGACAAGAGAATTCCAATATTTCTGTTACAACCAGATGATTATGGCTATAAAATAGAATTTTAGTATCATTTGTGCAGATTTAGTATATACTTATATGTATGAATAAGGTATCTGTTTAGCAATTTTGTCATAATTATCTTTTTTTTTTTTCCTTAGGCAAAGGTTAGCAATCATTGGTTACACTTGTTGGCACTTTTATGTCAATCACATTTAGAGGAATTTGTGTCACATTAGCAAAAAATACTATAGCACTTTCTTTAAAAGAGTGCATTATAACACATAACTTGGTTGTTTTATACTTAATGTCTTTTTTTTCTATCACTTTTTACAGTTCTAAATATTTTAACCTGCTCTAAAAGTATGGAAAAAGCTTTATGCATATTTTTATGTTTTTAGCATGCACATTTTGGTATTGACAATAATAATAATGCACGTATTCTATTTAGCTGTGTAACCCCAAATAACTCTGCTATACCTCTGCCAATGTTTGAAACTATCTACTGACAGTATACCCAAGATGATTTTTTAAAGAGCTTTATGTTCATATAACCTGATAGCTTGAGGAAATTGGTAAAACTAATGTTTACCACAGTGTAAAACATTTTGAGGAAAGGAGTTGTTATCTTCTAAAATGTTTTGAGCCTTTGGCCCTCAAAATTTTCCTAGAAAGCATTAGAATGTGACTTAGTATGACAGATAATATTGACAGCCTTTCATTCCTTCCATTTTTCTTTTAGATTTTAAACATTTAAAAATACTTGAAACAATGAAACATAGTTTGAAAGATAATTGCTTTTAAGAATTTAGGGGGGGGGGGGAAAAGTGTTCAGGTTTATGTTACAGTTATTTTTTTCAGTTTACCCTCTTACCTGTGTCTCAAAACAGTAAGATACCTTACATTCCAGATGTGCTGCATATGTTACCTATATATATAGTAAAACTGAGTTGAGGACAGTGTGTCCCAGCTGCAAATTTGTCTGCTTCTGAAGGGTTTGTTACTTTTAACTCAGTGTAGTATAGTTTTTTCTCCTGTCTGTCTTCTATACGTTTTTTAGGTGGGTGTTGTGGAGAGGCAGATATGAATGAGATTATCTATGCAGCAGGATAGAGAGAGGCACAGAATGCAGAAGTGGAAGGTTTCCTCTTCCCATCCAGGAAACAGAATTGAAAGTTTAAAAGCCCTAAGCTTGAATAAATGTTACACAGGAAAGAAAATTTGTAACCAATCTGGGGGCATTTCTTTGCATTTTTTTTATAGTTTTGTGGCAACTAAATAGAATTAAGAAGACCCAGTTCAGTGGCTGTGTGATAGTGTGACATTGGGACTGCAGAAAAATGAGAGAAGGTCCTGCTTTGAGATAAAATAGCTTTGTATTTGACATGTTTTAATGTTTTCAGTTAATTGTTGGGGGTTTTGGTTTTTTGTTTGTTTGTTTTTTCAATAGGGTTAGAGAGGTGTAGCAGTGAAAAGAAGCAATGCAGACAAATTTCTCAATCATTTTCTTTTCAGAGAAGCAGGAAAGATGTTCTCTATCTGGCATCTGCTGTGCCGGGATATACCAAAAGGGGGAGTCTGATAATTTTTCTACCCACGGAATAGTCTCTTTGGTTTTGGGTGTTTAGAATGAAAGATGTGTATGTCTTCATGGGGAACTGCACCATAGATGGTATAAACCTCCTACTTTTCCTGACTGAACAACTGAAAACAAGCCATTAGTAACAGATTTTCAGTAGCCTTTTTATGATTGCCTGTTTTCATGCCTCAAGAGTACAAATGAATTATTGACCTTTCTCAGAATTTATCAGGACTACCTGTTCTTAAAGGCAGTACTATAGACTGATGTGAGTCACGTCATACAAAAGTGCGTGCTGTTCAGATCTGTTGTTTAATATTTATTTTTCTTGTTTCTTAGCAGGCATACACTATATCAAATATTAAACTGGAAAAACGAGACACACACAACTGAGATTTTTTTGAAACTGAACTAAAAAGGCCACATTGGGAAAAAAAAAGGCATATATTTAGAAGTCAAGAGTTCAATATAGTATTGCTAAAAAAAGCCATACATTGTTTTGACTAGTCAGAATATAGATAAAATTATTCACTTTACATATATATTTAAAAAAATAAATTACAATCCTATAAAGAAAAGACACAACACAATTGTACTAATGATAACGACAGTATTTGTTTTCTGATAGTATTTAGGTATCCCAGGTGGAATATAATTGGAATTGGTGGCTCAGCTGAATATTACTGGCCAACTGGGAGATCTATTCCATCCAATATCTGGATTATAACAAAGATTTATTTTTCTTAGCAATTATATCCTCTTGCTACTTAAAACCCATAGTGATAGTAGGTTCTGTTTAATAACAAAATCCAATTATTTGCCTAAATGTGCTTTCTAAGGCTGTTCTAGAAATCCAACACAACATAATGAATCTGCCTATTCATTATATTTTACCTTTGGCACCACATCAGTTCACAAGTAAATGCTACTCAGAACAATAGATCTTCCTACTAATTGTTGTTAGTCTTGTGAAAAGCAATGAGTAACATGTTTGGAATATGTCCAAACAGCAAATTAACATATAAATAACCAGAAAAAAATAATGTAATGGATCAATACCTATTAAAATATTTTCTTAGAGCAGATGCTGTACTAATGTGTGTTCGCATGAGCGATGTATTATTTTTGACTGTACAGAGGAAAGTTGAACATTATATTTAATTTGTCAGGTGAAAAATTGTATTTGTAATAGACAAGTATAATCTGGATCTCAGCTTCTTTCTAACATACCGCAAAACAGTATGGTATTCTGAAGTCTAGATATTTAATTGCAGTCACACATAAGGAAAGATTAAGTGGATCCACAGGAGAACAAAGGGAATAGCTAAACCTTTAGAAGATATGACCTAGAAAAGAGAACTAAAGACACTGGAGTTACCGAGTTTAGAGGAGAGCTTACTAGGATGACAAGAGATTTCAGTGGGTAAAAATCTGCCTTATAAGTAACAAATCATCCTTTCTTTAAGGTGGGAAGATAACAAGAAGCAATGAGTTCAAACTGATTTGAGGGAAAGTTAGGCTATGAATTGGGACAGGTTACAGAAAATTCGTGCTGTGCTTTAGGGAAGACTTGCCAATGGCAAGAACAGTTAAGCATTGAAATAGATTTTCTCGTGAAGCTGTGAAATAGGAGAGTTTTAATTTTCAGGTTAAAATATTATCTCTTGGAAGCAGTATTATTAAGTTGAAGCAGACAGGCAGACTAAGTGACTTCCTGAAGATCTTTCAAGTCCTATCCTCCCAAATGTGCACTTATCTGAATATTACTTAGAAAAGTGAAAAGTATTAAAACTTCTGACTTTAGGGCAGTTTTCTGTTGACTACTGAAGTGAATAGGCTCATGGGAAGATACCTTAGGATCTGGAAGTATTCAGAGGACAAAAATACCCCTCAAGAAAACAACCAGTGTTTTAAGTATTTTGTTAGATAAATCAGACCTTTTTTTGAGTTGTAGATGTAATTTAAAACAAAAAAGGAAAAAAAGGAACAGAAAATCTCATGATTAATGTAAATAAGATCACACTCTTTTAAGTGCTGTTTGTTGCAAGCTCTTTAGGACTTGAAGGTATCCTGAAGCAGGACCTTACTCTGTTTGCTCTTCTTCATGTACAAAGAGCAGTGAAATAGGAATATTAGTATCATTCACTTTCTGGTCTTTCTTACAGATGAGGATTTGGTATTCTTATGGATGAGGATTGTTGATTTCTGCCAGTCTGTTCTTGTTTCCCCAGCACTGGAGGGCTTATCTCCACATGGCCCTATGGCTACTCTGACTTCTCGTATGGGAAGCACAGAACGAGCCCCACAACAGGGTGAGCTCCAAATGGCTTCACTAGGGTTCTCTGTTAACCTCTACCTGTTTGGTGCTTCATATTCATTGCAGTCTGTCATGGTGTGTACCTTGATGCAATACTGTCCAATTTTTGTGACATCTGTATGGTTCTAAATCCAGCAAAAGGAAAATCAGCAAGTTGTGCTGACAGAAAGACTTGTGGGTCAAGATAAGTACAGGGAGAGATCATTCACTGCTTACAACCACAGACAAAACAGACTTGATTTAGGGAAGAATTAATTTCCTTTATTGCCAATGAAAATCAAAGTAGGATCACAAGAAACAAACCCAAATCTTAAGACACCTTCACCTCATGACTCCCTTCTTCCCAGGCTTCACTTTGCTCCCAGTTTCTCTACCTCCCCTTCTGAGTGGTGCAGGGGGATGGGGAATGGGTGTTGCAGTCAGTTCATCACACATCGTCTCTATTGCTCCTTCCTCTTCACACTCTTCCCCTGCTTCTGCATGGGGTCCCTCCCATGGGAGACAGTCCTCCACAAACTTCTCCAATGTGGGTCATTCCATGGGCTGCAGTTCTTTCTGAACTGTTCCAGCATGGCCCTGTCCATGGGATCAGTCCTTCAGGAACAGACTGCTTCAGTGTGGGCTCTCCACAGGTCCTGACAGGAGCCTGCTCTGTTGCAGGCTTCCCGTGATGTCACATCCGCCTTTGGGCATCCATCTGCTCCAGCGTAGGGTCCTCCAGGGGCTGCAGGTGGATCTCTGCTCCACTGTGAATCCCCAGGGACTGCAGGGAGACAGCCATGCAATCTTCCCCATGCTCTTCCATCGTCTAGAGCACCTTCTCCCCCTTCTTCTTCACTGACCTTGGTGTCTTCAGGGCTTTTTTTCTCACATATTCTCACTCCTCTTTTCTTAATGCTGCTGCTTTAGCATATTTTTTTTCCCCCTTCTTAAATACATTGTCTCAGAGGTGCTACCCCATCGCTGATAGACATAGGTTTAGCCAGCCGTGGGTCCATCTTGGAACCAGTTGGGATTGGCTTCATTGGACACAGGGAAAGCTTCCAGCGGCTTCTCATGGAAGACACACTCCTATAGCCCCTCTGTCTCTCCCCATACCTAGCCATGCAAACCCAATGTATTCCTAGTCCACACCTTGTGCTTTGAGCAGGTTCTGTGTGGAATTTTTTCATGTCTATGGAACAGTTATGCACTACAAAGTTGTTTTATTTAGAGGTGTAGAAGACCTGGGTACTAGTTATTGTTTTGTTGAGCAGCACTAACATTTTTTAAAATACAGGAAATAAGAAAGTTTTTAGAAGTTACTGTATTGCAAGTTAAGATTTCTTTACCCCTTTACACCAGTTTTTCAGAAAGCACTTGCATTTTATGTGATTCTGTGGTGACTGATAATTAATCCTGACAATGATGTTATACGATATCTTTTGGAATTTGCTACTGTTTTATTGTACTAAATTGCATGATTTTCTGCATGATTCTTTCAATATAAATTTATGGCTTTAAGGAAGAAGAAAAACCAAACCACTGCTCCATTATTCAGAGTTATACATGTTTTGGAGATGCGCATTGTGAATCTGGGAATAGAGTTAGCCTCAAGAGAATCAAACAGTTGTTTGAAATGGTCACTGCTTGAACATCACCTTGCTTAAGGCTATGAACTAATTGAGATTAAACTAAAATGGTTGCGAGATGCTTTCTCTTCCTGTGCATCGGCAGTTCCACTATCTGTTAATACTTTAAAAGTATTATTTAGTCATTAAAAAAATGGATGTGCTTTTTTCTTCCCCTTTTATTCTAGCTTTTGCCTTTGTTTTTCTAAATACGTGGTGGTAGCCGAGGTAAAGAATCTTCAGCTTCATTTATTGTGAGAAGATCTTGTAACTGTTTTAAGCATTTTTGTATACTTGGGCATAAAACTATATAGATTGTACCAGATGCTGCCTTATCTTATTTTATAGAATTATAATAGATGCTGATGAGTTTTAGAGGCAAACCTTTAAAGATAAAAATCACTTTGCTGTGTGTTATTTTCTTTGCTAGTATATAGGAGCAGCTCCATTTTACTGAATCTTTTCACCTTTCCATTATTTAAACATTTTAGTACAGCTTTTTGTATTTTAATATTCTAAGAAGTTCTATGTCTTCCCTAAAGACTATTAAAATATTAAATATATATTTTACCTCTTATTTAGCCAATAGCAACATGATTTTCAAGTGGGCTGAAGACCCAAGAAGTCCCATTACCTGCAATTAGAGATTGTATGATAAAACACATGGGTTGAACATTTTCTTGACCATGTCCACTTACTAATCTCATGCCAAGGCCCAACAGGTTTATTGTAATTACTGGTTAATTTATAACCCAACAAATTGCCATTTGTTCTTATGGCCATTGTGTTATGTAGACATCACTTGTAGTGCTAAGAAAGGCACTGTGAGTTTGGTCTCTAAATTAGCAGCAGTTTTTCCTTTTTGTTGGACTTTCCTGAGCCTAAAGGCATTTTGCAAGCCATGCATGGCTTTTCACTTTTAAGTAAACTGTCTCTGGTAGCAGTCTTAAGAAAGTAATCTGTAAGGTGTGAATGTTGAAGGGAGCAATATTATTAGAGAAAAAGAGTGTATTATATGAGGTTAGGAATGCTCCAATTGACAAGGTGGTGTTAGGTCAGAGATTGGACTCAATGATCTCAGAGGTCTTTTCCAACCTAGTGGATTCTGTGAATCTGTAAAATCTTGTCTCAATTGAAACTGATGGTGAAGTTGGTGTTTTCACTGGTGTTTTAGCTGTGTTAGGCAGCATTGAGGTCTTATCGCAGTATACTTTTGCCTGGGTTTATTGATTTGGGAAAGCATCTTTTCCTATCTGTAGGATGTGTGAGGTGAATGACTTTGAAAAATAAATCCTACTGAAACTCTTTTCAAATCAACTGATTAAAGCATGTATTTCACTGGGCAGATTTTGCTTCACACTACATTTCCTTGTCCCATACTTGGGCACTGCAGCTCCTGGTGACATTGCCTTCTACTGTTAAAATGAGATTATTTTCCTTGTTCCACAGATGCTAAAAATTTTGGCTGTTGTGTAACTGCATACTCAAATGCAGTGAATTATTAGTGTTAGTAGTATGTGCTTCTGCTTAATTAGGCACTTAGGCCTTACCTAGAGCCAGAGCCATACCCTTGCAGTCACTTAACAAATCTGGAGATGCTTGCTGCTCACAGAAGAAGTGCAAGAAAAAGATTGTTAAATTATGCATGAGCAAGTAGTTAAAATAACAGAAATTATGAAATATAATTTCTCCTCGGTGTCTCTTCACAGGCTTAATGCTTTTCTTCAGTTAGGATTTCCAGATTTCTTCAGTGGTCCTTGTCTACCTCCAACACGCTCCTTCTGCTTTCTGTCTTGCATGCTTTTCCAGGAGAATGCAGCTTCATTCTAAATGCACATGGGAAAAAAAGGAGATGGTCAAGGGTGCTGTTATGATTCTGAACATTGGGCTTTTCTTCCCTAGTTTTTAGCTGTCTTAGAAATAAATTCTATGTTAACTTTGCCTGTGTGCTCATATAACTGTATGTATAGCCTTGACTATCCCTCTACTCAATATAAAATTCTTCCAGTTTAATTTTTATGTTATAATATGGCTGGCTGCATGATCTAGTTCACTGGGCATTAGGGTGTTATATATTAGCTAATGAATTACCAATATTCTGATTTAGTTTTGTTACAATATAGTCTGAAAATTTTCTTTTCTAATACTGGCAGAGAACTAAGATGAACAAGGACTTTGTGCCCTTTTTATAATTACTTCCTCTTTGCTAGATGGGAATTTTTTACTACGTGATTCACTTGCAAACTTCCAGACAACTGGTCCCTTATGAAGACACTACAGATCACAGAATCACAGAATGGTTTGGGTTGGAAAGAACCTTAAAGATCATCAAACTCCCCTTCCACTAGATCAGGGTGCTTAGATACCCATGCTGGGGAGACCAAGTCTATATGTAATTAGGCTCCAATATTTTCACATGCATTTTATTGTATTGTCATGATTTTAAGTTTTCAGTTTTGTGAGCTCCATTATGGTAAAAGCTAAAATCCTTTAGATTTATAATAATTCTTAATATTAAAGCCAGTTCATAGAAATTCTGTAAGTTTAGTAATTTGGTAATATGGTGTAAAATGAATTGAAAGTCTCTATTTGTTACATGTATTTTAATGAGTAGTTTGAAAATTATTCTCAGTTCACCAAATGAGATTTGCAAGCCTCCCTTTTTTAGCAGATGAGATGGGAGTCAATTAAAATGAGTAGCTTTTCTCTCATTCTGATGCTATGACTCTCTGACATGATGATGAAGATATCAGATCTATCTGTAGGCTTGTATAATTCCTGTTCACTGTAACGAGAACTGCAGACACCTGTGCATCTTGAGGCAGGCACATTCCTGAATTCAGTAAATTTGTCCAGTACTAGAGTGGCATATCAAAACAAAATTTTCTTCATATGAAAACAGAACAATCATACTTTCTTTTCCAGATTTTTTTGTTGTCTTTAAGAAAAAGAGAAAAAAAACACAGTAAAATTTCAATGGAGTTAGCAGTAAAAAGAGCAAGAAAAGGACCGAAATGTGCAGCATAAGTTCATTTTCTGATAGTTTATAATTGTAAAAGCCAAGCAGACAAACCTTTGCCATAGAACTACTCATTTGTTTGATTGCTTTCTCCTACACTTATTTACATTATGGTTTAAAAGTCAAGGTTAAACAGAGATGTGCTTACAAACTGTGATTTAATCCTGACTTCTTCTCATTGTAGCTTCATATTTTAATATAAACTGTAGCCATTTAAAGTAAAAAGAGCTATTCTGAATCCATATATGAGAAAAGATTATGTACAAACACAAAGGAAATACAGAGTTTGTAATGAAGCCTCAATGTTAATTTACATTTTGAAAAAACAAAAAGTTGCCATAGTAACATGTAGGTTGCAAAAATTTTCTAAATCTCATGTATTAGACTGAGAAAACTCTTAACTTGCATGACATGTTTCTCAAGTTTTCTGAGTAGGAAAGCAAAATTCTGTGATTTGCGGGGTTGGCCTCAAACAGTTCAAAACATGATAAAATATATAGGCATTGGTAAATTATGCAAATGGAGTCTTTTCCAATCAACTTGCTAATTATGTTGTTCCTAAGATAATTACTGTTTCATTTTTTTTTCTAAAATAATCTAAAATGTATAGGTGTTTTTCAGTACAAGAATTTGTTGCAGCCCTGTTGCTGTTCAGCAACTGTGCATTTAATATTGATGATTTTTAAACATGCAGTGCAGTATATTCTGTCTGTCCCCATGAATTTCTTTTTAATTCTGTTTTATTCACTCACTTTTTTTTCTAGAACAAACTTACCAGTAATATTTTCTGTATGAAACAGAGCTTTGTTGAAGAGACCAAAAGATAGAGTTTAATACCGAGATCCATTTTTGCTATTTTAAAAGGCCAGTTTTAGTACTGTGCACTATGAGGATTGCAAACTCTAGTTCTGAGTGCCACAAGCTGCTCTGATAGCTTTCTAGCTTCATGTGCCACACTGAGCAAAATATTTTTATAGAGGAACTTGCAGGGTCAGTTGTTTAACTAGTTAATTTACTGCATATCTCAAGTCTCAGCAAACAGCCAGTTTTTATTTTCAGTGCTATTTAGTTTATACTGATCAAGAATTATGTAAGAAATAATGTTTGCACCCGATCGTCTAATGCTTTCTAAGTATCACTGTGTTGGATCCAGCTCTACTAATGATGGCCAGTGACCTTTTGACTCATGGGAGGTCTGAGCTATTTAACTTTCTAAAGTGAAGTTTTTGCTGATGTCTGATCCGATTGAGTGTTATAGCTTGGATAATTCTTCCATAGTGGTATATTAGATTTAAAAATAGATCTCATTTTTACATATGTTAAATGTAATAACAGCAAGTACTTACAACTAGATAGCACTAAGGTATACTACCATTACCATTCTTCAGCTGCAGTTCTATTGCTGTCTCCTGATAAATTAGTATCTTTTTTTTTTTTTAAGTAGCATTTATTCTTTCCTATAGAATCATAAAAAATAACTCAAAAGCATACAGATCTGAGTACACCTAGACTGTTGCTCTGCTTTCAGACCTCTTGTGATGGAGATTTTTCAGCTTTCCCAAATTTTCATGCTGCACTCATCTGCTATGTCTGCATTTACTCTGAGTGGTTGCTGTGGTATCAATCATTTTGTCATGTGGGAAGGCTGGAGCAGACAGCACACACACATACATATAGAGCTCTTTGAAATCATAAAGTACTTAACCCAATTAAATTGTAAAGATAGTACTTTATATATGATGACTGGGTTGCAGTTACAGAATGTGGTAAATAGCAAATCAAAAAACAATGTTCAGTCCCTGCTGGGGAGGAGGACCTCTGAGGGCACCTAGAATCAGTGGTGAGGTGTGGCATTCCTAACTGAGGAGGCAGTGCTAAAATAATCCTTCTGTTATTTGTTGGTCTCCACCCTTGAGGGAGCTGCAGCCATTTTTATATACCAAATTGTTGACACCTTTTTGTTTGCACCTCATGCAAGGGTGTTTTACATGCGTGAAATGCATGTACCTTGATTTTCCTTGTTATGCTGATTCTACTGAACTCCCAAAGCTATATTCCTTCCGTTAAAAGTGACTGACCGTGATTTATGTTTATACCCCTGTCTCTGCTGTCATCCTGATTTGACATCCTGGAAGACTCCTACTTCACATCAGTCAGCGCCAAAATGGCTTCTTGTACTGCCCTGAGTCCTTTTCCTCTGCTTTTCCAAAATATCCTAGATCAACAAACGACTAGTGGTTTTAGAGTTTGACTAGGAATGCTATTTAATGATATTTCAGAGTTTTTGAATGCTGAATGCATGCATTTTGCTATTCAGGAATAGCATCCATGAAGCTCTTGACCACCTACTGTTGTTGTCCAAGACTTGTAGTGTGTCTTGTGAGCACAGTTCATAACAGTGCATTTGATATTGTGACTAATGTCTTTCTTGTGTTGCTTTGCTTCACATGGAAAGGTAAATGTGCAAGAGAGAATTTTATTAATTTCTTTTTTTCTTCTTGTAAAAATACATGAGCTCGTCTTCATTCGTGGTAGAGAAGGTGTTTAAAGCAGCATGTCTTGCTCTCCAGTAGTACAATTCCTGACAGTTTTGATGGAGGTCACTAGCAAATCTCTGTCCAATGGGATAATAAAAAGTCATGTTTTAAATCCAACTTCATGTAAACATTCGGTTCTTGGGAGTATTTAGGACACGCAGTTGCTGCTGTTGACAATCTTGAATGTTTTTGAAAATCATCCATCTCTAATTGCTGCTCTGTGAAGTCTGACTTCATGTTTCTGTTTTCCAAAGTCTTGACAAATTATTTCTTGGCATTATTATGACAGAGATGGTAAGTAAATTTTGTGTTAAAGGGCAAAATCTATGAGCAAATATTTCTTTCGTGTTCTCAACTAACATTCCTCTTCTGCATTTTTGAATGTTAGAGTGCTGCAAGGCCAGCAGCATCCTGGGGTTGGGGTGCGGGGAGCGTTGGGGCTTCTCAGGAGACCTGGCCAGGCAGGGCCTGTCCCACCCCAGCCAGGAGCCAGGCAGCTGGGGGCCCAGAGACAGCCCCAGTACTGGGCACCAGCCACCCCCCTGAGAACGGGGACATGCCAGGCAGGGCCCATGGCCAGACAGGGCAGGACTGGGGGGGGCTCAAATCAGCTCTGCTGTGGCATCACTGGGATGGGGGCTGATGGCCCTGGGGGCTGGAATGAGTTCCTGGACTGCAGGCAGAGTGTGCCAAGCATGGACATTGGTACATTCAGGGGCCTGATGTATCTGCTTTTGTAGCTGATCCAGTGAGAAAGTCGCTTAAATATGCTATAAATGCAGCAGGAGAATACCAGCATTCATTGACACACTGCATTTTGCATATTATGTGCCAGACATACACTTGTCTTTTTAAAGACCATGCACGTTACTTTATGGATGTGGTAATGGGCCCTAAACAAGCTCAACCTGGACTGAATAGAACTTGAGTCCTGTGCTTGGGATGATTGATGTGTTACTGTGCAATGTCAGTACTTTGAGGAAGTAGGATCTATGCTTCTGAAAATGTCATTTCTTCAGAAGGATAGAAAAGGATAGAGGAGAGGAGGGGTAATACTGAATTGAACTGTACTGGACTTTCTTTAAATCATCACTGATGTTATCAGTTAGGTCCTCCTTCTCTAAACTGTGTATAATGAAAGGTTTTCTGTGTTTTAATAGTACTCAAAAGTCATAGAAAGGCATGAAGTTGTCTTCTGTGGATCTGACTTTGTGAAGTGTCTTGGGATACAGGATCCACTGCAGGATACTTTTAAACTAGTACTTTTATCTCCTTTCCATTTTCTTTCTTCCAGCTGACGCTTCAGACATTGAATATGGGACAACGTAGTTCATCTACAGCAACGGACTGTGTTGCCATGACACAGAGTTTAGGAATCATTGTAGTATCACTTAGAAGTGATAGAATACTTAAAAGTAGTGAAAACATATAGTTTTAAATTTGAATCTTAAATTGTAAAAATTAGAAGCAAACTGTGCATGATTAAATTGTTTTTTCCTCTCTCTATATTGCTTATTGTGATGTTATAAATATGACTTGCATCCCCACAAGTAAAATTATACTTGACTGTATTTGTGATTGTGGTAGAGTAGCTCATATTTCAGATATTGTCATGCTTAAATCAGGTATAAACATATTGATTCATTTAAACTGCAGTAATACAAAGTGGCCTTTGTATTCCTGTATGCAAAAGACAGGCTGCAATGTCAATGACACCCACATTGTCCTTCTGTGGGATAATTTCCATAGTTTGCAATTATGATTTCTCAAAGGACATTTGATAGTGCTATGCTGTGCAGGTAAATCAGTAACCAGAACTCTTAGAAGTTCATTCAGCTTGAACAGAACTCTTTTTAAATTCTGCAAGTATCTCAGATGATATCTGCATGCAGTGAATGTGCAATGTACAGTGAACTTTTACTGGTGAAACCATCATCCTTCTCTACAAAGGCTTTACTTTATGTATCAGTTGTGTCATAGTCCCAGCTGCCCTGGAAGTTTATGTACAGTGTTGAAGCTTGACAGGCTTAAATACACATTTTGTGGATAGTAGTTTGACCAAATTTCGGTTTAGCTTCAGGAGTGACTGCTTGCAGCAGTGTGGAGGTGCTGCACTTGTAAGAGAGCTTGCTTACATGTTCATTTGCATCTCAGTATATGGAGCATAGTTTTGATTTTCAGTTGTATATAATGACTGCAATTTGGATTTTGGGTGAAAATAGGAAATGTTGTGAATGCATAAATGGTGTACTTATTGGATCTTTAGCACAAGCAAGTGGTAAAAGGTTTACTTATCTTTGGGACCCATGCTTTTCATATTCTGCACAGGCAAAAACATTTGTATTTGTATGTCCTTAATGTTCAGTATCAGGAAAATTGAGTTAACATGTTCAAAGTGCATATTTCTGTTCTGTGATATTAGATGTACATATACTGTGAATATGAAGGTGAAAAATATTTCATAAATGCAGTAGGTATTGGACTTGAATATTATGACTAAATGCTTATTAGTATATGTCATTAGTTTTAAGGAACTTGGCTTTTCAAAGGTTTGTAATAAGAGGTGGAAGATGGAGAATAATTATACACCCAAATTACTGCCTATCAGTTAGTAATGGTAAACTCTGAACTTGCATGCTGAAGTATTTGATGGCAAAAAGCTGCTTCTGCCCTAACTGTAAGTATAATATTTCCTTATAAATGTAAAGTTAGTAGTCTTAAACACTGTAGGTCCCCATCTCTCTTTCGATCAGCTCTGCAACTGTTCTGTTGCTCAAGTCCTTTTACTCTCTCTTTTGCCCTTTGCCAACTTTCATTCATCTAATTAAATTTTTCAAGTGAAGCACCAGAACTTTGTAGATCATAGCAGTCAACTACATATATTTTGTCTATAAACTGCATTTGGTAGAGATTTTTACACCCCTTACTCCTGTCATGGGCCGGTTTAGATTTTCATCACTTTTGTTACTGGAAATCTGACTTTTTTTTCAACCTTAATTTATTTGCAGCATGTATTCATTGCATTTTCCCTCCTTCCAGTATTTGTTACCTCTGAAATTATGAATATGCTCTTTTTCCTTTTTAGCCTTCATTTTGCCTCACTAAAGAAAAACAGTTATTTTTCCAGCATTACTTCAGAATGTGTACGTGTAGTACCCTTTTCATTTCTTCTTTACCCCACAGTGGCTTGAAAAAGTATAGTCTTACTTTTAGCGGTCTTGCAGTAGTGTTGAACATTAATACTAATACTTGACTCCCTCTTTTTAGCAGTACCTGCCCCATTCCCATTTGTTAGGACAGCAGTTGTCCTTTTCACAGCGTAAAATTAATCTGTCATCAGTTCATCGTTTTAGTCCTTTTTTGTCTTTTGTCATTTCCAACAAGTAAATTCCCAAATTTTTCATACGAATTATTTTTAGTTCCTGCCTACTTGGCTTTCCATTTCATTGTTCTCATCCCACTTCTGTTAAACCCATCATCAGAAAGGCATTCAGTTCTTTCCATGTTGTATTTTAAGCTTTTTCTGTGTTAACAATGCCTCTAAAATTTGTGTCTCAGAATTCTTTAGAGCTTCTAATTAGATATGCAATAAAAAGAATTCAGTAACCACATTTGCAGTAACATTTTATTTTGCACATAAAAAAGCACTGGGGCAAAAAGCAAGATTTAAGATCTCATAGGGGTTTAAACTGGCATTTGGAGGTTAGATTTCCAAATTAAAACTTGTGTCTCATCTCTGAAGACTTGATCAAAAGTGGTGTAAGCTTGTAGTACTAGCTCATTTTTTAGGACCTTTATCTTATAAAATAATATTCCTGGCTTTCATAATTAAATTAGGAAAACGTGTTCTTTTTTTTTTTTTCTTTGGTACAGAACTGAACTCATAGTGGTTGGTTTAGCTGTGGCAACTAATATTGAACTAATCACCTCTAATTTTATACTCTGTATTTTGTCTTCTTGTTTGTAGTGATGAAACCACTCAAAATGTGTAATGATTTTCCCTTAGCTAGTTTAGGAAAAGCTATGAGCAGAAGAATGAATGGAGTTATTTGTTCTCTGGCAGTTGCACAACAGTATTTTCTTTTCTTTTTTGATACCTGCTGTTTGAGAAATGTAGTTTGGAATTGCTATGGCTTTTATGTCTACAAAGAAAAGCTTAGTGTCTTGTGAATTTGACTGCATATTTTCCAGTGTATTAAGGACACAGGCTTTTCAAGTTGGTTTTGTATATATAAGTATTTTTACTGCAAACAAATGATCAGGGTGTAGGAGAAGGAGAGAAATAAATTTCAGAGTTTCTCATGTTTGTTATTTTTTTCAAATTAGGAAGTCCTTTAAATTTAGGAGCTTGAAAAAACCCTACTGAATGAAGTGGAAACTGTTGAACATAAATTATGACAGAAAAGCTTTGGATTTTGGTAATCAAATATCTGTCTTGATTTAAAAAAAAAAAACCAAACCAAACTCCCACCATTTTTAGCAATTGGGTAGGTGAAATTAGATTCCCAAATATGTATTGTTTCCTAGGGATGACGTTTCCTAGGGTTTCACATCGCTTGCCTCTTTCATCTGTGAAGGAACATCTCAATTTTTTTTTTTTCAGACCACCATAATTGACTGCAAATACTAACATTTTACTGGCTTTGAAGTGGAAGATTAGTGCAGCTGTATGGTGTAAAACTCTAGTTTCCATTTTTTTATAGGAACCACTTGCCTGACTTAATTTCACTGGAAGGTTAACAGAAGTTCATGATTCTTTCAGGTGAACCATGAGCCAGCTATGAACCAAACCACATATCAAGGAGAGGTTTCTGATTTTATTCAACACCAGCATAAATTAGAAGGTTTGAGATCCTGAGATGTCTAATCCTGAAATTAACTGCAGAATTTAGAACTCACATGAACTACACTGAGCAAAGAAAAAAGTACTGTTTTCCTGTAAGCTGTTTTCCATCTCTGATTCTCTCATACAGTGTGTCCTTTATTCTATGGACCTATCTCTGTGGACCTGTCCTGGTCTCGTGTGTCAGAGAGAGTGATGGAAGTGTTACCTCCTGATGGCCCTTCCGTTGTATCATTTGCCCTCTGGAGGATTTTGGAGACATGTGCTTTATAAATGGCATCTTCCATCTTTTGAAAATTGTTAGTACACTTTTAAATGTAACACATTAACAGCACTGTGCAAACTCTAAATTTGATTTATATGGAAGTAAGTATTTTACTGGAAAAGGTGGTATACCCTAGCTGCCTATAATCTGACTGTAAATACACGTGGGGTTTTTTTAATATTACAAATTCAACTAGAATTGTGATTTTCTGAAAATGGAGTATTTGGGCTGAGTTGTGTGACCTCTTTTCATCTATAAATACGTCAGGATTTACATTACTTCACAGTAATTGCTGATTAAGGATTCCTAGTTTAGGCTGTGATTTTTTTGCTGCAATGTATGTTTCTCAAATACTGCAGCAAAAGCTGGAAATACCCTTATGCCTTTCACATGTGACTTTTTTTTTTCTGTTGAAACCTTTGAAGGAAAAAATCAGTAAAACTTAGAGAATTTAAGCCCTGCAAGTGTGATTTGTATATGCTATGACTATTTCATTATTTACTAACTTGAGATGCTATAAATCTTATCCTTGGAATCAAAATATTCTGCTCAATGGCTGCAGCAGTAGCAGTGCTTAGACAGCAAGTAGCGAGTTCAGCTGACAAGATTCTGGCTTGTGTTTCTCTAACACAAACATGGCTCATAGAAAATGGATACACAGACTAATTCTGACAGGAGTAGCATGAGCTCTCGCAGGAAGAAGTTCTGTGCAGGTTGGAGCACTGTGCAAGTGATCTAAACACTGCTCATCTGAGTCACCAAACAGGCTGCGTTAAAATTCCTCAAATGTAAATAAGATTTATCAGTTTCAGCAAGCAAACCTGCAGAATTTGATAAATGTCTACAAAAGACATTTTAAAGGATAGCTAGAAAGCTTTCTTGGCCTGAAATTCAACCAGCTTTGAACTTATCTATATACTGTTTAATTAATGTCTTTGTGGACCAACATTAAAATAATACTGTGTTCTAATCCTCTGAGAAGGCTGTCTCAGAACTGCAGATGAACTACATGCTGCATAAATTAAAATTTGCAGTGTACAGTATCTTTCTGGAGCTTTATTAAATAGTGTGATTACGCAAAACCAGAAAAGTATGAAAATGGATGTTTCTAGAAAAATCATTAATGTTCTGTTATCTTCCTTTTTTTTAACATTTAAGTCCATTTCCACTTGGAATTAGTGTGCTTTCGTTCCATTATTTCATCTATTACTGTTAAGAGGAGCATGCTCCACAGTTTGTGTCATACATCTGTATTTTTTTTCTAAATTCAATGTGCTTAATAGAGGAGAAAGCAGTCATTTATTTCAACATGTCATTAATTTTCTCAATTTACTCCGCTTCTTGGTCAATAGAATAGGCTTTTCAATGTAGTGTAAACTAATTCCAGTCAGAAGAAAGTGATATTAACACAAATGACATGTTTTTGAATAAGAAATATTACCAAATGCTCATTGTATTTAGTCTGCACAAGACTAGTCTTTGAATAAGTCTGGAACATAGCTGGGATATTAACACTGCTTGTCAAGCAGACAGAGGGAAAGGCTGCCCTTCAGTGATGGGGGTTAATTTAATCTAAACTGCCTGATGGTCTTCAGTTTGGCAGTTCCATTTTGCCTGATGGAAGAGCAGAGGTGAGCTACCACCTGTCCCCTGCCCATCCCTGTTTCTGCACGGGTGGGTTTGGGGGAGGCTGGCTCACGCTGCTGATTCATATGCTGCTCCCAGTGAATCAGGTAGCCAGAGGGAAGGGCTGCTGAGGGTCTTGGTGGCACCTGTACTGCTGTGCCCATAGTCTGCAATAAAACATCAGCAGGTGGAAAAAGCCCATGTAAATTAGCTCCATTGCTATGAAATCGATAGGGTTAGAGATTCGCCTCCCTGGAGAGTTTCTTTTGTTTGATAGTAAACAGTAAAAAGTGACTCCAGGATATTAAACTGAGATTATCCCCCTTCTTCATTTAACTGTCATAGAAAAGCTGACTCCAGCCACAGTGAAACCAAGTATCCAGGGTCTCCCACACAGAGGACAAGGACCTTGACTACTGCTCTAGACCACAGAGGTCCACTTCTGTGGCCTGTGTGCTCCTCCTGCCAGGGACTGAGGCTGTGGGGCAGCTGCTGAGATGTAAGCAAAGGAACAATCAATTGCCTGGAAAACCTGAAAGAATTGCTGTCAGCCCAGGTTTTTCCACACCACATGGGAAGAATGATGCACATGGGGAAGCATCTTTCTATATATAAATCTGATATTGAACACTCTGAGAATGGTACCTATTTACTCTTTATGAAAACAAAAATGTATTCACAGAGGCCAGTATCAGGAAAAGAAAGGCGCTTTGATGTTACTTTTGCTATTTTGATGGTTATTTTTGGAAAGTATGAACTAGTATATACGGTTACGTGTGAATATAGTAGTAGGAAGACATGAGTCTTTGCATCTGTTTTTAAGAGTCCAACTGTGCACACACTGACACTGTGATTCATATGCTGACCTTAATTCATATTACAATGCCCCTTGACAGTGTGCCAGCTGTGAACACGAGCATGAAGTATAACAGGATTCATCCTTGTGTGTTGTCATGAAAATATGAAGCTTGTCAGCCTTCTCTTAGTTACCTTTGCCTTGTCAGATACTATAAACAAGGATATTCAATGCTATGAAGCATATGGAAGATACTGATACTACCTGTCAGGAGGTCTAATTGATTAATGTTGGATTGGATACTAATTGCATATAATGCAACAAGTTGCAGAGAGTGAGGCAGAGGTTGTCATCTTTTTAGACTAGACTTCATAGTCTAGTCTTCACTGTGTAGAATTGAAGTGGTAGTTATCTTTTCATTAGGTGGAAATAACATTAGAAGTGGTTGGAATGGAGTGTTGCCGGAGTTTTCAACTTCCTATTTTACTATTAGTATTCAGTCTAAGAACTCAGAGAGCTCCGTTGTTTTTAAATTATTTAAAAACCCAATTTCCAATAAAGAAATCCAGATGAAAATGCTCACTAACCAAATCAAACCAGCAGATAACTTGTTTTGCCCCTGTTTGATTTTAATAGAAGGTAAAGATGTAGGTTTTTGGGTAAATGGCCCATTTGGAGAAAAGGGTTTTGTGATTTGGAACAGAGTATTTTCTGAACCTGTGTAATATCACAAATGACTGCAATATTGTCACTGCTAAGGAGGAGAAATTTTTGTCCAAAACTTAGTAGTTGCTCACCCTTTCCTTCTCTTAGATACCCATTGCTGGAAACATTCTCTGGTGCATATATGGGGACAACAGCCCTCTCTCTGAGCTGGTTCAATGTAGGAACAGTGCCTTGCCCAGCTTTCAGCTTAAAATAGCCAGAATAATGCAGCAAAATGGTCAGTGTATCACTTACCATGTCTATGGGTCTGTATAGGGAAGCTGCTTGTTTGAGCTGCATATGCTGCCCTGCAGCACTCCAGTAAGTTTAGCTCAGGGGTAGGTCTGCTTTGAGAGTGCATCTTCAGGACTGCATACAGTCCCACCCCAAAGCCAGAGCATGCACTTTGGTAAAAATACTGCTTTCAGTTTCACTGAGACGTGGGTGCAGTTTATGTTGCTCAAAGTAGGAATTTGGCTGCACCGTGGCATCCCACAAGCTGATATTTTTTGTTTCATGAAGTACCTATGGGCATAGGCTTGTGAGGAAGGTGGAGTAGAAAGAAAAGGCTCTGCTTCTCAGAGCTTTAGCAATGGGACTGTTGAATTCTCACCATTGTGTGAATGATCTGAGAGCTCTTTCACTGAAGATGCATTGACTGGCTGAGTAAATAGCATATAATTTTTTCCTAATTAATATAACTCCACTGTAGATAGAAAATCTCTATTTTTCAATTAGCTAAATCTCTCTGCTGTTATTTTTTTCCCCCAAGACTGGAAGAGAAGAGGACTTTAAGCATTGTTGTAGTCCACCTGATAATTTTCATATTATATGCACTTAAAGATTTTTATCAGCAGCTTAATGAAACAGAACAATTTCACCTTGTGCTTACTTTGTAGTTTCACTGAAGCATGTACAAGAAGAATCAGACAGATTGGTACAGTCTTGCTATTAGCAAAACATAACTTTATCTGTTACATAGGTTTATAATACTGTGTTGTTATGTTTTTTTTTTTAAATCCCTTATCCTTTATTAAAAATGTTTCAAGAAACAGTCTTGGGTTCAAGGGAATGAGCCTTGAATATATTAATGTTGCTTGTTTTACGAGTTTAAGCCTTATTGGTTATGCACAAGGTATAGAGCATTTGGACCCACTGCTGAGAGGCTTATAAATGTTTCACGTATGGCACCATGAGACCTTGTGTATGAGTTCAGATAACTCAGAGATTGCTCTGTTTCACACAGCCTTCTTGGAAGAATATGATAGGTCAGTGAGTATCAACATTACATACTGTGCTTTGTCCTTCTTTTCTTCTGACTCATCTAGTGGTAAAGGAGAACTTAGATTGGACTGGGTCTAGGGTTTCCCTTGTGTAAGCAGGGAGGATAATTAAAAAGGCTCAGTTAATTAGTATTTTTGAGTTGTTCAGACTTTACAGTGATAAGGTCCATAAAAAGGCCAAGATAGAAAAATTATTTACTTGAAGACCATAATCCTCTATGCCCTTTGTCAACATTTGTCCTGTGTAGACTGTTATGGTTTCATAGCAGTATAATATCTGTCTGCAGCATTTCTCTTTTGAAAAATTCATAATACTTTATCAAGAGTGAACTACTTATCATAATACCTTTTGAGGTTGGTGTATGTTTTTTTATTATAATGCTTTGAGAGCTTAAATTACAGTACATGCAAGTTAGTTGTCCATGGGAGGTCTGTGCAGAGCTAACAATAGAACTCAGGTCTGTTGCAAGTGTTGGCCTCTGATTTTAGTCTTCTGCTTTGACTTGTGAGGAGACAAATTAATGATATTGGATAGTATCTAACAAAGAGAGTCTAAGGAGCACTGAAGCATAAGGAATGCATGTGCAGTTAGAGGTTCTAGGTTTAGAGGTTCACCTAGAATTTGTGGCCATGCTTGTTTTGCTTACTTAGAACTATAAAATAGAGGTCTATGAGCTAATGATAGTGTCTCATTCTGGAGTGTTTGTTCATCATTCAGATTCATAGGTTCTTGTAGAATGGTTCATCTATGACTGATTCCCCTTAAGCCCTAGCAGGTGGCTGCTTAACGGAGGCTGTGGCCCTGTGGGAAGCCTGTCCTGGACCTGTGAACCCAGCAAGAGAAGCCCAGGCTGGAGCAGGTTTGCTGGCAGGATTTGTGACCCCACAAGGGATCTATGCTGGAGCAGGCTGTTCCTGAAGGACTGCACCCTGTGGAAAGGACCCATGCTTGAGCAGTTTGTGAAGAAATGCAGCCTGTAGGAAGAACTTGCATTGGAGAAGTTTATGGAGAACTGTTTCCCGTGAGAGGGATCCCACACTGGAACAGGGGAAGAGTGTGAGGAGTCCTCTCCCTTAGGAGGAAGGTGCAGCAGAGACAATTGGGGTGAACTGACTACAGCCCTCATTCCTCATCTCTCTGCACCCCCGAGGGAGAGAAAGTAGAGAGAAAATGGGGAATAAAGTTAAGCCCAGGAAGAAGAGAGGAGTGAGGGGAAAAGGTTCTTAAGATTTGGTTTTTATTTCTCATTTTTCTGCTCTGATTTGATTGACAATAAATTCAATTAATTTTCTTCAAGGTGGGTCTATGTTGCATGTGACGTTAACTGCTTAATGATCTCTCCCTGTCCTTATCTCAACCCATGAGCCTTTTTTTTCAATTTTATCTCCCCTGTCTAGTTGAGAAAGGGAGTGGCAGAGCAGCTTTGGTGGGTACCTGACATCCAACCAAAGTCAACCTACCACAGCCATACTGATCTCTCAAGAGTCTTGCGCTGAATTGTAAAACTTATGTTACGGGCTGTCCATATTTCTGGTAAACCCTTTGGGATCAGACGTGAGATAACCATCCACTGACTGATAATTTTCAAATGTGCAAGATAACCTTTGTGGCTCTTTGTGATGAATTACCCTTGACATGAGGGAGGTAGCGCATTTGTTTCTAGTTCTGAATCAGAGCCCAGAAGCAGAAAGGAATTGTGTTCTGGAAACTCGCCATAACCAGGCTTGTGCCAGTCTGTAACACAGCAGTTCTGCAGTGAGTCTGCATGGTTATCATTGTCATTACAGCTCATCCTCTACATAACACTTTTCCCCTGGTTGGTGTCTCAGGAATCATAACAGCCTTTCTGGAGCTATATCAGAAACATCCTTGACAGTCTCATGTCCACTCCATGACCTTACTGATCATTGGCAGTCTTCTACCTGTCTGAGGTTTGCCACATTTTTGGTGGTTTATTTTTTTCAGGGATGTAGATTAATTGAACATGTGTCATGTGAGGATACCTGCTTTGCTGATGTGGTTTACCTGAAAAAATTCTCATTAATTACAGTGTTCACAAGGCCTTGAGCCATATCATCAGCTCTTACTGAGTGCCCAGAGGCTGAGCCTCTGATAGCTGAAGGTTTGCTTTGAAACCCCATTCTGCCCTGAGAAGATACCTACCCCTTTTATTACAGTTAACAAAAATGACATTATCCAAGGACCTTCCAAGCAAATGCTTCCACTCCTGTCCCACTGCTGCTCTTTTGACTATTTTAGTTACTGACAATCTAAGGAACTTCTTTGGTTTCTTGTTTGGGCACTTTCCCTCTCCCACAGATCCTGGATAGGCTGGCTTGTGAAGGTGTACTGTCAGCAATGATGAGAAATAAAAATGGCTGTGGCCCAGGCAGAATGTGGATGTGGAGACAATGAAACTCCCCTCAGTGTTTGGCTACTTGTGTTGTCTCACTGCAAGTGCTGGAGTATTCCCAGCTGCTCCTTGGTTGGACACTGCTGGTACTGTAATTTAGATGTACCTAAGTGTTCTTTCTCTAGCAGTGTTTTCTATGGCCTGGTGGAAGTACTCCTAGTCCTCTTCATATCAGGCAGGTTCTGCATGTTTTGGTGGCAGCACATCCTGTGTGGTTTTCCAGTGCAGAGACAGCCAGGGCAGTGTGGTCTGTGCTAATCCTGGTCCTCCATCTGAAAAAATTGCCTGTAAGGAAACCTGGTGCAGGATTGGCTTTCCTGGCTGTGTTTACTTGTACGCTTTGATTATCTGAGAGGTTCTGCCATGCTTACATTCACATTTTTGCTGGATCAGTGCAACTTGCCTGTACAGACCAAAAACTGTTAGTTGCACAGGTTGTAGTGGAGAGCATATTGTGTGGTGTTCTCTCCAGGGCTTTAGGGATGTGTTAGTTAGAAACAAGGCTGCATCTTGGAGCTGGGCAGTGTCCTGCAGATGCAGTGCAGCTATTCAGTATGAACAGATTTGCTCTTTGGTTACCTGTGAAGGTGCTCCTAGAGAGTAGTTGTATATGCTGGCCATAGAGCTAAGTATGTGTTAAGTGGAGGGCTGAACAAAGAAGTGAAGTGGATATTAATGCATAAGAATGGAGATAAAGAAGAACAAGAGGAAGATTATGCCACTGTTCAAGATTGATTTAGCAAAGCTTTTTATATTAGACTTTTATTTCTGTGGCCCTCAAGAGTTAAAGGATAGCATAATTCATGTACAATTCAGTCTGCTTTACAACTGATACTTAAAATTTTTATGAGGCAGCCAGTATTTTCAAAGTATGTTACATTTTCATGGAGTTACATGGGATTGCATATGAATGACTACAAATTTCTTAATTAAATTAGTAACTGTGTATCAGGGTGCATGAGTTACCAGCATTTGTAGATGTTCACGCTTTTGAATTTGTCTCAGAGTATCTTGGTCTCCAGATAAATGATGTAAAATAGTTGGTACACTGTACATCTACAAAGAAATTGCATCCACACAGGATATTGTGAGGTTTTTGTCTGGTTTAGAGATGTATCTACACTCTATGGGAAGTAGAGTCCATACTGGAAAAAGGCATAAAAGGTGCCAGAGCTTGAAATGATGTTTTGTGCTTGGGACCTTTGTTTCCAGAAGCAAATCAGAGAAATAAATTTTCTTGACACTGAATTTGGGATCAGACTTTAGACCTAGTGAAGGCTGCCTTTATTTCTTCTTGGATTAGTGTTTATAAGTAAATGTCTTCTAATGGTTTATTGCCATTTATTTTGGGATGACATGGTATCATTAGAATAATTTGGATCATAAACACAAGAACACTGCTCTGTTAGATGGCATGTGCTTGGTAAGTTTGCACTCTTTTTTAATAGCAAATAGAAGTTTTGAATAAGCAGTCAAGATTCAAGAATGCTACTTTTTTTTCATTAAGGGCATTTTACTAGCTTCCATTTCCCTATCAAATGGAGTTATTTTTAAAACTAAAATGACAATATTTGGTGAAGCAAAGTGCATTTATTTTCACTTAATTGGAATATTCAGTTTTGAACTTAATTAATATATTGCCATTTTTTTTTCTTTTCATTAATCTGTAAAGAGTTTTTTATATATATGGATGTGGTTTTCTAAATAGAACCTTGGCAGGCTTCCACTGCAAGCTGATTTTTACTGCTATTCATTAGCTGACTTATCAAAATAGGGTAATCAATGCCTGTCATAACATAAATACATGACCCTTTCGAGTAGCCCAGGTGGCTATATTTGCTTCTCTCTAAAAGGAGTATAAATTACTAAGGGAAACAGAAGGTCAAATTAACATTGGCAAACTTAGCTTCAGTCAGTTTGTCTGTCTGGTTTAGAAATACTGATTTTTTTTTGAGGCTTATTTTTCATAAATTTCTTTGTAAGTCACCTGGGGACACACCCTGTTTTGTTTTGTTTGTTTGTTTGTTTGTTTTTTCTGATAATGCATTAGTGAAAACTGTTGGATTCTGCTGAGACAAAAATACAGCATACTGAACACATGGCAGTCAGTGGATGTTATTGAATGAGATGTATGACTTCTGTTACAGAAATTTGAAATAATCTTATTAAGTATCACGTTTCTGGACAAATTGAAAGAAGTTGCAATTCTACAAAGACTTGTCTAACATTGAAACAGCAAGCAGGATGCTGAGTTGTTATTAAATAAGATCCTTGAGATGACTGATATTTTGTTTTGATTTAATTGCAGGATGACAGAAAAATGAACTGGATTCTTCATAGGGTTTTTGAATCGGATCTGTGATTTCTGTGATCTGTTTTAGGTTTGACAAAATGGTTTGGTTTTGCTTACTTTTGAATTTTTGGGGTAATTTGCCTACAATAAGAAGGAAGTTTTTGTATTATTTTGTTTTAAACTGCCCAGTAAAGCTTTACTTTTACAAATACATTTATATAATATATTTTACATGAAATACAAATCTGTAAAGCTAATTTTGATATGATTTTGGTAGTTTGAGTGCATTTCTGGGTAGATTTTGTGGATATAAATTGACTTTTGTAGAGGTACATATTTTTAATACAAATTTTCTGACCTTAACTCTGAGGTGACTATACTGTAACATCAGGAATTTTAGTTTAGCTTAGGTATTTAAAATTTTATTTTGATTTTATGTGTCATATGATGTTTTAATGAATGTTTCTCTTCCTTTGTGAAAAAATTAACTCTTCAGCTATAAAGCTGTTTTATGAGATCTGCTTTATGTAAATGTCTGAGGGGAGACTCAGAGGCATTTTAAAGCACGGTGTACCTAATAAATCTTTAGAGAGTTTTGGTGGTGAAGACTGGTATTAAACTCCTTCAGATAAAACACCAGACTATTGATAATAATTTTTTGCTAGTTGAGTGTTATAGTTGTTCATGGAAAGAAAATTGCTCTCTGACATTTTTCATTCTTGGACTGTTTAGTGAATAATGTTAGACCACTACTGCAGGAATTAAATATTGTTGGTATTGTAGCTTTATAAGTAATATCTATATAAAGAGACATTTCAGCATTTTACAGATCTTGGATTGTTTTGGTTTTTTTTTTTTCTTTTATCTGCTGAAAAACAAAATCAAAAAATATTATTGTGTTTGTTTTCCAGATGTTTCAAAGATTTGTGAATATGCAGTCAAAAGAGATGGAAATTGTGTTTTACATCTATTTTGTTTTAGGGCATATCTAAAGCCGATACAGAAAATTTTAGTTCTATTAAAAAAATTCTGAAAGTATTAATCAATAGCAGAAAATGCAAAACATGGAAAGCACGTATAGGGATGCCATGGGATTAGTCTTACTTTATTATTATTATTTGTTTATTATTTTATTTTTTTTAGGAAGTCATAAATTGGAACCTGATATATCAGAAACCAATATATATTAGTAAGAAAGGAAGCAAAGTGTGTGTCAGCAGTATGGAACATGTCCTCAGAATCACACTCAAGAAGCTAAAAGTGAATAAATCTACAGAGACTATCATTTAGATGTAGCATTTATTCTTTGACTTACTTCTTTATGGAGTTAAGTACTTTTTAAACTACTCATAAATATGCTTTCTTGTTTCTTTCTTTCTTTCTTTTGCTCTCATTGGCATAATCAGAGCAAAATGAATTTCTTTTAATAGCCTGACAATTCTGAATCTAACTTATTGCCTCTTTCTCAGCCTAACATCTCTATAAAGGGACAAGGCAGTTGACTTTAACAAATTCTAATTTTATTACTTGTCTTATATCTTTTGTTGTTGTTATGCACATTGGCATAAAATAGCAGACCAAATTGTGTTGAATAACATCACAAAATTGAAATTTAGTGGCTATCACAGTATGAAACCAATAAAGAATTGTAATATTACTGTTCACATGACTACACTACTGCTGAGTTTTTGGGAACCGTCTTATGTATCTATTAGTATACTCCATTTGGAATAAGAACTTGGGTTTTGTGATATCTGCATTTAAAGTTTCAGTGTGATATAAGCGTGTGATTATCTCATTTATCTTAATTGCATAGGCATTACATTATCAAAATCAAAAATGCATTTATAAAGTCAGCATATGTTGCTGAGAGCTTGTTAGAATATTCAGTAACTTATGATATCTGTGCTTTGCTAAAAGAGAGTTTGTGACATGCACATTAAATGTTTATTTTTCACATTTTTGGTATGAGGGAAGTTCATATTATGCAAGAAAATCCTAAGAAATCATAAAAGATAGAGACAATATTGGAAGTTTTAAGAAGTTCTCCATAAGAAGTTCAGGGTTCCATCTCTGAACATCCCTCTAAGGATATGATTTGATTTTTAATTTTCACTGATCTTTTTATGCAGCATATCTATTTCTCAGTTTGAGACCAGGAAATTTGTTATGTCTTGAAATTTAATGGAAAGAAATGGAATTTAGTAAAGCAAACAAGAAAGGCTGTAGCAATCTTATGAAAAATAGAAAAACTCTACATTAATTTCTTTCTTTGGCTAGTAGAAAGTAGAAAAATTCAGTGGGCCATCATGAAAAACTGTCTCTCCATGTTAAATTTCCCTTTTAGAAGTCATTAGTTCATTGCATAGAAATAAAACCAAAAAAATTTGCATATCCTGGGGTTTTTTTACATGAAAATAAATATTGGCATTTCCCACCTTGCTCAGCAAAAAGACAAGTAACAATACAAGTGGCAGTGGGAGGCGATAATCAGATACCACTGACATTTCCTGACTTCAAACTTTGTCTGCTGCTTATGCCAAAGATCTAAAAAAGTCTGGATGTATGTTTCAGGAATGCATTTCTGCAGTTTTTACCCTCTTTTGCCAAACTGCATTCACAAAAGACGCAAGAAGCAGCAGATTTATTTTTTTTAGAAATTTGACAGCTTTCTACTTTGGATAAAAACCTCTAACAAAGACTTCATTTGAGACTGCTATTAGGTTCTTTTTTTTTTTCAGAGGGAATTTGCCATTTCTAGGGGCTTGAACATTTAGGTTCAATAAAGAAATATCCTCGAGCTTCTGTTGTAGTTAAAGATGGGAAATGTATATGAACTCTTACCAGTGTGTCTTCTCAAGTTTGAAGACGTGCAGATCCTATTCCAATGCTACACCTCCTATCTTTGCCAATGTGCACAGGAGTGAAATTACTGCCTTTGTTTCATTTTTGTTTTTTTTCTTTGCTACTTTGACATCTCTGTCTGAAACTTAAACCTGCAAGTTTCACATATGCTACTGGCATTTCTGTGTAGTACCTGGAGTTATTTATAGAGCAAGAAGATCCAAGAGGGAAAAAGCACTGGTAAAAGTTATATTGAAGTAAAGTATTTGAAGACCTCTTACTTCTAGCAGTGTTTAATGTCTGTAGAAGAAGTGAATTTTTCCCTTAGTTCTGTGGAAATAAAAACATTTGGGTGAGATGTGCAGAGTTAGGTGCATAGAAGGGGAGTCTGAGAGCAAGTTGGGATCTGAGGAACAGCACCTCAGCTGAACTCCCAGTACTCCTCCTCATTCATAGCTCAAAATGGAATAAAGATTTCAGGCATAATGTTTGGGGTTCTCATTTATGGAAACTTTGCTCTTAGCTTTACTCTTTTACTGGTTTTCTGTAGGGGTTGCCATTTGGTTCACAGAGTAAGACATCTTAAGTATGTCGATGGAACGGTTTTAAAATACAAACCTGGATTTGGTCATCTTAATCCGTAAATTTAATCCTACCCTGGATATCCGGAACATTTTCAGTGCTGGCAAACGGAAGAAGATCTGGGAACAAGAAGAAGGCAGATCAGAAAAAGAAGGAATAAGTCCCTCTTTAGGCTTTAGCATCTACAGAGAAGGTGACAGCTAGTTTAGTCAAGCTAGATTTATGAAGATTTCTATACACTTGTTGGTAAAAGTGACTAAGTGGTTGTGTAAATTGATCAAGTCTCAGCAGAGGTGACCAAAAGAGAACAGTAAGCGTACACTGTATGTCAGACACCACTCTTCTAATTTTTAAAATGCATGTGCTGGAGTACTTATCTGAGATATATGAGCAGACCTTTGAGTAGCCCTTGAAGGAAGGGTTTCTATCTCTCTGCACTTCAGCTTAGACCAACTTGCTATTCACACTACTTATCCTCTGTACCAGAACTGAACCCCAGTGGAACCAGGGATTGAGGGATTTTTGAAACAGTAAAAAACTGTATAAGAGTCACTAGATCTCAGACTAGTGATTCCAGCAGTTTTTTGAAGAGGCTGAAATCAACTTTGGTCCCTGATCCTTCAGTGTTCCTGTGCAATGTATCAGTCATTTCATTAACACAGAGGTTGTCCAGGGATTAGTTCTGATGAGAGTTTGGAGAATTTTATCTGGGGTAGATGGGTCACATAAAGAGTATGTATCATTGTGTATTTTCCTATTGATTAGTCATTTCAGTTAAGAGAAATCTTAATATTTGCATTTCAAAGCTTATACATATTGGATATTAATATCTTTCTTTGTTAAAACAAACACAGTACATATCTTACATAGCATGAAAATAAAACTATTATGATAGAAACTTTTGTTGCTACTTAGATGAGAGATAAGTAGCTAAATTAGCTAGTCCAGAGGATTAATATTTAAAGTTATGAAAAAGCAGCCCAGAGGAAAATTAGCATACTCCACTGAATTACAAAAACAACTTCTGGCTAAACTAAGTGCAGCCCATTGGAATTGAAAACTCAGTTGTTTTCTTGTTACTGTCATATTGCACGTTGCTCTTATGGAAACATGTAGTTTCCTTCTGTCATCCATAGTATTCCTTTAATTTTTAATATGCTTCAAGAAACAGGTGTCAACAGCAAAGCTAGTTTTTCATTATTTATGTGTGCTCATATCTTTAGCATAGAGGCCAATAAAACATCCACAGGTTCTTCTGTCACTTTTCATTTCTACATTCTAGATTAGAATTAGTTACACATGGTGGTTCGGTACAGATGTGGTCAGTGTGACACAGTAGATTCTGCATGCCAGTTCCTGGTGTTTAGGAACATGACTATATCTAGTACCTATGGATGAAAGGTCTGTGCAGTTTCACCAGAAGTATGAGAATTTTTGGCCATTTGACAGTTCTCACTGTCAAATACAGAATCTTACCCCCTGAAGGTTAAATGAAAAGTACTTCTGTACTTATGGTAAGTTTATGCTTTGCTGAGAGCATAGATTCATTAAAAGCTTTCCCAAACTCATTTTGTTACATTTTGTACTGCTTATGTGGTCTTGTAGAAGTTTCTTACTGCTGCTGATGTCACTTTTTATTTCCATGTAGGCAGTATCTTAATCCAGATAGTTTTTTTAATTACTATTTTCTATATTTATTATTTCATCTGAGTTTTTTTTTTTTTTTCTGTTGTACCAAAAATAGATAGATGACATCTTACAGTCAAAATGTTATTCTGGGCAAAAGGAAACATACTATAACATGAACCCAAGAATTTACTACTGCTCTATTTAAATCTTAGCAATCTAATAAAAAAGAAAACAAGCAGGTTCAAAAATAAAAGTCTAAATTAATACAGCAATTTTTACAGTATTTTTAATCAAAATACTATTGTTATATCAGAAAAATTGCAAATTTTGGCCTCTTTCTCAGGTGCTGGAGAGAAATTATCTGTTGTCTAAAAAATGTAACAATTACATGTTCATCAGCATTAAGCTTGGCAAGAAAGAAATTGAGTCTACACTGAAAAAGTCAGTGAGAAATTTGTTTTGAGGTCAATAAGACTAGTATGACACTATAGCAGGAATAAATGAAGCCAGAATAACCTGAGTGTAACTAGTTGGATACTCTGGTAAATTGTTTGGTGTCATCTGGCTTCCAAATCTGTGTTAGTTATTTTTGGAGTAATTTGGAGATCAGGAACTTGAACACTGAGAAGCACAAAGATGGCATAGATAAAAAAAAGAGAGAATTTCAGTCATGTGACAAAAGTCAGGAAATAAGCTTGGGGAGGTTTTGTACTCCTTGTCCAGTTATTGCCCAGAAGGACACATATTATGTGAAAGGCAAAGAATTTAGTGTATTTTAAATGTTAACAGTCTAATCAAAGAATTCTTCTTTAGTCCAGATCTATTTATTATGGAAGAAGAAAAAAGAAAATAAGGGAAAGAATACTAGTAAAGGGAAAAAACCCCAATTATTATAATACACACACTTCCTAATATCTACTAATTTCAATGGTGTTACATTCATCCTTCCCATGCTTTTTCAGCATCCTAAGCCTGTTGGCTTCAGTTGTGGTGAGCCACCACCATCATGAGTGCTCTGCTGAGAGAGCATGATGTCTGTGTTGGGGATTCCTTTGTCCTCTGCCAGGAAGACTGTGATGTTGGTATTGATGGTTTCTTCTTCCTTTCTCTAGTGCTCACTTGGTACTACTATTGTGTGTTCTGTATCATACCTCGGTTTTACTCTTCAGTCTGCAAATTCACATTACAATCAAATCTGTTACAGAGTGTCTAACACACCGGGTGCTGTTCTTTATGCTCTGTTACTCCAGCATCTGGTTTTGCCCAGTTTCCAGATCTGCATTCTTTTAGCTCACTACTGTTGGTTTTTTTTTTTTTTTTTTTTACAGTCCTGGGGTCTTCAAGGATCCACTTTCTTATAATCTCATGCTTTTACCTCACTACACTGCATTCTGTGTCCCCACCTATTGAGGCCTCTGTTACCATAGCATGCCTGTATTCCTATATGTTACACCATTACACTAGGACTAATATTTCTTTCTTCAGACTGTCTGTAAAAATTACAATTATACCACACAATTATTCAAATACAAATCAGGCAGTAGCCACCTGAGGCTTAGAAAATTTCTGTTTCTACCAAAAAAAAAGTTAAAGCAAAGTTCCAGGCAGACCAAGACAAGTCCAGTCAAAGCAGTTCTGACTGGTGTCAGTCACAAGGCCATGCAGAGGTAGTTTCAAAGACAGTGTGACTTGTTACTAGCAGCAGCAATATGATGTTTTGTGGGCTACAGGGCTGCTGAGGTTTACAGGGAGGGATAGGTATGTAAAGGATAACAAAGAGAAGTGCCACTTGAGAAGGGTGCACTGTTTCCATTGTAGGAATAAACTCTTCCTCGACTGCTCATATCCAGACTTTTAGCATTTTAGAGTGTTTCTGTTTGACGCAAAGACTTTGTTGTTTAAAAGGTGGTAGTAAAGTATCTTCACTGAAACAAATGCAGTCACTGCTGATTCTATTCAGTGACTTCACTCGGTTCAGTGATCATTCTGGCTACAGTTATACATGCTTTCCATCATACAGTCGGGCAATTTACTACAAAATTTTCCCAATAATTTTGACAGAAAGATGTTTTCCAAATTTATCATGCAATACATGAGCTAGAAATTTTATAATGGATTGGATTTTGTTAACTTTTTACAGAATAAAATAATATATTTAAACTAGTCTTTTCTATCTTTTTTATGGGAGTTAGGCATAAATGCCTACATGCAAGAAATGGTAAAAAATAAATAGTAGCTTTGATATTTAACTTACTCAGTTCTAGAGTATTAACTCTTGCAGTGTAATACAATGGTAATTTGTGGGTTTTGTATGTCTTTTATGTTCTTCAGCAGAATATAATGGAACCCATTGAGGTATATCGTAGTTAAGAGCATAAGAGAAAGTTCTTGCACTGAAGAGCTTCAAGTATTACTAGGCAAAAGACATAAAAATTGGCAGAATAGGGACATTAATAATCTCATTTTACAGCTGAGGGGTGACTAGGGGACTATGTTATAATTGGATGCAAGAAAGATGTCAAGCTTCACTTAAATTCATTGTTTTTGGAATAACTTTTTGGCTTTTTCATTCTCAAAGCCTTTTCTCTGTTTGAGATATTTCTTTTAAGTGTGTTTGTCGTCATATATTATGGGTCTGGGACAGTTGCCTGTGATTATATGATTGCTCATGAATGCTCTGCTAATGGTATTTTTCCTGAAGAAAAATATTGACTCATTTGTTTTGAACTCCTACTCCACCCACATATGGTAGTGTAGAATTATGTAAATTTTGTAAATGAGAAAAGTAAAGTTCTACCAAGTGTAATAGCATTTATTTAAATGGGGATATCTCTTATTTCAGTGTGTTTTGAGAGACTGTGATGGAAGTCCTGTTGCAACATGTATGAAAACCTAGGGGTTTATATTTGATCCTTAAAAATACTGTCTTATAAGAAATTATAATGTAACGGAATATTACCAGTAGATCTTTTGGTTCCAGTTAAGCAAAATAAGTCTTACTTCCATTTATCAAATTTATATTTACTGTGTTTATTAACAGTTAAAGGTTTTCATTTTGTATTTTCATTGCTGTGATTTTATAAAAATAACCAACCTTACAAAATCTGTGTTTTTATCAAATCAAGACTGACAAAAATAAGAAGGATCTTATGTTAATTTTGGCCTATTTCGGCATACTTTGTTCTGGTGAAGTTTCTATGCTTTTGCTTGGTAAGAATAGCAATTCACTCTAGGTACATTAAACATATCCCAGCCATTGCTCCATTTGTTTCAAACTCCTTATGGATAAGGACTGTATATTACAATTTGTTTAAAGCATGACCTTGTAAAAAAAGGCACAGAAGAACTGAATTAATTAATTGATTGATTTTGCATTATTCTCATGCACAAAAAACCCCCACGTAAGGATTTGAGCAAAAGAAGGTGGTGGTGTCCTCTTTTAGCACATCCTGCATTTTTATGGTAAAATCTATATTGATTATACCGTCTTTTTATTATTACTGATTTTTTTTTCATAGCAGATATGCTTGTGAAAAACTGGAAACTTAGCTACAAAGGATTAATTACAGCATATGCTATTCCAGGAGTACAGTAATAAACATACAAAGCTTAAATGAATATGCATTAACTAGGACTAAATCTTAAAGCAATATTTGAAAAATCCCTAAATTCTCCTAAACAGGACTATGCATATATGGAAATTTCGATAAACTAATAAACAGAATGAATAAATAGCAAAAAAACCCTTCTGTTCTGAAATTTGTTTGGTTTTCTCATTGCTAAACTTTTCCTGTGTTTCATTGGCAAGTAAGAGTTGGTATTCTTGTTTTTTGACATTGGTGTTCTTGGTGGTCATCCTTTTTGCTACTCTTGACCTTTGGTTTTCAATGAAGAACTAGCAAGTCAATGAAAAACTGTTGTTTGAGAACATCTTGCTTTAGAAGTCAAAAATCTTTTCGATTTGAATTGCAGACATTTTCAGAGCATTGACTTTCTCTAGAATGTAGGATTTGTGATGTTTTGTTTAAAACTTGCAAGGATAAAATTTTGGCATATAAGTCTCCTTGACTGAACTCTTATATAGTTAAAAAGTTTACTTTTATCCTAGGAAATGTCTTTCTGATATATGGCTTTAGTGCTTAAAGGGAATCAGCAGGTATGAATCACACCAGGTGATAGAGGTATGATGGAGAAGATTGAAACAGTGATTAGGGTTCTTAATTAGCAAGAATCTACAGGCTATAAATTAGTGCCAGCAGAAGTAATTAAACTACTTTATTTGAATTTGATGAAAAGCATACTTAGCTTTAGCAGGCAAACTTAATGTGAAGATTAAAAGAAAAAAGATATTTGTTTGTGAGGTACAATACAGATGTGTTTCAAACACATTTGAAACAAATGTGACCAGCGCATTTTTTCTGCTGTTATTAGAAGCTTCTGTTTGTTATTTAAGTGACTTTTTCCTGTTCTGTTTCTTTTCTATATGTGTACTGTATTTGGGTTTTCGTTTGTTTGGTTTGGGTTTTCTGTTTGGTTTTTTTTGGTGTTTTTTTTTTTTTTAATGAGGGCAACTGTAAAGGGTTTAGAGTCAAATAAGTAAGGAATAACACCTCTTCCTGTTGTAGCTGATTTTACACTCACTTTTATGTGCCAGTATGTCTTGGGTTCAGAAAAGGAAAATATTCTTTGAAGGTGTCCCTGGTCAGAGAACCCAGTGGGTTTTCAAAGTTCTTTTGTGCATCTTTGTCTTTTACAACTGTCTGCTCTGACTGAATATGAAGCTACTGGGCAATATGTAGTTTGCAAATAGACTGTGCCCTGATCTTGAACAAATGTTTTGGTCATTAGGGATCTTCAAGACCTTCAATGTTTTCTTAATTACTTTAAATGTGATCATTATCATTCTGATTATCTCTGTAGCACTGTTACAGGAAACAGAGTCCCGGTGTGGTATGGCCAACAGACATTTTGCTGGTTTTTTTTTTTTTTCTGACTAGTAAATCTTTTGTATTCCTCCCACTCCTTCTTTCCTTCCTTTCTTTAGGAATATATAATAATTTTTAATAGCTTTCCTTTTTGGTTTTTTTTGTATTGAAAATGTACTGTAGTCCTACCATCTCATTTAACTATATGAGATAGAAAACTATGTTAACTGTATCATCTCTAATCACATCAAAATGACCTCTCTTAGTACCATAGACTGATGCTTTTAGTGACCTTTCATCCAGCCTAGTTCTGATTCCTCATTCATCATCCATGTGGCATAATCCATTGTTCATATATTTGATTATAGTCTTCTTGATGGATAATATATCTAGAGATTGTTGAATCTCTCAAGATGAGTCAGTTTTACTCCTCCTCCCTCTCCTACTTCTCCTGACATTTCTGCATCAGAAGGAGTAATATTCTGAGTCATTTTTTTAGAGATCAAAGGGAATTCAGTCTGAGGAAACCATATCCACACATATCAAACAGGAAATTTTCAGAATATTGGTGCAAACTATTGAACATTTTTGTGACCCCTTACTTTCTGGCTTCTGACAGCTTCCTTGGAAATTTTTTCCCCTCCTTATCTTTTTGGTTCAAGAATTAGTAGATCTGAAAAGCAGAGTGCTAAGGAGACTCTTCTCTTCGATTAATAAGTGAATATATTTGTTGTAGAGGCAAGAATGGAACATCTTGTAACTGTTGGCAGTTAAGAAGAATAAGTATCCTCTTGGAAGGGGCAGAACATAACAAGAGTTTTGATCATGAGAAAAGGAGAGTGTCTTAGAAAGGCTTTCAAGAGTTGTTACATTACTGTAAACAGCTATCTGTTTTATTCTGGACATGGTCCAGTGACTGCAGGAATGAAACAAGGCATTTTCAGCCTGATATGATTTTGGAACAGGAGATTTTTTTGGCTATTTGACTTCCTTTTTTCTTTTCCTGCAGAGGCAGCCTGACTTTGGATGTCTAATGTCAGAAAGTGGCATTCATGTTTTTTAGCTCAGGAGGTTGCCACTGTAAATTTACATAAGATGACTCTTATTTTCCATTCTGAAATGTTCATATCTGTACTGCTAAAGAGAACTGGAGTGTATCATATAAGACATTTAGGGCAGCTGTTTCAGTCAGTTCTTTCCAGTGAGAATGAAAGTCCCCACTTCAACATCTCCCATTCAGGGGAGATGATATGCACAGGATAGTCTCCTATTTTAACTTCTCTAGTGGCTGTAGAGTTATAGTAGGTCAATGCTAGTCCTCCTTCTCTGCTATTACTCCTATAAAGGAGGTGCCAGGGAAGTAGGCTGGAGCACAGCATCCTCTGGCTGTCTCCCTGGTTGTGTTATGACGATGTTTTTCCTGACTGTGACAAGTAAAAGTGTTTCCTTGTTTAGGCCTTGTATTCTTTGAGCCTGGGACAGAAAACAGTTCCTGGCTGCATCCCATCATGGATCTGCTACATCCAGTAGATTTTTGATGCTGTAGAAAATCTGGCAATCTGTGTAGATCACAGATTTCACAATCTGCTCCTAAGAGTCAAAGACTACCATGCGTGAAGGAAGCTTTACTGTTGAGGAATCCATTAGTTAATAAGGATCTACCTTATTTCAATTGTTTCAGTTGTTTTATTCCCTTACCCAAGAAAAGAGAAGGAAACAAAACCACAAATATTCTGTTCAAAGTCTACTCTGACTTCAGTAGATTATTTAGGTTCTGACTACAAAATTTGTCCCTTGGACACAGCAGTGCTTTTTGAGACATAGACATCAGTGGAATGTAGATAAAGCACAATTTTGGTAGTCACAGGCTGTAGTATAACGTGTCTGTGGGACCAAGGTCCCCCTGGTTTTATCAGGGGAATTCTAGAGCTTGTGCACAAATTTCAGTGAACAGAAGGAATTTCATGAATTTTTTGCTTTTTGGATGGTTTGAAAAACAGTGAGTACAATGTAAAGCAAAATTCTCTGTAGTTCTTAAAGATGTCCAAACTGATTCTGTGTGTTAGAAGGGAGTGCATGTAATATAGTCTGTATGAATATATGTGTGTATGGGCATATACTTATGTATCTTTAGGATCTGAGCAAAGAGGCGTGGATTTGGCTATTTAAATAACTCGATGTTGTAGTAAGGTTGCTTTCTAGATTGATAGACATGATTACCAAAGTGATACTCAGTCTGCCACTGGGTGATTCAAAGGAAGATTTTTCACAATAGTTGCTGACAAGATATCTTCCCATGTAATAAACAGAAAAGCATGCAACAGAAACTTGTAATAAGATGTTGGAATTCCAGAAAAGGATTTTTTTTATGGAATAGATACACGATCATTGAAAAATCACATATATATAAACCTACAAATTATAATTATGATAAATTATATAACCACATCAATCATATAATTATAAGATATAAATTTATAGAATATATGTGAAATAGTGTATAAAATTACAATTGTATATGTATATTTTATGCATATATAAATGTAAGGCATGTTTCTAAATATTTCTTTAGTCATCTTCTTACTAAAAAGTTTTCTTGCATTTTGTTTTCTAAGTTTTATACATTCTGAAAACCTTCCTATGTAAGGATAAATCTTAAATATTAATTTTGCTTGTTGTGTAATGATCTATGGCAAAAGAAAATGTTATTCAATTATTTCTGTTGTCATATGACTAATTGGATGCCGTGCACATGGAGAAATATTAGTATACTAACGTGAGCTGCTCTTGGGCCACTGCAGACCTGTTGTGTTCAATCTGGCAGCTGCGTCTCCTCAGCTGCTGGGACCGGGCTGCAGCTGGGCCTTTTGGAGGCAGTGAGGGCTGTGCTGATGCTGCTAGAGCTGCACCCTGTCCTCTTGCCAGCAGGAAGGGTATAGGTTCTTGGAGGACATGACTTCTTCCTCACGAGGAACAAAGATCCAGTTTCTGCATTGGCAGGAACACAGTGTCTTGGAGCTGGGGTTGGGTATTTTGTTTCCTACCTGGTGCAGAATTTCTGTGTCCTTTGGCAGATGTCAAAGACAAGGGATCTGCTTCCCTAAGTGGCAGAACATCACTGTGTCTCCTGGCTGACAGTCCAAGACTTGATTCTTACTAGCTTTGAGGAAGGGGAAAAAGTGGAAGGAAAGCTTTTAGAGTCTGAGTTTGCGCTGAAATACCTAATTTGTAGGTAGACAGGTGACAGTTCCTGCTGTGTGTAAAATAATGTCCAACACTGATAAAACACATTATTACTTTCAGTTGAAAATACCTTAGCTTCCCCAAAAGACTGAAAGGAAAATTAAAAGCTGTCTAATTATATGTTTTGTGCAAACATTCTCATTTTGTTCATCATCTTCTGTAAACAGATCTTTTGATCTGATTTTATCATAAATTTTATGAGACTTCCAGTTTTCTTTTCATACTGCTAGCTGTTCATAGGGTGTCTAAAACATTGCTGTGTAACAAAATTAAAAATTTGTGAAAAACACCCACTAGCAATAATAATAATAATAAAATCCCTCATATCTGCTTAGGGAGTTGACTATGCTTATGAAAATTTACTTGTCCTTGTAGCAAATGATGGCTGTGAATTGCTTTGGCGTATTATCTTCTGTGGACGTACAATGTCATTAGTTCAATATTTATTATGCTTCATTAACTATATACAAGTTGCTAAATGATTTAATTTTCATAAATGAAAGCTATCTTTGCATAATTCTAATAATTAGGACATTTTACGTAGCACTTTGCTCTGTCTCAAAGTCAGGGAGAAGAAGTTGCGTGTTAATGAGAAAACCTGCTACTATTAGGTATTTAACATAGTTTAGTATTTTTCTTGGGGCCCAAGCAGATGTTGAAGCAAGTGAAAATAATAAGATTTTATATTTCTTTGTAAATACTAATGCTGCTCATTTTGGGTAAACTAAGCAAATTCTTATGCTTTAAAACTATTTTGTGTCAGCAATCTTGTTTCCTAGAGTTAGGACTTGACGCCTTCTGGTAACACTTCAGGTTGAAAACACAATAAACAAAACATAAGCTCTAAAGTTTAAAATAGACTGTTACAAACATGCTTTGCTTTTAAATGAGTTATATATGTACTTGTCATCATGAAATACTGATGTTTTTCTACTTAAAAAAAAGTCATATTTAGATAAAATATCATTAATTATGACTGAAAAAAGGGCTATTCTCGGCTCTCTTACACATAGTTTCTATTAACTAAGTTTCACCAGTTGACGTATGATAAGCAGTCTTGACATGTATCTTGTTAATCAGTACAGCCAATAGCAGTGAGAATACAGAAACTTTCAGTCTACAATCCCACCTAGTTCTGTTTTCTCATAGAGCAGATCAGGAGCTGTTTGGAATCACAGTGGTCAGTGACGCTGCAAAGGGACACCATCATCTTAAGTCAGATGTCAGTAAGGAATTTCTGTGTATAAAAGAAAGTATCAGTTATAATTGAGGAATATATTTTAGTTTGTTTTAAAATGTCACCTGTTAAAAATGGCTAGTATCTGGTGGACAAAATTAAAAACTATTGTAAAATAAAAAGAAAATGGCTAGATAAACCTTACTATTCAAGCTGAATATATAATGGAAAAAATATAATAATCATTAATATGAAAAAATTAGCTTTATCATGGTTGCTGTAATTCAGAAGAATAATAACATGGATAGCAACTTATCTTTTAAAAATGAATGATTTTTGATTTACTGTTTCTCTTTAAAGCATTGTTTATTTCTGCTAGCCTCCAGCTGAGTTACAGACCAAGGAGGATAAGCACCAAGGACTGCAGTTGTACAAAATGTCCTTGCTGAGATACTCTTTCATCTCTTTTAGATTAGGCTGTATTAATACTTGGGCTCAAATAACCTTTAAAAAGCTTCTACTCTGAAATCAACAATGGTAAAGTCAGTGCTTTCTCATATTTCATTGTATGTCATTTTCTGCTCATTATCGAACTATAGAGAGATATATTTTAAATACGTGGGTTTGAAACTTTCCCATATAATTGTTATATGCTCTTTTTTCTCCCGTCATTTTTACTTCAGAACAAACAAACCCCCCTGTTTTTGCAAAAATGTGAATATTTTGTTTGCCCACTGTTTTACGGTGTGGTCTTCTCATTGATAGAGTCATTTTCTGGACATCCAAACTGGTACTTGGAGGGATCTTAGACATATGGAAGAGGACCAGAGCAGAGGTCCAGATGCAGAACAGTGATGCTTGCAAAGCATTTTGAAGGATAGACGATTAATAGGATCTTGAAAGTCCTGGTGTCACTTACATTTAAATATGAGTCTGTGCAGAAACCACAGTATTTTTCCTCTGAATTTGTAGACTTAGTTGTTTGGTTTAATAGTTATTCTGGCCTACTATTTCAATCACTATCCTGTGAAAAATATAGTTCCCTTTAAGTTATGTAAAATAGAAATTATTTTAAGCAAAGTAAACCAGAGAATGAGTTAGTGGAAAAAATGGAGCTGTCATCAGCACATCTTGGCCCTCAGACCTTCTAAAATATCAAGACCACTTTGAAAAAAAGCCCTGAGGGCCAGCCTCTTGATTTTAGCCTTATCCTTCCCATAAGAGTATTTATTATGTGGAACTGAATTATTTCTTCTTTTTTCTTTTTTTTTTTTTTTTTTTCTGTTAACATGAATTACTTGATGTGATTTTCCTAGAGGGACCTCTTGAAGTTTGTGGTAAGCTACTGGTTTCTTGGAATTTACTCCTTTTTGTACCCTGTTGGAATTGTAGCTGACCTTATTACATCTTCCATTAAGTGGTTTTAATGTATTTTCCCTTGTCTAGTCAATCATAAGTGTAGAAGCGAAATCCTTTTTTCCCATCCCATTATGTTGAACTTGCTGATGGCTCTTGCTTTCTTCCTTTCCTGTGCTATGGGCTCCCTCCACCAAATTCATTTTACAAGAGCCTCTAATTCCTTACTTATTTCCCTCCTGGTAAATAGCAATTCAGGGCAGCTGGTCCAATATGTTACTTGGAGATTTCACATGTTTTCCTTTATGTAATTTTTCTGTTGTCTGGTATTTTTCCCAAAAGTTTTGAAGTCACGTGCAACATGATGGTTTTTAAAGAAAAATATAAACCTTTTTTAATTAGAAACTGAATGCCAAAATTGAAGTTCTTTCCTCACACTTTTCCCTTTCTCCAGCATGGGTCCTCCCCATAGTCTGCAGTCTTTCAGAATAAACCTATTCCAACATGGGCTCTCTGTGGGCCGCAGTTCCTTAAGGAATACCCACCTACTCTGGCATGGGACTGCAATGTGGATATCTGTTCCACCATGGTCCTCTCCCTGGGCTGCCGAGGGGCAACTGGCTTCTCTGGGGTCCTTTCCAGGTATTGCATGATAATCTCTGCTTTGGTGCCTGGAGCACCTCCTCCCACTCCTTCTTCACTGACCTTGGTGTCTGCAGGGCTGCTTCTCACACTTTTTCCTTCTCCCTCTTCATTGGTCTCTCATGGTTTTGCCCTTTCTTCGGTACATATTCCCAGAGGTGCTGCTGTGGCCAAGGTGGGTGTTCGGCCGTGCCCTGTGGTGGGTGGGTTGGAGATGTCTGGAACTGGCCATGTCCAGCCCAGGGCAGTCCTGGCCTCTCCTCAGACTCCCTCAGCAGCCTTCAAAGCTGGGCACCGACATCCTGTTCAGTGAACCAGAACTTTTTTTGTCCAAAAGCTGTGGTAAGTAATTCGTCATCCTTCCTTCTCCCCTTTCCTTTGTTCCTGGTGCATGTTTGTAGGCATCTGTTGGAGTGAAAGGCAGGACAGTTCATTGCATATGATGAGTGGGAGTTCCTGCACCACTGCAGGTGACAGTGGCCCTTGGTTCAACCACCACAGTGATGGGAGCCTCGTGCTGTATATGAACCTCCATAGAGTACAGTAGAGTCTTCATTCTACATTTTGTCAGCTGATAGTGCTGAAAGAAGTTATCCTGAAAGGCCTTGGAGATAACATCCCTCTAAAGAGCGGTGCTGCCTTGGACACTGCTGAGCTCTTCTGCCTCTCACAGGGGCATAATAGTTCGTTGGTGACTGAGCATTCTGATTCATAAAGAGTTTCCAGCCCTGACATCTCTGAAGAGAGTTAATGAAAAAAAAATTCAAGTTGCTTTTTTATTAAAATGCAAACAAGGGCATTGGCAGAAGAGAGGGAAAAAAAACCCCTAAACCCAACCCAACCAACCAAGGAAACCTCCTCAGTCCTAGAAGTATCAATTGATAGATTGATACTTTAGATCCGATCAGATATTTTTCTTTCTGTAAGAATATGTGGAAGGATATAATCTTGACATAAACTGGTCAGATTCAGGTTGATAAAATCCTAACACATTTCATTCAGTGTGATTTTGAGCATGTATGAGTATGTTATGTTTTTATGCAAATATATTAAAAGTTTTGAGGACTAGAATGAGAATGAGTAAGCACTGCAAATTGAATCTGGTGATAGGGAGGTGATAAAAGTTTATCTGCAACTGAGTTAGCAGACTAGACCTTTATTTATCAGGTTATTTGGGATGCTTGGGACTGACATTTTGTGTATATTCTTGGTAATTTTGTTCAGAATTCGGTATCTAAGTCTCACGTAACTGAAGAGATACCAATTCTGATTTTTTTTTAACAGAGTGAATAATATTACTGTTACTTTGTAGACAAAGGATGGACTTGAAAAGTATTCATATCTTTATTATTTTTGTTTCAGTTTTCTGTGGTAATTTCTTTGTCCACATCTCTCAAGACCCTCAACCTCAGGGCAGGGACTGGGAGAATTCCTCCGATTGTAGAGGAAGATCACATTTGAATCCACCTTGAACCTAAGTCTCTGGAACCCAATGAGATGCATCCCAGAGTCCTGAGGGAATGGCTGATATATAAACCACTCTTAATCACAGTTCAAAAATTGTGGCAGTCACTGGAGTTGTAAATAAGTCTGTCTCTTTAAAAGGAAAATGTAGATGGCTTACATTGAAACACTACACTTAAAGATATTTTCTAGTGCCTGCAAAATAATGTCTAAATAAATGCACTCATATAGGTGATACCTTTGGGAAGGAGAAGGAGGAAGCACTAAACCCTGGTCCTTTAGCTACTTAAAGCACCGATGCTGTACTCTCTGCCCCTTTCTTTATCCCTACTACCCTTCAGCATGGAAGAATGTTTTTAGATGAGTAATGCTTTGAAAGTGATGGCTCAGAAAAAAAGGATTCTGTCTATGAATCTGTATCATGATAACCCAGATTTGCTGATAGCTTTTTGTCTGTGTGCATGCTACAACTGACAAATTTCAGCTAAGAACTTGAACAAATCTTTTATTGTGATTTATTTAGCAGCAGAATTAAAAGAATAACTTGCCTTTAGTATGAAGCTTCAATGAAGAGTAGTAATTGCTTGGACTACTTTCTGTAAACTGCAAAGCCATACGTATATCACACATAAACACTTCTCTCTCCCTTTCCTTTCCCTTTTGAATGTCAGCGCTATAAACCAACAAAAACATCTTTAATAAAGATCAACATTCATTAAAAAGAAATTGAGAAAGTTATTACTTAAATTTGGGATTATAATTAAAGTTCAAACTCAATTTTAATTGCAATATTTCTTTGACGTTCTTTTCCACTTGCTTGCTTTGCTTATATGTGTGCCTAATGTACAATTTAAATAATAATGAAAAAATAAAGAAAAATTCTCCTGTAGTACTTAGAAATCTAGCCTGATTGATCTTTCCATAAAATGTATTGATAAAGGAATATTATCATTATTCATGTTCCAATAAGACTCATTGATGTCTAAAATTGAGTAGCCATGGAAACACAACTGGGTAACATAAGGAAGAAAGTGCGGGGGTAAATTTACAGTTAGTCTTTTAATCAAAAGTTATTTTGTGGATTCTGTTTTTATAGTATAATTGAGCTCAGTTTTTAATCTAATCTCTTAGCAGTTCAAGTGTATGCAGGTATATATATGTATATGCATACACATATGGAATATATATACATGGAACATATTTAGTTGAAATAAAAGATTTATTTACTTTTGTTTACATACTTTTTATTGGTTTGGGTTTTTTTTTTGTCAGTAAATTCTAGCCAGAAAGCTTTCCACTTCCTCCCCTTCATTTTTGTTTCATAGAACTTTTTCTTTTCCCTAAATGAGAGTTTGAGTAATCTTCCTGAGTTATAAATTAATTTTAAAAGGCAAATTTATAAAGCATTGTGGTAGAATACTCTAGTAGTGAGAGTATTAGGAGGATCACAGATGGATTATTGGACCAAAGTGTAATAAAAATGTTAGAAATGTAAGGTAAAGTCAGATTCTTGTAACTGTATAAAGCATATGTTGTTTTTAATGTGATAAATTGCAGAATTCTTAAGGTTTTACATGCAACTTGGCACACATTCTGGTGTCTGTCTTCTATATTGCTTGTGATTGTTGACTGAAAATATGTATTTACTTTATTAGAAAATATTCCCCAGGTATGTCTGGACTATTTTATTCATATAATGACCTGGGTAATGTTTTCTCTGTGGTGTTTTCTTTCACTGTGAACCTCAACCTGCTGTCTTTCCTTAACATTTCTAATCCACATGAGAATATATCTCTTTGTGTGATGGAAAATGTGTTGAGTTCTGTAGTGTTAATAGCAGCAATTTTTAAAATTATTCTTGCTTTTTCACAGCATCTAAAACCTTAAGATGAAATATGTTAAGCTAGAAGGTCAAGGAGATTTTGAGCTTTTTTACTTTAAACTTTTGAAATTAGTAGCTTGTTACTTTCTTTGGGATAAGAGTCTTTCTGTCTGAATTCCACAGTTGTTGTGAAGGAGGTTTTTATTCCTAAATTTATTTTTGCCCACATTTCCTGCACTTGTCTTCTCCTATCACATAGAGAAAGTTGAATATGAAGTCAAGTCTCAAAATGTATTCTCTTGGTTCTGATGCAACCTCTAAAATGCATCAAATGTCAAGCTATGCCCACTGTAAGCAATTCATGAAGAAATTGCCTCAACATTTTGATCACAGTCAGGCTTTTATTTTGAAAGTAACTGGCATAGAAAGACACCTTTAGAAGTGTGAAAACAAGCAACACAATGAAGTAAAAATGATAAAATTGAGCACAGCCCTGGCATAGTTCAGCTGCTGTCCCTGGCTGTGACTGCAGCCTTCAACAATAGTCTATGACTGCCAGGAAAACCCCTTTCCCTCACTATGGGGAAGTAATTTCTGTTGGTTAATGTTCATTTTAATATCAATGAAGAGTTCGAGCCAGAATCCCATCTGTGAAAAACTCCGAACTTTGGTAGTTTGTGTGTGTTTATGAAATGATCTTATGAAGCCCTTTATTTTTTAGATTTACGTAAAGGAACACTTTACCACATCTGACTCTGTTAGTGATTTTCTGTGTATTCTGAATTCAGTGTTGGTGACAAAGCTTTGCAATCAAAAGAATATATTCAGTACTCCAAGTTAAAAAAAAAAAAAATAATATGGAGGAAAAAAAGAGTTAAGTGGTCATAGAAATCATTTGCACTGTAGGAGGGGAAATCGCTTCTTCCTTTCCAAGTTTTTATGGTAGAGGTGACACCTCATTTTCAGTGGAACAATGTGTGGTATGTCAATACAAAAGCACAGGTACTGTCTTAGTTTCCCATAATTTTTCTAGCAGGGGTTTATACACTTAAACTTTAAGCTGAACATGAGCCAGAAATGCGCACAGGTGGCCAAGAGGGCCAATGGCATCCTGACCTGTATCAGGAACAGTGTGGCCAGCAGGACCAGGGAAGTGATTCTGCCCCTGCACTCAGCACTAGAGTACTGTGTCCAGTTCTGGGCCCCTCAATTCAGGAAGGATGTTGAGGTGCTGGAGCAGGTCCAGAGAAGAGCAACGAGGCTGGTGAAGGGACTTGAACACAAGTCCTATGAGGAGAGGCTGAGGGAGCTGGGGTTGTTTAGCCTGGAAAAGAGGAGGCTAAGGGGAGACCTCATCATTCTCTACAACTCCCTGAAAGGAGGTTGTAGCCAGGTGGGTGTCAGTCTCTTCTCCCAGGCAACCAGCAGTAGGACAAGAGGGCACGGTCTTAAGCTGTGCCAGGGGAGGTTTAGGTTGGATATTAGGAAGAAATTTTTTACAGAGACAGTAATCAGACATTGGAATGGGCTGCCCAGGGAGGTGGTGGATTCACCGTCCCTGGAGGTTTTTAAGGTGAGACTGAATGTGGCACTTATTGCCATGATCTAATAACCACGGCAGTGTTGGATCAAGGGTTGGACTTGATCTTGGAGGTCTTTTTGAACTCGGTTGATTCTATGATTCTATGCTAAACTTGCTTCTGCCTTCATCTCACTTAAGGATGAATTCAAGTCCATCATATGTTTCACATCCTTGCAGTATTCTGAAGTTCTGCAACCCAGAGTCAACTGACTCAGTAGCCTATAACTTATAAGCTGGCTCATGTGCTTTATAGGGGAGGCATATGTACTGCTAAAGTGTAGATCTAAACTGCGTTCTGGCTTAAAACAAGTAGATTTCCTGATTTGGACTTGGTAGTCACTATTATCTATTGCCTACCACCTCTCATGGTCATTTGAGAATGTGAGAAAGTATGTGAGAAGGTGTGTAATATTACTACAGTTTAAAGTAATTTCATCCCTGGTATGCTTATATGACAAAGAATATGAGTCAATGTATCAAGTGATTGATATTTGTGATATCAGACCTTCAGTGTTGCAGGAAATCCAAAGTTAAAACTGTTGAGTGTCAAGCCTTGGAAGGAGCTAGAGAACCTTTTTTATTTTATTTTAGTCTTCTAATGAGATTGCAGAGGTGAGGACCAAAAAACACTCATTAATAGCAACCTTAAAATGTTTGTGGTAAAAGACAGTTTTAGAAAAAAAGCCACCGTAGTGTCTTTTCTCTGGTCCTGTGTTCATTCTTCCAGACTCCTTTTGGGTCCTCAGACCAGATAGTTGATGGCTTCTCCTCACCCACAGTGAGTACAGTTGTGCAGTCACTATCCTGATGTCTTTGCTGGGTGGGCTGTGATGTTCATGGTGGGAGTCCCCACCTCTTTTCTTCTGAGTTTGGGTTTATTTTCACATGTTTCCTTGCCCAGGGCTGCTGCCTTCTGGCAGATGTCAGTTCAGGGCACAGCTTGTTGGTCTTTACTTAGGAATGACAGAAGTTGTCATTACTGGGCTACAATTTATTTTAAAAGCAGTTTTGGTTAGAGTCAGCAGCATTGATTTCGGTAAGGATGGATCTGCATCTTCAAGCTAAACATCTGTCCCGCTGGTTTGGAGAGCCAGGTTTATATTTCAAAGACATCTTGGTCTGTCTCACCATTCCATCCAAATATGAGCTCTTTACCATGGAATTAACTGAGTAGTTTTAATTTATGGCAGCAGCTTATTTCCTGCAGAACCTGAGTGTAAAAATTGCCTATAATCACTGTCCATAGCACAAGAAACATGAAATAGAAGATGGGAACTGCAAGGAATACTAAAATCCTTCTGAGAGAGGCATGGCAAGTGGAAGCAGCAATGTGTGGGTGGCTGACAGGATATGGATTTTGGTATGCAAAAGGGAGGAACCGAGGTCAGTGATAAAAGTACGATATGAAAAAAGGTGGGTAGAAATTCAGTGCTGCTGAAGCAATGAAGGGAATGAGTATTTGGGGCTGGCTGAGGTGCAGTCTGTTGTTACTGAATCAGGATTTGTGTGTGTGCATGAGTGTAGGAAATTTGCAATAGCACTGACTAGCAGAAACTCTCATGCTGTTTCCAGATGTGTGGAAATGGAAAAAGCACTGAGTAAAAACTGTAGCTTCAGATGCAGCAGCACAGCTTGCTTGTCTCTTGATGCCCCATGAGCTTCTATCTCTGTGTAAGATCCACTTTTTTTTCTTTATTGTTTAATCATATGATAGGTCTGTTTAATAGCCCTGATACAGGATAGCAAAGAGTCAGGATAGCAATAGGAGATGAATGGCATTTCTCTGAACTTGAGGGTGAACAGTGGGTCAGTGGAATCTCCTGTGGAGCAGCCAGAGATATGTGCATATTAGAATGCATTAAAATTTGATTTTTCAACCTTCAGTTGTGGTAGAGAAGATGAGCAGAGCTAAAAAGGTCATGAGGTAGCCTAAGCCTTCTCTTAGAACAATTGTCATGACTTGGAGGTCAGTCTTTTTGGGGAGTAAGAGGCACTATATGACTTTTTGAGGGGTTCTTAAAATAGCATTTTTATTTTCCTTAAGTATAGTATACTGAATTACTCGTCTTGGATCAGGAAAAATTATTCTCATTAATTCTTAAGACTCTTGATGTGACTTGCATTATGGAATCTCAAGAGACAAGTAGTCTCGTAGTGTCTTAAAATATATAATTGATTGTAGCCATGTGCAAAGAAGAAACTGATGTGTAAAAACTATACCCTTTATACACTAACTGATGACTTGAAGTCGATTTTCAAGTCAAAGTGGTCATCTTCTTTGAACCATGCTGTTTTTCCCTGGTTTTCCAATGCTTATAAAGCTCCTACCTCTTGTTTGTAAAGAGGTAGCTTTGATTTGAAGTTTTGTTTCAAAATGGGAATAATATTGAAATCTCAGAGATTCTCAAAATTGGAAGTCTCTCCCTAAGCTAGCTTTAGTTCTACACTGAGCAATAGCAGTGTCTTCTCAGTCTGAGTTTCCAAGGGTAAATTAATATGAAGAAATATTGTTCTGTAAGTAGTCTGTTGTGCTCTCAGCACACAAGCAGAAATGGCATTTTACCAGTTAGAGTTTGCACACATTTTTTATTATTATTTATTTATTAGAGAGAGAGAAAAAATTATCACACTTGGGTTTGAGAGAGAGGCATAGCATATCTCAGTCCATCCTTACTCTCAGAAGCAACAGCTTCAAAACAAGACAGTGGCAAACTCTCGTTTACTGCACTGCACTGCAGTATCAGCTCCTTTCCAAACAACAGTGGATCACTGTACCCTGCTCAGTGCATGGTAGTAGGGAAAAAATCCATGTGCTTGTGTAGGTGTAAACCTGTGTCAGCCTATTGTGCCAGCATCCAATTCTAATAGTAATAGATGGGACTTTATTGCTCATTTATTAGTAAGTGCTGAGTTATGGAGAAGTATTAAGGATCAATGATCCATCAAATGTAGGACTTGAGTTTCCTAGAAAACTGTTTGTTAGTTTGCTTACTGCTTATTCATACTGATAGGTTTTCCTGCATTCATATATTTCCATGTACTAACTGCTTTGTGGATCCCCATGGTGAAACAAATTTTTTACTTCTTAACTTGTGAAATGCTTGAATTGTTAATTCCAGAACTGTTTCATTCAGTGGTTACAGAATGCATCATTTGTAGTCATTTTGAAGTGCTTAACACAGAAACCTTTCAATCCTCCTCTTCTTTGATTTAACAAGTAAACAAATTTGCTGTTGGAGGAAGGGTTTGAAGATGACTGCCAAAGATCAGTGTGGATGAACTGTTCTTAAGCAATTAATTCTACTGTTGATAGAGTTGACTTACGTTTTGCCATGAATATGAGCTGGGCTGTTTGGTATCCATTTGGCTTATGCATAGTAAAACTGGCAGGACATATATGCATCTATTTTCTATACTGCCAAGCTTTAGTTGTCCACCTATAAGTACCTTTTTTCAGAAGGTCTTTTATTCCAAAGGAAGTGGATTGTATTACGCTGTTTGCACACCTCCTAGTGGCACAATTGAGGGCGCATCATGAAAACAGAATATTCTGCTGTAAGTGGTGTTATTACTGCCAGTCTTCGGAAAATACTTGGAAAAGTGTAGAGGAAAGATGATATTACAGATGATGAAGAGAGTTGGGATTTAAAAGTTTCATCCTGCCACAGTCATTGTATGAGACTGAACAAGGCACATTGTCTGTCAATCCTTTAGTGAAGTGCTACAAATTATAGTTACCTTCTAGAGATTTAATAAAGATAAATGAATCATATTTGAATGGTGTTTTGGGAGATTTGAACCAAAAATGCTGTCATTTACTGTAAGTGTTACATAGGATTTAGAGTGGAGGAATGATTATTGTACCCACTAGGAAGACAACATTTTGGGGTATTTATATGCATTCTTTTGTTATTTGATCTACTTATCTGTTCTCCATCCTTGCCCTGTGCAGCTCAAAAATCTTTTAACATACCCTTTTATTCAACTGAATTTCTTTCTTCAGTTGTAACACCTCCACATTTTCCTTCTGACCTTCCTGGATCAACATTCCTGTTCTTGGAGATGATGTGGTTGACAGTTGTCTCTTTTGAATTATCTCTTTCTGTCCCTATCTCCTCTTCTATTCCTCCACTGCCTGGAGCTGCACCATTATGAAAGAAACTCAAGGCTGTGCAAAATTATCACGTACACTTTTTTTCTTTTTAAAATTTGTTTTTCCTCAATATGAAAAGCTTATCTAGCTCAATAGATTATTTTTTTCAGAAATTATTTACTGACCTGTTCCTATCTATGTAATTTTAAATATTTATTTGAAAATCTAAAAGTAGAACAAAGTTTTCCAAAAATCTACTTTGGTGGTTGTGTTGACATCTAATTGTAGATTGTGACAGATTTGTGGAATTTCCTGTAGACAGATACTGATTTGTTTTTGTATTGGATGGTAGTTTTTTTTGGTTTTTTTGTTTGTTTGTTTCTTCTGTGGATCTTTGTGTTTATCAGGGCTTATTTGTCAGTTTTTGATTTGCAGTGTGTTTCCATGTAGTAGAAAGGCATAGCTGTTTCTTTTCTTTGCCGTAATCTGTGCTTTCTGAGTTAATTTTCTTTCTTCTCCTTTACAAACTTATTTTTTCTTTTTATATTGAATTATCTTTGTTTTTGAAGTATTTAGTATCAGTTCTCTTTCCGATGCTGTATGAGCACTTTTGGTAAAAGATTGAGTATATGTACCATACTTAGAAATTGTACATTCCATGAACTCAATTGTGATCACAAAATTCATTCAACATAGAGGAATGTATATTCCATGTGATCCATGAGTATAATAACACACAAGTAGAGAATGGTAAAAAGATCCTTTGCAATAGAAAGCATTTTTGTAGTTTTGGGGGTAGCATGGAGATGCTAAGAGTACTAAGTGCTTCTTAGTGTTGGATCAAAATGAGTGATAAATTGGAGGAATGTTTTTCAATCAATAAGATGAAGATCAATAAAGACAAATGCTAACTACTACAACTTAGAAATGAGGAATCAAATGTTTATGTACAAAATAGGAAATCAATATGTAGGCAGCAGTAGTGTATAAATATATCTGGGTGTTAGAAAAGACCACAAATTGAAATTAATTAATGATGTGATTCTTTTGCATAAAAAAGAGCAAATAGCCCTGGGAAATGCAGACAGGAATGTCATCTGCAACACATGGGAGTTGCTACTGAGCTTTTTTTCAGTGAGTGGGATATCACAGAAGTATTTTGTCTGGTCTAGGGCATTAGGCTTAAAGAAAGAAATAGATGAGTTGGACAGCCTCCAGAGGAGACAAGCAATAACCAGCAGCAGATATTAGGACAAAAGCACATTTCTTAATACTGAATAGAAAAGTTGAGAGGTACATATGTCAATAATATTGCAAAAAAAAAGTAGGAAAGATTACTGTGAACAATGATGGTTCTGTTTTTCAAAGGATAACAAATCATCATGGCTGGGCTTCGCGAACGAAGATTTAGGAAGGGCTCTACCCACGTTTGTTACAAGCGCACTGGTGGCTAAAAAGGCCAATACGAGACAGACAAGTCTGGTTGCAAAAGGCACAGCAGAAAGACTCCTTAGGTGGTATATTCTGCAAGGCACGATTCTTTCTGCGTTGTCTTTTCTCCTTGAGAGTGATCCTCTGTGCATTCTCAAAGGAAGCAGCAGCATTATAGATGGTGTGTCTCCAGGCCTCCCGACTGGAGGCCAGAGTAGACCAGTTATGTTGATCAATATGGCCAAGGCTGAGATGTTTCAGGGAGTTCTTGTATCTTCTCTTCGGGGCTCCTTTCTTGCAGCAGCCTGTGGCAAGTTCACCATAAAGCAAGATCTTAGGGAGGCGGTGGTCCTTCATCCTTGAGACGTGTCCTGCCCAACGCGGCTGTGTTATCACCAACAAGGCCTCAGTACTCGTGACTGCTGCTTGTTCTAGAACAGATGTGTTGGTCACATAATCTGAGCAGTGGATGTTTAGGATTGTGTGGAGACAGCGTTGATGGAAGCATTCTAAGAGTCACAGATGATGGCGGTAGATGACCCAGGATTCAGATCCATATAAAAGAGTAGACAGCACAATGGCTCTGTAAGCACTGATCTTTGTACTTTTCTTCAGGTGTTTATTTTGCCAAACTCTTTTATGAAGCTTTCCGAAAGCACTACATGCCTTTGCTAACCTGTTGTCTATCTCTCTGTCAATCTTACCATCCGAGGAGATGAGGCTACCTAGGTAATTAAAGTGCTGGACTGATTTGAGCTCTGATTTGCCAATGGTGATATGAGGATGATGGAAGACTTCCTGAGGTGCAGGTTGGTAGAGAACTTCTGTCTTTAAGCTGACTTCCCTTGTTGCCCACACAGAAGCAGCTCTGCAGCGTTTAAAATCCTGCTTTGCAGATGCTGCTGAGCTCTTTGGGCTGGAAGTCAGCTTAAAAAAAGGATAACAAACAGAACAAAAATAATCAGCATACTCCATAACACTGAGAATTTGGGGTAAGAAAACTATATATAACACACTAAATACTTGGAAAAACTGTAGGGCATCTGAGTCTCTGGAGGCTTAAAATATGTAAGGCAAATCTGCATCAAGAATATTCGAAGGGTAAGGTGTCCTCCCCCAGGGTAGGGGGGATAGATGGGTGCAGTGGGTTGACCCTGTCTGGATGACAGGTACCCACCAAAGCCACTCTATCACTCCCCTCCGCAACTGGACAGGGGAGAGAAAATATAAAAAAAGGCTCCTGAGTTGATATGACAGGGAAAGATCACTAACTAGTTAATGTCACAGGCAAAGCAGACTCAGCTTGGGGAAATTAAGTGAATTTATTGCCAGTCAAAATCAGAGCAGGATAATGAGAAGTAAAACAAATCTTAAAAACACCATCCCCCCACCTCTCCCTCTTCTCAGGCTCTACCTCCTCCCCCCACAGAGCCACGAGGAGATGGGGAATGGGGGTTACTTGTGATGAACTCATCACAAGTTGTACCTGCTGCTGCTCAGGAAGGAGGAGTCCTCCCTGTAAGAGGAGTCCTTCCTCTTCTCCCCATGGGCTCCCTCCACAGGAGACAGAGACAGTCTTTCATGAACTTCTACATTGTGAGTCCTTTCTATGGGCTACAGTTTTTCATGAAGTGCTCCAGCACGGGTCCCTTTCCACAGGGTACAGTCCTTCAAGCCTGTTCCGGCATGGGTTCTCCACAGGGTCACACATCCTACCAGGAAACCTGCTCCAACATGGGCTCCTCACTCCAGGGGTCTGTGGGTCCCTGATAGGATCCTGCTCCAGCACAGGCTTCTCAAGAGGTCACAGCTTTATTTCAGACATCCGCCTGCTCTGACATGGGTCTCCTCCATGGTGTGCAGGTGGATCTCTGCACCCCGATGGATCTCCATGGGCTGCAGGGGCACAGCTGCCTCACCATGGCTTTCACCATGGGCTGCCGGGGTGTCTCTGCTCTGGTGCCTGGAGCACCTCCTCCCCCTCCTACACTGACCTTGGTGTCTGCAGAGTTGTTCCTCTTACATGTTTTTCTCTTCTCTGAGCGCAATTACATCTGCGCAGTAACTTATTTTTTTCCTTCTTAAGTATGTTATGCCAGAGGCATTACCACCACCTCTGATTGGCTCAGCCTGCAACTGGCTGGCATTGGCTCTGCTGGACATAGGAGAAGCTTCCAGCAGCTTCTCACAGGAGCCACACCCGCAGCCCTTCCCCTGCTACAAAAACCTGGCCATCCAAACCCAATACAATGGGATGAGGCTGTTATTATTTACAGTTTTTTAATGATTTTTATCTTTTCTTGCCTATATAAACCAGTATGTGTTTCTGAGGTGTGATAATGTAAGCTTTGAAAATATTTTAATGATTTTGTAAGGTGAGGTTTTTATAAGGTGTATTAAGAAGTTTTACATATATATATTTTAAAAATACATAAATATGTATGTACATACATATAATGTGCAAATATATATTTGTAAGTCTTCGTCATATATGGTTCGATAATACGTGTGTGTGTGCGTGCATGTGAGTTTTATAAGCAAGCGATGTTAGAAAAGTAAGCCAGTTCGTGGGTATGAATCCATCTCTTCGAAACTGAAATAAAACATTACATGTTGAAAACAGTTACTATGTTCAATTTAACTATGTTCATTTAATATATAGTTTGAGAAACAATGGTAGGAACTTTTTTAACCTATGGGACTGTAGAAGCTGCTAACAAGGCTGGAGGTATTCAAGTTGTTAGCTCTATGGGATGAAGAGACATAATTATTACCTGTGGAACATGGAGAAGATATCTAGGGAGAGGATGTGAGTGAAGTAATAACGTGTCATTGTTAGGTCCATGATTTTTAGTATGTGGCAAAGCTGTAAGTTTTAGTCCCCAGGCTTATCTTTTCAAAGTATTTGGTGTGTTTCTGTTGAGAAAGAGACTGAGTGTTCAGAAATGTAATAAATGTTTTGTGGAAACTGTTCTTCCATTAAATGCATGTCCTGTCTTTTACTGGTTCGTATATGAGTTCTTCTGGTATTGGAAGGTCTGCTCACTTTGCCCTACATAGTTTTATAACAGTCTTTAGTGCCTTACCTGTGTGTGCGTGCACAGGATCCATGCATTTGATGGCTCTGTTATGGTAGGTGTTTATCCCAGTTGTGAAGGAATTTTATATTTTTCATTCTGGTGAAGATTTTTTTACTGTGGCATATGTTGATGACAATGTCAATGATAAGTATGCTAGGGTGGAGGGTAATTTTAAAACTAGGCACATGTGAGGAAGTTTGGGTTCCTGATTAGTTCTTCAGTTACAGTGAATCTTGTGCACTAAGATAATTCTTTCAATTTTTGAAAATTATACCTTAGGTTCTTACATACAAAATCTTCAAATCAAGTTCAGTTCTTATTGAAAATACTAATGCATCATGATTATTCTGGCAGTTTAGTAACAGGAATGGTTTAAGCTTTCTCATCTTCTGAAAGAAGTTTTTCTTGCAATAGTAAATATTAGCTTTTACACGTATTTCAATACAGCAAAAATAAAAGCAGTCCTAGCCTAAAGATATATAGAATAGCGAGTAAATTTCTAACTAATGATTTCAAAATATAAGCTGTTGCAGAAGGTCTTTTATGTATTGATTGGGCACCTTCAGATGAGGAACACAGAAGCTGTGATTATTTGCTCTTCTAGTCATAATAAATGGAAAAGACATTCTGCCTAAATGGCAGAAGGATATTGCTTTCAAAATAGTATAAGTCACTATAATGTTTATGGGAGAATGAAAATATACAAATATGATTGGTCCTCTGATAGCTTTCTGTATGATCATTGGAAAATGAGTGTCAGTTCTGAGGGTAGGTGTGTAGTTGTGTAGCATGTCTGGAAATGAAGAAAGGAGAGAGAGAAAAGGTAGTTGCTGTGTGCTCTGCTGCAAGGACAAGAGCTACCACTGTAAAGGTAGTTGCTGTGTGCTCTGCTGCAAGGACAAGAGCTACCACTGTGAGTTGTTAAATGCTACAGCAGTTCTGTTGTCAGTCAAAGGGAATGACCTACTTAGGCCTTGTTAGATTTCCTCATGGAAAACCACTTTGAGACAAAAGAAGGACTTCATGTCTCAGGCCAGTAATAGTAGCCATCACTGCATATGTTAAGTAGGCTCTGCTTTGGGTGGAATTGGCCTTTGTGAAAACCTTGGGCAAACTATCTCCAGTAATACTTTCTACAAAAATTCGAACTGTATCATTTGTACTGCCTTAACTCAAAAGGAAGGCCTGTATAACAGAGGCTGTATTGAATTATAAGATTAATAAGCTTAGTGAGCATGTAGGCTTTTTTGTTATTTTAAACTAATTTTCTATAATATTTTGTTCAATTTGCCAAAACCAGGCTTCTAGATTCACTTGCTGACGGGTTTTGAAAAGGCTACTTGTCTGTCATGACCACCTGAAGGAGAAGAAGGGTATGCACTTAAGCCTTCATGGTAATACGTGCTTTGATAGACAAGCTAAAGTAAATGTGTCTGCAGCCTTGTAAAATGTTATAGCTCCCTGGTATTAACAGGTTTCTTTTGGAAGTTGCTGTTCATTGCATCAGAACTGGTGGTGCAGAACACAGACCAATCACACCATGCTATATTTCAACTATGCCAGCATAGTTGACATTTTGGCTTGAAACATCAAACAGAAGGCAGGTTTGCATGTTGTGGTCTGGAAGGGTGGGCATGACCCCACACGTTCTGAGTTTGCTGTGGCCAGTGTACCTGCTGGCAGAACAGGCTGGGTGCAATCCTGTACTGCTGCAGCAAAATTTCCAAGAGTTTTGATATGAAGACTGTAAAGCCTGGTTTAAGGGCAAGTGAGGCAGTTACCTGTCTGCACTGCCACATGCAATTTAAATGTCATGCTAAGCACATTTTTGAAGACAGGGTCAAGTATGACATCCACACTAGAGCTGCACTCATGTTAGGCAGTTGAATTTTGGGAATTGTAACCACTAGTTCATAGCCCCAAAAATCTTGATGGAGTTAGACAGCCTCTCAGGGCATGGGCGGGGGACTACAGGGAAAAATATACTACTAACATGTTGTTAATCAGCCTTATAATTAACGTTATAGGCAGAAGTCTGCCTGTACTTCAGAATGGGCTGCTGGGAGTAGGTATTTTACTGTCTTTGGCCCTGGTACTGTTGGATGAGTACAAACAACACTGGCAATGCAGCTGAACCGCAGCCAGATTTACCTCTGCAGTGGAAATAAACCCGAAGAATTACAGATTTGAAAACATACACAAAGGGAGAAAGAGAGGAACAGAGCCTTGAAATGCTAACATAGAGAGTGAAAATAGGAACGTGTGGCTTAACAATTAACAGTTAAGGTGGAAGATTATTCTGCAGTTATGTGATCAGTACTCTTCCACGAGTTTCCATTTCTGAGAACTGATTTTGGCATTGTATTTGTATATAGTATTGTATACAAACAAACATTGTAAAATTTTTAAAATTTCATACATGGACAGTTATGATGAGTTTGTGGTTTTGCCCTTCATAGGTATATGACACAAATATGAATGTAAACTACATGTGCATATGGCAACTATATTTCTGATCACAAAATTTATGAAAGAAATGAAGGAAAAATGGCTGACTTAGCCTGTACTGTACCATGACTCACAGAAGACTTCCCATTTGTCTTAGTGAATGTCTGTGCGAAGAGGATGCTGGCTGCATCTTTTAAGTTACGGAGCCAAGTATTGGAAGAGAGGATCTTTTCTAGAGCTGCTGCTCATGCCTGTGAGTCTTTAGAGACAGCTGCTTAAAAAGCAAAACAAAACAAAAAATACTGGCAGCATGAATCCTTGAATTTTCTGTAATATAACTACAACATGAGTGAAAGTAGTTATTAGTGAAAGATAATGAATTGATTTGAGAGGAACAGAAAAGGACAACTGGAAAGATGATAATCTTTCAATCATAAAATCATAGAATCATTTAGGTTGGAAATAACCTTTAAGATCATCAAGTTTAACCATGAACCCAACACTGTCAAGTTCACCACTAACCCATGTCCCTGAGCCCCATATCTAAATGTCTTTTAAATGCCTCCAGGGATGCTGACTCAACCACTTTCCTGAGCAACCTGTTCCAATGCTTGACAACCCTTTCAGTGAAGAAATTTTTCCCAGTATCCAATCTGCACATACTCCTCTCCAGCAAACTCGAGGCCATTTCTATTGTCTTATTTCTTCTGACTCGGGAGAAGAGATCGATCTCCACCTGGCTACGACCTCCTTTCAGGTAGTTGTAGAGAGTGATGAGGTCCCCCCTGAGCCTCCTCTTCTCCAGGCTAGACAACCCCAAGCTCCCTCAGCTCTTCCTCATCAGTCTTGTGCTCCAGACCCTTCACCAAATCCATTGGCCGTCTCTGGACACGCTCCAGCACCTCAATGTCTTTCTTGTAGTGAAGGGCCCAAAACTGAACACAGGATTTGAGGTGTGGCCTCACCAGTGCAGAGTACAGGGGGACAGTCACTGCCCTGGTCCTGCTGGCCATACCATTCTTGATACAAGCCAGGATGCTACTGGCCTTCTTGGCCACCTGGACACACTGCTGGCTCATGTTCATCTTTTTCCATTGGGTCACTTTCCAGTCAGTCTTCCCCTAGCCATGGAGTTGTTGTAACCCAGGTGCAGGTTCTGGCACTTGGTCTTGTTGAACCTCATACCATTTGCCTTGGTCCATTGATCCAGCCTGTCCAGATCCCTCTGCAAAGCCTTCTTACCCTTCAGCAGATGAACACTCCCGCCCAACTTGGTGTCATCTTCAGACTGACTGAGGGAGCACTTGATCCCCTTGCCCAGATCCTGATACAGATGAGATACTAAGGCCTCTCACATCTTATGCTCAAACTAATTTAAGTCAGCTGGTACTGATAAAAGTATAGCTACAGCAGCAGGCACCTTGGATTTCACCAGGCTCAAAAATATTTATCTGAACCTAAAAGCTTTGAAGCCTGGACTTCCCCTTGCATTAGCTATCACATTATGTTTTTGAGTTTAGTAGTATCAAAACCGCCTGATTCTGTCTACAGGAACTGTAATGTCTCAGGGACTGTTATAGCTGGATACTGGAGTGTCCAAAATAAATGAAGGCACAGACGGTACTAATCTGAAAATATATTCCCCATTGGATCATTTTCTAAACTGCAAATTGGGGTTCTGCTTTAGGCCTGTCCCAAAGATATCAATTGATGCTATAACATTGTCACATGTTATGCGTCTTTGGCTACGCTCCCTCTATACAGGCAGATGAAGGTCACTATGTGTGGGTATTTTGATATTTTTATTTTTTTTTGGCTGTCATTGTGTTGATGTCTAAAATATTTTTATTTACATTACAAAACCAAACATTATGATCCGATTGGGACAGAGAGACTGTAAATATAGAGAGACGATGTCAGCATGCATTGTTGGCTTGAACACCCCAGCACAGTGTCATTAAATCTCATTTTGGTTGGAGACGATTCCCATTCAGCTGTTGTGCAGTGCAGTCAGAATGAGTTCACTGTCTGTTCACATCTGTGCAGATATTCAAATTGCCAAAAAGAGTAGAAGAAAAGGAAGGCAGAGAAGGAGAAGAAGGGAAATATGCATAAGGTTACACACTGGATTACTGGTGAAGTTACTGTGTTAGTTTACTCCTTTCTCAGTGATGCCACATTACCTTCTACTGCCTTTTATCTCTCCTGACCTTTACACAAAACTCAATCCCTTCAACTCTTTCATTATTTTGGTAGCTCCAGTTTCTCTCTCTCTTTTTTTTCCTTTTTTTTTTTTTTTTTTTTTAATGGAGGTCAGGTACCCAAACTTACTGCCATGGTTTAAATTAAATTACACTGGTTATTATGCCGCAGACAGGCTATCACATTGGCGGTGTATGATGGGATACCCTTAGGAGTGGTTAGCTCTTTCATTGCTATATTCTGTTCTACAGCTCTGCTGCACTCGCTGTTTACTAGCACCTCTAGTGTTTTATTGCAGTATTGTGGTTACTTTATAAGACAAAATCACTTGTAAATCAGCCTTCCAGCTGTATTCTATTTTATTTCTCTGGTTTTAATTTCCTTATGTTGCCCAGGTTTATTTACTGTTTAGTACAATCAGTAATTTTGACAGTATCATGCAAAGATTATCAGAGTTTGTATTCTTTTGGTTTTGCTCTTTCAGATAGTATATTTCCCCTGGAAAAAATCCTTTAGAAGTTGTATTTAAAGACAAATGGTTACTGTTTTCAAGTCTGCCAAGTATAGATTGTGTTGCTATGTGCATCGACATGTTTATTGCATAGATAATATAATAGTAAACTAATAAATCCTAATAAATCTAATGTAATAAATTAAATAAAACAAACTTTACTGGATGTTTTGTTCTGAACAGTAAAATTCTTGTTGCCCTAGTAGGAAATGTATGTATATTAACACATATTTCTATAACATCATACTTCAGCTGAATATTAATATCATCGGCATCATGGCTGGGCTTTGCGAACGAAGATTTGGGGAGGGCTTTACCCACATTTGCTACAAGCGCGCTGGTGGCTAAAAAGGCCAATACGAGACAGACAAGTCTGGTTGCAAAAGGCACAGCAGAAGGACTCCTTAGGTGGTATATTCTGCAAGGCACGATTCTTTCTGCATTGTCTTTTCTCCTTGAGAGTGATCCTGCGTGCGTTCTAAAAAGCAGCATTATAGATGGTGTGTCTCCAGGCCTCCCGATTGGAGGCCAGAGTAGACAGTTATGTTGATCAATATGGCCAAGGCTGAGATGTTGTTTCAGGGAGTCCTTGTATCTCCTCTTTGGGGCTCCACTCTTGCGACAACCAGTGGCAAGTTCACCATAAAGCAAGATCTTAGGGAGGCGGTGGTCCTGCATCCTTGAGACGTGTCCTGCCCAGCACAGCTGTGTTCTCAGCAACAAGGCCTCAATGCTTGTGACTGCTGCTTGTTCTGGAACAGACGTATTGGTCACATAATCTGAGCAGTGGATGTTTAGGATTGTGTGGAGACAGCGTTGATGGAAGCGTTCTAAGAGTCGCAGGTGATGACGGTAGATGACCCATGATTCAGATCCATATAGAAGAGTAGACAGCACAATGGCTCTGTAAACACTGATCTTTGTACTTTTCTGCAGGTGTTTATTTTGCCAAACTCTTTTATGAAGCTTTCCGAAAGCACTACATGCCTTTGCTAACCTGTTGTCTATCTCTCCGTCAATCTTACCATCCGAGGAGATGAGGCTACCTAGGTAATTAAAGTGCTGGACTGATTTGAGCTCTGATTTGCCAGTGGTGATATGAGAATGATGGAAGACTTCCTGAGGTGCAGGTTGAACTTCTGTCTTCTTTAAGCTGATTTCCAGCCCAAAGAGTTCAGCAGCGTCTGCAAAGCAGGATGTTAAATGCTGCAGAGCTGCTTCTGTGTGAGCGACAAGGGCGATGTCATCAGCAGAAAGCAGCTCCCGGACAAGATGGTTTAAGGTCTTAGTGTGGGCCTTCAGTCACCTTAGGTTGAATAGGCTTCCATCAGTATGGTATCGAATGTAGATACCATCCTGATCATTGAGGTCTACCGTGGCCCTTTGGAGTATCATGCTGAAAAAAGACTGTGAATAGGGTTGGTTCAAGAACACAGCCTTTTTTCACACTATTGGTTATTAGAAAGGGCTCAGAAAGTTCATCGCCGTATCTGACTTGGCCATGCTGATCCTCATGGAGGGAGATGATCATTTTAAGGAACGTGGGGGGACATCCTAAACGTTCCAAAATCTCCCATAGACCTTTTCTGCTCACAGTATCGAAAGCCTTGGTGACGTCAACAAAGGTTACATTTGTTCTGTTCCCTACACTTCTCTTGCAGTTGTCTGGGAACAAATATCATGTCTGTGGTACTCCTGTTGGCTCTGAAACCACATTGGCTTTCAGATAGAATTCCTTCCACTATAGCGACCATCGGGCAGCATGGGTGCGTGGCCTGAATATTAATATATTTCTATAAAATGATACATCAGCTCAAATTCCCACAATAGAAGTTATTCCCGAATGTTTGTAATGCCATATTCATAGTGCCCAGACTTGGACTCAAATTTCTTTGTGCTGCGCAAAAACAGAACAAAAAGAAAGAACTCCTGTCCCAAAGAGCTTACAGTCTAAGGTCTGAGCAGAGGAGAGAAGAGTTGAAGGAGGCAGGATGATGTTACTCTGTGCAACATGCTGTGGTTACAGCAAATTGGCATTCTATCTACTCCTATTGGGTACTTTATTGAAAGAAGGAAAGTATCTCTTACTAGAGTAACTGAGACACTTGGAAAAATCCTCCATAATTTCATATGCATGGCAGGTCTGAAACAGACTCAAATACATGCTGAAATAATTTGCCTTGAAGTTGACTAATTCATCTGATGATTTGAGAGGCAGCAGTAAGTATTTCTGTTGAGCGCTGGTTTACATTAGCAAAAGAGAGAGAGAACATCCTAACAAGAAAGTTTTAAACCTACATTTCAAGAGCATAATGAAGTTTTGGAAGGAGAGTTCCTGCCAGTTGGTATGACAGTCACAAAGGTGTATGTTTGAATCTTTGGGCTTGTCCAAGGCATGTAAAACAGCCATAGTTCCTATTTAAGTTTGAAAATTTGGTCCTACCTTCACTTTGAGAGTGCCTGATATTTGCAAAAGAGTGTGTGTGGAATGTTTAGGAAGGTTTTATGGGATATTTAGGAGGTATTTTGTTCCGAGGCAGACGGCATGTGCCCTCCTGTGGTTTCTGAAGCCAGAAAAATTGTTTCTGCCTGTATCAGCTGAGGTTGGATTATGTTGGGGGAACAAGATGCACAAAAATTTGTATAGGTTGATTATGAGATATAATTTTCTATCTTTTAATTTCTAGTTTCTGTACAATATATTAGCTGGGTATTTTCAGTTTTTGTTTGTTTTATAGGTTTTTTTCCCCCTGGGTTGGTTTGGATATTGTTTTTCTTGTTGTCCCGTCCTCTTCTGTCCCTCCCCTGTCCTCCCTGCCATCCCCCCCATTTTATTTTAGTAAACTATTCTAATGAGTGTTGCTGGAATACTGGATGTCGTTTCATGTCCATGTTAACCTTTTGGGTTTTTACCGCCTCAGGTTATGCTAGAAACAGAAAAGACAAATCTTTGTGCCAGTCTGAATGGCTGCCATAGCTGCTTCTAGGCTGTCTAGAAGTCTTGGTGCCTGGGCATAGTGTAAGTGTCCACGGTGTTGGCTAAGGGCTGGTTGCCTAAAAGTGCTGGCTAAATATGCAGGTAGGTGATTCAGGAACAGAGTGAGCTGTGACTTAGTTCGACATGTGTTTGCTGAGGAGGCAAACAGTCTTGTTGGAGGTCTGGCTGCTCTTCTTCCTTTGTGAGCCAGAAACCTTAGGAGCTCTGCTCCATATCGGTACTCTTGGCAGTCTTATGCAGAGAAAGGAAACACTGGACAGACAGACCAGCTGCCAGCAATACTGATGGAAGTAGTTTTGTTACTGGCTTTAAACTTTATAAATAGATTTGTTTGAAAAATTTTGCATATATTGGACCATCATTCTTTTCTGGAAAAAGGCTCACACAAAAGATTAGAGGACATTTCCAGTTAGAATAAGAAATCACAGTAATTCCCATCTCTTTTTAGAATATGGAGGAGAACTTCCAGTAGTGAAATGCTGCATTTGGAGAGGAAATGAATAAGGATTTTATATTATTTTTATTTTTTTTTATGCAACCATTTCTCTTTATTTCATATTCATGCTAAATTATTTTATTTCTCTTGTGTTTCTACTTGTGTACCTACATTTTTTTGCTAAGCATGAAGGAAGAGATCCTTGTTTCACCTTATTTTCATTTGGGCAATCAGTAGAGTAGCTCAGTGAGTATGCATGTGCACTAACATAGACTACAAATTCCATGTTACCTTTTTCCTTTTTCTTTTTTTCTTTTTCTTACCTTCATGGAAATCGCTAGTTACAACACAAAGTGATTGAATGTTGTTGTTTCAGTTTCCTATGGTCTTATTCTTGCCTCAAGTATCAGGAAATGCCTAATTTAATGGATTCCAAATGTAACAATAGGTAGGGAAGCAGGTTTTATATCATAAAGTACTCTAGGATCTGTGTCGTTCCCATTTTTTTTGTAGAAGCTCCAAAACCATAAGAATGTTGAAGTATTATGATTTTTTTAATAACTTCTGAACGGTTCGGGGGTTTTATATTGATCTTTTGAAAGTTAAAAGAAACTCAGCATTGAATATTTTTCTGAAGAGCAACACCTAACTTTTATCTGACATGCTGATTCAAGCAAATAAGACTTTATGTAAGCAGAACTACTATTTGCTGAGATTTTCATATAATATATATATAAAAAGAACAAAAATAAAATAGGACAACCTATAATATTGGAGGTGTACTGAATAATCAGCAATCATAGAATCATTAAGGTTGGAAAAGAACTTTAAGATCATTGGGTCCAACTGTCAACCCAGCACCACCACAATGTTTACCGTTAAATTATGTCCTCAAGTTCCAATAAGTGATTTGGAAAAAAAAATGGACCTAATTATTCTATATTTGGAATTGAAATTTATGTGAGTTGTTCATGGATTAAGCAAGTAGTCTTTTGTCATGAATAGTAAGTATTTGAGTAAGACTCAAATATTTCTTCTGAGCAACTAATTCAATGACATTTTATTAATTACTGGAAATATACTGTCTTTGGATAACAAAAAAAAAAAGTTTCTTAGGAGTATTCCACACATCTCAATGCAATCCATTGACATGTTTTAAATTTGGCTATGAGTGTTCACATACTATAACTCACTGCATAATTCTATGTGTTCTATAAATAGAATGAATATTTTATAGTGGTACATGTGTGGATTTGGAAGAAAAACTGAGCTGTCACTAACGGAAAATTTATGCTGGCAACTGTGGTAAAGTATCACATTTAAAAGGATTTGGGTGGAGGTTGTTTTGTTGTTTTGACTTAGAGATTGTGTGGCGATGAGAACCATTGAAGCATATTGCACTGATTAAATGTAGTACTTGGGAGTCTCAAATGTCACAAAACATACGGAATACCAGGAACATTCATCACTGTTTGAAGGGACTGTCTAAAGCCTTGATAGCCTGGTCTAACGATAGTGCCAGTAAAATAGTCAGTGAATGAAAAGAAGATCTGGTAGCATGAAAACAAGTGAAGTAATGTTGGAACCGGGAGTGTTAGACTGCTACAGAATTAAAGCTTCTTCTTCCTCCTGCTTATCCTCCTCCTCTTTTGAAGGAAGAACTAAGATTGCAGTTCTGAAAAGCCATATGTATGGCTATTAGCCTTACCTAGCAATAAACAGACATTAAATAGGCATCTTTGTTTAGGATTAAAAAAAACCAAAAAAATCCCCAAACTTTGAATGCAAGAGGGGATGGCCACAAACTTTATTTCAATGAGAGCAAACTTGAACATGTGAATATTGCTATTGCTAAATCAGATGTGGTTTTTTCTCAGTAAGTGGTAACAGTGATCAGTCTAATTTTGGTGGAGAAGGGAAAGACTATTATGACAACTTAATTTTTAATATGTCTGTAAGATAGTGTTAAGGGAAGAGGGAGAAGGTAGCTTCCTGGAAACAGTCCACGACTATAATTAGGTTGTTCACTCACTTGCAAGACCAAATTTTACATGTATTTTAGATAAAATAGAAATTGAGTTGGTATCAATTGTCAAATGTTTGAAATCCTTGCAGTAGTCAGTTTCCTAAAATTGTCTTCATTCCTCTTTCTTCTAATATCCCACATTGAAACTTTATGTGATGTAAAGGCAAAACACATTTATGTACTGAGACAGACCTAAACTTGGTGGTTTGTATAAAACATAAGTTTTTATTGAAAAGAGAAAGAAAGTTTGAGAAACTCTTGGTATTGCAAGACAATATATGAAGAATTTTAAAAATAATGTAAATTAACACACTGCAGTGCTTAATCATATCATGTTTCTCAGAGCCATCTGACATAGAGGCAGGGTTCCATCACATGTTTATGGTTACTTGAGGAAACAAGGACTGTAAGTCCAAATGTCCCCCACCTTCCTCCTTCTTCCCCCAGCTTTTATTGCTGAACACAAGTGCCATATGATATGGAGTTTCCATTTGGTCAGTTGGGGTCAGCTGTCCTGACTGTGTTCTCTCCCAACTTCTTGTGCTCCCCCAGCCTCCTTGCTGGCAGGGCAGTCTGAGAAGCAGAAAAGGCCTTGATACTGTGCAAGCACTGCTCAGCAATAGCTAAATCATCCCTGTGTTATCAGCCCTGTCCATCACAAATCTAAAACATAGCCCCATAGCTACTGTGAAGAAATTTAACTTTGACCCAGCCAAAGCCAGTAGGGCTTTTATTTAATGTCTCTGACTTACAGATTCAAAATCCTGTGCAGAAATTCTGCAACAGAAATATGTGTCTAATAATTCCACTAATGCTATTTTATTTGTGATACTTAATTGTAGATTTTTTTTTTGTTCCATCAGACAATGATACCTTATATTTTCTTGGTGACGTTTCTACTGAAAACAAACTCTTCAGACTAAGTAGTCTTAGCTTTAGTATGCACAAAGTATGCATTTTGATTACTGAAATGTCAGGAATTCAAGGAAACATATAGTATGTCAGTTCCATAACACATAAATAAGTATAAGAATACTTGTAGCTTTAAGACATTTAATTCAGATGAAAATTAAGCACCTTTATGAGGTAAAATTATGTTTTGATCAAGAATAAGGCATAATTGCATGTTTTCTTTTCTATATATTACGTAGATGTGGCACAAACCTTTTTATATTCACTTATGAAATGTTTTAAATTTAAATTACGGTTTAAAGATGCTTCATAAAATAGAAAAAGTGCATTTTGAATTAAAATAGTTTCTAAATTGAGTGTATTTATTGACTTCATGCAATTTAACAAAAAAAAATATGCATAAATAGTGGAAGCCTCTGTAACTTTCCCATAGAGAAGCCAATTTTCTGCCTTCTTTTTCAAGAAATAGCTCCTTAAATTTTTCTGTATCTAGAACTAGCTAATGTTTCTTAGAGTTGTTGAGAAGTCAGAAAGTAGTGTTTCACATAATCATTAAACAGTTTGGAAAAAAAATTGCCAATTACATGTCTCTGTTAGATATGTATAACATTATTTGAGGATCTAGATGTAGTTCTTGAATATTTGCAGATTCAAAATAGTATTCTGATTTATATAACATAAATTATTGTCATCTACCCTTTTAAATAAATCAAGTGATACGCTGATTTTGAGCCTTATAATCAAGTCTTGTTTACACACTGAACCTGTTGCAAAATAAGTTGGCATATGAAATTTAAACATCATAAGTATTCTGTGCTGTCTTCAGTTAAATTCTAAAGTGAACTAAATTACCTGAACATAGAAATTTTAGGACTAATGGAATAAGAGTGTCTGCAGGAGAAGCTATTATAGGTTGTTTTCCCTGGGTAGATAAGCCCAGAGTCAGTAGAGGAGCTGGGTTGAATCTGGGTCATCTGACTCCTGCTTGTGTAGCCAGTTCTCCCCACTAAAAGCCTCTTCTTGTGGAATTATGTGGTGATGTTTTCTACATTTGCACTGTGTTGTTAAAGATTATTATGGGATGTCTGTTATGATTTTATAGTGCCTTACTGAGACATCTACTGAGTGTATAAGTTGCAGTTTCTAAAAAATAAATTATTGTCCTACGTTGTTTTGTGATTTTAGTAATACATGTTCTGTGTCTTTATTATTTGGCATAGGCAAAGAACTTTCTTTTTTTCTAGTACCTTTATTATCATCTGGAGAAAAATAAGTCACATTTCCTTTTTGAAAGCAGGGTAACAATCCTATTTTGTGACAGTTCATGACTGAACAGATGATGTAGACGAAATATACTTGTGAAATCTGTAGCTAGTTCATAAAGAAGATCTTGCCACAGATTTTGGACATTACAATTGCCAGATAAATCTAAAAAAAAAAGTAAAATAAAATTCACAGTTGACTGTTACTGAATACCAATTTCAAGATACAGGAAGTGGTTTTGGTAGCTAAATACAGAAACCTGCATTACAATTTCTTAACTCTTTGTATATTTTTGGGGAAAAATAGGTGCCTTGGAATGTGATCTAAAGGAAATGAATAATTACCTGCCCAGCATGCATGAGCTGTTTGCAAGAGGCCCATAGAAAATGATAAGCACAGCTGGTTTGTCTGAAACCCCTCTTCTCTCTGGAGATCAAGCTACGTTGTCAGATTATCACAGTATGTTCAGGATGGCACTTTCCTCCATTTACCATCTGCAACCTGATAGGTACAGCAGTACTTCTTCTGAAACCCTGATTAATTCTTATTGTGGCTCTGGGAGAAGAGGTGATACTGGTGTATGTTAATGTGAGAGGGTGGGTGGCACTTACCTTTTCTGTTTCAGAGATTATGGCTTTTACTGGTCTCAGCTTCTTTCTTGCCTTGAGGGGGTTCAGTTGCAGTTCTGAGGATGGAGACTGGCACCTTGCTGTCGTGTACACTGTGGTGGAAAGTCCCATCACCTGTGCAGCTCTGCAAATTCAGTTTTTCCTTTGTGCAGCCAAGAACTGCCAATTTGTGGAGCAAAGAGGGGTGGGAAGCAGCATGAGTCAGTGTCTGCTAACGTTTTCACCTGGGCTGTGGGGAGGGCTGGCTTCAATTCATGTAGTAGATGTAGTCTCTGGAGGAATTAATTTAAGAATAGAAACATTCTGACTGAAGCAGTAGGAGAAACAAGGGAGAAAACTCTAGGTGTCCACAACTTATGAGATAATGATAGGCATGATAGGTGCCTAGAGAGCATTACATTGAAAAATAAGACGCTGAGGTATGTAGAGCCTTTTGACATGTACATTTGGGCACCAAATTCCTGACCTGGTACCTAGTTTATTCTTGTTCTGTATATTTAAATGTATTCTTGTATCAAACTTTTTTTAAATTATATAACTATATATCAAAACTTTATTTCATGACTAGTTAGTTCTCCAAAACCATCTAAAACATTTGCTTGGTCACTCAGGATTATTGAATTTAGACAGGCGTCTTGGAGTTCTGAGCTTTTGTTATTAATTCTTGTCTCTCTTCCAAGTTTTTTATCGGAAGAGCCAGATATTGCAAATAAATGTAAACAAATCCACCTGTTGTTCTTTACTGAGTCACTGTAAGAGATTTCTGTGAAGAAGTTTTCACTTCTTCTATATGATATATCATTATATGAAAGAAAAATGCTTTGTTCTTTTGAACTTACTGCAAACAATCTGATAAAGTACATGGACATTCACATTAATTTTGACAGAAGAAAAGAATAATTTTAAAAACAAAATTAGCAAAAAGAGAAAAGAAAAAGATTTGTTAAGAAAGAGTTTATGTAGTTGCACAACTCAGCTATGAAGCAGCAGCAGTATCGGGGAGTCCATAAGGTGGTTTTGACATCTACAAACATAACATTTGGATACCAGGCAGCTTTTCTTTGTTCTATGACTTGCAGGTTTTTTATATATTGCCTTTTTATAGTTGTTTGAGATTATAAGCAGTATTGTATTTTGTATATCTACTTGCAGTGCTGACTTTATGCATTAAAATATTCTATTCTGGTTTAATATTAAGATACAATTAAACAGTTTCATTACTGTGTTATGAGACATACTTAGGGTTTTTCAGAGCATTGTGTCTTTTTTTTGGACTGATCTTTCCATCTGGGAAAATTGTATTAAAAAATAGTCGTTTAGTTAATATACTGCAAATAAACTAATGCCTGGCTACTGAGGTAATGTTGAGCACTGTAAAACCAAAAATGATCTTAGAATCAAAGAATTGTGTAGGTTGGAAGGAAACTCCATGTGCCATCTGGAGCTACTAGTACAAAGCCAATGAAGTTAGATCAACTTTCTCTGGGCCAGATTTGAATATCTCCAAGCATGGAGATCCCACAGTGTCTCTGTGTCCCTGTTCCACTGTTTGACCATTTGCAGGATCACAGAATCACAGAATCAATTATGTTGGAGAAGACCTCTGAGACTATCGAGTCCAACCTATGACCCAACACCACCTTGTCAACCAGACCATGGCACTAAATTCTATATCCAGTCTTCTACCTCCAGAGATACTCCTGTGGATTCAGTCCAGCAAGTCCATGTTTTTCCTGTACTGAGGTCTCCAGAATTAGATGCAGTACTCCAGGTAGGATATTGTGAGAGTGGAGTCGAGGGGCAGAATCACCTCCCTTGACCTGCTGGCCACGTTTCTTTTGATTCAGCCCGGGGTAATATTGGCTTTCTGGGCTGTGAGTGTACATTGCCAGGTCATGTCCAGCTTTTCAAACCCCAGCACTCCTAAGTCCTTCTCAGCTGAACTGCTCTGAATCCTACCTTCCTCCAGCCCGTATTGATACCAGAGGTTGCCCCCAGCCAGGTGCAGCACCTTGCACTTGGCTTTGTTCAACTTCATGAGATTCACGTGGGCCGACTTCTCTAGGTTGTAGAGCAGCATGTGATATTTCAAAGTAATGCTGACAGATAAACCTGTTTGTATGTTAAAAACCCATCAGCACTTTCTTGGTTTTTATATGGTAAATGATAGCACAAAGAGTGTTCTCTGGACATTGTTTGCAAAGAAAATGAGGTTAATTGCCTGTTTGTGCTTCTATGTTTATTGCAGTCATTAAAGCTTGCAGGATGCCCACAATATTCTATAGTTAGCAAATTAGTAGTGCCCTATCGGCATCTTATTTTGAGACCAGGTTCACGGTGACAATTTTCTGCTTTCAGTGGCAGTAGTTTTCCAGAGAAAGTAATGCTTTTGAGCTCAGAAAAACAACAACTTGGAATTAAAATAGCTTGAAAACTTTACAAGCATTTGGTCGACAGAATTAGGATAGTCCTCAAATACCTGTGTTTCCTAACTGCTTGTTTTGTTTGAAAAGAAAAGAAAGTAAAGAGACGTTTTAATATCTCAGATTTACAAAGAGGATAGACATTTTTCATGACAGGCTTTCTGAAGGAATGCTTTTTAGATCAAGTCTGATCAAAAATAATTTTATTTTGGCTGTTTATTGACTTATATGACAGAAATTTGGTTTTGTCTGTTGCTTAGTAAACTGAAGCAGTTGAAAACCACATTGCATTTGACTTTGAAAAAACCCCTTTCTTAAGTAACCTCAGAAACCTAGAATTACCTTCTTAATGACAGGTTTGGACATACTGTGTTCTGGGTGCCCACTTCTAGTAACAGAATTCATTACAGTATAGCAATGCAGAAGATGCCTGACATATTTTTGTAATATGCACATTAAATAATAATTAAAAAAACCCAACGATTTTTTATTGGAACATCTCTGTTTAAATCAAGAGATAAATTCTAAAATAATGGAATTACTAAAGCATGAATTGAGATATATTTCAATGTAGGTTGATAAAGTGATACTATGGAGTTGCACTGCATATTAAAGTCTTCTTTAAGTGGTAATCTAGAGACACAGCTAAACATGAAAGTTACTACACAAGAGCTTTTTATATTATTTATTTCAGTTTTAAAATATGCCACTCTTTTTTTTTTTTTTTAAATTTACACTCTCTTTTTTACTATAAAGAAAGTTTTCAGAGCCCAACTGATTCACACTATTTCTCTGCTGGTAAATCCTGCAGTATGGCATAGACTAGGGTCACTCACTAAATTTTTTTCATAGGTTAGCCCCTGTACAGTAGGAAACAGTGCTACAATTCCAATGTATATGACTAGCAAAGCTGGAAATAAGGAGGTAATTGTTTCCTGCCTGGTACTATGTGGAAGATCAGGAGAACACTGAGGAAGGTGGGCTCTCCTCAGGTGTTTTGTGTGCATCACATGATTGGAAAACAGATTATTTTTCTGCATAGGTTTGGATTTTCATCAATTTAGAAGTTTATTGAAAAATTTTTCATGGTTTTGGTGTTTTTCATAATTACGGACCAGAAATGCTACATCGCTGTTGTTCACTGCAGGATGAACAACATGTGTAATCATGGCTTTGGTTATTCAGTAGATCCACTGAATGACTTCCTAGTCCTGCTGAGCCTTGGTTTGGAGAATGTTCCTGAGGTCAGTGGTTCTGCTGCAGCTTCAGGCACACAGCCTGCCTGTGCAATACATGAAGGCAGCTTACAGTGGCCAAGGTTTTATGCCACTGTATCATTTTTGTATTCTCATTGGTTATATGTAGTACCTTATGAAGCTATAAAGGTGCCTTTACTGTTTTCACAAGCTTGTAACCTTTTAAAGTGTTTAGCTTTATTATTGTTTTTTTCTTTTCTTCACAAGGTTTTCTTAGTGAACCTACAGCCTATTCTTGAATTGTTTAAAAATATTTTAATTTTCTTTCCTACTGAAAGAAAGTATGAGTTTGTGCCTGCATGTGTGTGTGCCTGCAGGTTTGTGTGCTAAAATGAGGAGCAAAATGTCTGATGTCTACTATAAACTGAAATTGGATACAGCTTGCCGGAGTATTCTTGGTAAATACTTACAATACTTTAGGCTGTAGCTTCCCACTAAAATCAGTGTTTCCTTCATGAATTTCCTACCTCAGTTTGAAAGTTATGTAATTGTGGCAGAGCATGGGTAATTGTTACTCTCCTCTTAGTTGAGGCTCCTCGAATACCTTATAGCTTTCACTTTTTCTGTGTTGGTGTGCTGATCTGTAGTAGAGCTTCACACTGAGATATTTCACTGATATGTGAAGAGACCTTTATTTTGCAGAGAGGGCTTAACCACTATCATTATTTCTTTGTTGGTATTCTGTTTATGCCAGGAAACCTTTGAATGAACATTTTTTAGTTTCTGAATGAGAGGACTAGGGCATTTTTACTACTCCTTCTTGCAGAGCAATAGAAGAATGACGTTTACAAAATGTTGAATCATTTAAATGTTAGCATGTGTTTGAGACTTGTTTTGTTCTGAACTTGCAACGAAAAAACAAAAATAAGTATTCCCTATATAATGGTAAGGGGAAGTTGCAGCTGCTGCTTGCTTGGGTAGGCCAGATTTGGAGAACGTAGTACAAAACAAAGTATCAGCAGAAGGGAAAAATCTCCTTTCTTCAGTTTCATTTACCTTTCAATGACTCTTCATTGAAAGATGAATCAAACCCGTTTTAATGTTTCTGTCATTAGGTGAAGGAAATTTATGCATTTCTTCTTATAGAAGAAAGGGAAGGAGAAAATTAACATAGGGGTAATACAAAGGTTAAAGAAAAAATCAATTTCGCATTGGATTAAGACCTTTGCAGCACTTACAGGCATTGAGGAGATATGTCTAAAGGAAGAATGATATTTTTGGTATGTAAACCAACCTTTTTTTTAATGAATACAACAAAAAATACAAGCAGAAAATGCTATCAGAGGACACATTTGCAATCTTTTGTGCAGTTTTTAAAAAATACATTTTTCTTATTGAGGCTTTCCTTGTATTTCAAATGATTAACTCTCTCACAACCTGAGAATTGAGTCACACTCAATTGGAGAATAGGTTTTCAAGTTTGTGACCACATCTTACTGTCACTTCGTTCTTTAAAGCTGGAAAGGAGCTGAGTAGGTAAGACCAAGCTTTTCTAAATTCTCCAACTACCTGAATTCTTGTGCATTTTTATGCTTTGCCTACTCAGATCAATCTTAACTGACTAGAATTCTACAGTGATAATACATTTGTCATGCGTATATCCAGACTGCAAAGAATCTAAGCAAGCTCTTATTGCGTCTCATCACTTAGAGTCGGGTGAGGATGAGGTGTGAAGAATTTCATTGCTGTTTTACTTAGTAGTTTGAGAGAATTAATGGCTTCCTGATTTTCTTTTTTCCCTTAGATATTAAATAGTTAAAATTGGATAGGTTATTTGTTAATTCTGGCAATTTAATAATGTCTTCTTATGAATATTGGGACTGTTTCTCTTGCAGTATTATTCCCTGCGCTCCTGTAAAAATTACAGTCTACTGTATTAGAATATATTTATGAGGAAAGTAGGAAAGATTTAACACAAGATGTCCGTGATAATAGATACAATTAGATAACTGCATAATGCATGTAATAAATAGTAGTTTTCTGCCGTAAAAATGTTCACGTAAAATTCACATATTCTTCTCAGAGCAACAATATTCTTATTCCTATTGTGGTAACTAGACATGTCTTTCATTGGAAGGATATTTTGAAATATGATTTCCTTATACCATAATCATTTCCTGATTACAGGCTGTTTTGTTTTGTTTTTTTTCTCCTATCAGTAACATTGTAAAGTAGCAATCTACTGAAGTCTCAGTTATACCTTCATAAAGCAGTGAGGCTGAGGACCAGCCTCTTGTCCCATTTCTGTCCCCAAAGCTTACCTATTATTCCTAATGCCTTGAAAAATGTATTCTTTTATTTTCTGCCAGTGTGAAGCTAATGGAATGACCTTCACCTAAAAAGGGGGAAAAAAAGTCAAGCTAATTGCATGGTGCACAGTCTGTATTCAAGCTGTAATAGTCAATGATACTTCCTGAGGAATGTTTATGTTCCTGTAGCATTTTCATTTTCAGGAAAACTGATGTCCCCTTCGTCCCTGTGACTAGCACAGGAATGTGTTGATGTAAGTTAATACTCTGCCCAAACCTGCAAAACAGATGTGCTCATGATATCACGAGTAACTTAGAGGATATATTCTGATTGAAAATCTGCATTAGAAACAATAGAGCGTGCTTTGCTAAATACCTTATTTTCTATCATTTCACAGTATTCTCATTTCCTGAATCATCTTCCTAGATCTGTAATTGTCTATTTTTCATGCGTAGCAACCTCCATGGTTGAATCAAAGAGAAATTTGCTCCAGAAATACCTTTGTGTTTTGGGGGTAATCTTTTTTTTCATGTATCTTCTCTTCGAAAACACAACACTGATGGAGTGTGTTGATTTGTTGTGGGGAATATTTGCATAATAACTTTAATAACCAAATGAAAGTGATTCTTAGTACTGACCAGGCACAATATTAATAGTTTTTGTTTGTGCATTTTTCATTTTTATATTGCTTCTTGAATCTTCTTTAAAATAAATAGGATTATATCTTCAGTAAAATAAATAACGTGTTGCAAGTTGCTTTTATTGAAGTCTGTTTTAATTTTAATGAACTGAAACATAATTAGAAAGTGTTTATTATATTATGCCAACAAAGTACCAATCATGAACTGAAGACTGACATTGGAGTGGACAGTTTGTGATTATAACTGTATGTCAAGATCTTCATTAAGATGCACATTAACTGAACATAATTGACTGCAAGGCAGCTGGACAGTGGTAAAGTATTTAGTAATGAACCTCTTCACTGCTGTATTTTCTGCCTCAAGGAGAACAATAAAAGTGTCCATATTTTCCTTTTAATATCCTTTTGTAAATGCTACCATATTAGCAAGCAAAATGATACAGTAACATGAGGGCTTCATAGTTTCTGCTTCTCCAGTTTTCTAGGGCTATTAATTCCAATACTGAAAATTTATGAAGGAAATAGAGCAAAATGTTCACTCTGTAAGAGGTTTTTTTTGTATCTGGTTCACTTATAACCAGAATTTAAAAGCAAACAAAAATAATAGTTGATTTTATTCCATTAAAAGTTGGACTCAAACAGCAATTTTGAATTTGTTGCAACTAACAGTCCATTCTTTCAGGAAATAACTGCTATCCATCTGAACAGAGGCTTCACTTGATCAGCATTATTTTCTTTTTAAATTGTATGAAAGTAGGCAAAATATCTCATACAGTGTTTTTTTCATTATTTTTGTAAGTATTTCAAAGATAAGTGATCTCACACTAATGTTTCTGAGATATATGGTGGTGTCTAACCATCAAATTGGTTTCATTTCTTCATACCAAATGTATGAATCTACCCTAGTGGTGACGTACTTAAAAGTATATCAACAGTAACATCTCAAGTTTATGGTCTGTCATCTAGTAGTTGTTCCAGAGTTATCTTCAGAATAATGTATTTTTGAAATCTGAATTTTTATGAACTATTCATCACGTCGTATCTGTCGAATATAAAGGACTAGAGGCAACTAATTTATGATTATAATCTTTTTGGATTATGTAAGACTTAAACCTCTCAACAGCAAAGGAATGAGGATCTCAATTTTCTTTAGGAATCATAATTGCATAATTGAACATAAAAAGTCTGCTGCAACAAATGAGAGACTATGTAATAGTGTTGTGTTTATTATCACCAATTTCTACCGTAATCTCCCTTGTACACTTTCATTATAAAGTGTTATCAGTTTAATATACTAGAGCATAGGAATGGCCATAGTCACCTAAGTATTTGGTGTTATTGTCCCTCTAGTTCTCTTCACATCTATCTGTTGAGGCCTTTGCTTCACACAAGCCTGTAATATTCCTGTGTTAAATACCAAACAAGTGAATTTCAGTTGGTGAACTGATTTCAGAACAGATAATCCAATTAAGGACTGTGATATTTGAGTGGCTTTTGTTGGACTTTTCTGTATTTTAAAACTTGACAGGCAAAATTTATTCCTTCAGATGCAGAAAACTGTTATCAGTAATTTATTTATTATTCTTTGAGTTGTGTTCTATGGCTTCAGAAACGACATATTACTTCCTTTAATATAGATTTTTGAGAATAGATAATTAGAATAATCTGATTTTTTTCTGATATTTCATGCAACTTGATCTATTTAGTACAGATATTATGAAAACAAATTTTCTTCCTGCTTTGTGATTCCTTGAGCTCAGAAGCTTCAGCTCAGATGTACCATCTGCTGGGTATTTTCCACTTTTTTTAAATTTTTTTAATTGAAAGTTAGATAACCCTTAATGTTTTCTGATTTGTGTTTATTTTCAGGAAAAAAAACACATGATTTTTGCCAGTTCATTTAGTGAGTTAGCAGCATAAGAACTCAAAATACTCTTAATTTATTTTTTAGTTTGTTTTTTTTTTTCCTTTTGCTGTTAATCAATACAAACATTCTTTCCTATGTTGAAGTATGCAGCAATATTTTCAGAGAACCAGCATGGTGAGCTATCCTCTCTTTCAGAAATATGTTGTGATATGACTGCACGTTATTACTATCATTATGTCATCAACGTTAATAGTCAGGTCTGGAAAAATTCAAAGTAGTTTTCTTAATCTGTAGAAACAATGATTAAATATATATCTATTAGATGCTTTATGTCATATATGATGTCATATAAATTATTTTTTGAAATAAGGTATTGTGACATTTAGGTGTTGAATTCTTAGAGTATGTTCTCCTCATAACAAATTTATATTTTTTTAATATAGTAGCTTTTTGTCCTGCCTGTATATTACTGTTAAAACATTATCTGACTTGCATTAGACAACCCTCAGTTAGCAGTTACCTGAGACAACTTTGTAGGAGGAACTGACTTCTCCTATCCCCAAGGAATCTTTTGAAAGATTATGTAAAGTTCTTCCTCTGTTTCTATAATTTCTTCCCTGCAAAGATCTGGTATGATACATTTCCAATCACCGCTTCAGCACAAGGATTCTTTACAGGAGGCACAGACAGCATCAGCTTCTGTGATAGGACTGCTCAATCCATTCTGTATCCCTCTAAACCACCAATGAAGGCTAAGTCATATAAATCAAAAGGAGTACTAGCATTTGAAAAAGAAAGAATATAGTAGGTGTTACCCTAGCACTTTGATTTTCATAGCTCCCAGGCTAATAGCTCCTTAAAATACATTATTTTTTGTACTCTTGTTAGAGTGGCACCCTCCAAAACACTGTATGACTTTATCCTGAAGAGAGAAACAAAAAATGAACATTTGTTTTAAAGGAGCAACCTAATTTTTACTCATGTTGGTTGAATAACTAAAGGAGGGAGTAAAGACCCTGCTTTTCTGTACCATGGCAAAAAAAGTGGGCTTTTCATCTGCTGTCTGCTTCTAATCCCATGAGTAGCTGTCCTGATTCAGTACTTGAAAGACTGGCCTTTTCTTCACATAGACTTATGTTCTATCTATATAAATGAATAAAAAAACCCTCAGAACACAAACAAATCCCCCATCTTAGAAAAAAACAAGAATTTCCAAAAATAGATTGTATTGTGACAATGCTATTGCAGTCTTGTGTCTGTCAGTTGCCCAGTGTTTGTTTTTTTCACTCTTACTCCTTTTTTTCTGCTACTTTTACAGTACCAATATTATGATAATCTCTTTAAACAGTTCATTCTGAATGACCTAATTTTTAAACCGCTGAGCATTCATTGCTCATACTGAAGAAAATCTGGTAAAGAAAATGTCAGTTTTGCAGCTCTGAGGGGTGAAGTTGTTTGTGGTTTTGTACGTATGTCTGACTTACTCTTGTAAATGCTCCCTTGTAAATTTTTACTGAGACTTGGTATTGCTCTTAATTTTTGGGTTCATAATCCTGGATTTTCTTTTTTTCTTATGAGAAATAGGGTAGTTATGCTTTTGTTCTGAAAAGCATAACATCATTTTAAAAAGAGATAACAACTTTTCAAAATGTCAATTGATAATTTTACTATTACTGACTTATTTTCATAGAATTATAGAATCATTTAGGTTGGAAAAGACCTTTAAGTGCATCGAGTCCAGCTATTAACCCAGCACTGCCAAGTCTATCACTGAACCATGTCCCTGAGTGCCACACCTACACATCTTTTAAATACCTCCAGGGATAGTCACTTCACCACATCCCTGGGCAACCTTCTTTTTGCATCTTTATTGCTTCCTACCTGAAAAATAATAGTTAATAATCCAAGGGCTGTACCAGGATAGGAAACTTTCTCTTCACATCTTTAAACCGGACTCTAGGGACACAGCAGATCTCCATAAGAAGTGGGTCTAGTTTGCTTAGTAGACCTTCTGTTCCCTTCAGCAGGGAGTCTCCTATGACAATGACCCATCCTTTTTCTTTATGGAAGTAGTTTTGATGCATGGCATAGGCTGTCTTAACCTTGGTGACACCTTCCAGCTGAATGAACCATCATCCTCGTTTTTGTTGAGTTCCACCTGCAGAGCCTCATGCTTACTATTCCAGGACACCAGGAGAGGTGGGGTAGTCATGGAGGAGATGCATCTGCTGCACCAGTTAGGAACTTGCCACCATTGCCCCTATTACTTTAGTCGTTGTGTTCAGCCAGGCAGAAAGAGGATCCTATCTGCCCACTGAACCTGAATGCTGACTTTTTTGTTATTATATAATTTGTGGAACACTGTTTTTAAGAATGTGTGAAAGGCATCTATCAGTAGTTTTGTATTTGCATTACATTTGCATATTTTAATAATGTGTTTTATGTGAACACATATTTACATAGTTTTACGTTAGTATAATGAAGTAGGTTTTAGACAACGAAACCTGTTCTGTTAATAGGTGTTTTAATATGACATTCTTATATTCTGTTGGAATGTCGTGTGGGAGGTAGTACTTATTGCTGTTAAATTTATCAGGCAGTGTAGATAAGGATTGTATTAAAAGTTGCCTCATGTAAAGCAATAGGGCAGTAGCTCTTGGAAGAAAAATAAACTTTTTTTTGTTAATTATGGCACAATTTTTTGAGGAACTCTTGCACTTTTCTGTCAGGGTAGTTTATAGACTATGAGTCTTTCTCATGTGAATTACAGCTCTTTCCAAAATAAACAATGCAGCTGGTAAGCACAGGTTAGTGTTAAGACATTATATGATTATATAGAGAGTTCTCTTCTCAACTTTTGTTTCTGCGTACAATTTAAATACTTGTACCATTACTACAATTGCTTTTGCATGGTTCCATGCACAGCACTGAGTATATCTAATGGTTGTTTAATAAAAATATAAAACTTCTAGCATGGGTGCATTTTTCATCACCTTGCCATGCTTAATAACCAACTACTAAATCATTTATATTGTAAGTAAATCAACAAAACAGAATCAATAACGTAGAATTATTACAAGCAAAGAATTCTTTTACAGAAATTGTTCAAGGGAAAGAAACTACTTTTTTTGCTTCCATGGAAAATGAATTTCACCTGTGTCTGGGTTTTGTTTGGGGTTTTTTGATTGGTTGGTTGTTGTTTTTGTTTTTTTTTTATTTTTTTAATTTTATTTTGTTTTCTTTTTGTTTGTTTGTTTGTTTGTTGTTGTTTTTTTTTAATTCTAGCAAAACTAGATTTGTAAGAGGAAACTATGTTTTTTTCTTTTCATAGGGAATATCTATGAATGAGAGCAGTGAACAGTCAACAATTATTGTTGGACCCAGATTTCATATTGTGTAATTTCTTTTCCATTATTTTCCATAGGAAGATGAACACAGCTGCTGTGTATACAGTATAACAAATCTAGGTCAAGCATCCAGATTAATGATGTCTGGCACATAATTATGAACATTACAGAAACATTTTATTTTTTTTTTCAGTATCTTCTATACATAATATCGTTTACAGGAAGGTAATATCCATTTATGATATAATTTTGCATCCAGGAAATACTAGAATCATGAAGCACTTCCGTGATATGATAATAAAAATTGCCATGTAGTCTACATAATCCTTCATCAGATTACAGTCAGAAGTCTTCACTTAGTTAACGTTTGTCTGAACAGTTCCTTCTCCATCTCAGTTTAAAAGAAATTGAGTCTTTCACTGGAGATAATTTTTAAAGTATTTAAAGTAAAAAATAGTAAACAAAATAATCACATGTATATAGGGCTCCTTACCCCTTGGCTGTGCTTATTCTAATCAACATCAAATTTTAGTTCAATAGAAAGACATTCAGTTGATAATTTTTTTTGCAGAGAGTTGCACAATTTCTCATTTTTTCCAGTACAAACAAGGTTTCAGTGTCGAATATTATGCATGCACCAAATGTGTTTATATATTTAGGGTGTTTCTTCAGTATGACTTTAAATTTAAATTACAAGCATTTAAATAAGATGGTCAAAAGTAAATCTTTTGTATGCATGGGCAGTGTTTGGAGTCATAGGTGCTTTATTAATTATTTGATCAGGTGTTTATGTAGATGAAGAAAGAGATTTTTGTTTTTTCTAGTTGTCTTAAGTGTTCTTTTTTCTTGCATCATCTTGGTGAATCTTTATTGTGTTATTTAGGAGAATATATATAATATCCTTTATACAAGGAATTTCAGAGCTGTGCATAATCCCCTTGTCCAGCTCTTCCTTATGTCTTTTTATCCACATTTGAAGGAGATATTTCTAATAAATATCTGTGGTTTGGATGGGGAGGAAATAACCTAGTTTACTTCAGAGATGACTCTAAACAGGAAGTGGAAACAAAATTGTACCAGTTTCAGTTATTTCTACTCACACCATCATTTAGCTCTAACCAGGCAAACTTTGCCCTTTGAAATAGAGATTTTCAGATCACATCTAGGAAATACACAGCTTTCTTTCAGTGTGACACTGGAATAAAACATTTGATTTGGATGTTTTGAACTGTCTGTCCCTCTGCACCCCCAGTGGAAATACAAATTATGACTTGGGGTCACAGGGGCAGCGTATGGGTCCAGAGGCCACTTGGGCCCAAATACCAGGTAATGTGAGCCAGGGAGTTTTCTCTGGAAAGAGGTAGATAAATCCATAAATATTGGCAGAAAACTCTATTCAGTTTGACTTTAAGGCCATGGATCATTCCCTGGTCCTTATTTTTAACAGTATAGAGATACATGCCATATCTGTGTTACTGTCTTCTTGTCTTGAAGATGATAAATCTGAGGAATGCATACCTTAAAATATACGGATAATTACTAGCCATGATTCTTCAAAGATTTGGGTAAGGGTATCTCCAGCCTTATGGCTTTTTTGCTTGATAGATCACAGGGCACCAGAAGACAGAAGGACTCAATGTTTCTGAATATTTCAAATGAGAGGTAGCTTCATGATTGATTCATTTGGTATCGGTTAAGGGCAATATAACAGTATGTGTAATAAGAGACTGAATTAATAGAGAGTTAAGGGAAAAGGATGTAGTTAAGAAAGAATAGCAGGCTTTTCTAGGCAATTAACATTTCACCAATGACTTTGTTTTTCTTGATGACATACCAAGTTTGGTTGATATATGGCAATGCAAATATAGCATAATTTAACCTTTGTAAAATGTTTTATTTCGTGCCAGCCGAAATCCAATTGCTGATCATATGTAGTTTTTAAATTGTAGAATCAATTGCTCAATGAGGCACTAAACATTTTGGGGAGGGAAATTTGAAATTAAGGAAAGTTATCAGTGGTAAGTCTTTAAATGAGGCTACTTCTTCGGAATTTTAGATTAGTTCGGCATTAACATCAACAATGACAACAGAATAGTTCAGCTATCTGATTGAGTAGAGCGAAGTAATAAATAATGTTATGGGGTTGTTTTACCTTAGTGTAAAGCAGTTGTCAGAGCTAATACTTGACTGTGGCTGATTCTTTTTCATATTGAAAATAGATAGAGTGAAGGAAAAAACACTAAAACTGAGCTTTTGATAGAAGAAAATGACATACAGTTTCAGATACATCTGAATACACTTAACTTATCATAGATATGATTGAGAGGTGGTTTGCTAACTGTGTCTAAAACACTTAGTAATAAAAGGCTTTTTAATTTAGCAAAGCAAGTTAGTAGAAGCTGAAGCCAAAATTCAAATTAAATATGTGGCAAATACTTTCAGTAGGGAGGTGATTAACTGCTGGGACAAATTGCCAAGAGAAACAAGTGATTTTTCCATCACATGAGGTTGTCAAATTAGAACTAAATAACTCTCAGGAAATTATTTGACTCTTGCCAAGAACAAATTATTGGTCTCAGTTCATTGTTAACCAGATGAAATTTTAAAGCAGGTGGTTGGGCTGGTGGATCAAATAATTCCTTAGTTTTATAATGTAAAATCATGAGGAATATTTTACCTAACTTGTGTTGGTTGAATTATCGTCAACATCAGGAACTTCATTGCACCATGGTCCAATTTCCAGTTGGTATTGTTATTTCCTGGCATATTCCCATTCATTCTATATCGTATTCAGGAGATACTCGCTTGTTATATACTTCATCACATCTGGTTTCAATGGTGAACTTTTTATTTATTGGTTTTTACTTAGAAGCAAATGTTTGGAAAGAGTCCTTAGCTCTATCAGTAGAACTAAACTCAGTAATTTACTCCAGTGCAAAATTATTAAATACCATCTCATTGGAGCAGAATCTCTGAGTATCAGCAAAATTTATTTAATACTAGTGTACTGGGTCAAATGCAAGGGACATACCTTTAAACTTAGGGAACAGGCTTGGTTACTATGTGTGGCACGCACACATCTTACTGCAATATGCAAACATATGATGCAGAAATAATTGAGAGAATTAGTGCAGAAATCCTGCAGTCCCTTTTCAACTCCCCTTTTGTGGTTATATGTGTATTTCAGTTGGCTGTCATTAGATTTTCTTCAGTACTTCCACCTGAATGCTGCAGTGTAAGTTAAGAATCTTTAGCTGCCTGAAAGATTCATTGAAGGAGTCTTTATAAAGTGCATGAGAATATTTAAATGCCAGGTGATGGTATTGTATTAGCAATCACTTGGGAAATTCTAGATCGAATTAGTCTGTTGCGAAGTATGTAATTTAGTAGATGCCTCAAATCTGCAGTCCATGCACATCCAGTGGGAGTGAGCTGAGCAGAGTGCTGTGTAGATTGATCTCAGAGATGCTTTGATAGGCACTGTCAAACCATTTTGAGTTTGAGTTTCAGTTTCGCTGCAAGGGTTTTAATAACAGGGCTTAAGTTGTCCACCATTTAAGTGCAGTGCATAATTTCGAATATAGTTTTATGTTTCAGAGGTGCAAAGTATTATGCCATGTTGAAGGGAAAGTGATGCAAAGTGAATTGGATTCATCTGCCAGCCTTAGCACACATGCCTGTGCTTTCCAAGCTATTAGAAAAATTAATAAACTCACTCTTTGAATTAATGAATGGGTTTGCAGGACACCATCTGATATAAATTTCGAAGCCGAATTATATTTACATTGCTATTTGTGCTGTAAAATTAGTAAAGGTTATTAATTCTCTCTGTTCTTGATATTACCAGTTTTATACCATAATTACATGCGCAGACACACACAACCTCTCGAGAGGAGTGCTGAAACGCGGGTACTTAAAAGTACATGAAGGGCCAAAGCAAATGTTCTCAAGTTATCCTATCTGTCAGTTTTATATTTTTCTGTCTTTACCTGTTGGTCCTACTGCTCATCTTGATTGCAGGATAGAATCTCTACATTTTCTGCGATTATGCAGTACCACTCAGAATGTAAGGAGTTTCTGTTTTAAAGACAGAATCTGACAGTGACAAAATCAGACTCACTGTAGTGCCTTTAGATCTCAAACTGCCCAAGATTCTTTAAATACTGCATTTTCTTAGCATATAAAAAGATGGGAGTGATGGTGCAGTTCTTCTCTTACCAGTGATGACATCAAGTTGGACGAGATATGAAATGTTGTCAACAGTGTCATGATGTGCATGTCTGACAGATATTATAATGAGTGAAGAGGTGTGTATGGAAACAGTGGAATGGAATAGAACAGCAAATGTATGACTTACATATTCTGCATGTGTTTTCACAGTCTTTTTTATTTCTTTCTTGTTATGTTTTTTTGTTTTGTTTTGGTGTTTTGCTTTTTTTTTTAGAATCTAGTGCAGATTTTTTTCCCCAGCTGTGAAATGTACATTCCTCCAAATGTCCATGTGTTTGTTCCTTTACTTCTTGCCTTTTCTGTTGGATTAGAAGAGGTTTCCAGCCTCCTACTCACTGCTGAAATACTTTTTAGTAACTATATATTTTTAATAACCCATTTCATGAACTTCTAGATCACTTTCAGAGAATGGTGCTCCTCAGATTGAAGACAATGCAGGAAAATAAAGTGTGAACAAAGATTTCTCTCACTGAGTCCACATTTTAGAAATCTCTTCCTATTTGAAACATAGTATTTTATACTGCTTGGCTTACAGGGTAAGTATATTTACTGATCTGCAAAGGGTCTGCTTTCTGCAGAGTGGCTAGCAGGACAAAAGCTGTCCCAAATTAGGAATATCCAGTCTTTCATCACTTGAAGTGTCCTTATTATTATAAAAGGTGTACTGAAGAACTAAACAAAGATCTGAATTTGCAATTCTGGTTTCTTTTTTTGGCATTTACACCAGGGTAACTGAAAGTAGATCATACCCTGCAGAAATTAAAGATGAAAGTTACTAGATTTTTCAGTTCACTTCCCACCACATATTTTCTACTTTTAAATATCCCCAGGGAAGGTGCCTCCACTGTGTGTGTCATGAAATTACAGCATGAACTTTATTAGCAATCTTAAACAATGAATTTTTATAGCATCATACCATATTTAAAACATCATGTTATTATTAATGTTTTTCTGTATTACTGTAGATCTTTATACTTCCAACCTTTGGCTTAGTTGCTCTCAGCTTATCCCATTGCAATGAACATTGTGTCCAGTTCTGTACTCATTGTAAGACAAAGGAGCACAGATACAGTAAACACTTATTTTTCAAATCTTGTTTTAAGATAAGATGGGCACATTTTTTATAGATTGTATTTTTATAGATTTTTATCTCATGGCAAATAGCAGTATATGTCAAAGGCTATTCAGCTATCATCAATGTGTATAGTTTGCCAGTCTTTAATGCAACTAATTCCTAACCAGAAAATATCCTGCATTCTCAATGAATCATAATTGAAAAATTATTATGGTGACAGGAAATTTTAAACAAAAATGTCACTGTAGAAAAGCCAGTTTCAGTGACATTTTTAAAATTATCAGCAAGAAGACATCAATCTGTGGTGACAAGAATTGAACTGAAGTGTAATCAGAAGAGTGTTTTGGGTTATTTGTTTAATAACAGGAGTTGCTTGAATTATATATGGAGGTAAAATGTTGAAAAATGTATTTATTAGTAATAAATAGTTGTTTGATGACAGACTTGGCAACAATTTTATTTGGATAATTGGTCACTGGTGATACATGCTATAAACGGTTTCTAATGGAGACATCATGAAAAACACATTTTAAAAGTTTATTTTGGTGAGCTTGGAAGGTTTTGTTTTTCCCTCAGAAATACCCAGAGAGCATGCATTTTAAATCCAGTACACCAGTGTTTTGCACCCATTCGTGGAAGTGAATGGTGCATACCACATCCTCAGTTCTTTTCAACTATCTCATTAAGATTGAGCAGAGTGTGAAGTACTAGTAATACAGACTTAATCTGCCACTTCTTCTTGCTCCTCAAACTGTACTCAGAGTAATTGCTTATTCTGCCTTAGAGAGTGTTGTGATTCAGTCAAATCCCACCATTTAGGTTGGGTTTAAATTTCGGACAGTACAGATACCAAGAATATCTCCTGAGAAAGCATGCAAAGAACTGTGGTGTAATTTAGTAATTAGTGAAATTCTACTTCAATTCCTAGATCTTACAAGAAGCCTTTAGGTAAGTAGTGTCTCTAAGAACAGTCTAATACGGGAAAATGCTCCCAAAATCACTGTTGAAATGGATGGCTGTCCTGCTCCTCATGGATTCCTGATACAGTTTTGTGAGTGTGTTATTAGGATCCTGCCATTAGGCTTATTCCAACTGAAGTGGAAATGCACTCAAATAGTTGGTACCTCAGGACTTCTGCTGAAAATTGTCCCGGAGGCAGTAAAATCCATTTGTCATTTTTGTAACCTAGCTCTGGCAGATTAGCGGGCTTCATATTTCATCCCATGGGTATTTTACTCATTTTTTCACTTTTCTGCATCTGACCCTTTTTCCTTGTTTTGGAGACCTTGTCCATGAGGGCCTGCCTGCGGAAGGTACAAATACTTACTGGATTAGAGAATAATAGAACTGATCTAAGATATTTGGTTTGTTTTACATTCAGGTATTCGTATACTCTCAGAAGAAGCTGAAGAACTGTTCTGAAATTCAGAAGCTGAAGTTCAGAAAAGTTACATTGACAGTCTGCAGCTTTAAAAGGGATCATTGCTGTGTGTATCTTGACCAGCAAGATGATTACTTCAAGGTTTTAATCACATTTTGGGACTGAAAGCATATTTGTTTCTGCAGAGACTAATTACCTCTGTAAAGACTCTGCCATGTCCGTACAAGATTCAAACACTGGAGTCTCCCTGGCACCAAACTTCTTTCTTTTTCAAGAAAAAAAAAAAAAAGGAGTCCTGATATCAGTCTTTCCCCACTCGTAAAAATGGAGCTACGCTCTTTCCTAAAGAGTGGAACAATGGACTGTGGCAAAGATGTCAAGTCTCTTGATGTACATTTCATCAAATTATAGAATGTTTCAACACCGTCATTGTAAAAAATTTCTTCTTTATATCTAGTCTGAATCTACCCTCTTTTAAAGCCATTACCCCTTGTCCTATGAGAACAGGCCTTATGAAAAAGTCTGTCCTCTTTATTCTTACAAGCCAATTTTAAGTACCAAAAGACCACAGTGAGGGTCTCTCAGACCCTTATTTTCTCCAGGTTGAACAACCCCAGTTCTCTCAGCCTTCTTCAGTTCCCTGGAGTTCAAGGTGAATAGACTGAATGTCCTTCAAGTTTTGACTCAAAATTTTGAATAAACATGGTCTTTCCTCAGCTTTCTTTTACCAGAGCCTCCTTTGAGATTAGCTGCGTATACTGTTTGAATGTTGAAACAACTGAACTGACTATCCAATTAACTGAGGGTTTTTTTGCTGTTCTTGTCTTATTTTGCTGAGCTTGTCTTCTGCAATGGCATATACATTGTATGCCTATTTATCTCCTAATGGTTTATTTGCCTAACCATTCTTCTCTGATTGGGTAGGGAAGAACTCTGCAAGATCTCTCTATGGGTGGCACATAATGGGTATGAGGATGAGTTCCACTTGCTGTTTTTAAAGTTAATTCTGCATTCCTTGGGTGGGTATTTCACTTCAGTGATCTCAGAGATCAGAGTCTGCAGTTGACCTTGAAGTTCAGTATATACGTCACTGTCTTGGAGCTCACACTAACGGGATGTGTCAGGCTTTCTGTCTATGTGTAGAAAGGAGTTCAGCTACAAATAATGTAGATAAAAATGCATATTTTGAAACTTGCCCTGGAGAAAGAAAAGTAAGATGAACTTCTTTTTAGTTGTATGGCTCACTACGAAGTGCAATCAGATTTCAGTCACTAAATAACTTAATCAGTTTACCCTTGTAATGACAGTTAAGTAATTGAAAACTCTGCGAGCCACTACAAACAGGAACATAAAGGGAAGGTGAAGACGGAGGAGGCACATCTTGAAGTCAGTGATTTTGACTGGAGTACCAAAAGGAAATGACAGAGCCAGACCAGCTTCAGGTATCCTGCAAAACATACTTTTGAATCTGCAGTCAGAGAAATTAATAGTAATGCCTCCAATATATTAGGATGGTCCATACCTTAACATATTGTTAGATTAGTGCTGGGTCAGCCCTTTGAGTCTTCAGACAACTTTAGCCTCTATCATCTTTCCTTAAGGTTATTCCTTTCAAACCAAGAGAGGAGGAAAAATCTGGATACTTGTGGCTGATTCTTTCAATATGAATATGGTGTATATACATATTTATACCATCCTCCTCCTCCTCATGTTTCTGTGATATGTTATCCTCAGCAAACACCCTTTATTTTCTAAGGCACTAAATTTTTTTTAAGCCAAGGCTTCCTATCTTTGCCCCAGTGTATGTGCTAGTTCTTCTTATGCTTTTTCCAGGCAAGCTGTCTCTTTTTATACTGCCAGGATGAGGCCTTTCAGGAAGAATCCCCATTTGTCCATATGACAACAAAGTGAGCTAGAAATCATCTGTTTCAACAGATTGTCTTACTGGATAGCTAACCATGTGGGAAGCAGTTTGTCTGCTGAACTGAAGCCACCTTAGATTAACATAGCTGTCTTATTTTCTTCAGAATGCCTCCATCCTTAGCATATGGAGTCTGCACATCTAGTTGCCACCTAGAGCTTCATTCTGAAATGAACTAAACCTTACAACAAATACACCTACCTGATGTGGCGCTGCTTTTGGAGGAGTCCTTTTTCAGTCCTTATTCAACTTTGGATTGTAAGACTGTTTTTCAAATATATGATGTTTTGTGAGGACTGCTACTTACAGTCCTCACTGTGTAACAGAGCAGCATTAAAGAAGAAAAGATCACTTATCTTTAGCAGTCCTTCCTTAAGTGATTTATCTGGTTCCAAATTCACAACTTTTCCTCTTTCTGCTTGGATGTTTCAAACCTAAGATTTGGGCAGAGTTCTGATTCATTACCAGTCCTGTGGACTTGTACTCATCTGCAATGAGTACTTCTGAAGCAACATGGCAATTTGGACCCTACACTGTGAATACACATAGTGAAAAAAAATATTTTGAAAGAGAAATTACAGAGTGACTTAACTTCGTTTTACTGTGCTGCAGGATTATACATGAGAAAGCAAGGGAATATACGTATTCCTCCAAAGTTAGAAGAGGTCCTCTGGGCTGTTTAGTTTGTCTCATCTCATGTATACTAGCAGAATGGAGTGATGTTAACTGAAAGAGGTCAACATATGCTCCAGCTAATCATGGTTGTCAGAAGAGCTCTTATAATACTGTTATAAAGTACTTTGATATCTCAAATATGTGCTCTCTTAGTTTCTCTGTAGGCCATGTAAGCTCTGAGTCAGTTCAGAATATGTGTTTAAACAATTCCTATTCCTTCTTACAGCTAAGCAGAGTCAGGATCCAGATTAATTATGCTTTGGTTCACAGTTTAATGTTGTGTCCTAAGTAATTTATTTCTTTCAAAATAGACTATTTAAGGCAAGTGACAAGGGCAAGATTGTTCTCTTCCTCATAAATCCTTTTAATTACTTCCATGACATATAAAACGTATTGAATTTTGTATTAAGGAGCAAAATGAATATATTTGAATTTATACTTAAAATAAAGTAACATGATATTATGGGTATATGTATAACATTCATATCTACAAACTTTATCTGTTTATTTTGTTTACATTTATATGTAGACACAATAGTTTAATCTTCAGTCTGACAAAGAAAAGTTTGTGTTTCACCATAGTACCTTCTCTTGTACAAGTAAAAAAACCCCTCAGAATTGTATAAAATATAATGTAGATAGGTCTTATTGAGTTATGAAAGCGTAGTATCTTTCTTTTATCTGATGTGACTGGGGGAGGAGTCTGAAATTCGTAACATTTTTGGACTGAAGGCTATTTTTCTTTTTCTTTTGTTTTTCTTTTTTTTCCCTTTATTTTTATCTTGAGTGAGATGGGGACAGATTCAAATGGGAGTCCTCAGAGCACTTACTGCCCAAAGACATGTTTCCTACTGAAATAAACTCATGTTCAGCAGTAGCCTCTAAATTTCAAAGGTCTTAAAGCAAAGCTCTTAAAATTCAGGCACTGATGTATAAATTAATATGTATTTATTTATTTGTTGTTCAAAACAAATGAACATTTACCTGAGCATTGTCTCAGTTACTTGCTGTACAATCCTATATATGTAACTGTGTAGATAGGCAGGTTGTCTTACTTCTCAAACCTGGGCTTAAGTAGTGCATTGTAAATTCATGGTCAAAGTGTTTCCTTTCACTATTTTGTTTATCTGGACTCTGCAAGATAATAGTTAAAGCCCAAAGAATCTTTCAAAGGTAATGAAATGATACATGTCTAAGAAAATACGATTCCGTAATTTGAAAATGTTCAAGACGAATGAGAGGGAAAAAACCCTACAAATTGAATCTGAGCATAATCATCCTAGAGAATGTGCTTATGTGATAGAAAACTAAGAAAAGGAAATTTGTTCAAGACAAATTAGGGAGTAGGAGTTCAAAAATAAATCAGGCTTTCAGAAACCTGATGCTGGATTTACCAAAGAAAAGTAAATAACAAGTAAGAAAAAAATTACCAAAAGTTATATTTGTATTCTAACCAGAGATTCTAATTATGAATTTTTAAAACAGAATCATTATAACCCAAAATATCCATTTGATACTGTTGGAAATGAAGGTTTTTTTTTTTAGTTTAGCAGAAGTTTTAAAGTACTGTTTTTGCTAGTCAGCAATGGTTGACATGTAAATGCAACAAGTATTAAGGAAGGTCACGAAAATATAAACTATGTCTTTACAAAGGTAGGAATAATACTGAAGCTTATACAGGTATTTTCAGATGATTTAAAGCATTCCCTTGAAGGATCAGATTTTTAGTTTTTTCATTTATTTTATTTTTGTGCAATGACACTGACTTACACCAGATGGAATCTGTCACAATTTCCTGTAGTAATCTTCAAAATCTGCTGCAAATCTTTAAGTAACACATAGAAAGATAAGATTTTCAAAATATTCTTGTCTGATGTAGTACCCCAAAGAGAAGACTTGGGCTATTGGTGTACCTGCTGCTGAATGAACTTATTGTTGAGAATCTTCTTATTTTCTGTGTTCAGGGCATATATAACATAAGTTCATTTAATGCTTTCATGTAAAATGTGGGTTTTCTCCTCATGACAGTAGTAACTGAATTTGTCATAGCATAATAAAGAAAAGATCAAGATTTCTTCTGAACCCTTTGATTTAAAGCCTCATTCTATGAAAGGCTTTAAAGGACAGTAGTGATGGATTAGAGCCATTTAGTAGAGTTTTGAAATATAAGCTTTTATGTAAGCATGGCTAATGTATATATGTTATTAAATTGCTGCTGGGGAAAAGAAAAAAATAGGTGACTGGTGCAAAATTTTATCTACCTTGTATCTCATAAAACAGTATTTATGAGATTTGTACTCTGTATGTGGCTTTTGAGTAGATTTGGAGAGGAGAACTCAGTGAGATCCATACTAGCCCTCTATGATTTGAATGGCAAGCATGTGGCTGGATTTGCAGCTGCAATGCCCTTCAAGCATTTTGTAAAATTTTATTTCATTTTGGTGCTTGTTGTTTCTGACAAGTATTTGGGATAGTTTTTGTTGGCAAAAGTATTGTTCATGGATGATATTTGCAGTTGTAAAGGCTGTCACTCCACAGCACAGTTTTTTTCTAAAAAGTAGTTTTGTTCACTAGAATGCAATGATCCTTGGCAGCATTTAGCGAGTGCAAAACTCATATGGGCTATCTCACCATGGTGAGAAATTGATTCCATAAGGCATCATACCATATATTTTGTATATTTTTTTTCTACATAAGGCATGTATAAATGTTGCTGCATCATCAATCCTTCGCCTCAGAAATTTTCTTCAACATCAGCTAATTTCTAAAACTGAACATCAGATTTAATAACTCAGCAATATTATGTGCTGTATTATTATTTCATTGGCAAAGAGATTACTTAACATTATGGCAAGTTCCACAAAACCTGACCTATATTCTAAATAAACTTTTTATGGCAGGCCACATAAGCCAATGATCCCCAGATTTCGTCTGCAAGCTGTTGTGGTCCACAATCTGCAGCAGGTATGTGCAACCACACTACAGTAAAATTTACAGTTTACCTCTCTGGAGCTGTACTGTGTGTTTGCAGAGTATTTTGCAGAGTACGATGGAAATTAGTCCTAACAGCCTGGAAATTGCTGTTTTAAGTACTTCAGTAAAGCTGTTTCAATGTGTCACGGATGAAAGGTAGATAAGTTGCTTGCTTTCCATTTCACAATCAGTGGAACACACAGTTTGAGGAGTCAGTTTTCATACTTCTGTGCCTGTACTTGTACAGCATTGTGAATAATTAGGGTAACAGTATGTGGTTTGAAATACTGTGCCAAGTTGTCATGTATCTTGTTTCATTGATACCTCGGGATAGCAAATTTTTCTGAAAAACAGACTAGCAGTAGTATGCCCTGATGTTAGGAAGGACTACTGATCTTCTTTTATTAAATTAGTGTAACAAAGTCGCATTAGGGGATGCTTGTATTTCCATGTAATATAGTCATTGCCTTATGCGTACCTGATTTCTCCAAGGAGTGTCGCAAATGCACTCACTGTTCCTTAATGTTATATTTTGCATTTGGATCTCTGATTTAACTGACAAATGTGAAAAAGCGCATGTTGCCAGAGAACTTTCAAGAGACAAGCTGCGAAGTCTGAAGAACACAGGTTATTCCAGATAAGGTTGGCAGTGGCTTCTGCTTAAAAGTTTTTCTCCTAGCATGTGGTTTTCAAGCTTATACCTGCAGAATATAGGTTAGCATTCATCTGATACAGATTTTTCTTTTCCGGTTTATTACACAGAGATGGAAGTTTTATTTTCACTCTCCCTCTTTTCTGGTCGGGCACTGAAGCAGACCAAACAGTTGGAGAACAAGATCACATTCAAATTCCACCGTTTGGGTGATTTTTCAAACTCTGATTATGGGGACATGTAAATTAGTACCATAGAAAGATGTATTAAAAATTACATTGAACCCTTTGTGTAAGTGATATGAATCTCTCAACATAGAATTTGGACTAATTTTTATGAGCAGACAATAGTATCATACAGGATCTTACAGTTCTTACTGAAGTATGTTGAAAACCCTGCTGTCTTCCTGAACAATACTGTGGAACATTCTGGTCTCTGAATTGTTACTTGCCAAATCTCGTGATATGTCATCTGATTTGACTGTCTCTTGATAAGCATGTGGCTTTGTTGTTATGTATCTTACACAATTAGTTACTTAGCTTTGTGTAGCTAACTAGCAATTAGCAACACAAGTTAATTCACAAATATCTCTCCTGTCATTGATATTGACGTATCTGTGCAATACCAGTTGAAATTCAGACTGATGTCATTTGTGGCCCATGACATCCCAAAAGGGGACATGGCAAATAAGACCACATGCCTGAAGTGTATTTAAAGGGGTAAAAATGTACTATAGTTCACTAGTTACTTTTTGCAGATGAGTTGTTTTATTTTAAAGGCAGAGTAGTTATTTAATTTCGGTGCAGCAGTGATATGTGTTTTAGAAAAAAAAAACACCACTATCTCCCTAAAACATTAAAAAAAAGATCAACATAAGAGCAGCAAAAAAACCTTTCCACCTAAAATAAAAAGAAACATTTCAGACACTAGCAATCATCACCCACCTCTGAACTCCAATAACTTAAGTTTACCCACAGTGATACTGACTTACTATTCTGTTGTCTTAGTTAATAATTTCTGGAGTCAACAGAAAAAAGTGGAACAAAATACTGCAGTTGAAAGGAATAATGCCTCATTTGGGCAATTTCTCTTAGCTCCTTGGTTTAAGCAACTTCAGTGGGATTGAAAGTAGCAAATGCAAAATGCTGAATAAAATTCGTTTCCTACCTCTTCATAAGGTATAAGAAAAAATGTAAACACTATTACATTTTCATTCAAGCTACACCTCCAAGACCATTTCTTCAAATCCTCATTAAACTCATTCAGAGCGATTTTCTTTTTATCCAAGGTCAGGATGGTTGTCTTGCAAATCTTTGGACACCGTGAATGGGAATTCATAAATTCTGACATTGGAAAGCAAGGTTGCTCTTGCCCTACATTTAATGAGGAAAAGAAATAAGATGGGAAAAAAAAAAAAAAAGAACACAAGCTACTTTGCCTGATGGTGCTGGAACAAAAAAAATAAAACTTTTTCTTTTTTTTAAGCAGGTCACAATGCACTGATGATGTCTCTTGTAATATTCATCATTTATATTTTCAGTAAGCTAGTATGTTACCTGCAATCACTTGTCAGCTTTCCTTTTCTGTGGTCTGTTTAGTCTGTTAGCCCACCAATTGAACTATATCCTATATAACTTCTACATTAAAAATAAGAATAGTTGATAGAATAGTTACTGTAAGAGATAGATGTCTCATGCACAGAATTTTTTTTTTTTTTAATTGTTGTAAATAAATCGGATTGTTTCCCCCGTTGGACAATTATGGGTGGTTTGTGTTGGTGTTTTTTATTTGTTTGTTTTGGTTTTGTTTTGTTTTATTTTTGGTAGTACATTTAACTTCTTGGCAAGGAAACCTGTTGTTTTTAATTAAGAAGAAATTATTTGAACTAAGCAGCCAGTAGAAATATTTTGGAGTGGGCTCTGAAACTTGTGGTGTTCTTTTAGTAGTGACATTTTCTGTTCTTAAATAAATTTTAAAAAATCATAGTGTGAGCTGGTATAGTCACATCATTTAGTATTGCTGACCAATTACTGCTAGTGAATGATTGTTTTAAGGAAAGATGGAACACTCATAGCAGGAAAGTGTTGAATAAATATATTGGTATCAGTCTTTGGCTGACAATTTAGTGTATTTACACTACAGTGTAGATGTAGTCATCCTAGCTCACTTTTCCATAATGATATATGGGTCATAAGATTAGTCTGTCTCACTGTATGTGTTGTTTTCCTTTGTTGTTGATGTTTAGATTTTCAACTCTCACAAACGATGGGCCAAATTTTTTCATATTCAAGTGTTTGTTTTTTTTCCAATTGAAGTAAATAAGTCATGAAAGTAGATCCTTAAGAGTGCCTAATATGGTAAGAGTGCCTAGGAGTGGAAGGTGCTGGAATATTTGCTGCTACTTAAGTACAGAATTTGCTTTGTTTTTTGGAGATAGATTTTAAATCTTTTTCTTTAGATAGCATTGTGGTTAACAGAATATTTTTTTCTTGAAAAGATTTATTTTAGCTATCCCAAGGATATTTCTGCACTTCCCTGGGAACGTGCAAAGTTCATCTTTTCTATCTCCTTCACTCAGAGATCTGTTTGCTGTCTCCAAATTTCAATGCAGCCTACCATTTGTTTTTGCTTGGTTGAAAGAGATGGTGTTGAATGTTGCACAAATAGGGTGTAAATGGTTTTTTTTTTTCCCTCTTTCTTTAATTTCTTCATGTTGTCTGCTCTGTAACTCTTTAGCAGTAGAAAAACTTTGTGTAAGAGAAATGACGTCTTCATATCGGTGGCAGGCACTCTAGAACCAGCCCTCTGCAGAGCTCTATCCCTCTGTCCTACTTACCTCTGAACATTAAGAAATGGCCACATGCCTTCAGTCAGTGAAATTTTCCCATCTTGTAGTGGAGAATATTAAATAGCTTCTTTATGGTATCTTGTTGGGCATAAGAGTATCTTTTTGATTAAATTACAACCGTTGTAGTGATCACACAGTTTCAGCTTCAATACAAATTGAGTGAAAAGCTGTGATAGTTTTGTGTAGCAGGCTTGTGAATTGAAGGAGTCTGGCATACTGCAGTAGCAGGAAAATTCAACCTAACTTCTTGAAGTAGACTGGGCAGTTTTTCCCAAAACTCTTAGGTATTTTAATGTGAGAAAGGAGTAATATAAAATAGAAGTTATTTTTTTTTGACACAAGTGTCACATCGGTGTAACAGTTGCTACCCAGTTGCAGACTTGCAGAAGTTGCTAGTGCTTACTGGCTTTACATATAACTCCATTAACTTTACTATGGGATATTCAATTTACCAATTAGGCCCTAAGATATTCAGGACCCTTAGAACCTGCTGGATGTAAAACCAAGGCAGATTCAAGGAACATGGTGATACGTATGAGCTCTTCTTTGCAAGATGAGTGAGCAACAACAAATAGTTAAAAAAAAAATAATAAAAAAGGAAACAAATGCAAAACAAAACAAAGAAAAGCCCCATTACTGATAATGAACTGTAATTTATTTATTATCAGAATTTTTAATATCACCAAAAGTGTTAAAATTCTATGTAATGGCATTTTATGCCAGTTATACTTTATTTATTATGAAAATATACATTTACTGTATATATGAGATTTTACACAGAAGGTAGTAGAAAGAATTAATGTTAATTATGAATTCACCTTTTTTTTTTTAGTTTAAGATGTCTACAGAGGCAAAGTGCATGTGACTTAGTTTCCCTTCAATAAAATAATAGTGTTTTGGTAGTAACAGTAGTAAGCCTCTAGATTACCCATATCCAAACATTGATTCCTTTTTTTTGGGGGGGGGAAGGGGAGGAAGCAAAATGAAACAAAAGACCCAGACCTGACTATCTTAAATACATAACAAACATACACACAGCAGTCATGGGATTCCAGAGGAAGGTGGGCAAGGAAGAATGTCAGAGTGTTTATCATACAGCTGTGCCAAAAGTAAAGGCTGAATGAATGAGATGGAGATTAAAGCCAGTAGTTCTGAGCCTGTATTCAATCACTGCAGTCACTCTGTTTGCCTCCTGAATGCTGATGAAGTGTCATGAATGGTCCCATGTACTTTCATTCCAATATATTTCAGGCGGTAGTGATTACTGCTTGTACTCAGCTAAAGCTTGAAATAACTGGCAAAGTCTCGCTTAGCAACAGAAGGCCTCATCTTCTCTCTCTTGGGACCACTAACTCAAAAACGTGCTATTTCTTTTAAAAGTTGAAGTTAGGAATGGTAGATACTTTATATTCATTGCTTTTCATGATAATTTAAAGAAGAAACCACAAACTAAAGCCCACAAATCACTTTGTTCTATAAATAATTATTGACAGGTTTATGAAGTCTAAACCCAATTTCTTTTGTAACACAATAAACTGTTCTGTAGTTAGGCAATTTTTATACAGATACTGCTTTTATATGTGCTGAGGGAAGAGGATCACTTTACTTCCTTTAAACAAAAGATCTCATAGTGTATTTTGATAAAATTCAAAGTCATTCATGTAGCATTAAACCATTTAATGTTTGTGCTTATTTTTAGTGTTTAGGCTACAGTTTGTATTTTTCAGTGATCTCAGTCTTAAAAGGAAAATGAATTCACATTTGTTAAATAAATGACAAAATGCAGAGCATGGTTTGAGTTGTAGATCTGCAGCAAGTACACTGAAGAATTCATTAAAAAATGCAGCAGCATTATTCTAGTGTGAATTATATGCTGCTCTGTAGGTTTCTATTTTTGGTTACCACAGGATGGCAAAGCAATGAGCACACAAATGCAAGGACGAGTGAGTTTCATAATAATGCGTTCTGCATTCACAGTTTATGCACATCAAGAGAGAATCCAAGCACAGCAGGGGTGACAATCACTCCAACAGTCTTTTGAAATCAAAGTACTTCCTTGAGACTGTCTCTCCAGTGCTAATTATACTCTTCTTTTGTGGTTCTTATATCGTGCAAAGTAAAATGTTTACACTGTCACTAGATACAGCCCCATCACTGGAAAAATGGAAGGTAAAAACTAATCAGATTATTAAATAGATTTGATTTCTTTTATGTTTTGCTGGTTCCACTTTGTGTTTAGGGCTCAAATATCAAAATCCATGTCCTTTGTCACCAAGGGACTTTGGCAAAGATGCTAATTTTTCACCAACTCCAAGAATGTCTCTTTACTCGAGAGCTGTTATGTGGAAAGGATTGGTTGCCTAGACAGCTTGAGGGTTTTCTCTTTTTTAGTGTTTTTTTGGTGTTTGTTTTTTTTTTTTTTTTCCCCAGTTGCATACTGATCATGCAGTAACTACTATCAGTGGATTTTTCTTATAAGGGGAAGACAACTGGACACATTGCTTATCCCAGGATAGGATATGCACTGTGTGATATGCATCTGTGTTTGTGTGCATGGCCAGGCATTCACATGTGTAAGAAAATGTATATACAATCTCAGTAACCACTATGAAACTCTCTCTGTGTAGGAGAGGATGCAACATATCAATTATGTAATCTTGTTAAAAGGGAGGAGGAAAAGTGTTCAGGCTTTATAACATTTGTCTGACAGTGCAGGGGTTTATGTGACAGTTTAAGCAACCAGTCCAGTTTTGACTTTTATTCTTGCCTTTACTGCTAGGCTTAGTGAGAAAGGTAGTTGGTAGGAGGGATTGTCAGATGAAAGTGGAACAGGGAACCATTAAATGCCACAACATTCTCCTGGAAAAGTTGGCAGCCCGCAGCTTGGATGATGCACACTTTGCTGGGTGAAGAACTGGCTGGATGGTTGGGCCCAGAGAGTGGTGGTGAATGGTATTCCATCCAGTTGTGTCCAGTCACTAGTGGTGTCTCCCATGGCTCAGTATTGGACCCAGCCCCATTCAATATTTGTAGTGGTTATCTGGATGAGGGGATTGAGTGTACACTCAATAAATTTGCAGACAAAACCAAGTTGGGTGGGAGTGTTGATCTGCTGGAGGGTAGGAGGATTCTGCACAGGGATCTGGACAAGGTAAATCTGAATCTGGATATCTCTAAATTTTTTTAGTATGAAATATACCCTATCAATTTCTAAGTATACACAATTTGTATTATGCATTATACATACAGATACTATATATATACCATATTTATGTATCTAATAAATGTAGTTCTATATTCTCTTAAAGAGTTTTGCATAGTCAGTTCATATGTACACCTTACTCTTATTAAGGTCTTTGGATCTTTTACTGGGTTTTTGAATAGTGTCCAGCCTTATTTGATTGAAGATACTAATATTCAGGTATTAAATGGAATGACATCAGAATAAGCTTATCTCATATCAACAGAGAACTTCTGTTACAGCAAATTGATATTAATATCTGAAATAGGGAAGCAGTAGAAAAGAGAAACTGTCTTCTTGGAATTACTGTAATAGGCATGGTGAGTCTAACATGTTTTAAAGACTAAAATGTCAACAGCCGTAAGCAAGAAGCTGTACATACAAACTTGTTTCTACAGACAGTGTGCACTAGTGTAGAGTGGAACATTATTTGAATCATTTATCATGGAGTGATTTAAGTTAATATGGGTACCCTGGAGGTTATCTCATCCAAAAAAGATAGAGAGGCCATAGAGTTGTCATACAGTGCATAGCCAAGTGCGACACTAAAGGACTGTGCCTTTGGCTTTACATCTATCTCTGCCTCCTGATCTCGGAACACCTTTATTCAGACCTGCTGCCATGGCTTGTGGTAGATACAAAGTCATGCAAAGTGAATGGTTCTTAAAATAGAGCTTTCAGTTGGCTAAGAAATCTTTTGACAAATATCCTTGGTCAGAATGACAGTTATATAAGATGCAACACAAATTTGCGAATAGACTGGTGCTGGGATTGTGGAGACTTTCTCATTATTCTGTTGAATTTACTGTCTGTGAAGTTAGTGGTAAGGCTTCCATTGATTTTATTGGGAACAGGATTAGTCATTGTGAAAAGATTCGTGTTGTACAGAAAATGTACAACTGTTTTCACTTAAGACTAGGGAAGGACTGTAGTTCTTTAATTCATTAGGTTTCAGCAGATTAGAAGAACTGAATTTTGGTTAATACTACATCGTCATGGCTTCAGCTTCTTCTACTGTGAGTTTGATGGTGGTGTAGTTTCAGTGAAAATAGTGTTGTTTCCTTCTGTTAAAGAGAGCAAAATGGTTATCTGGTACAGAAGATATATGGCAACATCAGAAACTGAATCCTAGTCTTTTGATTGCCATACCTGTTTTCAAGCAAGACTATGTAATCATTATTTAATACATTCCTTCAGTTCAATAAGAGTTACACAGTCACTGTTTTCTGTATATAACTAGGCTCATGTTTCTCCCGCAATGATGTTGTGATGTTCTCTCTGTTGCAAAATTACTGTCTCCCTCTGCTATTCTCCCCAGCATCAGACCAAAATATACGTGTATGCATCAACATACACACATAATGTAATGTGTAGTTACAACTGCAATTAATAATTCAATTCACTACCTTAGTCACCTCTTAGGTAATACACACTTGTGTTGGCCTATTTTCTCTAGAGATACCCTACCCAATCTTTGATCCGAATGATTGGATTTGTCTTAGTGTCATAATCACTTTCTCTTTAGCTGTTGCTGTATAAATTCAGATTATCTATACCTAAATAAAATAACTTTATTTTGTTTGAACCTAGTACGTTTTGGATTTGAGGCATTTAGACAAAAGGTTATATGACCTTTCAGATACCCTTTTTAAATGAAATTTTTATTGCTAGCTTTTCTGTTCTGATTCCTATCAGCTTATCCTCAGCTTTCATTGAAACTGCTATATTGCCATTAGGAAAATTAAAATAAGAAAGGCAAGCCATAAGTAGTCAACATGACTATGTATACCTCATATATGTACATTAATTGCTTGATATCATATAAGTTTTATTACATCTGTGAGTGCAAACATTAATTCAATAAATTACGCTTTGCTGCTTTCTTACTCATCCCTGTGGGATCATTCTCCTGTCTGTGAGTTTTATACTTTCTCCTGCTTACATACCATTACCACAGAAACATAATATCAGTATCACTGATCTAAACAACTTAAATATATTCACCAAAAGAAGGCAGAAAATGTTAATGTTTCTCCTTAATGTTAAAAGTTCTCCTTCAGCATTTCCTCTGGATGAGGGACAGCACTTAGTTACACTCAGTGCTCTTTACCTGGACATCTTTTGTGTTGTCCTCTGCACCAGAGAACTTTTGTTTGGTACTACTTCAGTGTGACTCATGCAGCTGATCAAGTCTCACACCTTCTTAGTTCTTTTTTAGAGGCTTAACTGATGAAAGATGGAATATAGTTTATAATGGTTTATGATGCACTTAATCCCAAATTTGAAAGGATAATTTAGTGTCATCCACTAGACACAGCTGGAGCACTGAAAGATTACCTACAGTCAGCATTGTGGTGCTGAAGTTCTAGCAAATAGGTGAAAACAAACAATGCAATGCATAGCCAATGCCAGACTCGGACCTGAATTTTTGAATTTTTTTTTACATATGGCATTCCCTTGAAAATCATTGGGAATTCTTCTTATACCGGTAGTTTCTATTTGGAATTTTTCTCTATGTTGGACTGAAATTTATATTGTAAAGTAAAGATATTGCATCCGTTGACTATGGTATCATAAAGAGCAGACAATGATTCACTCTGTTGTACTAGCATAATAGTATAGTGTGAGCCCTTTCTAATAACTAATGGTGTGAAACAAGGCCGCGTTCTCGCACCAACCCTATTCACAGTCTTTTTCAGCATGATGCTCCAAAGGACCATGGCAGACCTCAATGATCAGGATGGTATCTACATTCGATACCGTACTGATGGAAACCTATTCAACCTAAGGCGACTGAAGGCTCACTCTAAGACCTTAAACCATCTTGTCCGGGAGCTGCTTTATGCTGATGACGCCGCCCTCATCACCCACACAGAAGCAACTCTGCAGCGTTTAACATCCTGCTTTGCAGATGCTGCTGAGCTCTTTGGGCTGGAAATCAGCTTAAAGAAGACAGAAGTACTCTACCAACCTGCACCTCAGGAAGTCTTCCATCATCCCCATATCACCATTGACCAGTCAGAGCTCAAATCAGTCCAGCACTTTAATTACCTAGGTAGCCTCATCTCCTCGGATGGTAAGATTGACGAGGAGATAGACAACAGGTTAGCAAAGGCATATAGTGCCTTCAGAAAGCTTCATAAGAGTTTGGCAAAATAAACACTTGAAGAAAAGTACAAAGATCAGTGTTTACAGAGCCATAGTGCTGTCTACTCTCTTATACAGATCTGAATCCTGGGTCATCTACCGCCACCACCTGCGACTCTTAGAACACTTCCATCAGCGCTGTCTCCGTACAATCCTAAACATCTACTGCTCAGATTATGTGACCAATATGTCTGTTCTAGAACAAGCAGCAGTCACAAGCATTGAGGCCATGTTGCTGAGAACACAGCTGCGCTGGGCAGGACACATCTCAAGGATGAAAGATCACCGCCTCCCTAAAATCTTGCTTTATGGTGAACTTGTCACTGGCAGCCGCAAGAGGGGAGCCCCAAAGAGAAGATACAAGGACTTCCTGAAACAACATCTCAGCCTTGGCCATATTGATCAACATAACTGGTCCACTCTGGCCTCCAGTCGGGAGGTCTGGAGACACACCATCTATAACGCTGCTGATGCTTTTGAGAACGCACGCAGGATCACTCTCGAGGAGAAAAGACAACGCAGAAAGAATCGTGCCTTGCAGAATTTACCACCTAAGGAGTGTTTCTGCTGTGCCTTTTGCAGCTGTACTTGTCTATCTCATATTGGCCTTTTTAGCCACCAGCGTACTTGTAACAAACGTGGGTAAAGCCCTCCCCAAATCTTCATTCGCAAAGCCTAGCCATGATGATGATGATAGTGTGAAGGATCTTGGCAAATTGCTTATATTCTGTGGTCAGTACGAAAAGCAATGCATTCTGAATAATCTTCAGCACATCCTTCTCTGAAGAATATCTGTATACATATATGTGTATGTGTTTATCTAAATACACATTTTTTGTGTTTAGAAAACTTAACTGCAGTCTATTCTATGCTTTAGGAAATGCATTCCTTGGTAGTAGACCACGAGTAATAGTAAACTTAGTTAATGAAAATGCTGACTAAAACAGTGTCAGGCCTCATTTTCATTCCTTTTTATTAAAGACCTTGAACTGAGGAAGTATTATTTATTAGGCATTCATTGGGAAATTGATGGTGTAATTAAACTTTTTATTAGCTAGTAAAACTGATAAGCAGTACATAGAAAGATGGACCTTGTTATAGAGGGAATAATAATAATAATAAAAAGGTTAATTTAAAGTTTTTTAAAAGGTCATCAATGTAAAGACTTTTGCCTTCTATGGTATTAACACACACCTTGAGATTTTTCTTCTGTGAATAGTTTTGTTTGAGTTTATTTTGCAGCTGCTAAGTCCAACAGAAAATGGATTTGTACACTTAAAATGTTTTCAGGTTTTCAGTAACTTGAGATTAATGCTACATCTAATGTTAATATACATGATGTACTTTCTTTACCCTCTATATGGTATAGAGTTGAAATAATGGGTGTTGTGAGTGTGCAATGATTGAACACTTAGTTGTGTAAATGGAAGGTATTGTTCCTGATAAATGGGACACAGGAAGAGATATTGTGTGTGTCTCTAATCAGCCTTTTACTGATTTGTAAAGGTGGGTGGGATGACTGTAGTCCTTGTTCACTGCACTGTCTTTGGGTAGCCTTGGATACACGAGCAACTTAAAACCCCTTTTTCTGACACCCTCCTCTGAGTTGTGCAGAAGAGAATCTTATCCCATAAATGGTTATCTTCTTGGAGGACTAGAAATAAGGATATAAAAATCATGGATTTCATCCATGAAAACTTTTAGTTTCAGCATGCACCTGTTTCATAAGTCATTTTGAGCAAAACAGATAAAAATGGAAAATGCAGCAGTGAAGCTGGCCCAGATAGAAAATCACTTCTCCAAGTCTGCAGAACATCTGAGAATAATAGCCAGCATACACATACTTCTCTGTCACACTTGTGTAAAACACTGTTACCAGACAAACCTTTAAAATGAAAGCCATCACTCAAATCCGTCACTTAAGGAGCCTGTCAAGTTCACTTCTTCAGGTTAGTGGTGAAGTTTGATATTATACTAACAGAAAGGATATTTTTCTTTTGCATACTGTATCTGTCTTTTTTAGCTTTTGCCTTGGTGATGTACCTGCAATAGCAGGGTTTGTGTGCTACATCTAGCAATGTGTGCAGCATAGCACCTGAACCAGGGACTTCATTGCACCACGCATTAAACATGTAGAAGCAGATATCACTGAGGAATGTTACACTGCTCTCGTGTGATCAAAGATGAAACTCTGAGAGCAAAGCAAAAAGAAACAGCAGACACAGCAGATGCATGCTATTCTGTTCTGCTCATTATGATGTGCTTGATTTGAGAACTCATGTGAACACCCAGATTAGTGGAACCTATGCATCATAAACTTCCCTTATGGCCACTGCAGAGAGACACACTATAAGAGATGCAAATTCTGCCTGTTGAATCTTTGGACCTGAGGATCCTTTGCTCAAGGTTCTCAGCATCAGACCCTGATTTGGATTCATCCCTAATACTTCTAATCCATGTCATGTATTATTCAGTGGGAATATTTCTTCTTGGGTGTAGTAAGACATTCAAAACTGTTGAAATTTGTTTCCTTCTTGGATATAGGTACTGTTCTACTTCTACTGTACATTTTTCAATGTATACTTTTGCTGTGTAACTAAAATAAGTTTATATTTCTCTGTGATTATGTGTGAGCTGTTGTACCTGTATGTTTTCAGCAAGTGCAGCATCACAAGTCTTAAGAGACTATATTTTAAATGGAGAATGTTTATGGACTTTCCATAAAAAAAAAATGGCAAAATAATTACACTAGCTACTATAACACTCTGTTATCTAGTGATTTCAGGGTAAGCTTACCACTACACTAGATTAGAAAAAAAACAACTAATCACAGTGTCATTACTAGAATAAAAATGGGTTTTTCTTTTGCCATAGTCTTTTGCAAAAAGGAAAGAGCATTGTTACAGGCAGTAGTGAAAATAAACAGCGGTATTTTAAAGAAATTACTTAGATGTGCTAAGAGGACAATGAGTTACTTAGTTTGATCGCATTTTTCCTACGAAAAAGTCAGAAAATTTTCATAGTTTGTATTTTTTTATTCATTCATAGGTGTGAGTTAGCATACAGCATATTAACAAGGCTGGATAGTGTTAGGTAGCTGTTGTTTTCAGCTTCTCACTTTGGCCTCCAGGTTTTCAAACTGTCCACAGGCATGGAGTAATGGATAGTAATGTTGCATAGGATATAACTTAGTTCCTAGGGGATGATAATTAGACTTTGGGGTTATTTCTGTAGCTTAAGGACTGTCAAGAGGATTTAACAAAATAAAATTTCAGTATATTGTTTCTCCTTTCTTGCATGACCCTTACTGGACCAAATTTTACCCCAAGTCTGCTGTTGAACCCAGAATCTTGCAGTGCAGACCTTGATACTAGTAATAAGGGCATTTGTATGATGACTTTTTAAAGGCTGTGTTTCACATGTAAGTCCTTCTAGAATAACAATTAGGTAATTCTATGATAACAGTTTGATTGTATAAAGGAAAACCTGAGAAGTTAAAAACACTGTTTACTTGAGTTGCTACATTATATCTACTTCTGATATATGACTTTATCTGCATGTTCTTTCAAACTGATTTCATGCTCCCTGCAGTGACATATTTTGCTAACACAACAGACTTGTTCCTTCCTGACATACAGCTTCTGGCTCTAACAAATGTCAGTAGCTTTTTAGACAAACCTGTGCTTTTTATTCCTGTCTTTTTCAAGAGGAATATCAGCATCCCTTCAACAACATTTTTTCCCCTATGGCTATTCTGTTTGTTTTATAAACAGACTAGGTTTATTTTACATGTAAAGGCTGGTAAAGACATGGAAAAGGCATTTTTGGCATTTTTCTTCTTTCCTTTCCTTTTCTTTCCTTTTTTTTTTTTTTTTAACAGCTTTAAATATTTTTAGGAAAGTAATAGAGTGACAGCCACTTCCTGACTTATGCAAATAAGCAAAGCTTTGTTCAATCCTGAATTCCTGCAGTTATTTCCTTTCTTTAACCAATCAAGGCCTCCAGAAGCAGTTAACTAACCCTGCATGAAGAGGAGTGAATGGGAGGCCCTTGAAGCTGCAGGTCCTTGGAGGAGCTCTGTGAAGCTGAGATTTGCAGTTCATACTGACTTACACAGAGGCACAACTTAATTAAAGAAAAAGGACTCGAACACCTTGTCATTTCTACTTATTTTTGGTAACATCTTTGTAAGGTCTAGTCTTAGATCACTTTTGAGGAATCTTGAGGCAAACCAGCAGAAATTACTAGGCTGGAGGGGATATGTCAATAATATTCATGAAATCAACATTAGTGGGATATATTTGGTTGATTTTTGTGTGAATAGACATTAAAAACTTTTCTTAAACATGAAAGCTGTGAATTCTGTTGCTGAAATGAGGGGTGCAAGGGTCCCTGGCTCCTCTGGTGCTGCAGCTTGGTGGTTTTCCATGCTGGAAACCAGCAGTCTCCATGCTGGAATAAGCAAGATCCTCTCCAGGAGACCTGTCAGGGTCTGGCAGCCAGGGCAGCCCCAATCCCAGGCACCAGTCACCTCCCTGGTGACAGGGACAGGCCAGGCAGGGCTCATGGCTGGGCAGGGCAGGGCTGTGGGGGGCTGGAGATTGGCATCACTGGGATGGGGTTTGATGGCTCTGGGTGCTGGAGATGCCTTGCTTCCACATTTATTCATACATCCTTCCATTTTTGAGCTTTTTCTGGTCTATGATCTCCATTTGTACCAATCTGTTTGAGAATTACATTTGGATACTGGAATCTCGAAGTTTGTTTTCACTGAAATTTGATTTTACATTTATTTTTCTTTCTGTTAGGTTTTTAATAGTCAGATATAAAGGAAATTATTCTTAATTATACAACCAAATATTAAACAATTACATGCAATAGCAGTATCAGGTGCAATAAGTTAGGACATTAGTCTTATCTGAGAAAAAAGAAATCTCAAAATGGGCCCTGAATGTATCTTGAATCTCCACAGACTTGATTTTCTTTCCTGTGCAACTATCTAGATTAGGATCTATCTTAATTAAAATTTACTGCTTATATCAGAATGGAAGAGCTGAAAACTATTTTCCTATCCTCCTAATGTCTGTGCTGTTTATGTGCTTGAGATGGCTAAGTGGTAGTCTGAAAATTGCAATAAGATTAGTAATTACTAGGGGGACATAATGTACTATTTCATTGCAGTGGAACTCTGAAAAATATTTAAACTAACTCTTTAAAGGAGAAGTAATTCATCATACTTTTCCCTTGTTATTCATAAATTTTACTTAGCTGGATTCTACAGTGAGTTTTCCTTCATAAAATGAGCACTAAAACCACACCTTTTGAGACAAATTCCATTCTTTTATACCACTAAAATCCAAAATCACTCCCTTTAAGACAGAGAAGCTACAGAGGTCATATGTTAAGGTCGATTTTCATCAAATATAGCTCTGAAGCTGTAATGAAGTAAATGTATGGAAAGTTCTGGAAAAATTATACTGCCTTTTACTTTACTGAGCATCTGTGGGTTGCACCAATAGATGAGGATTTTCCAAATTAGTTACTTTTTGTTTCAGTGACATTGGTTCTGTCTTCTTCTACTGACAACATAATCATACCCTCAAGAAAAATGATAAAGAATATTTTAAACAGGTTGTCTAACTCAACTAGCATGAAAAATTGCTTTGTGCAGTCTTTCTACTTAAACAGCCACAATATTTATTTCAATAAAAAGATACAAGGTCCTAAATGATATATGAAAGATTTTGGAAACAAATGCTTTCAATGTCCTTGACTTTAATAACAGGAAAAGGAAATAGTGTATTTCCATTACTTTATTCTATTAAAAATCTGAAATGCCCTTGTATCACATAAGGTAAGAATTGAAACAATGTTCTTATTTGATAGTTATTCTCAAATTGTGCTGATTCATTTGAACAGCTTTTCCCCATACTGACTGAACCAATTCTACTCTGTTACTTTAGGTAAAATACGTTTTTTCGGGAGGGTTGTGGGAGTTGTTCTTTCTTATTTTACGCTAGTTGGATTTCCAGAAATTTTGCTATTGTAGCTTAAAAGTGAGTGTGGTTCTTTGAGGCAAAACAATTCCTTGTCATTAATCTCTCTCATTCTGAACTAAAATTGGAAAAGAAAAGGTAATCTGACTGTCTGAAATTGGATCATGTTCAGTGTAAGAGATCTTATTGCAGGACATTCTCCTTGAGGAAGGATACATAACAAAAAATTTCAAATTCCACTTAAACATATGCTTTTTATATTTTAAATTGAATTCTGTTTAAATATTTGTTACTCAGGTTAATGTCAAACTGCAAATAATGAGTGACACTAAGTATTTAAGTTTCCCCTTATTTCAGTAACATTTGTTGGTCCTAAGCTCTGCTCAGGACTTGGCATGGCTCTGTTGTCACAAAGACTTCAATATTGTAGTAGAAAACTACTGAATGTATTCCTATGATCTGATTTTGAAACAACTCCTGCATTGTGTTCACTGACAAAAGAGTATCTGAATCTAGCCAAGAATTTTAATACCATCTAACTTAATGCATTTTGAACTAAAAGAGCTTGTGTTGCTAGGCATCAAATTGGTGATGCATGGAAAAATTGTTCACTGAAACTATAATATAAGCCTGCATGTACGAATCAAAAGTAGATTTTATGGATGAGCATGAAATCTAACCCCCTGGAAAGACCTATATATTTAGATCAAGCCTTACTTTCATTGTACCCACAGATACCATTAGTTCATCGTTTGATTTTATTTCTTTAATTGAATTTTTGGTAAAGTCTTCAGTTTTTCAGTAATCATAGATTAAAAAAAATCTGTAACTTGCTTGCTGTAGTCAATGTGGAATATGTAGATTTTTGTATTCTATTAGAGAACAGAAATATTTTTATTCACAGAAAATTAAAATGTTATCCCAAGTACCGAAGTACAAATGTATTTACTATTTAAGGGTTTTACCTATGACAAACAGTATCAAAGTCTTTCAATATCATTGCTCTTTCAGCAATGGCATATGGTTGACAAAGAAGTCTTACTAATCAACATGAAAAATGCCATTTACTTTTAAACTTTTCAATATCAAACTCTTTTATTTCAAGAATGTAAGTACTAAAGATCTTTTAAAAATATGTTTGTTTTACCTTGAGACATCCTGAATGTTTGCTAAATATATGTACCTATACTCACTGATTCCTACATACTTCGTGGAGTCTCACAAAGAGCAGTTTCAGGACTGATCGCAGTTGGATTTCATTTAGAAAAAAGCAAAAGAGGTTCTGTATACAGCAATTACTGTAAACAATTTCACACTAAAAGCCAAAAGCCCAAACCTGTTGTATTTAAAATGTTAGCATTTGAGCATTGTTTTTATTTTGGTTTACTTTGACTTGCATTTTTAATTCAGAATCCCGTGGCTTTCTTTTTTCCTGAAATAATTCCATATAAAAGCATTTGTGATTGTGGTGGTAGAGAGAGGGGAGAGATCAGCTGGCATTTTAAGAATGCAGTATAACACTAGAAAAGATCATTAAAGAATCTGAAACTTTTCTCTGTTTAGTAATCAGATGGTGACAACACAAAATCAAATAAATTGACAAGGAGGTCTTAATTACTAGATTAAAATTATAAAATAGATATTTATCAAGTATAAAATATTTTTATATATATCATAAAAATAGCAAGAATAAAGAAATGCCTACTCATTTGCTTGGAAAACTGGATTATGGTAACTCTGTAGCAACCTTCATACCAGTAAAAAATGACATTTTTTTTCTTGGGAAAAAAATTTTAGACAAGACTCCGAGTTCTCTGATGATACTTGTCTTTTCTTCTGCCAAGATTATTTTGTTCAGGTTGGAAGGTAGTGAATTGCTTTGTTTACTGCAAGTACACAAAGAAAATATAATAAAAATATGGAGTCTTTATGACTGTTTGTAGACTGTGGCTCTTAATCTCTCAGCTGGAAAAGCTCCAGTGAAACTCCACTCACTGCTGCCTTGAAATTTTTTCTCTGGTCTCAGGAATGAAGTGGAGCGTGTTCCAAGGCTCTCGGTTGAACAGCCTTTTTTCATTATTATCTTTGAAAGAGGTCACTATGTTAACTTCCCTGAAAAGGAAAGGTATCCTAGTTTTTGTAACTCAGTACTTACAAGAAGCATATTCATTTTGTTCCATTATTTTGGACCTTATGTTTCCAGATTAAACTGTTAAAAAGCCAAAGTAGCATTCATGTTATCTAAGTAAGTACTCCTGTAGACTTACTGTCTACCTACTGAAAGGCAGAGAGGACATGCTTTACACCAAGATGACTCCATCCCTGGAGATGGTCTTCCATAACCTTAAATACTACTTCTCATGCTTTACAGACATCTAAAACCAAGTAACACTGGATGTACACTGTGCTGCAGTGCTCAATATACTTGAAATCTTTGCACCTTCGCCAGAAAATATTTATGTCATATATGTGGGATGAGCTACAATGTTTTTCTGTTCTGCACAATAAGCATCGTAAGCTGCTTCTGAGAAGAATAGACTGGGTAAACTTGTATTCTGAATGAAAAAAATGCAGCCTAGAGAAATAGCATTGTACTGTTAGACTTACAGACCATTCATATATGTTTCAGGGTTTTTTTATATGTTTCAGGGGTTTTTTTGTTTGTTTTTGTTTTTTTGTTTGTTTGTTTTTGGTTTGGATGTCTATATAGATTTAGAATTTCTTCTTTTTGTCTCATAGGGTTTTTTCAGTATTTCAGCTGCATAAAAACACTGTGACTAATATTTTAAACTGCATAATTTTTTTCTAAAAAGAATATTGCATTTGTTCACTTTTTTTTTTTTGTAAAAACAAAACATAGCAAGCTTGTGATTTGCAGATGTACTGTTGCACATGTTTATTGCTGCACCATAACCCCCAGAAATTACATGTAATACTAAGTGATAGCTGAGAGGCTTTTTCAGTCTTTCTGCACACTATAATTCAATAATGTGTCTTTCTTGCATGTAAAAGGTAGTCTTTTGGTTTATGGTTTTATCAGAGGAAGTAGGTAACTTTAAATGTATAGTATTTACTTCAGGCTAATATTCTTCACACAAGAATTTTTTGTGCTTTTTGTTTTGCCTCTCATGGCATGGTCCAAATTCAGAATTAGGTGGTTTGTATTTCCTTAGTATTCAGGAAAAGATACATATATTGGAGAAGTCAATAAAAAGTAAACAGTTACAGAGCTAAGGGTGCAGTATCATTTAAGTCATTTGGAGAATAGTTAAATAGTAAATTTGGTAAAAGAAAAAAAAAGAAACTAAAAGAAAAAGAAACTAACAGCTACATCAGAGTCAGGTAGAGAATTCAGTTTAGATGAAGCAAGAGCCAAAGGACTGACAGTTTGGCAAGCATGGACACGCTTTGAAAGACTTTTTCCTTCAAAACCAACACACAAAGCAGTTAAGACCTCACTGTATTCATGGACATATGGGGAAGTTTTTGTTTTCCATATACTTTATAATTTCTTTTCTGAAAGTATGTAAAGAGCACACCATTTAAATTTCATTGCTATAAAAGATTGTTCCTTTACTTAGCCGACGTAAGTAAAAGTCACCTGTGTAAACTCAAATCTCTGGCTTTTATGGAACAATAATCATTTTCTGACAGAACCAGTTTGCAGGGGTTTCATATGTCCACCACAAAGAAAAATTGTTTGTCATCTCAGTTTTATTATATCCATCTGCTGGCTACCCATTTGTTGTGGAGTGTCTGCTGTGACTTAGGGCCGTGACTCTATTCAGCTGTAATAGATTGCCTGTAGTGCATTCAGTGACTCTGGTACCTGTTGCTGGTTTGTTTTCCAGGTCAACTGGCTGCAGGTACATGTGAGATTGTTACTTTGGACAGAGATAGCAGTCAGCCCCGAAGGACTATAGCCCGACAAACAGCTCGCTGTGCATGTAAAAAAGGACAGATTGCCGGTACAACAAGAGCAAGGCCAGCATGTGTTGATGGTAAGAAGCAAAAATCTATTCAATCAGTTTCTACCAATACAAGAATGGTGTAAACTGGTACTACCTCATATTAAAAAACCTCAACCAAACAAAAAAATACTCTAGGGAAGAAATTTTCATGTGCCCCAACTAGCAATGGAAGTACCATTGAAATTGACCCAAAGAGTATTACTTACTAGTAGTATAGAGATTTCAATTACATTTTTTTAATTGGAAATTTTTCTTTTGTTTTAGCTTGGTATGCAGTTGAATATTAAGGGAATGGTGCTGTTATATTTTGCATCTGGTAATAGGATTAACAGTGAAATGGCATCCATTTTCCCTCTACTTTTTATTCCTTATAACATTAAAAGAAATGCTGCAAAAGAGCCTCAAGGGTCTTATGCCACTGGCAGGCTAATATGTGATATTTAATGCTGTTGAAGAAAACACTGATGCTGTAGTTGGAATATAGTATCTGAATATACCTCACATGTCCAGCATTCCTTCTATCTTTTAAATGATATTCTGTAAGGTTCACTGCAGATGCACTGGAAAATGCAGTGCGTGCAGCTGGAAAACTGCTCACATACAGAGAGATATGAAAATGTTTCACTTTGAAATCATTTTTTGAGACAAATGAAATTCTCTGTTACAGCTGTGTTAATAGTGGGACAATCTTCAAGATAGGTCTGCCTTGCAAGGCTTTTAGCAAGCATTCATATTTAAAATGAAATTGGAGACATATTGAAAACAGTGATGAAAAACTGTATGTTTTGATCTAGGCTCAGTTGACAAAAGTGAAAAAAAAATAAAAAAGTTGCTTATGTATAGAACTATAAGAAATTCATGGATTGCCTTTGAATACTGGCTGGTTTGAGTCCACAGATAAAAATATTGCTGAGAACACCCTACTGTTGCCTCAGAATTTGATTGTACCAGTGATTATCAAAGACAGCTCAAAGGAGATTTCAGAGCCTACCCACAAAGCTAAATATAGAACATCATGCACATTCTATTTTTGCATTTTCCTTTCACTGTTTTTAGTACTCTGTAAGACAGTTTCTTAGCTGTCTCTTTCGTAATATAATACTGTATCCAGTAATTCTTCTTTCCTGTTTTATTGTAAGATCATAAGATTTAATTGGTTAAGAAAGGAATGCTTTTACTGTGTCACTTATAGTTGTAACTTTAGGAAAAATACTTACTAGCAATAAAAATATTCAACTTACGTTTCTCATTTTAACACACCAAAATTCTAAGGAGATAAAAAGAGTTTTGTACCAGCTGATGGGAACGAAACATAATTTTCCTCAGCCAGTTTTGGCCTATGGTGAGATTGATTTGCTGTAACTTGGGTATCCAAAGTTAGTTGTTAGTAACTCCAGTTTTCCTTTATACCCAGTGGAAAACAAAAGGCACCTTCTCAGAGTAATTTATCTCACCCTAAGTACCTAAGATAAATCAGATAAATCGGAACTCTCTGGTACTCACTGTTTCTCTGTCATGGCTTAATAGACCTGTGAGTGTCTTAAGATGAATCATAGATAGCTGGAATGTGCATGCCAGTAAGAAGACAAGACTGCACCTCATCCTCCAATTACTATATTAGCTTATTTTCCGAGAATTTAAGGTTTGAGGTAATCTGATATTTTAAAATACTTTTTCCTTTTTTTTTATTTATTTTTTTAATAGAACTCATTAAGATTAAGTCTCTTTCAAATTCTGCTTTTGCTGTCAATCTGCTTGATCATAATTTTTTAAAAACAGAGAACTGAATGACAGGATCTGTAGTTAGAGGTGGTGTAATCAGGGAAGGTTCTTTATGTGGTACTCAACATTTCAAAAAATAAGTGGAAAGTTCATCAGTTGAAAAACAGAGCTTCCCCTTAACATTTGTATCTAAATACTGTAATTAATTATTTTTTAAACTGACAAAGAATCATATGAAAAATTTGAGGGAAGTTGTGGATTTCCTAGTGTTGGACACATAAGATTCAGTTGGACAGGGTGCTGGGCCATTTTGTCTAGACTGTGATTTTGCTTAGAAAAGTTGGACCAGATGATCCTTGAGGTCCCCTTCCAACCTGATATTCTGTGATTCTATAGCATAGTTCTAATAACATGATTCTTCATTATTTTGGGAAATGTTTATAGTTAAGATGTTGAGCCCTTTGCTAGGAATGATTACTTCAAGATCTGTATGACATGCTACTTTGCTTTCCTGGACACTGTTAGGGATGCTTTGTAATCAGAGCTCAGAAAGGTTGATGATACCTAGAACTGTATCAAACTCCCAGATTAAAATGAAGGGAAAAGTCAAGTCTGTGATCTGTAGGTTTTTGTCATGAATGAAGTTAAAAAAATAGTTTTACATACCATCAACACAATAAGTGACAATGTGAGCATTTTTTGTGTCTCTAATCTTGTACTTGAAAGTAAAACTGGCATCTAAATTGGCCATTGACTGACAAGTGTCCATCTGTAAATCTACCAGGTCTGTAGTTTAAAGCATATATAGTGACTTTTCATTTCTAGAATTAAATGTTTCAGACACAACTACTTAATGCTTTATTCTGAACATGACATGAAAGCAACATAAAATTATGTCTAAGAAAAGCTAGTTTTATCTCTGATATTAAGACAAATACAGCTGTTTTAGGAATGTAACAACTAACATAATTGCTGGTTTGTTTGTTTTTTGGGTTTTTTTGGGTTTTTTTACAATAAAGAATCCCATTTTCCCAAGAAAAAAAAAATAAATCATCTTCTTAACTTTCTTAAATATGATGTGGAATGTACTTTTGCAAATTTTCCTTTATTTATATTATACTTCATGTTAAGAATATAACTGCTATTTGAGATTCCATTTCTGCGATCTAAAAGAAAAAAAACTCAAAAAACTTGGTTCTTTTCATTTTATTCTTTATATAGCCTTGATTTTAATGACATTATTTTTAAAGTAAATGTAGCAGAATTAGACCTTAGACCTTTAATAATTAATGCAAAATCATTTGTGGAGCAAGCAGGCATAGTAAGTATGACCTCCTAACCTACTAACAAGGAATGTTAGCTAACAATTGTGTTACAGCTTCTAGCAGGAGAGTGGTTTGAAAATTCAGTACCAAGCTGGTAATTTTTACAACCTTAAAATGCATCATGTTGTACCTGGCTACCATTTGTTCATTGTTCAGTGGAGAGAATTACCTTAGAATATATTCAGTTATACAGTATATTTCCTGGAGGTGTGAAATGCAAGTGTCAATTCTTGCAGCAAAAGGAGTAAGTAATTTAAGGGCTCTTAAACCTCACAAACATTGTCTGAGATTGCACTTGTCAACATAACTCTTAGAGTAAGTCCTGAGTTGATTACCCAAGTCCACTCTGCTTTCCAGTGCTGCATCACCTAAGGTCTTTTCCTAAGAAAGGAAAGACTGTCACATAGATAGAACTGGAATTCATAGAAATGAAAATGCAGTGTTTAGGACTTGGTCTGAGCAGAGCATAAAGAACATTTTTCTTGAAATGTTTCCCTGTGATGGAGAGGATTGAATGACTTTGTATTTTTTTTCTAGCAGTCTTTAAGTATGGCAGATTGCTAATGTATTCTGAAAAAATGGCATCAATATTCACCCTGATTTAAAGCTTGATTTAGTGTTGATTGCTTCATTTCTACACCCACAGAGTCATGATGTATATTTGGTATGTTTGGTTGTGATGTAATTTTTATTCATGAATGTTGGTTCTGTGGTATTATGACAGTAGTTTGCCTGCACTTTTCATTATATTATTATTATTATTTATTACTAATGTTCCCTAGTCCCTTTTTTGAGATCAAATTCCATAGAAATTACCTCAGTTGCATTACTAAGATATTTTGTTTCAGCATAACATCTGGTTTATCACCAGAGTAATTTCCCTGTGTGTTGGTCAAGCTTTATCAGTTTTTAAGCTGGTGCCTGTGAGAGATGGGAAGATAGCAATTATTCTCTATTTTTGTACAGTACTTTTGCTAATTTAAACTTGTTTTAAAGCAAGCAAAAAAAGTCTTTGATAACAGTTTGTGTACAGATGCACCCATGATTTGTGTTCTTTCACAAAAATTGTGTATATCTGACAGTAAGATTTGTTATGCCAAAGTGTTTTATAAAGTACAAGTAGAGCATCCTGAGAAGTATGGAATAAACATTTGAATATTGAATAGATTCCAGTACTTCTGTCCAATACATGTTTATAGCTAAAAAATAAACTGCAATTTTCTCCAGAAAATAGAAACAGGTGATGAGAGAAGTAGTTTAATTGCTTGAGAAAATTAGGATGGCAGTTGTTAATTTGCTTACCTGAATTCTGTGATTAGAAGATTCTTATGCTCTGGATTTGGGGACTGGTTACTTTTATGTCCACTAGGTGCTATGAAAAATCCTAAGAGGTCAATCCTGATATCCAAAATTCTTAAATTTAGACTAGCTAGAACTCAGGTAACTTAATTCAAAGTGTTCAGACAATTTATGTTACAATTCAAACTGTGGGTTTTTTGTTGTTTATTTTACTTTTTAAAGTTTTAATAATATTTAATTGCTTTTCTAAGTATTGTAGCAATATTGTTTTCTATAGTATGTTAGTTGGTATAAGTTGTTCATACATTATGATTAACATGCTTTTCAGTTGACATTGATTGATTTTGTTTAACATAGAAACTGAGGATCTTCAAGGAAGCCACATTAGTTTCGATCAATAATTCCCTGCCCTTCTCATTATCTCCAGGAGTCTATGGGGAGGTGTAAGGGTCAGAACTGATCATTAATAGAATCCTAGGTCATGCACTTGAAACAAAACTGCTTAATACCTTGAGAGCTTCATCATTCTAAATTATCTTATACATACTGCAGGGCCAAAAAAAAAAAAAGGAGAACTATAATGATTTTCTGAAATGGGATTTTATGCTTTTATGTTAAGAATATTTAATATGTTTGTTATTGTAATATTTATTTCATCTTGGTTTTATTGCAGATATTTTCAAATGTTTCCTCACAGTAATTTTTATATATTTAAATTTCTTTCATTTAAGGTATGTCAATTTAAAATAAGCAAAACCAATAGGAAAAGCAGTATGGATCTTAAATTAAAAGGAGACCGAATAACACTACATAGACATTTTGCTGGACCAGAAACAGTGAATTGTATAGTATGGAAGATATAAGTCTAGGAGGAGAGTGGGACTGTTTGGTGATAAAAATGATCAGAGGGCTGGAACACCTGTTCTGGAAAGAAAGTCTGACAAAGTTCGGGTTGTTCATCTTGGAGAGGGCTCTGCTGAGATGTTATCATGGCCTTTCAATGTATAAAAGGGTCTTATAAGAAAGAGAAAAACTTTTTACCAAGCCCTTTAATGACAGGACAAAGACAATGGTTTTGAAGTAAAAGAGGGTATCTTTAGATTGGAAATAAGGCAGAAGTTTTTAAGATGAGGATGGTGAGACAGATGTGGTGGAACAAGTTGTTCCATGAGCAGTGGAGAAGTTGTGGATGTCTCATCCTCGGAAGTGTTCGAAGTCAAGTTGGAAGGGATTTTGAGCAACCTGATCTAGTGAAAGATGTCCATGCCCATGACAAGGCAGTTGATGATCTTTAAAGGTTCCTTCCAATTACTTTATGATTCTATTTGACCCTGGGCAAATAGTATTAATTACATAATGGTGTAGCAAACAATTGACTGTTCTGGTAGATAGTTATGAAGCTAAACAGGCTGGAGCTTGCCTTGCTCTTCTTCTTGAGAAAGAGCGACAATTACTTTAAATATTGGAGAATATTTTGCCGGTAATGAACATTTTGGAAAAATTATCCGAATAACATTCTGCTTGTTCTGTGTTTTTCCTTTCTTTATTTGCACGGAGAGCCCAGGTATCAAACATGCTGTCCATACCAACATTTCAGTTGCTGAATCACAAAAAAGTTTAGATATTTTTTATATTTTTGAAGATTCAGGTATACTAACCAGTCAAATTCATTGAGTGTCCAGTTTGTACAGAAGACCTTCTGTATAGGAGATATCTAGTACTTCTCAAAATTAAATCTAATTTTTAGATACTTGATATTACTACTGAGTAGATACTATTACATGAGAGGCCACATGATATAGTCAAGAAATGTGTATGTGATGGTTTAATATTTGCCTGGGAATATTCTGACAATGGTCATGAGTTTAATTTCCAAAGAATAAATTAGTCTTTTTTATCCTCAGGGCTTTTAAACGATCCTAGAATAGTTAACCAGGCGTCATTTTTAATGCTTCATGTGCTGGTAGGATGCAATAATGCAATGCAATATTAGAATATCTTTTAAAGAAATAATATTTTGGTCAATGCTTATATACCCTTATTTAAGCAATAACCCTTATAAGGTTTAGTATAACTTCTTGAGCTTCTATAGTCTTTTAGTGATTGTTTCTTATGATGTATCTGAAGTGTTCCAAACACTGTATATGCTCATTTATAAAATGACCATTGGGTACTCATCTTAATCTGTACTTTAGAATATTAATGATTTCTATTTATTCCTACCTAGAAATAATTTAAAAATAATTTATTTTTTTTTAAATAAATGGTAAGGAAGGATAGCAGCCATGCATTTGCATCACCATATGTATAAAACGTATTTTTCAATATGACTTAAAGAAAATTCTTTTCTTCCTTTCCTCACCCTAACTTCCACATATACAGTCATAAATGCAGCTGTAACTACAGATGCACTGGAGCATGTACAACATTTTATATTCTTTCAGCTGCCTCTAGACAATTCAATCTGAAGTGCAGATTTTCGTAGTTACTGACAATGGAAGTAAAACTATTCTGTTACTCGTGGGCTTCCCACTCCTATGCATGGTACAGGCACGTTGTGATAATTTCCACCTTGTGAATCACCTTTCATTTAGAAATGCCTAGAAGGTTGAGTTTCACTCAGTTGCTTTGCTTCCTGCTCCAAACTAAGGACAACATATGACATTCCAAAAGAAGATGAGTGATATTCTTATCTAAATAATATCACAAACTTAGTAAAATCTTACAAACATATTCATGTAGAAAAAAATTGTTCTCTTTGATAATGAATATCAAGTCTCAGTCAGAGATTGAAGTGTTGCTGGGGAAGAAATATCACTGTTCAATCCCAAGACAGAAGTTGAGCGATATAAAAGGGAACATATCAGTAGCTGCACCATCAGTGGCAACACAGATGTGTCTATAAGAAATACGGGGAGATAAGTTAGGTTTCCTCTCCTGACTGAATCCACAAAAGGAATAGCTAAAGACATGGCAAAAAAGCAAGGAACCACTGAAAAAGAAAGCCAAAACCCTGCTTAGGAAAGTAGCACACTGATAACTACCCCAAGAGAATATTTTAATGAAGATAGTTAAGGGCTTCACTATGTTATGAAGTATTTGGTACTTAAACTCAAACAACTGAGGCCCCACCTCAAGTACTGTGACAGATTTGGGTGCCTCAATATAAGAAGGACATCAGACTATTAGAGCATGTCCAGGGAAGAGTGACCAGGATGATGAAAGGTCTTGAGGACAAGACTTCAGAGAAGTAACTGGAGTCACTTTGTTGTTCAGATTGCAGAAGGCTGAGGGCCGACTTTGTCAAGTCTACAACTTCTTAAGGTGGGCAGAAGAGGGGGAGATCCCGATCTCCTTTCTCTGGTGACTGGTGTTAGGACACAAGGAAATTAAATGAAACAGCATCAGGGGAAGGTCAGAGTGGACATTTGGAAAAGGTTTTTCACTGAGAGGGTGGTCAGGAAATGAAGCTGATGGTAAATGGTCATGCCATGAAGCCGGTCAGACTTCAAGGAGGATCTGGGCGACAGTCATGATCATATGGTTTTCTCTTAGTTAGTCCTATGAGGGGCAGGGAGTTGGACTTGATCTTTACTGGTGCCTTCCAATTTGAGATATTGAATGATTGTATGATTCTATGATTGGATCTGGCTGGATTTTGTATAATGCTAGTCTTTTCCGCAGAACAATTGTTCAGGAATCAAGTAGTAGAGGGTGAATACTAATCACTGCTTGAAAGTCAGGTTTATGGGTTCTCAGGCTGAGTACTTTTTTTTTTTTTAAGGGATCAACTGCTTCCAAATGGCGAGTAGACCTATTGATCTCCCTTCATGAGCTAAGAATGTTTATGGAGTAACGAATCAGAGGTGGAGAAGAATAAGGTTTAAATAGTTATGGCACAAATAGGCAGATTAGTTTTTACAAGCTTCCGAAGGATTATACGCCACAGATTGAGAGGAAACGCTTTGGATATATAAGGGATGTAGTGCCAGGGCAAGAGGGAATAAAATGTAATTGAAGATAAAATACTTCTCTAAGCCTTGTACCTATAACAAAGTCACCAAACTCAAAATACTTTTCACTCATAAGCATCCTCCTTTGAGGTTAAACCTGGCATCAATATACTATTTTGGGTTAAGAGATGGCTGTCATTCTAAATGATAGGGCAGGGAAATATTTAGGAAAGCAGAATTATTTATGTGATTTGGAAGGTGGCCAGAAGCCAGGGGTTAACACTGATACTGTGCAGAGAGTGCTGAGAGAACTTTAATTGCCTCTAATGCTTAGCGCCTTGCTTTCACATTTCATCTGAAAGACAACACCTTCATCCTCCTGGTGTTTCATTGGACACATTAGTTCATCAATGCTAACAGCTTTGTTTCCCTTACTTCCTTGACATTCCTACGCAGTCACCCATGTAGTCTAATCCTCTTTTGTCTGTGTGCTCTGATGGCAGTTTCAGTACAGAAAAATGGTTGGAGATTATGTGACATTAGATTGTGGAACAATTTTCTGAGGAAGTGACTAGAAGCCTAATTACTACAGACATTTTAAATTGAGCTGGACAAAATACTGGAGAACATATTATGCATTAGCATAAGCATGCTCTGAATCACTGGGGAGAGTTTTCTGTGCTTGATATCTTGTGGCAGAGCACTATCAACAACCACAACAGTCTGATTGCAGTCTGATTCGTTACCTAACTTCAGGCAATAGGTCAACGTGACATTCCTAAATTCAGGAGTTTGGTCAGGAGTTTGGTCACTGTAAATTCCCTGTGCAGAGAATGGGCATATCAGAGACCACATAGCGTAAATATTGGAATCACTTCTGAAAGCTTTTTCTTTCTCTCTTATGGGATTAAAGAGAACATAGGATGTCTAGCAGAGTAGGTTTTCTGCTTGAATTTAATGTGTATAAACATTTCAGGCCATCAGCTGCTCAGATTGCCTTCTGGAAAAGCCACTGTCTTCACTGATTAGAGGCAGTTTAAGGAAAAAATGTAACATGTTTATATTACCCCTTCTGGTTGTCATCCTACCTTCCAGTTATCCCCAGAAGAATGGGAAAAGAGAAACTTTCGAAACTATTCATGTGTGAAGGTGGGTTTCTGTCAGGGCAACAGTGAGTCCAAGAGAATATAGGAAGATGAACCTTTGTAAATACCCCTGCCATCAATGGGTGAGATAAAACTATAGCTAAATTACATTTCTGGCACTATGTGAAAGCAGCATGGTCAAGGAATATTCCCCCTCCACCAATAATCTCGTTGAGCACAGAGAACTATAAACAAAAAAAAATGTTTAATGAAATTGAATCAAGAAAGATTATAACATGGTTAGACATGGCATTTTAAAGCTATGTACCACTTTATTTTTAACTAACCTTAGGTTTAATATCTGTGATGATAGATGACATGTCAGAAGAGTCCTAGAAAATGTTAAAATTTATTGCTAAATTAGTGACCATATTAATAGCACTACTACACCCAGCACCTGGACCAGAGTAGTTAATGATAGGCATTTTAGTATGTCTCTTTCAGAACAGTCTGCACAGGGCCGATTCAGAGAAAATAGCCTTTTGGAAGACAGAATCTTAGGAAGCTGCCTATTTATGGTGATTTAGAGTATCTGTGTTTTCTTTGGGGTTATAGGTTGAGGTCATATTGCAGGAAGAACAACTATTTGTGTCATAAAAAATGGCATTTTTCACATCATAAATAAACTTTAATATGTCTGTATTTTTTATTTCTCTGACTTCTTTTGCTTATGTTTTACTGTTGTGTTATTTTTACAATATCCTAGGCATGCAAGGTACTTCGGAAGCCTGTTTCATACAGTCCTAGACTAAAAGCACTTGCAGTCTAATGGTACACCAAATCATTGTTTGTTCAGAATACAAGGAAATAAGGATATGTAGCTGGTTCTTTTTGTTAATTATCCAGATTCTGAGGAGTAGGATAAGGAGGAAAGCCGTCCAAACTTCTCTGTACTCTCAGAAGAGGTAGACGTGGAATTTCCATGCAATTGTTCCAGAGTACATCTTTGAGAGTTTCAGTGGTTCCTCTAACATCCTTCCTAGAAGGCCATACACAGAGGACCTCTACCCTTACTCATCCCCTTTGAGAGGGCAAGGTTCAGCCCCAATTGAATATGAAGGAAGATGTCACAAAGGAGAAATAAATTCTTTTTTAGGGTATAAAAAAAATAAATTACGTGTTTCAGAAAAAGAATAGAACTGATTTGGAGTTTGATTTTTTTAAGGAGGGAAAAGTCTACAAATTGTTTTTTTCTTCAGTTGTCATAGGATATTTTGATGCACTGGCTAGCACTAGCAGAATAACAATAGCCAATGGAAAAAAACCCACTGTTTTTCTATTCAATTATATTTTGTAACAGTTCTACAAAATTGGAAGACTCAGTCCTGCTGACCTTGAGAATAATCAGCTTTTATACATATATATTATAAATATATATATATATATATATATATATATATAAATCTTACTATCGGGGGTATATGTAATACAAATGAAAAGAATTTAAGAACAGGCATTCTTTGGTAGGATAGGAGTCTTCTGCACAAAGCAGCAAGCATGTTTTAAACTTCAGACTTCAACTTTGCGTGCACTACTGAATTTTTAATTTTCCTAAGCATAAAACATTGAGGGCTTGCTAAGAATATTTAGCAGCTTTTTAGAAGTAAGTGGTTAACTTAGACTCAGTATTTGCATTCTTCCTTTAACAGCCTTAGTTCAGAATTTCGGTGTAAGTTTTGGAAGTCTAATCATTATATACAAATATAAAACCAAGGGAAATGCCAGCCTTGGAACATGGAAAGGGAGGCTGGAGCACTGAGTGTAGGTCCAGCATAGCCCTACCCAAAATGGATGTGAACCAGATTCGATGTCATCTGCTTCCATACACTGACACGTCCTCTTTCTGTTTGACTGTGTCTTTATGTGGGGGTGATAGCTGATGGGGTCCCTCTAGAAGGTCCTGTTGCCTGCCTGAGGAACATCAGCAATTTGTTCCCAGCTGGAGTTTAAGCTTCCTTTGTAAGACTAATCATGCTTCCCACAAAGTGGTTGGAACTCAATTTTAATGTGATCCAACTTTGTGAAACTGGATTAGGAACACACCATGTTTTAGCTAATAGTATCAAGGTTTTCTCTGCGCATTTCACCTTGAAGAAGTTGAAAAAATCTCTCACAGATATCTGCTTGTCTCTTTTAATCTTTCTCTATAGGCTCTACCTGAATTTTTATTTTCAACTACTGGCAGACTGGTTAATAATATCAGCAACTGTCTGTTGAAGTGGTGGGCAGCTGGCAGGTAAACTGCCAAAGCATACTAGCCTGACAGTCTTGGGGCAGGAAGAGATATGGTTTTAGGATAGTTGGGTAGGTCTTCACTGTTAGAAAATACTGCTAGACCTTTAGTACCAGATTTTCTGAAGACTGTTTACACAAATTAAGTGGGTTTTAGAATTTTGCATTTGCAACACATCAGAAGTGGAAGTCTTGGTCTGTATGATATTGTAAGTACCTGACCTTTGTTCGTTTTTATCCACATCAGACTTTAATTATTTTGTGATTTCACTATCCTACACTAAAAAGTGCTGAGTTAGCATTGTCTTCCTTTACCAGTGATATGAACTGCATTAGCTGTGTTTCTTGGCAGCATCAAGTACTGATCTAGCACATTTTGGGGTATTCTGATAGGCAACATATAGTTCAGCTAATTTTGAACCTCTTTGCACAGTTTAGAACCCTTTGGTTTTATGTATTTGGAAACAAAATGTATATGTTGAGTATCATGCTGCCTTCAGTTCTGTAGGTACTGTATACAGCATGATATTTTATTTTGTGATAACTGTATGCTGGTTTTCATATTTATGTCTATATTGTGTATAGTAAATATAAAATCCTTTCATATGTCTATTATTATGTGGCACTGGAATGAATAAATTAGGAGCTGAAAGGCCAAAACACAGAAATCTTCCCCAACAATTAGTACTTCTGCTCAAAAATTACTTTGCTGGTCGAGGATGACTTTGCAGGTAAAAAAGCCCCAGTGTACAAAGTAACCTAGCAATTGTAATTGTCCTAAGCTGTTAATTATACCCATGAGAGTAGTTTCCGGGACAAGCCAGAGGACTCAAGTCAGGTTTAAACCAGTGTAAGAGGCCATCCATCTATTACAATGGCTAAACTAATTTATTATGAATTAAGTGGTGCCAGTTCTTTGTGTAGGAAATTCTAAAATGACATTGTGTCCAGTGTGCAAACAAAGATTATGGAAAGGTTTCTGTACTTGAAATAGTTTTTGCTTCTCTTTCAGATGTTGATGACTATATCTGGAACATGAGGATGAGTCTAGATCCTATTATGGAATTAAAAAAAAGCCTACCCAGACAGAGAGACATGATTCCTATCTTGATATTCTTATAATTTAAGGTTCACATACTTTAACCTCTTTGTCAAATTAAGAATGCTATTGAAGCTAATGAACCTCTTTCCTTGAATTTGAATTTACTGGATCAGTACTCTTTTGGATAGCTAGATGTAATAATAAAGTGATGGGATCAATGCAGTGACAAGCTTCCCGTAAGAAAGAAGTTTGAAGGAGAGGTTCAGATTCATGCAAAAATAATTTCAATTTTCAAGTTCTTTCCATTAATGGTTTCCATTTTTTTAAGTTTTTACATTACAATTTCTTTACATAGAGTACTTTTCCCTGTAATTTACTAATAATCAACTGCAAGCCTTTATTTGGAATAGAGAGTTTTAAATGAAAAACATGAATGTGTATACACACCTATGATATCTTGGATCACTTCTGGATCTACAGGTCTGGATTAATTTGGATGAAAAACGTAAAACAAAATCAGAAAATAATGCTCTTTCTACAGTGGGATTAATGAAACTCTGTTTCCTCTAGGGACGTGACCTTCCACTCTGTATCCCTGCCACAGTAATACCAGATCCCCACCCACACTTCTTACTCTTCCGAGTTCACAGTAGCCTGTTTCTGAAGTCATATTTCTGAAGTCATATTTCATTTGGATAAGTTATTTCTTTTTCTCTCGTCGTGGGTATTTCTGTGTGTTCTGGAACTGAAGCTGGCTCACGAAATCCTTAACTTTTCGGGATTTTTATACAGATATGCCTTTCATGGAGTAGTTTAGGCCTTGTAATACTACGGACTGAGACACATGGAGTAGGTTTGGGCATACAGGTGAAATGCACTGCTCATGGGAGATGCTGCAAGTGACATTTGTAATCTGCTGGTTCATGTAAAACAAAGTTCCATAAAATTAGCACATAAATAGAAATAAGCACATAGAAAGACTCAAGGTAACTTTACAAAGGTGAATACCTTGATTTAATTATACAGACTGGCTGTTTACAAGCTTTCAAAGATGCATTTCCAACTCTGCTTTTAACTTGAAAAAAATATGCCTTGAACTTCCTGGTTTAGAAAAAAGGTGATAGTCTTCTTTGCACTGTGTTGCTGAATCAGCCTATAGACATCTGGGTGCACAGTTTTCTCTGAGCATGTCTGTAGGTCAGATTAAATATTTGGGATGTGGCTTCTGCTTCATCCTTAGCTTTGCATGGAGTGTCAAGGCAGAAACGTTTTGATTCTGTCTCATATGAAGATGTAGATGAAAATATCTCTTTTGGTTCTCATGATAAGGAGAACCTGAAATAATATTTCTGAATTAGTTCATGTTTTAGGCAAAAAAAAAAAAAAAAGAAGAAAATGCATGACATAAAAATATATTTTAATTTACTTGCTGTCAGGATTGAAAAAGATTGCACAACATTCTAAAATTTTCTTATTCCGTTTTGATTGAAGTGAAAATAATAGTTCAGACTGCTTCTCATTTTGGATTGGATTTTTTCTGTACTCTGGAATTTTTTGCTTTTACTTTGGAGTGTTAACATAAGGTATTGGTTTTGTTGTTTGTTTTTTTTTTTCTCTCTTTCTATATGTTTATTGAAATAATGTAAAATAGCATTTCTGGGCCTTTGACCTTTGAATTCATATCATAATATGATGAGATTTAAAGGTGTAACATCCTGTTAATGTACTCTTGCTAGCTTCAATTTTCAACCTAATTTTTGAGTATTTTTAAAAATTATGGAATTCACTGAAATGTTAGTTTACAGAATATTTAAGATTGAAATGTTCAATTAAGAATATTGCACCTACATATTATATTTTCCACAGAGAAGTTGTTGGTTCTTATTTTTGTTTTCCCATAGCATAAAATGTACTGACAAAGAATTAAGTTCTTTGAGCCTAAATGAAAAATTACAGAAAAGTTGTGTATGATAGTACAATATGCACAGGATATCTATTATGAAAATTCATCAGGGTAGACATATACACATGATAAGCAGAAAGAAAAAAATAAGGTAAAGATTGAAATTACAGCAGTATAAATATATAAATTGTTTGTGATGTCTGTGAAAGTGAGGTTTAAGAAAATTATGATAACATTAGTAAGGTAAATGTTGCTCAAATATGTAAAAAAAAATTAGATTGTTATTGTTATTAGCACACTTTTTTAACATTAAAATTAAGACATTTATTTTTTCTCTTCCTCAACTGTACCTTTATGATGTAAAGCTGAATCCACTTGATTGGTTTGTAAGAGATTTTACCAATTAAAAAAAAGTAGTTATTCATGAGATTGGGAATGGGAATAATCCTTTCCCTTTCTTTTTCCAATCCCTCACTTGCCCTTATTTGAACAGAAAAAGCTTCAGCAGAAGATTTCTACGAAGTTATTTGTGTCCCAGATTTGTTGACTCTAAATACTGTATGATATCAGCTAGAAAATGGGTCCTGGTGTTCAGCAATCTGTATCCTTGATAGCCATCTGTGTCCATAATACTTTCATTAATAGGATGTACTATCATCATACCAGAATTTCATTTTACTGCAGAGGCAGAGCGGCTGAGTAAGCAGAGATAACTAGTAGCTTATAAGAGTTGCATTAAGAACAGTCGTAGACATTTGGAGCAAAATAAGGCATAACTACCTTTGAAGGCCTTTCCTGTTTTCTGTAATATTATCAGTAGCAACTGAAACCAAATTTTGGTGGTTTTTTTTAATATATTTTATAAGGATTCCTTATCTCTCAAAGTATTTAATCACTGATTTCAGTAGGACAGTACTGCTATCTGTTTCAGATGTAGATTGCATAGTTACCATTTTCTGGTAGACATTCAATAGTACAGTTGCAGATGTAATCGTAAATAAGGATCTTTTCTGAAAATGAAGTGCTGCTGTTGACTACATCTGTATCAGTACTTCATCAACATAAGAAGAAAATAGCACTTTCCATACACTTACCAAAAAAAAAAAAAAAGTTCGGTCTGAGAGATCGTTCCATAACCTATTTACACTGTTTTTCATAAATGCATGTTAGGAAGAATAATGATATGTTCATAATTTAGTCTATCATTGTTATGTTCTTCCATCACCAAAAGTGTGTCACATCCTGTATAGCAAAATGAAACTGGGTTCAGGTCAAAGACTTTGACTTCTTATGTGAGTCAAAATTACTAAGGTTAGAAAAAAAAAATTATACATTTATAAAAGCTGATTGGCAAGATTCTTATTGTTGATCATGTGGTGGTTCACGAGGATAATCATAGTCCTTATTATGCTGAACACTGTAGAAACTCAAAATAATAGTTAATCCTCTTCCTGAAGAGTTTAATAAAAATAAGATGGGAAAAGGGCCAGAACTTACCAGAGAAAATATGAAACCAAATATTTTTGTTCCAATTCTGTTAATTCTGTGGGGTTGTAAAGGAATTAGGTTGTACTGAGAGATCGTAGAGCCAGATAACAACAATTTGTGGTGGAGATTCTGAAGGGAAGAGGTGTGAAGGGGATACAATCATGGAAAAGACCCTGGGAAGTGTGGGTATGAGACAAACATACATAAAAGAAGGAAATATGAAGGCCCAGAGCAGGTCAACACAAAACAAAGGAAATACTATTTTAACATTAACATTTTAACAACATTTTTGAGTGTCTGAAGATCTTTTGTTTTGCTGTTCATATATCTACGTATGTGGTGTTTTCATGATGTTTACTTTTTGGGGGTTTTTATAGGTTTGGATTTGGATTTTTTTTTAGTAATGTTATTGGATGCTGGACTACTGGACTTCTATAAAAAGAAGCAGGAGTATAGAAGAAAGAAGGAAGACATAGAGGGACATAGAGAATGAAGAGAGGGTGGAGTCAAGGACAAGAAGCTAAACACTGTGGCCTGGTTAAGTAAAATTAGAGGTGGCTAATGAGGTGAATCAAAAGGCAATACAGAGGAACTGAATAATTGCAGTGGTAATAGGATGCCTTTCCAGGAGAGTAAAAGCTGTAATTAGCTCAGAATCTAGCTGAAATAGAAAGAACAGGTATAGATTCAACTGAAGATAGAAACAGAAGCCCATTTTGTTCTTATATTTGTGATGGATGGTAGAACCTGAACTAGGAAGGTGAAACAGAAGAAGTCAATATTACTATATGTCTCTGAATATATCCTTACTTTTGCTTTCCACAGAGCTGTTTTGAAATTTTTTAATGTAAGAAAAATAGTGTTTCTTTTTACCCATAATGCATGCCTCAATCAACTGGATTATTTAATCTCCTAAAAGAAGACATTAGTGAACTAGTTAAGTTAGTCATGTTGCTGGAGCTCCAGAGTTTCCTCATTTCTGACCATCTCTTGTAGAAGTCAGTTCTCCAATCTTCAACACTTTTCTGACACACCCATTAATAGATATTCATCAATTATTCATCCTCTTATGAAAAGAACTTGGAAATACTACCAGTTGTCTAAAACATAAGATAAATATGCCTGCTAACCAGAGTCCCTTGACATCCAATTAGTACAGGGCTTCTATTTACATTATTTTTCTCCTTGTGTTTCGGTGACAAAGAGTTTTCAAAATTTTGGTTGGGAAACCTTACAGCAAGTAACTGTTGTGCAGAGGTTTCTTCAGCTACTTCTTTCTCCTGTTTGTCTTGGGTAGACTGTTCTGACCAGACTGTCCTTCATCTTTTGTTGCCAAGTACTTAAGAGATAAAAATATTTCTAATAATAATTTGAATTAAAATATGAATAAATCTGTTCCTCACTGCTTGGGTAGTAGGACAAGAATGGTGTAGATAATGTTTTCATAGAAATACATCTTCTTGACCCTCTTTTATCCCCTGTTTATGCTTTATATATATATGTATAATTTTTTGGTTTAAAAAATTATACTGAGCTTCATGAAACAAGGTGACTGGACAGAGTGTTTAGGGTGAAGAAGACTGAAGTATGCTTAATTTCAGGATGGGAAAAATAGAAAATCTGATACTAGATAACTCATATGGAGAGACAGGTAATTTAATAGAAAATTATATGCAGTTTTGTCATAATGAGAGAGGAGTAACATCTCACATCTGCTTCAGAGTGTTTTGCTTGCTGATGACTCTAGAATAGTTAATCAAATACTAAAATCCATTATTGCACATCCTTCTGCCCCTGTCATAATACTAGTGATCTTGTCAGGAGTTTACAACTAAACTCACAAGTCTTGCCAGTGATCAGTGAAGGGTGTGATGTGTCCAGTAAGGGTCATATTATACTGGCTTACAAGGCAAAGTTAGAAGATGACAGCACTCTGTAGTCCATTATCCTATTGTACTGGAGGGAAGAAGGCCAAAGAGGACAGCAAGAATTTAGCAGTACTCCCTTAACACTGGTAGTCTCGAACATCTTACTGGTGAAGAGACTACATGTTCCATCCTCTGCTGGGCCTTCATAAAGTCTTCAGCCAATTGGTTGTCTCTTCAGTCTTCAAAGTTTGTTGTGTCAGGAAATTTTATAATAAGTCCTTAGTTCTTTTCTTGTGTGTTGTTGTAAGCAGTGGTTCACTTTTCCTGTGGTGCTCCTAATTGTGTATGTGCACATATATATATATATTTATTTATATATGTCCTCATCAGGTGTTCCAGTGATTTGACCCTATTTTTGCCTTTCTTTGAACCTTTCTAGTTCAACTGCATCTTTTCAGTTGACAGCTACCAAGTGCTAGCCTGATGTTTCCTTTGAAACATTTCTAGTTTGATTCCCAGATCTCTCTCTGAGATGATAATAGTTAATTTAGAGTACATTCCTGTTTATCTGTAGCTAAGGCTAGGGGTTTTTTTTCCATGTGCATTACTTTGTTTTTGTTGACATTGCATTTCAGCTACCAGTTTATCATCTGATTTCACAGCACTATAAGATGTCTTCGTAGCTTTCACAGTTTTCTTTCTACCACTCAGAATAATATATTGACATCAGCATATGCATTTCACAGTTCCAGCTCAGTAAAAGCTGCAACATCACAGTTTCCTGGTTTTGGACATTCTTATTGCTGTTCTTCTCTATTTTGTGCTGTTTATTATGACACTTAACATTAAAGAAGCTTTACAGTTGTGCTTTTTTCTTAGTGTAAGAAAGACTATTAGACTTCAGGTTATCCTTGGCTTTTTAAATTTACTTCTTCTGATCTCCATGGCCCTTGGTAGGGCGGGGATGCAAAAAGCAGAGAGAACATGAGAACATACCTATGATAAGTTAGTTCATTTGACATAAATAAATAATATCACCCCATGTTGTTTGAAAAGGGGCGTTTCTGAGATGAGTGGGAATTGTTGTCAGTATATCAGCCTTGAAGCTTCAGAATGAGGTGTTTTTGCTAGTCTAGTGTCAGTAGTCAATTGCTGTTGGAAAATTTCTCTTTAGTGTATTGACTTTTCTGACCAACATTTAACCTGATTGCTTTCCACGTTATGGGTTGTTTTTTTTTTTTCATTTTTCCTTGTCATTTTTTTCTGTAATGAAAGTATTAATTTACAGCAAGCTGAAAACTTGTTATGACTATCGAGTGGTTGGAAATGTAGTTGAGGCTGCCTATAACATATAGTATTAGTTCATGCAAATTCACACAAAAAAATATGCACTACTTGTTTACAAGAATTCTTAACCCTTAATAAAAGTTTTATACTTGGCAATTTGTTAGTTGTAATATCAGCCCTAGCTCAGAATCTTAGAAGTCAAGATTGTTTCTTTTCTATTAAATGTTAAATCAAAATATACTAAAACAGTAGGATATTTTACTATCACCAAAGTTATAAATAATCTTACAATCTATTAAATGCCTTTGTAAAATAATTGACTGTAAATCTGAGCTTCTAGTCAAAATTACTTCTGACCTCATATCTCTGATATGCATGTTGTCATGTTTGAAACAAGCCGCTGAGAATGAAGAGTTGTTCTGTCACCTTATTTACTTGGGGTTTTGTGTGTGACATGTTAAAACAACACTCTGGAGATCACCTGTACAGAAAATAAACAGTTTTTTGGATTAGTCAGACATTAAAACATGTTCTGGGATAAGAGAAGAAAGGTTAAGTTTGGGAATTCATATTCTTAAAAAATTGTCCTTTCTTGGCATTCTAAAACTTATTTTGTTTTATTGTTAATTATTCTTTTGTATTTTTTTAAATCTAGATTATACTTTTTTAACATCTGTATTGTAGAAGAATATTCTTTTAATTCTATTAGCATAAAATGCAAGTTTCATAGATGCATTATAGGTATTTCATTCTTCATTAGTAATGGCTTTTTGCACTCCTTTTCCAGATTTTTAGATGCTAAGTGCTTTTATGTTCATTACTGAATTAGTGTTAGAACAAGTTGGTTTAGTTTTGTTTGACGCTTTGAAAGACAATATGAAACCTATTACCTTTGAGGTATATTCATTCACTCCTGCTGATTAGTAAAATTGATAGTATTTTAAATTGTAATTTAATTAGATCTATCAAATAATTCAAACAGGAAATTAGTTCATATGTATGCAATTAATGTACTTGAATGTCAGGCTCATTATAGGATATTAAAATTTTGCCACATTTAGGGCAACTTTAAGAAGAAATACTTGAAATAGTTGGGATTTACAGCACATATAGTGTCTTTGCCTTTAGGCATAGCCTAAGGCTCTGAACATTTTTAGCAAGTGGAACTCTATTAGAATCCATTTTCATAAATAAAAACAGAATTTAAGTTATTCTTCCCAGGGATTAGCTATCTGGGGCTATTCAGGAATGTGCTTATACTAGTGTTAATTTTCTTAGCATGCTAATTTGATTTTATTTCACGTTTGTATGCTCAAGTACAAACTCCTCCAGGACCATCCCTATGTCAATCAGCACATGCAAATACTTTCTTTTGGTTCTATTTAAGCTACTCTTGAAAGAAATTTAGAGAAGTAGATCTATGAAGTATTTCCAAGGGATTTAATTTCTCAACAGTTAGCTTTACAGTTGCTATCCATATTAACAAAGTAACATAATCACAAATCCCTATAAGCTTATCTTAGTTTTACATATGAAGTTAGAAAATATGAGTCTGTGAAAGCATTACTAGAATAGCTTACTTTTTATAGCAGATGAGAAATGTTAGTCCCATGAATTGTCTTCAAGCTGTTGTGTCCTGGTAGAAATACCTTCACAATCCCATTTTTCCAGCAGTGAGGATGATTTGTACAGTTAAGTTTCTGCCTGAACATTAGTCTGGATTTCAAGCAACTCTTTGTTTACCATATGTATTTCTTCTGTATTTTTTTTTATAAGTGACTAGTGATATTTCTACATCCTCTTTATAAGAGTATGAATAGATGATGAATGTCTGTTGAGGGAGGTATGAGAAAAGCAGTAAAAGTGGCAGAAGTAACTTTTACAAAAGGAAAAAAGAGAAACTATTTAAATAAATGTTAAAAGATAAAAAATGGCATTCAAAAAAATAACATGTAAGTCACATATATACACTGGGCTTGTTCTTTCTAGAGTATTTGTGTTAGTATTCTTCAGATGCACATGAGCTCAATGAGTATGCAAATAAGACATGGACTGATGATATATTAGAGCTAGAAGCACGATAAGGTAAACACCAGTATTCTCTTGCTGTGAACTGCAAAACATATGGATTTAAAGATGTGATCAGAAGGACTGGTAGTGAAGTTACTTGTTAAGATTTCCTTCAATATTTCATAGTGCAATAACTTCTAGTACTTCTTGTTCTGCAACTAGACTTTATGTAAATTTTCAGAAGATCATCCTTGCTACATACAAGTCTCATGTGTAGTTAGTCTTCTTCAAAGAGTTGCTTGCATACCTCTTTTTCTGGCTTCCGTTCCAACTCTCTGTCCAACACCAAGATCCGTGTTCTGCACAGCCTCCTCTGAGTGTGCATCTGTACGGATGTATGTAATTAAGAGATCTGCTGTTTCCTGTACAAATCCCATTTCCTGTGCAGTAGAACACATAAATCTTTTCTTATACCCATGGGGTTTAAATTCATATGTAGGAATAGAGGGAGTTGTTTTCTGGTCACCACTTTTTAAATTAATTCCTGAAATGGTTTGGGCTGTGATTCAAATATCAGACTGGTGATTGTTGACCGCATTCTACAAGATTACTTCTTTCCATTTTATGAAAAAATAGGCTAAAAATGCTAATTCTAAATAACGCAGATGTATAGCATTTAAAAATTTGAGGCTTCTCTAAATTTTTCTCAGTTGTAGGACTTTCCTGATTGAAGAGGCAGCTGTAGTGTTTTTATATGAAGATGAATGGTGTGTTCTTTGAAAACTGGAAAGATCTGTATGGCTGTCAGTTGCAGGAATGTTATAATTTTCCCTTGAATCCCAACATAGAATAACTGTCTCAGATTGTGATTTGCCGATAATATTGATTACTGCCTTCCCATTACAACATTTCACTGTTCGGGAGATCACAACAATCTGTCATTGAGTTACAAGGATTCATCAGTCAAAACCAGAGCTTTTAGTGGATAAAATAATACTAGATTAATTTTAAAGCTACAGTTACCTTGATGTTTTTCATGTTTTATCTTTCTTTTACAAACTCAACATTTATGATTGTTTCTGTAACAAATTAATTATGGTTTACTCTGCAGTGCATACTGAAGTGTGACAGAGAACCAAGCTTAACACCCTAATAGAGGACAATCACATCTAGTATTTGCTTCTGTGGATACAGTAGCTTATTTGCCAACTTTGTGCTCGAGTCTTTTACATACAAATTAGATCTGTACATGCAGCACTTACAGCCTTTACTCATACTGCTACATTATGAGTTAGAATTCAACATTTTAAAATTTGACAGTTTATAGGATGTGAGAGTACAGAACATGATAATTCCTTTTGCTGTTAGTTACTTAGAACAGTTGAGATGACAGTAGTTGAGATGAATGTGGGTGTCTTGTAGAAGGCATCATCCTTCTGGGGTAGCTAGTACTGGTATTACAATGCTGGAACAAAATATTTGACAACAGCAGGAACTCACTTCCAGAGCAGGAGGTGGAATGAGCAGCAACTCAAAACACCTGGAAGGAGTCATGTATTCCATTTTCATTTCTCTAAAGAGTTATTTAATCAGGAGTGAAGGAATATAAACTATGTCTAGCAAATCTTGGTGTTAGTATAGAAGAACAAGATGAACACCTATCTTCAGGTAGTATATATGTAGCACTGGTGCTCAACACTGCCATAGCACATGCTCTGCCTGCACAGTTTGATTTTGTTACCCAAAAAATAGTAGGTCTGTTTCTTGTCCTGCCATACTGTCCTTAGACCACCATAGACTCCTTAATGTCTAAATGGAGTATCAACACTTAATATGTGTTAGAAAACAGGTGGCAGTAAGGGCAATGATTATTTTTTTATTGTCATAGCTAGTCATGAGTGATTTAAAATATGTCCTTAGATTTAAAACTGTATTTTCTTAGGTGGCATAGGGAGAATTCTGTTAGTCAACCCCATCATTGGGTAGATTGAAATGTGACTCTGAAACTTCACTGATTTTCAGGAATGTTGCTTACGTTAAGAAAAAATCAAGGGAGTTTGGGGTAAGGGACAAGTGAAGTTGCAGTAAATGCATAAGGAAGTCCCTTTGTACAACATACTGTTGCCCCTCCTGGTGTTGCCTAGACTAGCAGAGTGCACTCTGCTTCTTGTACTGCCAAAGACCTGTGCAGTAGAGCATAGTAAGGCAGCTGAAGCCATTTAATCAAATTTACATCTCGTCTAACCTTTGCCATAGATGCCCCATAAACAGAACAGAATTGGGAAGAATAATGAGAATGGCGAAATCCTATTTAAACAATTTATTTCTGAAGTCTACAACAATTTTTACGCAGCACTGATGGCATTAGCTACAAGGAATGAATGTAAAAATTGCTATGCTTCTAAGTGAGAGTAGGATTACTGTAGATTACATGAGAAAACAGCAATTTTGTTGGACTTCCACAGTGCTATCTTTACTTGTTTTAATATTGACTCTACTTAATGTAATGCTTATGCCTAAGATCTGCATTTTTTGATTGAAAACTAAAATATCTGAACAGTTTTCTAACATAATATGATAATCTTACAGCTCTTCAGAGTCATAATCAGATACAGCGTTCAGTTAAAGTAGGAATTCCTTTTATAAGAGTCAAAAAATATTTCCTTCCATGTCCAATGTAATGTGAGACAGTTAATTTTCATTCACTGTGCTTGTGGGAAAACAGATGAACTTTTTTTTCTTTATTAAATATTTATTTTTTTTCACGTCTTATCCAGTGAAGCTACTACATATGCCATAGCACCACTGGTTTCTTAACCAGGTTATTGCACACAAGTTGCAAAGAGACAAGTTTTATTATACTAATTTATTTTGAATTTCATACTTCCAAAAAGGAATGAAGTATCCTCTTTGCATAATTTTATTAGTATGTTCTCCATGGAATCACATTCCATGATGTGAACATAAATTCAGTATCGGATTAAATAATGGCAATATTGTCATAGCTGTGTTGTAAACTTAGACTTGCTTAAAGTACACATTTAAGTATTGTTAGCTACAGCAAACCAGACTGAACCAGTCTAAACCTTAGTCAGCTTTTTGTTTTGTGACTTTTTGAGTGTGGAAGCAGTATTTCCTGAACAGCCTAATAATTTATGGTCACCTTGAGTAATTCCAAAGAAATGAAACAAGAAATAAAATGGACAAGACAAGGGAAAAAACTCCCATAGTAAATCCCCTTGCTAATGAATGTCTCAGAAATCATTTCCCATTAAAAGCCATTCTGTGATATCTAGGAGGTGAAAAGAGCTAATATGAAAACTTTCTTAATTTAATTGTCTACAATTCCCTGCCAGGGAAGGGCTGTAGCACACCAAGAATGATCAGTCTTGCTGGATAACATCTAGTTCAACAGCTTGTGTAACAACAAGGATTTGGCTTTTATGACCATTACATTCACTTCTAGGACTGAGGACTCCGGGGTAGAGACAGAATCCACCTGAGAAAGTGGGGCAAGAACATCCTTGTCAACAGGCTGGCCAACATGGTAACAAGATAGGTTTAAACTAGGAATTTGGGAAACAAGTGAGGAAGTGGTGATTGAGAGTAGAAAGCAAACATTTCTGAGTTATCTGAAGAAGAGAGGCCTAAGAAATGACAAAAAATAGCAAAGGGATACCTACCTCAGATGTATGTTTGGAAACACTTACAACCTGGTAAACAGGCAGGAGGAACCAGAGCACCAGGTATGGTCATAAAATGAGGTATCTGTGGACAGTCTTGTTAATACCTTTATTAATTATCTGGAGGAGCCAATGTCACACATTGTCAAGTTTGCAGATCGCCACCAATTTGAGAGGATCAGTGATGGAATCGTAGAATCATTTAGGTTGGAAAGACCTTTAAGAGTCTGTTTGTCTCTTTTGCGGACAGTAGTCCACATCAAAAAACATCATGAATTATTCAGTTAAACTGGCTTTTGGCAAGATAGTCTAAATCCCAGCCATCAGACAAGCTGATTTACTTCATGGGTGCATTCAGGATACCTGTGGAATTATGATATTAAGTGTACTGGAAAAGCTTATCCTTTCTGATATGCAGAATAGAACATGGATAAATAAAAGATTCTGTTTCCAATATTTGTAGTTTTTTACTTCATTAAAAGTAAATTCTTAAGCTCCTGGCAGGTTGCTGATCACTTTCTGCTGATCACTACTCAAGATTTAAAAATCATAAACCAAAAAGGTTTATTTGAAATTGTGTGAGATTTCCTGTTTTAAATGTTGTCTGTAATGAAGCAATTCTACAAATTATCCACTAAAAGAACATAAAAGTCTTAAACATGCCTAAAAAGAGAATCCAGGGTTTTCTTATTAGTATAGCAGTCAACTATCTTGTTTGTTTCCCGTCTTCAATTTGTATTCACTCTGTCTTTCTAAAAGACCCTGCCTTCATCTGTCTTTATAAGGAATCTAGTTGTAAGAGGTTTTCATCAAATCACCGCTCTGCGTGCCACAGTTAAGAAGAGATGAAAGAGAACACTGAAGTCCATAAAAGCATTAGAGCAATCATTTGGACACAAGAACATGTTTCTGTGTAAATCCCTAACAGCTTTGCTATTTTAAGATGTCACATTTAAGTCTTAAAATAGTATTTATAATTGATCAAATATTTATAATATTTCTATTTCTATGGCTTATTCTGAAGTTCAGAAGTAAGGTAGAACAAAAAAATGAAAGTAAATCAAAGTGAGATGTTACTGGTGAGAAAGATTTTACCCAAGACAGACCTATCCGTGTAGACTTGCCAGTGCAGGCTTACACTGAACAAGCTAGAGTTTTATGGGTGACATTTGTTAAGTGTCAAAAATTATTTTTTTAGCCAACTTCCAGAAAACTTGCTACCAAGATGATTAGAGACATAAAGCATGGCTTATGAATATTTTTTTCCTTCTTTCTTTAATCTGTCAGATGTTATTCATAATTGGAAAACTGCTAAATAATTACAGAAACCAAATTTATTAGATCTCGTTAGAGAACTTCTAGGTTAAATGGATTTAACTCTACAAACAGAATGCAATTAAAAAGATGATTTATAATTAAAATAAACCATTCAACATTTTGTGGGGAATATAAAAAAGTAAAGGGTCTGGTGTGATGTTTGTTCGCTGGATGACAAGCCACTGCTGCCACCATTCTCCATAGGGCTGGCCTTAAAAGAATAGGGAGATCAGAGAGTCCAGAAAACAGATGGCTGGCTGTAATGCACACATGCTCTAGAGAGATGGGCCATAATGTGGATTACTTGCAACATCTGCCCGCCAACTTCAGACCTATCAGATAGGTACAATATAGTATTTGCCAGAAAGAGGACATTTTATGAAATGCAATTAGTAATAACATCTTGAACTGTAGATGTATATGGTATATAAATTCAGAGTTAAAATTGTCCCAGTAATGCGCATGGCAGAATGTGTCCAATCAAGTGCAGAGTAGTGGAAGTCTCATGTATTCCCCCATTCTTTAAGTTTCTTTGTAAGTTTTGCATTGGTTTCGATTTTGTCAGTTTTTATTACACCCACAAAACCAAGAAGTCAGTGAAAAGGGTCCTCGCTTTCATATATCACTAACAAGAAGTATGATGTTCATCCAGAACAAGTCACAATCTGTTATCTAATTGTATGACTTTTACTCTTTCTGAGACACACCATAGCTGTCAGCACTGAGTTCAGGTGCTGGAAGCCAGTTAGCTGTGTCAGTGTGGGTCTAATTTATCCAAATAATCTTCCTGAGAATCTTTGTTGTGTGGAAATACCCTGAGAATAACCATCCTTCACAGCTGGGATGGAATACTTCATCCTACAGCATGATCTTTGAAATAATTCCCCTAGTTTAAGAGTTGCTTGTGATTTTGTATATCCAGTTTGAGGAACTCTGAAGAAGCTTAGCATCCAAAATATCTTGAATATTAACTGTCTAAACAATGGCAGAAGTTAAGGATCTGACAGTTGACCAGAGTAAGATTCAAATTCTGAAATGTTGTAATTTTAATTTTTCATCTACATGATAATAACGCCTCACACTGCCCTGGTAACACTGATTTGGACACTGCAAATACACGGGAATTATATATCTTTATCTATCTATCTATTTATATATATATCTTTCTATCTTTATATATACATGGGAAGTATATATCTTTTAAAATAGTTCTCCAAAAGCACATGAGTTCTAATCCAAGGCATTTATTTCATTTTAACTTCTTCCCCTTCCTCACGTAATATGGAGTACACTGGGCAGAACTCCTTAGAGGAAACTAATGGCTGTCTTTTTGGTAAAGTGCACCAATGTTCAGCTATACTATTGTATCCTGGAAGTAGTATGAAGGGAAAATGTTCTTTATGGAGTCTAGGCCTTCATTTTTAAAGCATTTTAGGTTCAAAAGATGTTATAGTCTCTTTTTTTTTTTTTTTTAAGAAAATGCTAAGTTAGTAGTTAACTATTTGTATATCACATTAGAGGACACAAGTTTCACAACAGGTGAAAGAAATGTGCAAAGGGCACATTTTCAGTTAAACAGAGCCTGTGCAAATTTGCTGCTTTTTCCTTTATACTATTAAAAATTGTTTTGACGCAAAGTGCTTTGAAACAGATGACTACTGCATACAACATGGAAGTGATCCCCTAAGTAATTCTGGGATCATCCATACTTAATATTTTCAAACCTTATTTTGGATTCGTCTCATACACGTGGCTGTCTTGCCCTTAACAGATCTGGTGCACACCTCAGATTTCATTTGCTTTGATTTTGGTTTGGGTCTTTGTTAATTAGGAGGCTCAGAAACAATACTGTTTCTTAATTCTCGATTTACCAGGTCTGATCATAGTCTGCTCTCAGAAATGAAACAATTTCACTTCACCAAAGGGTCATTTTCCTAGTTTTACTAAAAAGGAGTGATCTTTTTTTCTAATTTAAAAAATATTTAAAAAAATTAAACTTCTCATATTATTAGGGTTGGGTCCTGAACTGTGAATGGCAGAATTCAAAAATCCAACATGAGGGAGAGTTGACAATTATTATTATATAGGTCTACAAAAACTGATGGAATTACAAAATAAATGTGTACCATTAGCTGATAATAACCACATGTGTTGGTACACACTGGCACATAAATCTGTACAGCAGATAAAAATGTTTTAACAGGAAATATTTGTAAAATGGCTTGAGAGTCTAGGGCACAAATTGAATATTTACATATTTACTAACAAAACATGACTTCTGATAATGTCTTTTCCAGTTAGTTTTCCTGTTCAAATTTTTTTCCCCCCTAATCTTTGCAATAGATAAGCTTTCAAAGCAGAGAGAGAGAGTAACAAATTTGTGTTAAATATGAGAGTTGTGTTTAAAGGATATTGAGATGCAACAAGCTTGATCTATTTTACTTAATTCTCTGTTTTTCTACTGTATTTTTAGGTAAAAAGTCTGTCAATAGAGAAAGAAAATTTTCTACTGCTACAAAAAATGTGACTGTGACAAATATTTTTTCTATTTTATGAGCAATTTGGGAAGAAATAGTCTGAGAGCTTTTGGAGGGTGTTATTTAGATTTGGGTTTATCAGGAGTATATTCCATGTATAGAAAATATATTCAAAATAATTCAAAGTATTCCACTCTTTTAGAATTTATCTTTCAAAACCACTAACTCCTTCACCCCCTGAATTTGTAAAGTTGAAGTGTGAAAGATGAAGATGTTTTATATAGAGAGAAGTCAGATGTGAGTTCACAAATACTGTTGGTCATGCCTGACCATTTCTACCTCATGAGCAAATGTGTCTAAAGGTTTTAGTTATTGTTTTCAAATAGTCAGCATATAAAGCACTGGCTTTTTAAAATTAACTTAAGGTCGTGATAGGAAAAAGCCAGCACAGATTCTTTGAAATGCTCTTTAGCAACATTTGGATGTTTTATTATAGTATAACCCTGCTCTGCAACAGACCAAACATAATATTTTCCAATTAGGTTCTCTTTCAACAAAACAGGTTATCTCGGCATTAATTTCTGTAGTATAATAGCTTGTTTCTCCCCATTTGGAAAAAAAAGAAGGAAGACATGAACTCATTTATCTTTTTAAAATCTCAATTATTTTTCTGAGATTTTTCTGGAGACCCATTCAGTATTTTTTAGGTTCCTTATTTGAACTTTTTAGTGCTTGTCTTGAGTTTACTCAAGATAGGTTATAGGAATAATTAATAAATAGCAACAATGAATGTAATACTCAGGAAAAAATAAAGCTAAATTCCCAATACAGTACTGTGTGAAATGGTCTTTTTCTTCACACACATGAGGTAGTCAACAACATCTGTGAAGCAATTGTGGATCAGGATGAGGCATTATGAGTGTATTTAGAACAATAAATTGTCTAAACATTAATTGATATTTTTCTATTTTGAATATGGGATGCAATTATTAATTAATAGCAGTTCCACTTATAACAATTATATATATTTTACTCACCTGAATCAATGTACAGAGGAAAGAAAATCAGTTTCTCAGATACTTCTCCTTTATGGACAGGAATTTTACTCTTTTTTTTCTTTTTTTTTTTCTTTCCTATGTATTGTGGTTTGTGTGTAGTTTCAAGAATTCCTCATATAGCATTACACTTTTTTTTCACACTAATTAATGGATGTTTGTATTGTATGTTTGCTTTTTTCTCATTCTTATTCCATACAGTGGTGAATGGGGTAGTTCAAACCTCTCATAACAAATGTTGTCACTTTATTTTCAAACTTAAATTACAGGAAACGTATTTGTTTTATATTTTGAAAGTTTTATTGCATTATAGTTTTTAAAGGAGAACGTTTATGTTGATTTTAGATTTTAAATTAGTTCTGATACTCAAAAGTACAAGAATATAACTTCAATATGGTAGTATTTTTTCTCTGTATAAATGCCTCTGCTCATCCTTAACCTTCCTTGTGTACTTTCATATCCTGTCACAATTACAGTTGACAGCATTTTGAGATAAAATATTTGCAATTACCCAACTATTACCATTTATACACTATTACAGAATTTATCTAATATAGTCTTTCTTATCTTTTAGTCAACTTTAATCAATTCCTTTGTGTAATGCCATCTGGTTTATGAGATAGTCTTCGTACATTCATGAAAATGCAGATTGCAAAGAGACAATGAAAATGGATCATGAGAACCATTTCCATCCTGTCTCATTGGCATGCTCTGAAAAGTAAGAGATACTTTTTTTAAGATATATCAGAGTTAAAGTATTGTTTTTGCAATATAATTATAACCACTGTCTCACAATATCCAATGAAAGACACACCCCTTAAGTCTTCTCATTTCCATTACTCAAAAGTGCTCACTAATGCAGCTGTGAAGTTCTTTTGGTTGAATCTTAGATATCCAGTATAGCATTTGCACTGACTCACACAGATTTGTAACACTCACTGAAGTGAGTGTTTTTACCTTAGCTACTGACGCAAAACTCATAATTTAAAGGATTAAACCCAAAAATTTTGTGCACTAAAGCTCAGATCATTATTTTGCACAAATCAGTGATGACTGTAAATTCCTTATTTCTGCAATAATCGTCTTGCATTCTTTAATGTGAGCTTAAACTGTTGTCTTCTTTTGAATAGTTATAAAGTCTCATTTTTTTCAAAGATTTTCCAGTCCTTATAAAAGTCTTCCCCCAGATCTTTATTTTGTTGCCATATGAGATTGAATTTAGTATGTGATTGTACAGGCTGATTTTACACTATTTTAGGAACAGTGGTCTCACATATTTGGAAAAATTACAGTTCCACTTTCCATTGTTTGTATGAGTGTGTTGAAAAGGAAAGAATCATTGGGTTTGCTTCTGACTATATTTTTTCCTCGTTTCCCCCTTCTCCCTTTTTTTTTTTAAAGTAAGTTATTTTTTATGTCAAAGCTGCCACATCTCTCTCCTATTTAGTGGCACATCCAGCTATATGCTGGAGAGGAAATGAGGTTATTTATTCTCATGTGTCCAAAGGTCCCTTGGCAACAGAAGAATTGCAGGGCAGGGTTCAGAGTATTAGGTGACCTGTGAAGCAGGAAATATTTTTTTTTCCTTTTGATAAGGTTATCTCATTTATTTTTTTCTTTTTCTTTTTTTGCTAAGTGATCAAAATATGCTCAGCATTGCTGTGTTTGCAACTGTTTCTAAGCTAATTTTAGTCTCAAAAATATAAATCTTTCGAACGAGACTGTACTGCCAAATGGATGTCAGGTATGGTTGGGTTTTGGGGTTTTATTTATTTATTTTAAGTATATAATAGGTTATGTGTATTATGTACACATCTTTTAGCATATTATTTAAGTTCTTTACCACAAAGATGGATCTCTGTTTTTAATTGTTTCTAACTTTACTAAACTTTCCCTTTTTGGACTGAAATTTTTCATTTCAGCTGCTTGCCTGAGGCTAAATATGGTTCATCTGTTTCCAGGAAAGAGACTAGGGAAATAATGCATTCTGCTTTGTTAAGCATGAGCCTAGGAGTGGGTAGGAAAGGGAAGATACTGGTAGAAGCCAATTGAGAGAAAATGGGAACTAAGCAAAAAGGGACTACAATGAAGAGCTAGAAATTAATAAAATAGTTCAGTGTGATGTCAGTTGAAGAGAATTAGGCACTGATGGATGTCATTTGGACTCGATGTTCCTTGTGAGTCCCTTCCAACTCAGCATATTGTGTGATTCTGTGATATGGGCTTTATTTGGAGAAAACAGGTAGAAGGATGGTCCAACATGAACATATTATGATTTCCAAACTTCACTGTTCTTTCTTTGTCAACATCAGTGAAACCTTTTGGACAATTTCTCATCTACATCCAGCTCCTCTGTCCATCTCCCATCTCTGTGTCCTGCTGACTCTACAGTAGGGATCTTTATAATAAGTAAAACAGGACCAGAGCACCAATTCAAGCCCTGACCCGCACTCTTATCAGCATGGGCTGGACAGTGCTCTTTGAGGTGGTGCCTGAGGGAGTAAATGCCAGAGGCCATTCTGAAGGAGCAGTGTGAGCAAGATAAAATCAAGTTTGACTGCCTCCACAGTTTTCCATCACTATTTCAACATACTTTCACCAAAAAATACTCCCTGAGTATTTTTGTCATGTCTCATCCCAGAGTATGGCACAGAGGCAGTTACATACTATAAAAAATACCACTGTGAGCAGCTGCGGTCCATTCTCCTATTATGTCAGACACTTCAAAACAGAAAATTAAGCCAACAATCAAAAACAGAATAGAAAACCAAACAATAACTTTGTATCAGAGCCCCTTGTAGAGAAGGTGTAAGCAGATGCCATGCAACTTCAGGACTAAGAAATGTATCCTGAGCCTATTTTATTTCAGTGTTGATATAGACAATGCACGTTACTGCTGTTGTTAGTTAATTCAAAAGGTGGGCATCTTTATGATAAAGATGCAAAATCTGCAAACTATTCTTCGGTGTTTATATTATTATTGATGTCATATAGTAGGATTTCTCATTTTTCTAACTGCTAGCTTTCCTTTTCCCCCACAAAAAAAGTAAAATTACTAAGCAAGCTGTGGATTTGAGTATGGTTGGCAATCAAGTCATGTCTCATGATGGGCTCAGGCTACCACCTTTCCTTCTGTAAGGACACACAGCATTTCTTTCAACCACCCAGATATCTGTTTTCACAGCATTTATTTGTCAGTATTTTCCAACCTTGTTTGAAATTAGAGAAATAACTTTTGGGTTCAAATGTTAGCAGGGATGCTCAGTCAGCATGATTCTGTAGTATCATGTCTTTAGGGAGTCAGATTGGAAACAAAAGGTGTTAGAAGAATATTATTAAGGTGGCAAAGTTGAGCTGGAAAATTGAGACAGGGATGTCTGTACAGTTGGATGAGCAAGGCTATACTTCTATGAGCAAACACTCTCATGTGATCAAAGCAGGCAATGTTGTCAGAGCTCATTCGCTGTGGTGTTAAACCTTCAGTGGTGAATTAAAGAAGCAGAAGATCTGTAGAAAAGTTTGTTTCTTGAACTATTTTCTGGAAAACAGAATTTCGTTCCTACCAGTGCCACAAATTCCTAAGTCATTCTAGAGAAGTCATACTAGACTTTTCACAAATCATTCATGCAAGATTTCCTCATTTTCTGGAGGAACCTAAAATCTAATGTTGTGCTACTTCTCAGTATGTCAGCCTAACTTCTCTGAGGTTTACCCTTTGTCAGAGGTTGTCTGACGTGAATTTCCTTAATCAATGGAAAAGGCAATAAGCTCCAAAGGAAGCATTTCAAAATGGTAAATACCAACAATCTGCGCTTAGAAGTTATTGCAGGTCTCTGAGGGTTCTGATTTCTTTTCAGAGGAAGCGTTTTCTTAACAATTTGTCTTTTCTCTTTACCAGGCTTCTCAGTGCATCTCCTGATTGTTTATTACAGTTGTGACTCAAGTGCTCATCATAGTGTGCCTCTTTCCACTGAAACACTTCAGCAACTTCTGTACTGCTGTGTTTTAAAATGGCATACATAAAATGCCTTAGAGGTCAACCACTGTTCAGATGACTTAAAAAAACCAATCTGGTTCTAGTGAAGCAAATGAGAATTTCTGTAGCTTTTTTTTTTTTTTTTTCAAGGAAGAAGCATGGCTCTGAAAATTTCTAAATTTGAGGCTGCTATCCTGGCCCAACTGAAATGACTTAGCATTTTGGATTTTTTTAATGGCTAGAATTTAGTGCTCCAAATTTTTGTGGCATATGATGGTTTCAATTCCTTCATCCACCAAAATGTCTCAAAATGGTGGAATTCATCTGTTCATCTATTACTGAAGCTACAGTCCACTGTTCTTGTGTGCAAATGAAGAGTGTTCTATTATTAATAGAAAAAACAAAGCAATATTAAGAATACTGGGTATATTTATCATTGAACTTTCTGAAATTCCTTCAAGTGTGATATGTCTTTAATCTGTTCTAGCTGCTGGTTAGGAATAAAGTTTCTTAAAACAACTGTTGAGTTAGAATTTGAAAGATCTTTCCTGTATTCTTTCTTGTCCTAATTATAACTTGTTAGAAAGTTACATGTCTTTATATATGCTTGTGCTTTATCCAAAACACTGATTTCACCTAAAAAGTACCTGAAGAAATAAAAATTTAACATAAAGCAATATCCACTTTAGTGTGTTATTGGTTTAATAGAGATGGGCAGCATCTTCCTAAGCCTGAATAGCTACTTTTAAAAATGTAGTTTGTTTTTTTGTTGTTTGTTGGTTTAGGCTTTTTTTAACAGAGTATTTTCTGGAGATTTAAAATGTATTTTGAAATGTCCTAAATTTTAAAACACTACTTGATTCATAAAGTGGTTGCTCTGGACTTCTTTGATATCTGTGGTTTATATTTTGCAAGAGACTCCTGTGCTATAAACACATTATTTTAATTATTAATCACATTTTATTATTGCTTTATCAGTTATTTTGTCATATGTTCAATAACTGCTACTACTGTGCAGTACTGGAAACTTTTAAGTTGAGCATGTTCAGAAGAAGCAAAATAGGTTTCTTATATGGCAGGGCAGAGAAAAAAACTGGGATAATCCTGTAATTGTGCTCTTTATTTTTATGTGTTTATTATGTATCAGTAAATGTCTTCAACATTGTTACTACTCTCAATTTTTATACTTGCTCTATGTCACTGATGTATATACAAACATTACATGACTAGAAATGTTCTTCACTGCTTGTACTCTGCACTGAAGTCTCCTAATCATTTAGTTGAATTCCTTTTACCTTCTTACACAGCTGAGAAAAGTAATCTACTTCTTGCAGTCAGTAATTCAAAATTTAAATTGGAAGCTCAGATCCTTCTGTCTTAAAAATAATTCCCTAACATTTTAGATCTACTAATCAGGTTATCAGAATGGGGATATTATGGACTGTGATGTGGCATCACCTTGTTTCCATAATTAACTTGCCTTCCCAGGTTTTCAAGGGGATTCTGCTGCAGATGAAGTCTAAAGAATTAACTTTAATGGATTAATGAAGATGAAAGAGAGAAAGCGATCTGTCCAAATGTGCATTGATTCATCTCAAAAACAGTTAAAAATGAGAATGCTACTGAAAGCCCAGCAGTTGTAGATTTATCAGTATAAAACCTAAGAGACCAATTCATTCAGAATTGTCAGATTAGCAGATCAGATGCCATTTTCAAACCCAATTAGATGTGTTCCTCAAACAAGGAGAAAATTTCTCTAAGGGCAGATTTTATCAAGTACTTCTCAATAGTTTCTGGGACTAATACTAAGTAATAAGTAGATTTATCACATTATTAACTTCATAATACCATATCAAACAAGTATCGCTCTCCTTTGCCCTACTGTAATAGCTACAATTCTGATGTCATGCTTATTTTTTTTTTCATTTTAATTAAAATTCCAGACATAAAGAAAAGAAAGTGCTCTGCACTTGTTAGGTTGGTTTTTTGTTTTAATTCTAACATCACCGTTCTTGTCTTTTGTTTTATATATCTTTTCTCTAATGAGGAGCAGCTGAGGTAACTGGGTTCGTTTAGCTTGGAGAAAAGAGGGCTCAAGGGAGATTTGTTGCTCTCTACAACTACCTGAAAGGAGACTGTAATCAGGTGTGGGTCAGTCTCTTCTCACAAGTAACAAGTGACAGGACAAGAGGAAATGGCCTGAAGTTGCACCAGAAAAGGTTTAGATTAGATATTAGCAAAAAACTCTTCAAGAAAGGGTTGTTAAGCATTGAAAGAGGGAAGCAGTTGTTAAGCATTGAAACAGTCAGCATCCCTGGAAGTGTTTAAGACATGTAGTTGTGGCATTTAGGTACATGGTTTAATGGTAGACTTGGTTATTGGTTGGACTCAGGAATCTTAAAGGTCTTTTCCAACCTAAACGCTTCAATGATTCTGTGTTTCTATCTGTGATTGCACTTTTGAATGTCTGGTTTTGCTTTTCTACAGGCAGGTGGCTACCTTTTACTGTCTGTCAGATCCTTTCTTCAAATACAAGCTCATAATCAGACAGTACTAGGAAGATACAAGTTTTTATTATTAAATCTTGAATAGTTTTCCAAGGGATAGAATGGATAGAAGAAAAAGAGACCATTTCTTTCATAGCTTTCATATGAGGGAGAGTACTGTGGTATACTGCCTGGTCTTTGATGCTAATGTGGTTTTGGTATCTAAAAAGAGATCCTTCTGGATATCAGGAGCTCAAGTGTGTTGATGCAGTTATTCCACAACTGCACAGAGCTGCACAACTTGGATAGAAGCTTCTCCTAAGGCTTACAGTATCACTTGTTTGGATCTATCCAGTGAGAGTTAAGGTTACTCTTAAGGCACTTTGTCTCATTCTTTCTTTCTTTTTTTTTTTTTTTTTTTTAAATGTAGACTTTCCTCTGAGACTTTGTTGTAAAGATTATACATTATTAGCCTCATTAAGAAACCAACAGGGAACTTGCTGGAAAACAAGCTCAGATGAATGAATTATCATAATTATTAATTTATTTTATGCTTGAAGACTGTTTTACCCCCCTATCTTTTCAGAAAACAGCATTTGGCTTGCATTCACTTTGTTTCTTTTTCTTAAATGGCTGTACAGAATTGTAAGTCGTTTTGTTCTATGGAGAATAACACTGTAAATCTCTATGTCTTTGTATTAAGTTTTAGTCTCTTTTCCTTGCATCAGTCTTATTGTCAATCTACAACATCTTAACGCATGGTGCTGGAAATTCATGATTTATTTGTGGTGTTTTACTGCAGTGTAGGATATTATTAGCTGTATTAATAGAAACTCATCACCTTTGCCTTTGCTGTGGGAGGTGAAAGAGCTTAATTCTCCCTGACTCAAACAGTACTAATCTGCAAACATAACTGAGCCAGGAGATGTTATTTGTCATTTCTCTGTATAAACTGAGGCTGAAAAAGATATAGATATTAATATTTCACTATAAAAATACTTAATTAGGAGCCTATATATTTTCTTTTGTCTTTTCTGTCTCTCTGAGGGATCTAAAAGCATGTATTAAACATCATTTATGGTTTTACTTTTTTATTTATTACCACGACGTTACAAGTAATAATAACCTAATGGTTAGTAAATCAAAATCTTTTACCTATTCTTGGTTAGTTTATGACAATTATGCCCTCTCAAAGGCTTTGACAGTATGCTAAGAGTGGAAACATCAATTTGTATGCAACTTTTTTTTCTGAATAATATTCTTTAAAGCAAACTGTGGACAAGTTACAAATAGAACTGTACATGCTTATAACTGTAATTAATTTTCAAAGGAATGAAAGAAAAAGGGAAGAGGAAGGGGAAGGGAAGGTTCGGGAAGGGAAGGTTCTGGAAGGGAAGGTTCTGGAAGGTTCTGGAAGGTTCTGGAAGGTTCTGGAAGGGCAGGGCAGGGCAGGGCAGGGAACGGAAGGGCAGGGAAGGGAAGGGAAGGGAAGGGAAGGGAAGGGAAGGGAAGGGAAGGGAAGGGAAGGGAAGGGAAGGGAAGGGAAGGGAAGGGAAGGGAAGGAAAAATAAACCTTGAGTCCCTCATTTTTTTTTCAACATAAGACAGTGCCTTCCCCCTTTAAAATGCTGTGGCTAGATGCATTAATTCTTAGTTACTGTTTAGTTCCCATTTGCAAGATGTTCATTTAAGGAAGAGAAGTAAGTTTCTAAAGATCACAATATTTGTGTATCAGAGAGGTAAACATCAAAATACTGTACGAAAACCAAACTAATACTGTATGAAGACCATACTATCTTTGGACATCTAACTTCTCACCAGGTAGACAGTCAAGATTTCTTTTATGTTTCCTTCAAATTTCATTTTCCTCTTGACTATAAATGTGACAGATTCTTCACTGACTCTCTGTTCTTTTGTGATGGGCTCCTGACTCACTTATGAGCTGCCTTCCTTATGAACTCTGCCTTCCATCCTGCAGAGCTCCTCTTCACCTTCATTTTCATACAGTGTTATCCCAGAGAATTGATTCAAGTAAACAGAGGAGTCCACCTTCAGAGAACTAGGGAAAAAAAGCATTTCTCACAACATATTAGAATAGTGAGGAATTGTCAAAAGGAGGTGACCATAAAAGCGCAGTCCAGATAACCTCAGTTACTCATGTGACTGACAATTGAGTGGTAGTATTGAATAGGCTTCTTGTGGAAGTTAGGCTCCTACCTTGTTACTAGAATGCTGTGTTTATTTTATCGACATACACATTTTGCAAGTCTGCATTTATTTGTGCATTGATATTTTGACTAATCTATATTAATGAAATTATATACAGAAAACTGTAACTTAATTACATTGTGAGCAAGAGTGACATATTGCAAAGTCATCTTAATGTACTTGCACATCCCCAGAGACTATTGGCAGCATCTGTTAATCCACTCACCATTGTATTAGGAGTGATTATCAAAACCAGCAAAAAACTAAGACCTCCCTCCTATCATTCACACAGTTGTAAGCATGTATTGCATTTTACTTTACACTGGGAAGAAATTTGAAGTAGAAGTTAGTGATACATAGGTAATGGAAGAATAAAACCCTATTTCTGTGTATTTGAAAACATAAGCCTCCTTTTTTCTTTGCCTTTGAAATTTTCATTATATGCAAGTCAGAAATTCAGAATAAAAGTAGTTTGATCTACTGAATACATCCTTGGGTCCTTCCAAACACACATTCAAAGAATGGCAGAGGTAACAAACTGCTTATTTTTCCTTTGGCACTGAAAAAAACTGGTTCAAATCACAGCTGTGGTCTTCTACCACTTGTCTTCAACATGATATGCTATATTGTGATGTATTGATTCTAGAAGAAAAATATTAAAAAAAAAATCCTGGTGGTATGTAGCAAGTCAATAACTACAATGATCCCAGTGGAGGCAGAAAACTGGAATACTTTATTGGACTTACAAGTTCATATTTAAAGGGTTTAGGGTCTACATATTCAACAAGGATGTTTCAGGGGGTGACATAAGGGAAAAATCCAAGTTAACAAATTTGGGGTCTTACACATACATCATAGGGGAAAACTCATTTTATCTTAGGGGAATTCAGGTTTACAGAATGCAAGGATCCAGGGAACACAAAAGGAGAGAGAAAACACAATGAGTCTTCTGCACTGGCTGATGAAATCAGGGCATGGTTTCTCCAGGCTTGGGCAGGACATTCCAAACCCGTGACATCAATGGATCCTTGTCTGGACTCTAGATGGAGGTCTTTCCCCAGTCTCTGTTAGCCCAAGGCTTTTGTTTAAACCTAGCAGTTTTATTTTTCTCATATCCAAATTTTGGAATCCGACAGTAGTACTATTTGCTGCTTCTACATGTATTCCTTGATCTGGCCTCTTTTTTGCTTTTAATCCCTTTTAATCATTTCTGTATATTGCAGTCTGGAAAGTGATTCTGAGGGTAAATCAAGGTAAATGAAATGAAGAGGATGCTTATGATGAAGTTCAGCTTGTATAGAAGTGAGTGTGCATATGAATCTGTAAATTAAATACTCATTACACAAGCAGAACATGCTGTTTTGGGTGGCTAGAAATAATCCTGAGGACTGGAAATATTATTCATTCCAGAACAGTTACCGTGATTTAGTGTACGGAAATACTGCATATTTTTCTTTTTTTGAGGAAATTGGAGATTTTCTGAGAGTGAGTACACCTACAGCTTTTAGTTCTAATGCCTTTTACAGGCAGGCATTCTTGTGCTAAATATAGTTTAGAGAAGACAGGTATTTAATTGGTTCAGAAATCTGTTTTCAGATTGTAGTGCAAGCAGGTTTCGTGGGAAGTAAGGAAGATTGTAGGAGCAACTTCTTTATGTTGTTTTTCTACAAACTAAATTGTTCCTGTGTAAGATTTTTTAAAAGCTTTCATTTTTTTCTAGCCCTATTAGAAAAGGCATCGCGGCTGCCTTCCCAGTCTTTCTGGTAATATTTATCCCACCAAAACTATTTGAAAACTGGCAGGAAAAAAAAGTGATGTCTTATCTTTGCTTTCCCAGTATGTACCAAGTTCTGATTATTCAGTGGTCATTAAGAAATTCTGGAGAACTTTATACTAGACCAACTGCAAGGACTCTACCAGTGTAATTCCATATAAATAAGTCCATATTGGGTTTGTCATAACATGCAGTTTGTTGTTAAAGGAAAAACACTGTTTAAATAACTGACTGACACAAGGCACTTGATATTTGTGGGGATCCTGGCTAATTTATGCCTTGTGCGAGTCAAGATTGGGTTTGTCACAACTGTCCTTGCTCAGCTTTCACTGCTTATTTGCAAAATGTAGCAATACTGACTGCAAAAATTGCACCCATGCAATGAAAGATGCACATAAAGCACCTGTGTAGGAAAGAGGTGCTTAGAATTTCTTTGTAGCTAGTGTCCTAATGTTTACAAGTAAAATGCAGCTTTTTGTCTTCTCTAACAAGCACAGGGAAAAGGACATTACAGCCATCAATAAGACAAAACAAAGTAAAAAATACACTATTCAAAAATATGTGTAAATAATTTCTGACCTTAAGAATGGATATGAACAACACAGATTTTCAGGCAGTTACTCTGTTACAGTGTTCTGTGTAGGACAGTAGGCTAGAATCTGACCTGTATAGACTAAGAAAGCAGCTAATTTGAAAAACAAACAAACAAAACCAAAAAAAGCCAAATGAAATCCCAATTTCTTTAAAAGCAATTAATTTTTGAGGTTGTCATTGTAGTTGTCTAGTAAGAACTGGAACTTAAAGTCTGCCTGTGTTGACCATTAATACAACCTTAGGCTCATAGGACTCACATTTTCAACTGAGAAGGGCAGTATGTACTATAAAAAGTAGTTTGAGAGCTGGACCATCATAGTGAATGAAAGGAAAACCAAAATTTTATTCACTTTTAGCCTTATCTTTTCTTCTTCTGTTTTTTAGTGCTTTCATATGCACTGTTCCACTCATTTTCAAAGGACTAGATCATGAAAAGTACCAAAGGCAAAAAAGAAAAAATATCAGTAAAACCAGTATCAGGTTTTAACATGAATCCACTAATAAGAGTTGTTTTGCATAAAACACCATTATCTGAGTCAACAGAATGTGTTGTTCAGTGTTACAGAAACAGTCTTTGTTGCTATACAAGTCAACCTTCATTAGCTCAATTATTTCGATAGCATTTAGATCCATTCTTCTTGTACAACTCTTAATGCAAGTATTCACATGTTAATCATTTGACTCTTCATTTCATTTATGTTTAAAATAACAGATGGCTCTAGATTCTGGGAGATCTCAAATCTGTGTATTTAAAAACTGCAAATTTATTTTTTGACTGCACTTCTTTCTTAGGGAAGTGGTTATTTTAAAGATTTTGAATTAATAACATAAACCATAACTATGGTTTCTAAAATTTTGAAGAGGATGACAGTATTTTATATCAAATGGGACTCTGAAGACATCCATAACTAAAAATTTTCTTTCTGTTCATAAGAACACTAGTACAACATTAACCATTCTTCATTGATATGACAAATTTATTCCATCATTGTACTTCTCAGGTATTCCAGCATAAAAAATGTAAACTTGAGGTTTGAGTTGAAATGTCTTTTCAGACTACTTTAATGACCTTGGACAGGTGGACTTGGATTCATCTCCCTTAACTTCAGATGACTTCATCTCAGCTAACCATCCTAAACTCCCTCTACTCATTGGAGAGAAATGGGCGCTACTGGCCTTGGTTCATCTGAATTGCTTTAGACAGCCACTTTTAGATGAGATAAATGTCTGAAGTTGCACAGGATATATTCCATTCCCTTTGTTGCATTGCCCTTCTGGGAAATGAAGAAAATGGTGCTGTTCTGTAACTGCCATACCAACATATAAGAAGGGATAAATAATACTAAGAGGTGATGAAACTGGATAGTCCATCAACCCCAAAGATTCTGATTTATCTGTCGCCATAAATGTGCAGCAGTGTGGACAATGAGTCAAACAAGAGGGGACATACAGAAATGAAATGAGTAATACATGACTGTAGACTATGAGATTGATCTGAAGTGCTGATGCACTCCATAAAGCATAGCAGGATAGGACAGCTGAAACCTAACAAAAGGCAGGATCATCCCACCAAATAAGAATTATTTTGAATTAAGAATATTTTTTTATATGCATGTACTTCATGCAATATGTATAAGATTATTGCTGTTATCAATACTTAGTTAAACAAACCAGACAAAAAATTTTTGCTATAGTGAAACTTTAGAACAGCAATAGTTTTCATCACTCAAGTGAGACCTAACAAAGTGAGAAGAATGGAAAGAATAGGAACAAGTGAAATTGTGGTTTTCTTCTTTTTTTTTTCCTCTATTGAAAAATAAAGGGAATGCTTAGTTAAGGTTGCTGAAACTGCCTTCATGACATTGATTGACTGACTCCATTGTAGTTGGTTGGTTATGTTTCAAGACTAAAACTGAAGCTTCTTTGGAAAGTATAAGGATTAGGTCTGTATAGGTAGTGAACCAAGGATTAAAATTAAATATATATTATATTCTTTCCCATGTATGTTTGTCAAGACGCACTTGTATGTTGAAGATAAATGAATAGTAAGAGGGTCCTTTTTGTTGCTGTTAGTAAATTCAGAAACTGGTTTGTCAGGTCTTTTCTTCTCCAAGACTGTGAGAAGGAGAAAATGCTGTAACATGCAATCAAAGTGTCAGATTAGCAGAACTGGAAATGTGAATACTCTGGTTAACAACAACAACAAAAACCCCCAAAAGCCTAAAATCAAATAGTTGCTCAGCCTTTGCCAGTGGGAAATTTCTCACTGACTCATGAAACCAGGCTTTTATATCTTGTCTTCTCACAGAATAAGCAATGTCAATTTATTTCATTCGTTGTCATATTCTACCAGAATTTGAATCATTTAAACTAAGAATTGTTTTTTTCTATCCAACAACGTTGTATTAATTACTTCATTTGAGTTTTTAGGTTTTGCGTTGGTGACACTGGTCATACTACATGCATTTAAATAATCAGGTTCTGTGTCACTATTAAGGTTAAAATATTTTAAATATTTTGCCAAGATATAAAATTCTTAGCAGTATTTAGAAAAGAGTATATCCATAAAATTCTTGACTGCTATCCCACATCAAGATGTGGTTATTTAATTCCAACTAAATGCTATTTTTACTCTACGAGGATATACAATAAAATGTTCTTATGTTTTTTCTCTTTAGTATTGTATCTAGCAGCTTTTTAGTATAATTTCAAAAGTTATACAGCTCCTACAGTAAGCGTGATTATTCACTCCTCATACTGTTCACTGTTCACTTAAGCAAATAGCCTCGAGTCATCATTTTGAAAGTAGATGTGTAGAAGATTGCATTTCCATAATTAAAAATAAAAATCAAATCCCTCTTCTGTCTTCATTTTTAAATTGCTGCTGTCAAACTGTAAAAACCTACCGAAGAAAAATGATTGAAATACTTGAAAAAAATCATTCATAATACTTAGTCTTGAATGAATAATAAGAAAGGTAGAATGTTACAAATTGTTATTTCCTCATTCAAATTGGATTAATAGATTATACAAATCCTTAATGCTTTATATGACCATGCTATGGTATGGCAATCATAAATCCCATGCATTTTTACCCTTCTAAACATATATAGGATAGCTAATAAGTAGCTCAACAATCAATGTAATCATGGCATTTAAACTATAAAAGTAATATATTTACATGGTAGCAACTTCAAAAAATAATAATAATCAAGATTACACTCATTAAAATTAAACAAACTTCCAATATTTTTCTTTTCTTTTCTTGTCCATATTTTAAGATGGAACCTGCCTATTTGGTAATATTTTCTTTCTTGGATCCAGTTGTTACTGTGTTATAGATTCAAAATGCTTTTTCTTTGCATATTTTGTTTCACTCATTATCTTTTCTTTTACTTTCAATTAACATTTATTCAACATTTCAGGGCTCGTTGATATGTCCTTTTAAAACAATTGCAAGTTTAATAGGGCACAGAGCTGACATTTGTCTACAGTTCAAACCAATTTCACAGGCAGAGTTTTGGTTTCAAATTATATAGTCTGAATGCAATCATCTTGTCTGTTTCTACACTTCAGTTTTAGAAATTGTATTCTTTAGATAGGAGTTCTGATACATGTGTGTATGTGTATTATAGTTCATGCAGCTTTAGAAACTAAATGTATACCTGATCATGTATTCCTGAATAGAAAGACATCATGAATGGTATCTCTAAAGAAAAGTGTAATATATCTCAGCATAGCTATGCTTAGGTTAGTGAAGATGTACCGATTTATGCAAGCTGCAATTCTGGCCAGTAGGGATAAAAAGCAATCTTTTCTTTTGTGCTTTATTGCTTAGTGCACCGTGAAGCATCCAGCACTAGGATTTAATGTTGACTATAGCAGCAGTGCAGCAGTGGCCTCATGACTGACAGATACGGTTACTGCCATCCCAACAAATGCTGTTCTGTGCTTAGATAGACTTTCATCTGTTAGCATCTTCAGAATTGAAAACCTAGGTTTCAAGTATATGCATTTCATATTAGAATCCACAACCTCTATTTTATTCCATCATAGTTATCATAAAGACATTTCAGTTTTTTAATTTAACATGGAATGTTTATAAAATCCATTTTTGCTATTTTTAAATAGGAGACACATCTGAAATTAATACTATAAAAATGAAAAAAAATCAAGATTGCTTCAGTGCATCTACAAGTATACCATTTAATTATTTTTATCTCTTTTAATTGTTTGTATAGTGTAATATAAATTTCCATGGAAAGGCTGTAATATATAGATAATGATGTACTCAAAGCACAAATCCCATAGGCATTTGAAACAGAGTTAAAATTTTATTTCAGGAGTCCAGTCTCAGAGATCCCTAATTGAGGATCCAGCTGTGACAGCTTTGCCCACTGAGTAACCACTGAGATATTATGTGCTCTGAAGGAAGTTGTTTCAGTGGATTGAGTCCTCTGATTTCTTTCAAAGTAGGCAGGGTGACATTCAGGGTGTGTGTCTATGGTCATTTGCTTACTTGAGTCTCATATAAAACTTCATTCTATGAACTGTACAAAAGTAGTTCCTAACCAAATGGTGTTATTGGGCGTTCCAGTGCTATTTCTGTGTAATCATGTAGGCAAAACCAGGAATAAGAGCATAGATGCAGGAAGTAAGTAATAATGGCCTAAGTATTTTAGGATATTGATATCAGTAAATTTGTGTGGATATTCTCCTGGTAAGGTTGTGCTATTGATAAACAACCTTTGAGATGAAAGCTGTTGTTCAACCCAAAGCATTTGGATTCATTAGAAATATATGATCACCATTAAATTACTCGTTTTTAGGGACATATTTGAAAACAATGTCAAAAACTAGGAGGGGGTGTGGATGTGTATCTATTCAAATTGATCATGTCCTTCCTGTCTACATTAGTAAGCAATGATTAATAAAAAAATCCAAAAAACAACCAAGCAAAAAAACCTTAAAGCAAAGAAAACAAGCAACCCAACCCCTTAAACCAAAAAAAAAAAAAAAAAAACCACAAAAAACCCACATCAATAAATGAATCCTCAAAGAAACACAAAATAATCTTTGTCTGTCTGGCAAAACTAATCTTTACATGTAAGTATGGTATGATCAGTGACACCTTTAGCATGAAGCTTCTGCCCCTTCCCAAGGAAGTATATCCTACCCTTCAGTAAAGTTCAAGCTGAACAAAAAATGTTTGAATAAATATGTATTGATTCTTTTACATCTATCTACCTGTATATTGGTTTATCTACGTATTTATACACACACACATGAACACACATAAGTATAGTAGATGAGGCAGGTGAGAGAGAAGAAGAAAGGATTTTATTTTCTTAGCTAGACAGAGCACATATATTTCACTTCTGCAACTCCTTTAAACTTCCATTTTGATTTTTAGTTTTATTGTATCAACACAAGTTCTCCATCTCCAACTGTAAAGCCTACTGGTATTAAGTGGGAGCAGAGGACTTCCACAGATAAGCTCTTTTATGGCAACCATAATCCAGTGGAGTTTCCAGCTCAGGGGATTTCTCTCTGAGTCTGTTCACTACTGTTCCCATTTGTAGGTCCAGCTTGTGTCAAGGACAATGTGTATTCCAGAGGTGTTTGTCCAGACACACAGGCACACAGAGGTGAACGTGTACACACATGCACACATCACACACTGTAAGGCACAGTCAGCCACATGGACCAACAAAGCAAGCCTGTCTGAAGTGGCATCCCCATGCGCACCACAGTGCTCTCTTGTCCAGCGGATGAAGATCAGAGCTTGCTGGTGGTCACACAGTGACTCACACAGACAACACACATGTATGCAATTGGATCAGGAGTTGGCCCCGCACGTGTGGTCTTTCCAGAATCCAGACCTAGATCCGTTTTTCCCCAGTTGCTGGCCTTGGTGCTCCTGTCCTACATCCATCCACACCCAGACTTGGTATTTCTGATACCATTACCTAGGTAATCTTTTATGACATACTTTATATTGCCTTGCAAGGCTCTTCTCTCCACAAAAGGTCCAGTTCAACCCTTCAAGTACACATGCAGTTTGGTTGTTCTCACATGACTCCTCCTCACCACCACTCTGTGTCCCTTTTGTCACCTTCTCACGCTGTTCTTTACTGGCTCCGGTAATTTCTCGTGTTGTGTTCAGTAGTTTCTCGTGGCTGAGTTAGCTAAATCTCAGGCCAGGACATCTGTCTGCATGTCATAACATCCTGACTGTGTGTTTGTATATAGATCATGTATGCACTTTCTACTTGATTGACTTGGATACCTTGGGGATTACCCCTTTTCTTCTGCATTGGAACATTGCAGAGTGATGTATTACAGGTTATCCCACTGTTATTTCTATCATCAGTATTAGGATCTTGCTTTTTTACTGATTCATTTCATGTTTGATGCTAGAGCATTATTTCTTTTCCCTTTTTAAGCAGTTTCTCTGCTTTGCTTACCCTTGACTCCAATCATCTTGTAGCTTGTCCCAGCCAATTGACAACTGTCAGCAATTATGAAATCAGTGAGAATATGCTTACCAAAGCTGAAATTTATTGAGGACACTCTGCACTCTTCCTGCAATACATGCTAACCTACCACCATCCCAAATTCCTCCTACACTGAAAATATCCAAAGGATTAGGACCACTTCTACAGTTTCCACACTACTGCTTTCCTGTGCTCTGTTAAAGGGGCATGGTTAGGAAGAGGAGCCATTGCTGATGGTGTTTTAGTCAGTCTGACACTTTGGCAAGGAGACGTGTTAACATCTTGAGTCCTTCCTAATCTTTTTTGGAGCCCAGCTCAATAAACAAATACTCTTAGAAAGGAGATGGTTATGCTAAAAAGGCTTAAACTCACCTTTCTGTGAGCACACACGTTTCAGTTTCTGGGTCCAGTGCATTAATTCCAAGCAGGTTTTGCTGAATTATACGTCTTTGTGTTGATGAAAAGCTTTATAATATTAAACATACATTTTAGCTCTTTCAGGTCCCCTGAGATAGTGCTACTTGAATTTGGAGCTAGAGGATATTTCAGATAAACGCTATGCTTTGTTTATTCTGTCATTATAAAGTTCCTTGCTTCTCTTTTCCAGGACTGTAATGAGGTGAATTTAAGTAACTGTTATTTACATTGGTTAAGAACAGTATTACAGCTGTATACAGAATGAAGAATAAATACTTGTTACATTACTGTCTACGTGAAGATGCTGTACTACTTAGATTCAGAAGAGCTTTCATTCTTTCAAAGCTTACTTTGTAAGATATGGCCTGAGGGAGAACAGTAGTGCCATAAACAAATTTTATGCAATCAAATATATATGCATTTCTGTCCTCATTTGACACGTTTGTAATTAATCCAAATTGCAGTTTAAATTGTTTTAAATAATTTCTTACAGGCATTAAGCCCAGTGTAAGATTTCCGGGATTGAGAGAAAAGTTTAGAGTCTTTTTGGATCTTTTGAGATATTCCATGAATAGGAAACAGGGTGTTCTTTATCCCAAAAATACTTCTATGGAAAATAAGAAACTCGGAGATAACCTGACACTGCCAAAACATGTTGCATTTATTTATTCAAGAGATCTGAAGAATGGAAAGTATTGCCTAAGATGGTGTTTGCCTGAAGATACTGCTTCTAATACCTATCACGTTAACCCTAACACTGACATACCTTTTGTAACTCTTACTATGAAACAAATAACCATCACCTTGAGCAAGTCAGCAAAAGGAAGTTTGTATTTACCTCCAGTGTTACCTCCCAGGTTACCTGGCTGGAAAAGTAGCACATCGTAGTAACATGGAAGTTGTTTCTGCCATCCTTATGTCTAGATAGTTTCAAAATACTGACAAAATTAAAATAGCTACTGAAAGCTACATAAACATCTGGCTTGTTATGGACATTTGGCAAGGTGAAGTAGAAGGGCTGAAATAAAACCTATTTGTTAGGTTTTTTAATAAACATATCTATGCTCTCAAAGTGGCCTTACAGATTCAGAATGGGTCATGGGAAGTGGTCACAGTTGGAAATCCCACATCACTCTGTCTTTGAAAAATGTTTATATTTTCAGCTAAGTGATTCTTTGTGGTGAAAAAACATCTTTACATGTCTGTATTTTAAACAACAATTTCATATGTATTTATATTTTATGTATGTACATATGTATAGTAAATGACCAAAAAAGTACATGGCAAGTGGGAAAGCGAGAGTCCAACAGAAATTATTTTAATCAGCTTTCTTTTCTGACTATTATTAATGTTTGTTTTCTCAAGTCACTATTGCATTCATAGTCAGATCTCCATCTTTATTATACCATCATTAACCTTTTAAATCTCCCGTCTGTGTACAGGAGCCTTTCTTTTGTTTAATTATCTGTTTAAAATTCACAAATGGTAGCCGCTGCCATTCTGGCTTTTTGACATTTTTCACCTGCACACTGTAAGAAACAGATTTAAGAGTTTTGTTCTGCTGGTTTATGTTACATCCTGATTTTAGCTGAAATACTGAAGCTGGAATTCAGTCATTCATTGTCATTCAGGAATGGTTGGAGTTGGGCTTTTGTGCTTTGTGGGATCAGCAGACCTCAGCTGAAGTACAGTCTTGAATTTTGTTTTGCAACCATGTGTTATTTTCCTTGTCCTTTCACTGTTTCTTCCTTTTTAGAACAATCATAAAATATCCCAGTTTGGACATTTTATGTGGGGATTCCATTTCTTTTGCTTGTAGATGGGATCACTTGGTTTGCAAGTCAGTCCATTCTCCTATATGTCAGTTCATCTATACTTCTTAGGGCCCTCTGCTATCTATCACACTGCTACCTCCCAGCAAATATGAGATAGGAGTATTTATTACATCATGCATTATTTGATATACTTCATTCCTTTTTATTTCATGGTCATCAACAGCATTTATGATTGCATTTCCTAGAACATCATGTGTAAAGATATGCACCCTTATCAGGGCTGGAGTAAAATGTTTGTGTTACTTTTTAGTCATTCTAGCACTTCTTTCTTTTCTCCTAATCATATTATTAGCACTTAATAGCAGTTGCTATGGGAGCTGCAGAACCAAACAGTGGCCAAGGCTCAGTGGCAATACATCTGTGTTAAAGGTAATGTCTGGTCTTTGCTCCCTTGAAGGTAAGAGATGTGGTGAGAGGAATTTTAAATACTCATTCACACTCTAGCTTGTCCCTCAGTACACAATACAATTCACTGCTAGGAAAGGAGTGCTGTTACCAAACTTCTGTAATCACATATAAGGATTAGAAAGATAGAGGCAGACTGAGTTTCTGTCATGACTCCTGTCTAAAGTGAGATGGTGAAAAGAACACATAGTACCTTTCCTGCCTGTCTGGTTTATTCATTAATGTTACCACTCTTTGGCTCATAACGTGCCTTCTTCAAACACAATTTCTGTTATAAGAAACTCAGCCTTACTGAAAAAGTCCTTGTCAAAATCTACCCTTCATCATCTTTGTCGACTTTCTGCGTATTCCCAGCATGCTGCTTTTCTCATAGTCAGTCCTTATTATAACACATAGGAACACTGCTTGCCAGAATTCCCATGAGACAAAACCTTGGCCTTCTTTTACAGGTATCAAATATCTCTTTAATATTCTTCTGTAATTCTGATAGTACATCTCTCTGGGTGCAGTTCCTTGAAACTCATGCTTTAATAGTTTTGAATGTCTGTTAAAGAACTCTGAAGTTTGATTCCTGTAATATCCATCAAAAACTCTAGCAGAGGAGCAGTATCTTTTTAACTGTCAAGCTGGCAGAGATTTCTCAGAGGTGCGTTTGTTTCTTTATCCCTTGTACTTTCTTTTTGTTGTATGTATGTAATAATAATACTTAAATATGTATAAATGTGAACTACACTAGCTAAAATAATTCTTTGTTGTCATGCTAGAGTCTTTGAACCATAATTTCTGCAGTACGTGTCAATTGACAGCCTCATCATTATAAGCAAGCTTTTATGTTATACTTAAAAGTTTTCAATCTTATTGTCATACCAATTATTTTTACGTGGACAAAAGGGTCTAATTTTATAGGAAAATATCTGACAGTTTAATAATATTTCCGCAGTCCCGTTCTAAGCATTGCTCAATACTTTACACTCATTAATGAATTAAATTTTCCAGTAACCTTATGAGGAACTGTTGTTATTATTATACAGACATCGAAACAGTGGCATAGAGAAGATAAAAATAAGTAAGTTCAGGAAGTCTATTTGGAGCAAGAAAGGGAACAAATCCCACAGTCCTAATTAGTCTTTCATTTTGCCCACTAGGTCATGAGTTTTGGTCAAAGAGAGGAAGCTTAACCCCTTCCTCTGTCATTTTGGCTCAGGTAAACTATGGTTTCTCCTACTCTTCCCATCTCATTATTAAGGGAAGTTTTATCCTTCTCTAGTAATGTGTATTCCTGTCCCTACTCAACTGGCTAAGGAAGAAGTCAACAAAAAAAGGGGATGAAGGGAAGACTTGAAAAATGTTTGGTGCTGAAATCCTGTAAAATAGATGCATGTCTGTCTGTCTGTCTCTCTTTCTTCCTTTCTCTTTCCCTTTCTTCCTTCCTTCCTGTCCTCTAAATCCTACTTAAATGAATAATTTGAACAGGCAGCCTTTCAGAACTGGAATACTTAAGGTACTTGTAGTGTGCTATTCTGGATCTCTTTCCCCCCATGGCGTGGGGCGGCCCAGTTCTAGTTCCATTTCCGTCTGAGGAACCATTTCCTACGGCTTAAGTGGATTGGGGGGGGGGACTCCAGTGCCAGGGGTTTCTTCAGGTCCTGAGTCTGGAGGGGAGAGGTGCTCTCCCCTCCTCCCACCCACGTGGCTCCATGGCAGGCACAGAGACAGCACACCAACGTGGAGAGGAGGCAAGAGAGAGTTTATTGTTGGGGGGGTTACATTTATAGGGTTAGAAGGACTCACAGAGTAACCAATTAGGTTACTCTCAAGGGGCTTACAGGAACAACCAATCACAGGAAGGGGTTAACAAGGTCCAATGAGAATACCTTAGGACATTTTCCCAGGACATTCCTGCATGGGATAACACTTGTCGTGGGGGGTCTTGGGAAGAAGAAAGCATGAGTTAGCAAAGAGACTACAAAAAGCCATTTTGAAACATGTTTAAACCACAGTTTTCTCATATACTGCAGATTTTCTGCCACATGCTATGAACTCTTTTAGATTGATTGGAAAACCTGCATGAAATTTCATGAGATGGCCATTCATGCCATGGCTGCATGTAACCTCTTTACTATGTCAACAGTGCTTAGGGCCAAGGTTGTTCCCACTCAGGTTCAGGTGTTTTTCCAAGTCCCCTATGTTAAGATCTTAGTCTCTTTAAACACTCTTTATCATCAGTGGAGAGAAGTAAGAACCTCCAAAGAAAAGTTCTCAGTTGTGCTGAGTTACTTTCTGTAGAGAAAAGGGTCTCTCTCCACATGTGAAAAAGGAAATTTGGTTAAACGTGCTCCTTATTTAGGGTAATTAGTGAAATGTGTAAAATAAGGGAGGCTGCAGCCGAGATTCAGTGCAGAGAACTGAATGCAAAACTGAATGCAATGAAGACTAAGTGTGAGCTGATCTTTTGACAATGGAAACAAATCTGTCAGTATGTCAGTGCAGGTGTGTGGTACCCTCCTGCTGTGTACCCCTGTATTTCATGAACACGTGCATAAAGGGATAGAAGTTTTTCCTACATATGCAAGTTAAGTTTGTGGGAGGGAGTGACTAGCTGAATTACATCAGATTCTTAAGTTTTCTTTTTAAAATCTGATGCATAGGATGAAGCAAAAACAGCATTGCAGAAGAGCGGGAAGATGTGCAGAAATCAACAGATGAGTAAATCACGAAGTGAGAAAAATCATGGGGTAGCACTTCTGTAAAACTGCTATGACACTGCTAAATTAGATTTCTGGGTTATATTAGTGACTCAAAGAAAATGCAGGAACGCTGTTGTTTACCGACATTCTGAGCATTAACTCTGCAATCTCCCTTTAATATTTTTAGAATACTTTTCAGGATAGAAGATATTTCCTGTGTAATATTTTACTCTAAACTTAAACAATTCTTCTAGGGTTGTGTGATCAAAAGTACTTAGATTACTACTAGAACCATTTTCTCCTAGCTATCATCCCAGGAAATGTAGTTTGGAGTCTCAATAGACAAATTCTGTATTTTGCATCTTATTTAAAAAAAAAAAAAAGGTAAAAAATATAGAGTATGCTTTCCATTCAGTTCTTTATCCAGGCCTTTATATCGATAACTCTTTGCTCTTCCTGCTGCTTGCAGTAGATTTGCATGTATGTCATTGATTGAATCGCCACAGGTATGTCGGTACAGGACAAGGTGCAGTGGAATGTGCTTGTTCCTTTAGTCAAAGCTATTTGCTTCCCTTTGCTGTAGACAGCTGACAACTGATGAAACTCAGAAACTCAGAAACTTAGTCAGAAGAAGATATGAGAGGCTAAACAGATATGGGGCAGGACAGCTGTGCTAATTTTATGATTTTAAAACATAGAGAACAGGATCAATTTCCTAGTGACCCTAGTTAGAGGTAATTAGAAATTATATTAAACTGAAGTTTTACTTTTTGAATACTGCCAATTTTCAGTGATAAGAAATTTATTTTTTTTTCATTTGTGTTGAAACACAGTTGCTTAGTGCATATCATAATTGCAATTCTTACTCTTGTCAATCTTATTCTTTAACATAATGTAAGTATTTGCACTTGATCTGATTTTTAATGATGTAATTTATGATTTTGAGAGGCAAGTGGAATTTGAATTAGAAGAATATTTGAAGCATTCTGGTCTTTTATAAAAACACATTTGTTTTTCTGAAAGTTAGCATTAATGTAAATTATACGATGAACAGTCATCACAGTCAGAAACTGCTAATGTCTTGGAAATGTTGCTGAAAACTGTCCAAGTATGTATCTTTAAAAAAGAACAACATTTCATGCGAAAATTTTTCTTGACTCTAAAATCCAAGGGAATCGTGATTATCTAGTAATTGTATGTATGTGCTTACCCCAAAAGGAAACTTTGAGGCAGTATGTGGTAAAACATGATATTGATCTTCATCTGCCCTAACAAGGACATCAGAGAATTAGGTCATTATGTTTGACATAGAGAAGAAACTGCAAATAGAAGCATTATAAGAATGTAGGCTCTTATTTCTGGGAGCTGGAATAGACTCTGGACTGTAGAATTTCAGTAAGTGAATACATGGAGTTAAAGCAGGTTTTCAGAATTGTATTTATTTAGTTTTCCCTTGTTTTGACATTTTTTCAGTTTGTTAAGCCCTCCTACAATAGTGTTAAGCATTTATTTGTTATTTTTATGGACAATTATCTGCACAAACTCTATATTGAGAAGTAAGACAACAGGAACTTTCTGTTCAGTGTGTGGGTTCTTTTTTCTGACAGAAAAGGAGGAGTATTTAGTTACATCTTGGAATGAAACGGAATACAGCAAAAGTTTTGTGTTTTTTTTTTAATTTCTAGAAAAGAAAAAATTTGATTAACAATCAATTAATGTAAGCAATTAAAAGGAATTTAAGTTGTAGTGCCTAATACTCTTACAGATTTCTCTGTATAAGATACACTTGCAGGACAGAAATAACAGTTTTTCTAAAGGACATCAGTAGCTACAGATTTTCCTGCAGTAAGCTGCAGGGATGCTGCACAGACCATTCCTGTGCATTCCTCTATTTTAGTTCCCCCCTAATTTCACTCTCTTAACTGCTTTTTTTCCCTCAATAAAGTTGGGTTGAAGTAGGTGGCATGAATTAGCCTTGGCTTTCATATCAGTCATAAATTTGCTAATACATCACTATAAAGGAGAAACAATAATGATCATGTAATATGTTTACTCTCTCATGATGTCGGATGTTCATAGAAATTTACTTAAGATAGGTTGGTAAGTAGTTAAAAATCTCTATTCAAAACATCCAGGCAATTTCCATTTTTGCTGCTTTGAAGGGGATTTTTACTCCATTCTAGACCTTACTTGCCATGACATGTTTCAGGCTGGGATCAAAGCCATTTTACAGTCAATTCTCTGTTTTTGTTACGCAGTCACTAATTTCATTGTCAGTCTATGACAATGTGGGCTGGAGCCTTGGCTAGTGAAAGATGATAGAAAATTGTTTATACTTAGTAGTCAGGGGTTTCTGAAACTTTTCCTGTTGTCACACCAACTTCAGTCCAACAATTTAGTTTGATTGTAAAACCTAAATAGCACATAACAGCAAAAAAGTTAGCAGCTTTTTTGTACCTTTCAGAAAATGGCACCAGGCATGAACAGGGCAAATTTTTTGAGGGATCAGGTAGGAAGAAGATGAGAAGGAAATAGCCATATGTGATAAATAGGTAGCACGTAGGAGAGTCTTGAAGAGATTGTGTCTTGATTAAGGGTTGTCACAAGATGAAGTCCAATGAACAGTATAAGGTGTTGGAAGTAATAGGAAAGAGATCTTCAATAGAGATTTTGAGGTTAATGAGAAAAGGAAAGGGGATGAGGACAAAACAGAAAAAAAAGAAAAAAAAAGATAAATGGCCTCAATTATCTCTTTTAAAAATTCTCTGAGATTTTTGACAGAGATGGAAAGAAAAGCTAAAAGTGCAGGACAGCTGTTACAGATCTATGTCTCCAAAAGAGGAAAGCTTTAACAGTTGTAAGTAACATTTATTATCTCAATTTTTAGTGGTGTACTTGACATACAGTCAGTGATACCACGGTTATATCAGATTGGCCTAACAGTCAATGGTGTACATGAAAGGTGAGTGCTCATTACTTTACTTTTTAAAAAATCTTTCCAAGTGAGCTGCTTTTGATCAAAGACACATAATTAAAGAATTAGGAAGTTTACATCTAATAGACTGCCTGCAGTTCTCCATTGCATTTTTACCAAGCGATAGTCTACTTTACATGATTGTCTATTATACTCATTAGCAAACTAAGCAAGCTGATTGTGTTTCTCTGAGAGGAAAGTAAATGAAATCTAGAAGAGATGTGTAATGCTTTAATGAGATGAGTGTGGTGCATGCTCACAGCCTGCTTGTTTTCATTTAGCACATGCATCAACCTGTAAATTATCTTCAGCTTTCACGTGGCATAATGATCGTTTGCCACTTTGGTTGTGCTACACTCAGTGGTTGGCCAGTCATGAAGAGTTCTGGTGTTCTGGAAGAGGCTTCATTCCCCCTGACAACAAAAGTAACAGTGATTAGTTCAGCTTCTTAGTTGGGGCTCTATGCTATAACCCAGCTTGACATCATAAAGGCAGCAGTTTTTTGTGTGTGGTTCCCTCCCCCCCCCCCCCCGCCTTCTTATTCTTTCTCTCTCCCCTCTGTCTCTTCTGGAATGCTTTCTGAGCAAATTCTTTGCTTGAGGAGGAATGTGACATTCTCTTGCACTGGTTGATAAATATTTATGCCTGAGAACAGCATAAAGCTCTCTTTTGGATGCTTTCCCATTTTACACTGTGCTAGCTTTTGGCCTGATCTCTGTATTTAGAAAACACTGTGTATACCTGCATGCTTTCTTGACTCAATTTCCCGTTCCTAATGGGTCTACAGCCAGTACTGCATGAGAACTGGATTGCAATATTTTCAGTGCATTGTCAGGATACTTGAATAAAGCAAAATGAAAAATAGGTGGCTTCTTTTCTAGGTGTATAAGCACATTTTAAGGAGAACTTCATAGATATGCCTGGAAAGGATACCTGGAAAGCATGAAGACATTTTTAAGCACTTCAATACTCTGATAAAACTGAACAACTGTGCATGGAATTATAAACAGAAAAACTTTACAACTCCTATTGCAGTGTTAATAAAATCCTATTTGACAATCATGGTTTTTTTCCCTATCTCTTTTCTACAATATATTGCTGAGTTTTGCTTTTCTGCTTAGATTTTCTTGTTAAACAAGCTCTGTGTACATCTGTATTAGGGAGGATTCGAACCATACTGAATCTTGAAAACCATGACACCGTTGCAAGCTCAACAAAACTGATATTTATTACCAAGAGGTGGCCAACGAAACAAACAAACACAAAAGGGAGGAAGGAGGAGAGAAATAAGCCCCCAGCACGACCTCCCCAGTTACCCAGCTGTTGCCCATAAAGTTATCTTACTGACCTAGCATGCCTATAATTACCCATAGCAGAAGCTGCATCCTTGGAGAGTCAGTAAGTTCACAAACTGGCAGACATCCCTGCCAAAAGGCAACGTTGTCCTTGGTATGAAGCTAGCTGTCCTCCAAGAAAGCACTATCTGCTTTTATACAATTAACTGAGTGACCTCAACCTGGGCAGGAGTGGTCATCACTGCCCAGCCCGAGGCTCTCCATCCCACCCCCTTTGTTATGTAAGTGCATCTCTTCTGCGCACATGGGGCTTTCCCTGCGCCTGTGTACTGCACTCGGGGGTCTTTTCCAAATGAGTCTGGGGGCGCTACTTCATCATTGTAGTCTTCATTTTCTCCTTCAAGCAACCTTGGAGGACAATTAGCCAATCACAGAACACCAATTAAAACAGTTTATACAAGAAGCTCTCTCTCCAAGGACGAGGTAGCTGTTTATCAGTACTTGTTTCCTCAAAACTTGGCAGGGAAAGAACAAAACTTTTACAGTTGTCTGGGCCAGACACAGACCAAAAGTATCAGCATAAATTTGCCCTGATACAACATCCAATGAAAAATACTGTTATTATTAAATAAATTATTCTACTACTAAAGAATGCTGATTTTTTAAAAAGCATTGGTTATAAAAACTACTTTCCTTTTTTCTCTTTAGAAGGAATAACAGTCTATTCCACCTATAGTGGATGTTCCCTGTCCTCAATAAGGGATCTGTATCACATGGTTCCATGGGAGAAATGCATACCTTCATGCTGCATACATACACGGTACGCCCTTGAGTGGATGTGCACTTGTAAGAAAGACAAAGATGACTGGTTTCTATGCTTCATGTGCCTCAGAACTGAGTATACCTCTCCTTGAAACTTTATGATACCCATAGGTCATGTCTAGTCATGTCTCCACTTGTGTGTATTATATTTGCTTTTGAGGTATTTGTTTGTGACCAGAAAGATCGTCTAAGTTCCTTTCTAGGAGGGTACTGGTGTTCTTTGGTGCTAGAGCAAAGAGCATTTTTAGGTCTCCTGAGCTCGGGCCATGTCTATGAGTCAGCATGGATTGGTAGAGCTGGTTAGTGAGCTCCCCAAGTGTTAGATCAATGTTTGGTGTCAACCAGCTCAGTTGTGGGGTGGATTAGGCTGGGCAGCCTTAGTGGCTGCATGAGCCACATTTCAACATCTCCTTGTGAGTAATATTCAGAACTGAGTGTTGTGTGCTTAGTGGGGCTGCTTTGAGTGGTTATTCTGAAAGCAGCTCTTTAGTGGGCTGTTAAAATGTCCCAAATGTCTGCTGTGCTGCTGAGTTGACTGGGCTGAGTGTCCGGCTCAGTATTGAGGTGGACTGCAGTGTTGCTCACACAACCTGACTGCTTCCCTTTCTCTGACAGAGAATTTGGATTACCCCAAAATCTTCATGTCAACAGACTGGCAACATACTGCCATCCCAGCATGAGAACCAGATGTGAATTGCTTGTGAACTGTATGTGGCTACCAGTTTTTCATCTTGAGATAGTGCTGATCGCAGACAGTGCTGTGAAAACTGTCATTATGTACCCAATGGGCAGTGTGATCTCTGTGTGGGTGTATAAACACAAATGTACATATATACTCCTAAAAATACCTTACAGAATTCGGACCTTAGTTAAAGATCAAAACCTTTCGCTTTGATGCAGGATCTATAGTGTGACCACTTGGGCAGGAATCTTCATGTCAGCAATTAGATTTAAAGAAAATATTAGCTGAACATTTATTTTAATGCAATTGTTTCTGAATTTTTATATTCTTTGTTATTTTCAAGTAAGTGAGAATGGAAATTGTTTTACCTATTTTAGAATTCAATCACCACAGAATCACAGAATAACAGAATGGTTGGGTTTGGAAAGGAGTCCTGGAGATCATCTAGTCCAACCCCCTACTAAAGCAGGTTCATCTAGAGCAGGTTGCACAGGATCGTGTCCAGGCAGGTTTTGAATATCTCTAGTGAAGGAGGCTCAGCAACCTCTCTGGACAGCTTATTCCAGTGCTCTGTCACTCTCAGTGGAAAAACAGTTTTTTCTCGTGTTCAGATGGAACTTTGTGTGTTTCAGTTTGTACCCTCTGTGCCTTGTCCTTTTCACTGGGCACCACTGAAAAGAACCCAGCCCCATCCTTTTGACACCTGCACTTAACGTATTTGTGTGCATTGGTAATATTTCCTCTGTCATCTCTTCTTCAGGATAAACAGGCCCAAGTCTCTTGGCTTTTCCTCATAAGAGAGATACTCCAGTCCCTTAATCATCTTTGAGGCCCTTCACTGGGCCCTCTCCAGTAGTTTCTTGTCTTTCTTGAAATGGGTAGCCCAGAATGGGACACAGACCTCCAGACGAGGTCTCACCAGGGCTGAGTAGAGGGGCAGGATCACCTCCCTTGACTTACTGGGAGTGCTTTTCGTAATGCAGCCCAAGATACCACTGGCCTTCTTTCATGGACAGCTTATAGTTACCAGGACTCACAGGTCTTTCTCCACAGAGCTGCTTTCCAGCGGGTCAACTACTGACCTATACTGGTACATGAGGTTTTTCTTCCCTGTGTTTGGAACCCTGCACTTGTCTTTGCTGAACTCTTGTATGTTCCTCTCCCCCCAACTCCTCTACAGGTCTCACTGAATGACAGAGGTAACCTTTGAATCCTACAGTAACCATCCTTAACTGGAGATGAAATTATCATTTTACTGAGAGAACTTGTTGGAGTTAAGGTGAAATTTCAACCTCTTTACTAATGCTGTTGTTTTGCTAGATAACTTGATTGCTAAGATTCATTCACTTTGGAAGAATCATAGACTATGCCAAGTTGGAAGAGACCCATCAGGATCATTGAGTCCAACTCCTGCCCCTATACAGGACACCCCAAGAGTCACACCATGTGCCTGAGAGCATTACCCAAACACTATTTGAACTCAGGCAGGCTTGGTGCTGTGACCACTTCCCTGGGGAGCCTGTTCCAGTGTTCAGCCACCCTCTGGGTGAAACACTTTTTCCTGATATCTAACCTAAACCTCCCCCAACTCAGCTTCATGCCATTTCCTCAAGTCCTATCACTGGATACGAGAGTGAAGAGATTGGTACTTGCCCCTCCACTTCCCCCCATGAAGACTGCAGTGAGGTCTCCCGTCAGAGCAGTTTAATAGGGCAAGATGCATATCTTACTGTGTGTGCTGTAATAAAAATATGGTTGCAGGAGGAAAAAAAAGGATTAATTTTGAAATGGAAGAGGAAGAGATAAAGTTAAAATGTGTAAAACAGAGATTAGAAATACTTTAACATTGCTAGACAAATTATTATTTTCTGAGTTGTATTTTTCTCTGTGTCTGATGCAAAAGCAGAATTAGGCTTTTTGGTATTTGCAGACCATGGCTCTGTGTTTCAGTGACTCAATTAAAATTTGCCTCATGCAAATTTTTTCCAGGAGCAGATGCGCCTGCCAAGCTGGGCAGAGAAAATGTGCAGTGAGGTCACAAAGAAGATGGTTCTTCATTATGCTCTGCCAAAATCTTAGCAGATCATCACTGAGCATGTCCAGATGTAAAATTTCAGTCACTGTCTGTTTTATTTTTGCACTGTATTTTTCATTTCCTGCATTCCAGTCTCTACTGATGAGTGAAATAAGTTCTTCCTTGTTAGCCAAGCAGAGTATCTAGTTGCAGTCTCTTGTTTATTTCAATATTTATTTGTTTGTTTGTTTATTTATTTTCTGGAGAGAAAATAGGGTAGAAGCATTGTGTATATGTTTTTAAATCAAGACAGTGTCTCCTATTAGCCAGGCTAATACTGAGGGGTTGAGGGAGACAGTATACTGCAATTTGCACATAATGTGCTGTGGTTGCTTCAATATAAAGCTTTGCTAATTATGTGTTTCCAACCCTCCCAATCACTGTCTCTTGTCATGTCAAATTAGTGAGTGTCAGGAAGATATTTCTGATTTTTGTTTAAATTATTTTTGGGCTGAGAATGAGCTTTGACAGTTTAAACGGAATCAGAATTTTTTAAAATCATTAAAATATGGAAACAAGGGGAAACCTTTTAGCAATTTTAAAGGGTCAGTGATAGCTTAAAAAAGTCACTTCTGCCTGAAAAATAAATAACTAAAGATCAACTAAGATTATAGTGACTGCAGAAGATCTGAGGGGAAAAAAGCCCTTTTCAGTTTCTTGTCTTTCAGAACCTGGTGGTATATCATATAAAAGACTTTCCCTGCTTTGTTAGGAGTCCAATCTTTAGGCAAAAACAAACAAATAAACAAACAAACAAAACCCCCAAATGAAAACAAAATAAAAGCAAACAAACAAAAAACCACCAACAACAAAAAAGCAACAGCAACAAAAAAAAAAACTGAAAAAGGAGACATCATGTGCTGGCAGAGTTGGTAGAAACAATGAGCAACCCCTCTAATTTTAAGCTATTGTTTAGTTTCTCACTTCAGATAAGAATTCTTGTAGGTAAATAATTGCAAAATGGAGATTTTATTATTACTTCATGACTTTAAATCTTACTCCTTGAAACACTTGGTTCTAGTTTACCTAGTCTTTCAGGCAGCCCTGAGGTTTTTTATGTGCTGTAACATATCTGAGAGAAAAATAAATGGTGTCTCAGACACTGAAAACCCTGCCTACTTGTATTCAGAAATACATTTTTCATCTTCAAATTTTATGCACATATGAGCTAATTAAGAGTGTAATATGAAATAAATCCATGGCAGTGCAGATGTTTTAGCTGCAAGAGCAATAGCTTGAGTGATTTCCTGTAGGTTTTTAGAAGAATAAATGTGAATCTCAGGCATTGGTCATGAACTCATTTATACTGGATAATATATTACCAGAGGAAAAAAATGCATATAAGTGGGGAAACAAACCTATACACTTCCTGGCTTTCTTTTTTTTTTTTTTTGTTGTTCGCTTGGTTTTTTTCAGGTCACTTAAGATTGATAAATTTTAGCTCCATTCTCATTTGAAATGCATTTTATATTGATTGAATGACTATCCATTGAATAAAAGAAATATCGTTGGCATTATTTCTTGCTGTTGATCAGGAGACCAGGCTGCTTGTATCTGTCAGATAAAGAAAAAGACTCTGTGTTTCCAATATAGCTTCATTCTGGACTATTATTTCTTCATTAACTTGTTAAAAGAGAAGAAACATCTATGAGTTGTTTGTTTTTTTTTTCTCTTCAGGCATCCATGCACAAAATGAGTATGAGCCAAAAGTGAAAAGAGGGGTAGTGAAGGGAAGAAAAAGAATAAGTGAACAGGGAAATTAGTAAATCATAAAAGCCAGAGAAAGAATATCAGTATTTTTTCTATTTCATCCATGGTTTCAAAATTAGGAATGACCTTCCTGAAAGACGAAATGAGTAGGCATCTTCAGCAAGGTTCATTTGAGGAAAAAATGGGCAGTTAGCAAAACAGAGTAGCAGTGACTATGCAATAGCTCCTCAGGGACTTCTGATGAAGTCAAGCAAGATAATTTTATATTATATAAAGAATATTAGATCAAATCTTTTGGGTCAAATATCTTAAGACTCTTATTAAGTATTTTTTGCCCTGTATGATTGTGGGATGCGTGACTGATCACCTTTCTTATAGCAGGCTAGAACTCAGATGGTTTTTAGAAAAGCCTTAGGGCTATGGAGCTGTTTCTGTTTGACAGTCATGGGCTGGATTCCCTCATTTATATTTAACTGTAATCATCAGCTTTGAGAGGAGTTTCTAATTTTAAACACATGGTACTCCACCACCCCCTCCTTTTGTCCTAAGGAAAGCTATAATTTGCTTGGGTGCATCTCTACTTTACCAACACATTTGAGCCCCACGGTGGGCTTCACATGTGAAAACTTTGCTGCCAAAAACTAATTGTCTTTGTGTTTGTTTGTGACTGCTTCTTTTTTCTTACTCTTTTTAAAAATTACTTCTTCCTGGATCTTGAGTGTCATCCAAGCCAGTTTGTACCATTGTCATTAATGGTTTTGATAATATCATCACTTTAGTATGGGTATTATGATACCTATTATCTTTCTTACAAATTTATCTCAAAGTTGGACTAATAATTTTTTAAACAACAAATTAGAAATGCAGTGAATTGTCATTTCTTGAACTGAGAGAGACCTAAGGCGATGTCTCTTCTTGAGCTATATATGAAATAGAGGAATTAAAAAAAAAAAATTAAAAAAAAATTAAAAAACCACCTCAATATGTATATTTGCTCTAGCAGTGTTTTATCCAAACTTGTCATATACCCACTTCTTAATTAATTGACCACATATCAGCAAAATTTTTGTATATTTGTATAATATATTTTGTATAAATAAAACTTTACTGCAAAATTATAGCATTTACTTAGATGTCTATGTATTTAACCAGCAAAAAGCTTTGTAAACTGTCTACCTTTACTCTTAGTACAATGCTAACCCCAGAGGGAGGGAAAAATAAAGGACAACAGGGTTTGTTTGTGTTTGTACAGAATGTTATCCTTTTAACAAAGACCAACACAAAACATAGAAATCCATATGTTTGGATTTGTTGCTGCCACATTAATTATACATGTGCTCACGGTGTGACACAGTGGGAAATAATCTAAAATGATACAAAAAAGGAATTTCAGAACTGGCATCTTTTTCTTTAGTTAGAAATCCCAAATCCTAAGCTGATTTTTATGAGAGTATCTTGCTTAATAGTTGATGAGAAAGGCCATTTAGAAAAAATTCCCTATTATTAGTTTCACCAGTATCTCTAAGAGTTTATGTCAACCACAGAATTGCAAACCAGAAGTGAGATTTTCCAGCTTTGTGAAACAAGTTCATGTGTTTGATTTTTTTGACAGCCATTTTGCAGTGAGGCAGATAATTTCATGCAGAAATCTGCCACGGAACCTAAATCGTGCAACATTCAGAACTCTGAAAAAACTGTCTTAATTTTGGTATCTTAATGCCTAGTCTGTAGTCAACAAAGTCTAAAGACCTATTCAGCATAAAATAAATGCCTGCATTTAGTCAGCTCTCTAGACTCTTTATATTGCATGGACAAAAGGTTCTGCTCAGTTATCTCCCAATAGGCACCTAACACATCTGAGTTACAATGTCAAAAGCATCAACCTGAGGCCTGCAGTTTTGAGAGAAGACTTGCCTTTTTGAATCACAGCTGGAGGTCAGGCAACCTAAGGGCTCTTCAGAAAGCAGTAGATACCTGTGTGCAAGCAACTGAACAGGAATCTAAATTTAGTCTGGAGTTTAATTCAACCATAATCTGCCCCAAATATGAATGGTAGTGAGGTGTCTAGTTCTAGTTATGCTTGTTGTTGGAATCCTTGATGTTTCTTGTTTTTTAAGACAGTCTAGTCCTTAGTCTTGGCAATTTGAAAATAAGCAAACATTCCCTCACCTGTGTAATATATTGAAGCCCTGTGGTTACTTTAGTCTCCTACTGATGGCCAAACATGTTTTATAATACTGTTCTACCTGTGGTGAAGCAACATTGCAAACCTACATCTCTGAGGCTTCAGGGAATTTCTCAGTTTTCAGAAAGGATTTGTTGTGGAGTAAGGCTGTCCCAGTCCTTTCTGCTTCAGATGTTCCACTTGGTAATACTTTTTTTTAATAGTCATTTGATTAAAGAAGGCTACAGAGATGATGTGCATCTTACAGCTTGAACACTAAGGCACTTACAGTCTAGATCCAGGCTCTGCTTCATGTTACGATGTGACCCTTCCTCTCATAGAGTCATTGGGTGTTGTGTACATGCTAACAAACAAGTTCACAGGTGGTCTGTTCCTGCTGCCAAACCTATTCCAGCATATATGTTTTGCACACACCTATTTGAGTGTGATAACTTTTGACATGCAAAAGAAATGAACTGGCTGATCTGCTGGTGTTTGATCATCAGATGTCTTTGACATATCAAGACTTTGTTTCATGCTTGTTATTCAGCAAAAGTGTGACTTCTCTGGGGCTTCAGATCATTATGAGATTAGGGAATAATTTAACAGGACTTCTGAGCTTCTCATTGGCATCTTCTTGTTATGGATTTAGAGTACATGCACAAATTATACCTTCTATTTCTACTTCAGCTTCAAATCCCATTATACATAAGTAAATACATAAAAGATACATATTTGACTGTCTTTGCAGATCTTGTCTTTGCAGATCCTGATAAATTGCACTCAGATGTAAGACTTCTGAAAAATAATCAATTAACTTGAGAAGTGTGGGTTCTCAAAAAAAATGGGACACTTAAAATTAGTATAGTGCCTAATTATATAATTAACTGATTACCTTTATTTTGCCTCACTTCTAAAACATTATCCTGAAAGACTCCTTTTCTTGGTTTCCCTGTTGGTAAAAATAACATGTTGTTTTACTGTCCTTCAGAAATATTTAACTCAGTTGGCCCTTTACAGAGGTGTATAATGGTATAACTGAATACAGTAACAAAATGCCTGTCTATGGCGATTTTCAGGAAACTTTAAATGGCTGTACCAAATGTCCTTGAGGTCTTTCCACTGATCAAAGTGTTACTTGTATTTGTTAGTGGAGAGAATTCACAACATACATCATTAAATCTCATCATCTGTCTAACCAAAGAAACCATTTAAGCAGACAGAAAATGTTCAGCTTCTTCATTGTTACTAGGGGCAATTTTTATTGGAGCCATCATAGGGTATCCACATGCCTGAGAAATTCATTTTGCTGTCAAACAGCATGTGTAAGTGAAGTAGAATTTTCTTGTAAAGATTACTGCAAATTGATATAAATTAAGGTCTGCTTTCTGAGAAGAACAAAGTTAATCGAAGTGGGATTAAAGCTATAGGTTCCTTTCATTTAGTAGAGGTGCTTCACTGATTTGTTAAGTAATGGGTTATTTGATGTACTGTGTGGAGAGTGATGTAGGTCACTTTCAGCATGCAGTGCTGCAGATTTAAAGAAAAAAAATGGGAAAATACCAGTGCTTTCTACTTTCCCAAATACCGTGTAGGAATATTTGTGACGAACTCATCAATTCCACCCCCTCCTTCCCAAATTTTTTGCATTATTTCAAGGTGGGAGTTTCTTTTTATCCTTTCTTTATGTCACAACCCTAACATTCAATTAGAAAAGCCTCTCAGGAAGATGGCTTTCACTTTGTTTCTTATCAGAAATTATGTTATCACCATCTCATTTGGCCAACAAATTTATTTTCAGTAAGTACGAGCCTCAATTTATTTTTTTTTATATGACAATTAATTATATTTCTGTTGATGGGTTCAGAATATTTAAAGTGATATTACCCTTCCATGTGTTTTGGTTGGTTGGTTTTGTTTGTGTTTTTATGCTTGCAGATTCTGCGCATTTCTGTATAATTTTTTGCTCTTGAAAGATCCTTCAATGCTTTTAAAAAACAGCATAATGCCTAAAGTCTCTGACTTTAAAAGATTATTACCACTCATGAGGCTTTTTGTAAGTCATCAACTTCAAGTCATCAAGTCATCAAGTTCAAATCCAAGTTATCATGTGTAAGTCTCAAAGCGCAGCCATCTGAATTGACATGAAAGAATGAAAGGTCAGTTCAATGGCTAAGAAAAGATAAAGGTAGGTCCCAGTTCTCAGATGAAAAAAATCTGTACTAAGATATTTAAATTCAAGTATCTACATGTCAATAGGTGTCCAGCTTCCCATTATCATTGATGGAGCTCTAGCATTTGATTTAGTTGTCCGCTCATGACCATTTTTTGCCAGGATACCCAAGTGTTCAAAACAGTGGGGTTAGTCTGACTGATATGAGATAAAATGTGCAAGACTTGTGCCCTTTGAGACTGTCAGCGAGAGGGTAAGCAGAACTCCCTGTACCATTTCAGAAAGCACAGGATGTCTCTGTGTGAAAAATGAAGCAAACCATATCCTAGTCAATGGAGCACAAGGAGAAATTTTTACCTAATATTAAGTGTCTACTTTAGGGTGAGCTGAACTGCCTTGAACTATCTGGCTGTATTGATTACATTTCCACTGATTATACTGGGGGCACTGCATCCCACATTGCAAGACACCATGTCCATAAATGCAAATTTGAACTTCTGTTGACTGTTTCAGCAGAGAGGCAAAGGCTGGCTATAGAGTTTTAGCATAGAGGCAACAGATGATACTGAAAACAAAATTTCCCTCTTAGAAGAATATCTGATTGCATTCAGATAAATGTTCAGCTACATTAGTAAATGTTATAAAGGAGTTTGTCAGTGGTCTCATCTCTTTTGTTGGGTAGAGAATCTAATTCACACAGGAATAGTTTATGGAACAGAATCATAGAATCATTTCAGTTGGAAAAGACTTTTTAGATCATCAAGTCCAACCATTAACCCAACACAGCCAAGTCAGCCACTAATCCATGTCCCTAAGTGCTACATTTGCACATCTTGTAAATACCTCTCCACTGAGATTCTGGATCACCATCACTCCAGAAATGTGCTCAGTTTTAAAATATGTAATGTAAAAACTTTGTATGTTTACTGGACTGATTTTCCTGACTAAGTAATTTATTTACCGTGAGATAGTAAGAATTTTCTTGTACAATAAACCAGTTCATGTTTAAAATCAGTCATTTGCATATGCAATTCTTATTGTAGAGGTTACCAGTGGAAATTTTTTTCCTGAGAATGTGCTATAAAGTAGCAATAAAAGTGAAAAGAAGCAATATTTGTGCACACATGATTAAATAATAATAATAATAATAAGTAACCAGTTTGGTAAAAATAAATAATTTAATTACAGGTCCCTGTTTAAATAAGTTTTTGCAATTAATTATAGACTGGGTTATTTTAAAATATTTCTAATCTGGACCAGTATTCACTGACAAAATTTTTTCTTGTATCAGTGTAATAAGAAGTTGATAAACTCTAGCTCGGTATTATAATTTAATTTTATAATATGAAACATAACGGAACTTTGCTACATATAAGATCTTAGTGAATAACAATTGCCTGAGAAGCTGCTCTACCTTAAGTATGTAGTTCTGCATACTCATAACAGATGGTATATGGATTACACAGCATTTCTATCTCTTAGGAGGAGATTGTAGAGATTAATTTCTTATAGTAACAATTTATATCAGGGTGTATAAAAATAATTCAATTTGCCTTAAAAAAAAGTTTGAAATGGCTATATCTAAAGCAGTTCATAGTGCATTTCCTTTTCTTACTGTTTAAAAACATTCTTCTTCAAAATCACAGATAATTATTTCAGTTTTGGATGTAGGCTGATTAGCACTTGGTATTTTATGGTAAACGATTCAAAATTACGCCTATCTAAATAAATCTGCTTTTTCATTAAATTGTTTCTGGAAACCACAGCCTAATGAGTAGACCACCCTTGTAGCTGGTTTCAGGTAAAGCGACAGTGACTCTAAATGGCCATTTTAATCCAGGAATTGGGAAAGCTAGCATGATTTGAAAACAGAATCACCTTCATCAGCTAAGAAGTTGCTTACACAATGCACATGGAGAAATTAGTAGTCAGAAAAATTGTGGCAGTCTCAGTTCGTGGAGCTGAATGGTTGTCTCGAGCCTTGTGAGAGAACAGGCATTTCTCATTTCCCTTCGTCTGACTAAGGGGTGAATTGTGTCTTCCTCACTGATGAGGTTTAACACCTGAAAGGATTACTGTTACTAATGGGAATTTCTCTCTGGCTTTGGTCAAGGTCTGAGGTGATAACAAGATATAATAAGAAGTGAGTTTCGCGTTCATTATGAAACAAAGTGCATTTTGGAAAAAGACTCCATACTTATCTCAGTGTGAGGATCGTCTTCCCTTTATTCACAGAAGCAATCTTACGTGCTGTTTCATTGCCACCTTATGACAAAGTGTTAGGATTCACAGTATATGCCCTAGTTTTCTATCCCTTTGAAATTGTATAGTGATAGTTATGGTTCACAATAGCTACATCATCTCATTTCATCCATTGAAAAGTCTCATGTCCCTGAGATGATGGACAAAACCTTCCAATTCAGATAAATCTAGAGAAGAATTAATCACCTGATTGAAGTCTACAAAAATTTAAGCTTTTTTTTTTTGTTAGTTACAGTGATTCTCCTTCAAATTTCACGTGTATTAAAATTCAGAAACTAGGGCAGAGTTAGTATCTGTCCATATTTACATGTAGATATGAAGATACTTTGTCTTACTGGATGTGAATGAATGTGAACTTTATCTTACAATGTGTGAATTTTATCATGTTTAATGGGTATATTTGTATATTCATAATCTGGTCAGAGACTGAGTTGTCAATTCACCCAATAACCAGTAATTTTAATCACACGCTTCCTAGTGTGTGAAAGCAAAGCTTTCTTTTTGTGTAGAGAATTCAGTAGGGTTATAAAATGTAGTCGTCATCTTACTGAAATTATATACTTAACATAAGTCAAATCTTTGACTTGCTCTTTAGTTTTGTATGCAAAAGAAGCAGTTTAGTTTGACTGCAACTCACCCAGGACAGATATGGACAACTGAAAAAGGGCACATCTTTACTCCCTCTTTGGTTGCTCTCAGGGTACTTCATCTGTAATATTAAGGTGCTAGGTATTTTATAGCTGTGTATTACGAAGAGGGTATAAGGTGCCCTCTGTTTTCTTCCTTGTATTCTCTTATCATGAACCTCTGGTGCAGTGACAAGTGTTGTTCTCTCCCCCTTGTGTCACCTATACATCAATCTGAAGATAAAGATGTCCACTTGGTCACTTCCCAGAAGTCACAGCTCTTATTTTTCTCTTATTTCTCTCTTATTTCCTTAGTATTCCTTGCTTCTCTCCACATTCTTCTTTGATGACTCTCTCCAAGTCCTCTGCACCTGATCTGAAGCTTGCCTCTACTTTTAATTTTTCACTCTCTGATTTGTGAAGGGCATGAGGAGAGAAAATACCTGTCCCACCAAAGTTGCACTTATTCTGTAATGGTCTAAGAGAAAGATTTCAGAGGACAGGTGCTGTGCTTATTTTCCTCTCACATTGGTCAGTAATAAACACTGATTTCCTGGCTTCCACTGCAAGTGGTCACTTGGCCATCAGCTTTGGAGGAAGCCCTGTAGTTAGTTGTGTGTGCCTGGAGGTGAGCTGCTGCCTTGTTGTGGCTGCTAATTCAGTGTGGAGGGATATTCACATTAGAGGGATGATGCTGATGTCTTCCCCTGGTATTGGAAATGGCCTTCATGAGTCCACTGGCAAGCCTACTCAGGCAGATCTTTCCATCATTCCTAAGCATCATCGTCCACAATTGCTGTTTTGCTATTGAGGTGAAAAACGTCTTATTCTTAGATGAATGAAAATATTTTTAAATTAGAACAAAAGTAGGTTATAGTTTATACTCTGAGTGAAAGCCACAGGTGAGTCAGTTTAATTAAGATGATAGCCATATTTGAGAAAACTTGCAAAAGCTGGAGAAAAACAATGGGTGATTTTTTTTTTTCTAAGAAACTTCCATTCTGAATCAAGGTAAACTACTAAAAACGTCCAAATCTTGTTTTCATTAATGATTTAGTGAGTCGCCAAAACAATATCAAATGCCAGGATTGTGAATCAAATATTGTAATATCAGGAAAGGTAGTGAGTATTTCCTTCAATACCTCTTCCCCGCTTTCTATAAAAAGCAGAATACAGTCTTCACATGAGTTAAAAATTATGGAAGAACCCATAGGGTCTATACCACAGTTTTACTTTGTTAGGAGGGATTTGATAAAAAGCACAGGATTTCTGGGGGGTAGGGTGGGGGAAGACTAGCCTCAGGGCAAATGCAGGGAAAAAGGATACTACTGGGTGATCTTTCTGCTAGAGCTACAAGTTTCCTAGATGTTGCAAATCATTTAATCAAGCTTTCCCATAAAGTGACTGGTGACAGTCTTAGGTTATTTGCACCAGCTCCAAGAAATACATGATATATTTTTCAGTTGTTTCAGGTTATGTGCTGGAAGGATTCTGGATTTTTATAAGGCAATATCCTGCTGTGGTTACGTATCTGCCTGGTCTCTGTTGCCCATCTCAGTCCTTCCTGTGCTGAGTTATTCCACTACCTTGTGCCAGTTTCTCTCTTTTAGATTTCAGTAATAAGAACAGCAAATTGTGAGGAAAATCCTTCTTCATGAAGGAGCTAGACTCAGAGATCATTAATATGTAGCCAGATCCTGAAGAAATGGAGCATGTTCAGTAAATTTAGAGAATTTAGATTTTTTCTCCCACAGAATATCTCAGCCAGTTATAACAACTTAACCCACTATCAGCTGCCTCTTGAGGAGCATGGAACTATTACAAATCACCATTTAACCAAACCCAGGACATTCTTCTTTCTTAATACAGAAAACATTTTTTTTTTCTTTTCCTAATTTCACTCTTAGATATACTTGAAACAATGTTTTAAGACCCCTTCAGCCCTAGGCAATTAAGTATTGAGGCAATCTCAGGTTGAATTTTTTTTTGTGTAGGTGTTTTAATAAAATATTTTATCAAGATAGTAGATTATGAAATATTTCATAAATGTCCAGAGTTCTTACACTGGGTCATCGTAATTTGAGATATTTAAGTTTGTTTTGAATTGTGAAGTATCTTTTTTCTGGACCAATTTGACTATCCATTTCTTAATACCACCAGAACCAACAAAGAGAATAGAAGTAGGACTTTTTTGAAGGGAGAGGAAATTAGTTGTTCAGGCAGAAAGATTTCTCATTCTCAAATAGCTCTGATATTCTCAGATAATATCTCAGACAGAATTCCATATTGAGGGAAGAAAACTTGGGGAAGAGGGTACCACAAGCTGAGGTTTGTTTAGCTTTTTTAAGTCAAGATATGGAGGAAAATTTGAAATATATCCTACGTATATATGTCAGTTCAGTGCTGGTTGGAATTATCATTTGCTTAGAGAGGAATTTTACCTTGCTGTTTGTAAAACTCCTCATTTTTCTTATCTTTCTGAATTCTATAATCAGATAAAGGGCTTAGGATATATTATGAGGCTGTAAAGTCTAGATTATCACTGAAACTAACGCTGCCTCTAATGCAGACACCTCCTGCTGCTAGCTCTTTACTTCCTCTGTTGTCTGTTCTTGAACTATTAGTAGTTTCTTCAGTATTATAGTTAGACACAGTGAGATGCCAGAATTATTCAGCTGATAAACTGATTTTCAATTTGCATTCAAAATTAAAATGGATTCTTTTTTTCTCTCTGTCTTCCCTCCCCCCCGGGAATGTATATTGCATATATTGTTATTTAAAAACGTTTGTGAAATGTTAAACAAGTAGAAATAAGTCCAAGTGTACTTCTGATTTTCCAGTGTAATATAGTTAGTTAGGGATACACTTTCTATTTTTCAACTGACACTGCAGACAAAGTTGTATGTACATATCTGGTTTTTACTGATAGAATTTATGCCATTCAGAGGAGCCTCTAGCTTGAAATGGATGCTAGATGAGTAAAAGTATGGTATAACAGGAACACTGACTAAAAGATTGATTAACTTCAATATACAAATATATTTACTAGCAAAAAATGTCTTCAGGTATAGGCAGGGGTCAAGTCTCTACTTTTGAAAACATTTGTGAAACTACCAAGATAGACAAAGATAAGTGTTTGTAGGATGGAAGCTCAAGTGAAAACATTTGTTACTTGTGTGTAAATAAAGTTTAAAATCTCCTTGTTACTGTTGTCTACCTGATATTAGAAACAATTATTTTTTTTACATCTTTGTTATACTTATCATGTTTCAATAGAAGTCATGAAACACAAAGAAATGGGCCTAATTAATTTTTTGTAGAAACTGCCCTAGAACAGTGTTTCCAGGGAATGTGACCCATTAAGTTTTCACATTATTACAGTTTCTTTGAACTTCTTTCCTTTAATGTTTGTGGTTTCAGAGGTTGAATTGTTTTTTGCCTTTATTCTTAAGGATACATTGTCCGAATGAGGTAACAGGCAATAGCTTGAACTAGGAGTTTGTTGTATCCAGTAACAATAGCATACTTTCATATTGAAGATTGGGATCGGACAACAGTTACTCTCATTTTAAATATGAAATTTTAAGACAGTGTGGATTCATTTGTTATTTGCTTTCTGGGTAAAATCACTTACCCATTTAAGTAAACAGACATTTTGGTGTTGTCTTGGAAGGGATAAGGCTCTTTATCAAACACAGAAAAAAAAATTAAGAGGAATACTTTTGCTTGCTGCTTTGAAAAATGTTTGCAAATTCTAGGAAACAAGCATTAAAGTATGTTTGTGATGGATCCTTATAGCATTAATAGTAAGATTGGCATCCCATTATGTTTTTACAATCATTTAATTAAAAATATGGTGCTTATGGACTTTTTTCATAAATAACCATCACAAAAGACTAAAGGTGATTAGTAAATGTCTTTGTAGATTTGTCTATTATGCACACTAGAATAACTTCATTTTCAGATAAAAGTGTGCCTGGTTTTCACAGAAGATCATAAATTATACAGTGACCTCAGCTCTGTGCAGAAGCATTCTTCTAACTTTCAAGTAAATTATCTTTGAAAAACTGTTGAGGCTGTATTATCTATTTACCTTTGATATGATATAATCTTAGTTAATCTTGTAGAATTAAGATTCAAACAAACATATTGAAAAATTGAAAAAAGCAATTGTTGATAAGGACATTCTAAGTATTGTAATCAAGCATAATCAAATCCTAATCAAGCAATGTAAGTCCATTCAATAGCCAGCATATACAGAAATTCCATTCTCTTTCAGAATGACCTTACTGTCATAAATTTCTACTGAAAATTTCTCACTGCTTTAATTTAACTTAAATGATAACATAAACACTGAAATACTGCGATTTTGGTGAATGAAAATGGTTCAGAATTTTTTTAATCAAAAATATCTGCTACCTATTTATTTTATTTCAGTGTTGATAGAAAAGCAAATGCCTGTGTTTGCTGGATTTCTTAGAACTACTGTGGGACATCACTAAATGTCACTTCTTTGGAATGGTCCTGTCTATTCTATCTTTTGTTATTTCAGAAGAAAAGAACATGATAGGGTTTGGGTTTTTTTTACCCTAAATTATTGCTTTGATTAGAAGGCTTATAAGACCAATGGGCAGTATTCTAGTTTTGTTAGACAGTGTAAGGAGTAAGTCGGTATTTATTCAAGTGTCACATGGGATTCTATCACATAAGGAATGAAGATTAAAGGAACAAAATCTTTTTTAGTTAGTCTAATGAAAGGAAAAAACAAAACAAATAACACACTAGCTTGTAGTCTGTTAAATCACCACTTTGATTAGAATGATTTGTCTCCTTAGGTAGAGCAAACTACGATTGATTTATTTTTGGCCATTTGCTAAGACAAGTTGATGTAGCACTCAATCGCAGGTACAAAAAGCTTTCCTTTTTCTCTCACAGTTAGTGTTGAAACTGTACCAACAAATTAGAAACCATTTTAGAGGACTTTTAGTGGGAAAAGATATGGCTACAACTAATGAGCCAACAGTAGAAAAGAAATAAATCATTGTTGCTGGTTTAGAGCTATAACATTCTCTAACTACAAAATAAGAACCGGTGATTCTTCTTCAACCTATCTTTTCCAGGAATCTTTCTTTGAATAAAAAGAGGGTGCACCTGGTAGAACAGCATCCAATGTCTTCAAAATATGTGCAGAACGAAAACTACATTATTGGACAAATCAAGGATAGAGCTGGGTTGTTACATAACAAAAAACATAAAATGATACCTGACGAACTGAAGAAAAACTAACTGCAGACTGAATTTATAAGATATTAAGGTCGGTGCTTACTATGACTGTACCTTTTCTCAATCACATACCCATCTTGTATTTATTCAACTCTTTCCCAAAGCTTCTTTGTTTTCACCAAAGAAAGGAAAAAATGTTATCTGTTTAATGAAAACAGTAGTACCAGATGGTTCTTTCTAGCATACATCTAGGAAGAAACACTATAGTTAAATAAGTAACTGTCAGAGGTGAGAACCGGGCTCTGTAAGTCAAGCATCTGTATTCAGATATTGTAGTATAAAATTGATATATCTTCTTTAAAGCCAGCAAGGAGAGATACATTGAAGGTCTTCAGACAGTGGTCTTGTCTAGCCAGTTAGACACTACAGTATGAAAAACCAGTGACAGAAGTTTCAGTCATGTTGCAATCTCATCTCAATACTGAATGAAGGCCCAAAAATACCAGGATTACAAAAAAAGGTAATGGCAGTCCTCATCCACCTCTCATGTAAAAGTAGTTGCAGCACTGATCTAAGTAGGACAGACTCAGAGTCTTCTTTAGCCTGGTAAGTTTTGAATTGACGTCAAAAGAGAAGGCACCGTTCCCTGGTTTCTAGGGCATTGTGGTATAGTAAAAACATATACCATTTGTAGCCTATGAAACTCAGCTGCCTTGCTGTCAGAAATGCCGAAAGGGAAGCAGGCAGAAATAGGTGAAGTCTGTAACTCTCACCCATTGGAATAAAAAGGCATTTTAAAGACTTTCAGTGAGTCTAGAAGATTTACACTTTTCATGGATCGTTCCTCCTATCACTGAATACAAGCAAGGGCCATAGGATCAAGATATTGCTCAGGTATTTGCATCCAGAACAGTCGCAGATTAGATGCACAGTACATTAAAGCATTTTCAGAGCAAATCTCCCAGTCATCCCCATTTTTATCGTGTTTTACATAACATTTCAGAGCTGTCTGAGAGCTTGCAAGCTAAATTCTTTTTGGATGAAACTCAGCTGGAAGATGTGTTCTATGATTGCATCTAGTGTAATCGTTATGAGTGAATGCTCAGTGTGTTAAGCCAGCATAGATCTAGTCTAGGGTAAACCCCCCAAATCCACGTGTGGTTAAGACAGGGTTCTCAACACCAACTGTCTTACTCTGCAGCCTTGGTCCCTCAAGTCTCCTTGGCTTTTTTATATATGCACAGCCCCTATACACTGCCTTAGCTGGATTGAAATAGTTCTGTCTTTTATCACAGGGGAGTTTGAACTTCTAGTCTTGGCAAAATTCACCCAGGTATAAATATTGCCATGAAACACAAAACAGAAAATTTGTAGTGCCCTTCATTCATTGTTTTCTAACAAATATATATTTCTTTGTTTCAAAATAATTTTTGTAACAGACATAAATCTGAAAATGGTAACATTTCTGTGGCCTGTTTTGTGAACATTGTTTTACTTTATGTTTTCTATCCCATAAGCTAAGAATGCTGTTAAGAATGCTTCAAATTGAATAATTTAATAAAATATGTCCTTGTGAGCACTGCTATTAGCACTTGACTAGTGGTGGTTTTTAATCCAAGGAAATCTTATCTGAAATTTACTCATAAGAGAAATGAACTCCTAACTGCAGCTGTAGTATCTTTGTTTTATTAAGTCAAGAAAACAATGTCAACAGTGCACCAATAAAATTATAACATGAGTCTTGAGGTCTGCCTTCTGTTCATTAAAATAGAAAGCATTTTCAAGGATTCAAAGCAAAACACTTGCAATCTTTTTAAAATATTAATTTAAAAGATTAGAGTCTAGCTTTGATGTGCCATATTATATTGATGGATTACAGGGGATAAAAAGCTAGTGAAATGACATCTAAAATGCAGGTTTGAAGCATTTGCTTTAGCAAGTTGCTTGTAAGCCAAGATTTTTTTCCCCTTTAGTCCTTATGTTTTTGCTTAAATTGACAGCTACCAGATGAAATCCATGGCCTGCCCCTCACTGGAAGAAATGTCTGTTATTGCTGAGCAATGAGTGTGTTGTATTTTATTGTGCAGCTCTTTTGTATTGCTGTGAAATACATTGTGTCAAAATTCTCTAAAGCTTTATGCTGTATTATTCTATAAAACCTATAAAAGCAGGTAAAAGGAAAAGTGTTGGCTTCTGAAGGTCTTAGAATTAACTGTACTTTGCTGCTTTGCTTTCAAGTTCTTGATATCACAGGTGGTCTTGATTTGAAATCTATCCTTGCAATTGTGAGAAAAAGAAAACCCTGAGTTTTATTTGCACTGCAGCTCTTTTGCAGTAGTGGGAAGCTACTACAAGACTGCATGAACTGCATTCCAAGGTTGCTAAGTCTTAGCAGATTGGTACAGTGAAGTTATACTGTAAATTCAAGTTGAATTCAAATGAGTACTTTTTGTGGTCCTGTATGGTCCCAAAGAAAAGGGTTTGTGTCTACTACCTTATCTAGATAAGTTTGATCAGTATGGTTAATAGAATATATTGCTTCTCACTACCAAGCTTGCTTTGTTTAGGTGTTATATGGCATTCCAGGCAACCTGCTTTGTCTTTAAGCAGTGAAGTGATTCCTGAGTGGTGAGAACATAGTTCAGAGAAACTGAAGATCTCAGGAATGCAGAAAAAAAGTCAGAAGGAAAAAAAAAATTAAATCTGTGTATTTCATTGGAATGTAGTGATAGTTAAACAGGAATGTTTCATAGAAATTGTCCAATTTGGCCAAAATATCAATAACAAAATATACTGGCAAATTGCCAATACAGCTTCTTAGCTGCAGGAAATCTGAGCTTTGTGAAGCTGCAGCCCTTCAGGAGCTAACCTTGGAACTTCTATACAGACTTCTCCAGGGCTTTAACATCCAATAAATGTGTGTCCCTTTTAAGTGAGCATTTCAGTATTTGAAATTTGTTGTTCTTAATCAAATTGAAATTAGATTTTGGAATACTAGATACCCCTATGTAATGGACTGACCTTCTTCTGCGTAGATAAAAGGGGGAATAATCTTGTAATACAAGAGAATGCTGTAATTTGTAGAAGCTGTTAGACTTTTCAAAAGTGTCTCCTTTTATTGCTGGCTTATTTATACAGGGGCTGATGGGGTTTCCTATGAACCTGTCGAGTAGTTAAGCATGCACTGTTAAGTAGTTAGGCTGCTGACAGCCAAGTCCCTATTTCACAAAATATTATACCTGTGGTATGGAAGCAGCCAAATCATGACTTTCAGGTATCTTTATCACATTTTTCTTAGGTGACTGTATTGTCCGCAACGTTGACAGTATCAGCAATTAAACATGATAAAATTCAAGTCAGATTTTATTCTTCTGCAGCTTGGTGAGAGTAAGAGTAGTGGCAGAGGCACCTGAGCTGACTGTTGTGAGGATTATGGAGTCCCAGCTATATCTATTCACACTCAGTTCACGTTTGGGTGGTTGATGCTACAAAAGAGGCACAGAATGTTTGTTTGTTTTTCAAATGGAAAGGAGATCCTGCAGAATTTTTACTTGACTAAGAAAGAGGTTGCTGTAAATTGCATACAGGTGAGTGGATAGTTCATGCCAAATCCTGATGCCATTTTGTGTCATTGTTTTGTTTACCTGTTCAGTTACAGTATCATAGCTCAAACAGAATGAATTCTAAGAATTTCAGCAGTTTCCTAGACTTACATGCATGTTTGAATATCAGCATGTGAAAGTGATATACCTGCTAGTGAATGAAAAGGGAGAAGAAGATGAAGGAGAGACTATAAGTAATCTATTAATTACCTCTGATGATAATTGTAAATGTTAGAAAACCAGTGAGAAAGCCTACAGATGTCTTTTATGCCCAAATCCAGGGACCATTGAAGCTACTATCTTTTTTTATGCTTTCTCAGTTTTCTCTCTTCTTTGTTAGAGAGAAATCCAGGGGTAATGCTGCACGTTTGTGCACTACCCATGTCCCGGACAATAGAAAGTGAGCTTTCTGTATTGACTTCCTTGCCTTTTCTGAGAAAAAGGGGAAAAAAAAATAGAATGGTGACTTCATAGGCTCTGCTGTTTGGCAAAGTTAGAGGAAATGTTTGTACTCTTGAACGTTTTAACCATGTGTGCAAATTTTCCATACTTTTCAGAAAAATACTGGCAGTTTTGCCATTTATGGCATATATGAATTTAAGACTATGCAATGGTATGTGCAGGACTTCAGTGCAGTCTCACAGGTCTTGTTGTAGGTAATTCATCTTTTCCAGCCATTGGTTAAAATAAGCAGATTTATGTATTAACAGAAACCAAGAAACAATGAACTCCAAGGGGATAGGTTAAATTTTCATAGCACAATGAAATATAGTTTTGCTTTGAAATGCATAAATTTCCAGTTAAGAAGTATTTATGTCTATATTATATTTCCAACATGTTTGTTTAATGCACTTGTTCCTTTTTTTACATTGCATTGTGGTAATTTTAAATAGCAGAAAAAGGTATGGCTCCTATGTAAACAGAGAACTGAGGAGAAACACAGCTGCACCTGTGGCTTGTGATGCAGGAATGTGTACCATCACAGATAGTAAAAATAGCCAGGTGGAGAAATATCAGCCTTAGAATTGCTTCTCCCCATGACATGTCTGTGTCCGAGGAATGTATTTGTGAGAAGTGTATTTTGCCACATGTTCAAAAACGTATGCGTAATGCTATGGACATGTACCAATTCACCCTTATGTCAATGTAATGTACTTCATACTGTCAATAATTGAGACTTGGTGGCAGGATAGTATTGATATGAGTATGGTATAACATGGTATTATATAGGAAATGTTCCCATTGTAGCAGGAAATATGTCTGGGACACAAAGGTGAATCTGGAACAGGAAAGGATAAGCTCATATTCTAAGAAATAGAAGGAGAATAGGAATGGGGTGATTATACAAGCAGTATAGCAGCCTGAACATCTCATTCAGTTGTATTTTCTTTCCTCAAGTTATAACAAATGGGCAGGCAAAGAGCACTTGAGTATAAACTACCTGATCCTGGTTCTCACCCACACTCACATACTCGCATATTTTGTTATTGAATACAATGGGAGCATTCATGTCTGGCTAGGTGGGATCAGGAAGGGTTTTCTGCATGCCCTTTTCTCTATCTAGTTAAACATCCTGGATTACTTCTAGCTTGTTTTATTTGTTGATATATATTTACTGTACAAAACACAAGACTTAAGGTAAAGACATAAGCAACTTTTTGGATTTCAGTAAAGCTTTCGGTACTGCCCTCACAGTATCCTTCTGGACAAAATGTTCAGCACACAGCTGGATAAACACATCATCTGGTGGTTGAGCAACTGGCTCACAGGGCAGGAGCAAAGGGTTATGGTGAATGGGGTAACATCAGTCTGGTAACCAGTCACTAGTGGGGTTCTGCAGGGCTCCATCGTAGGGCCAGTTCTCTTCAACATCTTCATAAAACTTGGACAGAGGACTTGAAGGTGTATCGAGTAAGTTTACTGATGACTGTAAGTTGAGAGGAGCTATTGACTCCCTCAAAGACAGGGAGGCCCTGCAGAGAGAGTTTGACAAATTAGGGGGCTGGGCAATCACCAACCGTATGATGTTCAACAAGGGAAAGTGCCGGATTCCACACCTGGGATCAGGCAACCCGGGATATCTGTGCAAACTGGGGAACAAGATCAGCACTGGAGATCAGCGCTGGAGATCAGTGCCGTGGAAAGGGAGCTGGGGATTGCTCTGGGGACCTACGGGTTTTTGGCAGGAGGAAAAGTCTCTAAAACAAACCTGAAACCTGCTATAATTGAATTACTGATAAATAAGCCCTCCAAGCTAATCTAGAATCTAATTGTTCCACTTATATATTTGGGATTTGTCCCCTTGTGAGAAATTAAAACCCTAGCAAAATACACCATCTGCAAAATTTTCTCCCCCCCTCCCAGTCGGACTGTTTGCTCTCTGAAAATATGCTGAAGCAAGAGTAGAATCTAGAGACTAATGAGCCATTCCCATAAAAAGAGAGAATCTTTAAATCTAGCATAGATACATATCAGACTAAATTCTGGACATCTAATTTTTCAGTATTCTGGGCTTAATTAACATTTCTGCCTCAATTTCCCCATTAAAAAATGAGAAGCAATAAAATGCTTACCTTTATAGTCATAGGAATGCTCTGTTAGTAATTAGATGCTGTCAGACAGAATTACTGTAAATTACAGTAATTACTGTTCATTAATTAACTCTGTCAGTTTTATGTTTTATTGTAATGCACTGTCATAGTGCTATACTGTTTAAATTGGATGCATTTAAAATGAACATTCACATTAAAAAGGAGTGAAAGAGAACCTTTTATTGAAATTAAAAAAAGTTCCAAAGAAATATTTTATTATGATCTAATTTTGGCTATGGGATTCTGAAGCTGAAAAGTACTGCATACTAGTAATTGCATGTATTATTATAATTAAAAATTATACAAAAATATGAAGAGACATTCAGCATTTAAATTGAACTGCTTATTTTAGAGCAGAAATCAGTATTTAATTGTAGCATTCTCTATTGAACCAGGTGTATTTCCAGTGAATGTTTCGTGCCAAAGAGAATTAAGGCAGGAAAGTTGACATTTCCCTCGGGAGAAAAAGACTAAGTACTAAATCTGTATCTCCCACTACTGGAAATGAGGCTTCCTTTGGCTCACACAGTAGTGAAATACTGTACGTGTTGGTTTATTGTAGTATTAGTGTAATTTACACTATTGCTATGAAGTGATGATAATTATGCCAGTGCTACATTCTCTGAAATTCTGTTATGATTTTATCTGTGTTACTGACCTGTAAACATGCAGAGAAAAGGATCTGCTGTTTCCACACCCAGGTTAAGACATGGTTGGCAGAATATATATTCTTCCTAAGGCAGCCCAGGATACCATTAGCCTTCTTGGCTGCAAGGACACATTACTGGCAGATGGGCAGATTGTTGTCTACCAGGACCTTCAGATCCTTCTCTGCTAAGCTGCTCTCCACCTGGGTGGTCCCCAGCATGACTTGGGATGGGTTTGTTCCTCCCCAGGTGTAAGACTTTGCACTTCCCTTTTGTTAAACTTTGTGAGGTTCCTGTCAGCCGATCTCTCCAGCCTGTCAAGGTAAAAACTCATTTAAGTTATTGCACTGAAAAGGAGAACTAGAAGAAAGGTCACTTCACTCTAAGAACAGTGAACAGGGATAGATTTATTTACAAGCATCTCAAGTTTCACACAGCAGTTCAGACTTTTGTGTTTTAAGAGGTTTTTCGGTTGTGGGGTTGTTTGGTTTGGTTGGTTTTTTGTTTGTTTGTTTTTGTTTTTGTTTTTCCAGGGATTTTTATTATTCTATTAAACTATACCTTTAGGGAATGAAAGTAAAGTGTCATTTGATGCGCTCACTTCAAGAAGACAAGGGAGACAAAGGTAATTCTACTTCAAGGATCTGGTTGATTTTGGTCCCATAGAGCAGGAAGTTCCCATTAAAAGCAATGTATTGACACTCAAGATTTCTTTAAACTAGAAGGAATTTAGGTTAAGCCTCTCTGTTGATACTAGCTGTGGTATCACTTCAAGTAGGTGGAACATAGCACAATTGGAGCTTTTTGTATCAAAGTTCCTTTTAAGTTAAAACCAAAGTGGAAGCTGTGCAGGTCATGAAATCCTGGAGCCACCCTATGACTGTATAACACTATTACCCGACCCAAATGGCACTTTCTGCTCTGATTTACTTTCTAAATTGATCAAAAGTCAAAGCATTGAGTTGAGTGGAGGTAGCTGAGGCTATGTGGATATGAAGTCCTAGTACAGTAAAGTCAAATGGTGAAGTGCATTCTAGAATATTACTTTACTGTTCAATTCTTTTAAAGGAGCTGTGAGTGGAGTAAAACTGCCAGAATACCAGTATAATTCATAATGGGTAAACAGCCTTCAGCAATCAACTGAAAAAGGATCCTGATAACAGCTTAATTGCCTCAAACCTAGAAGCACATTCTGTTTTATCTAAATGGGCATCAATATTTCATTAATATTCCAGTCTCTTGGTCATGCAGTAGGTCAATGATATTTTTTTTTTATGCATTCCAAATTATTAACGCAATTTAAAACTTTTCATTCATTTTTAATCAAAATAAATGCAAAATATTTAATGGAAAGTAGATTTTTCTACATGGGACCTTGAGTTTTGGCCTTTTTCCTTTGTTTTCGTACTAGTGTTTTGTTTTCCAAACTAGTATGAGCCTACTATGCTAAAAATTGTGTATCTTTTCTTGAAAACTTCCCCGGAGCTTTGTTTTGATGTCAGATGATGAGATAAATTATTACTTCACTATTTTAAAAAGAATTGTGTTGCCTAATTTGAAAGTAAAATTATATTGAACAATAAAAAAATCAAATCCTTTTGGTAATCTGAGATTTTCTCAAAGGTTTCTTTTCAGAGACTGCTTGAGAAAAATTGCACAGACTGATCTGTTTGAGTCTATGTAAATAGTTATTTATTGTTTATGGAATCTTCTATTTAAGGCACCTGTTAAGTGAGATGGAAGGCATTTTTATGTGTTTGTTGCTTTGAATTATATTTCTTGCATGTATCACAGAAATGAATGACAGATAAAATAGTTTCCTTTGTGGGTATGTAAACAATGGTATTTGGCTACTTAATATGATCAAACAATCTTTACTTTGGGTTTTGTTTTTTCTTCTTTAACAAATTATGTTTTCACTGTAAATGCTATCTCAGCTACTGAATTAACTCAATGTCTCTCTCATAGTTTATCTAATAGTTCTAATTATAGCAGCTCTTTACATTCATAAACTTTGTCTTTTTTATGTCTAGAATTATCGAAAAAGAAAATATCATATTAGGTGAAGATGATAGCAATGAAATACTTTTTTACAGTAGCATATGGAGCTGTTTAATTTGGAAGCAGTAGCAGTAAATTCCTTCTTCCTTGTAATTACAGAATACCCAGGTAGAAGACTCTCGTCTCTGAATATGAATGTGGTGCTTAGAAAGTCTAGGAAGTATGGAAGGTGACCAGGGACAGGTCAAAAGTATTCATGGCAGTGGAGGTTGAGCTTGGTTATTTTTGTTTGATTATCTAGTGGCAGCTTGGGACAAACATTGGAATGTCTTATACAAATTTAGATACTTAATTCCAATAGGTGAAAAGGTAATTCCAGGTGAAGCCATGCCTGTATCTCTAACACATCAAAAGACCACTTTTGTCAGTCATTATTCTGAGTGGCTCTCATACAGTCTCTCTGAAATTCTGTCATCTTTTTTAAGTTTCTAAATATTCATTACACTGGAAAGAAACATGAAAATTATTCTGTAAAGGTGTGGGGAAGCATATTTGCTTCAATCTGTGTATCAAAAATAATGGGGTGAGTTCAATTTGCAGATCTTTTGGATTAGTTTAAATTGCTGTTTTTTAGCTAGTATACGGCTCCCCACCTATTTTTTTCCAAAATTGATTACATTTTTGTGTAATAATGGTACTAGTGTTAATGTAATGTAATTCCTCTATGAAAACAAAATTGGATACAAGCAAGAACAATGTACAGTTAAAAATAATCATTCAATGTAATAAGTGAAAAAAGGCAATTAATTAGCAGGTCCTAGTAAGTAAATATAAATGGAAGAGCTCATCAAACAGCTGTATTTTTATTGGAAAACTATCTTTTAATCTTTATAGCCTAATATTCTCTCTTCTTAACTTGCAAGAAAATCTGAAGTCCCTTATGGTGTTTCTGGATGATTGACAAACTAAAAGGAGGTAAAAAAACCCACAATGGCTACAGTAGTTGTAATGCCTTCACCCATCCTGTGTTAGATAACTTCATGTGACCCTTGCAGAGGCACTACATGCTAAAGTAGCTACTTCCATTCCTGCTTAAGATGACCTCAATCACTGCATTCTGCAAAGGAAAGCTTTTAGGAGTGACAGATATCCCACAATGACATTGGTGCAACTTCAACAGCCTTTCCAGAACATTCCCCTTCACTAGCTGCCCTGGATGCATCAAGCTCTCTCTGACACGCCTGTCTGAATACCTGATTAGTGCTATGCTTTCCCTGCGTCCGCTGGCAGACTACACAGCATTGGGCAGGGGGGCCACAGGGCATCTAATGTATGAACCAAATAAGGACCTTTTCTGTTACAGATTTTCTCTACTCTGTTTGTATAGGCATTGGTCAGTACTGCTGTCTGTCAAAAGTTTGCATTGCAGGTCCAGCTGGCTTCTGGTTGCTGGCACCAGGAGCCAAGGCTGAGCAGGCACCACATGCATCTGTCTTCTGTAGCTGCCAAGGAACAAGATGATGCCATGGGAAATAGCAAACATACTGTGATGACCTTGTAATGCATGCTTACATGGGTGGTTGCTAGACAGATTTGAGTTGCCTGGGAAACCCCCACTTCAGCTCTCAACCTACAATGTCAGGGCAAGAGCCCAAGACTAGCATTTATAGAAGCTAAGTGAAGCATTTGTAGAACCCAAGTGCTGGAAGGTGTGAGGTTTCTCTATTCTTAGTGATCATTATGGGCACTTCTTATAGCTGTGGCTTGGATTGTGGCTGCACATGTAGTGCTTTTCCTGTGCAGTCTCATTCAGTGTTAGGCTCTTACAAGCAAGCTTTTTACTACACCCAGCCCCTGAAAAGATAAACCATATGTCAAGTCATGATGAGATGGAAGAATGATATGGAAAGATAGTTGTGTGGGATCTGCTGCATCACACTGGAAGATTATGCCTCCATGAACTCAAGCAGCTCTAGGAAGTAACTTCTGAGCATGGAGTGATCCAGAAAGTATGCAGTGGAAATTGCTGTAAAGACTACCCAGATCATTTTTTTTTTTTCCAAAATATTCCAAGACTGGCAATTATCCATGAATGCTTCGGGGGCATTGTCAGATGGTACAGTGTATGTAACCATGTGAGCTGTATCTTTTAATATGCTGCATTGGGTTAATTGCTACCAGTAACTTAACCACCCACCATCTGCTTGCTCACTGGCCCCCACCCCTCAGCCTCTGTAAGAGGGTAGGGGGCAGAAGTCCAAAAGTAAGAAAAACTTGAGAGTCAAGATAAAGACAGTTTATTAAGTGACAGAAAGAGGAAGAGGGAACAAAGCAAAGGCAGTTTTTCACCACCTCCCACTAGCAGACCAATGCCTAGCCAGCATGTCTGCCTTGGAAAAACTACTCTCTGTTCTTTATTGATGAGAGTGACATTATATGACATGCAATATCCTTTTGGTCAGTTTGGATCAGCTGTCCTTGCCGTGTCACCTCACACCTCTTGCACATCCCCAACCTGCTCACTGTGGAAGGACAGAGCGAAAAGCAGAGGAAGCCTTGATGCTGTGCAATCACTGGTCAGCACTAGCTAAATCACTAATGTGTTACCAACACTGTTCTTGTAACAAACGTAAAGTACAGCACCATGCCAGCTCCTATGAAGAAAATTAAATCCAGCTCAAGGAGATCTAGTACATATGCTGAAATAAAAGATCTGGAAGATGGACAATGCTCATAAAGGTGAATATGTTACAGACAAAAGCCTGAAAAAGCTTGGGCGAATATAGGAAAACCCATTGTTACACATTTGGGACATAGGGAAGATTTTAATATACTAGTATGCCCAGTTCTTAGGTTCATAATTCAAGAAAGATATTGAAAAATTGAAAAAAGTTCAGAGAACAGTCTTGGTGATGATGAAAGTAACATGCTTTAGTGTGTGAAGCTTCAGTTTGTGCTAAACAAGACATTGATTAAGAGTTAAGAAAACTAGAAATCTCCTGAGGCCTCTTCCAACCCTAACTCTGCAGAGTAGAGTTTGAGACTCCAATGTTGTGACTTTGACTTTAAAAAAATGCAAAAGAAGCACAGGATTTTTCTACAAGAAATTGCCATTGTCCTTTGGGATATGTCACTGAAGTTGTGGCTTGAAAATTTTAAACTCAGGGTTTTCTGTTTGTTTTCCAAAACAGCCCTCTTATTCTATGACAGCTACTGCTAGCTTGGTGGGTAAAGTGATGAATGCAGAGAATTCCTCTGGGTAACATTGTACAGGAGGTCAGAATATAGAATTACAGTGAATCTTGCTAGTCTTACAGTCTGTCATCCATAAAATAAATTAACAGCTCTTGTGTTTTCCAGTTTCATATTTTTTTACTCAACTTGTATTGCTTTTATATTTCCATATATAAAACCTTTTTTCTTTTGCTTTTGTTTCTTAACTTAGTTAAGGTTACACATTTTAATGATTGAGATAATTTACAGAGTTTTGTGTGCAATTGATTTCTACTTTGCTGTATTAGGAACAACTGCTGTAGCTAAGATGAGAACTGCAGGCTTACATTTTCTCTCAAGTAATACAGATTTTGAATTTTCTAGTTTCTGAGAATAACTATATTTTTTTAATTGTAGGACACGTGTATGTATGTAAACATAAAATCTTAGTGAATGAAAATCTCAATACTTAATAAACACAAGCAGTTCCAGATTTAGCATTAAGGTAAATGGATTTCTTTTGTTCAGTGGAATTACTCTGGTTTATATCAGTTGAAAAAAAGGCACAAATACTCTTTCTATTGGTAATAATAGCCATTTAAGTTGCATCTTGTTCTAGTAGCTTGCTAAAAGAAGTCACGAGGAATATAAATGCAGAGATCTTAAAAATTCTTCTTGGGAAGTTTGGAATTATGCTTCAGTGATTCTTACTGAGGGATAGTTATTGAGAATTGCATTTCTGCTAAGCCTTTGATGTTAAATCAGACTCAGTAAAAATGTGAAATTTTTCATAACCAAGTTTTATTTTTATCCACTGCTATATTCAGACATTTCTGTTTACATAATCATTTTTCAAAATCCCTTTTCAAGGTTATTCCTGGTCCACTGTTTTAATAAGTGATTTTTGTAACGGCAGGTCACTTATTTAGCTTACTGTCTGAGTTAAGACTGCAGCTAGTTTTACTGTCTTGGACTGAAGCATGAATCCTGAAGTGTTTGAAAAAATCTTCCAATGAAATGTATCTTTGGCAACATACTTCATTGCAAGACAAACAAGCAGACTTGTTTTCCAGTGCCTTCATCACTAGGAAATGTTAAGTCATATTTACATTTTACACCGTAACTTAAAGAAACTTAGTGACACAACCAGCATAGTTATAGTATCTAGAGGAATTTCTAATTTCCAGACTCCAGTTTCACAAACAGCTGTGAAAGCACGAGATTCTCACATTCACAAACAGGGAAGAAAGGTGGTGCTGGCTTAGGAGATGTTATAAATGCCAGAATTGCTATGTTGGCGTTCATTTAATGTATATTGTCCCTATGAAGCTGTTGGGACAAGGTAGAGGCTACACATTTTTTAGGATAAATATACTGCTCATGTACTTAAATGCATGGATATTTGTTGTGATCTGTATGCATGATCCATAGAAAAAATATATGAAACTATAGCAATAAAAGTGAAAGACCATACTAAAGGGTATGAGTGAGAATATCAGAGAGTCTGCTGAGGAGAAACAATTTCTCATTTTTATAGTGTTTTGGGGGTTTTTTTGGATTTTTTTTTTTCCTGTTTTGTTTTACTTTTCATCAACAGAATCAGAAAAAAAAAATAAATAGAGTTCCTTAAGGCAGTTTCTCTCCATTAAATAATAAGGTAGACCACTAGCGCCCCAAGTGTGTAAGATACCGGAGTAAGTCAGTACAACAGTGGGTGTTAACATCCAGAATTTTTTTTAATACTCTGTTTTCATGTTCCAAGTGTTAACACTTTGCTTTATTAGAATAAATGTGTGTTTGTGTTTAAAATTGTCAGTATTAAGGGTGGGTGCCAGAGAGGCTGATGAGAGCAGTCACGATCTTTCTCCTGAAGCAATGATGCCCGAAACATGTTGTATATTTAGGAATTTCAGGAAATGAATGTGATTTTTTAATTTGAGAGGTATTTTGAGAGCTATGGAAGAGAGGATAGATGTTTGTAGAAGTGTCTTGAAGTTAATATAATTAAACGTATTTATTTATAAGAGAAGGCAGGAATGAGAGTGCATTCAGCAGCCTCATTTGGCATGTGGCTGAGCTAAGGAAAACAGTCAATGGCCTAACTTCAACTGAAATAAATTTTTCAAAGAACTAAGGATAAGACTCAGCACCTTCCACTCTTAAGTGCAGGATTTGTTTCACTGACTTGCTTTCCTTAAGTTATATGTGTATATGCATTAAGAAAAAGAGCAGCAACAAAATGTTGAACAAAACATTCACTGCATGCACTTCTTGCCCTGGGGAGTGAGAGTGCACATGATAAATGAGAGTCACGTTGCTCATATCCTACAGAGAGACACTTGGGTCCAGCACGGCTGAGTGCTGTGTAAGAAGCTGAATGGAACAGAAAGTGTATTAGGAACTCAAGCTTATTCATGAAAGATTTCATATCAGGGTGGTGGGGAAATAGTGTGATGTAGGTATGACATACCCCCAGACAGACAGTATTGTCTGTGAATAGGAGACCTTTCAGATTCTATCATAAAGGAAATTTTTATATTTTAAGCAAGGAAAGGTATACAGTGTGGATGATTTGCATCTGATATATAGAGGAAGGTGAAGCAGAAAAAATTAAAGACAGTTTTCTTTTTTAACAGCTTCATGATGCAGCTATATGTTCACACATTTTTGTGAAGTGTTAGTAGCAAACACAGTAGTTAATGAGGTATACAGGCCTGATGCTGTATTATATCTCGGTAAAAGGATATGTGATTTATCATATTTGTTTTTCTCTGTCCTTAATTTCTTCTGTGATTAATGTGTGATGCATACACAATGCTTTCTGTATTATAATGGAAACAAATTATATTTTTTTGCCCTCAAATTGGCAATGGAAAATCCTCAAAAAAAAAAAAAAAGAGGCACTTTTAAACACAAATGTATGAATATTTTTTCTATTATGGTAAATTCTTCCTGGGTTAATTTATGGTATTATGGCTTACAGTACACCTCAGGGAATCAAGAACAGAGCTAATTGTTCCTCAGAGATGTAGAATTTCCACCCTTTGCCCCTCAATCAACAGCTTGTAAATCAGTAACTGAGAAAATGTGGAGAAACAAATCCAAGCATATTAAGTTATTTCTTCTTGGAACAGTTCTTGCTAAAACATACAGGAATAGAGGCGGCTGGCTACTCACAGAGGGAGGATGTTAGACTAGACTGATTCAGGTCTTATCCTGTATAGTAATTTCTGTGTTGCTTACCCTTAGCCTTTGTTATTCTGGGTCAGTTGATCAGCACATTAGGAACTGTAACCAAGAGTCTATCCATGTTTTGACCAACTGGTAAGGAAAAGCTTAGCAGCAGGCTGTACTGTGCCTGCTTATTCAGTGTGAAATAAAGGCACACAAGAGCCTTTGAGGGGTTGTTTCTTTTTTGTTTCTTGTTTTACTAGTGTGTGTTGTGTTTGTGGGAACTCGGGGTAACACATTCTAAACAATGTTACAGCTGTTACGGAATTATCAAGTTTATTAACATGTATCAGAGCTGTGTAGTTAGTATTTGGAAATATTGTGACTGTCTGATATTGAACATGTTTTTGGGGCAGTTGGATTCTCATCTCTATATTACTGTAAAATGCTTTGATATTGCTTATATGCCATTATTGCAAATGTGTTTGTATTCTGTTCTTTTTGACCAATGCTGTTCTGCTCACTTTTTTTCCTTGTGGAAAAAATTATATATTTTCCTCCTATAAATTATTATTAGGAGGAAGTATAAAACATTTCTACTTTCTCTTCTTCCTCTTTAATTAATATGATCGTTGCATCTACAGCATGCTGTAAAGAAACATGAGAAACCTCAGTGCTTGTCTTAGTGCCGATGTGGCAACTTAATATAGTATTGGCAACAAAATCCACCAATTTCTAGCTGCAGATTCTCCCCACTTCTCACTTACTGCTTGATGTTAGCAATATTTTGGGAATGATTGCTCAAGGCTAATCACTGTCCTCTCTGGTTTTTGTGGATTATACTTGTGGCAAACTTAAAAATATTTTTCCTATGCTTTATAGCAGATAAAAATTAAGAAAAAAAATTATCTTGTGGAAACACTGTGCTGTTTCCACACAAAATCCTGCATCTGCTTGTTAATATGCAATTCCCGATACTGTGAACTTTCATAGAGGTTAGAGATGAGAAAGACCTTTTAGGTCACCTAGTCCTCCCCTTGTACATAGAGTAGATTCACATAAGGCACAGTCATGTCCCCTCTGCACTGAAAGGGAGCATTCTTTTCACATGACATGAGTGCTTCACTGATACTGGAAAGAAGAGAAAAGACCTTTTTCCTGTAAAGGGTGTGTGAGATGAAGTTGTAGCATGTTGGCATAAAAGGCTCTTTGTTAATTGCTATTGTGCTAATGATGCTTTGAATATGAATGTTTTGTAAGCAAGAAACAGGCAGTGATTCAGATGAGCAGTGCCTCAAAGAAAACTTGAGCAGGACTGGAAGTGAAAGAAAGTCTTTGGCATTTTGCAGTCTGTTTTTGAATGGGTTGCACAGATTCAAGTAGTCAAGACCATACACATAATAAACAGGACTGAAGCTGTAGAGTCCACTACAAATTTGTAAAAAAAGGAAAAAAATTATATCACAGTAAAACTGCTGAAGAATTTGCTGACAAATTTGTATGTGTGTGTGTTGTGTCTCTGTCACACGTGTACTGAGGCATTAACTCTCAGCAAGCTGAAGTGCCTGCTAGTCCACTGGGTAGAAATTGCCAGTCTCCATACTATCAGACTATATACCTGTTTTCGTAAAAATATTCTCCCCTGTCTTGAATATTTGGTGCATATTTCTAAGTTGGTGACTTTATAAATCTTTGTAACGTGCAGTTAAAAATATCTACCTTTTGACATCTAGCTTTTGGTTAGCTAAAATTTAGGAATTTGCAGATTATTTTAGGGTACACAATATGAATATATGTTAAGTCATTATGGCATAAGATATCTGAATAATCTTATGTTTACTAATATATACGTATTTCTGTTCTTGAACAGAGGAATTAATAAATATGTAAATAGGCTCTACACATATGAAATTATGAAAGTGGGTTTTTTTCAGTTCAACAGTAGAAAGTGTGCAAATTGTCATATGATTTAATACAAATTATTTCTGTTATTCACATACAACTACAGTGGTTAAACAGTATCCTGCTGACAAGAGTAAAATATTGCAGTGAACTGTTAATAGCAACTTTTATTTCTAATACAGTAAATGCATAAATACATATATATATGTCTTATTACATAATTATGCTTCCAGGGATAATTTCAAGGGCCATTTTCCTATGTGAAAGTATAGAAAATTTGTGGAGTTTCCCTGGGAAGACTTCTTAAAGATTTTTTTTTTTTTAATATGTTTAAAATGTTGAGTCTAAATGAACACTTAAATAGTTCGGTATTGTACTTAAGAGAAGCATAGAGAACTAACAGTTGTTGTTTCTTAATCTACAAGGGGCTATTTCCAAGCTGCAGACTCAGGCAATCAGTGCTTTGTTCAGAGGAACCCTCAAGAAACCCATTGCCAGTTTTGCCTGAGTCAGGACTGTGAACATGTACTGTTTGCATTGTTACACAATGTAGATATTTCCAATAAGGCTTCCCCAGTGCTCTTAAAAAACAAGAGTCGGTTGAAAAAGTTTTTTGCAGACAGTTAAAAGAAAACAATTACATTCTTGCAGATGGAGTATTCTAACCTGCTTCCATCAGCAGGTTAAGATTACGGTCACTGGGCCAGGTTAAATTTGTGGGATTTTAAATTCCTGCATATGTCCAGTGTTGATGTTTAGTTAGTTTTATTTCACTTAAGCTTTTCAATGTACAAAAAAAAAAGAAAAGGCAAGAACAGGAGATATAAAAGTTAGATGATTAACCTTTAGGAACACCTAGTGTTTTGTTACTGATGTGGCCTTATTGTAGCTGACAGTAGACCATTGAGTCGTTTGGGATTTATTAAGGGAAGATGAGTATACTCCTATGAAAGTTAAATAAGAATCCTATAGAAATAATACTAAAAATCTATAGAACTGCCATTGAATTTTATAAGCTGCCTTAAGAGTTTGTAGAAATGTGAGCATTCTCTGAAAATCAGTACTGGATGCCTTTCTAAAAGTTGTTATATCTCAACCAGAAATTGTTCAGATTATGACAGAAATTGCTGAATAAACTTTATGGCCTTCATAAAGCTGATGATCAGATCTGGTTAATTTAACTTATTGTTTCTCTCCCTAAAATGTATGACTGTCCTGTTTCCTGTAAAGGAGTGCAATGCAAAAAATTAGCTTTGTCTCTGCATCCTGACCTTATCAACTACTTTGTGCCTGGTGATCTGGTTTTTTACAATTGGAGCAGTTGCTGCAGATACACAAGTGCTTATGGCACCTAATTTTTGGAATTTGTGGTTTAAAAAAATAAGTCAGAGTATACTGTCTGTGCTATTACTATGTCCTTTGGCCCAACCAACCTACACCATGCAGCTTTTAGCAGGGGATAAGACTCCTGCTTGCAAACAGAGTGATCATAGCATGTGAGCTATTGCCTGGCATGGGAGAGAGGCAGCATCTCCTGCTTTTTCACCTTATTGCCAGTCCTTCTAGTCTGATTTCCCAGAAATAAATTTGAAAATTTCAAATTAGATTTTCTGATAGTGAAGAAGACAGGGAGACTATTGGCTTTTACAATATCTTTTGTGGCTGTTCATAAATTTGCTGGATGTGTTCCAATAAATAAAATATTGCCTGTTAGGTCAAGAAAGACTATTCCTTCTAATCAGTGACTATTTCTGATATAGAGCTCTTTCTGAACTGCATTGTATTTAATGTATAAAATATCTTAAGAATTTTTATGAAGTAGAATCTGATGAATCTTTGAAAATTAATTTGTCTGTGCACTAGGTACCCAAGGTAAAAATGTCCACACAATAGCTGAGTTTTGAAAATGTATTGTATTTGTCTTTGTAAGGTATCTTTCTCATGGTTTTATGTGCAATATTTTAAAAATAAATTAAAAATAGGAGCCTTATGTAAATATAAGGCAGTATTTGTTTTATTTTTACAAAATATATACATTTTACAATGTGTATACAGACAAAGCTTTGCTAAGTTTTTGCCCAAATTAAGTACAAAATTAGGAAAAATGTTTCAATTCATATAATTTTGGGAAAAGGAGCACTAATATTTATGTATATATGAAAAGCTGCCTTTAAAAATTATCTAAACTGTCAGTCAAAAATTGTATTCTGTACAGTCATGATGTCAAATTGCTGTCTGACAAGACAAGTGACTAACTGTGCAGTTGAGATATAACATATCCACCTGTAACAGGATTTCCCATGGACAGTGTATCAATTCAGTGCATGTTATATAAACTGACATCTTTGCTGTATTTAAACACATTTGTTCCTCTGTTGGTCAAACACTGGCTAATGAAAGCAGAAATCGTAAGGAAAGGCCAGTTTCCAAGCTATCTGAAGGTCAACATCATAGTTCACTATGGCAAGTTTCCTGGGGCACTGACACGAGTTTCAAAAGAATCCTAAGTGGTTATATTAATTGTATTTTCACTGTGAAAGGTGAAAACATAAAGATGTTTCTCTTCTTTATTTTCACTTGTTTCACTCATTTTATTAATTACTTCCTTGATCTTCATTCTTGTAGCATTGATTTGTGTCAAAATCCCCAGCATAACCATAGCTTATTTTTAATTTGATGAAAGCAGAAAGCCATAGGCTTACCCCAAAGAGCATACAGTTTACTGTAACACAGCATCTAGTCATGGAATAGGGGGAGATCACTTTGGGTATGAAATAAGTACAGCTTCATTGCCGAACTTCCTTTTCTAATATTTAAAATTGTTCTCATAACGGCAGCTGTTAGTCTTCTTCTGTGCTAGTCATCACGCTCATTTCAACTCAATTTGCTTGCATGTTCTGTTCTTACATACGTGACAAAAGGAGAGCAGAGTTTCCCATTGCTCTGGATGTTGACAAAGGAAGCCTGTTGTACTCGAGAACAGCTGAATTATTATCTCTTATAGTGCACAATAAAATGTCACCACCATGTCACAGTACAATACACAGGCTGACACTGGACTTGGAAAGTACCAAAAGCAATGAGGGCCACAGCATAACCACTCAGTTCTATGCTTGTCTTTTAAATACATATGGAGAACATTAACTAAAATTCTCAGAAATAGCATTTCTATCCTAAAGCACGTGGAGTTTCACATTCTGATTCTCACGCTTTGTCCATGAAAAAGCAGTTGTCAAATGAAGAGTGCTTCTTGTTTTATTTTTCTTTTTTGCTTTTTCTTTCTTTTTATATTTTCCTGACTAAGTATGTGCAGATTTCACTAAAGGTACCTCATAAGTCTGGGTACATGAGCTTTCCACAACTAGAATCCCAAGAGGGACCATGATCCATGGCTATCGTTTTGGCATGTGTTTTGTGAGTACAAAATCAGATGCTGTGCAATCACATGCAAAGCTGCAGACGGGGTGAAGCGTCCAGAATTCTTTGTCACACATATCCATGGGTATTTACACTCTGACGTACACTCTGTGTTCAGACACTTTTTGTAAGGTTGCTTTTGTAAAGTTGCTGCCACCCTTCCTTCAACCTTATAATCTTTTTTTCCCAGCTTCTTTCCATTTCACTGAAAACTCTCTACCATGTAACCTAGAGCATGTTTAATTCTTACTGTGGCTTCCTCCTTTAAATTCTTGCTTTGCTGTGGTTATGTTGATATGTTCACATGTTTCATAGCTAGGAGTTCTTGAGGTCCTTCTCCCTCTTCCACAGCTGCCCAGCCTTCTCTGCATAACATATGAATATCTGGTTCTACTTTCAACTGCAGTAAATCTGGTCCTCCACTGCATACTCTGCTCAGATCATCAGGAGAACTGAAATTGATGTACTTCAGGGAAAAAACCACCCAAACCATTCTGGTCATTTGCTTTCACTTACCTACATTGTCCTACTGACTCTGCTGAACAAGTTACTCAAGTTTTTGACCTTACCCATCAGCCTCAGTAGCTACTACATATAGCTTTGGGCTTTCCTCTTTTTCCTTCCTTTCTTGCTTTATATTTTTTTTTTGTATTATCTGTTTTCCTGTTACTTCCCATTATAACCCTTCTCGTCTCCATTCTTTAGTATTGTCTTCAAATTCTCTACTTCAGGTCTGAAATTGCCATCTCTCTCCAGTTAAATTTGCTGTTCTCAGTATGCTGGCAGCAAAGTGAAATGTGATGAAAACCTGATTTCTGAAGGGTTCATTGCTGGCATGTCACTGATCAGATTTTTAGTAATTTTTACTTTGCTTCCAGCACACTAATTGAATACAGCAGAGCAGAACAGCAGAGGACAGAAACAGAAGACACTGAGTCCTGACAAAGGCTTTCTCTAGGGGCAGGTGCTCAATTAGTATCTCTTGTTAGGCAGCAAGTGCTAACTACCCACAGACAGTGTAGCACTAGATCATTCTCAGATTGAAAATCATTGAATATGTACATCTGTGGATATTCAGACAAGTACTGAAATCCTGGGCAAAGTTGTGGCCAGCTTGCTATTTAAACTCATAGAAAGAATCACAGAATATTCTGAGTTGGAAGGTAACTACAAGGATCATCAAGTCCAACTCTTAATTGGCATTTTAATATATAATTAGAAAAAAAAAAAACATTTAGAAGAGTCTGCAAACACATGTATTGTACCTGAATAAAATTCAACATGTAGGTTTTGTCTGTATTTATCATTTATTAGAACTGTCAGAATGCTTGCTGTGACCCTGTGAGGTTTAGTAAATGATTCTAAATAAAGTGATTTTTTTTTCTGTTTCTGTTAGACTGCATTATAAGGAGTTGAAAAATATGTTATATTTGCTACATTATTTTTCCATCTAAGCAATTGTAGTAATAGCCAGTGAAAGGCTAAAGGGTTTAGAACAAATGCAGATACATATTGCAATCTCAAATGAGAGCAATTACAAACAGAAGAAAACTGGCCCTTGAAAAATAAAATGGAAATAGACATGAGTTGACTGTGAAGCTGATTTTTAGGACACTTTCTGTTTTAGGATAATGTTTCTGTCATACAAGTATTTGAACGTCTGGATGTAGACAAATCTATCACTATATCACTGAATCACATAGTATTAAGGTTTTCAAAGAACTGAAAAGAGAGAGGCCAGATAAATACATGTTTTTTTTTCTACACTACAAAAAGTCAGGTATCATGTTCTGGTGTTTTTACTCATGTGTTTTTCACTGTTTTTTTTATTTCTTTATTATTCAGGGCATCATAATGAGGAAATTCTTCTGTTTGTAGACATAAACAGGAAGGAACATAAGAGCTGTTGAATTTCATGAGTGCTCTTAGAATCTGGATTCTACTTCAGCTTTTGTTTGTTTAATTGTTTTTAAGCTGTCAGTATGTATTTATTTCACAGTCTTATGAAGACTCAGCAAAACATTAGGTACCTCTTAAAACTGAAGAGATACTTAGATGCCTTGCTAAATGCATTCGTTTAAAAGCTTGGGTTTACTTGTTTTAAGTAGTTTTGCTACTAAGTAGCTTGCCATATTCACTAGGCTTAATCCAACAACTTTTTATGCCAGCTTTTTCAGCTAAATTTGTAGAGACCATTCATGTAACTGGCAGGAGTGCCCCTTAGGGAGTCCTAGTTTGGGATGATACTGATGACTGCATGATTTGGAGATCACCTCCTGGGTGTTATCCTGCGCCTCCAAAATACATGTTGTGCATGGTGCAATGAGCACCATTTCTGATAAACCCAGATTTTCATTCTTTTTTGGGATATAGGTGAACATTGAAGATGTTTTCTCAACCCAGGGGTTGCAATAAGACTTATCCCTCAGTGGAACCATGACTGGGATGAGCTGCAGGAAAAGTCTCTGCCCTGTCAATCAGTCTTTTACTCTTGATCTAGTCACCTGGTCTCAATTTGTAGCTTTCCTGTAGACCACAGGAGATCACTTTTTCCCATATATTTCTCAGCCTCAGCTCAAGCATCCCTCCCAATCCTGACAGCAAGAGGTACATGATAAAATGGGTGTCTAGACATTGCTATATTGCTGTTCTTAGAACTGAATAGTCTTCAGTCTAGATGCCCTATAAATAATTGAGACAAGCTAACTCTTTGTGAATTAGCAATGCCTCCATTTTTTTAAGTGAAGCAGAATGACTGGTGTTAAAGTTATCCAAGGTTTGTAATGTTTCCTTGTTGTATAGTAAAACAGATTGACGTTTGGTGCTTATACACTATTACAGTCAAATTGCTGCTCTAAGGACAGTTCATGACTTCAATGTCTTCTAGTGCTGTGATTTGGTTTGTCTTTCTGATGGCCTCTTTCCTGCTGCTGCAATGTAACTGATGAATGTTTTTAAAAGTATATCACTTTGCATATTTTTATTGTTGTTTAATTTTTGCATATATGTATTAAAGTACACTCTCTCTGAAGGAAAAGGTGGCACAGAAAGGTCTCCAGTCTAGTGGCCACTAAGAATTTAGAGGTTTTGTTTCCAGTTCTGTAACAAATTCTTGTGTGACCTTGGTCAAGATGATTAACCTCTATGCAAAATGGGAACAATGAAAAGCATTTACCAGTCATAGGTAAACCCAGCTAAATGTAGTAAGTTCTGCAAAGTGTTTTGGGATCTTTGATAGGTAGATGCTGTATATGTACTAAATCAGGCAGAGGAGGGAAATGGTTGGAGCAAAAAGCTGGAGCTGAAAAAAAAATGGAAGGAGGAAAAATATGAGGTAAAGAGAACAGAGAGGCTAGGAGAGGAGTGGGAAGATGGAAATAGTTGCAGTGAGTTGGAGGTATTTTAATTATAAAAGATGTAGTCCTATTCAGTGTTAGTAGGGCAAGAGAGGAACACTAGTATAAATGTGTTTGTCTGTCTACTTCTAAAGTAATTAATCCTAGGGCATTTCTGAACCTTGGGAATCAGCTATGCCAATCACCTTTATTCAAAGGTCAAGGACAACAACAGTGAAATAATAAATGAAGGTCAAAAAGGAAATATTTTCTCCGATGCATATGTTACATCCTACATGAAATGCTACAAATTATCATTGAAAAAAAATAATGTGAAGGAGAACATCAGTCTTTAAGAAGTACAGCTCTCATTTAAGGAATATGTTTCAAAATGGTATATTCTGCTTGGGGTAAATTTTCTGTACTCCCTACTACAGTGAATCTTCTATTTACTACTTCAGGCATCTGGAATTGACTGATAAACATCAACTAAGCTGTCTTTTGGGTCAGTATTTTTGTTGTTTGGTTGGTTGGTTGTTTTTTTCTTTGCTTTAGTTAGACTCATGCACCATGGTTTTGCTTATAATTTTTAAATATTCACTTCGCACACTACCTTTTATGCATAGCATGATGTATTCTGAAGTCATAAGTCTCTGTATCCAAATGCTGTTTTAGTCAATATACTTACTCAATTACAAAAAAAAAGTACATTTTTACTTTTATTTCCAAGTTCATTTTACAACATTAAAAAAATAAAAAAAAATCCAATAAATTGTAACAATCTGAGTGTTTTAATCTACCAGATTTTAAATGACTGTAAGCTTTTACATTTACTGCTGCTGAACAAGATTTATCTCAGTTTTTTGCTATCATAAAAAGGTGATGATTTCCAGTTAAAAGATTGACTAGAGATGCAGCAACTGATAATTCCCTGAGTGTAGAGTGAATGTGGGAAAAGGAAGTATAGAAATAAAGCTGATTTTCTGTAGGAAATATGTATATAATGTTGACAGGTGAGAAGCTTAGTGACAAAACTTACCTAGTTGCAGTATTTAGCAGAAAGCAATTTGTGGTGTTCTGAAGCACTACTCAGTTGAGCAGTCTTGAACTGGACCATACTGATCATGAATGGAGAGTTTTTTTACTAATAACTGGAAATCCATTGCAAATTACTCTGTCTTACAAAACAGTTAAGATCACTTTGGTGAATAGCTTGACATTATGTTGATACAACCTCTGCTTGCCTCCAACATCTCAAAACTGTCTGAAAAACCCTTGGATAGACTCTATTTGTTCTTCAGTTCAAATGGCATTACCTGGGAAAGCAATTCTACCATATGCTGAACACTGTCAGTTCCTATTAACTTCAGTTTAAGTGAAGGGGCACAGCCCTTCTTAGGAGATGCAGAGTAGTGTCAGCACAGATTCTTAAGCTGAAATTCAGTTCTTTGCAGAAGGTCTGCACAAAGCCTATGTATCATTTAAGTGCCACTTAATTCTTTATAATGGAGCTCAGAGTGGATTTGAAGAATCTGATAGGCTTTTTGCTCTCTTGTCTGCAGAGGGCTGAATTTCACCCCTAGTGAATATACACAGTAAAAAAGCAACTACAGTGCCTCAGGAAATACACCGTATTCCTTTGCTTTGACTAGTGTAACTCAGTTTCAATTACTGATGACAATTCTTTGATACTATGCTGATAGAAATCATTGTACACTTTGCTCCCTCCCTACATTACAGTTTAGCTTCACTCTGATATAATGGGAAAACTGAAAAGTGAAAATGCAAAAATAGATGTAGCTTTGCAGACAGGAACAGAACCTCCCTTTTGCCATGGTGTGAGAGAAACTGTGTGTTGGTGAGGCTCCTGAAGCAAAGTGACAGGCAGGTGGGGAAGCAAAATTAAAGGAACGTGAGAGCCTGTAATGGGGAAGAGACCCCAGGGGGAAGCAGGGTGGGGAGACGAGTGTGGGGAGCTGAGGGGACACAGGCATGTTACACTTTTGGGATTACTCCTGAGGGTGTATTCAGGAACTTTCAAGTGTTAATTAACATTTAATGTTTAGTACTATGGTTTAGATTTGTCTGTTACTGTATTGATCCACACTACTGCTGGCTATGTGTCATTAATAGATTAATAAACCATTTTGATACTACTTTTCTTTTAAACCATATGAACTGAGTAGCTTTTCCCTGCAAAAGCAGTTGTACTGATTCTCAAGGCCTAAATGCATGAGCTGGTCTGTGTACTTAACACAGAAATGTTGAAGACTATGTTCTGTAAAATATTCTTGGTGTGTCCTAAATTTGTGCAGATATAGCCAATACCCAGAGCAAGGACCCCATATATTTGTGATAATACCAGTAGCTGCATTCTGAGATAGCAAGCAAGCAAACACTGAGAGTAATTCACAGAGGAGATACTTTTTTTTTTTTTTGAGGATTAATTCAAATTGTGTTTCCAGAAAAACCTCCCAGCTGAGATAGTAGAGGCAATCTAGTACATATTTCTGAGTTTAACTGACTATTCAGTCTTTCAATGATCCTTCATATTCTTGAAACATTGATAGAAATAGCCATTTCAATATGTGAACTGTGAAAGATATGCATGCATATGGGTGAGGTTTGAGTTAATGTTTTACTGAGCTTTTTCTGTTAAGCCTGCAACTGATTGCATGCCTTCACTGAGAAAGGATGAGGCTATTGTCTGTTACAGAGGAGATGTTAGTCTCAAAGACTGATATGATCCAGTTATCAGTAGAGCAGTACCTATGGAGCCCAAGCACAGTCCAGATTTCTGTGTATTATGTGCTATAAAGACTTAGTGGATTCACTTCAAAAAATTGTAGTTGTGAAAATTATTTCGGAGTCATTCGATCAGTGAGATATATATTGCCTAATGAACAGTACAAATTCCTATGTAGATGTTTTGGACCTGAAGTGTTTTTTATAATGAAAATCTTAATATGAATTTCAAACTGAGCTTCCACTGAAAGAAATCAGTGTTTGTTATATTGCTAGACCTTACCTACAATTGTACCGGACCTGAACACACAAGTTGTTTCATGTCAAAATATTGGAAAGGATTCTATTAAAAGACTTTAAATTGCACTTCTGTTTCTTGCCATGATCCAGTGGCATTGGGAATTGTATTCTTTGTAATTCCAAACAGAGAAATTCAGGCTGAATCACACATTCGGGTGAGCGTAAAGCTGCAACTCCCACTGGGATAGATGTGCATTTTAAACTCCTTGGACCCCAGGTTAATTTGGTGCAGTACAAGCTTCTTGTACCCTTATCTTGCCAAGTCTTTCTCCTGTAGTCCTCTTTTTGGTGGACTTATGATTAGTGAAGGCATTTTGTGTGTATTAGTGTCCCACATCAACACAGAGGGAGGCATGGTCTGTACCTCTGTATGTGGAACAAGGTCTGGCCTTGAGTCCTGGGACACTTATGTACAAATTGAATTGGTGAAGCTTTCTTGTAGTCCAGTCAAGGATTAATGAGATGATCTCTGAAGGAACTGAAGATACACATATTGTGAGCCTTACAGTCTAAGCAAAAGTTAGTTTAGGGGACTTTACCTTGTTTAGCATGAGTATATGGCACTGTGCAAGGGCGTGTATCGCTGTATAAGTATTTTATGAAAAACATCCCAAACACCTCAGTCTACAATTTTGTCAACTGGGGGAAAGTGAAAGAATAACAAAATACTAGATATTAGTAATATCGTTTACTATTCTATGAGAGGGAACTCAGATACTACAAAGGTGAACTCAAAAGAAGTAGTACTACACAGGTAAACTCAAAAGAAGTAGTATTATAGTCCAGAAGGAAATCCACAAGTATTAAAGCTCCTTTTCTCCCTGCCTTGAAGAAAAATTTCTCCCTATAACTCCTTTGCTACTTAAGCTACTATAGATACTTTTGCTGCTCTATAGCTGCTTTATTGCAGCTAGAGCTCTGTTGTTCCAGACTACTTGCTGTATGCGACTTTTGAGGAAATTTTGCACATCCAGCTTGCCAGAGACACCAGCATTGAGACATAAAACACATATCACACCATCTTTCAATTAAGGACCTTCCTAAGTAGACTTCTTTTCCCTTGTAGTAGGGTGTTTATACCTGTCTTGTCCCTCTGCTTATTATTACCTTGTCCATGATTTCTCAACCTTTGCTTCCTTCAACACCTCTCTGCCTTATGTTCCTAGTTTCTGCCCCTAAGTATACCCCTGTCATTGCTAGTATCACAGAGTTTCACGACTGCTGTGATTATGTTGACCCCTTTAGCTGTTTATTATAGCTTTTCTCTTTACACTGTACGTCCCATGTATATTTACACACTGTGAGCACATCAGGATAAGGAGTGTCTGTTCAGGTTTAAGGAGAGTCTAACACAATGGATCCTGGTTGTGGGTCACTTTTAGGCTACCATAATGATTACTTAGGACAGTAAGGCTTCAATTGTTAGCCCTTCCAGCAATGTTTCCTTGAGTGGAAGGAGCATGAAATAGGAAAAATAGCTAGTTTCTATGTTCTTTTGTTTAGTAATAGAGCTGTCTTTTGTTTTATTGCTGGCTTTTAAGTTTGAAATGAAATTTGTTGGCACAGCAGGTGTTGTAAATAAGTTTGTAAATTGCCTAGAGCTGTCTACATGATAACCTATTGCTGAATTATCAGATGATGAAAATAGACAACTCAAATGAGAAAGTGTTTAGAGATAAGTGAAATATGAATTCTCCTGCCAATTGTTTTTGGTTTTGTTTTTTCTTCTTCCTTTTCTGTTCCATAGCACGAATTATCAAAACAAAACAGTGGTGTGAAATGCTTCCATGTTTAGAAGGAGAAGGCTGTGATTTGCTAATCAATAAATCAGGCTGGACCTGTACGCAACCGGGAGGACGGATAAAGACAACCACGGTAGGTCACTTCTCGGTTCTATACTTCATTAATTTTTCCATTCACTTTATTGAAAAACAAAAAATGAGACTTTAATTGTTTTTCAGCACAGTTATGTAAAACCTGTTGCCTTATAATTAATCTGTGTGCCCAAGTGTGCATGTTGAAATACACAGCAAAGTTATCACAAAGGATAAGATTGGAAAGAATAACAAAGGAAATTGTGTCATTCCAATGGTTACTAAGAGTGGAAATCATATCAAGGTTTTCTTAAAAGGCACCAGTGGTTTAACTAACATTTCTATCCAGTCTGAAGACAGTATCCTATTGCTTCCTTGTATGTGAATTTTCTTATGCTGAGGTAGTGTAGGATGTAAAACTGAACATATGGTCTAGCAAGGCAAAAAGAAAGCTTTCACTGGAGTTCCTACAGAAAACATAGCAAAAGATCCCTTCTTCCAATTTTCTTTTAATCTTGGTTTGTTGATAAACCCCTCAGTTCTCTGATTGGGTGTCTTGGGGCATGTGCTTTTAGTGAAGCTGAAAGTATATATGACAGTAATAGTTTCTATGGCCTGTAATATATCAAACAGATTTCTAGAAAATGATCTCAAATGCCAGTAATTCTTTGACTTAAAAAATGGAAAAAATCTGAAGAGATATAATAGAGCAATTTTCTGATAGCTTGCTAGACCTCTTGAAATTATTTCCCCTCCTTATAATCTTTTTTTAGGTTTACAGGGAACTTGAGTATAATTTGAATAAGTGCAATTTCAAGAATATTTAGTCTTAAAAGTACTTATCAGTGAGGACTAAATTAAGACCCATCATCCCCTGCACAATTTCTCTATCTGAGCAGGAGACAGATAGCAGTATAAAACTTTTTATTGTTTTAGAATGCATGTATTTTGGAAAATTAATGTAATTTTCACTTTTTAAAAAGAAGGAAGATTTGATTGTGCTTTATGAGATACAAAACAAATTTTGTGAATTGTCTCTGTTTTGATTCTTCTATATTTACCAGATATATTATTCATTATGGGCAGGACTATAAAACTTAACTCAGTCTCTGAGGCCTTACTTAGATATGGTTTACCTTTAAATCTTTTGCATTCAAGTAATGTAAGAGTGACATAAAAAACAAAGGAAGGAAATTGCTTTTTTAACATTAATGCCAGCTTTCAAGGGCAAGGAGATCTAATACGGTAACTTTGTCATACTTGAAATATAGTCTTAAGTCTTGTTAATTTAGGGGGTTTTTTCTGTGTCTGAGGTAAACAGAAAACCCATGTACTGTAACATATTGCCAGCCATCATTTTAGTTCTTTATTTGATGTTTTATGCTAATGGCATGACTGAGTAATGCAAAGTAAGCATAGGATCTATCCTTCAGTTTCTGTCTTTAATGAAGTGATTCAGATATGCTTTCAGATTAAACACCAGAAGCCTGATTCTGAACTCTTACTTGTCTGTGTAGCTCTTTAATGCTATTGACATGAATGGAATTACTCATGAATTTGATTAATGTAAATGAAATCATAATCGTGCCCCATTGGTAAAATTAAGGCCATGGCAAGTGTAGTATTATAAAACAGACTCCCCACACAGATACATCATTGTCATTGGTGAAGAGAGATTCTACCAGAGAGCCAACTGTAGAAACAGCTCTGAGCATAAGCCCTCATCTAACATCAAGCAGTTTTCAACAGTTGGTATCACACATGCAGACACACAACAAACACACAGTACTTTTCAGTCAAGCCAGACTAGCAACTCAGAAATAGAAGCACTGAATGCAGAAGGGGGAGAGAGAAAAAAGAAAGAACAAAAACCCACAAGAAACTCTAGTCTATAATACAGTATTAATAACATATTACGAATTAAAAAAAAAAATAGGTTCTTTAGCCACTTGGTTGAATGGTAAGTTTTGGACAATAGTAGTAGATTTGGAAACTATATCTTAGGATGATTCCATCAAGTGCATGACTGTGATTAAAAGAGAGAAAAATTTCTAACCGAAACCATGAGACACTATTTACTGTAGCAATTCTCTCAGACCAACAGCTGCTAATGCAGTCAAATAATTTCTATTTCAGCTCCTAATCAACATACATGAGTTGCCAGGCCTAGCATAGTATTTAAGTGTGCTGGGAAGGGCAAGAAAATTAAATTAGCCGCCACATAGTATGGGGAAATAAATGCCCAGACATATAGTTACTTTACATTGTTATTAAGTAGAAATAATTCTTGACCACATCTCCAGCAATAGCCAGGTTAGGTCCTTAGATTTTTAACTAAATTTTATTTACGCATATATGTTAATTTTATATTTGCAGGCCTTTCCTGATGATATAGCTTGCATCTTAAAGATATTTTTGGTAGTTGGCCTTGTGTTATCATAGTGGTAGCGGATCATATAGCAGAGATATCACTGTTTGGTAAATGCTGAAACAATAATTTGCCACCCATACTAAAGCCAGAATAGTACTGAACTTGGATGAACTGAGACCAGCTGTTTTGATAATACCAGCTTTTGCATTGATTCCAGGAGGCTGTGTAGAAGTACAACCTTTTAAGTGCTGAGCTTAAAAGTAGCACACAGAAAGGTAGGACAAGTAGAGATCTTATGTAGGACATGAATTTCCTTTTATGCGAGAATATACTTTAGGACTCATATTTAAATAAGTTTCTAACAAAAAAAGGAAGAAATAGGATTCCTTTTCTGTAGATGAGTTTAACATTTAGTATTTTTTCCATGAAAATTCCAAGCAAACAGCAAATGAAAATACCCATTGCTGCAGAGCAAAAGCACAATTTCTGTAAATTGTTTAGAAAGGGGTGCTGTTACTTTATATTTTGTGTCAAAATTGTTTGCACTTTCTATGCAGAGCCAGATTTTTCAACTGCCTAGCACTTTTTGTGATCACTTCTGGAAATAATGCAACCAAATCAGAATTCTCTCCTCACATGGGTAGCAGTGTTTTATATCCATCTTGTGCTCTCTTTGCGCAGCCATAAAAGACTACACAAGGTGCAAGGCAAAGGAAAATCAGACTCAAAGTATATTCTAAATGGATCTGGATGTCACTTCTGCCCTGTTGTTCTTTCTACAAGGTGTGAATGAACCAAAGATTTTTCATCTGCTAAGAGGCTTTTAGAATTGAGGACTGACTGGGCTAACTGCCAATTTATGTATTAAGAGGCTGACTGTCAATACATGGAAACAATATGGGAACTTGTAAAAGAAGATAGCAAGAGAATACTACACAATTGTTAGCTATTTCAACGTATAAGTACTTTCATATAACAAACGTTCTTACAGTCACTTTAAAATTTCCTGCCTTAAAATTTCTTCTCCCTTTGCTATCCTTATTACTCTTCCAATTATTTATCAAAAATTAAGCTATATGATTTTTTAAAGTAGTGCCAGGAGATATGCCTTTTTTTAAAGATGTTGCTGAAAGGCCTGTCTATTTTATAGTTCAAGTATAAAACTTGCTAGTGTATAGATGAGAAGATACACAATGTATTGGTTTTACAGGGGAGATTAATTTTTAGCACCAAAGTGTGTATATGTTGCCAATGATCCATCACTACCTAATTGTTACTTAATTAATTCCTTCGTCTACATAATGTGATTTCAATGCACGGAGCTTAACAGAACATTCATGCGCCAGTTTCTCGGTAGCTAACCTTTTAAACCTTTGTGATTTTACTGCTAAATTAGCTGAAGTGGGAAATTAAGGAATGTGGAGAAGCTAAGAGAGAGCTCACGGTGGATAAAAGGTGTAATTACTCTGACATGGAGCTCAGTGCTTAGCTGGTAAAATTTACTAAGGATCTAGCTTCACCAAGGGACCTGACTTTCTTAATAGAGTTTACTTACACACAGAGCAACTTAGCATTCCCTACCATTAATATAAATGACATGCTGACTGGGTTGGAAAGGAAATTTGTTCCTTACCCTGAAAAATACAATACCTATTTGTATTGGCTGCAATTTAAATCAAGATTTTTCTGCAAAGCTTTATCGTACACATATGTATGATAAAATAGATAAAATATACTGGTTTGCTTCTCATCGCTGACTTATGAGCAATGTGTTCTCATTCATAACATTACATTCAAGGTAAAAAGATAAGTATATACATATATATGTTACATATTTGTAACATACTTGAGAATTTACTTTTTTTTAGACTGAAGACCAGCTGGAAATGTCCTGAGGCCATGGTCTACTGGTCTGAGCTTGGGACTGGGAGCCAGAAACTCCTGAGCTCTAATCCCGGCTCTGACAGTGACTCCCTCTGTGGCCTTGGGTAAGTCACTGAACCTCTCTGCCTCAGTTTCCCCAGCATTAAAAATTAGATTAACAATTCTTAGTTCCATACTTTAGTGAATTTGGGAGTCCTGACATAACATTTTAGAGGTTTTGAAATTCAGAGTAACTTTAAAAAAAAAACACTGTTATTTATAAATGTCCTTATTGGTGATATTCATGTTGTTGTTAGGTATTCACATAACTCTGGCATTCCTGTACTTAGCCTCACCTGCATTCCAGCTCTGAGTGTTTCTAAATGTGCATTTCACATCTCCACAGGTCAGCTGATTTTGTTTGATTAAGCTGATTTTGCAAGTATTTTGATATCCCGCCAGTTCTAGTTCTGTGTCCTTCTGGGATACAATACCTACCAAAATAAGCTTTCAGGCAGCACCAAAATAGAGCAGTGGAATAATGCATGCATGCCATGCCAAATTAAGTTTCCCTCTTCCCCTTTGTTAGAAGCGGTCAATTCATGAAACAGATACAATAAATCCACTTATCAGCAGTACATCACTAAGTTCCTTCACTGTCCTAACTGTAACAGGAACACTAGATACAGACCAAGACTACAGAGGCTACTTTTCAGGAGGCTGGTGTATTTCCTCATCCTAATCCAAAGAATGGCTTTTAAAAACAAGCAGGCAATTATGATCTTGAATTTTCCATCATTCATGGCCAGCTGTTGGGGAATGAGAATCTTTGGCTATATTTAAGCTATGAGACCGTCTTTGCTTAAAGTCCATGAACATGCATGATTGTGAGTACCTATGTCTTCTCTTTTTTTGTGTGTCTGTCTTTGTGATGGCATGCCTGCACTACCTTGTGAGAGATCTTAGCAGCAGCAGAAAGGGCTCTCACAAATGCACTTATGTGGTGAAATGGATCATTAACTCTTTCAGGTCATCCTCAGACATACTAACTCTTAATTTCTTATTGTCACTAAGAATCATCTCTATTCTTAACTCCTACTGTCAGCCAGTTAGAATTTCATGAGCTCTGAGACTATTGCTTCACTAAGCATCATGTATCACAAAGTCCTTTAAAACTAACTCAGGTCTCAGTAGTGTGGTTCTGAAATTGATATTTGAATAAAATTTTCTGAGGCCCCACCACATAACTGGAAGCTAGCCTGAAATACCTTTCAAATGTTAAAACATTTATGTATTCTGCCTCTTATATATACATATAGGTACCAAGTCGAGAAAGGGTAGAACATGAACACCTTCTGCAGAATGTCTTTGGCAGATATGTTAAGATCAAAGAAGTCATGATATTTCAATTTATGACTGTACATACGAACTACCAAAACTAGGTTACTTATAATTAACATCTCATTCTAGTTTAACTGTATATCTACAGGATCAACCCTAGTCATTGTCCAGTGGTTTAGCTGAGCCTTCTAATATTTTGTCATTAATTTGATGTTCTTCTCAGCAGAAATAGCTTTGATTATGAGACAAAATGCCAATTCTTACCGTATCATAGCCATGTCTTCAGTGTGCACTCTATAGATCTGTACCCCAAGGCCTAAATTCAACCTGTTGTTTATTTCCATGGCTTACAAGAGATTTTTATGCTTTGAACAGTTTCCAGTACTCATTGTTCACAAATAGTGTCATAATTTACAAATGGGTCATGATTGCAGTACTAAAACTAGATTGCTTTCCATTAATTTCCAAGCAAGTTAGTATGGAAATTGGATGTCTTAAGTCTCAGAGAGGTTAAAAGTTAAGTTTCTAAATCCTGTGTTAGAAAAAAACAGTAGCTTGAGACAACTTACAAGCAGAGTGGTGGGATGGTCTTCATGGCCCCATATTTTAGGGACTTCATGCACTGGGGAAACTAAATTAAAATAAAATTCTCATGATGCTGAAGCCCCTCATGAAGGCACCATGCTATTCCTATTTTGTAAGCTGTGCACTTCTTTGTCATATGAATGTATTGAAATCTGCACATTCTATTTTTCACCATCCTTATCAAAATGCACTTCTTTGTTCAAATAACTGATCTTCAAGTCCTAAGCCAAAATACTAGCAAAGGTTTTGCGACTTTTGTAGACTTTATGTTGAAAGGAGCTGTCAGATACTTGAAGAACTACCATAAAGATATAAGGTGCCTTCCTCTGTCCTGAATACTGAATACTGGCTCTACTAATGTTCACACTACCTGAAAAGATCACAATTTACTAGAAGAATAATGTACAGTGAAATGGCAGGGTAAGTTGAAATCATAATTTGTTACCTTCTCAAATGATTCCTTCGAAGAAAATAGGGGATATAGGAGTTTTTCTTCACTTTCAGAACATGTATTTTCCAGTTATAATGGGGACTTATAATATCTCCATTTTTATTTGTCTCTACAAAGTTACAGAAAATATGAATACCTATTTCTGCATGGGCTATTTTAAAGATATTACAATTCCTGTGCAAATAATTAAAACCAATTTTCAGAGAGATAAACTTTACAGATATATATTTTCTTTCAGGATTCCTTTTTCTTATTTCATGTTTGGAATTTACTTCTAGCATTCAGTCCAATCTTACAACGCTTACTTAAGGACAGGGAAGTTTCAGATTCAGTGAGAAAAACTGGTTTCTGTTTAATGCTTAGGAACTATAGTTTTTGTTTATGATATGGATTAATCTATATTTAAAACCAGTTAGTTCATTGTAAAATGAGCTACATTCTGATCTGTCTTGAGGTCTGAACTGTCACTTTCAGTAAGTAACAAAAGCTGATTCTACCCAAGGCAATAATATTAAGTTTCCAATCATCTATTTCATGGTTTTGTGGAACAAATTCTGTTTTCAGTAAAAAAGCCAAGCAAAAAATTCGTAGGTTGTTTTTATTTTTTTCTATACCTTGAAAGTAGAATTCTGAAATGTAAATAAAACCACATATGCAACTTGGTGAGTTCATTGACCACTATGTCATAGTGCAAACGTACCCAATAAATTATGGACATCTAAGAACGTTCAAATGTATCCAAGACTTTAAAAGCTGCATTTTAAGGAATGCCTAAATTGTTAAGTTGGTCCTAATTAAAAAAAAAAAAAAAAAAGTTGAATTTGAAATTCTTTCCGAATTCTATAATTTTCCAGTGTACCAGTAAAAATTATGGGTTTTTATGGGGTAAAGTTCTCATCAATATCCTCAAAACCAAGAAAAGAACCTACATTTTAAAAATGGAAGTATCAGGACATGGACATAGTTCACAGATTCGGTTATCTGCATGGCAAAATAGCAGGCCCGTCAAAGAGTGAAGAGGCTAATAATAGATTTTGGTATTATTGCTTAGCACCTTAATCACCATTCACATTTAGGTAAACCTTTCCAAATACTGAAATAGCATCATAACTGGTCTAAGAAATAAGCATCTCAAGAATTAGTACTGAGATGGACAAAAGGGAACAGATAAACCAAGTTCATATTAGTAGAGGTAATATTGGGTCTTTTTTTGTTTGACAATTCTTAGCATAACAGATAGACATTCTAAATCTGATTTAGTTTCCTCAATTTATCATTTTAGTGCATTCAGATGCTTAAGGGTATTGCAGGCATCTATCATAGGGTGAGGACACGTGACACAGAACCTGTAGACCAGTGCCTTTGTGGGGTGACAGCTGAGTGACATGCAGAAAATGCTAGTTCATTAGTTGTGTGAAGCAACTAAATCTCATTCCTCATCTCCTAAACCAGACAATTTGATATGGCGCTCTCCACTCCTATCATATATGTTTCATTATAGATTGATATTGTCTGAAGGTTCTGATTTCTTGCCTGAATATGAGAAAATCAATTTTCATTTAAGAAGTGACTGGAAAGAGAGTCTGTTGGAGGAAACAAACATGAAGATAACTTGTGCAATTTTGTGCTGTAAGTAGCACAACACACTGTTTGTAAGAAGTGATTCAATAGATGCTGTATGCCATGTAGCTGAACTGAAGGAAACTGCAGGATACATTGTAAATGTGGAAGAAAAATAGATTTGAAATGCAAACAGGGAAGAAAGCTGGAAAAGGCAACAGAGAACTTGAGTATATAGTTTAAATCGTGTATTTTCTGGGCATGTAGTGTAAAATTATGAAGACCGGGAGCTGGTATGTCGCATCAACATCGAGAATTTAAAAATGCTAAAGTTGTTGCACACCAGTTTCACGCAATGAAAGTGTTCATGCCACAGGTGTTAGAAGATGAAGTTGTTGCACATATATATCCATTTTGGAACATTTCCATTTTTAAGAATATACCCAAAGATTTCTGTTAAATCATGCAAAGCAAGCTAGAATTCTTGGACTGAACAAAACAGGCAATGAATAAAGAAAATGAAAAAGGTTATAGTTCAGGGATTTTTATAATACATTTGACACATTATTTCTTAAAACCATACTCAAAAATTAATTCAGAAAGGCATGTCACATTGAAAACTGTCATTTCAACAAGATGCTGATGGAGGACCTGTGAACAGTGCATAATAACACTTAACAGGAGTGTATTGATCTAGGTCAAGGTGGCCCAGGAAGTGACAGACTTGAGAAAGGTCTAATGTTATTTTATTAAGAATGGTTTCAAAAGGATAAAAGATGTTGAGCTCTTAAGTGTTATTGAAAATCTGTGAAAGGTAGACACATAACAGACATTTCTGTTTCCAGTGTTCCCCTGCTATATTTTTAGTAACCATTTGGAATAGCAATACTTAGTAGTATTATGTCTGCACATAAGTTTCTTTACCTTGGTGGCAGACCTAAAGGATGAGGTTGCCAGTTTTTTGATCTAGTTAACTCCTGCCTGTGAGGCTTTGTTCTCATCTACTCCTTTTGTTCACTTGCATACGAGCATGCTGGAGTATGCAGAAAGACAACTCAGTTTACAGAGTCGTGGGAAAATGATAGCCCAAAGCTGGTGCTATTCCTGCTTTTCATTAGACCTTAGCAATCTCATTACATGGCAGAGACAGGAGTCTGGAAGTGAACAAAACTGACTGCTCCTTAATCCAAATAAAGCCAGGCAAGGGTGGGACAGTAAAATCAGTCAGCAAAATATAGAATAAGACCTTTTCTTTCAACTGACAGTGCAGCTTCATGGTAGCCTAAACCAATCTAAATCCAAACTGCTCCAGACCTATTCTCAACCCACTCTGGCTGTATATGTCTGACCTCTATTTTGGTCAGACCCTAAGTGCTTGTGGAAATGTCTGGGATGCCAAACAGGCACCACTTTTTCCCAGGTTGTCTTTCAGCCACATCGACTTCTGGTTGTGATACTGCAGATCAACTCAGAATAACAAGGATACAGAGATACAGAGCAGTTTGCATTTTTCTAGGCCAATATCTGTGGGTTCCATCTGCCTTTATTACATAGTTCCAATGCCTTTTGTGCCATCACAACTGCTGCGGGATACCTAGTTAGTTTTTTTCCAGACAGCACTGCTATTCTTCCCCATTTGCACTTACCAAAGAATTCTGAAAGTTGCCTCTGAAGTAAAGACAATTGCATTAAATACATCCCTCATATGACATATACTGGTGTACCCCTTCATTGAAGGGATAAGATATTTGAAAGTCCATGTCCTAAAGTGTGGAGAATGTTGTGCTTCTCTGGAGCAGGGATTTTAAAGGTAGCCTCTCTAATACATTTACTTTTTAAAAAATATTCTTTTCTCTTTTTGTTCTTTTTTATTCCTACCTCTTTTCCATTGTCTCCATAATGTCCTGAGAATCTCTTTTGAGAGTGATTTTTCCCTTACAGAACAATTTTTAGAATTGTTCTAGCCACAAAATAGTTATACAATCTGTGGTGTGGCAGTGTCAAATATGTAAACAGAAAAAAAATTTGTCAGGGTTATGGGAGGACTGATACTTAGTTCTTATAACAGTAGAGGTAGCCTTTCGAATCCTTTCTCCCGCGATAGCCCTTGTAGGTGATTTGTCACCCATCTGAAAAAAACTTAAGGCTAGATGGGGTGAAGTTGATTTGTCATGTTTATTATGCCTAATCACTGATAGATTTTAATGAAGGATAGTATTTTGCAGACTTCAGAGGTAAATTCTTGCATTTCATGTGAAATGAGTCATACAACTGAAGGTACATTTAGCAGTCTAAGTTAGTGATAGTACTACCTCAGGTATAGGGATTACTGCAGCTGAGAGGTGTGCAGTGATGCTTTGAATGGAGAGTGAACATCCTGCTGTAACATCCTCTGTATGTTTGACACACAAATCTAGCATGAGAAAGATCAGGTACAAGCCAATTGTGAGAGTTTTCACCTGTCTATGAGATTTGACACACCTGGGACTTGGACTAGGACATAAATTATATGATGAAATTTCTTTCTAAGAATTGCAAATTTTGAATTGAATGCACAGCTGGGCACACCCTAAATGTCTGAGCAAGGACCTGAGCAAATGTGCCTAGCTGTACTATCCAGTCAGAGGAGTGGGTACCTATCTAAACCTCCACCAGGACACTGAAATTTTTGTCCTTAGTGGTTTTGTAGACAGCTTAAGTATCTCCAAAAGACAATTAAATCTCTTCAGAATGTTTTTTATCCAATGTCAATATAAAAATGCATATATGTTTCATGGAGAGTGGTCTGTATCCTCTGTTTGATTCTCTGATGAGTGTCAGTTACTGGGTTTGGGCAAATTATCTTGTCAGTTCTCCACTGGACTTCAAGATTTGCTACTCAGTGGTTTAATTTTTGAAAGAGGAGTGAAAAAATATTCTGATTTGAGATATTTTCCTTGTAATCATGGCATTTTCCTGGAATGCAGGAACTGGAGATTCGATCTCACTTGCCATAAATAGGTCTAGATGCATCCTAGGTGATTGGTCTAACTACTGGACTGATATACAAGCTATGCATGGCCCTGTTGTCATCATCCTTGGCTGAGGTACAGACACGTCTTTCCTAATTTTTCCTGATAAGGTAGCCAAACTTAATATTCTTGTCTACCTAAATCTGGAGAATAGTAGAAGGGCCTTAGTTTAGAAAGATAGATGTCCATCTCCTCAGAATACACACCTCTAAGTTTGCATTGCCAGTAAAAATTTTTAGTTTCATACTAACTTCAGAAATACCTAATAAATATAAATTCTAAAAGACGTGCAAATTAAAAGGTTGGTTTTGGAAGGTTCAGAATGTTTATCGCCTAACCTAAGATTTTAGGTAGATCACCTTATCTTTTCATGTTACTTGCCAAGTGATCATTGCAGAATTTTTTGCTAACTTCTGAAATATTTTCATAGTAAGGTGCTTTTTGTGGAAAAAGAAGAGCTTGGAGCCATTAGGGAATCTGAACAGAGGCTGTGGATATCTTGGCTATTGCAGGCAATCCAGAGGATCAGATTTGCCTGTATAGCACAGCCATAAGAGTGTTCAGTGATACGAAATGCATTTGAGGGAGGAAGATTCCAAACATTTAAGTTTGATACCTACTTTATAGTCAGATTTTATGTCTTTGTTTTTAAAGCAAATCATCCCCTCTGGCTCTCATTCCAGAAAACAATTTGACGTGGAGAGCAGTATTGCTTTTGCCTTCATTTCAATAAGTGCATACTTGTACTTCTTAGATATGGGAATCATCTGATTTTCAGTAGGCTTTGTTACATTAAATATCATGTCTTTCATCTTTGTTTTTCCTTTGTGAACTGCTGTTTTCTTCTCATTCTTGATGTAACTAACTCTACTGAAATCAATTGTATAACATGAAGAATTAATTTGTTTATATAATAATGATAGTAGGTCCTCTAATTACAATATAAATGCTTTTTCAAATGGCTGTGTTTCATCAATAATCTCTTTGTCCGTCTTAATAAATGATAAAAAATATAAGACCACTGGCAGATGTTTAAAATTGTATTAGCTGGTCAAACCAAGAGTTCTTTGGTAGCATACTATGCAGGTGTTCTGCTCAAGGGAGTGTGAAAATGTCTCTACCTGCATTGCTGAAGTAGTCACAGTGTTCTGATGGGTTGTCATCTGAATAAGAGCAATATATATACTTAGTAATACAGAAATCCACTCCCATTCTATCCCCTAGATGTAATATTTTATCTTTCATTTAGGAACATCAAAATAGAACTAGGCCAAAACATCCTCTTACTGTGTGCTTTGTGCCAAGCTTTTATTTGTTTTTAATTCAACATCTGCAGTAAAACTCTTAACGTTAATAAAAGAATGGTTGTCTTTTTTAATGGTGACTTGAAAGAAATAAAGGGAACTGATAAAATTACATTCTCTGCAATATAAACATTTTAATGAAAGCTAGAAATGCATGATTTTATAATGTATTTATATTTTAATGTGTCAAATTAATGAACTTTAAAATGAAACAAATTTTGGAGCATCTCCCAAAGTGTTGCAGATGTTGCTGACAAAGCAGTCTATATTTGAGTGTTATTCATATTGGAAGATACAGTACTGAGCATATTTGTCAGCTCTTAAAATTATTGAAGTGTAGGGAATTTGCATAGACATAACACAATTTTTGAAAGGAAAACAAAAAATAAACGCACAAAACATCTGCCATATAAATGTCTGTATTCATACAAAGAATTCTGCCATGAAACCGAGTATTGCATAAAAAATTGGCACCATAGCTTAGAAGAGTGTTGTAAGTAGGTTGTAAAAAGTAAAATGTCTGCACAGCAGGGTTTATATGACTTTTCAAGGAAATCTTCATTACAGTATTATAAAACCTATCCAAAATCAAATAATCTGAATAAAACAGAGAAAAAAAAAAAGACACAAAACCACACTCACTTGCAGGCTAGGGATATTAAGAATAATTGGAAGGGCTTCTATAAATATGTTGCAATCAAGACAAAGACTAAGCATGGTGTTGGTCCTTTCTGGAAGGAAACGGGAGACCTGGCTACCTTGGACAAACAGAAAGCTGAGGTTCTCAACAACTTCTGTGCCTCAGTCTTCAATGGGAAGTGCTCCAGCCATGCCACCGAAGTCAAGAAAGCCAAATACAGGGACTCAGAGAATGAAGACTCCAAGCCCACTGTAGGAGTGGATCAGGTCTGAGACCATCTAAGGAACCTGAATGTGGACAAGTACATGAGAGGAACCTGATGAGATTCATCCACGAGTCCTGAGGGAGCTGGCGGACGTAGTGGCTAAGTCCCTATCCATCATTTTTGAAAAATTGTGTCAGTCAAATATGGCAATCAAGTGTGGAAGTCCCCAATGACTGGAAAAAGGGAAATATAACCCCTGTGTTTAAAAAGGGGAAGTGAAAAAACTGGGAAACTGCAGACCAGTTCAGTCTCACCTCTGTGCAGGCAAGATTATGGAGCAGATTCTCCTGGAAACTATACTAAGGCACATAGAAAACAAAGAGGTGATTGGGATCAGCCAACATGGCTTTACAAAGGGGAAATCATGCTTGAAAATTTGGTGACCTTCTATGATGGGGATATAATGTTGGTGGACAGGGGCAGAGCAACTGACATCATCTCCCTGGACTTCTGCAAAGCGTTTGTCACTGTCTCACACAACATCCTTGTCTCCAAATTGGAGAGACAAGGATTTGATGGATGGACCACTCAGTGGATAAAGGACTGGCTGGAGGGCTGCATGCAGAGAGTTGTGGTCAATGGCTCGTTGCCCACGTGGAGACCAGTGAGAAGTGGTGTCCCTCAGGGGTCGGTACTGGTGCCAATACTCTTCAACGTCTTTGTTGGTGACAAAGGCTGAGATCGAGGGCACCCTGAGCTCATTTGCTGATGGCACCAAGCTGTGGGTGCAGCTGGAGGGAAGGAATGTCATCCAGAGGTACCCTGACAGGCTTGAGAGGTGGGCCAATGCCGAATTCATGAAGGTCAGCAAAGTGAAGTGCAAGGTTCAACATCTGGGTCATGGCAATCCCAGACACACCTACAGGTTGGGCAGCAAAGTAATTGAGAGCAGCCCTGTGGAGAAAGACTTAGGGGTGATGATTGATGAAAAACTCAACATGAGCCGGGCATGAGCCGGCAGTGTGCGCTTGCAGACCAGAAAGCCAATGAAATGCTGGGCTGCATCAGAAAGAGTGTGATCAGCAGGTCGAAGAAGGTGATTCTCCTGCTTTACTCTGCTCTTGTGAGACCCCACCTGGAGTGCTGCATACAGTTCTGATGTCCCCAACATAAGAAGGACATGGGGCAAGTCCAGAGAAGGGCCACAAAGTTGACAAGGGGACTGGAGCACCTGCCCTATGAAGACAGGTTGAGAAAATTGTGGCTATTCAGCCTGGAGAAGAGAAGGTTGCGTGGAGACCTCATAACAACCTTCCAATATCTGAAGGGGCCTATTGGGAAGCTGGAATGGGATTCTTCATCAGGAACTGTAGTGATAGGACAAGGAGTAATGGGTACAAATTGAAAGAGGAGAAATTTATGTTAGATTTCAGGAAGAACTTTTTTACTATAGGGGTGGTTAGACACTGGAACAGGTTGCCCAGGGAGGTCGTGGATGCTCCAACTCTGGTAGTGTTCAAAACCAGGTTGGATAAGGCCTTGAACAACCTGGTCTCATAGGAGGTGTCCCTGCCCATGGCAAGAGGGGGTTGGCAATAGATGATCTTTAAGGTCCATTTCTTAGCAGTCTATGATTCTGTGGTCCACAGACTGAAAAACTAATAGTTTGAGAAGGGACTAATAAACCTCACTATCAGAAACCAGGTTAGGAGTGTTAAGTAATAAGGTTAACGTGTTATTGTTGATGTTTTCAGACTGATTTTTATTGATTGATTTTGTACATATCATATGTTTTTTAAGCCTGAAGTTGTTATAGCTTTGCTGACAAAATGATGCACTGGAAAGATATAATAAAACTCCCAAGAGTTCTATAAATAATTCAGTAATTCCTTCTATTTTTTATGGGTTTTTTCCTTCTTCTTTTTTTTTTTACTTGTTTGCTTGTTTTGTTTTGTTTTGTTTTTAATGAGACCTTGATCCAGTCAAGCTGTACTCACAAATCATGTACAGGTTGTGAAATTTTTGCTGGCATCATCAAGACTGAAGACATACTGTACTGTATTGACTACAGCATCAAGTATGAATTCTTGGTACCAGTTCTCAGTTGTCAGCATGTCGCATTAATAAAATTGCATTGAATTCTCTGTACATTATTTCAAGAATAGTCCACTAATTCATATTCAGACACGAGAATGTTTCCAAATAAACCTTCTCATAAGATGAGATTTAGGTTTCAGGGATAGTTTTGTGCCTACTTATAAATGCAAGGGTAAACAATTGTTATGACAGCAATGATACAGTCATAGAATCATTTGGTTGGAACAGACCTTTAAGATCATTGAGTCCAACCATTTACCTAATACTGCCAAGTTAACCACTAAACCATATCCCCAAGTGCCACATTTATATATCTTTTAAATGCCTTCAGGTCTGGTAACTCCACATTTTCCCCAGGCAGCCTGTTCCAATGCTTGACATTTTTGGTGAAGAAATTTTACTTAGTATTCAGTCTAACACACACATCCTCCCTGCCCCGTCAGTGGCAACCTGAGGCCATTTCCTCTTATCCTATGACTTGGAAAAAGAGGCTGACCCCCACCTGGCTACAATCTGCTTTCAGGTAGTTGCACAGAATGATAAGGTCTCCCCTGAGCCTTGTTTTCTCCAGGCTAATACAGACCTTTGTCTATAACTATATATTTCTGTGCATGAGGGCACCTATGAGGCTCAGGGTTATCCAGCCTCTGCTCCTCACAGCTGGGTCTGGCCTATACAGTGATCCAGTCCTAGAAGACTTGGCTGTTATGTGTGGACAGTGCTTCCAGAGAAGCCAGCAAGTGAAGCAGAAGTGATCATGTACTTTGCATGACTTCCTCAGCAGTGTGAATTTTTTCCCTTTGCCTTTTTCTTTTTCCATGAGAGCGGAACTGAAACTCCATTCTCTTACATAATTTGCTGATGGTGATGGTGTTTTCTGAGTCTTGCTAAACACAGAAAATCAGAATTTATTGAGCTTGGTTCAGTAATATTCTGTTGACCAGCACTAAGTATGTATGTTTCATCATACTGCACTCTTTTATAATAACTCTACTGTATAATGTAAGAAAAATCTAGGGTTTTCAGTGCTAGTATACCGTGGCAGTAATTAAATTGCAGGTGTTTGGGGGGGCATATTTATGTTCCTAGAATATGTGAAAAGGTCTGTTGTTGATGAATAATGAAACACTTTAGAAAATCTTTAACCTTTTCGGTAAATGAACAACAACCATAAAAATAAAACTGAGTTCTGTAAAACCCATAAGATAGAGGTAATATTGCTCACAAGTTATTTCCAAGTGAGTTATTCTTAAGGGGCATAATATCAGAAATGCAGAAAGAAACTAATAGGTTGTATTTCTTAGTTCTCTGATGCTATCTTTTTGTACTATGAATTCTGGAACAATATCCTTAGAAAATGATATTCCATTAGGAGACAATAAAGAGAAAAAGATTAAAGAAAAGATAACTACAGTAAAGATTATTATTAGGACTTATTTCTGGTTTTGTAGTATTGATAATACATGTTTCAGTAGAATATTTTGGTCCAACTGTGCCTCTTAAATCCAGAAATCTTTCCATAGCTCTTACAATTGCTACGATGAAATGATATATTTTTCTGCACCTGACCCCTAGAGGTGTAGTTGACAGGAGCAGAAAGTGAACCAAGGGTTTGGAAAGGGAAAAAAGTATTAATACATTAATACAAAAGACATTAATACAACTATATATGTAAACTTTTTAAAAGTTTTCTGTAAACGTTTTTTGTGAAAGTTTCCTGCAAAATCTTGGATTGTCTTGCTGCTGCTGTAAACCCTGCAGTATCATCTGCCAGCTCTCAGGCAGGTTTCATGTGAGATGATTGGTGCCCCAGACAGACATCTAATGTTGCTTCAGTTAAGGTCTTGCTGTAGATTCCCCTTGCTGCTTTATCACGAACTGCATCTTAAATATCAGAAATCTCATGAATGCTCCTGAGTGCTCTGAACATAGCACAGCCCTCATAAGGGTTAATCAGAGTGTTTTCATCTACAGTGAGTGGCTATTCACTTGGGTCATTTGAGTTAGGTTTTCATACAGGGATAACAGTGACCCAGTGACCCAGTGATCTAAGGGGCTGCTGCTCTTCCAGTGCTTTGCCTCCCCCAGAGCCCAAGCAAGATGAATTACTTGACTTGATCACAGGAGCAATTTGGTCTTTCTAGGAGGAATGATTTGTCTTTTAGAGTCCTATGGAATCATTTCCTCTCAAATTAGGATGAACACAGAGAATGCGGAAAGCACAAGAAATACATAACCAATATGAGAAGTCCAGCAGCTATATCTCCTGTCATAAAAAAAAGGTATTTTTGCTACTTTATTTGCTCTATGTGAAGCTGTCTTTCTCTTGCTTAGTGGTGCAGAGTGGTCGACTGTTAGCAATGGAGATTGTACTGCTGATAATATTTTTGGATGTAAAAAATTCAAAGTAATTCATAATAAAGGATCCATCATTACCATCATCTTAGTAAAAGTGCTTATTAAAATAGGAAAGAAGAATATATCTTATATGTCATTGGTAATACATGGTAATAAAAGCAAATAAGCAAGAATTTTACAAGCCTAGGACTAGGTCTTCCATTAATTTAGGGAGGAATGATACATTCACATTAAAATTATTTTTGGCATACATTTCATTTTTGTCCTTGGAAAAGTAGGTGATATATCTGAAACACATCTTTGAAAAACAGAAAACCCTGAGTTTCAAAAGATAAGTGGTAAAAAAAACCCACCTTATTTTTGGACAGTAATAAGCTGTTTTTCAGAGTGATCTGAGGATTAGATATTTACTTTGTAGGTAATCATAATGTGTAATAATAGTTCTTCACTTGGAAAGTATGTGGGATAGGGTGTGGGATCCCACACCTCGTAGGGTGTGGAGTATACACATGGCTGGGACAGAGATGCTGCTGTGATGGTTTCTGCTGTGGAAGAGGAAGGTGGGCAGACAGTGCAACAAACAGAACAATCAGTATCTGTTCAACACCCTACTCGACACCCCGTCCAGTCGTTGCCACTGCAATGCTGACAGCTACAGTGGCCCAAGGGAAAGTGGCTTGGTCCAACTAGTTTGCAAAGGTTAGGAGCTGAAGGTCTTAGCAATTTGGTTTCATATTCTTGAATCTGAGTACTTGTATTTGGTACAGTGGATTTACTGGGTTTGGAAGCTTGCAAATCATAACTTTTTTGCATTCAGGTTTTCTGAAATGCAAACAAGAATTTCCTTAGCTCTTTGTGAAGCAGAGGAATGCCTGGGGCAAAGGATGTGGACAAGGAAAAAGAGCAAAAAGGTAAAAAACCTTGTGGATGATGGGTAGCTGCCACTGTGGGTCTGTGAAAATAAAGAACTGCAAATTAAAGAGCTTGTCAACAGTTATTTGTCTGTAGGACTTTTCAGGGGATAATGGTTTTTAAAGACTTATCATTTTGTTGGATGTACTTCTCCAGACCTGAAGTGGAGCTTAATTGTCTGTTTAAAAAAGTTTTAGTTGGACATACTATAATTTCAATCACAAATCTGTTGGTTAAATTGTACACTCCACTCTCAGTAGGGGAAGACTACAGTTGCCTTTTCAGGATGAATAAAGACTTTAGTATTTAATTTAATAATGCAAATGGACATTGGGTAAACCAGTTCAACTGAAGCAAAAATCTGGCAGTTGCATCTTAGTCTAGGCTTTCATTTGTAGGCTCCAAATGGATGATACTTATTGCACCTTTGTGCAAGCACACTGTGCATATAACTTCAACAGTTTACAATCCTCAGAATAAATGTAAATTTTTGGTAGATTTTTATTTTCTTGTTAAGATTCAAAAAAGTATTTTCCCAGTTAAAAAATAGACAACAATGGCCATCTAAGTAAAAGAGGATTTAATGTGAGTCACAAATATTCAACATCAGTGGTTTCAGAACCTTCTGCATGTCAATATATGTAAGAGGATGTTTTTAATGAGCTTTAATTGATTGTTCCTTGTTTAAAATTTCACTATTCAGTTTTGATCCTGGAAATGAAGAAATATGAAAAGTGCCAAGGGAGGTGATGCTGTCGTCTAGGTTATTTATCTTGGAGCCTCCCAGAACAATGAATTACTGTCTGATGGAGGTAATTTCTTGTTCTAGGTCCTGGGCTAACAGATTACTTGAACTGCTCAGCATCTTATTTCCATCTTCTCCCTTTTCATATTCTATGCTAATATGATATAATGACACTCATTGGCTTCTCGTTAAATGAAAAATAGGAGAAATACACTGTTGTATTTATTGTAGCAAAAGAAGAAAAAAAAAGGGTGTTTTCATCTTCATGATATGAAATATGTTGGGGGATTGTATATCACTGCAGATGTTAGCAGATTTGTGCCATGTAAATTGGGTATGGTAATGATGTTCCAAAATGTTCTAATCAGTGTTTATTCCATCATATTTGATTTATATTTTTTTTCAAAAATGTACGTTCATGTGATACAGGAACCTTGAAAAATCATAAGGCAGATTGAAATGTAGGTTTCAAGTTAAGTAGAGGGATATGGGTCTTAATTAAAATAGTAAATATGTATTATGAATACTCAAAGGAGTCCTTCTAATTTGTTTAGCAAAGTAATGCTTTAAAATATTTTTTTCTGCAGTGATAACAGAAGTCCCTTTCAGCATAAACTGGCCAGTATGCTTCCTGATGATGCAGGAAAATTGCATTGACATTCTTTAAAAATACCTGAGAATTAATATTTACAATTTTTTTTTCAAAATTCTAAACTGAGCTCTTGGAAAGTTTTCAGTATGGGTGGTTCAGGTTGTGAACCTGTTTTATAGCTTGTATTGAAAGGAATATGGATGGTAGCCATTAGGTTGCTTCCTAAGAGTTAAACACTCCATTTTCCATTGCTTTTCAGATTGTGACTGACCATAAAAATTTTTGCAGTTCTCTGGGGAGTTAAGTGGAATTTAGTTTAGGCACAGTAGATCACAGAGAAGCTTAGGCAGAAGAAAGACAACATTCTCCCCTGAGCACATACTTCCCTGTGTATCAGTATCAATGCACTCATGTTGATATTTAATATAAAATCACAGGGAAAGTTTAGGTCAAACTGAGAACTGGGTAGAGAGTGCAAGTGCTTTCAGGACTAAGTAAAGCTGTCTATTAAACGATGTCTTGGTATAAGGTTTCTAAATATTGTAGGCATGATTTAGTTTGGTCTTCTATGAATGTGATCTTAGTGATTCCTAGAAAGAGAAGTAATTTGTTTTGTATTCTGAGTATTATTTCATGGCTGTACCTTTGAATCTCTTCTGTAGGCACTGTATCACAGTAAACCCAAGTGACATGCAATTCATACACTGAACTCGCTAAGTTGTTTATGTCGTACTAGAGGTGTTTTTTAAAGAAGAAGCAATCACCAAAGACTGCAACATTGTTCGTTTTTGTACTTAGCTCTCACATAGAAGTACAGACTATATTTTTTGTGATATTTGAAAGCCAAAAAGAAATAATATCTTTCTCCCTATTTAATTGACAAGTATATTATACATTGCAGAACAGTTTAAATTTCAATTTTTTTTGCGTGAAAAAAATTATTTTCAGTTTACCTCCTCGTATGTGCTGTTCTGTTGGAGGGAAGGGGAGGTTTGTTATTGTTTTTTGGCTTTTTTGTTTGTTTGCTTTATTTTTAATCTTTATCAGGTGCTTGTTTTATTTATTTTCTTAAAGATTGTCTACATAACTGTAATTGATTAGGGTTTTAGTTGTTTTTTTTTTTTTTACAGTACAGATTAATTTACTGAGTGTTAATGTGTGGAACTTGATCAGGGCATTAGGTGATAACAGGATTTGTGGTGCAGACCCTAGAGATGTGTTTATTTATAGTCTGTGTGTTAAACCATGATCCCACTAAAATCAATGGGAGTCTTCCTGTTCACTTCTCTGAAGTCAGAACTTTACCTCAGACTGAAGAGCAGCACAATCCACACAGTGTCATGTTGTATTTCTTTCTGTGAGGCACCTGAAGGTGTGGTATTAAAATTAAGTATATCAACAAGAGTGAGAACTTCTGAAACAATTTCTCCACTAAATGATAAACAGTTTTCTCAGACCATTTGTTTGCACTCTTTCGTTTCAAACAGAAGTATTTTTCTAATCGAATAATGAAGAATAATATACTATTTTCGCATTTTTGGTGGTCCTCTTTATTTTTCATTTTTTGCCAGTTTGGACTTCTCTTGTTATATCAAAAGACAGGTTTGGACGCTTTTAATTGAGGGTTATTATTATAACCATCATTCTTCAGAACAATAGTGAAGGGAAAATGCAAATAAATACCTCTAATAAGCCTCTTTGTTTGTTGTTTTTTTCTGTATACCAAACAGATTCCCATCCTGTATTATTTACTGTACCACTGCTCCACAGCTGTCTTCTGTATAACAGGAAATGAAAAATCACACTTCATATTGTGGGAAAGTGCCCTTAAGAACACTTGAGAGATAACATGAAAATACTAAAAAATCCAGGCTAATCGCATAAGTGCATGATCTCAGTGCTTTCTCTAGAATTCCAGACAATTTTGTTTGATCATGTCACCTTTTAAGATGTATTTGAGTACTTGATTACCTAGGAAAGAATAATAATGTCTAGAGATTTCATTCGTCGTTTCTGATCTTTGCAAATTGAGGTTGGTTTTTCTTACCTTAACATGCAATTGTATCCATGTGCCCTGGCACCAACCCAAGCTGGTAAGAGCCTGGCGTTTTGGTATGACCTAGAATTGTGTGCAATGTTCTGTGATTTTTTTGGCTATACTTCTGCTTGATAACAAGTGAACTTATAGGGTTGTTAATAACAACACTTTCTGACAAATAGACAAATTCCAATTTTATTTTTTTATTTTATTTCCAGTTGTCACTGTTGTGTTTGATATGTATTTAGAATATTTTAGTATTCTGTTGGCCAACTCAGTCCTCCAGGGCAACCAGAAATCAAATAAGCACTGAGTCCAATTTTCAAAAATTTAAACTGCAGTCTTGTACATGAGAACAAAAATCTGGGTGTTTGTACTCCACAATTGTCTGTATGAAAACCCCAAAACTTATTTTTCTTGTAATGTGACTAAATTTACACAGTAACAACAGAGAGAATTCATTTTCTAGTACGTTTTGGATACCAAGGTTTCACTGCACATTTTGAACTTGACCAAGATATCATAATTGCAAAGACAGTGTAACTGTTTAGAACACAATGTTTTGTTACTGCAGAGCACAGAATTTGGGGAATTGATCATTTTTCTTCTCTCCCCCTTGTGGTTCAGCTTTTGGCAAGTCGTCTTGCTGCATATAGAGACTGATTGATCTCTCACTGCATGAAAATGGCAGGTGCTTGTTAGGCCCCCAGTGGGACTTACTTCAGTCTGCAGTGATTTCTCTTTCTTCATACAGTATTGTTAATAGACTCCATCTTTTGGTCTCTTAATCTTTAACCAGCAAACAGAATTGAACCTGTTAAATATATCCAGCACTCCATGTTTTAATTATGGTGCTTTAGAGCATGATTGCAGACAGTGAGTGCGCAGGAGTTTAAAAGCAAATGAGTGGTTGTCAAAAGATGGAAGATTTTCTTGTTCAAATTATCTGTAGTCCACATCCTACAAAAATAAAACCTGAATAGACAAGATTTTAGCTCAACATATTACCTTCCCAAATGATAAAATTACAATGGATGCTATTTTTTTAAAGAACTGTGGACTTCTGAATAAAGAAACATACTTCTTAACTGAAAAGAAATGAATCTTCATTTAGGAGGTTTTGCAAAAATGTGTTTAAATCACAGATCTGTTCATGAAATAGAGGTTTATGATGTTAATTTTTTTCACTTATGTTATTGGTGAGTTAGCCTTGTATTTTCTCTGAATCATTCACTGAATTAATTTACCCTCTAATATTAGATGAACTAATTATCAGTTAAGTTGTTCTGTAGATTATTAGTTTGGAAAAGAGAATCATGTTATTAAACAATGCTCTATAAAGCATTATTTTAAATCATCAAGTAGGGAGACTCGAAAGTAAAACTACATAAATGACTCTAAAAGTCTTTGGTTAGAAGATTTAACTACACTCCAGGGGCAGACTTGTCTATCATCAACTGGTAATCGTAGCATCTTATTATACCTTTATTTGCTGGATGGGAAAATGCATGATAAAAATCTGTATAGATCTTTATAGGCTTTGACTAAGTCACTTCTTCCCCATTAATCTTTTCCTTTGATCAGGTAAGTTGGACTCTGAATTGCACAGAAGGTCTGTTTTCATTCCTTTAATTATTTTCTCTAATATCTTCTGAAACCTCTTCATTTAATCAGAGATCTTCTAGATGACAGTTTTAGCAAAACAGAACAGACTGTTCCAAAATTAGCTGTGTCTTGGACTGCATGCTCTACTGTCTCAGTAGCGAAGGTCCTCCCTTTATGTGCATTTTAGATAAGTCTCTTACAGGATATGTTCAGCCCAGTCATAGTCCCGACAGCACTTTGCAGAGTTATTTTAGCCCAGAGTCTAGTATAAGATCCTGTATCAAAACCATCCATTCTTTATTCATGTAGATATAATCTTCTTTTTGGCCATACTGTTTTCTTTTTTTTTTTTTTCTTGCTTTGCCTACTCACAATATACTGACCAATCACAGTTGTTCTGTAGCAGGGATCAGACCTGCTCATTTACCTGGTCACACTATTTGTGTTACTGTATATTTTACCAGAAGTGTTGTGGGATGTGCATTGTGTTGTAAGTTACTTACATATAAGTTAAAAATGATAGGCCAAGAATGACCTATGTGCAGGAGAAGAAAAGTTAAGGTTTCCAGAAACACAGTCGATGCAAGTGCTCCATTTATAAGTGTAATTTTTTGGGCAGTCAACTAACTAGTTTTAATAAGTTTCTTTTTTTTTTTTTTTTAATCTTTGTCACTTTTTAGAAATTAGATGTCTTTCAAATAAACACAATTTCCAAACTGAAGGTTATCAGCATTTTGATTGGATTAGGAATTTCTTTGCATGCATGGAGAAAATGTAAATGTTATGTAACGAAAGTTCATGTGTAGTTTATCTTTTTTTATGATCTTCTGACTTAACAAAAAGCTGGGTAGAAACACAGTTAATTTAAAATTGTCGTGTCTTCTGCTTTTTAGGAGCTGGTGAGAGAAAATTTTTCCGTTGTAAAATTAAAAATCATGGTGTGACTTTTAGTAACTCAGAATGTGAGAGAACAATTATGATTGGGTGTGGACTGCTAGTATTTTCTCCATGAGGTTTTTAGGTGTCATCAATTTGTATAAAAGCTTTGTATTACAAGTAAGAGTCTAGTCCTACAAGTGGTATTTCTTACTAAAATCCTAAGTTTAGATTTTCTTATTTTTAATATAAAGGACAGGTTTGTATACCTCTACATTGAAATTGGTAATGTAGTTAAGATTTAGTTTTGCCATTGGAGTGTCTCATGACTTCAGTGTAATTTTACAACTTATCACACACTGTCTTTTTTTTTTTTTTTGTGGAAACGGATAGAAAAATCCAGAGCATCAGTCCACAAGACATATTTTTTACATGCTTAAAATGTTGCAGTAGCAGTAGGGAAAAACCTGTGCAAAATTCTTGAGGGCTGCATAGGAATCTTGGCAGATCTATGCCTGTCCATCCTGACTTTATTATGGGAAAGTCTTTATCTTTAGATAGCTACCTATGCCTATGAGAAAGACAATAAAAGACGGAAGTTAATCTACCAAATCAAAAGTTAGACTGTATGAAATATTCAACTTGCAGTTAAGATATAAGGAATTGAAAGACCTTGTCAATGGGGCTCAACATTTCATGAGGATCAGTCTTACTTTTACGAAGAAGGATGAACAGGAGGAAATATTTCTCTCACCCTACGAAAAGCATTTGCCATCAAATTGTGACATTTGAAAGGTCTGCCTGTCTATGTAGACTTTCATATTTATGCCAACGTAGGGCAGACTCACAAACATTGTTACTGTTATTTCTATCTACTTATGTGCACAGAACTGCTCTGTGGGATTTCTACACAAGACGACTCATGAAACTTAAACTCATCATTCTGTTCCATGACCCAAAATATCCAGAATAGCAACCACTCTTGCCATTGGTTAAGTACAAAGTACATTGTACATTTCTCCTCTTTCTTGCAGAGTGAGTAACATTTAGAATGTTACTACAGATTTATAAACATGTGGTACTGAAGAGAAATATGGTCATTCAAAAGGATGTGGAAAGATTGATATTCTTCAAAGAGACCGACATCTCAGACCATGGCACACATCATTACAATCCTACTAAACCAAATGTGACGTCTTGTCTTAATTCATGCTACTGCCCATGGGAACTGGCCTGAATGAGGGCTACGTAAAAATGGAATCTGGTCCTAGTTTCATCTACTAAATCAAATGAATGAACCTGGATTCTCTTTCTTATTATTTGTGTCATTTTTAAAGGTACCCAAGCTCCAGAGCTGTGCTGGTATTGGGATTTCTGTGTGCCAGCTTGGTGACTCCACAGTACCTTAAATTCCTAGAACAGAAGTTACATTAAAAAGGGAATGGAACGAGGTCTGTTTAGGCCAATATGGAGACACTTCTCTTGAATTCTGAAAAATTTTCTTTCTTAGCTTAGTTATTTCTGCTTAACTGAATTTAAAATACAAACCTAGTATTGGAAAAGTAAAAGAAATACCATTATTTTTACTTAATAACACATCATTTAAGTAATAGGGTAGTATTCTCATACCAGAGAGACTACTGCTTTTAAAACCCCTGGATTATAGTAATGGGCCAATCTCCAGTGACCTTACACTCTGTTACTGCATCGAGTTAGTTTTCTCATTTTTAGCAATCAGAATGAAGATAATATTTTTACCTTTCATTTGCAAGGATTTTTTTGTGGCTTTTTAAGAATGTTTTGTATTCCTTGGATTAACAAAGATTATATGATTCTATGAATGGCATTCCTTATTTAGATAAAAATACAAGTTTTGAGTATTTTGAGTATTGAAAAAACCCAGAGACTTTAATTTTTAGGATGAAACACCCCCCTAAATGTGATTGACCAAGCTGATATTCATCCATACTCCTGTGTTAGTTTGGGATAACACAGGAATAAAGAACTTTGTCATTACATTTCCAAAGGCTATTTACAGTAATTGTATAACATTACTATCAATTCTCCATAAAACTGTATTTTTACAATCATTTTAAGTGCATAAATGGTAAATAATTGAAATAATTTAAGACATATGTAACTATTAATTCAGCAGCAGCCTTTTTAAATACAAGTCCTTTTATTTCATGCTAGACAAGGCAATGCATGTGAAGTGCTTAGCTCAGTAAATAAAGAGGGATGATCTTCTACAGGAAAGTAAATCTTGCTTTAAGGTATAATCAGTACTGTATTGTTAGTGCAAATCCAGCTTATGTGCAACAATACAGGAATGTAGTCAGCTCACTGGTCCCTTCAAACCCAAGACCTTTTTCAGCAACAAAAGGCACGACACTTAATAATTTTACCCTCCTAATCTTTTGAGTCTACCTCAGAAATGACAGATATATTCCTGTTTTAACAAATGCAGAAGATGTCAGGCAGTAAGTGTGCTTAACATGCTGCACTGTATGAGTTGCCATTAGGACACATCTGTACAGTTGAACACTCATATTCTTTGCAGTACTGAGAATTTATTTTTATTTCACCTGAGGCAGCAGGATTGTATTCTGGCAAAATTAGAATGCAAAGTCAATGGATTTTGATCCCCTTTGAGTAATGTATAGTCAGGAATTGTTAATGGTGTTCATTTTAAAGCTGAAGAGTGGTATTAAGTAATTTAGGTCTAACATTGGGAGTGCTTTCACAAAGCAAAACCAAAAAGATATGACTCTAGACTAATTTCTGAAATTATAGAACCATCAAAATTTTAAAAATTTTGAAATTACCTTTGAAATGTAATGGAATTTATTGTTTGAAGCCTAAATCACGATAAAATGTTTCATTCTACCTTACCTACTTACACTGGTTTTGTTATGGTGGTTATACATAGACTAAAGAAAGATCCTCAATGTGTATGTTTCTTATTATAAATAGGAGTCACCATTAAAGGTTAAGACTTGTCAACACTTCCAAATACAGCAGCATACCATAATTGCTTTTCTATTCTAGGCATAGAATTGGGCTGTAACTGCTGGCAAATTCAGATTTTTAATGGTGCCTGTTTTAAGTAGCAGCCTTTCAATTATATGCACTAGCAAAAAGCTGCTGATATCCTGTTCTAGCAACCTAGGTATAAAAGAGCATTTTGAAGTGCCACATGAAATAAGATAGTGGTGAATAATAAGCTAGAAAATATGCTTAAGGAATCACTTTCCTTTCGTTACCATGTACAAATTATACAGGAAGAGCAGAGGGCTGGCATCTGGTTTTTAGCTCACTTCTGTGCACTGCAAGCTTAGTATTGTTTGCCTACAGGTATTTTCTTCACTTGTTAAGAATCAGTCAATCATACAGCTCCTAAACAAAAGAAAATCATTTACTGACTGAATTTACTGAGATGACTCTCCAAAAGTACCAATTATGGTTTTCATAAGGAAGGTAAAAAAAAATAAAATTGAACTACCACATTTCTTCTAAAAATGTGTATCAATTTTGTTAATCTATTTATATACCATTAATAACTCCTCATAACTTCATAGATTGACTCATGTAAAAGAGTTTGATGATCTAATTCATGAAAAAGAGTTAGATAATCAACTGTATTTCTTATTTTAAAATACCTAAAATTATATCTAAGTTTGCTTTATCAGTATTTGCCAAGGAATATCTCCCCCCAAATACAGACTGATGTAAATTGCTTCTAAGAAATCTATCCTGGCTCCACTGAATTTTTGCTTTTTCATTGGTTCTTCTTCCTGAATAGAGCAGACTGGAGAGGTTAGAAGGTGCCATACATTTTCGGTACTTTTCATTTTGAAAAGAATTTTTGAGAACATTATTGCATGTGCATTCAGTCATAGAATTTCAGGCTTTCTGTTTTCTGGTAAGATGAATGACCCACGCAGTTATCCATACACAATGTAAGGCTACTCACTGACTTTGATCTTCATTCAACTCTGTAAACTGTAAACTGAGCAAACCTCATATGTAAGATGTTTCACATTTATTGAAATTATACTGTCTCACTACTAATTCTTTAAAAAAATCTCTTTACATTGAACCTAAATCAGGACTGAAGACAGTCATTGTGGGAAAGGGAACAAAAGTAGATACTATTTTAAATTTTCAGTGCTGTTGTCTTACGGTATAATTCAAATTCCACACTTTTCTGAATTTTGACACCACAGTTTATCTACTTGGTCTGTAGCTTACTAGAGTGATGGAGAAATCTCCTCAAGAGCTGATATATTGGGAAAAAGTGCTACTATGATTTAGAGAGCTCCTTGAGCTACAGTTCAGTGTGACGGTTTCTTTTTAAACATTCTGGGTTTTGTTTTCAAATGTGAATCAGGAAGAAGTGCAATCCTGAAATCAGCATGGTTAAATTGCCTAATTAAATATGATAAATGGTTTTAGTTTTCAGTTGTTGACTAGACCCCTGCAGAGTGATAAAGGCACAGTTTAATTGCACATGAGGCAAGTTGTGGATGAAAAAGACAGACAGGGAATGGGACTCACTGAAGTGTAGATATCGAGAATCCTGTTTAGATTCTATGGAGAGAAGCAGACCCTAGCAGGGAGCTATTTCTCTCATCCTTAAAATATCCAGTGTATCTGGGTAAATTAATAGTTTTCTACGAGTTTTTGGCTGCGGAGAGCACCTGAATGTGACTATCTGAGGATAGAAATACAGTATAGGTTATGTGAAATCTAAGTTTAGATAAAATATAACAGAATACATCATATAGAAGGCATGCATAGTCCTTCCAAAATATCTTAGATGAAAAAAGGAGTATATATGCAGTGCAGCACAGGTACATTTAGTCTACAATTCACAGAGTCTGTATAGGTAAAACAGTGCATGGGATGAATCTGACATCTCTAAATGACATGCTTTGATGGTGGAGAATATGTCCCCAGAAGTGACAGCCTTAGTAAAGAAGAATGGCATGACTGTTGAGCAGTTCCTGCACTTTTTTTTATTTATTTCTTAGTGAGAAATCTAATAAACATAAATCTGGAAAGATTTTTTTTTTACTAGATCAATATCCAGGTCTTAGAAAGTTTAACTGCATTTCACTGTCTTTAACTATTTTAATGCTGATAAGCACAAAGATGCAATAATTGATCCTACTTTGTGAAGAATGAAAGATAAAATGCCAATAACTTTAACAAAAAACAACCCCCCCTGCAATTTCTCACTTATGAAAGGTTTTCAAATAAATTGAAACATTTTCTTGACGTTATGATTAAAACAGGACGTGATTCTTTGGCCCTCGCTGATGATTAATTGTGCTCGTGGCAAAGCAGAATTTCTGATTTTCTGGTAGTGTGACAACAGGAAATTTGGTGAAGGCTTAACAGTAGTAGTGCCAAGAATAGAATACTATTCATTAACTTAGGCTTTCGTATGTATTATTATACTGTCATTTCTTATGGACTTAAATAAACCAAATCACAAATGGAGGAACAGAATAATGATGCAGAAGAAGGTTGTTGGATGCAGAAAATAAAGATTGAAGTTCCAGAACAATTTTTTTTTTCCTCTCTCTGAGATGATACTTTCAAATGTTCTTTTCAAGAACATTAGTTAAAAATAGCTCATACAGAAGTGTGAATTTTACATTCGAGTTATCCCTTTAAATCATTGCTTGTTAAGAGGCCATCTGATGGAAACCTACATTAGAAAAATGTAAATGTATATACATGATTATGGCAGACACCAATTAGAAGGCTGGAAATAAAAGTTAGTCAAAACTTCTTGCTCACATTCTTATAATCTTTTTGTTTTTCAGTGGCAGCTTTGATTTAGAGAAGGAAAGCTCACAGCAGACAAATGGTTCAGAGATAGAGTGCTGAAGAAAAGCTGCATTAATCAGGGGGAAACACAGCCTTTATACAAAACTGTAGGTTTCCAGATATAAGTCAAAGGTGTTTTGTTATTGATGCTTCAGTATCTAGTTCAAACAAAGAGAAAGGGATGTTGGAAAAAGAGTTGTTATTTTGAAGTAACAGCAGCATCTCCTGCACACGGCATTGCAACTGCTGTGCATGTGGGTGCGAGGTGGGCGGCCTCAGAGTGCTGTCATGCCACACTATATTTGCTGATTATCAATAGGAGTGTAATCTCTAATCTGACTCTAGATTAATCCTACCAATCCAGTTTGGTCCAAGTAAGCTAATGTACTGTCCTATACTCTCTCATCAAAGGAGCATAGCAATCATAGATGTCAACAGTCTTTCTCTGTAACCCTATGATTGAAAAAAATAAAAAGGAAACAAATACTGTAAATATGCAGTAAAGTGATCAGTCTGTTCAGGTGGAAACAATGACAGGCAAGTGCTTACTTGGATTGCTTGATGACAGACTTGTAAGGGAAATAGCATAGAGTTCACACCTATGAAGGAAGCAAGAATGTATCACAGGAGAAAGTCATTTAGTGAAAATGTTAATGGCAGTTTTCAAAAAAAACTTGCAGTGTCTTGAAGTTAAGGAGGAAGTTGAGGAGCTATTAGAATCACCTGTATAACCCAGGTGTTATGTACCTAAACTTTTTAACTTGGAATATAAACCAAGCACTTCTGTGGTTGCTTTTGGGTTTTTTTGTATTTTGGGTGTTGTTTTGGTTTTGAGATGGTGGGGGTTTTGTTGTTTGTTTTAATATGAGAATGCAGGTTATGGTTTAGCAGGAATATCCAGTAAGATCCTCAATCTAGTTAGGATTTGGTGGGTTTAGATTTTTTTTTCTCAGAGATTTACATTTTTAAGTGTAAAGTTCTTTTTCAAGTTGCTTCCAAAAAAAAGATTTAAGGCTTCATACAAATTCTGTAATATGTTTTGACATATATTGCATTGTCTGCTTTGTCCTTCAATAACATTCTACCAAGGGCAGTAAAAATACAAAACCAAATGCACAGCTCTTCTGCATCACTGCAATAATTAAGCCCAGGAAAGTGACTGCTAAGAATGCCTTACTTATGCCAGAGGCCAGTTTGGTTCCTAGCAGCCTTAAAAAATTAAGAAGAGAAGGTGACAAAAAGGTGGAGAAAAGCATACATGACTTCAAATGATGGGTCTATCTCAACAGTCTGCTTTTGGCATCCTATGGTCGATATTGCACAAGCTGACCTCTCTTCAAAGGGAGTCACAGCTCTGGAGAGGGCATGCCAGAGGGGGAACTCTGTCATTTTTTGAAAGGCTACTCTCTGAGTAGATGGAAAAATGAATGAGAATTTCGAAATCTGGCCTAATGGAGCAATTTGTGTAATAATTACTTTAAAGACAATATTTTTGGGAACAAGAGCTCCAGAAGGAGTCTAACATAGTAGGATTCTGTCATAAAATTGTAGCTTGAAACAGTTCTTTTCATGAGTAGCAGGATTTCTTACTTTAGACATAAGTGTTTACAGGACCTATGGGGTGTGAGACTAGTTATTTCGTCTTTTATTCCTTTTGCATATAAATTTCCACTTAGCCCTGTGATTCCTTTAACTAGCGTAGTTCTATCTTTATTCTTCAATTTTTTAAAAGATCCCAGAATTCATACAGTTTTGTAACATAATCTATACTTTAAATTACAAGTGAGTTTCATGTTACGATTTTAATGTATGATCTGTCATTGGACTTTAAACTGCCAATGGCAATACAAACATTACTCAATGACTTGTGCAAATTATAAAAACCCTTTTTTTCTGCATTTGCTCTAGAAAAGAAATCTAAATTTACTGACTTCTTTTCTGTCTTTGCTGCAAGCTACCATGACATGAACTCTTAAAACTTATGAAACAATCATGGAAAAAGTATCCAGTAAACTTTAAAATCAAGCCTAACATATGTGGCGTGTGCGTGAAAAAATCAAGGCATATTAAAGGTAGTGAGTTTGACTGGATGTAAGAATAATGAATTTTTTTCTCATACGATTTATAATATATTACAGGAATATCTTTAAATTGTTGCAACTATCAGTAAAAGTTTTTAAGACAGTCGATGAGCTAACTAAAGTCTAAAATAAGACAACAAATAAAAAACATGCCTTAGAGGTTGCTGTTGGAGGAGCATTTGCATTTTGGACACCAGAGACAAAGAAGAGCTGAGCTCCATCACATCCATATTTAATAGAATTTAGTGTCCACATCTTCTTGAGATGAGAAAACATAAGGCATTAAGACTGAATTTTTGTGAAGCAAGCAAACATATTTTGCATAAAGAAAGTATCAAAAACTCTCCAGTCTGTGACTGGCCAAACATGTGGAGAGAGATGTGTCTCCTTCTGGGAGACATTACTCGGTGCAATAGAGGGATGAATTGCCCTTTGAAGCAGTTTTGCTATTCCAGTTGATTGTAGGGATGACTTAAAGGACTGGATTAATTGACTTCTTGATGGCTATAATGAGTGGAAGTATTAATCTCGTGAAGTTTAACAAAGGAATACAGAGTTTTGCAGCCAAAGAAAAATAGTCCCATGCATCAGTACAGACTGTGGACTGACTGGCTGGAAAACAGCCTGGGAGTCCTAATGGACAGCAGGTTGTGCCACAGCCAGCTGAGCTGTCTTGCAGCAAAGACTAACAGCATCCTGGGCTGCATTAGACCGAGTGTTGCCAGCAGGTCAGAAGCTGACTTCCTTTCTGCTAAGAACTGGAAAGACACATCAGGAGTGCTATTACCAGTGCTGATGTCGCCAATATGGGAGAGACATGGACTTCCTAGGGCAAGTCCGGCAAAGGACCACAAAGATTGTTATGGGCTTGGAACTTCTGTCATATGAGAAGAGGCTGAGCAAGTTTAGAATACTTTAGCCTGGAGATGAGAAAGCTCAGGTGGATCTTATCCATTTCTGTAAGTACTTGATGGAAAGATTATATAAAAGAGCAAAACTGACTCTTCTCAGTGGTGCCCAGTGAAACGAGGAGAGACAATTGACATAAATGTAAATACAGGAAATTTCAGTTATACATAAAAAATTATTTTTTTTTACTTTAAGAGTGGTCAAACACAATGGGATTGTGGAGTCTCCATCCTTTGAGATATTCACAACCCAACTGAACGCTGCTCTGGGCAACCTGCTTTAGCTGACTCTGTTCTGAGCAGACGTGTTGAATTAAAGGATTTTCAGATGTCTACACCAGTCTCAACTACTATGTGATACCAAGATTCTGAGTTTCTGTGATGAAGTCTATGAAAAAAGGGAGGAGGACAAGCACAGAGGTAATTTTTTTAACTTGCGTTGGTTGTTTGGGTTTGTGCTGATATCAAAAATGTGGATGTACAAGCCTCAGATATCCACCCTAGCCTCTACCTGTAATTTACACAGAGAAATGAGCACTTAGCAATGCACTGACCTATCTCAGATGCTTATTGGAAAATAAGATAGATTGCTCTCTGGAGGTGGTTTATTTTCCCTCCAGTGACTGCAGTGCAAGCTCAGTGTCCAGTTTGTCCTATGGTATTTAAAAGTCAGGTATCAAGAAAACTATTCAGTCAAGAAAAAATCATACACCTACTGTAATACTTTTTTTCATGCTAAGAGATATCTAAGGCATGCCCTATTGCAGTATGTAGAGTATTTAAAAAGAATAAAAATAAAATATTGGAATAACTGAAAGACATTGTTATTTAATAGTTAAAATTCACAGACTGTTGATATGAGAATTGTCCCATGAAGTTTATATAAAGTCACAATGCACATCCTCCTAATTTAATCAGACATTAAAGGCTAGAATCATGGTAAGCACACCCTAAAAAACGGAGGTGTATTCATTATGCAGATGCAAACATCTGTATTTGTATGCAAATCCAGGGTCTGAATGTATGAACGTGATAACTGCATGCACTATGTTACGCTAGAGGGAACAAGAGACAAAGAGGAGCTGTGCAACAGTGGAATTCCCTCAAGGAATATTCTCTTATTCATCTGTCACATACTGAAGGCTTTTCAGAGGGTGCCAGACCTCTGGAGAGGGGATGCTGGAGGAGGAGCTCAGCCACAGTTTGAAATGGTTCAGAGCTTGTTTATTGCTGCCCAGCTCAATTCTGCTAACCTTGGCTGCCCTCCCCAGTATTCCTGTGGCTCTCACCTGCAGGAGTAGATTTTTCTGTCATCTACCCACCCATGTGTGGTCAGACACAACCTGGAGAGTATTTCATGTTTTCTTTATGTTGAACATACCTGATTAAATGAATCATCAGTATAATCCCAATGAATTAAATACCACTTGTGTTTAGCCTTGTAGTCGTCAATGTAGATATCTAAAAACAACTAAACAGGAGCCACTGGATGATTTTTGGAGGATTCAGATATCATCCCAATTTTTTGCTCTGTTGCTACACAGCAAACAGAGAGAACTAATTAAAAAAAAACACAACTAGCAACAGTGGTGGGGAAAAGAGAAGGAGAGATATGGAATGGGGAAAGGCATTCCCTTCAAAACTTTACACATTATCAATTGCTCTAATGAAAAAGCGTCATTATATTACATGTTTTTAATGTAGCCACTCAGCTAAAATCCTGAGCTTCATTTAAGAAAGACAGTAAAAGACAGGTCTATACAAATTTCATTCCAGTTAAAAAAACTTGCATTATAAACAGTAGCAGGAAACATTGTCATTCCCTTCCCCCATCCCTCCGTCTTGGGTAAGACCCATTTTTGAGCTGTTCTCATTCAGAGAACGAGTAGCTACTTTTGGCTTTGTTCCCAGAGTACTGCGTACTTGGTGGTGTGTGAGGCATTGCCTCCTGGGGAAAACGGAGGAGGGGCACTGAATCACAGCACTTCATTCTTAATGATTGTTCTGTGTGGTCAAGAGGACACAGAGCAGGCAATGCTCTTTATTCTTTACTTACTGTTATAGCTATTGGCAGCCAGCCCTTTTAATTTAGTTATCAATACTCAATGCCTTTAATCTTTTACTTAAAGCCAGTCCAAAATAAGTACTAGCCAATGAGCATCTGCTAAACAGAAATATTGGTGGAGAGATATGATTTAAGGCAATGCTGCTAAGGGCCTACAAGTATAAGTGCTGAGTAAAAGTTATTTGGTATTCTCTTGACAAATCTTGTTTCTTTATCAGGATGGTTGCTTTTTCTGACAAAATATCTGTCAACTAATAATGTGTGGAAAAATTCATAGGTGTTGCTAATAGATAAGCTTTTCAGATTATCCCATCTGTCTCCCTGTTGATTATAGGACACTCTTCTAAAGTACATTTTCTATTACTAAATCAAGCTTAGATTTCAGTATCCAGTGAAGTGGGATTTCTACATTTCAGAGGTTACTGAATAACTAGAAAAGTGTCACTGACTGGGAAGTTTCTCTTTATATTTCTTATCTTTGTCTTCATACGCTGACTTCTAATTACATCCCAGAGTACTGCATACTATAATCCCCTTCTTTTCTAAGGAGCTGTTCTATTGCAAGCTGATACTATTCTTTTTTGTCACTTGTCCATGTTGTTAGAACACTGAGTTCTTTGGAATATGTAAGTGATTTAATAAGTAAAAATCAAAGTATTTATTCCTGTTTTTGTTTGTTCTCTGGAGAACTCCTTCCAGTTTGCCAATCTGTTTCTAAGAATGTAGTTCAAATGAAGTGGCTTCAAAAGACAAGACAATAATCCTCTTTCTTTCCAGTGATTTACCTGCTAGATTGTAAAAGTAAGTGCTGTGGAAGTTCACTTGGTTAATAATGAATCAAAAGCTTAACTCATTTGTAGAACATGTGCACTGCAGAAGAACCTTTAACCAACCACTTAATATGTATGCATAGGAAAAAGTAGATGCACATCATTTAATTCATAATGTTGATTTTATCCTGGTCACCTGCAAGGGCATGTAGGCACCAGTTCAGCTGATCTGCTGGAGATGTCCACTTTGGAGAGGGTTACATGGCTCTTTGGATCCGTTGATCAAATGGCTTTGCTTCAGTTGTCCATACACAGATGTCTAATACATGAGAGATGTCTCAGGTATTCCTGCCCACTCTCCGGCCTCTTCTTCAGAAAAGTGTCCCTGAAATCCTCTGTGATATCCACCAGTCCCATGAGGTTTTGTCAGATACTCTGAGATGGCATTTTAAATGGAAATGCAACAAGTCTCTCTGTTTAGCCAGCTGAGTTTTCAGTCACTGCAGGTTTTCACTGACTAGAATGGGGTCTTGGATATCGAATTCACGTGTAGATACCTAAATTTGGTGCATCAGTCTGTGAGGTGAATCTTATTCACCTCAATGTCTAAAGCTGAATGAGAGGAATCATCTGCAGCTGAGGTGATATTTTGATTTTTGAACTAAAATACCCGGTATTGAGTAGAACAAGGGGCATTTAGAAGAGAAGGGTTTATCACCTGGCTTACTTTTTGTTGTCTTATTTTCCATGAACACAATTTGCAATTAAATAGTATTTTTCTACATTGTGTTATTATTACAGGTTCTATGTTTTGTTCTCTTGGTTGCTTATTTTGTTAAAAAGCTACTCTGTAGGTGAGGTCAAACATGATTACTGTGCCAGTTTCATAGTATAATCTGTCATGAACTGGTATGTAATTGCTCTCACATTGTTCCCCTTTTGTTTTTTTCAAAATATGTCTTCACATTGAATGAGTTTTCTAGTAGATTAAAGACATGCTTTTTTTCAACAATTCCAATAACACTATTGCAAATTATTTTTCTCTGACTTCTACCACTATATTTATTTATTTGTCCATTTCTTTTCTGACAACCAATTTCTTTTTCCCATAGTGTGTTCAGTACTGTCAGTTTGGAGCCATAAAGAACTTTATAGCAGCTTAACTCAATGTTTGCTATAATCAGAAAAGCAGTATCAACCACACCAAAGGGAAATTTAGGGATTCTCTTTAAAATTCATGTGTTTCTTTAAAAGCTCTAAAACATATCTCCTCATTCCTCCTGGGCTGACTGCCAACTAAAAAGAAAACACCAGTTTGCTACTAGATCACATGTGAGAAGGTATCTCCAAATCACAATGATCAGGAAAAAATTCAGTGAATGTGTGGTGCTACAGAACCTGATTGTTCTCTCTGGAGAACATTTTCTAATTTCCATGGTTCAGTTGAATTTTCAAGGTATCTTGTCTGGTTTTTTTGCCTTTGAATCCAGGCTATTAACAGTGACTCCAGCATCTTTGGGAGTACTTTAGCCATGAATTGAATCTTATGCCCTGTTTCACACACTTCTGCACTCCCACAGTGTAGCTGGTCTGTCCCAGCTGATTAACCGATGATGAAGGGCTGAGTTAAAGGAAACACGTATTTAAAATCTTGTGTAAAATGTCATTTAAACACATGCTTCGCAATGTATTCTTCAATTCACTTAAAATATGCGTTTAACACGTTTAAACAGCATAAGGATGCACCAGACAGCTAGCTGGGTAAAGAAAATACCGGTGTTTGTAGGTAGAGATGAAGATTAACAAATTAATTGTTCTGCAGTTTGTGTTCACTGACTCTTTTCCCAGAATTAACACTTTTTTTCTGCATTCCTGTTTTAAATGTCACAAGTATCAAATATGACCTCTAGCAGAACTTCTTTGGCAGACTGTCATTAGCTGTTAGTCCCTCTTTGGAGAAGGGAGCTAACTCGGCCTGTGAGTGTCACCAGACAGTTCTTTTTCAAAAAAGAGTCTCTGTATGATGTGCTTCTCATACAGTTGTTTGTTGGAGGTTTTTATCTACTCACTATTTATCTAAGTTGGAATAATCATGGATGGCTTCTGTAGGAACCATGCAGACAACATCAGTTTTAAACTGAGTGTCTGCACTGATTTTTCCCTTTAAAGAATTTTTCCCATATTGACTGTTACCCTTTTTAGAGAATGACAATGTACAATTGTCTAAAACTTTGTCATACATAGCTCTTTTTGTCATTCCTGCTTATATACATCTGTGAATCTTCTGCAGCAGAAAAGTAAAAGAAAGAATGATAGCAGACCCAAGAGAAGCTGAGAGCAGCTATTTTTTATAGATACACAAACATTTTCTTAGGAAAATGTTTCTTAAAATGGTTTAAATTTTTTAAAAGTATCCATTAAAGAAAATGTCAGTCACCATAAAGTGTAATGGGGTTGTGACCTGTCAGCTTCAGTCCCTGTTGCCTTGGTCGTTCTAATTGAAAGGAGCTTGTGCATAATGCTGCAACCAACCATGCCTTGGGAATCTCAGGGCTACCACAGACAGAGCTTGTAAATAAGTGCTTCAGAGGCTGACATTTATCGCAGGCAGAAGTCAGTGGGCATTCTGCAGCTGGGTCTGCAGCTCGGTGTGGCTTGACTGCCCTCTAGTTAGGAGTCGACTTCTTCCCGTTTATAGAAAGGAGGATCTATTGACCCACAGTTCCAGGAACTCTTGTAAATTTGTTAGGGTCAAGCCATCAAAAATTCTCCTCCCCAGATGACTGTGTCCCACCTGTGATAGACTTCCTCATCATAGTGTCCTGTTCAAAACTGTCAGCTTTAAACAGCTGACAGTGGACAGCTCCTTTCTTAAAGCACTTCAAATAACAGTATTCACAAAGGTAAGTATTTCAAAGAGAAGTAATCCTTAAAATCTGCAAAATATTTTAAATTAGATAGCCCTTTCTTTAGCAGCAGCCAGAATCAGTATGGTTTTTAGCAGTTAGTATTTAATATGCTTGTTCACTGTGTTAATTTTCCCCAAGTCAATTTTTAAAGCTAAAATAATCTCCCTTTGGCTTTGTAGACCCAGCATTATAAGCATAGTAATTTTTAAATTAAGCTCCCTTATTGTCTATGTGTATGTGAACTAGGTGGTATTACACAAAAAGCACAGGCTACATTAGTGTGATACAAATACATATTTAAGAGCTTAACAAGCCTGCAAGAAAAATAATGGTCTCGATAAACATTAAAATGACTCACTTGTAAGCCTTTTTGTTTAGTTGCATTTTCCTACTTGCACATTCAAAGGAGTGATGAAATGCACTGAGTAAATAAATAAAGCCTATTATAATCTCCCAGTAGAAGGGAAAAGTTTATTTTAGTTCCAATAACAAGTTTAGCAAGTCTTGAATTATTAGATTTGCTGTGAATTAAAACATGCAATGCCAATTACAAAAAAGCGGGAGGTCCTCTTAAGCAAGTTAAGATGTGGTATGCTACATAAATACATCTATACTTATACAAGAAGCATTTCTCCAAACATCCTAACTACGTAGCTGATTTTGAAATGTGGAGTCATTTTGTCTGGACTTCTGTTATAGTCAGTAATTGAATAGCATAGTGATGGGCTTATTGCAAGTGTGAGAAAGTGCTAAGCAAAACAGAAATTATAATGAAATTTGAGATGTCAGTGACAATTAGCTGCGTTATGAATATTCATTTCATATTCATTCTGGATAGTGCCATTTTTCACTATCTTTAATGACTGAATAGTGTTTCAAGAAATAGAGATATAAATAATAGTCATGTGATAATTAACATGGTTTTTTCTGAGTGTTGTAGCACTTGTCAAGTGCCACGTGGGCTGGAGCAATGACTAGAAAGTTAATTTTCAGACATGACCAGCTCAATGTGTTTAGCAGAATCATTTTACATTCTTGCAGAATTGTTAATTTACAGGAAGATAAAAATCTGCTTGTAAGTGGTTTCACTAATGCCGCAGTCTCATTAGAAATGCTGAGTCCTACACTGGAATTACAGAAATCTAAACCAGGACCCCACATCAGAGGTGAATAGAAATGAAGTAATAGTGAACCAGTACCCCTAAAATACAGTCACCTCTAATTAATGCTGGGAAATGTGATTCACTTTCCTACCTTTCAGACTGGTACATGCATATTGACAGAAAACTAAGTATGTGCTTAAATGCTTTTTCTTTCAGTCGGGATGAAGGTACCCATGAGAGTGAAAGCAGTAGTACTATCGATGAAAAAGGTAGTCTTTGGATATGTGGTCCTAATCCTAATCTATTTTGAACATGTCTTAACATTACTAGTGTTCTCCTAGTATCCACTACAAAGGTTGTCCTAAAAGCTGCTGGTGTGCACTCATACTGATGAAATGCATAGAGTCCTTCATTCAGTACCAAAATGTGAAGTCACACAGCCCAATGGGATCTTCCCCGAGTCTGACTGAATGTTTTGAAAAGAATGTCATGGTTTGAAAATGAAAATTATGTAGCTGAAACTCCAAAGACCCTCAGAGAAAAAGCATCACAGAAATTACCCTTTTAGGTTACAGAGCAATGCAATTGTTAAATTAATTCTAGAGGACCTCCTTTGTGTAAGCCTAGTATGAAAATAAGTAAGACAAATGTATTACTACCACTCCTTCTGCATTTTACAGATTCAGTACCCAGCTTCATCTTGCATGTGAGGGAAGTGGAAACAGCTTTGAAATTAATTTGTTGCAGCATGGCTAGTAAAAAGCTGGAAATGCATTATCAACTTTTTTGTTGGTTATGTCCATAGTCTTTATTATTTAAAACTCAGGCTTATATTTTATAGTTTATTCCATATGAGTTTTCATTATCTGAGAGAGAAAAAGTAAAATTAAACAAACAAACAAACAAACAAACAACGGTGGGGTAAACCTTAGTACTTTGGAAAAACATTCTTGCTTTGCAGTGTGAAAAAATAAAGAAGCAAAGTTTAATAGAGGTGAAAATGCACTGGGTTGTGAGAGAATAGCATAAATAGAGACCCACTGATACTTCTGTGAGCATCCTAGGATGCTCCAGGACCCTGGAGCATTCAAGAACCTTGGCTGTGAAGTGAATGCCTCAAAGAAGCTTACCTGTCCTGAAAGAGTTTTGTGCCACCATAATCTTGAGGTCCAAAATCTTGTCAGTGTGTACCTAGGGAAAATCACTTGGAGCAAATTTTGTTTTCCTGGCTAGACTTCTGACCACAAGCTACTCATAAAAAAGGAGTTCCCTCAGAATACAGGATTTGTGTTTCTTCCACCAATGAAGCAACAAAGCTGATTGACCTATAAAATTGGCTTTTTTAAGTAGTAGGGACATTATAAAAAATGTCATTTGTAGAAAATAGACTTGGATTGTGTGGTCATAAGGTAATTGAGTTTCATTTAAATAGAAGAGTAAATAGAGGCCTGTAATGAAGGGTATCAGTTCTGAATAGGCATGCTAAGATAGACAAAAATAATTAGTCATATAGGCAGCAGAGCTCAGATTAATATTTGACTTGAATATGAAAGAGGCCTTGGAGTCCTTTGTCTTGCATATGCAAAAATGTTCTTGAACATATATCCCAAGCAGAGAGCTAGAAGACATTGCAGAAAAGCTCAAAACTGGATGAATAAGCAGTACAAATGAAACATTGGGATTAAACAGGGAAACTGCAAAGGGTGTAAAACTTTACATCTTGTAGAATAAAATGAGAATTTCCAGGAGTCAAACTGAAATGAAACTTTTATGGGGCACTAGGTTTGGCAGTGTGCTTATTGACCATGCAATTACAAATTTAAATAAGGAAAAGGGAAAAAAAAAACATTGCTAAGGACATTGAAAGTAGTACAACTGTTGCCCTCAGATTAAATTAATTTGGTTTTGGTTTCAGTACGAGTAATGTTGAACAGTAATGGTAATATGTCTTTAAGTTTCAGTGCCCAGACAGAAAGCTTTATGTTTTCAAATGGTTCTGTTTGAGAGGTGAAGTTAAACTGGATAGCAGACACTATATCCTTATTAGAAACACTGGTGGCTAATCAATCCAACAGCATATTGGAAGACACTAAGAAAAGAACTTAGAGATGTCTAACTCCTGCCTTCAATTATAACCTCATAAATACAATGCAGAAGTGTTTCCATCCTTGATTATTTGGTTTAAACTACTTAGCTAATCTTCTTTATATTTATCTATTTCTAACTGTAATAACTCTTATTTCCCAATTTGCTAGTTTTCTTTTCCCAAGGCTAAAACAAATATTATTTTAATCTAGCTTATCTGACCCAAAGTCTTAGCAACAACACTTGTCTTTTATTTGTTTGTTTTTTTTTTTTCCTTTAACCCAAAGTTAATAGTCTTATATAATAGTTTCCTCTAACTCCTCAGGAGTATACTCTGTTCTTAAGCTTTTTTTTGTTATTAGCTCCATCACTTCTGTATCAGGCCTTCCAACGAATACGAGTTGCTAAGGTAAATGTTACTTGCCCCTGGAAGCACCAGAAGCAGCACATCCTGGGTTTAAAAAGAAGCATTAGTGCCATTGCACAAGATATAAATGAAATTTCATCTAGACTTCTATGGTTAGTCATACTCACCATTCAAGGTTATTTCAAAGTGGAACATGTAAACAAAAGGGTTACTATAATATTCAGAATAAAATATTTTTGTAAAATAAGCTGATTATTGTCTTTTCTTTTTTGGGGGGGAAAAAAAAAAGAGGCTTTGTGACCCTGTCTAGAGAACAAGCCTCTGAGGGTATATGATTGCACATTGGATATAGGCAGGAAAATAAACACGAAAGGCAATTAATTGTTTTAAGGACAATACTGGTACAGTATCAATTAGATGATAATAATAGCCATGGACAACTTTGATCTTAAAATTAAAAGGTTTCTGTCAATGGAAGTAGGCTTTGAATTAGTGTCTTCATAGGAGAAGTAAGCTAAGACAGTATGTAGTATGATTGGTGCTGTTGATGTATGATAGAGATGAAATTGATATATTCAGGGGTGTGGTGGACCCTTACAATACTGTATTCCATTGTTCTTTTTAAAGAGTATAATTTGTGTTCCTTAAGCACTGGCCTTTCTCATTGGCTATACTGTGGCAAAAAGTTGTTTGCTTGCTTTGTGAGTTGTTTTTGGTTTTTTCTTTTGTGGGTTTTTTTTGAGGTTTTTTTGGTTGGTTGGTTGGGGTTTTTTGTTTTTTTGTTGTTTGTTTGTTTGTTTGTTTTTTTAATTTGCTATTCAAACTGGAAAAAAATCAAGACAAAGAAACAACTGAGCCAGAATTATTAATTTTATTACCATTGTGTCAGTTTTATTTGAGAGGGCAGGGAAATGTTTTACTTTGGGTTTTGGCTTTGATTTTGAAGTGTGAAGTAAATCTAGTCAAGAAATCCAAATTACATATCTAGTATTTTTGGTCACTTCTGTATTTTATTTCTGAGTGAAGTTCATTAAAAAAAAAAAGATGTCACGTAACTCCACTGCTGACCCAATCAGAAGACCATGGCCTTAGATCCTTTTTTGGCACTTAGTGTTTCTATAAATACTAAATACACAAATTGTGCACATTTAGAGTTCTGCTAAATCAGGGATGAGAGTGTGTCTTGTGTCTGCCCCTTGCCTGGATGCTCAAGGAAGCACGAGTAGCTCCTTGTACCCTTTTGTCTGATTCACTGCAAGCCCATACAAAGCCAGATACAATCTAGCCCAGATTTATCATCTGCCCTTCAAGTACCAGGGGGCAACACTAGGAAAAAATAACAGATGTAGCCATGTGTATAGTATCAAGTGGGAAATAAGTCTGAGAAATGTTTTGCATTTAACTTTAAAACATTGAAAGAATCAGTTGAATGACTGTTAGGCAGAAGGTCATTCAATCCTTGGAGAAAAAGGAAAAATGTCCTATGCTGTGTCTGGAGATAGCTGACATACAGATGGTACTTAAAGCAAGCTCTCTGACCCAGAGCTCAAAGTCTATACTGAACCTGACTCCCAGACCTAAACATTTTCTGTTCAGTCTAATAGGCCTGTTACTTGCGATTGTACTTATACGTTAGAATCCAGGAGACCTCTATATGAAAAAATACTACAGACAATGTATGCCAAGTACCTTTCTTCCTCTGCATATCTAATAAATCCAATTCTATAAAAGTTAAAAATTATTCTTGCATGCCAGAATGTATCTTGATATTGTGTGGATACCTATGGGAAATGCTTACAGACTTCCCTAAATCTGCAAGGACCTTTTAAGGACTGAGTGAAGTTCTTGCATTCAGAGAAATATAAGACTTTTCTCCAATTTCATCTGATATCCTGTGCATTGGGAATAAGGTCTGGTGGTGGCTTAGCTGACAATGACTGGTATCCCTAGCATCCTACTAGCTGTCAGAGAAGCATAACAAGAAGCAATTGGTAAAATGGCAAGGGAGAGAGGACGGTGAGAGAGGTCTGTGTGGTGCTTAATTTCCAGCTGGGCTTAAACCACGACAGGCTGATACAGGGAAACAGCACCATGAAAGACTCTGCCCATGGAGGAAGCTGAGGTGTACTGTCTGCAGGAGCAGTGAATCAGGTGCCATACAAGAAGTGTCAGCCTGAAATATTACAGTACAAAATGCTGCAGAGCCACATCTCAGGAGGTTGCCACTGAGCAGTGTAAGAACAGCAACAACAAAGCTGTGTGGTCAAAATCTCAGTGCACTATATAGGGACTTGTATGCTTAACATCTGACACTGTCAAGCTGGCAGGGCAGAAATCATAAATGGTCATTGCACTAATCAAATTTCCATATGACTAGACACAACCACCGTATTCTCTACCAATATTCCTAGAGAAATCATGACCTGAGCTTCCAAAAGAAAAAGCTATGTTCTTTTCTTAGTACTCTGTTTACATTATCTCCTACTTTTTCTCTGTTTACAAGATTAGTGTTCTTTTTATCTTTGCTCACTTTGATAATAGCACCTCACAGTTTGTATTACAGAGAGCTGGTGCTATTAAAATTTGCATTATTTTGCATATTCATCTCCAGTTTATTTCTTCCACAATGTTGTTTTCACATTGTGTTTTTACACCTTCTGTGTGCAATTGTGAGGATTTTGCGATTTTTTTACTTAAAGTGTATATGACCTTTCCAGAAAAATTATAGTCCAGCCAAAATGGTTAATGTTTTCTTAAGAGTTATTCCAATTTGCAAAATTTCAAAACATCACAGACTAATCCAAAAAAAATTCACCATAAATCTGTTTTTTTACAGTTGATACTCTTTTATTTATTAACAGTTTGCCAAGACTTTTTGTAAATTGTGAACTAAAACTTATAATTAATGGAGTATGCATCAGACAGCTTGCATTTTTCCAATTAGAAAAATAGTCTGACCAAGTTAGAAAGAGCAATGGAGAATGAAGGGTGTAAGCAAGCCAAGAAAAGCCTTAGAAGGCACAGGCTCATTATGGAGAATAAAGATTGTTAAGAGAGTTGTATCACTAATTATGACACTTCGATAGAAATTGTTGCACAAAGATTTTTCTCTTACGCTACGTCATGACATCAAGGAAAAGTGAAGAAGATCCTGTGGAAAACACTTTGTCTATTTAATTGCTAGAGGAAATTTTAAATCTCATACTGAATAATCTAAAGGTCATAATTTGGTAGAGATCCATTGGTTACATCAATATATTACTGTTTAAAATTTAGTTTTGAACAGACTATCTCACATGTAAGGGAAAGAAGAAACTGTCCATCAGAGTGTGTGTGCTTATGCAACAGACATTTTGATAACTCTTCCTTTCTGCTTACTTTATGTGCATTGAAATAGTGATAGAGTGAATAAGATTTCAAAAATTAAAACTGCAGTAAAAAAGCAAGGACACTGGCCAGGGACCTGCACAGCTGGAGAAAATCTATCAAAAGAACCTATGGTAGCTGTCTTTTCTCAGTATAGCACTGCTTTACTCAAAGGGCTAATGCAAATAGCAGGGCCTCCATTTTCTAACCCTGGACCTGAAGCATGAAATTAAAGGTCTTTCCTTCTCCTTTGCATCCATAAACTGGGACAGGGAGAGAAAGACAGGGAGATGTTGATCCTCCTTTCCTACCCACTTGCTCAAATGAGAGCTATAGGAACAACAGAAATGTTTACATCTATAGCTTGAATAGAGAGAGAAATCTTAAGGTACCACTGAGGCCCTGCAGCCCACTTTTCTTGCTGTGGCTGTGGTTTTTGCAGAAGCCTTTGATACAAGTACGTATGTGAAACACCCAAATATAATCAGCCACACATGTTCATTATGCCCAAGACTGGGCATTCAATTGCTGAAGCACATTTCCAACTTCAGATGCACTGTGGCATCAGTGGAATAGCCATGTTTGCAGCAGTCACTATGGGATACTTACCTGCCTGCTTAAAGGCAGGTGGAAGCTGTGCCATCGCAGCGCTGAGCCAGGAGCAGGTTGTTTGCTGTGACCTTGTGAACTTGAGTCGTGAGCTCATCCTCTGCTATGGCTGCAGTGAAGCGACTCAGAGAAAAAGAAGACAAGGTCTGTGTATGAGGTGTGTGTTCAAGTCTGGGTCCCTATTCCATGACAAGGAATCTACATTGACATTCTGTTTCCTAGATGCCAAAGGAAAGTGAAGAGGAAAGACAAAAGACAGAGGGCCAGGAGGCAAAGCAGAGAGAGAGAGGCACTTCATCCCTCAATACTAGTCCAGGCTGGGGTTTCTGGTCATCAGCATTTTCATTCCTTCTGCCCCCGCACAGCTGTGCTGCCAGTCCTCAAAGGTAGCTTTGATTACCAGGAGCTCATCATCTCAGACATTATTCCTCTCAGTGCAGTGAGCTACACAGAGAAGGAGGTACAGCTTAGACCACCTGGTTCTACACCAAAAGAGTGGGTATAGGATAAAAGCTACAGTGAATACCCATTTTACTTTTTCAAAAGCTGATGGTGCTTTAGGCATCCATGAAAATCAAGCCCTCTTTTGGGCAAGTGCCATTATGGCAGTCACAAATCAGAAATCCTACTCATGAACTGTCTTCAGAAGGTGATAAATCCTGAAAACCATTGCACCTGTGCTAGGGTCTGCCAACCTGTGATGTCATCAACCTTCTTGGAGTCTATGTGCAAGTCAGTGTTGCCCACAGTTGCCCCAGGAACTCCATCCTCTGTTGGTCAAAGCAGCATTTCTTCTGTTTGGCACAGCAAGTGCTGCTGCAAGTTATTGAAAATGCCCTGGATGCCATCAGTACATATCTCATGGGAGGTGAAGAACATTACGATGTCATCCTGGTATACCATGGCATAGCATGGCATAGCTATGAAGCAAGTCCCTAAGAACAGCATTTAGAGAATACTGGAATGTGCCTCAGCATTGCAGAGACTGAATGGCATCACAGGATGCTCATAGCGACCCCTTATAGATCCACCAAAGCAAGCAACGGAGCCCACTGCAGATGTTCAGAGCATTTCAGGATAAGAGACAAGGGGTGCTGGTTCTTCACTCTGGTGTCTTTCTGCCTCCAGTAATCCATGCAGAGGCAGAGACTCCCATGCTTCTTTATGAAAAATAGAAAACATATGGAAGCCTTCACAGGGGAGTTGGAGGGGAAGTTGAACCCAGGTACCAGATGGTTCTTGAGGCACTCCTTGAAGGCTGCTGATTCAGATTCTGACCAAGCATAGGTGCTCCCAGAAAGCACCTCCTCCTGAGTGTAGTGGTCACAGGCAGTAGTCACTCATACCATCAGAGTGCTGAAAGGTGTTTTTCTCTTACATATGGAAAAGCGGAAGGCAGCACTTCTGTAATTCCCAATATGATTATAGCACACAGTCTGTGTGTGCACATAGCTTATCAAAATACCTCCCTTGAACTAGAAGGATACTCGGGTATTGATAATGCTTCTTACTGGGGTAAACCCACTACTTTGATTTTAAAAATGCTAAATCTAGATATACACATTAAATCCTTTATAAAAACTTCTAAAGTTACCATAAAGAAAACTAAATGGCCCTGTTGGGATGCAGCGTGCTGCATATGGTAGATACGTGTAACCCACAGAAATTAGTAGATCACCTCAGCCTGAAAATGCCATCAGAATGTGTTGCCTATTTGGAGCTAAAGAAGAAAAAACTCCAGAGCAGTTAATTGAGGGTGAGATAAGAAAAGGGTTTAATTTGTGCCTAGGCATAAAGATCACAAGACACGCGCTCAACATGCCTGAGATGTTACAATTTATAATACTGCCCAACGAATCCAAGTTTTGTCCATCTTGTAGCTTTTGCCCTGGTCCACCCCCTGGCCTACCCCCTGGGAATTGGGTCTGGCTTTTCTTCATCATTGTCATCTTCTTCGGAGCACAAAGGGTACACAGTCACCCAGTTCTTGACTGTTCTCTTGTGGTTCAGGCCAGGATTAGGTGTCCTCAAACAGAAGAGGCCTGCCTTGACAAAAGACTAAACATTTTCTACTGGAATTCAGGGGTAGAATTGATATGGGGAACACAGAATGGGGTGATGGGGTAGAGAATGTGTAAACTATTGTGCTAAATGGTGAAGGATATAAGGGCTGCTGCTTCTAAATTCGACTTCTACTATGTAAGTACTTATAAAGCTTATAAAATTAGGAAAATAAGAAAAAAAACAGATGGACCTTACGGCATCAATGTAATACAGGAAGAACAATAGTGAAATGATGCAGAAATGAATGATACCAGAGGCCTGCTAATATAACAATATTATATCTCCTTGGTATAATATACCTAGTATACCTCACAGAAAATCCTTTTTTATGATGTACAATATAGACTGAGAGTAGCCATGTGTATAAATATCATCTTGAAACGTAGCATTGAGTTGGAACACCAAATGCACCCATTGTAATTTCTAACACCCACAGCACTCATTACAACCTATCATGACCACACTGTATGTGCCTTTCAGTCTTCTTGGCAGCTTGTTCTGTTTGAGGGGTGATTTGGAAAGGGAGCATTTTTTGAAAAAGACAAGGACAAATTGTTCCAGTGGTGGGCCAGGGGAGAAAATGGAAATGCACAAATATGGACAAATATCATGTTTGGTTTTGCTTCAGTCACTTCAGTACTACAGTAGGTAGCATGCTCAGAATTGTCGGCTTCTGAAAGAATGGAGATTTAAGCATTGTCACAGTATTTAAAAACAAGACATATGAAAGCAAACAAAAAAAAACCCTGAAGATTTTTCATTCTTGGTGTATCAACGAGACTTGATTACTTAAACTGGAACTGTCAACACAAATGTCCTTCAGGTATTTTTTTTTGGTGCCTCTATGTATGGCATATATGTAAGGTATATGTCATTCCAGAAGTTTATCCTATCTCACACCATAGAATAGTTTCTAAATTTATACAGCCTAAAGCAGCTGCTGAATTGAAAACAATCTCTTTGTTCAAAAGCAATGCTTTGTGTCACAGAAGGAAGATATAATTTATCTTGTATGCAAGAAAACTAGCTACATAGTAATGCAACTCAGTAAATCAACTTCTGGAGCAAAATTTCTACTTTAAAGTTTCTTTTAGAAACAGCCTCCATTTTTGGAAGAAGGTGCAAGTGAAATATTCCAATTAACAGGCAAAAATTATTAACTTTGGATGATATGACAGTACATACTTCTGTACATATACTACCACCCAAGTAGTATCACATAAGAATAGTGATTACATAGATTAAAGAGCATCTCTTTCAGTGATACTGCCAAGTTTTTGTGCTAAGCAAATCAAAAGAAGCATTGAAATGGTCATTCATATTCCTACTTCGCAATATTAATTCCTTGTAGCAGGACTAGTAATGAATTTCATTGAAGACTATGTGACATACTCTTAATTGTATTGCTTTGTCATGGCAAGAGTTCTTTCCAATAGAAATGCTTCTTTTGGACTGAAAGATAACACAATGAGTTTTAAGGGCAGAAATGTTTGTTTTCATGATTGATCAGCCAGGTCCCCTTGCTTTTTGCTGCTTATATCTTGGTCATGTAGACTGAAAAAATTTTCTGGAGGGAACTATGTTGTACAACAAAACTGTAGCAGCTATCAAACTACTTGGAAATTAGGTTTCTTTAGAGCAAAGAAACTATTAATTTCTCTTAGCTCAAACTATAGTGAGGGAACTGAAGAGCCATCAGAAAAACATCATGAATTCATTAATCATAATCTGAGGGAACTTCAGAGGCATCTGTGAGAGTGTTTTAACTATTGATCCACATACTAGAAGGAGGTGATTCACTAATCCTTTCATCCCAGGTGCTGTGGACAGTGCAGTACAGGTTGAGCCATTGCAACAGTAGCTGACAAGCTTGACCTCTGATAAGACAATAGATTTAAAGTTCTTTAGCCAGGAGCTGGATATGCTTAGCCTGTCTCCAAAGAAAGATTGTCCAGCTTGAGCTGTAAACATTTTATCCAGTTTTATCCACTGTAAATCAAAATGTTCTCAATGCTGGCAAAGAAATTGAGGCATTGTTAGCTCGTTAAATGAAAAGGGCTGAAGGCCAACACTTCTCTTCATCATTAAACTTTATTTGGCACATGTTGCATATGGTGGATGACTTGTGAATCCTCTTTAAAATTACAAATTACCTTCTTCAACCTTGGTATCAGCTATTGCTTTTCCTACCAACATAGAAAATCAATGCAGATGAATATAGAAATAATCTGAAATGATCAACAACCATTGTGGCAGCTCTTGTGCACATAAAGCATGAGATATTGCTTCTCCCCAAAACTTTCCTTTGGAAATGTGTAGGAGGTGATATATCAGATAAAGAGAAGAGGAAAGGAAATGAGTGAAAGTTAAGAAAATCGCTTAACATCTGGTATGTTGCCTTTGTAAAGTTCAGTTAATTTTAGTTAAATAGATATTATATTTTGAAACATACAGTAGTCTGCATATAGGTAGCTGATTCCTGGGAAGATGGGAAACAGTCCTCATGGAAATGACATTGTTTGAAATAATGTGAAAAATATTTCAAATATTTCAAAGTTTCTGCTTAAAGTTATGGTCCTTAGAAAGGCCAATTTGAATATGGGAAGCCTCCAGATCTGATAAAATAGTCTACTTTGAGTCCTCTATGTTCAAAGTCTCTACAGAAAGCAATTGCTGCAAGACAAACAACTTTTGATCACTAAGTTTTTCTATCATATTATATCTAGTTATTGGCCTTGTATTTATCTTAGGACTTGTAAGATTACACCTGATTCAGTACAGCTATACATTGCCTCTGAAAAGGAGGTTCTTCTAGGCATGGCTGGAAATTCATATCCGTCTCTTGCAACTAGCAATTCTGTGCATAAATCAGCTGAGCTCACTGCTCTGACAGAAAGTCTTTTCTACCTTTTTTTAATGAGTTCATTTTCTATCAGATCATTGAGCTGTTCCACTTCCTTCTTTGATTGCACCATAATTAGATTTGAAACAAGTGAATAAGCAACTATGTATGGTGCAAGAAAGCAGGAGAAGAACTGAATAGACTAAGAGTGAACTATAAGATGGAGTATAATGAAACCACACCTTTACTTCTATATCTGGATCAAAGTGAAAGAGTTAGCAGATTAACACTGCCTTTACTGTTGTAATCAATTATCCTGTTCCATCCTTTTGTTTTATTTTACACATGCCCTATTTTGTCTGAAGATGCTGAGGTTTCAGTCAGTTCTAATTAGGGTAACAAGGCAAAATACTGCCAAAACATTTACCATGTCCTTAATCTGATTGGATTTCCTTTCAATAACACTAAACCAAATTACATTATGGAAGCATAAAGAAAATGTTTTTATTACAGAAATTCTACTATTTGTGCACTACTGGCAATATTTACCCTGTGTAGCAAAGTTCAGTGTTATCTTCCATGCTGTTACTAGTTTGTCTCATAAAAATGTCTTAGCTTTTACACTATCCATATCACTGTACACAAATAGCCCTGAGTTTGTACTCTAAATCAGATACAAAGTTTGCTGACCTTGTTCCATGCCAGAAATAATGTGCAATTTCCATCCACATAAACCATTTTTTGGTGGAATCAGCCTCATGATGACTTTGATTATGTGACAATGAAGTGTTTCAACCTGGATTCACCAGCCAGCTGTTCATCAAAAAGGAAAATAATAATATTGATAAGAATAACAACCACCAGATTTCTTTTTAAGGGCTGATGGTTAGGAATCTGGATGTGACAGTTGTCACTCTAGAACCAATAGTCTAGAGCAAACTAAAACCATCACATATGTTTGTGTTATTAAAGGAATGGATATTACCTTGTCTGTCATTGGTTTCAGATGTTTTAATCCTGTATTTCCATAATAAACTCGTAAGTTTGAATGATTTGTTTAAGACTGGGGATAGGGAAGGTGCTTTCATCCTCAGTCATAGTTTAACCTCCTTCTCCACTGTTGCTGATGTCAATTTCCACTGCGGGAACAAGGACATAAATATGTTTGCTTCAAATTTCTCACAGTGGTAACTATCTTAGAACACAGTTGTCATGATTTGCACAAATCAGACTTAGTAGAGGATCTCAAGAGATCTGAGGCTGCACTTTCACAGTTCAGGCCCCTGAAAAAGAGAGACATGACAATGAAGAGGAACTTGTGCTAACAATATTCACACAGTAGCTATTCATGAGTTAGTAGCAGTTCTGTTTTAAATTGCATAAAATCATTAATCTATACATTCCCAATGGGAATTTAGACTATACTCTTTTGTATTATAAATCAAGCAGCTTTGAAATTAATGAAATAAATTTTTAATGGTTTAAAATACTATATTATGGACAGTATCAAGTAGTGCAAAGGATGAGTTGACTAGTTCAACTTTCATTCCTTTAAAACTTATTTCAGGGGAACATTACATGGTACATGTAATGTGGCTTTCTATTTTTATGGATCCTCTTACAGTGTCATCTATTTGGTGTAAACAAAGGTTAGTAATACCTTAATTGCTGCTGAAGGTACCTTCGTTTTAAATATCTCCATGATTTTGTTGTATATTTTTATAAGTAATGAAGAGACTTTCTTGAATTATTTTGCAACACACAACACTAGGGAAAAAGAATGGTTCAATCATCTTAGAAAAGAATAAGAGTAGTAACAATATTTATAAATACATTAAAGGAGGAAAATGTTTGGAAAAGATCTATTAAAACATATTTCCTTTGGGGAAATATCAGCTTGCATGATTAATTTACAGTGTCTCGAGGATTCGCTGAAACCCATCTTAAACTTCTTTATGTGATCAATTCCATTTTATTGCTGTGAGATTTATGCAATAAAGCAAATAAATGGTTGATTTATCTCACTGTTCCACTTGTATAACAAAGCATGAGAGAAACGATGAAAAGAGAGAAAATCAACTTATTTACAGAAAAGAATTCATTGTCTGCTGTTTAGATTTGTGAAGATAGTTATTTTAGATTTTTGTTCATAATTTTGAATGTTTTCTTAACATATCAGGCACACCAAAAAAGTTATTCAATTAAGATAATTATTTTTGCATTCAAACTTGAATATTATGTGTGCATATAGTCCCAATGCTTTAGAAAGTTCAAAAAATTCTACCTTTTGAATAGAAATCAGAGTTTTCTGTTTAGGTTAAGACTACACAGTGGAATGGAAATATACTATAAGCTTCATAAATGTTGTCCAAAACACCTGAATGATGTCATGTTAATACAAACAAAAGCAATGACAGAGTCATCTACTTTATCTAGATATATAACTCACAATAGGTTTTTTTAATTCTACCAGAAAAGAAAAACAACCAACCAAACAAAACAAGCAAAACTAAACACCAAACAAACAAAACAACAAACAAACAAAAAACCAACGAAACAAAAAAGAATGGAGATAATTCTTGTCCAAGACAGAAACCAAAATTAAGTCCAGATAACAGGAAAGTCTGAGAAAGACACTGTATAAGAAGAACATTTGAAAAGCCTATTTTATAGAATGAATGTGTTTTCTCAATGAAACTGGGATTAAAAAGGAATATTTGTGATAGATTTTTCCTGAATTTTCAGTCAACATTAGTGGTAATAGGCACTGGAGTCATTGTTTGTGGATACTAAAAAAACTTTTTATATAGACATATCCTTAGGTCACTGTAATGATTTTTACTGGTGTCAAAATTATATATACTCCTCTGTCAGTACAAGGTGGTTTAGATCTGGATTCTACAGTGTATAGCATGAGAACATATTTGTACAGAACCTTCCCACACATAAAGCCAAAGTCAGGATTGACAAAGCTTCAAACATGATTAGAAAGCTTCTAATCATGACAGTAGGTTTTAGCTTAGGGGTTTTTTCCTTTTTAAGATTTTTTAAGCTTGTCTTAGTGGTCAGTCTGTCATGCACCTTTTATAACTTAAATTTTTTGTAAGTAGCTACATGATTTCCATGTATTTCCCTGGAACCAACTATGTGCTGATGCAGTGGCTGAAGTGAGGGTGCTTTTCAGGGTCATGGGTTGTTTCTCAGTCACCTCCTGTCTGTCCTCTTGAGGGGGAATCTTTTCTACACTTCGTGGGCATTAAACTGATGGGCAGCACTGGGCCCAATTAGCTTTAGGAATAAACTGGGGATTGACTGTGTCATAATATGAGAGAGGCCTTGGTGACTGGGAAAGTTGTGTGAAGCTGAAAGGTGCTGTAAGAGGAGCTGTGCCATGTATCAACTCCTTCTCATGTCCCTGGGATGCACCACAGACAGGAAGTACTTTACTTGCAGGCAGCTGTGTGGGATAGAGCAATACTCATGTCCTTTTGTGCAGTATAGCCCACTGTCATTTGATGTTGCACTGCAAAATAAGGTTGTAGATGCTACACTCAGTCCAAGGGAAAGAAGTAAATGTTGGGGGAATTTTAAAATGTATTTGTTTGAAAAGGTAGAACAAGATTACCATGAGAAATTTCCAGCACTTCTTTTTACTGTCCCTTTCCTTTGTATTTTCAAGTACTCATTTTTCCTTACTATAGGTAATACAGAACAAGTGCTACAAAAATATATTATTCTTAGATCTAAAAAATATCAGGATCATAATATCAATATGACAGAGCATGCATTAGTGAGTCATAAATGCAGTCCTCAGCCAGTATGATACGTTTATGAAAGTTTCTGTCATTTTTGTTGTCCCATCTCAGTGTTCCCAGAACATCTTATAGAGCTTATTGAGAGCATCTGTTTGAACTCTTTGAGGGCAGGTCTGACCTTAGGCATTCCAGTTAGTCCAGCACGTCTACAGTGCAGCTTTGCTATGAAAAGCATCTGCAAAGTGGCTTTGCTGATTTCCACTCTGTATCCTTCAGCAATTCCAAAGCAAGTTAACTTTGTTAAGAAAAGAAAACTAGATCTCCTTCTTGGTGAGAAGGTGTCTTGGTGGAGACATCTCTCAAAGGCAACACAGAAGGTGAAACTGGTGAACTGTGAGGATGAAGAAATGTGTGGTAGGATATCTACTTCCTCATCATGTGAAAAGCCTGTCAGCATTCCTTGTCCCTGGAGTAGATATTCATTCCTCTTGAATCTTGTGATGCTGTATTTATATTTGCACTGGAAGGCGCCTGAGTAATATTCACTGAGTAAGTGTTCTATTATGCTAAAACATTCAAAATGTTCAGGATCATTTTCAAAAGAATTTAGGCCCACAGGGGCTAGAACCCATTCAGCTTTATCCACTCTGACTTCTTTTTGATAAATCCTGAGGATTATGGCTCATGGTTGATACAGAGGTGAGTGCTTTCTAACAGTGAGGTCAAAAAGTGAGGTTAAAAATGATTTTCAATGCATTTGGTGTGGTGATTAAGGCACAAATGTTAATAGAAACAGATTATCAGAGACAGCACACAGGGAAATAGGCTTTCTTGAATGGAACCATGTTCTAGTTGAATATTCTAGTGCACTATATTTGTGTATATGCTGTTCCTGTTTTATTGATGAGACTTAAATCCAAGATGCTGTCCAATACATATCCTGCCTAGTATCTTTGGTCTTCATCATTTTATAAACAACATATTTTTCCCAGAAGAGTTGCTTACAGGCATATAAATTTACTTCTGCACACACCCAGAGGTCTGGCTACTGTGGCAAATCTGAGCAATTTAGTGCCGCCTTGAGGCCAAGTGTATTCGTTATCCACTAAGTGCATATTCCCTCACTGAAGTCTGAACTGAGACTGAACCAGTGAATATTGGTACTCTGGGGTTCTGCACAAAGCATTGAATCCAAAGGTCATTTCCTCAAAAACCAGAGTAGGAGAGGAATGCACTAGCCACGTTTTTGTAAGAATACCACAGAGGACTCAAAATGAAAGCCAGAATCCATTCTCTCAGGAGGTTTAATGGAGTCTGAATGTCATTTTGCAAGTTAGCTGCCTAGGGACTAATAGTTCTGGGAACCTCTAGGGTTTGGGGCTGTCCAAACTTCTACCAATCCAATTCATCAGAAGTCAGGTATTCTGCTCTACTTCTCACTCTGCACGCTTTTGTCACATAGTACCTGTAAAGCAGAAGATTGTAGAAGATTGATCCTTTTCAAGGAAGTGGTTCATCTGCTGCAATTTATTCCTATGTGAGGTACTTCCCACAGCAGCATCCTGCTTTCCTACTCGGAGATTCAGTACTTGGTGAAGGAAAATAGACAAGTGTACACGATCACTGAAGTCTTACTAGGCCCATGAGCACTCAGCACTCAGCACTGAGGTATCTGCACATGGCATGCTGGAGTTAATGAATTGAACACATAGACTTGGTGGTTAGACCTAACTAAAAATAATTACTGATGAGGCAAGATACTTATGTTCTCTTCTCTTTTCAGTGTAGGAATTGAAACCTACTTTGTCTCTAGTCTAGAGTTAAGGTAATGGGAGAGAATGAACACTAAATCTTTCTTGTTTTAGATGTACCACAGTGTAGCCAGGAACATTTCAAGGAAGGGGGACAATGTGGGCTGCAACTTAGCACAGAGGACATTCCTTTGAAGGGAACCTTAGAAAAAAAAAAAAAGAAAAATAAGAAAGGGAAAACAAGAAACTACTTTAGTTGTTCTTTACACATAATCTGATTTAAAATAGACCTGAATCTGTGAGCAGGTTGACATCGCACTCTTGAGACATCCACCAAAGTAGTAGTAACCAGAACCTGCAGATTCACACAATCCAGCTAAGTGCTTCTCTGATGTAATAAAATGTAATAACTTTGCTGTGCTAACAGGCATACTGCTTTCAGATACTGCATCTAAATATATCCTTAGTCCCTTTATCTGTTCTATGACTGAAAGAGTTACAGAAATGTACACCTTATTCTCTCTTCAGAATCCCAGTGAATAACTTTCTTTTCAGTTTATAAATGGCAGCTGTGAACTATGTTTAAGGTAAAATACAGCCATTAGCTGATGCTTTAGAAATGCCATCAGGCTATATGCCTTACTTGCGATAGGAATTGAATTGTGGGATCTCCAATCATAAGTCATACAGTCATAAATCAAAAGCTTTTTATTATAGATATTAAAAAGCAGGAATTTAATCAACAATAAATTATTATATTTATTTGGCAAAAAGACCAAGGAGCATTTTTTTACTTATTTGTCTTTTCTTTTTTTAAGCATTAAGAACTTAGCCAAGAATTCAGTTTATCTGTTGTATCTTCAGATTACAACACTTCTTTCCCTTAACTCACAAACTTACCAGGCAGAATTGTTCTGCCTCACTTTTCACTTTAGGATACTATATGTTATATTTTCTATGAGCCAAATATCCTTTACAGAGATGTCTGGGAAATAAGCCAGTTACAATGGTCTCAGGAGAATCAGCAGGATTGCTGAAAAACAAAAAAGTATACTTATATTTAAGGACATGAATATCTCAAATTAGTACAGCAAATGGCAATTGACAGCTTTTGATGAATCTTGGCACTAATTTCTGATCAAGCAATCTATGAGGCTTTAAATGGAAATGTATTTATCTCTTCGTTGACATTAATACAGATCTGAACCTATAGCTTCTGAATTATGTCTACTTATAAGCCAGGTCCTTTTTTTCCAAATTTTAATACTGTTTGTGTAGATTTGGCCTATCAGACAATTGTGTATCTCATAAATGAGCAGAGCAGTGTCAATATTAGGAATGATAGGATCATTTTAAAGTCACTCTGTTAATTTTGATGGCAAGGTGATCAATTGCAGTTTATATGATTTTGGCCAAGGTTGCTTGGTCCGTTTTTGAGAAAGATGGCCTCTGACAAATAATGATTTTTATTTTTTTTTTTCCATTTGGAGTTAGCCCAAGGGGTTCCAGATGTCAGAGCTCTGACTTACCATCATGCCAGGTTTGGAACGAAAATTCCCAGGAGCAGAGCTTATTGTTGGAATATGCAGATACTCTGCTATTTATAGAAGGACACTAGTGTAATCGAATATCAACATAAGTGCACCTTTAAATAGAAAATCATGGTGGAAATGTCTTCTATTACACATTGATATAGCTGTTTTGCATTTCAAAAGTCTGTATGAAGAACGAGTACCATAGGTTAATCAAGCATGCTTTATCAGAGTAAGTTTAAAGACTTGACAGTGCATACATTGTAAAAAGTAAATCCTTCTGACCCTAGCTTTTAGTCAGATGGTGTGCTGGTCTGGAGTCTTTAAAAGGAAAGGGAGAAGATTCAGGAATAATTTCAAATTCTTCTGATCCAAATGGTAAATCCTGGAAAAATCAGATCAGCAATTAATCATATTTGTTAAAACTTGGAATTTTCACCTTTTTGACATTTAAGTATTTTAATACTTTTACTTTCAGAATACAAATGAAACTTCAATTTCACATTATTTCTCATTTTCATTACACTTGCAACACTGTTTTATGGCATATCCATTGCAATTATAATGTGCTTAATTCTTACTGATGTATTCTAATAGGATGCATTGATCAAATCAATTTTTAGGCATACATTTAAAGATTAGATATATTATTAACATATATTTTATATATATATATATATATATATATATATAATAATTTTTAAATTTTTAGGGCCCAATGCTACTTAAAACTGACTAAAACATTGAGATCAAAGTGTTACTTGTCTGTGCTATAATGAAAAGAAGCTAAGCATCAAATGTACTAATTAGAAGGCAGCTGTTTTCCTGTTAGTATCTTAGCTTGAAATAATTTTTTCTAGGAAGATGAAAATATCATCTTATCTCTAGAAGTTGCATAGCATACAGTTGTTTATTAAAAAGAACAAAACAACAACAACAACAACAACAAACCACACACACAAAAAAACCCCAAACAAACCCAAGGAATGAGCTGTTAGCCTACTCCATTATCAATGGAAAAACAAACGTTCTTCCAAAAGGTAAAGGTTTATTTCATTTACATGATAAAGGCAATTGTATTTTTTCCTCAAATACTATTAGGCTATACATTTTTAGAGCATTTGATGAAGGAACCTAAAAAAGTTGACCAAGATATGTGTACATAGTTGTAGTATCTGCTGCAAAAACTGTATTACCACCTCAAAATGTCTGGTTTTCCGTGAAGTCTCCTTGACCAACAAGCCCAATTGTAAATTAGGCTTTCAAATGCCTAAAGGTCAATGGCATAATTCTTATAGCCCAGGTTTTTATTTTTCTATTAGAAGTATTATGTAGTTTCACCACAGCTTATATAACACTGTGACACTGAAAATAAGACATTCCAGTCAATTCTGACTAACAAATGATGCTAATTATTTAAGTAATAAATATAAAAATTAATATTATATATTCATAATAGCATGTCTTATTGCATAGTACTACTCCTAGAATGCAAAATGAAAAAGTAATTGTTAAACTTCAAAATTAAAGTTTAACTTTCTGAAATACCATTTTTTTTTGCAAAATTATTCAAAATAAATTTTAACTGTTCTTGCACCTATTGAGTCTAGCAGTGATAAAAGACTTTATGATCAGAGTTATTAATTCTGTACAGAAGAGAGTTGTAGCTAAGCCTTACAAACAGATGTGACTTCAGAGGCCAACGTTATGCTTCCACCTTGCAAGGCTATCTTTCAATAGTATTTTCCTGCCTATGTTGTCGTTCCCACAGTGGTCCCTGTGAGTCTTACCAAATCTGTGGAACACACCCACAGTCTCCTACTCAAATTCTATTTCTTTTCCCACTTAAAAAAAAAAAAAAAATATTTTTTTTTTTCATTTCTGTTTAATTAGTGAAAAGCATCCAGTGTCAGAGAAACACAAACTATTCCTTGCTAATTAACCTTGATACAGTGACATCTCCAAGAAACTAGTAGCCTAAGCCAAGACCTGTTATGAGGAGAATATACAGGTCTTCTGACAGTAGAAACTCAAACCATACGATGTCATTTGTGCATTAGACTTGTTCTATGTGGCATGTAATTTCTGACCTCAATGGAAAGATTGATCATGACTTCTTCCATCTGATATTTATGAAATATTGCCTAGCATGTCTGGCAGAGTCAGTAATACATTTTCCTCTTTTTCTGTTTTGTCTCAGGTTTCTATAGCATCTGAGTTTTGTGTGATTTCTCATTAAACATTCTCAAGTTTCACCCACGCAGGCCATCTGGACTATAGTTAATATTTTAGGACCTATCCCCTTAACTTTGATGTACTTTCTTGTAACTGCTAAAACATGGTGATATCTCTTCCTTCTGTCTTGAGAACCTCCCCCTCACAAGCCAGACATATCAGAGGAGCCAAGGGCTTGATACTGCCAGCAGCTGAACTCTTTCAAATCTCTTGTATATTTTTTTCAAATCTGAGAAAACCTATGATGAGAAAAAGAAATCTGTGAATTCTCAGCAGCAAAAATCTTATCATAATGAAAGAAGTAAAGCCCTAAAGTATAAAATATTGTAATAAAAATAAGTATTATGGCTTCTGGAGTTGGTTTGTTGCATCAGATTATTGACAAATAAATGGTACTGTGATGAATAACAAGGTACTGTGTGATCCACTAAACTGGATTCACTAATGACATTGTCAATACTATAGCTTGATCCCTGTCTTCACCTGAAGCTTATTTCCCTCTCAGGTTCATTGCATTTCATCTGAGTAACTGTTTTATGAACCAGCAAGGTCCATTACACACCTACGATTGGAACAAGCATTTTACTCTGATTTAAGCAAGTATCTCTCAAATAGCTCAGTCACTTTTGGACTATTCTTAGGGTCTGATGTTACTATTTATCATTCCTATGAAGTGAAAACAAGCTTGAAAGATAACAAAGGTCAGATAAATGTTTCTAAGAAAGAAATTGACAACTCTCATAATACTTGTAATGACGTGTGCTTGGTGTAATACGACGCTTTCCTCTGATCCCATTCTCCTGAACTTCTAGGATTGTGTGATCACTGTAAAGACATTTCTCTCTTAAGGATAGACCTACACAAATGTTTCATGGTCTGTCTTGTAGCGTTAACTAACTGGACCATGATCAATTGCTTCTTAGGCACAGGGACTGATCACAGTTGGTATCTTTTTCTTCTTCCCTGTCATCTGCATCACTCAACCCAGATGGAATGCTCAGTCACAAGAACATGTTTTGGGCAGTGATACATGGGGAGTGGGTCACTAATGACTAAATCAGACCCATTGAGTCATAAGCAGGAGCTGCTTGGAACCCTTCAGTGTGAGAAAAGAGAGTAAGTGCAGAATTCACTTCCGTTAACTCGTATGTCCAGGGCAGGCTAGATGCTCCAAAAGCCTAAGATATATTCGGGAGTGCAAATGTACTTTTTAAGTAGCATCTGGAGCCCAGGGGAGATGCTCAAACATGTCCCAAAGGCACTAAGCATCTATGCTTAAGCAGTATTGAACTCTAGATTTTGTTGACCCTGACTGAGATCACACTTAAACACCATATAGAATACCTACATTTAGGTTTCATAATCTCTGAATTTGTCCCAAGACAAATTTTAATAATGAGGAGCTGAACAGCTATCATGGAAGAGACACTGGTTTAGTCATCCCTAAAATCTGATTGAGAAAGGTTTCTACAAGGGAGGGGATTCACCTCACTTCTAGGAGAGGCACATGAAACTAGATAAGGTGATTAGATTCTCCGAGACTGCTATCTTTGTGTGTCAAGAGATAAGATTTACTTCCTCTCCTGCTCCCCCAAAGTTCTATTGTGGCTGCTTTTATATATTTCTATCTTTTGTCTGCATAAGTTTATTGTAAAATACAGAAAATTCCTTGAAATTTGCCACAGTTTATTTTTCCTCTTCTGTTGTTTGTTTTCAGTCTGCTGCAGAAATATGATCACTACAGCACTGCTTGCCAAAATACCACAGAAACAGGGTAGGGAGAGTAATGGTGATCTTGCCAAAGAATTTAGATCCAATATGCTGCACAGTGTAGAGAGCGCTCCGCCTCCTATAGGTGGTGACACACTGGTTGGTTTTTGAGACACTGCATCCCTACTTTGTCTTAGGTTTAAATGTATTTGCACTCAATCAGAATGCTACACAGTATAATGCATTTATAATATGTGTCTGCTTTGCCACTAGGGGATTAAAATTGTTTTAATGGGGTGGTTTGGGATAATGATGCTTAAATTTCCTGTCTCATCCTTCTTCTCAGCTTTGCTGTAGTCATGCACAACTTAAAACTGGAGGGTGAGTGTAGGTGTGCAAAAGAGTATTTTACTTGCACAGGAAATATTTACAAACATAAATATTTCCTGAACTAGGATAAGAAATTGTACTTACAGACCTGAAAGTCTGTAAGTTGTATGGATATGTTGTCATTAAACAGAGGATCAACATATATCACTGTATGCAAAATCCTTTACATCTGTCAATTTTCCCGTTATCCTATTGAGAAATATCCTGTCCTCCCCAAATCTTGAAGAAAACACTTTGTTAAGTCTCTACATTTTCCATTATCCTTTCACAATGTTTATGGTTGAATGAGGGATTGAAGGATCTCTGAAAAACCTTGTGTTTAATCTGGAACAAGAAGGAATGTTGACTTTTTAAGGAATATCCATTTCACTTTCCTGCCGAACCTCATTGTTTCTGTGGTGAGGTATTTCAAGGAAAGATTTTTCACATTTTATGAAGTGTCTTTGGGCCCAGGAACTAAATCTCATAAAACTGTTAACAAAGATGTAATAGTCTGTTAGTCTAGGACTTTTTGGTTTTGTGCTGAAAATGAGTAGGATCAAGGCTTAAAAAACTGAACTAATTTGTGCTATTACATGCTTGTGTTGTTTTCCGTTTACATATTAGAGGACTGTGTGAGAGGAATTCTGGTTTAGAAAATTTTACCTTCAGATTTTCTCTTCTTTGCAGAGGACATAAGCACTAAGAGCAGTGGTAGGCTTTCTTCTGTTTATGTGTCCACCTATGTTTGAGCTATGTTGAAGACCATACATACTTTTCTGCTTTCACTGGATGTCTGTATGTTATTTCTACAGAAAAATGTTGGTTTTATGTTCTTGCTTTTGTTTTCAAACAGGTCCATGAGAGAATAAAACCCCTCCTGCATTCTTCTTACATGACTTATATGTGTGTGTGTGTATATATATATAGATAGATACATATATTCCTCCTCTACTCTCATTTCCCACAGTTATCCCCTCACTGCTTTCTCCTCAAGTACACAAAGGCTAAGCAAAGTAATTTCAAATAGAACATATTTATAAAGACTGCTTGTTAGAAGTCATCTACAGTGCTACATTGCTTTCTGGAATGATGCGAGCGAACTGGAATGAACTGCTTTCTTAAGCAATAAATTGTTAGATGGAATATGTAAACCAAACATTCTATCTCACTGGTGAACACTGACTATGCAGTTCCTTCACTGGCATTTGGACTCCTGATATAAAGCTCACACTTTCTGAGTCAGAATTAGCTCTTTTAATGGATGAAATATCTTAAATATTCCATCTAAAAGCATGTTACCTTTTTGATGTATTATTCATTTAACTGTTTTTACAATCAGTCTTAGTAAAACTCTGTTCAAATTTTTACTGTGAATGTGAGCCTAACCTTGCTCTATCCCAGCTGCCTGTCAGTCAGATATCACTCACAGATGTCCCTGAACAATCTTCTTTCATTAGAAAAGAAAAAGTAATCCTTTGTGTTTGTGTGTGGAATTAAGTGCTGACTTTTTGGACATTTTTTCTTTTTTTCTATTAAGTAGACTAGTAAACTTTAACTATTAGGCAAGATTGTTTTTTAAACTTTATAATTAAAAGTCAGATCACCCTTTTCATGAAATGCTCTTTTCTTGTGTCAATACAAACATTGTTTTATGGAAGATCATTGTATTTAATAGATTTATTAGTACACAGAAATATTTAAGTCACTTTTTCACAAGAAGGTTTAATGTAATTAAGGTTATGTCTTTGTTAAGATTTTTTTAATCTATAAAGGGTATGCTTTGAATATAGGTATATAGGTATGAATATTCAGAATTCAGTATACATTAAGCTACTACATTTAAACAAAAACAGATTCTTAGATATATTCATGATTTAATCTGATGCTATCTCCTACCCTAGAGAAAAGTATCAGGAATGGTAAATCCAGGTTGTTTCCATAATACCCTGAGGAAAGCCCCTGGCTATTCTTAGACACTTTCAGTCATGCTAATATTACAGTTGCTTTTTATTTGAAGAGTAAAAGGAGACAGAGAAGTAGTCATTTTTCGAGTTTACAATTCCACACCAGTTACAAATCTTTCTTAGTTTTACCTGCTACTAACCTTCATATTTTTGCACACCTCTAACCATTTTAAAAGAACAGAAATAAATCAGATAAAATTGGGTTACTTGCTCAGAGTCTTTAGCTAGAGTTACTTTAAGGGTGTTTGATTTTTAGCCAGCACATGAGATGAAGACAAGCTGTTTTGCATTGTTGTGTCTTATAAGATCCTCTTCGTCATTCCCTCTTTCTACCCATGGTGCTTCAAGGAACTGATTTTAGACTTTCACAGGGAGCAGAATGAGACCTGCTTTGCTCTTTTGTTATCCACAACAGCTCTAAATGCTACTCCAGGCAAAAATTCCCCATGATCACCTGAGTGCCCAAGGACTTTGAATGTTCTGAACCCAAATATTCTTGCTACTGTCTCTTCTGGACCGGTGTTGACCTCTGGGTCTTGGTTGACAGCTGTCTGAACATGATACAGCAGTGTGCCCAGGTGACCAAGAAGGTCAATGGCATCCTGGCTTCTCTCAAAAGTAGTGTGGCCAGCAGGACCAGGGCAGTGATCATCCCCCTGTACTTGGCACTGGTGAGGCCACACTTTGAATCCTTGTTTAGTTCTGGGCCCCTCACTGCAAGAAAGACATGGAGGTGCTGGAGTGTGTCCAGAGAAGGACAAGGAAACTGGTGAAGAGCCTGGAGCATAAATTTTTTGAGGAATGGCCAAGGGAGCTGGGGTTGTTTTGCCTGGAGAAAAGAATGCTCAAGGGTGACCTTATTGCTGTTTACAACTACCTGAAACGAGGTTGTAGCAAGGTGGGGGTCGGCCTCCCAGGAAACTAGCAACGGGAGGAGAGGACACAGCCTCAAGCTGCACCAGATGAGGTTTAAGTTAGTGATCTGAAGGAATTTCTTCATTGGAATGGATTGTCCCGAGAGGTGGTAGAGTCACTGTCCCTGGAGGTGTTCAAGAAATGACTGGACATGGCACTTAGTGTTAATAGTCTAGTTGACAAGGTTGGACTTGATGACCTTAGAGGTCTTTTCCAATGTAAATGAGCCTGTGATTCTTCCACCTCCATTGCTTTTCCTCAGTGTATGTTCAGATGCTGCAAAGCAAGCTTTTATTGTTTTACATGGCTAGGGCTAAGCTCTTAAACCTGAGTTACCTACATGACCCAAGGTCAAATGTATTTCAGCTGGGTTACAAGGTGTGGTTTGAACATTTCCATTCATTGTAAGGGTTTTCTAATTATAAGCATTTCCTTTGCTAATATTGCTTATAAAGTAATGGGCAATTCAGAAGAAGGAAGGAGTGTATATTCTGACCCAGAATATTCCAAGATCTTGTAAGTTCAAAAAATGTAATATGAGACAAAGAAGATTTTAACAGAAAAGGAAATTAATGATCAGGATGATAGTCCTGGCAGATGGTGAGGGGAAGTTGAAAAGATAGGACTAGGAGTGTTATTTAAGGGGAAATGACACTTTTTGTGTTTTGTTCTAGACAGATTGATATTAAAATAATTATTATTGGGAAAAAATATCTTTTGCAAAGAGTCTCAGAGTTGGAATAAACACTTCTTTCTGTGTCTGGCTTGAACAGAGGAAGTGAAAAGAAACAAACAGTGGGTGTTAAAAGAAAAGGCATCTTCTCCTAGAAAGTGGCTAATAATGAAATTCTGCTATCTGTAACTCATGAATGCTACTTTGTTGGAGTGCAGCACAGGAAAATATACCTGTATATATACTATCTAATACATTAGACTTCACTCACAAGCATAGACACTAAATTTGTCCAATCTTATTCTTCCTAGTTCTGCAGGTACTACTCAGTTTGAACTCTGAAATTGTGCTTCCCATGGCTACCTCAGTGAGACAGAATATAGCATTAAGTAGATTAGCTTCCATGCTTCTTTTTCTTATTCCGAATAGCTACAGACACTTTGCAGTTAGATTAACTTGTCCTTTTTTTCTGAAGACTAAGCAATTCAATTTTCATATATGAACAGCATGGAGAAAGGGAGAGGAAGGGAGGAAAACAGAATAAATTTTCAGGAGGGTCTATGGGAGTTCTCATGAATGCAACAGGTCATCACTACTGCTTGGATCACCAGCAGAAATTTACATTTTTATTCCCATAAGGCATAAGGTGTCTTGCAAGGAAGTGTAAGGTTTTCTTTGGGCATTTTAATGCTTTTACATCTTTCTTTCTGCATCATACATGCTTAGTTGTTTAAGGATCTAGAACAGAGCGCCTCAGAAGCAGAGGGGAAAGACATGCTGTTTGTCTGACTTGCAGTCAGTTGGTAAAAGGTTTAGAACTGTTTCCATTATGAGTGGATGTGTGAGACAGAGACTGGCCTAACCTGCATTCATCTCTGTGAATTATCTTTGTGCAAAAAGAACCCAAGCCAAAAGAAAAGCCATTTGCACTGATGGATGCAATACAGAATCCTAAGACTCACAGAAGCATTTTAAAGACTGTAGTAGAAAGTGTAAAATACACAGTTTGGACAAGTAGTTCAGCTGTTAGGCACCATTGAAACATCTTTATGGTGATCAAATACTTTGTAAGTATCCAGAAAATTCCCAGAAATCAGCACTGGATAGTCCAGAGTTGTCATTACAGAGCACCAATCTGACTGCAACAGGTAGTCCTGTAAGTGCACTTGGTTACTGTAGCAAAATAGCAACGTTGGTGCACTCTGACTTTCATTTTTATTCTGAAAACAGAGTGAAAACCAGATGAAACTGCTAAAGCTTTATCAGACTTGACATGGAATTGTTGGTATTTATATGGATTCCATTTAAAGTGAAGAGTCAGACCAGACATACTTGAAACTCAATCCTAAATCTGAAAATATTTGCCACCTGCAGCCTGGCTCAATTTTCTGGTTTGTGATGAGAAATTCAAACATTTTGTCATTAAATTCAATCCTAGATACTACACTGAAAGAAAGTCAGAGCTTTATATGTGGGTTTCTTTTGGTGGAAAGCCTGTATAAGTCAGCAAAGCCTCATATATTCTTATATTCTCAAGGTGACTAGCATAACTTTTTTATCCTTTGTCTTTGACCATAAGAATGAACTAATTAACTATTTTATGTCCATTAGGGCAAAGCTGGAGATAGACTGACTCTTATTCTACTCTCTCCAGAGTAAGACAAATTAAGTGCACTGGGTTATATTTGCTCTAATAAGCCAAACGCTCTCAGGACATATTCAAGCCATCCAAGAACAATACTAAGATAAATATGGTCGTGTGAACTGTCTTGTTTCTCATGCTTTGCATTTTTAGCAGGAAAAATTGTTTTACTCTTGAGCAGAGTTCTGTGAAACACACAGGAGCCTGGGCTTCCATCATGTAAACAGTCAGATAACAAACAGTAGTATTTTAATCTTTGGTACTAGATGCCCACTCAGTATCTCAAAGCTGAAGAAGCTCACACTTACAGCCCGAAAATCTGGCTCCTTCCAAAAGAAACAGAACCTGCTCTCTGAAGCCCTGGGAAGAAATACTGATTGCATTGAAATCAGCGACAAACAGACTTGTGCATTGGTACCTAGAACCGAAAAGGTTGCCAAGCCTTGGAAGAGGCTGTCCATGGAAGTGATTGAGTCACTATCCCTGGAAGTATTTAAAAGACATGTAGACGTGGTCCTTAGGGACATGGTTTGGTGGTGGACTTGGCAGTGCTGGATTGGACTCGATGATCTTGAAACTATTTTCCAACCTAAATGACTCTGTGATTCTATTCAATGGTTTGAACTACTGCTATAAATAGTAAACAAGTCCTTTCCATTTTTTTTATGAGTTCCTCTTTTCTCTTATTTGCTCTATCTCTTTTTCTGGGAAGTGATTAATTTACCTGTATTGAGTAATGAAAGGGAAAAAACAGGAGGTGGAAGGTTAGGTGTGCATTCTCTTCCTCTTCTCTGGACTCATCGTGCTCTCCCTTATCTTCTCTCTCCTTTTTATTTGTTTTTCCTATTACCTATCTTACTTCTTTTTCATGCCTTCATTAATAAGTGATGTTTAAACTTCCCCGACTAACCTACGCATTTTTTCCCCGGTCATTTCATTTTCATTTTCTCCTGTCATTGTCCAAAGTTGTAAATTCAGCTCCCATTCTCTAATCTGTTTCTCTTCCTGTCATCACTTTATTTCAAGCCTGCTCTCTGCCCTTCCTCAGCATTTTTAAAATGCATAATTTTCTCCCCTCTTCTCTTCGTCTTTTAAAGCGTTGATACCATATTCACGCAGCAGGGGTGTTCAAAGTGGAGACAGGGATAGCAAATCAGGAAGGAAGCTTTTATGCCCATAAAATGACAAAGCAGCAGGTATCTGTGAATGCATGTTGTACCTGAATTCTCTCTTCATCCTGGGACCAGTATGGTAGAGAAGCACACTATGAAACACTGAACACAGTCCATCAGCACTTTATGCTGTTGCTTGTAGCTGTGGGCCATTGCAGCCTATAATAAAGAAAAGATGGAGCTATGTCAGGCTAATTCTTAACACCATAGTAGTTTACTTTCAGACCTAATAAACCATAAATCATTTGCTTTGTGTCTTGCAGCCTAAAAAGTATCACTACCTTAAAAGTTGTGTTCTTTTCTAATGGGAAGAAAAGGAGGGGGTATAGCAAAAAGCCCAAGAAGGGGTATAAAGTGGAAACAGAACAATTAATAGAAGCAGAACTTTAAACTAATTTCTCTTGCTGAAAGTATATTTAAGAAGGGGAATATATCACAATAATCAACAAGGTTTTTTGCCTTCAGCCTGTCTGAGGCCATGTGGTTTGGAGATCTGATCACTAGTCCGAAAAGGAAAGACTGTTTGCAAGATTTCTGGGGTGTTTTTTCCTGGAAAAGGTGAGAGGACAAAAGCAGAAATCTGACATGCACTTTTATACCTTATAAGGAAAGTATTCATCCCTCTATATGCCTGTCTCTCTCTGTCTCTCTCTTTCTACATGCATATATATAGAGATCCATATGTTTCAAGCTGTCACTAAGTTGATTTGGAGGCAGGTGTTTCTTTCATTTGCTGCTCTGAGGGTTAGGTTAAAACCACAAAATTTAATACATAGCTTGAACCAATTGAATTGGATTTTGTTATTTGTTTTGCTCTTTCACATTCACTGTTCAGTATTTTCTGGAGTTTTGCATGGTATTTCCATCAGTAATAACAGTTCTGACTATTTGGAGACAGAACAATGCCGAAGCAGAAGATCTTGTGTTTCAAAATTCAAACGACATTTTGTAACAATCATGCTTGCTTAATACACCCCCAAACATTTTGTCTTATACAGCATCTGTGTAATTTTAAAACCATTTCTAAACTGATACTTTGGGTGAGCATGAGTAGCTGGCTCCTTGTTGTATAAATCAGTCATTATTTTCTCATTTGTGTTTGTGCTGCCTTCCAGTACTCTTGATTTCTTTAATAGTGTGAGTTTTGGTTTTGTTTCTCTTTCAAAACACTGCTTCCATTTCATTGTCTTTTCAACAGGTTCATTGGGCAGTCCTTTGCCCATTTTCATTCTCTTAGGATTTTTTTTTTCTTCTGCGTAACTAAACCAATTTTCTGAATAAAATGACTATTAATAGAGATTATTTACATTAATTTTCACTTGTAATAGCATCGCTAGAGGGCAGTATTGATTAAATTAGGAGCACTCTAGTGCTCTGAAAACTTAACAGCAGAAAAGCCTCCAGTGTAAACATCATTGCATTTTTAATATCTGATCCTGGCTTTATGTCCATTTTTCATCACAATCTATACATAAAAAGTAAAAGTAATCCTAATTGCCATGTGTATTAGACATTGCTATTTGTAACTTTAATGTGTGTAAAAGAACATTCTGTGACTTTTATGAAAAAGAATGTACATGTGGCTTAGTAGAAAATAGATGGCATTGAAGTTACCGTAAACTATAATTTATATTCATAGCTTTAACGTAAATAATTATTAAAGTACAATTTTTAATAATAAAAATATAGCTTTGTTCCTGTTTTTTCTCAGGGATAATGCTGTGAAAAATAAATATCTTCAAATTCATTAACTGTCTCCTTGAAAAATATCAGTACAATGTATTTTAAAATAATGTACATCAAAGATAACCAGAATTATAGATTAAGACACTCACTCATTTGTTCTTATTGATTTACAGGTCTCCTGACAAATGCAGCAACACAGAATCCTCGTAGGAGTGGTTTAGGCTCTCTGTGAGCTACTTAACTTAGTCAAGTTTCACTGCTGTTGATCATCATCCGTTATATGTCATCAACTCAACTGTCTGTTTCTCTGTATCTCATGAGTGACAGCATAATTCCTCTACATTATGAGCTAAAGTTTGTTCTACCATTCTAAGGATCACTGGACTAAGGAATACAGAAAAAGAGATATGCTTGGGCATTAGCAATACAAACAAGTTCATGGTTAACGTTTCATCTGCGTTATACACCACTGCTGGACTTGCTGTTACCTACATGTTTCAATCCGAAGAGTCTGCTACAATGAAGAGTATCATCCCAACCAGCCTTAGAGAAGACTGTTTTGCCTATGGGAGGACACTGAGGTGCAAAAGAGAAACTCTTCTTGTGCCCTAAACTGTCTGAATTGCTTTTATTTTCTTATACTTTCAGTATATACAATAGACCAAAGAGCAAAATCTATTTTAAAGTGGACACAATCTTACTCTTAACAGAATTATGTCATTTAATTGAAGGAGGTCTCCACAAACATGATTCCAGCTTTCAAAAAGATGAAATGTTGTTGTCCAGCAGAAGTCTTTACGGAAAGCTGCAGTAAAAACTAACTCAGAGACCTGCTCTTGAAATGCCACGTTCAAGAGAACATAACGGAGCACTGAGAGAAAATGACCTATGTTTGAAAAACTTGGACAAAAAGAACACAAACTGTCTACACGGCACCTTTATTCCTCTGTACTTAGATTGACTTTCTCGTACTAAAATCATTTTCAGTTTTAACCAGTTAAACATGCCTCTTCTACAGTTCCATTTTTGATAGTTAAAGTTGGATAATACAGTATTTGCAAAGAGCATGTTTGGTCATCTGTGGCCTATGTCTCATCTGATACACCATTTAGCACCAGAAAGCAAATTAAAGAGAAAACAAAAGTAACATTTGTTTGAAAGAGATCATTAAATGTATTTTGAAAAGCCTAAAGTTATATATTTAACAGTTTTTATATGTTGTATATTTGTAGAAAATCCTATTTAACAATTAACGTGATAACTCTGACAGTCATGACAAGTGGTTCAGAGTTAAGTTGTGTTTTATTACTTCAGTTGTCTCTGAAGTGACTGGTGTCGTTTGCTTTCTTCCATGGGGACATTCTGGATGTAAAGCATGACCAGAGAGGACTGTGTAGAAAAAGCAAAGAATAATGTTGTTTATATTACATAAATGCATTCAACCATTGCACTGTTGGAAGGCATTTTTATTTTTATTTTATTTTTATTTTTTGTCTTTATGTACTGATAAAAATAGGGTGTAAAATATTTTACTCATTGCTCTTCATAGCAAGGTTTGTTTTTCTTTCTTTCTTTCTTTCTTTCTCCTCTACTTTTATGTAAGGGTCAGTTTGAAGCCTGTTCCTTGATCCCATTTTCAGTGTTTTACCTCATTGTTAGAAAGTCCACTTTTTCAGCATTATTGGTTAGTGAAAATTTAGCAAAGACAGCATAGACAAGGGAGAAATAATGACAAAACAGAGAAACAAAACCTTGTTCCCTTTTACCCTACCTTTTGGCATATAGGTTTGGTGCATATTGGTATGATGCAATCAACAAGGGAGCTTAATTTCTTCCTGGAAAATGTGTTATGGTTTCAAGTATACTACCTAATACTCAAATTAACTTTTAGTGTTATGCTCGTTCTGTTCTACTAAAGAAAAATATATAGAGATTATTCAAGTGACCATAGATGAGAGGTGCAAAAATGAAAAGTTGATAAAAGAATTTTTTTTAAAGCCTGCTCAAACACTGAGGCTTATTTAATGCAGAGGTTGCAGGAAAAATTACCTATATTGTATCAGTTTGTCTTCAAGTAAAATAAATATATAAAAAATTCTTATTTAATCATAGGATTTTGACCAGTATCAAAGTAGCAATTAAAGCCCAGCCACTTGTAAAGTGTAATGGACTGACTGCACTATAAATGACCGATGTCAGGTTTAAAATGTCATGCAATAAATGATGGTAAATACATTTACTGTACATGTAGACCTCAAGAGCCAGATCCTTCACTCTACCAACTCTCTGTTTTGATTTATTTTAAAGGGAGCATAGTAGCCTTATTTAGTAAACACAGAAAAATGAAAGATGTTACATCATTTTTGTTGCTTTACAGTATTCATTTTGTGTTGGTTCAGCTAAATTATGAAAAATAAAGAAAATCCTTTTCTAAGTGAGACTTGTTCCCTGAGCATGACGTCACCAAAGGAATTTCACCAAATGATAAGGTGGGAGCACAGAGAGGAAGATGGAATTGGAAATTGAGGACATGGGTTGTGTTTTGAAGTTTTACCTTTCCATTTTCATGTCTTGGATACCTTCATTTTGGTATGCTTGGTTACAGATCACATTAAGGTCATTTATTTTCTGGAAATCAGATCCTCTAGGAACTTGGGTATCTAAGAATGTACATTTGAAATCTTTACATCTAAAATCATACATTCCAATCAGTTTTGAATATGCAATCTTATGTCTTTGTTTTCTAAGCACTTTAAAAGCTCAACAAAAGGTAGATGTACGTTGTTTATAAGGTCCACTCTGGAGAAGAATTATCAAAGGCAAAAGATTCTGATTATTCTTCAGAGATGCATTCTAGTTACTGAGTCTCCTGTGTACAACAGGCACCTCAAGGCACTTAAAATGTGTTTTGTGCTTTTCTCTCCTCTCCCAAAGTGTACAGTTTTAAACAAACAAAATATACTGGCTGCATTTGTCACTGTGAATTACTACTCTAAGAGCAGTGGTGAAATGTTTGTCTCTCAGGAACAATATGTTTTCAGAATATTGTGAACTTTAATTTTACAAAACTAAGTTACATAAAAAATTGTTTGTTTCTGAAAGTATTTTATGTGCCTCTTCCAAAGCAGAATTTAAAACACAGAGGGGAATGTCTTATTTGAATGCTATTAAATATCCTTCATTTCTCAGCCTGCAAACAAGTAACTTTTTCAAAACATACTTGAAAGGGAACAGAATAATACATAAAAACGCATAATAGACTAATAAAAACAACCTCCAGAAATGCAGTAAACCTTTAAAATTTTTTTGACAAAAGCTTCTCTGTAGCCTTCTGTTAGCTGAGGCAAGGACACATTAAACTACTGCTTTTAATATCTGGGATATCAAATGGAGCAAACATTAGCACACTATAGCAATCATTGTGACACATCATTCACCAATTTCATAATTATGCTTTTAGCTTTTTTTTTTCCCTGAATTCATTTCTTCTCAGCGGTAGATCAGGTTTTATGCATGTGATATCCTCAATCATTCAGTTGTTTACTGAAATTGTACCCACGTGCTGTTGCACAAATCTTTAGCCTAGGCACTTACTATCTCCTGTAGCCTATTCATCACAATCCTGAGTACTAATTAGAGTTTCCAGAAAAAAATAAAGAATTCAACACTGTGTCTGAGAAGCCTATATAGCTATGAGGAACAGTCGAACTAGAAGGTGGTCAATGATTGGTTGACAGGAAAATTGCAGCACTGACTGCCTGGGTGAGTGGACTAGTGGAAAGAAAAAATGAACAAGCCAACACTGGATGTAGCGCAGGAAGACAAAAAACCTCCCCCAAAATTGGTATATTTATTCAAGGAGGGGGAAAAACCAAACAGGACCAGCTCTTTCATCATATAAGCCTACATGTATGCAGTATCTTTTCCAATTAAAAAAATGTAGAAGAAGGCTTTTCTTTGTACAGTGTATATCAGGAATCACATATACATGAGTAACAACCAAAGGCAGGAATGGGTTGACTATTTTTTCTTTCTGACATCAAAGAATTGATCCCACATTGAAGCAATGAATCTCACACTGGGCTTAGAGCGCAAATAAGGATGGGCAGGAAGCACAATATTCTGTATTGTAGAGTGTAGATTTCAAACTGGGGCTTGAGTAAAGAAAGGAAGTCAAGAAAGAAACTGAAAAAAAACCACAACCAACACCAGAGAAAAATAAATTTTTTAATTTCAAAGTATTTACTGTTTAATAAGTGCTTTTTAGTATTCAATACATGCTAGGGAAGTCAAAAGGAGTAAAATTTGAAACAAGGAATTATGAAAGAAAATTTTTTAGAAAATATTTTAACTGCAGAGATGAGAATTTTACAGGTAATGTGGTTGTCTTCTTTAGAGATATAAATCCCATTAAAATCAGAGACCCATGGGTAATATATAAAAGGTAATTCTGTCACTGATTAAAAATAAACTAAAAAATGGAAACTAAATTAAAAAATGGAAGTAAATGACAATAAGCCAGAATAAACAGTGACTAGTAATAAGCCATTCTGTGGGAGGATCAACACAAGTTCTTGTACTACTTTTGACTAAGAATGAAATATGAACACAGATTGCATGGTTTGTTAGTATCAGTAAATTACACAGATTAGCGAAGATATGGGAGGCCTATAAATATATGAAGATATTCAGAGACAAAATGGAAAACTGAAAACCAGGAATGTCAATTTATCATTTCTCGCACAATTGTGGCTTCAGTTATGTCAATTTTAGGACATACGTGAAAAAGGGACTCTGATCTTGAAATAGGTACTAATGCTGGTTTCAAGCTGCTCAGTGCCTAGATCAAGTCACTGATTTCATGTGATAATCCTGTATTAGCTATGCCTTTTCAGAGTTGCAGCAAGCCATTGGAAGTCCCTTAGGATACATATCTGTAGTCACAGAGGACAAGGTGCTCATGGCACCCATGTCGTCCACAGGCGGCTTGGACTGACTGTGACCACAATTTTCTAGGTTTGATATTGCCAATATGAGACTAGTGACAGTGATATCAAAACACTGTATGGTGCCGCGCTGATGCAAAATGATGTGTGCAAATGAAGAAAGTTGATTACCATAAAATCAAAAAGCAACTTTTCTAAAAATATTGATAAATAGCATGCAAAGAACAGCTGCAGTAAAAAAAAACCTGAAACACACACACACACACAAAACCCACACAAAAAAAAGCCCCAGCAAAACAAAGCATCATAAAGACTGTTAATGTAAGAAAAAAAAATGTAATAAAGGAAATAAAAAAAGGTTCTACAAGGATCTTTCAGAACAACCAAATTTTAGAAGTAGAAACTTCAAAGGTATTTATGTTAGGAATACAGGGTCTGACACAGTAGAAGGAACAATGCTAGCATGTGCAGAGCAGTTTACATCAGCTAAGGAGCTCAGGCATTTCCTCAAACAGTTTTATAAAACACCATGAGCAACTGTCCGTCTTCCTTCACTGCCTAGGGAGAAGCTGACATTGGTATACACCCAGGAGAGAGACAGGGGGTTTAGTATGGGTTCTCACACAGGTATAACAATACATGTCACCCACTTCAGGCAGAGACTATAATGACAGGAAATGCTGACATCTACTGCCATCCATAATTACTTACTGAGTTGTGAAGGTGCCAATAAAAGGTTGGTGGTAGAAGCCTGAGCCAGTTGTTACTGTACAAACACATTGCATAAAACAGCTCACAGAGCCTCAGTGGCAGTAAAGAGGGCCTTCCCATCATGATGACTAAAGCAAATGCAAGGGACATATATTTCCTCCTCTATATGCAGACCATCTCCACATGGATAGATGAAAATAAATGTGGGCTACTTCTCTCCACACTGTCCAGTTACATGTACAGAAATGTATTTAGGCAACCTCCAGAGCAGAAATTCAACATACACTACAACTTTATGACATAAAAGCCTAACCGATATGCTATTAGCAAACAATAAAAATATATTGAGACTTGAAGAAAATTATGTTTAATTTACACAACTTACAATTTTTTACTCAATGAAGCCATGTAACCCTTGGTTTTCACCCCAGACAGATTTGTTTCTTCCCAGAATGTTTGAGAGAGCAAGATGACATTGTTGATATAACTTCCAGCCCATGCAAAACAAATCAAATGAGGGTGAGTTCTGGAAGGGCAGGAATTCTAGCTGAATGATTTCACTGTGCACAGGAAACTAACATGCCCAAAAATAAGAAAAAATTACTAGTAATTGTAATGCCACTCAAGTTCCTTGTTATTTTAATTTTTACTCACACTATTACAGTCATAGGAAAATCTGCAATAGAGTATACTCAATAGCACTCAGAATTTCATGCAATTATGTGTTTGTTTTATGATAATAATTTTGAAAATGTAATAGAGCAGGTCAGGCTCACCTTCCCTTCCCCCCCCCACCCCCCACCCCCCAAAAAGACATAGTTCCATTTGCTCTACTAGGACAGAGAAAAGGAGAGCATACAGACTGCATGTCACTATGTTACAGGTACTTCTCACCACGTGAAGAGTCTGGAGACAGCAGGACAAGTGTGTGAGAGTTTAAAAATGTATTTGAAGGCCTGAAGACACAAGCTTTGCAGATGGCTTAATCAATTAACTGTCCAACCCATCAAGAGAAACCTGAAAATACGGGATATATATATACAGCATTTAAGGGCATTATTCTCATTTTAGAAATTATGTTATGTCTTATTCAGCTGATCTGTAGACAGAGAACAGTAACCCAAGGTGAATATAGAAGTGCCCAGTATCTTCTCAGGTAGTGGAAGGAAAGAGGAGAAAGATTGTTGGAATTCTGAAAGGAAGGACTTTTCTATTTTAAAAATAATATCCAAAAAATGTAGCAAGCACACAGGGTTGCCTCAGTTTAATTTAACAGGTATAATACTGGGATTGTTGTTCATGATGGTGTCTCCATAACTTCCTTAGGAAAAGCTTTTATACAGACATTTGATTACAGGAGCAAAACCACCTTCTCCCCATCAATTCCTCTCTGGAGGTAGGGCTGAGATATTTGGAGATACCAGCTGCAAATGGTAAATATCTGTTCTCAGTATGTTAAAAAAGCAATCAGCTCTTTTGGAAATTCATTGGTACAAAAGTGATGCCAAGTCTAACTCAGTTAAGTTAATATCACATAGTCCAAGGCCTTCAAGAATCTGAAATATCACGTGTGATTGATTTCTTTTGGCTGTAAAGATGTTCCAGTATTTATAGGAATTATGAATAATTTCAAACATACATTTAAGTTTCTGGCACAGAAGAACCCAAAAAAGAACCTGTTTCCCTTTCTCCTAATGCAGCAGGCAGCAGCATCTACTGTTTTGGACATACTGATTTCTGATACTCAAGTGTCACTGAGTGTTGCCTTTCAACTGTGATGTTGTGAAATTTCCTTTGGATGATATTGTCCCATAAACTTCTGGCTTGGGAACAAGTTACTTTACAATGGAAATTCATTCCTGATGCACAGTTTTAATTCCCTTATGTGTGCCCAGAATTGCAATGAGCCATGCAGAAATCCCGATAATTTAAATTGCATGTCGGTAGGATCAGCAGTATGTGATCATTCAGCTAAGTCACTAGTACAGAAACTCTTAGTAACAGGTTCTAGGAGAAGTGGAATTGGAGTAGTCAAGGATAGTCAGAGTCCCTCTCTTTTTTAGAATATTGCAAACACCAACGTATTCTCTTTTGGAAGGCTAGCAAATTGACTACTTCTGAGTAGTTCTCTTCCAAAATATTCACTTTACTGCTGAGTAGACCTTAACATTCCTTTGTGGGATGACTGAGCAATTTAATTTCTGGTTCCATTTAGCATACTGTTGTATATTCAAAGGAAGAGAGGAATGTTGCTTACTACCTTTGTCTTAACTGCTTCACTCTGTTTCAGATATTATCATGGAGGAAAAGAGCAAATTTGGGTATAAAGAATGTTATGAAGAGTCACAGATTAATGTAATTTTAGGAATCTTTAGGGACACAGATAGTTCCTAAGAAGAGCAAAAGGCCACACCATGTTCTTGAAAAGAAAGCTCTTCTGTGAACCTGCATAGGTTCCTGTAGAGCTTCTTCCAACCCAGGAACACACGGAAACTGTCTAAACTAAAAGAAAAATACAGCAAGTTAGAGGGAAAAATTGTTCTGAAATCTTTGCATTTAATTGTACCCATCAGGTTAGAGTTTCCTCTACTTCAGAAATGCCTTGTTCTTCATAGATTAACAAAATCTGATACTACTGATAGCTGAAAGCCCTGCTAGATTATACTTTGCTTACTTGAAGAAATCTTTGTCACTAGCTTCATGACAAGGCTACTTTGCATTATTTAGATGGTGACTGTAATCTCCTTAGGCAGTTTGACATACTCAGGAAGCTTCTTTTCTTTTTCTCCCACTGGTTACAGCCTGTAGTGCTGTGCAGACACACCCACTGCAATGGTTACCAGCAGTTCTAAAGGAATGTTTTAAGGCTGATCAGCCTGATTTGGCTACTGGTGTGAGTTTGGCAGGGGGTACTGAAGTGCAAACTAAAAGCCTATCTCACGGTACTGCCTCTAGCTGTGCAATTCTATGCCAGGTGGATAGCGGGTGTCAGGTTTGCCACTCTGAGGGAATTTTGGATAGGCTGCATAATCTGAAATCACTGCATTTTGGATGGCTTTATAAGAAGAACAGGAATGAAGGATTTCTTCAGCGTCTCTAGTTAAAAAAGAATATTTTGCTTTTCCAGAGTTCTTTTATCATTCTTTCACTGTCTGTCTTATGGAGAATTAGAAATATGAAATCTAGATAAGACATTGTAAAGATGTCATGTGTCTGGAAACAGGGCAATCAGCTTATGAAACAACTACTTACATCCAACAGTATTTTTCTATGCTCCAAAACCAGTCCTTCCTCAAGACCAAACTTGAACTGGAGGTAAAAGTGTTGTTTCTCATTCCATTTTTTAAGATTATGCCTAAAATGATTTTCAGAGTTGAAAGGTTTCCCAAGTTTAAACATTTGGTCCCTCAGGGAAATAATTCAGAAGTCTGTGTCTAATGATGCCATCTGGTGACACCTGATGATTATCTAGCTTTGTCTGTTATTTTCCCAAGCACGATACAAAAGCCATAAAGTGGCTTCATCATCTGATCAATGCTCAAAAAAGCATTGCCATGTACAAGAAGGAATGACTTGCAGAACCTTCTAATATTATTAATGAGAGAGGTATGTGTTTGAGGACAACTCTGTGTTCACTATACCTTCAAAAACTTCCTCACAACAAGGCAGACCTGTTCTAGGGTCATGAGGAATGTATTAACTCCTTAGAAGTGAGTAGGCTGCAGAGAACATATTCTGCACAGTGATCTGCTGATCAGGTTCCAAGGCAATAATATATTCCTATATTCATTTCACTGAAAGGTTTCCCTTACTGAGGTGCATTGACCGATATTTCAGTCCTACCATGAGCTAAAACAGCATTATTATTGTACTGAAGAAATTAATTCAAAATATAAAAAATAAAATAAACATACACTTATTTATTAAGAAGTTCAGTAGAGAACTCTTACAGTGACAGATGAGTTTAGCCTATAGGCCTTTATAACTTACATGGTAATAAAATGGGGTTACATTTTTGAATTAAATTGATAACATGACCAAATCGATTTCATTAGTGTATCTGTCATATTTGCTGTTAATGATGGCTAACAGTGGAATAGAAACTGACAACAATCCCTGAAAAACTGTGCAGATCAAAATTATATTATACTGGCATTCATGAATTTTAATAACCTTTTTTATCATGAATTTTGAACTCCCTTTTTAAATTTGAAGCTCACAAGAAGAGAATTAAACTTTCTACACCTGTCTCAGCTCCTATTATTTCTATTGTTACAAGTTAATAGGCTCAAGAATAGAAGACATTTTCACTAACTAAAACAAAAAAAAAATCTTGCTTGAGAGTCTCTTGTGGGTGCTTATGGGGGAATGGATGTTTCTCTGCTGCTAAAGTGTTGGCATCAGAGTCATTTCTTCTGAATGACTAGAGAGCTTTAGGACACCCAAATTGCTGTTTAGAAGACTGTTTGTGGAAGATGCTATTTGTATTAATAGACACTGGTACTCTAGTGTGTAACTCCCTTTAATGTTAATGGAAGTTCTGCAAAAATCTACAGGACAATATACCCACTGTCAGGAAATATCAGAGTTCTCTAATCCCATTATCAGGGCTAAATGGATGTGAGTCAAAAGTGTGCAAGTATTGAAATGCTCACCTCAGAGTACCAATTGAGTACATCAAAATACCCTTATGTAATGAGACAACTTGACCTCTCTGATACTTGAAAACGTGGCAGGATATTAGATACGTATCATATGAACTGAAAGACCATTTACTCTTTCCTATTCCAAGTCCCTGATTATAATCTCTTTCTTGGATTAAAAATATGTGAAAATATATAATTAATAAGGAAAAACTGTGGGGTAGTCTGGGCATGGTAAAGAATAACTTTATCTTAACCATTTTATTAATTAAATAATTATATCTTAAATATATATTTACATATATATATATGATGAAGGACTATGTCTGATTTGAGCTTACTGTCTTTCTTGCACTCACAGATGTTACAATCAGGAGCTATGAGAGCAACATGGGTAAAAAAATTCAGAGATGTAGTCTACAGAGCTTAGGTGGTAGAGGGAGAAATATTTAGTCTGCTAGATGTGAGGGTTGTTCTGGCTTTGTGAGGGTGATGGTGCTTGCAAGAGAAACTTTGTCTTTACATCTTCTATGCTACTATTAACAAAAGTAGGGTAATTTTAGTGAGATTCTTTCTGTACTGCACATACTGTACATACACTCATAGGCTACAGACATTTTACAGAACCTTTCTATCTACGTGGTGACAATGTATACCAAAGTATTGCTGCTCTTGGTGTTCAAGGTAACATTATTTGCATTTTATACATATGGTGGGTTGACTGTGGCCTGCAGTTAGATGCTTACACAGCCTTGCTCTCATTCCCGCTTCTCAACAGAAATGGGAGAAAATGAGACAGGCACAGGAAGATAACTTACCAAATGGTGTTATGGGAAAAACAGACTGAACCTGAAAGAATTTGTTCAATGTCATCATGGCTGGGCTTCGCGAACGAAGATTTGGGAAGGCTTTATCCACATTTGTTACAGGCACGTTGGTGACTTATGAGGCCAATACGTGACAGACATATCCGATTGCAAAAGGCACAACAGAAAGACTCCTTAGATGGTGTATTCCGCAAGACACGGTTCTTCCTGCGTTGTCTTTTCTCCTCGAGAGTGATCCTGTGTGCTTTCTCAAAGGCATCCGCAGCGTTATAGATGCTGTGTCTCCAGGCCTCCCGATTGGAGGCCAGAGTAGACCGGTTATGCTGATCAATATGGCCAAGGCTGATGTTGTTCCAGGGAGTCCTTGAATCTTTTCTTCGGGGCTCCTCTCTTGCGGCAGCCAGTGGCAAGTTCACCATAAATGTTCAATGTATATCAGTAATTAAAATAGGTATGGATAGTAAGGAAAAAAAAGAAAACAATATTTAAAGATCTCCTCTCTCCTCTTTTTCCCAAGGTTCAACTTCATTACTTCATTCCAAACTCCTCCTTCCCCTATCCTCAAGTAGCACAGAAAAGGTGTAGAATGACAGGGTTGTAGTCAGTCCACAACAGCCTCTCTTCCGCTCTTTTCTCCTCACATTTTCTGTGCTTCAGCGTGGTTTCTTTCAGTGGCCTGCAGTCCTTGAGGAGAAACCAGCTCTGTATGGGTCTTCCACAGGCCTGTTGACCTGTTGAAAATTAGGGAATGGTATTCCCTAAGTTAGTACTCCCACTAAAATGAAAACCACAAGCCACTCCCCTCCCTCCACCCTACCTGGTGAGAGAGACAAAAGGCAGAGATCCTGAGTTAAGAAAAATTTACTGGAAATAGCAACGAGATAAGAAAACTAAAAGTAACAGCAACAATATTAATAACAAAAGTATACAAAGAGAGAGTGATTTACCTGCAAAAAATGCTCACCTACAGATCCAGTGCCACACAGCCTCCAAGAAAATAAAATGACAGCACACCCTCCACATGCCACTTTTTTCTTCCCAAGCCACACCTTCCTCCTTCTAGGAAGTGAGAATCTCTTACTTCTGTCCCCCAGTGGTGACATGAGGTGGTATAGAATAACCTACTTATGCTCACATGGCTCCAGGCACCACCCCTTCATGGCTACTGTAAAAAAATTACCTCTGTCCTGACCAAAAACCAGGCCATCCATCTACTCCAGTATGTCACCGTCCACAGGCTTCAGTCTGGATGTTTACACCAGCAAAGTCTCTCCAAGGGTTGCAGGCAAATACCTGCACCTCCTAATACAAACACATCCTCCACAGGCTGCAGGTGAATCTAATCTCTGGCACCTGCAGCACCTCCCCCCTTCCTTCTTCATTGATCTGGGTGTCTGCAGGGCTGTTTCTCACAACTTTTTTTCTCGCTCCTCACTGCTGTACAGTGTTTTCTCTTTCTTAAATCTGTTTTACCGGGGATGCTACCATCTTGGCCAAGAGGCTCAGTTGGGTGGAGGCAGCCTGGGGCAGCCACAGACCCTCCTCATAGAGTCCCTCTGGCAGCCCTAGCACAACTGTGGGGGGGAATTGCAAGTTCTTTTCTCTACTGTATGATTGGAACCTCTAATGTTCCTGGTGCTGCACTCTGCAGAGACTGGCACAACTACCTTCACGTCCACGTGTGTGTCCAGCAGGGAATTTACTTCATTTGGATATTACAAGACAATCTGGATGTTCCTGCGCAATGCTTGCACTGGACAATTTCATCCAAAAAGCTGCATGCCCTCCTACCTCCTGTGTTTGTGGGTTTTATTTTTTCCCTTTAATTGTTTGGGTTTTTTTTTAATCCTCACAGCTTTCTTCATTAACTGCAATAGAAGGGATTTAGTCTACAATCCAGCATATTTTAGTAACAACCGTCTTCAAAAAACAAACAAACAAACATACCCCACCAAAAGAAAACTTCACTGATCCTCAAAGCTATATAAATCACGACTTAAAAAAAAAACCAACAAAAAAAACCAAAAAAATAAATTTCAAACTACAGACATCAATGTAAAAAGCTATGCTACTGTTTCTTAACAGAGGTGCCAAGGCCTGAAGGAAATCAGGAAATAAGTAAATTAGTGAAGCCAATAGAGTCTGACAGGACAGCCTCCTTTACAATCTCCTTTTGGATGGAGAAAAATTCCCTTTTCCCAAGTCTGTTTCATCTCCTCTTTCTGGGGATAATTGTATTTTCAATGGATTAAATAAGGAAAAGCAAAAGCCTTTGACATTGTATTTGCTCCCTTATACAGCCAGCTCCAGGTATCTGAGGCAAAGGCTTTAGAATTTCTTTGACTGTAGTTTTCAGTCAGTGGAGAACCGTACTGCACTTAATGATACTGAACTGCAATCCACGACTTCTCAGTAGCTTGTATCTGCTGAAGATTAGTCAGTTCATTAGGATTATTCCATTCAGACCATCTCATTGAGTTTATTTTAAGATTTGACACTGCTGCTCATTGCTGTATCCATATTCTGTGAAGTCAATGACAATAGGTAGACCATAACAGAAATCACTGGAAGATGAACCTCCTCCTACCTTCTTCTCCACTTCCTCCCCTCCTCCCAAATCCTTCATAAAACTTAGGTTTGGTCTTGCTTTGAGAGCAAGAAAAAGAGAAGCAGATTGTGTATTATGTGGAATGGAGTGCAATGAATACTATTTTAAATGAAAAAAAAAGTGGATTAACTAAATCTCAAGAAACTTCCTTTTTTTTTTTTTAAAAAAACTAGATGGCCTTGAGTAGGAACCTCTGTAACTTGTGTGTAGCATGCTGAGATCTTTGATCCATCCCACCATAGTGGGATATTTAAAAATAAATATCCAGTTTTAGTATGCTCTAGTAGGAAATACTTCAAAGGTCTGGCAGCAGCAGGCTTATGCAATGCTCTTCAAAGGGAAAGTAAATATTATTATATTTTAAAAATTACCTGACTTGTTCACTAAAATATATGTCCTTTCACAGAATAGCTGGGCTTGGCAGGGACTAGTAGAGATTATCAACTACAACAGGTTTCTCAGAACTTCAATCACTCAGGGTTTGAGTGCTTTCAATGATGGAAAGTTCACAACCTCTCTCAGCAATTTATTCCACTGTTTGATGATCCTTACAGTAAAAAAATAATAATAAAAGAGAAAGTCTTGTTTTAGAATTGAATTTTTTGTTCTTCAGTTTGCCTCTTGTCCTGCTGGCCACCACTGAGAAGAGTATACTTCATTGCTACTCTGCATCACCACATAACAGAATGGGAAATCCAAATCAGCAACTTTAATTACATGTAGCCTTGTATTTCATTTCGGGGTTAAAGTTCTATGTATTTGTTCTAAACAACACTGAAGAGGTCTTTTGAGATTAATAAAACAAAGTCACGTCAAGCAGACTAATCCAGTGATAGGAGTTAAGACAGAAAGGGAACAAGGGAACAAGCTGACAACCGAGGATACTGTTTTTCACAGAGCAGACCCTTGATCCAACTCATTTTTGTTTATGTAGTGTTTTAGAGCCTGCCATCAGCACCATCTTTCACTCTTAAGTGATAGAATTTTCTGCTAGCTTTTGACTGCAATTTTCTCAACAGTCAACTTAAGGAAAAAGACTTAACTGATAATATAAACAGATCTCTACTAGTAAAGGGATTTCTCTTCTCTGAAAGACATTAATCTGCAATGTAAACAGAAAGAAGTTCAATGATCCATAGAAAGGAAAAAACAATATAATAATATTACTGCTGTCAAACATGAGTTGCCTCTGTGTGAAATTCTTGTCTCTCTGCACCAAACTCCTCAATCCAGGCCATCTTAATAGCTGATGGCTAAGATCACCTGTGTACCAGGAATTAGCATAGCACCCTACATAGTGTAATTACAGTCTTACAGCACAGAACCCTTGCTAATAAGCCCTTCCAGAATTCATAGTGTGCAGGGGAATTATCCAGACTACTCAGCTGCTCAGGGCTGCTGCTGTTCTGGCAAAATGTTGGAGCCTGAGATCAGTAATGTATCAATGTGCTCTACTGCAGGAGAGAACTGGTTCCGCAATCGGAGAGCTCTCCCTGTATGACAACAGTCTGAAGCTGAAAAACTGTGCTGAACTCACATCAGCTCCATGAAAGATAATTTTGTGATGTACCACTGTATGTGTAAAACGGAGAGGCATGTTTGTTTGTTTGTATAGTACCAGCTTAGGAGATACTGACGTAGCTACAGTGACAGCTGTAACAGTGACAGACACAAGAAAAGGACAGAAATTATGACCTATTGCTGCCCCGGTTAGTTTGCACTGTCTGCATACTTGGAACATAACCTTTGACAGTACATACTTAGATGTGTTTTCTTTCCCTTTCTTAAAAGAGAAATGCATCATGTTTCCTCATGATGCATTTAAAAGTGCATTCTAGTTTTTTCCAAATGTTAATTTTTAAGAAATTTTGCAACATAACTAAAAGCATATATTTCTAACGCATAAAATTCCCAAGCACTCAATTTGACTAATACTTGAAAATATAAAAAGATATAGTTCAGGCTATCATGTGCATGTTCAGGCCATTTAATGCATAGTCACAAGATACAATAGCATTGTTTACAATCTAAACAATAACACTGTTACGATCTAAATCTAATTAAAGGGTGTGCAGGAATGAGAAGGGGATCAATATCTAATATGTTTTTTTCCATCTGCTTTCCTCATCAGTGTTAACATGTGAGAGAAAATGCCAATAATTTGATCACCTTCATGTGCTCTCTTACTTTTCTGTTGACACACACAAGGTCAGTTGTGATATAGGATGCTTTAAATTTATTTCACCCATTTGCATTTCCTTATGTTGTTCCTCCAGTTTGTATGGTATCCTACCTCTAGATTGTGAATGGTTCTATTCCCTCAGTGTTTAGGTCTTCACTTTTTTCAAAGCAACATAGCAAGTATATATAGAATGAGGTGCAATGTTTACTGAGAATTAAAATTGTCCCTGGAGAGTAGGATGTTTGCAAAGAAATGGAAACAACCTATGGAAAACAACCAAATCTTGTAGAAGATGGCTAACTGTGCCTAAGCCTTCTAAGACATCAGATAAATATGGTTCTGAAAAAGGCTGGGATTAAATTCTTCAGTTTAGGCTTCCCTTAACTTGTTAAAAACAGAATTAAATGCTTGTAATAGTAAAGGAGTAAGTTCTACAATGAGCACAGGAGTAGCACTAACAAGGGTGCTTCAGAATTTCTGTGGTAAACAATCCATGAAAGGCAAAAGAACACAAATAAGGTGAAGATCAATAAAAGGGTATAAAAATATAGGAGTATACAGAAAATTAATCAATCTGTTTTCACAGTAAGGGTACCATATAGCCATGAGGTTGTGATGTGTATGAAATAATTAAATGCACCATTTGACTTTATTTTCCTGTAACCTTGGCCTTCAACAAAAATCTTATAACAACTTATTTGCAAACTTTCGTTATTATCCATGAAGTGCTTTTACAATAATTTCAGGTGACTGGATGTTTTCTCTTTAACATTTTCTGCTCTTATGCTGAACTCAAACCCATCATCTTAGAGAGGACAAGTATTATCCACATTAAGATTTTTTTTTTCCCAAATGTGTATAAAACACATTGACTAAGTGAATACTTTACAGCGTTGGTGGAAATTTTATAGTAAATAAATAAATATTGACATTTTTAAAATTTTTATCCTGTTATACCTCAATTCTTTAAATAAATAAATAAATAAATGTCACTCAAATAATAATACTGTGAAATAGATTGTGTTTCATTAAACCTCTTACAGATGTAGCCTAAAGTATTGCAACTGAATTAACCTTTAGAATTTAAATACATGGAAATAAAATTATACATTTGCATTGTTAATATAATTTGACTGTTGATCTATGTGAGATTGGTAAGAACTAAGTAGAAATAGGAACCATGTGATATGGCTCAGTCATATAAAAGAAATTACAAGCTAATGGGCAGAGAAAGGTCTAGTGTGAAATAACGGATATGTAAAGTTCTTCTAATATAAGTTTATATGCCTAAAAGTTAAGCAACTTGAGTAGGATTTTTTTGCCTCAACTTTAACTGCCTCAAGCACAGGTGATTTTTTTCAGATCTTCCCTCATAGTTAGTGGAGAACTTGTAAGCATTCTGAGAACAATTTACCTTATCCTAAGGGAGACACCAGCATGTGGTCCTGTGAACTGCTTAAATGATTAGCTTAATTTCTATTGACTTATGGGAGTTCAAACAACTACCTATGTAGCTGCTTGCATTCTATATTACTAAAATGGAGCCAAAATTTGTCCATACTATAAGCTGCTTATAACCATTTTACAGCCCATAAATCAACTGCAGAAGATAAGTTAAATATTCTAGTGTAGGATATGTGCCAGTGGCCAGAGAACCGAATCTCTCTGTAGAGATTGTAGAGGAAGCTTAAGTGTGTAACTTCCATCAGATATCTAGCTTACATTATTTGTACTTCTGCGTTTCAAGATTGGTAGGTAACACAAAGTAGGACAATTTTTAGCATGTCTCAATTCCTGTAAGTATGCTCTTTGCTTTATAGGGTAAAACATTATGGTTTTGTGTTTGACTTTCCTGATTAGTCACCTTTACATTTTCAAACGGATGATGTAGATTCTGTAAAATACAGAATGCAATCTAGGACTGTTAAATTCTACAGTGTTAGAATTTTTTAAAGCCTTGTAAGATGAAGTGTACTTTTATACCCATGAAATTCATGAGGCACTGGAGGAGATAGATTGCTACAATCATAATTTTATCCATCAAGCAATCCAATTAGAGGAGAAAAAAGGATAGTATTCTATATGGAGATTCTGTAATTCCTTCCACTGATCTCAGAGGCCTGAGGATGGCTAATTTGTTTAGTTACAAAACTGGGATATGGGATTGTTCTTGCCTTTTGTTAAGTGTAAATGTTCTAGTATAAATGTTTTCCATAGAATTTAAAAGATGAAGGATGGATTTCTAAGCAGCAGTGAGCATGCATACATGTATATGCACACACACATACAGGCTCCAACCCCAGCCTTGTGAAAATCTTGTTCTGCTCTTGTAAATTACTTGCATAAGAATGGTGGTGGGATCAAAGTTTAGTCCACTGCGTGTAAGGATATCACAGGACCACTGAACCCAGAAGTATGAAGTATCCTTTTTGCCTTCATAATGTTAATTTTCCAGTGTCATGATAGGAACAAAACATAGATGGATGCCCAAATCCTGAAAAACATTAGCATGTGTTTTAGAACTTTAGAAGCATTGCTGATTTCAACAGGAAAACTAATGCTTCCAAAATTGAGTAATTGTTAAGACTTCAGTTGGATAATAATTCAACAGCTGGTCATGAAAAACACAAACATTTAGTCTGACAAAAATTACCTCTTCTCTTCCCACTCTCTCTTTCCAGACAGCTGTTTAGTCATAATGTAGCTATCCAACAGGAATAACATTTTTACTTTTGTGCCGTTGAGTCAGAGGAGGTAAACTTGAAATATGTTGGACAGATCATTGGATTTCACCATGAGAGTCTTCCATGAACTCCTATTCCTTCTAAAGGAAATGGAAAAAAATCCCACAGATAGCCAAGGGTGTTAGCTATTCACTCTCATGGTCAGTGGCTCTATATGGGAATTTTTTGTGCAAATGTGTTGTATAATCAAATGTATAATCTGTGATTCAAACAGAAACATATAAAACACTCACCCCTCTCCATGAATATTAAGTAGAAATGTAAATCAGAGGCTTCTTAATCAAATAATTTATGTGCTTCTCTCTTTGTAGACCGAAATAAATGAACATGAGGTCTAAAGGTTTAGTAAGGTGTTGTGATTTGAGAATAATTTATTGTGTGAAAGAGTTGCCCGTCAAACAATGTTAATTATAACACTGTTAAAAGCTGAAATGCTTAAATCTAAATCATTTATAAGTTATGTGATAGATATTAAACACCTCTGAAAAGGAAAAATGCTGCAGGCAATTGTTCTTAATAAGTCTAGTTTGGTTAATTATTGCCTGAAGCATTTCTGAACTAATTATTTACCTCCAAAGGGGGCTCCATGTTTTCAGCATTGAAGTGTCAGATATTGATTTTCTTTAATTGTCAGGGTATAGTACTAGACAGACCACACAAAGCTGAAGGTTAAGCCATTTATAGAAAGTGATAGCCAGGTCCTCCAGTGTCACACACTGCATCAATGTGAAAGGGAGACCAAGGCCCTGAAACTCTGCACTTTCAGGGAAAAGGATTATTTGTCTCTGTCATCTGCCCTTTATGGTTCATTTAACATCTTAGATAGCCTGTGCAAATTAAGTGTGTTTAGTAGCTGCTCAACTTCCAAGTCAAAGAGACTGGAGTATTTTATCCTAGTTAACAAGATGTACAGGGTTCAACAAATAATGAACATTGAATTATTTGTTAACCAGTTTTACTGCAGATGGCTTAAAAATTAGTTTAAAATGCTTTTTCATTGTCTGCCCACTTCGCCCACACACACTTCTTTTTTAAGTGAGTGAATATACATATTTCACAAAGATTCTTAATGGGAATTTTGATATTGGTTCTCAGTAGGGTCAGGGTGCTTAGAGAATTTTTGCCTGCCTGGATGGATGTAATTTTTTGGGGCATAATTTGGGATGTTTGAAATACTAGGAGTTCCAGCATACTTCAAATCATTACCACCTTTATATCTCATCAAACTATATGTGAAGCATGGACAGACATTTGCCAATTGGCTAGAGCTATTCTAGCCTACTGCAACATAAAAATAATATAAAGAATAAGAAATGCAGTACAGCCTCTTAATTCACACTATTAGTGCCATCCCTTCTCATTTGAACTTATAAATAAAAAGAAAACCTTTTTCTTGTTTTGAATTCTTTGTGATTTCTTGCATTTTTCTTCAGTCATTCAGTTTCCTTTATGTGATTTTTCTCTCCCTTGAGCACTAACTTGTGCATAATCTTTTCTCATTCATGCTCTTAAATTTTTGCTCATTTCCCAGCTATTAATTTGTATGTCCTACTACTTTTGCCACTTTGCCCCTCTCTTATTTAAGCTCAAGGACACCTACAGGAATAAAGTGACATACCCTATCTGGGAGCAAGTGTTGTCCCTGTAGTTGACAGCGTGAGACATACCACTAGAGATGACTTGGTTTTTAAATGGGGTAAAGTGCCTTCTAAAAGTTCCTATCTCTAATTTGTTTTTCTGTGGAGGGAGCCTAGACTGACTGATGATCCTAACCCGGCAAGATATCTCAAGTTAAGTGGAATGAATCCAGACCTTGTTCATCTCACTTTTTTCTTGTTATGAATCCTTTTTCCCCTCCTTTTTTCTTTTTCATGCACTGTCTGCCTTCACCTGTGTTTGTTCACACTACAGAAACCCTTAACAGTCTACATGCCCAAACTGGGCAACATCATCACTGAATTGAGGTGTCTTCAGTTCCTATGGAGAAAGACACCACAGAGAACAATTCAGATCACAGATTATAATGCCTGCATCTCTTTGTTGGTAGCATATATAAATACTGAAGTTCTTCTGATTATAGTTTAAACAGATTATTTTGATGTGATTAATCCCCATCCAAGCTTAGGAAGTGCCAAGTGCCAAGTAATGGCACTTATTCTCCTGGGCTGTATTAAAATAAAATTTGGTGAAGAAAATATATCTAATCACCATCATTTAAGTTTTAACCAGTTCTACTCTTAAAGGGAAAAAATTCCATGTGTTAAATATAGAGTAGAAATACTGTATTGTGGAATAATGCAGTAATTTCTACAAATAAACAAATCTAAACAAATATTCTGCAATGCATTTCCTTGCTAAAGATATGGCATTTGAAGCAGCATGTGGATGTGACAAGCTTTGTAGATTATTGTGTTTAAATACTGACTACTCAATTATTATTATTATTATTATTATTATTATTATTAACTTTACTATTATTAGCTTTATTAACCATGTATATATCCCTCCTCCTCACCCCAAAGATTTCTTTTTCTTGTTAGTCCTGATAATAATTGAACCACTGCTTTCTTTTGATCAGTTCAGGAATTTTTAATGGAGAAGATGCATAGTAAACAGAAAAACGTCCATGCATAAAAGCAGTCATTCATTCTTTCCCATTCCTTTAAAATGGGAAGTACAACTAAGTTTCATACTCATAACAATAAGCAATACAACAAAATTGGCTCTGTCACAATTGTCAGTTATCTATTCTTTAGAATAGAAAGTGATGAAAAGTATATATTTGTCTGTTCTTTTTGGTATAAAAAATGTGTTTATGTGAAAAAATGTGCTACATATAAAGCAAACTGGACTCCAACCCAGACCCCAGGGCCTATTTTGAAAAACTTTGGATTTGGTTCTAATTTCACATTTACATTTGGGGTTCATCTTGACCTTAAGGGCATACATTTGTGTAAATGGAAATCTAAATACTGTTGTCTGATGAAATTCTAGCATCCTAGAAAATTTTGGGTCTCTTTAGTGGCAAACAATACTGTCTTTGACATTTGTTCCGCTACTTCTTGAAGACTAAATTAAAAATAATAAAATGGCTGTTAAGCATCTCTTGCTCGTTTATTGGCTCATGGAGAATGTGGCTGTTCTTAGGTAACCATTGGTACCACGACAAAACAGACCTCTGAGGCTCTGATTTGCCCTAGAAATAGTTTGAATTTCCTTTCAAAATGTTAAATTCAATGAAAGTTCAGCTTTTTTTAAAAAATCTATTCAAGTCTATTGATTTCCATTCCCTTTTAGTGAGGTACCCTCTATATTCACTTACAATACCAGGATTAAGAATTTGACACGCTCTATTACAAAGTGGTGATATAGTTGCAGAGGTTTTTCCTCATACGAAGGAGTATTTATATACTACTGGAAAAAGATGTCTTCTGTTGCTCTCAACTCATTAAAATATTTTAAATAACCCTATGAACTTCAGTAAAGAGTTGACCCATCACGGTCTCAGGATAATTGTATTTTCCTCTAAGTACTTCTAAAGACTACTCATTGTTCTATTTGCTCGTATGCTGTTTGACAAAACCATTAAAAAAGTGACTCACATTATCAGTATATATAAACTAGACTAGAGGGATACAGCATGACAATTGCCACACCTTCTAGGTGCATATTGTTGAGAGAATTGGCTTATATTTTTCAAATAGTATAAAATAAAGGGTAAAATCCTCTTATGAGCTTTGGGCATTTATTTTTGGGAAATCATAGTAAGGAACACAAAGAGTACCTACAGATCCTTTTATCCTACTTGGTAAAGTGTACAACAGTGTTTCAGATTGCAACACAAATATTCATATGAATATATATAAAATACCCCAAACCAACCAAGTAAACTTCTCTATTTTCTTAGATATTTCATTTTCTGTTACTGAGTACTGCACGGTGTGCAGAGTGTTTGGGTTTGGCTGTCTCTTGTCATGCTGATTTGTTGTGTGGGCAGTCAAAGCAGGTCTTAATTTAGAATCAAGAGTAATAAAGTGTATGTAACAAGCAAGAACTCAACCAATAGTAGTAATCATTTAGCAAAAAATAAATTGAAGTGAAGCAATCATGAGTTGCTCTACAGCAATTTGGGACCAGGATAAGAGGCAACATTCAAATGAGTTATCAAATATTCAAAACATGAGTGTCTGAATGCAAAATCCCTCCTTCCACCCCCAAAGATTCTGTTGTTTTTTCTCTGATGTTTTATGACACATGTCCACAAATTATTTCAAAATTGTTGCTGTTTATATCTCTGTATTGATTATTCTTCTCTGAAACTTCCTGAATTTTATGTAGATATTTATTCTTTTTCTAGTACTTTTCTTCTTTTCTTTTCTTTTCTTCTTTTCTTTTCTTTTCTTTTCTTTTCTTTTCTTTTCTTTTCTTTTCTTTTCTTTTCTTTTCTTTTCTTTTCTTTTCTTTTCTTTTCTTTTCTTTTCTTTTCTTTTCTTTTCTTTTCTTTTCTTTTCTTTTCTTTTATTTTCTTTTCTTTCTTTCTTTTCTTTTCTTTCTTTTCTTTTCTTTTCTTTTTCTTTTCTTTCTTTTCTTTTCTTTTCTTTTCTTTTCTTTTCTTTTCTTTTCTTTTCTTTTCTTTTCTTTTCTTTTCTTTTCTTTTCTTTTCTTTTCTTTTTCCCTTTCTTTTCTTTTCTTTTTCCCTTTCTTTTCTTTTTTCCTTTCTTTTCTTTTTTCCTTTTCTTTTCTTTCCTTTTCTTTCCTTTTCTTCTTCCCTCCCCCTCCTCTCCCCTCCTCTCCCATCCCTCCCCTCCCAAACTTCTTTCCCCCACTATTTTTGTCTACTCTTCTATTTATTTTCTTATTTAATTTCAATATAATAGCAAAGTGGCAGTAAACAGACTACATCTTAAAGTGTTATTTTAAAAATCTGTTTAAAATTCAATTCGATCTTGTCTTTCAGTTGTCTCAGTTTTCAGCGCCCACCTTATTTCAAAAACTAAGAAAGTCGTGATTTCTTCTTCTAACACTAGGTGGCGTTAGATTAACTGCTGAAGTCCGTTCCCAAGAGCCTCAAAAGTTCCTTGGTCTTCAAGGGTTTTTTTTCCATAGACAGTATAAGTAGAGAATGACTAAGTGGAGAATCAGAGATTTTATTTTTTTTTTCATTATAAGCTTACACGATGTAAAGGCAAAGAGGTAAAATCTTTCTAACATTTGTTCATATTTAGGAGATCTGTGGAAATAAATTAGGAAGAGGTAAATGTAATTAATTTATTATCCTAGTGATGGAGCTTTCTCTTTAAAACATTTTCTTGACAATATCTATTTATGATGATGCCTTTCATCTATGACTAATTCTGCTGTGATCGGGTTCCAAATATTAACTTTGCAAATAGTCAGACTGAATTCTTAAGTGCAATCAGGGAAATGTAAGAACACCTTATCAGATTTTTTAACAAGAATTTGTAATATTTAAAGCTGCTGACCTAAAATGTCTGAAGAATGCTGAAGGCTCCTGTTCGCTGATGTGATTTGGGGGTTTTTTTAGAACTTATTTCAGTTCTCCTTTAATACATGTTCATGCCTGAAAAGTACACAAAGGATTCTTTTGGGAAATTGGGAATGACATTCTCATGTTTGTGATTTTTTTTTTCTGTTATTGACTGCGGTGGATTGACCTTAGCCATCTGCCAGATGCCCACCTTTCCACCCTCTCACTCCCCCTCTTCAACAGGACGGGGGAGCAAGACATAAAAAAACTTGTAGGTCAAGGTAAAACCACTTACCAATTTCTGTCATGTGCAAAACAGACTTGACTTGGGGAAAATGAATTTAATTTTTTGCCTATTAAAATAGATTTGGATGGTGAGAAACAAAGATAAAATTAAAGAAACATTTTCCTTTTTCCCAGGTTCCTCTTCACTCCTTTATTCCTAACTCCTCTACCTCCTCCACTCATCCATCAAGCAGCGCAGTGTTGGTGGGAGACTTGTGGTCAGTTCCTCTCTGCTGCTCCCAGTACATTGAGGTATATCTTAGACCAGCAGCCTGATTGTGAGTGAAGTCAAGATTTTGTCAACAGAGGAACTTACACATTCCACTCTTTATTTAGGGAGTCAAAACCACAGGCTAGTTTAGAACCTGACATTTCAAATATGTGTATCAGTTCTACTTTGCTCTCTGGAGTTAAATAATTTGGTGTTGCGAGGTAATGCAATAATGATTTAATGTATACATGTTTGCTTCACCATAATCTCCATAAGGTATTTATATGAAAGATATGTTTGCTTTTGTAGGATAGAGTTGTTCACATGAATTTCATTCCACCCTTTGAGAGAAGCCGAAATAAAAAGGCCATATCAGAATAGTGCAATATTAAGGCCTTAGCTCTAAGCTATCTCACAGGTTAGAATAGCTCCATGAAAAGGCATCTGCTTTGGTCTTTAAAGCTATATATTCACATTAAGCTGCTACTGAAGAAAATTAAAGGATGAATGCATTCTCAGCTATTCTCACAGTTACAGAGATATGAAAAAACAAGGGGGATGATCCTCCTGTAACAAGGGGGATGATCCTCCATTCTTCAAAGCAGTATTTGAGAAGGGAAGAACATAGAGATCACAAAAGTTAGACTCCAGAAATAGAGTTAACTCAAATTTTTTTTTTGAGTAAAAATATTTCACTACTTGTTTTAAAACAGGTATTCACAAAATAACAAAAGAGAAAGATCTGTGTCTTTGTAATTATGTGCCACCTCATCCGTGGCACAGAACATTTGTTAACAAACAGTCCCTTGCACTGTGTACTCAATAGCAGAGCGTGTATATGTGTAATCAGCTGTATAAAGCAATGAAAAGTGAATTCCTAAACACTGAACTACTGAGATATGTCTGGAACATGATGTGAAACTACATAATGGTGTGTGCAAATAGGCCCTCTTGCACACACGCGGATCGTTTCACCCAGATAAGGGAGTTAACACCATAGCTGGCCTTATTAACGTGTTTTCTGAGAGCTGATGGGCTCAAGCTAATGCTTGTCATAAGCTGGATAAGCTTTGGAGGTATTCTGATTTGCAATACCAAGCAGTACCTTTCAAGCTGCAGATCTTAAAGCCAGGATTCTTGAATTAAATCATGAAATGTACTTTCCAAGTGCCTTAAAAGCCTTTGTCAGAGTTGTTAAAGGGAGACACTGCCTTGAAGGAATGCCAAAGATGCATGAAACATTATAAATATTACCTAGACACAATGCAACAATTATCCACATCTGTTAGAATTATCTCAGTCTTTTCAGTAGTCTTAGAATAAAAAATCCCTTAGTGTATTGTAAAGTTAACTCTTGATTTACAGCTATGCAAACACTGTGGTCTATGTGTACCATAGAATCCGTAGATCTGAAGACTATTGCAAATTGCTTTGTACTGTATGTATAGTTAGAAGGCTCATGCTGAAAACATAGCTATTATCTGTTCAAAATAATATATATGTGCAAACTAAATGGATATATGCATATTTTCCCCATTCTTTCTTCATAAAAGGTATATAAGGAGATGCATTTAAGATACTTTGCTACCTTGCTATATGTTATAAAACGTATATTACTTTTCATATCGATTTGTTAGATTTAATGTTTGGATACTAATGGGTATAAATAACATGAATATTTCTAAATACATAATACATAAAATCTATCAACTTTTAAGACTTTAATTGAATTCAGTGTCTCACACCTTCATGCCACCATTCTTATACAAACCACTGCTCTTTTATTCCTGAAGTTTTTCTTGCTTTGTCCTTGGTACAACCTCTCTTGTTTGATCTTTTTAACCAAAGTTTACAGAGCTGCTATAAGTTACTAGAAACAATATATTCCATCAGTCCCACAACTTACTTTAGTTTTAATTTAGGACATATGAAGAAAAAAGGCATTTATTTGCCTATTCAGTTCAAACTCGCTAGTGACTGTTAATGGAAGTGTTATTGCAAATGTTCTGTGCATACTGTCCACACACAGTCCTGTAGGTGAGCATGGTTCTCCCAGACACAACAGAAGATGCACCTGCATTCAGACTCCTTATTTCTTTCTGATTATGCTGATTGCTACCCTAGTGGGAATCCTGTAATGACTCTCAGTCTTTCATGCAAGTCCTGTTTGTATGAACAGTTGATCGGAGCCCATTCACTGAACTGTGTGCTTAGTTGTTCATTCTCTTAGGTTTGATAAATATGCACTTACAAAAAGTAAAACATATTCAGAAAGACAGGGTTTTTGAAGGTGTTTAGCTCATAACCTGAAGTTTAGAGAATTCATTTGGGATGATGATGATGATGCATGTTTTTTGCTTGTAAGTAATTCATATCTCCTCGGTCATATCCTAAATACCCTAACAGTCAGGCTCTCTGTTATTGCTAGTTATTTTTAGGTGTTTTTTAAAAAAAAGTTGTTTACCTAAGTGTATGACCTAATTCACATTTGTGTCCATCTTGTTGGCTATGTTACTGAAAGCAAGTAAGGAGCAAACAAGCATTTTGGCCTTAGGCTTATAAGACGCTGTGTTTGGTATAATTAAAGACCTAGCAGACTGAGGAATTAATTAAAATAATTAGAACTGTACTGTATATGCATCTCTTGCTCTCTGTCTCTCTCTCTCTCTCAAATTTTTTCCTATAATTAAGTGATACCAAACAGTTTTTTATTAGCTTTGAATAGAAATCACTTGACTGAAATTGACCAACAGCAGGGAACAACACAGCAATGTGAGTTACAGAATGGAATTCGACATCGAAGAGTAGTAAAACTAAGGATTCATAAGGAAACAAATAAAAACAAGGCATTCGTGAATTTAGCAAAATGCAATGAAGAATAAACACAAGAAACCTGAAGTAAGGTGAAGAAGATAACTGAAACTAAGTAGGGAAATTACAATGTGACTTGGAAGAGATAGGAAGATAAGGAAAAAATATTTCGCTCTAGATAGAATAACGAGAGAGTCCAACTGTTTGGGTGAGCCTTGTGGACAGCTGTCTCGGAAATCAAAGTGAACATACAAGTATATTTGGAGTTCATAAAATCTGCACACATGATGCTTTATGCTCTGCTGTGGTATTTATTTGAGAGTTTATTCTACTAAACTGAAGATATTTTCAAGGGTTAGAGTATTTATTTTGCTTTTAGTTATCTTACTTCCCTCTCTACTAATCCAAACTTTAAAAATTTCTGTGGCTAACCAAGAAGGAAGCTGAGCTATCAATTATCTTAATACATATTTATAATAGGTTATAAATCATTGACTGAACAACAAGGACACCAGGATGCTTGGTCTAATTTCAGAGAACATCAAACTGAGAGAAGCATCTTTCTAAGGTGCATTTGCTCTTCCAAGCAAATGTGGATTGCATCCAGAGTCAATGTCAGGGTAAAAGTGTTAGAAAATATTTCATTCTATCTTAAAATACTGAAGATAAGTATAAGAAATTTACAATAGATGAGGAGATGTCTAATTCTTCCTTCCCTGTGGCTCGGAAGAGAAATTTAGATTACTGTGAAGATAAACTGTGAAGATAGTTTAGATTACATGACTGATTTGGAGATGGTTAAAATTAGGGTAAAATTAGCTAAAATTATCATCAAAGTTAAAGTGATTTCAGAGACTTTCACCTTCAGCTGTTTCTTCTCCTCCACCTACTGTTATATCTCTATTTTTTGGTGTGGTTATGTCCCAAACATCCTGATTATACAGATATTAATAGGTCCTTAAGCCTATATATTTTGAAGTATATAGTAAAAAGAAAAAAAAAAAAGAAACATCTCCCCCCAAAACCCACAACCCACTAAAGAGAACAACCCCAGAAAAATTTAAACCCACCAAAAAAAAAGGCACCAAAACCTAAACCCCCAAGTTTTTAAAATTTAGTGAAAGGTAATTTTAGAGTATTTGGCTTTAATCTTAATACTCATGCTCTTTGAGCCCCTAATTTGGCAAGAAAATCAGTGGGACAGACTTACTGCTCTCTGCACCTTCATATATACTGTGGAGTACCTCGTCTCTTCTGTGTCCTGATCAGGAATCAACTCAAACCTGCTCCCCCTTCCTTCTGTTCTGTGCTTCCAAATTTCCCAGAAAAATGAAGGACTTGGATGGGAAATATGATAGGAGGACTTCAGTCTTGGCTTTACATGGGACAGGGGTACAATTGAAACAGGACCCTAAATTGAAGAACCTCTCGAGTTCCTTTACCAAGTGAGTTCAAATTCAGTGACTGAATTCAGTAAACCCCACAGATGGGGTCTAAATCACTAAGACTGTTTTTAGGATTGGGTCTTTATTTATCCTCAGTTGGCTTTCAGATGTGTTGTTTTAAGAAAAGCAATACTCAAATGTTATTATAAATGTCATATGAATCCCAACATTTTTAAATGAATGTAGATTGTTATTGAATGGAGAAGCCTCTCACTGCTTTATTCTCTTGTTTCATGCTGTTTACTCTTTATACTTGAAGGGTATGGTGAATTTTCATGGCCCTAAAATGACAGACCAAATCTAGAATTTGTAGAGCGACCTCACCAAAATTACTAAGTCCCAATGGCCATTCACCTTGTACCTGAGGAACCAGGTGCCTCATCAGTCCCCATGACATAGTTCTTCTGTAATTACTTCCAATACCCATGTTTGCTTCTAGTTATTCCCAGTTCTGCTGGGAACCATGTTCTGCTAGCAGTGATTTTCCTCTGCCATTGCTTTAGGCTATCATTTATTTTGGAAAAGATAGAGTGATAAGCAAGATCCAGTCATCAGCCTTTATAACAACATACAGATTTCTTGAGTGATCTTTCCTATCTTGTCAAAATCACTCAGATTCTTTGACTAAAATTTGTTATTCAAAGTCTACTTTGTCATCTCACTGATTTCAGGGAAATAGCAGTGGACCCGGAGACTGTGGGACCTGTCGTCAATGTGCAGCCTTTTTAAAAGAACTTATCTTGTGAGTACTGTTTCACTCTTGCATTTCACAGCATAAATATGGTTCTTTGATTTCCTTCATTGTGTATTGTTTTCAACAGAAATGTGCATAAAATATTACAAATGCACATATAAAGTTTGATCTGTTCCTGTGCTCATTCTAGTCAACTCTTAGGTGAGATGCATTGTAATATGTTCTTTATGTTAGCAAGGTTTCAATTATATTTATTTGTGTGAGCTACCATGATGAATACTTCAAAGGAACAAAACATATTATGTACCTCAAAATGGCTGGAAATGTTGCCAAGAAAACAGCAGATGTTCACTCAATTCACAGCAAGAAAACTGATATTCAACATTTAGAGAACTTATTTCAGAGAATTTATGAATTTTTACTAGGGATTTTGGAGACAATGTGAACTGAAAGACAAAAGAATTGTTCTATTTTTGGTTTTGTTGTGACTTGCTGCATGGTCTCTAAGCAGTCACTTCACCTTTCTCTGTCTCCATTTCTTGTTTCACCCTTTTCCTCCTGTCTTTGGAATTCAAGGTTTTTGAAAGAGCCTATATTACACATTTGCAGCATGCACAATGAAACCACTGCAATATAAATAATAATTATAATGAGGACAATTTTAACTCTGCCCTTGGCTGACAAATGAAAGAAAATTCCTCATTTTCTGTAATTTCAGAAAAATTACTTGTTATTAATGTTCTTGTGAACACAACAGGAGGAACTGGAGATTGATCAGGCTCATGTCTTCATTCTGTAAACTTTTTGGCTGGTTTTAGTGAAATCAACTCAAAGCCGAGCTGGAGTCCAACCAACCAACAGAAAAGACAGGCTTTTAATCAGGCCTCTCTACAATGGAGCACATCCATTTGATAAATGAACTAATTAAGCAAATGAATAAGTATAACCTACCACTGTGAATGACACTATGAAAAAGCTTCAGATCCACATTAATATTTCCAGAAACGCAGAAAAAAAGGATAGAAAAAATACAAGTTCAATTCATGAAGCGCATTTGTGTAAATGGAGTTTTACCATGGGTAGTGGTCCCGTACAATGCATGCTCTCTGTGTATAATGCTGACAAGAGGTAAAGAAGTCTGAAATAAGGTTATTTCACTTCTGAAGTTTTTTTTTTAATATCAGCTATTTCACAGGCAGAAGAATGTAGCAATGACTCATGCTATTTCTGAATGTCCTTTTGTAAAAGCAAGTGAAATGCCATAACACCTGTATCCTGATCTTTTCTTGAATATTCTAAATCTATGTATAATATCTTTAGCAAAAAGTAAAAAAATCCTTTCATGATATGAAAAAGAAATTTTGAAGAGAAAGAGAAAAACAACTCAGAATCATTTTATATAACCTCAGCTGCACTTTTCCTACTTTGTCTGATTAGATGCTTCTAGGGTTGATCTGACAGCTTTGGAAACAATGTAAGTCATCTCACCGATTTCAAGGAAATAGCAGTGGACCCTGAGATTGTGGGACCTTTTGTCAGTGTGCTGCCTCTCCCGTACAGAACCCTTGAAACCATGGATTTCTCTAAAATATTTATAAATAGTTGCCCACACAGAAGTAGATCTGCAGTGTTTAACATCCTGCTTTGCAGACACTGCTGAGTTTTTTGGGCTGGAAGTCAGCTTAAAGAAGACAGAAGTTCTCTATCAACCTGCATCTCAGGACGTCTTCCATCATCCTCATATCCCCATTGGCGAATCAGAGCTCAAATCAGTCCAGCACTTTAATTACCTAGGTAGCCTCATCTCCTCGGATGGTAAGATTGACGGAGAAATAGACAACAGGTTAGCAAAGGCATATAGTGCCTTCAGAAAGTTTCATAAAAGAGGTTGGCGAAATAAACACTTGAAATACAAAGATCAGTGTTTACAGAGCCACAGTGCTGTCTACTTTTCTATATGGATCCAAATCATCATCTACTACCACCACCTGCGACTCAGAACACTTCCATCAACATGTGAGGAGGTAAGAGTTTGATATTAGAACTGAAAAATTAAATAAATATGTATCCTTGTGATACAAATGCTATGTGCTGCTCATGGCCGCTAATCTTCAGCTGTTTATGCAATCCAAGGGGCTTTTCATTTCAATGTTTTTTAATAAGGTACTTCTTCTCCTACTTTAATTATTATCAGTTAGAGAATCGTTAGGGTGTTTCTCTTAAAACATGGTACACATATTAATAACTTGTGTGACAATATCTGTTCCCAGGATCTGCTTTTTTCATGATGAGATTAAGAATTATCAATGAATTATCAACCAGGAACAGAAATACAGTTAGTGAGAGCCTCTGAACTGAACCTGTTGAAAAAGTACCATTTCTAGCTAGCTAGGAAATCTTTTGCAAAGAGCAGTTTTGCACATTTTACACTCACTATGAGAATAAACACAATCAATAAAACAATTAAAAAAAGGCATTCATCAGGAAAGAGACTGTGGTTGCACAGATAATACATTATTAAGATTCATTTCTGTGATATGTCAAATCTTTTACCGTTGACTTTACTCTCATAGAATCATACAATGGTTTGGGTTGGAAGGGACACTAGAGATCATCTAATTCCAACTCCCCTGTCATGGTCAGGGACACCTTCCACTAGACCAGGTTGCTCACTGCCCCATCCAACCCGGCCTTGAACACTTCCAGGGATGGGGCATCCATAGCTTCTCTCGGCAACCCGTTCCAGTGCCTCACAAACCTCACAATAAAGGTAGCTTCCTAACATCTAATCTAAACCAACCCTCTCTTAGTTTGAAGCCATCAAACTTTTCCTGTCACTACATGCCCTTCTAAAAGATTCCTCTCCAGATTTTTTCTAAACCCTGTTTTGGTACTGGAAGGTTGCTGTAATGTATTAGTATAGTGGTAACCTGTTGAAGCAACTGCAGCAAGTGGAGTTTGTTGTATGGTTGACAAATATAATTTTAAAGCAGGTTAAATTGACTGTAAAGGTGTTTTATGCGTTATTAGCTACACTAAATGCATGAATATGGGAAATTAAAAGGAGTCCTTTTAAAGTGACTTGATATGTATGGAATAATAACTACTTTCTGCAGTTATCCTGTAAACCCCCTGTAAAGAAGTTACAAATTTGTAAAGTAAAATTGTGTACTAAACAATTCCTACATAGGGTAGTTTGGAAAAATGGTAAATATCTCTGATACAGTTACAAGTTTTTCATTCAAATGGTAGGCTACTGCAGTTATCTATCTTGCAGAGCATTTTTGACTTGTCTCTTTTAAACCTGTGATGTGAACCTACATGTGAAAGTAGGCATTGTGAAAGTCATGGCATTTTCTCACCATTCATTCTGTGATGTAGAATCATTGAATGGTTTGGATTGGATGGGACCTTAAAGACCATCTAGTTCCAAGCCCCTTGCCATGCCAGGGACACCTTTTACCAGACCACATTGCTCAAAGCCCCATCCAACATGGCCTTGAACATTTCCAGGGATGGGGCACCTCAACTTCTTTTGGTAACCTGTTCCAGTGCCTCACCATCCTCACTGTGAAGAATTTCTTCTTAATATCTAATCTAAACCTACTCTCTTTCAGTTTGAAGCCATTACCCCTTGTCCTGTCACCATATGCCCTAGTAAAAAGTTCCTCTCCAGCTTTCTTGTAAGTCCCTTCACGTACTGGAAGGCCTCTCTAAGGTCTCTCTGGAGGCTTCTCCTCTTCAGGCTAAACAGCCTCAATTCTCTCAACCTGTTTTCATAGGGGAGATGCTCCACCCCTCTGATGATCTTCATGGCCTCCTCTGGACTCACTCCAACATGTCCAAGTGCTTCTTATATTAGTGGTCCCAGAGCTAGACACAGTCACTCCAGGAGTGGTCTCACTAGAGTGGAGTAGAGGAGGAGAATTGCCTCCCTCAGCCTTCTGGCCTCACTTCTTTTTATTCAGTCCGTAATACTGTTGGTTTTCTGGGCTTCAATCACACTGTACTGGGTCACTGAAAGCTTCTTATCAACCAAAACCCCCAAGTCCTTCTTCTCAGGGCTACTCTCAATCCATTCTCTGCCAAGCCTCTATTTGTGCTTGCAATTGCCCCAAGTCACTTGCAGGACCCTGCACTTGGCATTGTTGAAGTTCATGTAGTTGTCTCAGACACACCTCTCAAGCCTGTATATGTACCCTAGAATTAAAACTAGATGAAACTATAATTTTCATTTCCTATAGGTGCTTGATTGGAAAGTAGCTGTTGAATTTGTATTAGTAAACACAAATGCCAGTTGTATGAATCTGTATGATTATTCCTTGTTCTTTAATTTAATTGCATTTTTTTTAAGAAATCCTTGTGCTCCACTGACCATGAAAAGGGAATCTGAAACTATTTTAGCTCCAAGTCCTCCTCTGTTTAAGAAGTTCTGTTTGCTTCCTAGGACATCTTGATTTGTAATAAAATAACCATCTGACCTTGAACAACAGGTTTTCTCTTTCCATGTTAGCTCGTTTCTTTTCTTTTGTACCATATGTACAGTAGCCAGTGTATGAGGTTATGCTAATCTCTGTTATGGTATATTTACCTTTTGCAAACTGCCCCATGCTATGAGACTGGGGGATAAGAAATAAACATTGTTCTCTCTGCTCAGTGCCTCTGTGGCCCCTTAATACATGCGTCAGAGGTTCTTGTTGTAAAAATGCATTAAGGTAAAGTGGGTAGTAGTGTAGAGAAATGAGAGTTGGAAACAATCAAAATGTTGTGTTGCAAGCTGGGAGCAATGCTCTTTTGGGAGAAAGAAAGGGAATGTAAAATACTAGGCAAAGTCACTTAGAAATTTCAAGACTGCTGTGATGCATTCAATAATATCACAGGGGAAAGGAATTTTCTGTACAAGAAACAGGCTGCCAGTTGAGACTATTAGCCATTCTGTTATCCCTACATAATAAAGGTAAATCATGTAAGCTGTGCAGATAACAGATGGACCAACAGAGATAAATTATTTGTGATGCAACTGATAAGTAGGTCAAAGCTGAATTATTGTGAGAAATGGACTGTACTTTAAGAGAGCACTGAATAGTTTGCAAGATTAGTGAAAACTTGACTTCAGAAATGAAAGCAATGAGAAAAATAAAATGCATCTTGTTATGGGCATGTAGTGATTCATGAAGAAAAAATATAGGGGTAAACAAACGACAGAGAACAGATTTGTTGGTGATAAATGGGGAGGCAATGACAATAAAATCAAATTCTCCAGTGCCAAGGACACACGGTCATGGTAAAAGTTATAGCCATCTCCTGCAAATGTATATAATTTTCTGGACAAATTAAAATGTACAAAACTAATTTTTTCCCCCTTATTTTGTATACATACATTGTTGTATATGCATACATACATTTGTTGTATGACAAATCTGTGATGACTTCAGTGGTCATCATAGATCTTGAAACAGACAAACAGACATAGCTGATTACTTGATTAAGAATGAGTGACAGAATAATGAATACTGGAGGTGAGCAAAGCATGACTTCAGGGAAGTCATGGAAAAGACAATATTTGTCTAATTTTTATATTTAAAACTAACTCGCTTTGCCTAGAAGAATCAATTAGTGGTTCTATTATTTTGCAGCATATTCTACTTCTTTATAATTTAAATCTGATTATTACTCTTTGTATTTTATTAGGGTAAACACAACAGTCATTGCTGTATACTGGCTTTTGTCATTGGGCAAAAATATTAACCTTTTCTTACCTATTTTATGCTAAGTAAAGTGTAATCTTCTTCTAGCTTTCTGACATATCACATTTTTGTTACATTGCTGATCTGTATAGGATGAACTTTTTCCAGACTGTAAAGATAGACGCAAGTATTCTTCAGGGTGAGAACTGACAGTTCTGAAACCCATCAGTTTTATTTGAAACTTACTTTCTTTCTTTCTTTCTTTTTTTTTTAATTGAGCCAACTCTGTATTGTAGAGTGATTTTTACTCAGAGTATCCCAAAAACCTCACTCAAACCAATAATCATGTGTTGATAGGTGAAATTAGTTTCAGAATTCTAATGAAGCTCAGCAGCTGGGAGACAGACAGCTCATCTAAAGATTAAATGAGAAAAATTGCCACTTTTGCTGGTTCCTTTAGAAACTCATTTACATTCTGTCAGCTCCCATTAGGGGTGGAACTGTGAATATTGAGGGAAATATGCATGAATTTAGTGCTGAAATGGCCAATCGTGATCAGTTCCTTCTTGCTCACAAAGCTACCAGAAGATTCTATATAGTTATGCCTTCTGGTAACAGTGGGTGATAATCTACTCACTCTCAACTGTCTCCTAACATTTTGAATTTAACGTAACCAAAAGAACCAATACCCAGCATAAAAAGGAGAACATAGGATAACAAGGTAATTCTAAATCTTGGGCTCAATGTTTCTGGAGTTGTCCCTTTTGTTTTTCTTGTCCTTTTTTCCTCCAACCATGTGTCTGTAGATCTTCAGTATTTCTTTTTGTGTGACAGTACCAACAGCAATGACAACAAAGGTACCACACAATTCTTCTTTCCCTGTCCTTGTTAGAGTCCTGATTTTTTATGTACTTGGATCTTCATCATATTGACAAGTTTTCATGAAATCTGCTGACAGAGCCAATAGTAGACTAGGAATCTATAGTATGAAGATGCTATCCATTTCTCCACTGACTTTGATTATATTTATGTAGACCACAAGTAGAGGTGATTGTGCCAGTGAAAGAAATACGTTTAAGAATTCAACCAGGCGTATAAAAGGCATTGCATGCATGAATACAGGAAAAATAATGCTACTTTAAACATCAGAAAGTGTAATGTTGTGGTGTTGCAGACTGTTGTTTTTTTCAATTGTCTTTAAAAAAAGGTCACAGAAGATTATTAATTACATGAGAAGGTGATTTTCATACTTTCATATTTCCATGCTTTTCATATTTTCATATATTCATGCTTTTCATATTTTCATACTGCACCAGCAGGAAAGTTTGATGGCAAATTCACAGTTTCGATGAAACAGCCATATTTTCTCTTTCAGAAATAATTAGGAAAATTACTGAATTGAAAATTATTCTTGTGTAGATCTGTATGTTTGAATAGCTTATCCCTAACAATTTTAAAATAAAATAAGATCCCTAATGCTGTTGATTTGCAATAGAGCTGAGTAGATCATTATTTATAGTCTGACACTCTGAAGAACATACTTGCACCATTGGACTAGTATATGACATGTACAAGTCAGTGCTATAGGATATGCTAAATGGCTTGAATCACACAGATAGAAACAGAACATTTGCACTACACTTGTGAGGAGATGATCTTGATAAAACAAATGACGTCACAAAAACTGACATACTAGACATCTAATTTGAACATACATTTTGAAATGTTGTGCAACTATGGTGATACTAAGAGTCAATACAGAAATGATGAAGACTGATAACGATCAGAGATGTTAAAGGTTACTTCATACTCCTGCAGATGCAGACTTCCAGCTGATGCAGTGTTTTCAGTGTATCAGCTGACAACTCTTACTTCATTGCTCCTTTCTTCCACTCTTTTAAAAGATATAGAAAAATATTTCAGGATTTAGAAAAGAGCTAGAAGAATGACACAAGTTTTGGAAACCCCATTTCAGAGTTTTGGAGTGAAGGGCTTAGCCAGTTGACCTTTATACAGTAGTTTAAGAAATGTCATTATAGCAGACTTATCATTATTTAAAACACTAGAGAAATCTGGAAAATAAAAATCCCAATATGCACTATAGGTGTCTTATGGAATCAGATTACTATTTCAAACGCATGAAACTAACGCAGACTAAAAGCAGAAGGCAGATTAATTTAGTGTCAAGAAACAGCACGCAGTATCAATCACTGGAATAGCTGGTGGATGCTAGTGGACTCTTCATCACTTGAAATCTAAAATTTGTTTGTAAAAAAGTATACAGTACTTTCCACAACACCTGTGTCAAAAAGTATTTAATAAAACACTAGTAGCATTTATGTATGTGTTTAGCATTTCAAAAATTTGAAAGTTATACTAATTCATATGTCAAAAATTTTAGAAGATTTATAATCTATATAAAAAGTAGGCTCATGGGAGCTACTGTCCAGTCAGCCTCACCTTTATGCCCAATAAGATCATGGAACAGATTCTTGTGGAAGCTCTGTCAAGGCATGTAAATGCCAGGAAGGTGACTACGGACAGCAAGCACAGTTTCACAAAGGGCAAATTGTGCCTGACGAGTCTGGTGGCCTTTTATGATGGACTGACCACATACAGGATGAGGGAAGAGCTATGGATGTTATCTACCTTAACTTCTGCAAAGCCTTTAAAGTGGTTCCACACAACATCCTTGTCTCTAAATGGGAGAGATATGGGTTTGACGGATGGAGTATATGATGAATAAGGAATGGGATGAATGACTATCCAAAGACTTGCAGTCAATAGCACTATGTCAAAAGGGAGATTAGTTACAAGTGGTGTCCCGCAGAGGTCTATACTGGGACCAATATTATTCAATATATTTATTAATGACATAGACACTGGGATTGAGGGGACCCTCAGCAGGTCTGCAGATGATGCCAAGCTGAGCAGTGTAGTTCATTCCATCCAGAGAGACCTTGTCAGTCTTGAGGAGTAGGCCTATGTGAACCTCATGAAGTTCAATAAGGTCAAGGTCCTGCACCTGTCTTAGTATGAAGACATAATTAAGATGGCCTTCAGAACTGAGAGCTGATACTGGTTTTAATTACACATGAATTTACATACTGTTCTAGAAGTTTAGTGATTGGTAGATCTTAATTTTCAAAAATTATCCTAAGTGATAATGAATAATACCTAAAGATCATTTTCTTGCTTGCCTGATTTTGTTTTTGATACCTGTAATAGAGTGATTGACGAAGAAAAGAAAAAGTTGAATTTATTGATTTTTGTCTGGGATTTGATGTATATAGAGATTTACATAGATAAACATTATGTATTTGTATTGCTGGCATGTCTCATTTTTTTCGCTGGCACTTATAAGTTAATAAGCTTTCTTCATTAATTTCCATAGAGGTCAATGACCTATGTAATAGCTCTGTACTGTAAGAACTCTTATACTCTATAAATTGCCTTACATATTAAAAATATCATCTCCACATAGCAAGCTATCTGTTAATGAATAGTTGAGTGAGTAAAATGCATGTTGAAAAATTAATAAAGATTTTGTAAGGCAATTAAGCTCAGCATTATGTTTGCATTACTCTGATATTTGCATTACAAAAGAGTATTGTACAGTCAGAAAAGTGATATGAAGACAGATGTGTTATTATTGTGAAACTCAACAGCCTTCATAACTAACTTCTCTGTTCTGTTTATACCATGCTGAAAAATAATTTGTTTTGAACCTTTAACATTCAACATGTCAAGAATAAACATTTATAAATGTACTACTGATTTACAAGAGCGGCTAATAAGAATGTGAAAACATATTGACCATTTGTACCAGATAACTATTTTACAGGAGTAAAAAAATGAATCTGTCATACAACAGGCAAATACATTATCCTCTTTCAAGTAAGAACCCATTTCTTCTGATATAATTGTATTTTGCATGAAATTACTGGTACTGCTATTTAACATTTGTATTGAAGAATTACCTGAAGAACTACCCATTGCACTATAGAGTGCATAGAATAGAACTCCATAGTCTATGATATGTATTTATTTGAAAAGAAATGTGATAGAGAAGTAAGGAGGTGGAATTTCAACAAGGGCTTTGCAGAACAGAAATAGATTAAACTAAAGCATCAGGTAACTGGCATGATACATACTAATTGGGTTTCATATTATCCCAAGTACAGTATTTTGTTGAAGTTTGGGAATTCTGTAAAAAATAATCTGATGGAAACCTTGTAAGCGTTGTAAATCAGTCCTAAATATATGGCATGCTTAGGCTCCTGGTAATTTACCTTCAAAATCCATCAGCAGTTTTGTCTTCCTAGGAGGGCAGTTCTGTAAGTGTGGCTCTGTATGGTGCTGAGAACCATGCTCTGGTGCTGAACAAGCAAGACTTTGAACTGAATTCAATATAGCTTTGAATATATTGCTTTGGGACTTGTGCTAATGCATCTGCATGGTGTTACAGTGTGCGCTGTTGACATTTTAGAGATAGATTGGCTGAGGGAGGTAACTCGGCTGAGGCAGCTGCCAGACACTTTGATTGCCGCAGGGCTGAGGATCCCCCAGCTCCCCAGTGCTGTAACACCAAGCAATTTTTCCATGTTGGCTAGTCTTGAGCCATGTAGATTGAACCCAGAAGCATGGATTCTGGGGTTTTAGGAGTACACAATTTTAGACAACCCACATCTTCCACTGTTTGTGATAGGACTCTATTTTCTTTCAATTCTAGATTAAACATAAATTTCAAAGTATAAAATCTTTGATTAAATAGAATTTTCCCTCTTTGCTCAGTTCTAATTAGGTACGAAGAATAGAAAGAAAGACAAAGTCATGGGAAGATTAATGATGAATGCTTGCTACCTCAGAGCCTCTAGCAGCTAACTCCTTTCAAACTGTGAGGTAGAAAATGAGAATTCTGGCAATGAAAAAAAGAGACCATAACAAAAAAATTATAGTAGTTCCCCTAAAGCAATATTTTTCAGCCTGTCCAAGTAGATGTCTGCTTATTCAAAGACAAATTTTCATGACCACTTCCCTTACAGTTGCTGTAAAAGCAAGTACAAATTATATCAGTGAGAAGTCTATAGAATTTACTTGTGTGATTCTGTTTGAAAAGGTCATCAGAGAATACTTTCTCCTGAGATTACAGCACTCAGGAGCAGGTGAGTGAGACTATCTTCATTTCTGATGGTAATTACATTTACAGCACTTCAGAAGCATCCAGTTACCTCTCCTGACACTATGACTCTGGGAAGGTAAAATAAAGTACTTTTCCTGCATTTGTATCTATTAGATTGTATACTGTGATCCCCATGTGTTTGGTAATATGCTGAACCTATAAAACATTATTACTCTAGACAGTTAAGAAGAACCAATCTTTTTTTCCAGTGTCATTTAAAACTTCTAGGAGGTTTGAAAGGTTTGCCCTTACAGAAGCCATACCCTATTGAGCTATAATTGCATGAATGCTGTCTTTAATTAAATTCAGCACCAGTTTCCCTGGAGCAAATATAAGACCCACTGGTCTGTAATACCAAGGATCATATATGGCTTTTTTATTTTATTTTTAACCTAAGATAACAAGTTCCCAATCTTTAGGAACAGAGTGTGGTTTATTAAGGATATATTGCATATCTTCATTGCTACCTCTGCTATTTCACACTTCAGTTCCTTCAGAATTCTTTCATCAGCACCATCTGGTCCCAGTGATTTACTGCCCGGGAGTTTTTTTGAGTTGCTCAGTAACATCTTCCTTTGAGGTATCAACTTTTTTTAAGTCCACTCATTAGTTTCTTACAAAAATTATCTTTGAGTCAAGGAACTTCCTCATTGCCCTTCCTAGCAAATATTAATGTAGAAAGCTACATTTCATTTTTGCCTTGCTTTAATTCCTTTGTTCATTAGTTGATACTTCAAAGGATTAGTAGGTGCAGCTTGTTTGCTAGTTTCTGAGAAACCTTTAGGTTTCTTCCTGCCCCTTAAAGATGTTTTGATGATCTTACTCGAACTTCTTCCCACCCTTATTTTCTTCCCTAATTATAGTTGTATTTTTCTTTTTGTGCACATTTCTTCTGAGTTTAATGGTAGCACTATGTTTATGTTGATGTGTTGCTATATCATGCTACTAAGATCTCAAGAAAATGAAGATTGGGTACATTTTGGAGCTTAGCCCTGTGTAGTGTAAAGAATTAGTATAGTATTATGAATTTCGTTGCTGAAAGAATAATTCTGTAGTAAGTGGGGTGTGATTTTGCATCTACATTTCCTACCAAGTGTCTGGGTAAATGATTATAAAAATTTACACCTTGATTAAGTCTGTGCATATGTGCTTATGACCAGCTTGGTGCAGAGAGGTGAGACTAGGGCAAGACCTCTGTATGGACAATGCTTGATCTCTGAAGAACATCCCTAGTCTTCTTCTTTGTCTCTGATCTCTGTAATTCTTCAACGGGGTACAGGGGAGCTTCCAGGTTTTAGAAGTACAGGTCACCATTTTTTTTCCATCCAATTTTCCAGAAGGAAAAGTATCCAATTTAACAAAATATGATCAACTTTAAAACCAACTGGAAAGTGGTTGTGTCAGAGGTCACCTTGCCTCAAACTTTCCACTGCAAGCCTCTTACTTTAACAAATATATTTCCTGATATGTTGCTGTCATTTATAGAAAAAAACCCCAAAACCAAACACAAGTATTTTCTTAAGGCTTCAAAGAAATGCTTCAATGACTCTACACATCTACAGAAGTCTTCTGAAACATCAGAACTTATTATTTACATAGGAATGCTACGTATACATTTGATGGCAAGACAAGAAGCACAAAATAGGCTGCCAAGTTGTGGCTGAAATATGGGCTATATGGAACATAATGGAATATAATATTTTGATTCTTTATCTTGACCCATGAGTTTTTCATCTTATTTTCTCTCCTTCCCCTGCTGAGGAAAGGAGAATGAGAGAGCAACTTGGTGGGTGCCTGGCAGCCAGGCAAGGGCACTCCATCACACCTTCATTCAAATTATTAATGTGTATATGTTTATTTGCAAACAACATGGTCCTATCTTTCATTTGAATATATATTTGGCATGCTACTGCAAAGGCACTTATAAAGCCATGAGTGTTCCTTAAAAAAAAGAAAATAATTGAAATCTTGGCACAATGCTTTGTGTGAGGTGTCAAATCTCTCAGCCAGGATGATTGATAACAGGTTGATTGGTGACAGGAATTTCTGTTACCAGAGTCCTTGCAGAAACATTTACAGCTGGATCTGGTGGGACCTCCCACACTGCTGCTGGAGGTCAATTATCAAAATCTACCTGGTCCATGCTGTCCTGGGTAACCATTTCAGCTTATCCTTTGCTGCATATTGCTTTAAACTAGGTACAAAACATCTCCTATCTTGATTATGTACAAAAGTTTGTCCCATTTGACCATGTCTGCACCTGTGTGGAGTCACCAGGAGGGCCAAATTCTGCCCAGGATGTCATTCTACACATTGAATGTTTGAAGTCAGCATACACACTTCAGAAGACATGCAGAAAAATGTTCATGATGGTGCAATATAACTACTGAAGGATGCTGAACCATGCAGGGAATTAATGAACAGAGAGTAGCAGGTGTGAGCACTGTCACAAACCCAATTTCCAGTGATTTCATAGTTGAAACTATAGGATGTGCTGTAATTTGATCCTTATAATTTAAGTTCAACAGCTCCTGCCACAATATCAGGAAGTAGACAGTACCTTGTTATGGAAACTACTTTTTTTCTCTCCTAAAATATGTCTGTAAACCAGTCTATATCTTTGAAAATCATAGTGCTTCTGGAAGTCACACTGGGCTTGGAAGTTGAGAAAAGTTTTCTTCTTTTCTCTTGAGGGTGCAAGTTATTTGCTTTCTTCATACTTTTCCTTAGGTGATTATATACCCCATCATCAAGCATGTTGGAGTCCTATTATTTCATATCAGGGTAACAAATTATTAGATAAGCATGTGTGCAACTCTCTGTCTTCACCACTTCATGTAGCTCATGATTTTCGGAGGTCCTATGCTCCTTTCTCTCCTTGTTGTATGTGTGCATATGTATATGAGAAGAGAGAGTTTATTTATTCCACTTGAACTTTGCATATTACTAGGACTGTATCTGTGCTGGTCTCTCATTTCATTGTTTTTTTTTCCTAATTCTAATTAACTATTTACATGATAAAATATATGTGCATATGTGTATTTGATTGTAGAGGGTGACTGTGAACAAACATCCCTTTGTACTTCTAGAATCTGAAATTGAAACTTAAGAAATGCACTTTACATAGCCTGACTAATAAGATTTGTCAACCCTAGTAAGAAATCACATACTCTGTCCTAAGCTGAGAGTGCTGATCTCAGGTCTGACCTGTGCTCACCTTGGCAGGAGCTGGGCTGGGCTGATTTCAGCTCCTGCCTTGCAGCCAAGTGCCTGTTGCCTCCCTTGCCCGGGCCTGAGGTCTGCCGGTGCCTCTGTGGGAAGGGTCTGGCAAACCCAGGGGGTCATTGCCCAGATAAGAGAAGGGCTTCTGTGGCTGAGCCTGGGGAGGCTGCAGAGCCATGCTCACAGTCAGCTGGGACCAGCCAGACAGCAGGAGCCCAGGGTAAGGAAAAATACAAAAATTGCCTGAGTATGATCCCCAAGGCTCAGTGGAGGGGTCTCCCACCATGAACATCGTATTTTCCCCTATGAAGGTCTTAGTATATTAAAGACATATCAAGTTTCATCTGCTTACACCCAGTGCTTTTTGAGAAAGATTGAAACTTTCAAACATAAAACCCAGAAGAAAGGTGAATATAAACCAGGAACAGTAGTAGATTGTTTACATACAATTTTAATTACATTATTAGAAAAGTTTTTTCTGTTCCAATATGATTATTTGGACTTTTAGACTGTTCAAATATTAATTCTACAGACAATAAATTCCTAGCTCCATATATCTCCTGTGTTTCCTTTTGCCCATACCAAGAATTTGGATGTAAAATTTTAAGCCTGTCATAGTTTGAAATTGGCCCCCCTGAGAGGCTGGGGGGGCTCAGAGGTGATTGAGTGCCAGGGCAGTGTTCCCTGGAGAGCCAATCACTGTCCATGTTGTTTGCTTGGGCTCACAATCATATATCACAGCACCGGAAACGGTTGGCAGTTCTGTCTTAGTTGTTTTGCTGTTGGTGTCTGCTGTGTGTAGGTGGAGAAGGCCAGGGAGTGGCTGGGCTCCCTCTCTCCCCCTCCGGGGGGAAGAGGGGAGCCCTGCGCCCCCCCCCCTAACTCTGCCTAGGCCAGAGTTAGAGACAGCATTGGAATGAGTGCATGTTTGTGAGCGATGGGACTCACAAACAACAGGTAAATGAGAGAGAGAGAGAAAGGCAGGCCCTGCGGCCAGGCCCTTTTCTTCTTCCCCCCCACCTTTGCATCCAAGCTGTAGAGGAGGGCTGTGTTTTTCCCTCTCGCTGTTTAGTGAGAGTGGATGCGAGGCTCAGCATTGGAGCAGAGCCAAGTGGACGGGCCGGAGGAGGCTCGATTGCTAGGGAGAAGATCCCAAGCAAGAATTGGAGACGGACCCCAGAGAGAGAGAGAGGGGCCCGGAGGATGTCTCTGCCGTGAACTAAAACACAGGACAACCGAAAATCCGAGGAGAAATCAACATTCCAGGACTTGGACGCTTGATAAGCTGCAGCAGCCTATGAACCAAGGTATGAGAGAGAGAAATCACCAGCAGCAGAAGAGCAAGACCTCAAAGCTATCTTCTTGGACTTTGTGAGAAGAGAAACTGCAACAAACAACTGGAATTTGGTGAGGGGGGAGTGTTCAGGAGCCCAGAACACTCCCACAGCAAAAGACTGTGTTACATATCAGCCTTGAAAAGCTGCTCCTGGACTAAAGTTAAAGGAGGGGCTCAAAAGGGCTGACTGATAGAAATGTAATATATATATAGTTGCCTTTAGTTTGTATAGTATTTGTTTGTGTAAATAAATGTATATACTTCCCCCTTCCCCTACAGAAGTCTGGTCTGAAAGTTTCTCTCCACTGTTAGGATAAATTGTGGGAAGGGTGGGGGAAGCCTGAAAATTGGATTTTGGATTTCTAAATGTGGCTCAAACTGCCACAAAGCCTTATGGCTTCCTTTGATCCAAGAACTTCCAGCTGTGTCTGCCTTGAAATGAAGTCTACATAATCACTTCACAACCCCTGACTACTGAGCCTGCCCCCTGGTTCATCCTAGCAAACTCCATCTTTCTCTGGGTGGCTGAGGTTCCACCATTAGTGTCTTTCTGTCTTCTTGCCCTATTTGTCATTTTCCAAATGTGAACAACTCCTCTCTCACCTCCACTTTCTGGAGGATTTGGGTGACTCAGAGTGCAAGTAGCTGAAACACAGCAAATGTGTGACTTTCTCTGGATGACCTAGCTGCAGCCTGCTAGAGAAACAAAGCCTACTGGAGTGAGTCACCATACAAGCAGCAATAGCAAATTGATGGAGTTCCAGGATCCTTTTGTAGTTCATTTCATACTCAGAGTCACATTGCTGCCTGAGAAAGCTTTTTCTCTTAACCGATTATTTTTAACTGTAGGGTAGAAATGTTCATAATACCTGAGAAGTGTACTGACTATGCTGATGCAGACAGACAGCTATAAGGATGCAAATTGCTTTGCTTTGGTTGCACTAGTTCATGAAAAGATACTGCAAAGAGAGAGTAAAGTTCCTACAATGGCTTTTTGACTAGGAACGCATGAGTTTTCTAAGAGGTAATCAAATATACTTGTGATGTTTTACATCACTGTAGCCCAAACTCAATTTAAGCTTGAGGTCAAACTCATATAAGAAACAAGGGAAAGTCCTAGCACACACTGTGACAGTTGACCTTTTATTATGTGGACACAAGTTATTTGGCCCATTAACATGTTTATTTATTTAATTTGATGCAAAACATACAGTCTGATTCAAATAGGTAATTATTATTACCTATTTGCCATTGCTATTTATATGTTGCTCATATTCTATGTAATATCAACACTGCATCAAGATCCTGCTCGTGTCCCCTTCTCTCTTAAAATAGTTTCTTTTTTCTACACAATGCTGGCAGTTAATTTAAAAATAGACATCACCTTTGAATTCACTTATTACATTCGAAAAAATGATAGTATGATAGTTTGATCCATTACTATAAGCACAATGTTAAAAATCAGCTTTACTGAAGAGGTTTTAAGGATTTAAATGTTTAAAAAGTTATTGTAACTGTAAGCAGCTGTAACACAGACTGCACCCGGTTGTATTTTGTACAAAGATATGAATAAATGCATGTATGCAATTAGTTGGTATTTGTAGACCTATTTGCAGAAGTAGCCAACTACAAATATTTTATGTCTTACATATTTCTGTATAATCATATATTGACTGCATTACAAATGGAGTTATGGTATAAAACAGCATACATAAATATATATGTACACTTCAGATGAATATAAGCCGTTGTATTCTTCAAATATATATGTATCTTAACATGATAGTCCAAAGTCCAATAACACTCTTCAAATATTTACTGAAAATAATATTCAAGAAAGAGCTTAGCATTGCTTGAATAGATTCACAATGTAAACCAGACAAATTCCGGAAAGACATATATAAATGTATACACATACATACACATATGCATATATATATTACTGTGGCCTCAGTTCAGTATTTAATAACACTATACAGTGGACCATTAGAAGGAAGAGTTCTAACCTCTAGTTTTGAATTTCAAACTGAATTCCTGTTCACCAATTTGTGAAGTGGTCTTTAAAGAGACTTTGCTTTTTTTCTAAGCCTATCTTTGAGCTCTGTCTTGACCTAGTAAAAAACATGCATATGCACTGAGCATGCACATTATAACTTATGTTCATTGGTTAGTTCACAGAATGGTCTGTTCACTTGTAATAGACTATTATATTTGAATTGTTAAAAACTATTCTTTGTCCTCATGCAATTCATAGCATTCTCTTAAGTGAAAAGAACCACAGCAAAGTCACAGCAGAAAGTAGCTAATCTCATCTATTTGGCACCCAGTCAAAGCTTAATTTTTCTCTAATACTTTGGTCTATGCATTTTAATTTTAAATGATCAGATGTTAGCATTTTACTCTGGTGGGAGACCTTCAAACACTGCACAGCCTAGGCATTAGAGAATCGTCTTCCTATTTGTCTGCAGTTATCTTTATATGATGATTTTAGAGGTTGTTTCAGATATACACAAAGAATTTTCAACTTTTCAGTATAGCTGTTGTATCTTTGCTGAAGTATTTAGCAAAGTTAAATACATTTGCCTCTTAAATCTATTTCAAATTGATTTGCTACTTTAATACTGAAATTTTTAGAACTACTTACAGTTTGCAGGACCATCACGTACTTGTTTTGCTGCAAAGGTTAAGCCTTGCTATATGGTGATATAGAGAATCTAAAATAAAGAGTACAGGTATTTAGGTAAAAAATAACTGTAGTTATAAAAAAAAATTATAGTTACACTAATGCTGATTGTGAAAAAGATTCCAATAGTCTAACTCTTGCTTTTCATAGAAAACAAAAATGTTTCACATTCTTAGAAGAATTAACATCCTGCTTTGCAGACACTGCTGAGCTCTTTGGGTTGGAAATCAGCTTAAAGAAGACAGAAGTTCTCTGCCAACCTGCACCTCATCCTCATATCCCCACTGGCCAATCAGAGCTCAAATCAGTCCAGCAGTTTAATTACCTAGGTATCCTCATCTCCTCGGATGGTAAGATTGACGTAGAGATAGACAACAGGTTAGCAAAGGCATAGAGTGCCTTCGGAAAGCTTCATAAAAGAGGTTGGCGAAATAAACACTTGTAGAAAAGTACCAAGATCAGTGATTACAGAGCCATTGTGCTGTCTACTCTTTTATATGGAACCGAATCACGGGTAATCTACTGTCACCACCTGTGACTCCAAGAACGCTTCCATCAACGCTGCCTCCGTACAATCCTAAACATCCACTGGTCGGATTATGTGACCAATACATCTGTTCTAGAACAAGCAGCAGTCACAAGCATTGAGGCCATGTTGCTGAGAACACAGCTGAGCTGGGCAGGGCACGTCTCCAGGATGAAGGACCACCACCTCCCTAAGATCTTGCTTTATGGTGAACTTACCACCGGCTGCTGCAAGAGAGGAACCCCAAAGAGGTTCCCTGAAATAAGGACTCCCTGAAACAACATCTCAGCCTCGGCCATTTTGATCGACATAACTGATCTACTCTGGCCTCCAATTGGGAGCTCTGGAGACACACATTATCTATAACACTGCTGCTTCCTTTGAGAACACACGCAGGATCACTCTTGAGGAGAAAAGACAATGCAGAAAGAATCGTGCCTTGCAGAATATACCACTTAAGGAGTCTTTCTGCTGTGCCTTTTGCAACTGGACTTGTCTATCTTGTATTGGCCTTTTCAACCACCAGCGTGCTTGTAACAAACATGGGTAGAGCCCTTCCCAAATCTTCGTTCGCGAAGCCTAGCCATGATACTCTTGACTTGTACCCACGGCAGGTACTGCAGCACTTTTTCTGCTCTACCAAACTTTAATACAAAAGATGATCAGAATTTGAATCAGATCCAGGCTTTCTACCCAAATATTGCAGATCTACCAGAATCAGCATCACTAATTCTTTAATAGAGTAGATGTTTTATGAAACCTGACAACATTTGTAGAGATTTTTTACAATTGTAGATTAAGCCTTTTATGGGGAATCACTAATGACAGTCAGGTTCAATAGAACAAAGATTTCATCTAATATTAGTTTCTGGCAAGTCAATTTGCAAGGTTATTTTTGCAGATTAAATTATCTATATTGGGAGGTCACCCTCTTACTTCTAAATCAAAAAAGAAAGACAGTTGCATAATAGCATAACGCTGTAGATGTATTAATAACCATTAATAATCATTTCACAATAAGGAAATTAGCTATTCACCCAGAAGGGTGAGTAAAATAAAAAGGTGTTTTATACCACAATAAATATCTCTTTGAAGAAGCTGAGGGAAGGCCAGGTGAATATGAGAAATGTGTAACCTGTCTGTATCTTAGTATTCAAACTCTGGAAAATATGAGTTTTCAGTTAAGAGTCAGAGAAGCAAGATATCACAATTTAAACTGGCTTAGGACCTATCTATTCTGGGCTCCATGATGTAATTGTATTCTTAGAAATGTGCATAGAGAATGAGACAAAAAATTCTGGGGAAAAAAAAAAAAAGAAGAAACAACCGAAGTAATCTAATGTAAAGATGAGTCATATCTTGAATTAAACAATCTCTTGTCTGTTTCCCAGGAATTTTTGTCATAGATCAGAAAAATCTATGTTTGGAATCATTAACATTGGAAGAGACCTTCAAGATCGTCTTGTCCAGTTGTCAGCCCTGCACCACCACAGTCACCCTTGGACCATATCCCCAAGTGCCAAACCCGGACTCCTCTTGAACACTTCCAGAGACAGTGACTCTATCAACTCCCTGGGCAACTCATTCCAATACCTAACCACTGTTTCAGTGGAAAAAAAAATATTTCTAATATCTAATCTGAACAACTCTTGGCCATTTCCTCTTGTCCTTTCACTTGAGACTCGACAGAAGAGACCAGCTCCCACCTCAATACTACCTTGTTCCAGGTAGTTGTAGACAGCAATGAGGTACCGCTGAGCCTCTTCTTCTCCAGACTAAACAGTGTCTTCATCCACTTGTCCAAAACTGACTATCTTGCAGGGACAACACTTGCTCACACCAAAACAACACAGGCTGCTATGAAGAAAAATGAAAAATCAAAAAACCTAGAGCTTTTGGGAGCTAACTAAAGAACCTTTCAGTCCCACTACAAAGGGTTGCAGGGCTGAAAAAGACTCGAGGTCAGATATCTGAATTTTTTAATTTATCTGTTATTTAGATTTACCAGCAATATGAAACGCGGAGTACGCAGCTGCCATAGCAGGAAGCTGATTTCACTCCCCAGTAACAGTGAAAGAGAAAAACAGCCCCCTTCTGCAGCCTGGCTGCAAAGGTGGTGGGAAGAAGAAGAGGGCCTGGCCACAAGGCCTGCCTCTCTCTCTCTCTCTCTCTCTCTCTTACCAGTTGTTTGTGAGTCGCGTCCCTCACAAACATACACTCACTCCAATGCTGTCTCTAGCTCTGACCTAGGCAGAGTTGGGGGGGCCGCAGGGCTCCCCTATCCCCGCCAAAGGGGGGAAGAAGGAGCCCAGCCACCCCTTGGCCTTCTCCACCTACATACAACAGACACCAACAGAAACTACCAACAGGTTCCGGTGCTGTGTATGTACAATTTTTTAGCAGAAGCGAACAAGACGAGTGGTGATTGACTCTCCAGGGAACACTGCCCTGGCACCCAATCACCTCTGAGCCCCCAGCTCTCAGGGGGGGCCAATCTTAACCCATTGCACACCTATAAAGGAGTATTTAACATTTAATTAATTTAACCCAGTGAGATCCATTTAATTTATTTATCATGGTGAGATTCTTGGCCAAAAGTGGAACTCAAAGGAAATGTGGTAATTAAAATAAAGTTGGTAACTGCCATGTTTTTTCCTCTCAAAAACATTTGTGTTTCCTCTGAAAGTGCAGAATAATAAGCAATGGAAAGGTTTTCTGTTTTATAACAATGCTTAGTCAGTGACATTATCTCCTACTTGCCTACCTCTCAGTACAGATCACTACTGGAACTCTTTTCCTATATCATGGATGCCTCTTCCCTGGAATTGCTCAAGGCCGGGCTGAATGGGGCTTTGAGCAACGTGGTGAAAGCTGTCCTTACCCATGGCTGGGAGGTTAGAACTTGATGATCTTTAAAGTCCCTTCTATCCCAAACTGTTGTATGATCTTTAACTCATTTATTCAGAAGACTTTCTCTGACTGTGTGACAGAAACCCCCCTGATAGTGTGTTTTCTCTCTAATAGCTATGCCTGTGTTGCCTGAAAAATGAGAGAAAAAAACCTCACCAGGCAATTTAGTATAGATAAGGTAGAGATCAGGTCTTTAATGAAGGCCTTCCGGCATAAGGAGTACAAAAGCACACACCTGTGTTCTGGGGTTCCACAATTTATGGTTCATTCTGAGAACTACCCCCCCAGATCCTCCCCAAATCTACCCCCCTGGCACACCTCCCCAGAATTGAGTCAGAGGTCCCAAAACCCCTTTCTTCCTCATCTTCCTCTTCTTCATAGCACATACTGTCTTTGGAGCTTCTCCAGGGTTGACTGTGGTGGTATCTTGTTGTTCAGGCCTGGGTTGCATATATACATAAACAAGATGCATTTACTATAATCCTGCCTTGAAAGGAGCCTAAACAAACCCAAAGAATTTACAAAATTCAATATGAAGTGGGGAATAGGGTTTGGTGAATGTTGACTATTCTAAAGTGTGAGAGACTATACAATTATACTAAAAATCTATATTTAGTACACAGCTACTTTAAAATCTACAAAGGCTAAAAATCCTAAGGCATCACCTGCCATGTGGTTGCAGTTCCTCACTGGCAGGTAGAGTAATGGATTGCTTTATTTTAGAGTAAATGTGAGTAATTACTGTGTTCTTGTTTCTGATGGCAAACTAAGGAAGAAACTGTGGCCACTATAGTAAAAAATATGGTATCTGTGAATTTTGCTAGCTGTAACAAACAGAAATAAGCTTGACTAGGCTTTGAAACCAACCAAAAGTGGTTCTTTTAAGACAATCTTGTGCATTGACTACTGACCTCTGCAGGAAAAAAATTAAGGACTAGATTGGTGAAATAAAAGGAAAAAATGAGAAGGGAAAAAACCAGGAACAGTAATGAAGACATGGAAGATTTTTTTTAAGAAGCATTTAGTCAATTATATCCTTCATCCTTCTACTTTTGTTGCACTTTTCATATTTCTGTTTAAAAGACAATTTTCCCTCTATTGCTTCTAGCTAAGTTTTGTGTTGTGCCTTCTACTTTTTATGTGTCTCACATACTTCAGTTTTCATTTCCTTCATTATCTTCTTGTTCACTGAGCTATTGTCCTTATTAATTTAATTAACTTTTGCTTTCCTTTCATTCAGTTTTATCTTGATTTGTCTTTATAATCTTTTGTCATGTTATTTCCTGCTGTTTAATTCTTACTCCTTTCCAGCACAGGCAAAGACAACATTTGCCTTGAGTTCAGTGAGCTTTGGAAGGACCTGTATCTATTATTAAGGTTTCCTATGATACCTGAAACAGTAGCTTCCTCTCGCACTATGCCATGAGAGGCTGGTGCTGACATCAGGAAAAATTCTTCCATCATCTCTGGTATTTAGGAAAATTTACCATATCAGCCATTCTAGAAGATTTTGGTGGGTTTGGTCTGTTTCTCTCCTCCCCCATGTGGGGTGTAAAAAGGTAATAAGAAGAGTTTCAGCCATCCAAGAACAAAAAGGGAATCTGGAACCTGTACTGCAATACCTCCAATTACCTTGCTTACTGCAACACCTCTCACTACCTTGCTGACTTTACCCTGTCATCCCATCTATAGGCTTATGGAACCAGAGTTATTCAGAATATAAATAGTATGGACACTAATGTACTAATACAGTAGACATCAGTATTGGTTTTGTTAGTAGAGAAACTGTTTAGATCTCTGTGCACTACTTAAATCTGCAGTGCCTAGTCTCCAGTCTTCTCTGTGAAATTAAGAAAATTTTTCTTCCAAAACAAGAATCAAAAAAATACACCTTACACTCATTCCCCTTAATGAATCATGAATGTATACAGCAGAAAGGAACCCATATTCTCAGAGAAGGATTACACACAACATAGAATCATAGACTAGAACTTAAAAATCATCTAGTCCCAAATCCCCCCTGCCATGGGCAGGGACACCTCCCATGAGACCAAGTTGCACTTCCAGGGCTGGAACATCCACAGTCTCCCCGGGCAACCTGTTCCAGAGTCTAACCACTGTCATAGTAAAAAAGTTCTTCCTAATATCTAACCTAAACTTCTCCTCTTTCAATTTGTACCCATTACTTCTTGTCCTATCACTACAGTTCCTGATGAAGACTCCTGTTCTGGTTTCCCGATAGGCCCCTTCAGATACTGGAAGGTTGTTATGAGGTCTCCACGCAACCTTCTCTTCTCCAGGCTGAACCACCACAACTTTCTCAACCTGTCTTCATAGGGCAGGTGCTCCAGTCCCCTTGTCAACTTTGTAGCCCTTCTCTGGACTTGCCCCATGTCCTTATGTTGACATCAGAACTGTATGCAGCACTCCAGGTGAGATCTCACAAGAGCAGAGTAGAGCAGGAGAATCACCTTCTTCAACCTGCTGACCACACTCCTTCTGATGCAGCCCAGCATTTCATTGGCTTTCTGGTCTGCAAGCGCACACTGCTGGCTTATGTCTGACTCATGTTGAGTTTTTCATCAATCATCACCCCTAAGTCTTTCTCCACAGGGCTGCTCTCAATTACTTTGCTGCCCAACCTGTAGGTGTGTCTGGGATTGCCACAACCCAGATGTTGAACCTTGCACTTCACTTTGCTGACCTTCATGAACTCAGCATTGGCCCACCTCTCAAGCCTGTCAAGGTACCTCTGGATGACATCCCTTCCCTCCAGCTGCACCCACAGCTTGGTGCCATCAGCAAATGAGCTCAGGGTGCCCTCGATCTCACTGTCTGTGTCACTGACAAAGACGTTGAAGAGTATTGGCACCAGTACCGACCCCTGAGGGACACCACTTGTCAGTGGTCTCCACGTGGGCAACGAGCCATTGACCACAACTCTCTGCATGCAGCCCTCCAGCCAGTCCTTTATCCACTGAGTGGTCCATCCATCAAATCCTTGTCTCTCCAATTTGGAGACAAGGATGTTGTGTGGGGCAGTGACAAACGCTTTGCAGAAGTCCAGGTAGACGATGTCAGTTGCTCTGCCCCTGTCCACCAACGTTATATCCCCATCATAGAAGGTCATCAAATTTTCAAGCATGATTTCCCCTTTGTAAAGCCATGTTGGCTGATCCCAACCACTTCTTTGTTTTCCGTGTGCCTTAGCATAGTTTCCAGGAGAATCTGCTCCATAATCTTGCCTGCACAGAGGTGAGACTGACTGATCTGTGGTTTCCCAGGTCTTCCACTTTCCTCTTTTTCAAAATGGGTGTTATATTTCCCTTTTTCCAGTCATTAGAGACTTCATGAAACTGCCATGATTTTTCAAAAATTATAGATAGTGGCTTCGCAACTTCATCTGCCAGCTTCCTCAGGACCCATGGATGAATCTCATCAGGTCCCATGGATTTGTGCATGTTTAGGTTCCTTAGTTGATCTGAGACCTGATCCTCTCCTACAGTGGGCTTGAGTCTTCATTTTCTGAGTCCCTGTATTTGACTTTCTCAACTTTGGTGGCATGGCTGGAGCTTTTGTCATTGAAGAGAGGCACAGAATTTGTTGAGAACCTCAGCCTTCTGATTGTCCATTGTAGCCAGATCTCCTACTTCTTTCAGGAGAGGGTCAACATAATCCCTAGTCTTTGCCTTGTTTGTAACATAACTATAGATGCCCTTCCTGTTATCCTGGTTATCCCTCAATTCTTACTGGGCCTTGATTTCCCTAACCTTGTCTCTATCTTCCCATAAAATTCACCTATATTCCTCCCAGGCCACCTGCCCTCGTTTCCACGTACTGAAAGCTTCTTTTTTTCACTCTGAGTTTACACAGAAGCTCCTTATCCATCCATGGAGGCCTCCTGGCATTTTTGTCTGATTTCTTCCTAGTTGGGATGCATTGCTCCTGAGCTTGGAGGAGGTGATTCTCAAAATTCTGCCAGTGCTATTGGGACCTTCTGCCTTTGAGAGCTCAATTCTATAGGACTCTACTGAGTAGGTCCTTGAAGAGGTCAAAGTCTGCTCTTCTGAAGTCCAGGGCAGTGAGCTTACATACTTGTCCTGATTTCTTTTAAAGTTTGAACATATTTTAGTGACTTGGGAGGAGCAGCAGAGCAACCTAGTAGCACAGATGGGGTTAGGATTTGTCTTTGGAGTTTCAATCCAGTGCCTATCTACCTTGAAAAAAATGGAGACATTAAGTTTCAAGTACACTAAATTACATTTTCTTTACTTGATCTATCTGGAAACAGCAATCTAAGACACTGGCTGGGTAATTCTCTGTCAAAGGGACAAATTATGACTTTATACACCTACATATACACGTACATATACATAGGTATTGAACAGTTTAAATGATCTCGAACTGTAAGGCTCAGAAGTAAGTCCTAATTTCATAACTGGTTTGTCTTGAATATCTGGATTTTAAGTAGAACCAAATGAGAGGCAGAGTGCCATCAAAAAGTGCTAGTAACAAAATTATATCTGCAAATAAGCAGACTGGATGCTAATTAAATCTTTTCTCCCGTACCCTAGTCATGAATCTTAACTTATGCTTGGATGAATATCAAAGCTAATCATTTTACTACTTCAACATCCTCTTCAAAGCAGTACAAAAAGTGGACCAAGGATGAATAGAATTTAAATTTTGGTTAGGTAATAAGGTATCTATATTTACAGAGACCTTTCCCACGGGAGAGAAAAATATGATGTATTACTATTTTATGACTTTCAGGTTTAGTGTATTCTCTACTTATTTGGCCCTATTGCTGAAAATGGTTCCTGAATTTAAAACATAGCTGCAGTCCCACTAAGTTAATGGGATGATCCACAGACTTTTGGTTGTACAGCAGTGTTGGCATAGGAAGGGCTAGAAGTTTAAATTTGTATGAAGCTGTCACTTGGTCTGTCAGTTCTATTAGTAAATTTCACATTTGACAACACTGATTTATAGAATTTCTCTAAATTCCTCATCAGCTTTGTTTTCATAATCTGTTTCATAGGATAAAAGGAAAAAACGGGTAAGTGGAAAGTATTTTTCCCATTTTTTTTCCTCCCCAAACTTAAGTCAGCTTCATGGCTAAGGGAAATGAATTATGAAACTTCATCCCTGGGCTTTTCAGTTAAATATCTGGAATGCTTGAATAACCTTTTTCAGTCTTAGGTCCCTCCTAATTTCCTTCACAACTTCGTTATCCAGGGAAAACTATAGAAACTCGTGCTGTGAAAAGCAGCTGGGAACAGGACAGCCTAAGTAAGAAGTTCACTGTATCTTCCCCCTGAAAGTGCAGCAGAGAAGGAGGGTGGATTGCAGTTAACAGTATGCCTTGTCTGAGTACTTGTTCCGCCCTTACTGCTATGGTACCCTTTATATGCTTTTAATGCCAGTACAGATTATTTATGAGTTAAAATCATATCCAGAGCAGAATCGTGTTTGTGTTCACTAGTAAAACAGACAAAATCTGAAATTTTTTCTACGTCGGACCTAAGTCTGCACCTCCATAAGATACTAAAACTCAGAGCAGCAAATTGCAGTTGATATCATCAGTTGATATGTGCAATGTGCAGCCTTTTAAGTGATATAATTATAGACCAATATTTCAGTCTAAAAATTCTAATGCTACTGCAGACCACATGGAATGTCAATACAGGCATGTCTATCAATAAAAGCTTTACTTCGAGTTAAAGTCATATCATTGCCATTGTCCTCGCCCAGGCATTTAAGAGTTTGATGCAATAATGGGAGTCATACCTTATACTTAAATTTACTTATTGCCCAGTCCCAGTGTAATCACTCCCAGATCCTCCGTTCTTCCGAGTTGACACTCTCCCCACAGCACCAGTGTCATTATTGAGTGTTTTTGTGCCAAAAAGTTGGCAAGAATAGTGGTTTGAACACCTAAAAATTCAATTATTCACTGAAACAGCCAACAGACAGAGAAGTGTTTATATCACAGTTTTACAAAAAGAGAAATTAATGAAGAAACAGAAAGCACCTTGTCCAGACCATGGAGCTGTCAAAGTTAGTGCCAAGGCTGGATTCACTCATGATTCACATCCCTGTTCTCCAAACACAAGAAGGTATCACTCAAGGTCTATGAAAGCCCCTGATTGCAAAAAATGAAACCAGCATGTTTCTGTAATGTCTCATAATATTCTAAAATTTTTCAATGCTCAGAAAGACGGGTGAGCATGGACTGGAATGTAGGTATGAAAGTCATGGTTAAGTTGTAAAAAGGAACAGATACTTGGTCAAAATCTTATGTTTTCAAATTGCAGGAGCTTAAGGCATAAGCATATAAGGCTCCACAGAAAACTTCAGGTTAAAAAAAAAATTGACCCAAAAGATAAAGGAATCTAAGAAAATTCTCATATTAGCATTCGGCATTTAGATTTGGAAGCTGGCATGGGTTTAAAGTAGGATTTGCCCTGAACATTGACAAGGACATAGAAAGTGATCTAATACTGTGTCTTCCTTCTTGAAATTTATCAGTCATAATTCAACTGTCTATTTCTATTTCTCTCTTCAACATAAATCAGTTTTTTGGTCAATTCTACTCTAGGTCCTTGCTTCAGTCTTCTTATTAAATCACATAGGTTCTCGAGTTGTACCTAGCTGCTTCACATTTTAAATCTTTTCAAGTTTTGCTTTGATCTTAATTGAGCTCACCATTTCCATTGTTCACTTAGAGCTGCATCAGTTTTTTGAATTGCTTTATTTTCCCTGTCTGCTTCAATTTCTGGCCTTAAATCACATCGGTTTTACATCAGCTTTTCAATCACTCTTATCTCAGGCATCTATTTTTACATCTTACTTTAAATCACATCAACTTCCATATTGATGTAATTTATATAACATATTACTTATTCTTGGCATATTGACTTAAAAAGGATTTCCAATTTGTATAAATCTCTATGCATTTGTTATGTTTGCAGCACCTTTATGTGATATACTGAATTAAAAAGAAAATAAATTGAAAATTATTTTCCACATGGAAATATTGCAACTGGCAACAAAGTGTCCCTAGAATAGGATATTTTTCCTTAACAAAGACCTAAACCAAATCTTATGAAATTAAAGGGAGTCTTTCCAAGCAGAATTTAGGAAAATTGCAAAGACAGCATTTTAAAAGAAATATGCTCCCACACTAATAAACTCAGACAAATTTTCACAGGAAAGATCAAATATGAGATAAATTTACGACAGAGGTTAAATTTTAAAGGAGACATAAATTATAAACTGATGCTATTTTAGTAACACCTGTTTCTAAATGACAGGATAAGTAATGTAAGCAAATATAGCTTACCAAGCTGATCTGAAAGAAGGAAGGCAAGATTACATTTGGCTTTGACTTACTCAGAAAAGTAGGAAAGAGTCGACTAACCCCACTACAGTCACTTTCTCAGGAAAGAAGCATACTTACTTTTTTTTTTCTGATGCTCAAGACAAGGAATGCAGGTGCAGAATTGGTGCTATGCCAAATGTCCTACCAATCTTAATGATTCTGGATTTTCAGCCATTTACTACCCACTATGTTGTTAAATTTTGCAAGTCAAGCATAGAGATGTTAGAATCTTATTACTCAGCTGCACACTCTTTCAGCTGGAGGTCTTTCTGCTATTAGCCCAAATTAGACATCAAATGGAGTGTCCTGCTAAATACAGATACCTGAGATAGTTACCCAGAACCAGTGGAAAAGAAATGGTACATCTTGGGTATGTCTCATCTCATCAGCTGAATGACACCCTAAAAATGTCTATTCCTTTGTAAACAAAAAGTACTGAGTAAATAAATCCTAAGGCAATTAGCTCAGGCATAGAAGTCTACACTGAAGGTAACTTCAGCTAGGCAAGATGCAGCACAGCATAAAGCACAATGCCATGCACAGGAGCTCCTATGGGACTGGAATTTCCATTGTGCTTACTGTGCTGTACAATGATGTTGCAACTTGGCTGCCGTATAGTGCTGACCACAGACTTTCAGTTACATCAGTTTGACACATTAGTATATGCAAATGATCAATGTCCATACACAAAATTATTCAGATAAATCCTAATCTGTATTAAAAGGAAGATGGCTGAATTGTACGAACAAACAAGGAAAAGCTATGGTTTTTAAATTAAGCTGTTGATCATAAGTGAGAATAGATCATACTTCCAAGGATGGCATTGCTCAAAGGTTGCTCAAGGCTTGACACTCATGATCTCTGGCATATATATAGTGGATACTTCCTTTGTTATTATTTGTTTATTTCCTTTTACTTAAATTGCACAGCTTTCTTCTACCAAATTTGCTCAGAATTTGAATGCTTTTTATTTCCTTCCCTTTTCCGATATTATTTATAGTTGTTATGGGTTTTGGATTGCAGTTTTATAAAGTTGTTTTGTAATTTTTTCCTCTATCACTTGGCCAAGGATTATATAAATAATTTATACTCCAGGAAAATCATAGGTCTCAAATTTGATAACTATGACTACTAAACAAAAATACTGTAATGACAGTTATACAGCTCAGACAGACAACTGTGACATCTGTAGGGTAAAAGTTTGTTGATAGGGATGTAGTTAATATTATTTTGCCTCAAGCCTACTCATAAGAGTACTACAATAATGTGACCAACAACAGTATATAAGTACTTTGTAGTACTGTGATGGCATGGCCAAATAAAATGTATAGATATTTGGCACAAGTATGTATGCGATGTGACAACCTAAAGGACAAACAAATATTTGTGTGTCTGCTCCTAGGAGGCATCCAAATCATGATTTCTTCAAGTTAGAGAACAAAGAAGGTAAGCAGGGGACCATAAATAAGCAACGCTTCTTGTCAAATCTATGTGGATGACTGGAAAAAAACTCCAAACAACATAAACAGCATCGGGGCAAATAAAACCCATTTTGGGGTGGATCACTGAGTAGTAATAATGCATCTGAAATAAGTAAGAAAGATGGAGAAAGATGACTTCATAGTCCTGACTTCTTATGTCAAAGACCTTTCAAACCTGCTCACTCTGGCTACAGAGACTAAGCACCACCAAGGGTAATGATATTGTTGCTAACAACACAGCATCAGCTCCATGGACCTGTTTTTTTTTTTTTTTTTGCTTCCACCACAATTTCTAATTCCCTAAGTGATACAAATCTTTCTATACACAAACACACAAATATACACAGTTGCAATACTCACAAACTTAAGATATAAATTATTGTTACTTTGAAATAAATATGTCCAGAGACTTGTTCAAAAAAGCAAAAACAAGACCCAAAGCTAAAATGTGTGAATTACAACTGCTACAGTTATCTGTGTATCAGGAATTCCTTAGTGTCTTGAATGGAAACATGGTATGTTTTAAAATTATCTGGTTGAAATTGGAGGCTTAAAGTAATTATAACAAGATGAGCTGAATGACAAATTATTGTTGCCTAGTGCATAAAATGAAATGCATAAGAAATCTACTTATAATATAATATATGCCTAACCATGACAACTTTTCCAACCAACAGTATAAAAATTTTAATACTACATTTTGTCAGGGACTAAAAGGAATTTTTCAGTGACATAGAAAGTTCTTCTAATGCAGTAAGTTTTCTTAAGGAGAAAAAGACTTTCTCAACAGTCCTGTCTCCTTGGGTGGTATAAACAACGAAGTTTTTGTGTCCTAAATTAGATGAGAAGGCAGATACAGAAAGAACAAGATTATCAGGACAGATTCTTTGTCCTTTTATTACAAGGATATCTCTTCTGCTGTTTGTCCTTCTCCGTCCTTGCAGCTCTTACCTGAGAAGAGTAAAAGGTGATGAAAAGGCTTTGAAATTTCTTCCTCCTCTTTCAGTCCTGCATCAGAGTTGAAGGTCCTGCTTTAAACAATTCCTTCTGTCCCTAACTGTAGCACATAAGATGGAAAATTTGGTGGGGAAAAGTGAAGCCACCACTTACCAGTTGATGTAAGATTGATTGATTGATGTAGGCACTATGTATAAAAATGGAATCTGAGAAGTAGGAAGAAAAGTTGGTAAAATGTGAGAACTGGACAGCTTCACTGATGAAATGAAAATGAATTATGGTCTGAAGGGACAGAACTTATTTTGAGGAACAGGTCTAATTTCAGAGGATCAGCATGAATAGATGTAGGAACAAATCTTTCAAGGCTGTCAGGAGGATAAGCAAGAACCAAAGTCCTCTTTCTGACACATGCAAGGCAAATTTTATTATTACATAAATCACTTCAGGAATAACTGGGAATTCCAGAGGCAGGAGACAGCAAAAAGAAATCCCCACACAACTCCTCTGTTGTATCTTCATCTCCTTACAGGGACCTAATTTTAACAGCTGAGTAAATGGTAATGTCTGTTAGAACTCATTCTGACCTATGTGTGTGATGATTGACCAAAATGTGACAAACAGGTTCAAACTGGGCAGATAAGCATTGAGTTCATCCTATAGCTTCTTGTCAGCTGGGGAGTTACTGTATTTTTATTTTCAGTTTGATTCAGCTGCAGATCTTCACAGAAGTTGTAGGAACTTCAGAAGAGGTGCAGTTACCTCAACTTAAACCTGCAGTTCCATTTGAGACACTCTAAGATTGGAAGATATGACAAAAGTAGTAAATAAGTGTGTACCCTTCTGCAGAGGCTACTGGGGATGTGGTGACATGAAATCTGTGTTTAAGTAGCTTAGCTACTGGCATGGGACAATATGGGAGGCCTCAAAACTCTAAACCATGTGCCAGTGATCAAACACATCACTGGAACAGCGTGGTGAGAGATGGGTAAAAGAAATTTTAAGGAGTAACACAACAAACAACATACATCCAACGTAAGTGAACCACATCACAGACAACAAATTCACATCTATGTAGACTTGCAGACCAATGAAGAATGACCAAGGTGTAAAGTGTATCAGCAAATATAAAAGTGTTCTAAAGCGGATCTTAGAGGGAAGAGTGAAATCGCCAAGATCAGCATCATAATCTCAACAAACTGAGAACTCCCCCCACAACCTCCTGCCTTATGCACTGAAAGTGAAAGGTGCTGGGGGACATAGGATAGATGAACAATACACCAGAAAATTAGTTTGTTTATTTATCATTTTAATAGTACATATTGTGAAATATAATTTTTAGTATCATTGTAACCTTTGTAGAAATAATTGTTTGGTTAGTTTGTTACGTCTTTACTTGCACTGAAGATATATTTTTGATCTGAGTTTCAAGTGTGTTCATTTTATTCATAACATGCTTTTGAATGGAAAACAGTGGTAGGGATTTTTAAAGTTATTATACTCTACAAGGAAAAAAAAATGAAAGAAAGACCCACTTTGTTTGAATGAGTAGTGTTTGGAAGAACATTTTAATTTTAACTAATCATATGATCTTGGAGGTGGACAACAATATTGTAGTTGGTGAATCAAAGCCTTTTGACCCAAGAAAAGCAAAGACCCTTGAGACCTAATCCTGGATAGAAGACTTGTGGAAGAGGGTTAAAGTTCTCATGTGCAAATATAGGAAATTGAGAGCTCTGAATAAAATGCAAACAGGTTTTGTTTTATATTCACAGTAAGGTTCCTAATTTCTTAACATCTCACAGTGATTTTTCCTGGAATAAGAAAATCTATTATAAATTTGAATGTAGCTCGTTCATCTACCACACTTATTCTCAAGATGTGTGCCAGAATTGTCAACATATATACCATTACTCAGATGGATTTAGGTCTTTGTGTAGAAAAGATTCCAATTTTTTAATTATAAATATTCCTTTACACTGAATTAATTCCTAATTCCACAAATGTTCCCATAAGTTTCTGCTGAAACTATTCACTACCTTATATGATTTTAATTTCATAACCTTTCTAAAAGCAGCTTTGTTATATAGACTGAACTAGCTAGAGAAACCATCATTTTTATTGCTGTCATTATAGACTCTTCCTTATAAAATGACAAAATCATGGAATCATCAAGGTTGGAAGAGACCTTCAAGATCACCTTGTCCAACTGTCAACCCTGCAACACCACAATCACCCTTGGATCATATCCCCAAGTGCCAAACCCAGACTCCTCTTGAACACTTCCAGAGATGGTGACTCTACCAACTCCCTGGGAAACTTATTCCAATGCCTAACCACTGTTTCAGTGAAAGAAAATATTTCTAATATCTAATCTGAACAACTCTTTGCACAACTTAAGGCCATTTCCTCTTGTCCTTTCGCTTGAGACTCGGCAGAAGAGACCAACTCCCATCTCACTACTACCTTGTTCCAGGTAGTTGTAGACAGCAATGAGGTACCCTTGAGCCTCCTCTTCTCCAGACTAAACAACGCTCAAACTTTCTTCAGAATTTAAGAAGTGAAAATTCCTAAGAGCCAAGAGCTGCACAGGCATTTGATATCAGCACCTTATAAACAAAGGCAATTTCGAACCACCTGAATCCTGACAGCAAAAAATGACAGCAATATGTAATGTAAAGTTTTACTGAATTGTTAGGAGCATGGCACAAATGGCATAGTACATTGATCCTGGTTTTAATTTTTGTGAGTAACTTAGAAATTATTCAGTCATCAGTTATGATGTTGAGGAAAGCTAAATTTGTACATTTCCCTTTAGAATTTAGAGAGAGGTTTTAGCTTTTGTTATTTTAATCACACCTCTACTTTGGTTACAGTCTAAAATCTGTCATCCAGAAATCCCTGAAGCTTACAGTGTTTCTTAGTCTGCTGAAAATACTTTGCCTTTGGCTGCCTTTAGGGTTGAGGCTAGAAGAGCACAGGGAAGTATGCCAAGGTCTTGGATGGATGCAGAAAGAACTCTATTGGGTCTGTGGTACTTTGGAACATTTTCCTTGAAGGAGGGCAAATAATCATCAGAGTTTTTGAATACTGGGGAAAAAACCCTAACAAATTCAGAGCAGAAAAATAATAAAAAAGAAAGCACTTGTATTACTTTAGAGCTCTTGTATTCTACACCTGAGCAAAAATGTTCAGCTCTTTTAATAAATACATAAAGTCTCTAATAAAGCCTCCATGAATGAACTGTTAATAATTACTTTGCTCAAAAGAAAAAAAATCCTCCAAACCTCCCAGTTTTACTGGTTTTGCTAGCTTCTAAATATTATAGTAGATTTGTTTTCATTAAGACCATCAATACCTTTTGCATTTTTCCATGAAGCATTTTTGCTACTTTATTTTCCTCTCCGCATCTTTAATCTTGGTTGCAAAAAAAAAGGTCAGAGTCCAAAAGGTAAATGAAACAACACTATTTTCCTCAGATCTATAACAAGCAAGCTGATCTACATATAATGTGCATTTGAGTAGTAGTTGTGCGCTGTCATTATTAGTGATCATTACTGTATATATTCAGCAATCTGAAGTAGAGCAGTAGCTGAGAGTGTGTTCATTGTGTGGTACCTACAATTCTATTTTCTGTCTGACAAGTTCAGATGAGGATATGAAATCGTAGCTATCTACAAAGATAAAAACTGAAACCCAACATCAAATGATATTAAACCACTTTCTGAAGTATTGATTTTGGGAAAAAGTCTACTGAAGTAAATAATGACAATTTTATGGAAATATGTATAGGAAATATTTATATTATCAGTAAAGGATGCCTTAGAGTGCTGAACATGGAAAAATAAACATATACTGGTTAGATCTCCCAAAGAGAGTCTGGTTTTCCAGGTGCTTTGACTTCCATTGGGCACTCTGTCACTGTGCAGCCTGAGAACTTATTTAAGCTTGGATGTTCAGTTATCGAGGCTCTCTGCATCCCCTTGAATGAACCTGGTCATTGTTCTTTAAATCATTTAATTAAAAAATATTTGTTGCATCCCTAAACTTTAGTGCTTATTGCATATCTCAACAAGACAAGTGTTTTGATTCCTTGAGCTGTCGCATTTCACTGGCATCATCAGAGTCACTATAAACATAAAGTCTATAAACAGAGTCTTCAAATGAACAGGAAAAAATACACTTTTCACAAGCACCAGTCAACAAAATATAGAAGCAGGCCAGAGTAGGAGAAGTACCAAAATAGACTAAAGAAGCTGAGAACATTAGAAATGACAGACACTCAGGACTGTTAACTATTTGCAGTCCTGCAATTTGGTAAATTTGATATATATTTGAGTTCAAGAAAGAACAGTAAAAAGTTCAAGGATTTAGAGCACTGAGAGCAGTGTAGAGATGCTGTGCTACTACCTTGCAGAGAAACTAATTTTTTCTATTCAGGAAAACAAGGGATGTGATAAGCATGTCAAATTAACAGGGAATTTCTGCTTTATATTAGCTTCGGGTTAAACAGTCGGGGATAGTTGAGCTTCTGGACATGTATGTTAAACAAGATATGTAGATTTCTTTGCTACTGATATGCCTTAGCTAGGTTTCTGGACAAGTAAAAGTGAACACCATAAGGATGCACATTGACATTTACTGCTGGAACATATAGGCAGTATGTTTTTCTGATATTAAATAGGAAACTTACTTTCTAAAGTTCAAGACTGAACAGAAAAAATTTCTTATAGTAAACAAGAATTTTAGGAAAAAATTCTGCACTTTATGCTTACCATTTAATGCCAATGTTTATTTTAATGTAGATAGAGTGTGATCTACATATATTTAAATCTCATGGTTTGTTGAGTCATATGTAATAAACTCACTGAATCACTTTATTTTCAGCCTTGAGAAGAATTAATTATAATCTCATATCCACAACAAGCTTTAACAATTAAGTTTGCATAGAAAATGCAAAAACATTTTCCAGATTTGACTGTCTCCAAAACATAAATAACTGCATTTTCAGTGACGAGAAGCTAGGTGTTTTGCTTGTCTATCATATGTTAGAGTAGTGAGTTCTTCCATCTCTAGAAATCACACAGTTAAACATTATGATCTCAGTCTTTCTTCCCAGTCTGTCCTCTCAGAGTAACAGGGATACAATCCCTATTGATAACCTGGTAACTTAAAAAAGAGTAGAACACACTGCTTAGTCACATGAGTTGGCTGTGATAATGTGATAATGTGATAAAGTGCTGGCAGCTTCCATAACTTGTGCCCATATATTATAGTCTATTTTCTAGATAAGAATGTCTGGAAATACCTGCATAAGTCCAAATGTGCATAATTAGTGATAAAACTCATTCAATGTTGTATTGTTTTGTTTTGGGGCTTTTTTGTACAGTTTAGTAACAGAAGGATTTAAATGGATGTGTATTTAAAATTCTTCTGGTTGCAAGTAGTTTATAGTTTCTCCTAATTATCCTTGATCAAATCCAGACAAATAATTAGGAGTTTATCTTTTTCTTCATGTTATTTTCAGTACATGAAGCTATTGAAGACATTTTCAGCCAAGAGGAATATAAAAATGAGGGTGTAGAAGTGTACAAAGACAGTCATGAATATATTATATCAGAAAGAGCTAGCTATTTTAGGATATCAGAGATGTTTTTCAATTTAAAAATGCATGACCATGATAACACATTGCTTCATATATTGTGTTAATGCAATTTTCTCTTATTGTAAATACACCATGACAAAAGGTTCTTGTTTGGATTTTTCATAAATTTCTAGAGGTTGGCAATAATCATAATTCTATGATGAAGAGAAATTTGCAAATTCATTTTTTTCTTTATTTACTCTTCTGATTGTTCTTATACAAATCTAAAAGAACACTGAGTCAGCAATATTTAAATTTCCTTCAGTACACTGGATAATTAAGCATACTATGCAGTTGGACCAGAAATACTGGTAATTAGAGTTACTGAATCTGGCTGGAAACAATTACATTAATTTCTCTTGATTTTATCACAGTACTCAAGAACATTATCAAACATAAAGACAAATGTATGAAATCCCACTAGTATGAGGTTTTATTAAGGCTGTAAAACAAAGATAGTCAATGAGGGAGACAATGTAAAATAACCTATATTTTTAGTGTTGTCTTTTTGTTTTTCTCTAAGCTCATGACAAACAAGAGGACATAGGCCTGGATTCAACCTTGGTGTAGCTCCACTGAAGTTAGCTGAGATACACCAAACGTGGTTTTGCCCCAGAGGATTTTCGATTCATGTATTTTAAATGAAGTCTATACATATTTTAAAATAAGCATTGCCCTTCAGAATGCCAAAGTAGTGAGTGTAAAAAAGAAAGACATCCTGAAAGATAAAAGAAAATGTGTGTGATATGAAGTATTTCAGGACAGAAAGTCAAACAATTTAACCACCTTTCCAACCTCATTTGTCTGACTCGCTTATGCAACACATGTGAATTAAACTCTGGTAAAGATAGGAGAGGGCAGGTCATATACCCCTCAAGTTTGTGACTGATTTGGATCCTTCCTAAAAGAGACGGCATCATTCATTTGTTGGGTATGCTGTTATACTTGGGAAAATAGAAAGAAAGAGATTATGTCTTTAGATATGGTGCCATCCACCAGGACAAGAGGCTGATTAGAGTCTTTAGCACACTTTCTTTTGTAATACATTTACCGCCATATAACTCCTTTCTGAAGAGAATTATGGGCTGCAGGGAAATACACATCTTCAATCCTTCCTCCAAGTCTTTCTTCCTAGTACAGAGAAAGATGGGAGAAAATGCAGAGATCATGGAGTGCTACCTTACTCTGTTGTCTAACAATGAACTTTAAAGTGTTCAGAGTTCCCTCTTCCATTCACTCTGTTGTTTGTTGGCCAGGTGTATGCCCTAGAGTCCCCCTCTTGGCTTTCAACTACCACTTCAAAAGGCTGCTGGTCTCCTATAAATCCTGAATTGTATCTGTCAGCTTCAAATTAACGAATGAGACATCATAAGGTATAAGAATGGCTGTAGCTGGCTATGTGTGGGCTACTTACCTGCTTCTATGAAACACAAGGAGGTTATCATTGCCATTTGTTATAGTCTGAGTGGGGTGGAGAGGAAGGCATAATAAATGTTTTCTTTCTGCTATCACGTTGAAAGGACTGAATCTACTTGCATGTAGATTAGAAACTATATCTCCTTGAATGTCAACCACAGTTATAGGACTCTTTTCCTGAGGCTCGTTGTGGTTATGAATTCCTTCTACTTATGAGAGGTTAATAAGGGGATACAATTCCTATGAAAAGTGAGCTTTATGTAGGTTTTTGTTTGTATGTGTGTGTTTTTGTCCTTATGCAATCTACTCACTTGTGTGAGATTCAGCAGGATTAAATTTTTCTATAGCAAAGACAGTGCTTTAGGAGTCATGGTAGGCATATTTACAGATATGTGCATGATGTCTAAGCAGGGAATAAGAGGAAGCCTATTGGGTTGTAGCCAGCCTCCCTTACCAGGGAGCATATATACTACTCTCAGCATGAAATTATAGCAGCTAGGATGTGTGAACGTGCTGCTTCTGTGTTACACAAGAAACTGCAATGTTCTACAATATGCCTTGCCTGGAAGAATCACTATGAAGCAGTCAAATTGCTTACCTACACTAATAATATAATCAGGTTGAATTTAGCTGTATATTTGAAGGTCTATAATTTATAAATTCTACATATTATGTTGACTATGTTTCTACTTGCATTAAGAAATTAATTATCAACAATTACAGGAACTACAAGGAACCTACAAGTCATTACTGAGATCAGACCCTGGATATATCAACATTTTGTGTTAGGAATTCACTGTTAATTCACTATGGATTCATTTCTCTGCTACAGGCTGGAAAGTGGGAACCACAGAGCCAGTGTCCCAAATGAGAGGAATTTGAGAGTCTGACAGTGGAAAACACTGAAGAGAACGAAGACTATAACTAACATATGTATCATAAATATCTCTTTCCATTGCATAGGTACCAAGCTGACATATTGAGTCAGGCATTCAGATAAGACTTGGTTTCAGACTGAAAAATTTCTTTTAGCATACGAGTATTTCAGTTAGTCTCTTGCAAAGGTTCAACTATGTCCTTCCTGTAGAACTGACAGGATTTTGATCCATAGGCATTACACAGAATGAAAGCTGTCAATTTTTTCCTTAAGTTCCTATCAGTTTCTTCTGATTTCTATAATTTAAAGATCATTGTAACACAGGGATTGCTACATAGTTATTTTGGGATGAGATTTTGCAGATTATGTTTATGCTGACATGCTTCTAGAGCAGCAGGTACAGACACAAGTGACTGTGAAACTGCCAGCTATGCTGAATGCATGCTGAAAAACACCTCTTTTTCCCTGTATTCTCAATTTACTATTAGGAAGATTGGTACTGGTTTCTCATGTTAAATACATACAGATACGTTAAAAGCCAGAAACGCTTACTGAAAGACTTCCTTTCATCACAAATATATGTCTAAACTCAACCCATCTGATCTGCAGCCAAAGAATCCTTATATCACAAATTTATCTCTCTTTCCTGTAACTTTTCTCTTGAACTACAGTTTTCATTTTGATTTCAGGAGCTGTGAAGACAAAGGAACCTGTGAACTGCTACATAAATCCAAACTGTATTATTCTTAGATTGAGGAGCATTATACTGTTTATAATTATTAAAAATAACAGTGCTATTACAGAACTAAAGCAGATATTAACACCAATCTGACATAGTTAATTGGCTCTTCTATTTTGATATTTAGAATTGGACCTCAACAGAAATAATAGTTGGGAGATGAAGAGCTCGGATCTGAACACATATCTAGATAGATGATCAGCTATTAGCTCTTGTTGTGCACTAGAATTTTATTGGGGGAGGGGATTGCTTTTTTTTTTATGGTTTTTGTTAAGTATTGCTGTAATTTGCTGGTTCTCATTTTCCAGGAGAAAAATGAGGAAAGAGGTTGTCCTTTTAATTTTTTTAAATGAAAAATGCCTACAGTTAGTGTCTTTCACTAAGGGCAGTACACAGTCTTGTAGATGTACTTTTTAAGGAGTACACTCAATTATTGCTGTGCACTGTATTCTGACCTTTTTATTGATGCCCTGTATGTCCTTTTCACTACATCTGAGATATACTAATCAGACTCCTAACACAGACTGAAATTTATTGGTGACATTATCCCCAAAATGCTTTTTTTTCCTAACTCTGGCTCAGCTCCCTGTTCATTGTGCTGATTTAAAAATGCGATTCAACACCAAACAGTGCATGTCATTATTTGGCATTAGCTTATGAATTCATGCCTGAGTCAAACAGTTGTTGGAAGAAGTCCTGCTTCTTTGCTGTGACTCCTTTGGTGCAACATACACTGTGTATATTTAATTGAAGACTCTCTAAAAATCTTGAAAATTTCAGAACACTCGCCTTCTGTCTTGATGCATGGGAGGAGATGACAAGTGCTGGAAAAATTAACAAATTTGTTTTCTGATAGTCTAGATCCACCTAGTGAGCATCATTTATACTGATTTCTAGCTAGCTTCTAATTTAGATTTTTTTTTGACAAGTCTCTGAATAGAAAGGCGAATCATACTGCACCTTCCCTGGAGTTATTTATGAAGAGACTAGATATGGCACTTAGTGCCATGGTCTGGTAAACAAGGTGGTGTTAGGTCAAAGGTTGAACTTTATGATCTCAGAGTTCTTTTCCTACCTAGTTGATTCTGTGATTCTGTGCACTGTGTGACAAAATTTCAGGGAACTCTAATCAGTGACAAGACCAGGGGCTGGGATTCAGAAAGGTGAAATGTGACTTAGAAACATCTAGCTTCTTTCTTCACTTCTGAGGTCTGTCAACTGATTACAGGCATTCTGGTCCTAATGCGTGAGAATGTTCTATTGCCTTGGTAATAGGCATTTGCGTTATGTTCCTACATTTGCAGCATCTTGGAAATGATCTTTGGATGTTCTGCAAACATGCACATTTGTTATAGATAATATAATTTTGGAGATAAGTTTTGTCACAGATTGTATCTAGGGAAAAAGTGGCAGCTTTCCAGTTAAATGGTCTCTTATTCCATGAAATGAGCATTCAGTTTCTACACAAATCTGAGCTGTCTTGGAAAATACACAAATGGTCTTTGCTTTAAGTGTTGGAAGTTACACAAGAATTATTTATCCAGTAGATTTCCACGATTTCAAAAGAAAACTTGACAGATACTTTCTTAATGAAGTCTAACAAAAAAGATAAAGTGCAATGTTAAGTTGTCACTGAAAATAGAATAATGACCTTATTTTTGTACTGAACCTGTTTAAATACGTAGAAATATTTTTCCCTTCATATTATTTACCTTTTATTTTCATTCTGTGAAATAAGCCAAATTTGAAGAGAAAATGCACAATTTGATTTAGAAGTGATTTTGAATCTATCTGGACATCTGTTTGGCTTCTTGGTCTGAAAGCTTTGCAATTAACAAGCTCATTGACTTATATGTTACTACAGAATGAATATCAAGATTAGTGCTGTTAAAACCTTTTATCCATAAAGTCTCTACTGTTTCATGTTTTCATAGCAGAAACAGAAGTTTGAAGAAAAATAGTTCATTCTGACACATGCAAACAATTCATCATTCTGTTATCTTTTAAACTTTATTTGAAAGATAAATCAAGAGAAAAGGCTAAAATTACATTATTAGCTTCAGACAAAAGGTTAAGACCTGTTTACCTATTAATAAAAACTAAATGGTAGGTACTGCAGCATCCCTTAACAAAATGAAGTTTTTCAACCAAAAACTGCACCGAATTAAAAGGCATGCAATTCCCTGTTTCCTGAATTTAAGAAAGAAATTCTGCTGTACATGTTCATTTTATATTAAGTGATGTTAAAAGCATGAACGCCTCCTCCAGCTACTCTGGCCTAAGTTTCCCTCTTCCCCAGGTTTTGGAACCCAGTCTGAGGACCCAGGGTCTCTGCCCAGGCTGAGAGATCTGTTTACAGGTACAACCAGTAATGAGGATACACACTCATGCCAGAGACAGACAGACAGACAGACAGACAGTCAGACAGACACACACACACATGCAGGACACTGGCACGGTAGGTCACACAGGCTGTCACAGCCAAGGCACTGCCTTCAGCACTACCTGCATACAGGGCTCACATAAACACGAGCACAGGTGGCCAAGTCCCCCCCTGCTGTTGGGCTGGCAGAGACAGGAGGTCATTGCTGCAGGCACACACATGGCGCTCTCCAGGTTTACAAACACATGCACATTTGTGGTTCCCTCAAGAACTGGCAAGGACCTTCTGTCCACCTGGCACCCCAGCCTTCATCCTGGCCCCCTCACCCACACACAGGTCCCCTCTTTGTTGGCTGGCACTCACACACTTGTCTCACAGGCACCTCACAATCACGGGTTCCCCAAGTACCAGTATATACCCTCGCCCATCTGACACCCCTGCTCCCCAGCTTGTTGGCTGGTCCAGCTTAAGGTTTGCCAGTGAATATCCATGCTCAAAGACCCAGCAGCCAGCATATGGCATACAGGCTTGTGGTCCTGCTCCATCTACTAGCACTGAGCCTCTCACTCATGGTGGTGCCCCAAGTAGTGTTTTTGGGACCTGCACCATTCCCACTCCATGGCTGGATGTTAAAGATACCCATTCATGCCAGTTGCTGAGACCACACTTGCTCCCATAGCTGACACCATAGGCCAGGGCACCCACACCCCTGGTCTGACTCCAGTAGCTGGCACCAATTTCTACTCACACATATGCAGGTCTTGCCAGTAGCTGATATTCAGTCACTGTACTGCACACATACACACAAGATACAGTGAGATTACACAGAGACTTAGTTAAGAAAAGGTTTAAGAAGATATGAGAAGACAGAATAGACTGAGATGATTGGACACAGGCCTCAAACAGACAAGTGTGTTGACTGACCCTGTTTTACACGTAGACGTTCACTTTTATACCATTTTCTGTTTAACTCCGTCTTTATTCCTCCCTGCTTGCCCTTACCCTAGCCATTGCCTCACCAACTGGCATAGTCCCACTCACCTCCTTCCACATACTGGACCCTCAGGATCATATCCTTATCAGTTTCAGTGTCCTGATTTTCCTGCTGTTTCCTGAAAGCCCATCAATTAGTGCTAATGACCAGGTTTTTTCCTTTTCTCTTAGTAAACATGAATTGCTCAGGTTTTATGTCTCTGTGTGCTGTCTTCCTCCCTTTCCTTATACTTCCAACTGAATAAAATGAACCTTCTCAGTCTCCATATACCCTTATTGATTTGGATGACTGACCATGTTTGTTTATATCATGATACCCATTGTCTGTGGGGTCAAGTTTGTCTCTGTGCATTCTTGTTTATGACTCTTTTGACCAGAGAACCCTAATGGAGCAGCTCCTTCCATATACCCTCACATATTATTTTTGAGCAGACTAAAGCCACTTCAGAGGAGAATACACACATAAATCATACAATACAAGAAGAAAGAACAGAAGAAACACAAGGAAGGAATGTTATTGAAGATGTCCTTTTGTGAAACAGTTTGAATTAATATTACCTTATATAAAGCAGAATCATCCTATAGTTAATGATGTAAAAGAAGGAGTATCATAAACAGAGTAGGAAAAAAGTTCTAGAAAAGTTTTCAAACAACTCCTTTGACAAGTCTCTCAAATGAACTGATTATTTCTCATATATGCAAACACTTGAAGACCACTAAAAGTCTTACCTGCATTTTCAGATTAAAATCAAAGTTGAAAAACATTTACATGAATACACTTTACACAATTGGTTAAAAACACAGTTTATATTTATATTTAAACATACGGTTTTAAATATAAATGTTTATCTAATATTTTTTTCAATAAACTTTGTCAAGTAATTATGTCAAAACCAGATTCTGTTATTTCCTATAGGCATTTTTCTTTGAAACTCAAATTTAGGAGAAAAAAAGCACCTTTATGAAGCATTAATTTAACTGAAAACTATGAAGTAACCCTGTTAACATCTGGCCACCCATGGATCTACACGAAGTATTTTCATACAGGGAATAAAAATGTGTTTATAGACATGTTGATAAAGTAGAATAACAGACATTTCTTTTTGTTCTTTGATCTCTGACAGAATTGCTCCTTAACGAGTACCTTAACCAAATGTCTTTATTTCCTTCTCCTTTCTTCTCTTACTCTTGGACTTCATTGTTATATTCGTTGTTATTTTATTTCCCAGAGCTCTAACTTTGGAAGCAGAATCTTCTGGGAGAATGATTTTCTCCTGCTGTGCTCCCAAGGGTCTAGTTATGCCCCTTATAGTCATGTCTCTGGTGACTATTTTGTTTAAACTTGGAGAATATGTGTTTTACTTTTATATTTTAGCAGTGAAAAAAATAGTATCTGTCACAGCAACAATAATAGCAATATTGAAAACCTGTAGGGAAAAAGGATGAAATCTGCCACAGACAGGTCACTAGGTAAAATCCAGGACAACATTTTAGCCCCAAAGTATTGAATATTATAATAAACAGATGCAAATTTGTAGGTGGAAAGAAGCTAAGATGGAAGAGCCTCCTTATTATCTTGAACTTGCATCCTGCAGTGGGGTTAGGGATGAAAATTTTCCCTCATTTATTCTTGACCTACCACTTGTTTAGAAATCAAGTATTAGATTTTCCTTTTTAATCGAGTAAAAGTCTAATATGTGAGTGTGAAAGCCTCTGAAGTACACAGAGGAATTAGAGACTTCAAAATAGTCATGTGTTGATTAGGGATGTAGCAAAAAAGGAAGGCCACAGACTTAGTACCTGAAATCCCATTGCTTCTCAGTTTCAGGACTCTCACTTATCTGCAGATGTGTTCATCAAATTAAAAAAAAGAGACTGTACTTTATTTAAGCCTCTATAGCTATTGCTGCCCGTGGGCCACTGTTCCCTGCCAATAGAGTTTTATGAATCATGCAAGAAATTGCATGAAGGTAAAATATCCATTTCAGTCCAGTAGTTTCAGATCTATATCTCACCATGACCACTTGATATAGGCTAATTATATAACAAAGCCGTATCACTGTGCAAATCAAAGTATATGATTCATGAGACCAGGACAAAAAAGAGAAAAGTGGAAATGTAGCTGAAGTACAATTGTTACAAATGACAACTTAGGAAGAAGGCAAAGCAGCTTCTAATTGTACAGTTTTCTAAGCCAGTTTCTTGCTGGAGTCAGTCAGTCAGTCATTGCACCGTTGTATTCCCCGCTGTGTCAAAGTCATGGAAAGCTCGGCTCCCTTGGCTACCAGCTCCAAAAAGAGAAGCTGGGACAACAGCTACTGCTACAAAGTGAGAAGATCCTCCTATCTGAAGCTGCCACAGTTCTCTCTTTTTTCTTCTTCTCCCCACAGCTGTGATGAAGGAACTACAAGCCTTGTCTACCTTTCTGTGGCGTAACGGCCCAGCCCCTATTCTTCATTCTTACAGTAGAAAAATTACACTTCATTCAAAAACTCATTAAACAGCTTAAGAAGTCGTCCAGAATTTCAGTCCCTGCTCAGTGGGTTGTTAATGCCTTTAATACTGGGTAACAGTTGAGAATTTCTACATTCTTGCAACCTGGCACTCTCAAAAATGAATTTGATATGACTCAGACCCTGTTTCAAATTATGAAATGTAAAGACAGCTATCAAAATTTTAAAAATACCAAAAAAGAAGAACCTTTTGGGGCTTCAATTTTCATTTTTATTGAGAGCAGAAGAAACATAATATCAGCTTGCTGTTGCCTATTTATGTACAAAACTCTGGTATTGTCAGTTTAAGAAGGATCTTTTTTAAAGAACTGTAAAATCACAAAAGAATTTTCATATGCATATTATTTAGAATAGTTGTTCATTTTTTTTATAGCTCTTGGATATTTTTAAAAATAGGCAATGAAAGTAGTCAGTATTGTCTCTGTTACCAATAAAAAGGCATTTTTATTGTTTTAAATAATGAAAGTGTGTAGAACAAAGCAGAGATACTGTAAGGTCCTGTAAGATTGCATTAGTCATAGTAACAGCATGTCATATCTGAAATGGTAAGGAAACAAAGTAGGAAACTCACCATCAGTGACACACTGCAATACAGCCTAGCATGAAGCAATACATCAGCATGTGTAATGAATAGAACCAATTTATCTATTTATCCTATAATCCTTTAAAGGAACAATTTATTTAAGTGAGGTATTGGAAATGTTTTAAATAATTTTTGAAGAATTTTCACAACAGCTTCCTGTATTGCATAGCAAGCTGCTACTACTCAAAATTTTGGGGCCAATTCCTGGTTCACATGAGACAAGTGTTACCAGTATCATAAAATAGATGCAAACATATGTTATGAAGTTAACGCTAAGATAGAAACAGATTGGGCTGACAACATCCTGGAGACTGCATTAATGACTCATTTGCATAAAGTCACTTCAATGGAAAACTTTATATTCAATTTACTAATTCTCTCAGCCTGAAGAGAAGTAGCTTAAAACAGTAGTGAAAAGAAGATACCTCAGAGAACTGGTGGTTTTTGATGACATAAATTATTTCCTCTACTATGATTCAGAGTTTTATTCTGTATCTTCTCTGTACTCTGTCCCAGTACCTTTATAACACCTAATTTCCTTTCTTTTCAATACAGGGTGGCAGAGTCCTGCCCTTTCAAAAGATATTTCTATATCTCAGTTTTTCTTCCAGTTTTAAGGACCTTCTAAGGGATAGAGTTTTTGCAAGGCAGTCGGGGTGGGGTTGGGGGGAAAGAGATATGTACAAACAATTTCTTCCAAAATTTCCAGATTTGACAGCTGGGAAGCCAAATAGGCAAAAATCTCATTTTTTGTAATGATTATTTCTTTGTTGTTTGACTTTCCTTTTACCAAGATGCTTGCATATTTAAAGATAAAGGAGTTCAAAATAATTTTGTAACACAGGGGTACCACTTTAAACAAGTACTTTTCTGATACCATTTTTAATATTTTCTGGATAAAAAAGGTTATTTTGACAAAACATCCTATAATTCTTGCTCAGATAACTGTACATTTGCTTTAAGAAAGTCACTTTTAAAGCAATATGCATATAAAATTGGAATGGTCTGGAATTTCCTTATTTCAAAATTGGTCAAGAAGATATGTAGTTTGTTGTGTTACACAAAGCTATGATAATGTATAAACTTGTTACTAGTAAATGATTTTTGCTGACTAAAACCACCTGTAAAGCATGGAAATGAATAATTAATTATAATTATCTGCTGATTTTACCCTGCTATCTATTGACCGCTAATTATGGATCTGACCTGTCTCTTTCTCATTTTTTTAAAGAAAACTGTAAGCCACTAAGATATCCACAAACCTTTGGCTTATTCAAGCAAAATTCCTTTCATAATATTTTCAAAATTTAGCATTTGTCTATAGTTCAAAAGCTGCAGCCAGGGATGTTACCAAAGAAAAAATCTCCAGTGAAATACCTTGAGGAAGATTAACATTTTGTTATGGAGGATTTAAATTCAGTGGCAAAAGAAAACTTCTCTTTAGAGATCCAAAGCAAAATTCACCAGACATCAATACCTGAAATAAACTGGGAGGGTTTTCTAGGAAGCTGTGTCTTGACATGACAAGGTATTGCAAAATATGTGCAACACTTAGAATAAAAATGTAACCATGTTATTCGTGTGAGAGGACTCAGAAAAAGATGAAGCTCATAAGTCAAAGACATATGATTTCCAGGGAATCAGAGATGAACTTAAAAGCTAATTCATGAGATTTTAACCCTGGAAATTTCAAGAAAGACGAACATTTTCTGTGCAGTTTCACTGTGAAGGATCATTAGGTAGACTTTTGATTAATTAACACACATTTAAATCTCTACAATAAATCTGATCCCCCGGGTTTGCTTAAGCACCTTTCTCCAAGCCAGAGTACAAAAAAAGAAGAAAATTGGAACACAGTTATGAAAAAAGGACATCAACTCTTTTTAAAGTGAAACTGTGGAGCAGCTTGTAGCTGCTTATAGCTCTCAACTTTGAAATCAAGTATTCACTTCAGGCTGCCATGCTATGGTCACAACATGTGGCTGGCAGTGGAACTCTGCCAGTGGGCAGGATGATGAATAATTCAATTTATCAAAGTGGAATGAGAAAACCAACAATCACTCCAGTTAGTTTCTACGTGTAATCCTTGTGACTATCACTTTAAGAAGTCTGGTCATTCTCTTGAAAAAAGAAATCCTTGTATTTATCCAATGTTTTTTCACTTCTGTATGTTTTCTTCTCAAGAAGGATTATTTGCATTCTCAGACACCACTTAATTTGCAACCTTTTGATCCTACTATAAGTATTAATTCTAAATAAATAACGGTTAAAAATAAACATAGTTTATTGAACAATTTACAATTTTTTTTTCCTGAACAATGGTCATTATCTGAATTGTTACAGATAACAAATATCCAGAACTTAAAGACACTTTGGTTCCAGTAGTATAGCACTCTTATTTTCTACAAGTGTGGAAAAAAAGATACATTAGAAGGTCCTATATTTAACATATTTCATTGAATCCATGTGGGAAATACAAAGAGTCAAATTTTCATTCTAGACCCTTTCTCTTCTATGTAAACTAATACTGGAAAAAGCAAATAATTATAACATGGTCATGACTGATAATTGTTGTAAGGTAGCAAGGACAAACTATGACAGAAAGTCAAAGCTCATTCTCACGAAGACACCTAAATCCATGACTAAAATTGTACCATCAGGTTTTGTAGTAGTTTTGCATTTTTTTCCACTGAAAAGGCCTTTCAGAGCTTTGGGATGTGACCAACTAATCCACTTAATACTTATTTAATTATCTCAACATTCTGTTTTATAATCCTCCATGAACTACTTAGATGTGAACTGATACCTTCTCATCACAGAGCTTAGAATACAACCTGCACAAAATGTAATCAAGGGGAAAATTAAAGTAGAACAATGTAATAAAAATTATATCATCTATATGCTAGCAGTTTTGTTCATTTACAGGTATTCAGAAAACATATATGAATAACATTTAAATATAAACCTCATAATTTTATGATAAATTCCAATGATATAAAGGTTTTTAAACAATAATTTAAATCTCATACAAAATTTTAAATGTAATATATAGGAAATCATAATGGTACTAATTTAATATATTAATGCAGGATATATGGAATAGCAAAGCTACCTTTTTTTTTTTTTGCAAGTGTATATTATCTTCAGCAGCTTGACCTATTACAGTTAAATTTATAAGGTCAACAGCAAATACTGCAAGAGCACTATATGAGTGATACTGATGTGATTAATGCTGTTACCTATAATAGGAAGTACACCTAATACAGACATTAGAGTGGGGTAAATTGGATAGGTGTCAAGTGTTTGACCACAGCTTCATCAGTAAATCTTAGATTGACATGAAATCATATACACCAAGTGCTGAAGACCCACAAGAGCATATGATTGAGAACAGTCATCTCAGCTAAGGAAGATTTCGTGACCTTTTGTAATAGTTGTTTCATCAAAACAAATTGTATATTGCAATGCGGTTTCTGGCATACCCATGTCTGCATACTATCTTATTATTCTGTCCTTAACTGACAAAAAAAAAAAGCAATCATCTCTTATAGAGTTATATTACCCTCCAACCTGCACCACCCAGTCTTCATTAAGAACAATTATGAACATGTAGTTTCAGAGATGAGACCACAGTCTCATCTAAGATTTTACTTTAAAAAACCTAAAACTAAGACTTTTGCTTTACATTCTTATTCTGACTATGGAATTGAAGTTGAAATTGTTAACATCACTTCAGAAACAAAAGTGACTAAATTCTCTTGTAAACTACTGTGAAATGTTGTTAAAATATAAAAGATGCTGCATAACATTTGCATGATATGAATCTTACATTGCTTGTCCTCTGTTCATTAAGAGTGCCTTGATGTTAAACTGGAATATATAGCTTCAGGAGCTGTTGTTCCATCTTCATCTCCTGCTTTCTTTCAGGAGCCACAGAACTATTAGATTCAGCTGTCTATTTGTGTACATACATGAGAAACACATCAATAAGTGTTTGATACATATTCTCAACTGTTTATAGTATGTAGAATTTGTATTTATTGATCTTTTTTCTCCCACACTAATCTTACTCATGCTTGACGGTAATTGTTTGTTACCCAAAGGAAAGATTTGGTGTATGTGCAGATGATCAGAAACTCAGTCTTTTTAAACTGGAAATGTACCTTGTTCAGACTCAAAAGGAGTTTGTTCTGGTTTCATTCTGTATGCTTTTTTTTTTCTACTTTTTTTTTTTTTCCTGTCTTAGAAATCTTCGTTGGGTAGTCTTTGGAACTGCTGGCTGGGGTTACTTTTACTCTTCCAATTCTTTCCCCCATGCCACCAGGGGGAAATGAGCAAATGGCTGGGTGATGCATAGTTGCTGACCAGTGTTAAACCATGACAGTCTTTATAGAAGATATGGAAGTAGCCATATTCTACTGATCCTCTTTTAAAATTTTTCCTGGATGGTTCTTAGCGCTCCTGAAGTCATCATCAAATAAGTGTGCATGGGCATACCATAACACATGGAGATTAGTGTATGCAGCCAAAACTCCAATGGTGACCATAAGAAGTATTTGCTCTGGAAAGTACTTTTGTCTGCAACTACCAAACCCACAGTCGATTATGTTTCTCTACTGGAATAGGTTGTCACAGTCTGAGGAGACTAGAATGTTTGCTAAAGAGAATGAGTTATGAGATAGACCAAACTTCTCTCTCTCAGCAATTGTAAATTCAAAATTAAGGGGCTTTAATTGAAGAAGTGTGGAAAAACAGAAGAAATAACAACCCTTTATTAAAAGATATACGTATGTTGGCAAAAAACAGTAACAGAACACAAAAAAACTAGACAGTAGTCCTAGAGGAAAAAAAAAAGTCTGAACGAATACTTCTCTGTCCTTCAGTGCAGTCCTAATCGTGGCCTGCAGGGGGCGCTCTTGGATCGCTGGAGGTGTAGGGCCTGCAGTACCCTGTGGTGACCTGTAGGGGGCGCTGTTGGACTCTGGCGGTCACCACACAGGGAGGGGTCTGGGGGGTGGTCTTGGATCGCGGGAGAAGCTGAAAAGAAAATGGGGGATCCTTCCCCCAGTGGAAGAAAAGGGGAAGGGAAGAAGTTCACTCCCATGGGACTCACTGTTGTCTCAGATGACGGTGTCTCAAAGCCCTTCTCTCCCCAAGGGCACGCAACACTCCGATGGAAACACAGCAGATCTGGGCTAGAGACAAGAGACAGCTCGCAGGCAAGTTGAGGCCAGAAGTCAGAGCTGACCAGGACGATAAACCAGAAAGGCAGGCCTCCAGGCCGCCTCTCCAAATGCCTGCATGCAGACCCCCATCTCCGTCCCAGAGTGAGAACTCCACAGTCTGACCTGTCCTCCGTCCGGGCGGCCAGCTCCCCTAATCTCAAAAACCTTCCCCCGACACTCCAGCATTTGATGGGCCATTAGCTAGGAATGCAGCTCGACTGGCTACACCTCTTGTAAAGCTAATAACCTCTCCTTCCCCCCCTCACTCCAACTCTGCTTTTTCTTACAGTCAAGCAGGGAAAGAAAAATTCCTCTCTCAGATTTATAACCTGTAACATAGGTGAAATCAAAAGTAACCTTGTTTCATACGGAAAATTCAAAATCTTTAGGTACTGATCATAGAAAGAAAGAAATTCACTACATTATCTCACTTTACAAATCTGTTTTAGTGGTTTTATTTTCCTTTATGTCCAGAATTGTTCTGCTGGCAATATCTATTGTCTCAGAGTCACTCCTTTCTATATGGACAGCATTGTCCTTTCTGCTTACATTCAAATTATGCATCATTGCATCCATCCATAAACTGAGTGTTAGAACAACCTGGCAACATAAATGACACAACTTCAAGGCTAAGCTTTTAGTGTTTTTCCTTCATCCTACTGTTGACACCAGTTTTCACTAATAACTATCTCAACCCTTCATATAAACTGGCATTGTTTTCCATAAATAAATTCGCTATGTTGTGTAACTCTTCTGTTCACTGTGCTGATCAAAGTCTTGACCATAGCCATGAATGTTATCAAACATCTTACTAAGGTTTCCCTCATTCCAAACATCTTATTATAGGAACATCTCGAATTCTGAAACTCTGAGCCTGATATAACTTTTTATGTACTTGAGTTTAACTACATGTTCTTTAAAACCCCCTCATCTCTGAAAGAACAAACAACACCTAAGATGATTTTACATACATCTGATTTTTCTCAATCTCATAAGACAGGGTTTCTGGGTTTATAATAGCCTTTAATAACTATTCATATCCAATAAAATTTTTGTCATGCTTTAATGAAATAAGAGAATGCCTAACATAGCTGACATTGCAGTGTGAGAGCTAGTTTTAAATACAGTTAGAAGTAATTAGTACATGTAGTACGTTCCACACTTTTCAAAATTCAAGTGATTTTCTCTTTTATCATATGGTAAGGAATTCAGAAATGAAAACTTATCCTCTCAGAAAAAGTGTCATGCGTGACATGTCAAGAGAATGAGTTGTATGATCTGTTTGTTGTAAGGACTTGACGAGATCTCTGTTAAAAAAAAGAATGTGCCACACATGCCACTATGTTGAAAGAAAACCTGGAATCACTTGGGTGGGAGAACTGGAAACAGACTATGTTTGACCCCCTGAGATTTGTGCATTATTTCAAGCTTTCTGTGCTCATGTTTGAATGTTTAGATGTTTCAGTAGTTTTTCTGTCTTTTTCTGGCAATAAAAGTTTCTTGGTAACTGTATGTGATATAGAATTGTATGTTTACTTGATTAAAATCTCATGTATGAGCAGTAAGTTTTGCTTACTAAGTGATTTCTTTTTTTAAAAAAATCATATAATATTTGAATTAGATATCTTTTAACCTCTTAAATCCATACCAATAAAATGATACAGTGATAAAATACCTTTCAATTCAGCAACGTTATTTTATTAAAATTAAAATCTCTATTTCATTATTAAAATTTAATCTCTATTTTAAAAGTATGATATAATACAAATAAAACAAATAATTATACTGTCACTCAGAGAAGAGGTAACATCCAAATCATGATGACACATCATGATCTTGTTCACAGGCTATCACGCAACAATAGCTGTTACTTAGTCTCATCTTTCTTATCTCTATGAGTGTGTGGCTGTGGTTTATAATTAAGCTTCAGTTTCTAGAATGCAGCAATTCTAGAAATCAAGAAGTGCAATCCTAAATTCAACCTTCTGATGTGGTTAAGTCTATTATGACCACAGCTCACTAAAGAGACTATTCTGCTTTTATTTTCACTCTGGTCAAGTCTTGTTTATGTGGATTAGGTTTTGGAACAAAAACTATTTAGATTTATCTCCAGTTTTATCTAAATCACTAAAATTTGAGAATGCTGGAGAAAGAAGAGTTTGGAATTTCTGATGAAATAAATTTTGTCAAAATACATCTATTAATCCTGACTGAAAAAGTGGGATCATATAAAATCCAAGGGGTTTTTTCTTTTGTTTTATTTTGATTTTGTTGCTTTCTTTTTTTTAGATAGTATTTTCCAGTCAAAACAAATGAGAATTATGGATAGACCCTGAATCCTCAACCATCCAATAGCTTCAGTTAGAACAGTTACAGTAAAAGTTTGACCATACCTTTTACCAATCTACATATCTTTACATGAATTTCTTTATGATCAAATTGGAAGATCTCAGTTTTGTACAGTTACTGAGTAAATTGAAAACTTCAATATTTTTTCCATAGCAGATTTTCATTTTCTGATCAGCCTTAATAATTTTAAAATATTTTATTTCTGATCCACTTCTAATTCAGAAAATTCTGGAATATTGCAAAGCACAATAGGTAAAATTAATTTGGGCATTTCTGACACAGATGGACAGCTCACGTGTCCATATTGGCCTTGAAATTACTTTTCAAAGTGAAATAATAAATGCATAGGTCATTTGACCAAATACGGATTAATCTAAAATGTTTTTTAAAAAAGAAGCAAGTATGCATCCACTACATGTTGCAGCAAATTGACATAACGTTGGAACCTTTTTCCTGATATCTACCTAGATTTTTTTTTAGTATCCTTGTGGCTTGTAGCTTGGAACTGTTTTATATACATATATATATATACATACATATATATACATACACACACATATGCTTATATATATATGATATTACATATTTTCATTTACTTGAAAGGAATATAAGTAGAAGTTTATCATGCAGTAGCATTTTCAGCTCAGACATGTAAATCCTTCAGAATAATTTCTGGCTTTTGTGCAAAAGCCCTGACACTGTAAACCTTTGAGCAGTATACAAGACTTGCACTGTAGCTCAAGTGTGAGTGGAAGCTACACTTGGGCACAGAGTAAAACACTAACCTTTATCCTTTGCAGTCAGCAGGGAGAATTCCAAGGGTGCTTTTTTCTGGACACTACCTTATTCAATTATGCTGAAAATATAAAACCACCTTGACTCTGGGGGAAAAGAAAAAGTAAAATTCTCACTTCACCTTGCTGATCAGGCACCTCAACACACACTTGCTTTGCTGAGAGAAGTGGGCAGTAACCATGGCTTCTCAGCAGCCTCCTGCATGTAACAGTAAACTTCTCTGCTCCACCCTCAATTTTCTGATTGTACATCTGTGCCCCACTGATTATACTTCTGTGCCCCACTGAGTTAGGAAGGACCAGGTTAACAAATAGTGCAGTGTGTCAGCAATTCTAAAAGAAAAAAAGATATGCATTATTTAGGAGTAGCCTGTTCTTAAAACTATTTTTTTTTTTTGGTCACCTAAAGAGGGAGCATTTGAGACTTTAATTAACTTGGTTTGTTCTGGATTATTTTTTAAAATGCTTCGATTTGAAGCTTAGACTTCCAGTGTATAAGGGTTTTTTTGTTTGTTTTTGTTAATATCTTTATTCTAATGCAGTAGAGACCAATACTGCAATGAAAAATATAGCTTTATGAAAGCTTAAGTGAACTAGAGAAAAAGATCCATGCAAAAAAATTCAAGGTACCTATGACACTTCAGCAGAAAAAGGACATCCCCTATCCACTCATATATTTAATTAGAAAAAGGTTAAAACTAGAATTCTTAATTGTATCAGTTCTTGGCACTGAGATTATTTGAACTGTAATTCTCTGATCAGCTTTAGAGATTTTCAGTAAAATTTGATGGACGTATGAAAATGCTACCTTACCTATCCCTTACAGCTACTGTTATACACAGATATGTCTATACTTGCCTTTATTGCTTGTCACTTCTCCTATATGTATAATTTATTTTAGGTGTCCATTCAATAAAATGTCAATGTGCAGCAAATGCAAATACTTACAGAATGTAGTAGCTGTGAGCATCCTATTGCCCTAAATTAAGATTAGGATTTAAAAATTACTGTAATTCAGGCATAAAGAAATGACAGTAGTGTGACAAGACAAGCCTCACTTAGAAGTAATGCATTTCTTACCAGTTTGGTACCTGTATTCTTTTTAAAATGCCTATAATAATACATCCTCTGATTTTAATTTTTTTCCAGGTTGACATTTCAAAAGAGTGAATAAAAAAGCAAATTACAGAGAAAAAAATGATGGCTTTTCTTAGTACTGAGAAATCATTCTTGGCATTCTGGGAACAGGAAATAATGTCTGCTGTGTTTCTGAGTAAAATACATGAACAGTGTATTAAGACTAATAGTCAGTTCAGAAGAGAGATGCTGTGTGCCACCTGAAAACAGTAGATTGATGTTTCTATTTTGGATTTTAATAGAAAGTCTAGCATTTCCCTGTATTTGATTTGGATCAGGCAGCAGGAGCTAGATTCCTCAAGACATTTGACATACACAAGTATAAAGTAAGTCCCATCATATAAACTGTTAATTTGTTTAGATTATTGGACAATAGATATCTCCATCTGTGTCTTAAAGTAAGGGAGAGAGTACCACAGAGACAGAGTACTTAAAAAAGCACTCACTGCTATGGACTCACAATTTCTGGCTCCCATTTCGAACTCAAAACATTGACAATGGAGTCCTCTTCCCTTCACATAAACCCTAAACTCAAATGAAAAATCGGGTACTTATCAAAGAAAAGTCTTCTTGCCCAAAGCCTTGCATCCGAGATAGGAGAAAAGAACTGCATTCAAACTTGTTTTGTTAATTTTGGAGAGCTTATCCAGCTAAAGCAAGGAAGGAATCCAACAGTAATTATGTGACATTGTGAGCTCAGCCTGCAATGAAATTTTTCCTATCAAAATAAATTAATTTATGAATATAAAAGAGCTTGAGTGGAAAAAATTCAGCTCCTTACCTCAGAAAACTCCATAATAAAATGCTACAGTATAAAAAGTCTAAACTCCATTTGAAGAGGCACTTCAAACATTACATGATCAGTATTATTGTTAAATTATTAAAATGAATACAGCTTCAAAACATTTTTATGAGCAAAATTATGATGTGAATCTTAGGAAAAATAAAGAAAAAGTTGCCAAATAAGAATAAAACATTTTCAGTATTGATAAATAACAGGAAAAGGGCATGTCTGAAGCAGTATTTTTAAGATTCCAGTAAAAATAGAAATCTGTAATACTACAATAATATATTTAGTATTAATCATTTGGTAAATAACTGGAACATTTGTGTGAAATTTATAGCATCACTTGAGACTCACTTTTTTCAAAACTAGAACACATTAGACACCCAATGGGGATGATTTAATGAAGAAATGGTCTTTTCAGTGTTTCCTTAATAACATTTAAAAAATTATTTTCTCTGTAAGCAATTTTTTTTCAAAAATTATTTCTGTGCTTTAAGATATCACTTACTGTTACTTTGTTTTTTTTTCTGGTCATAGACTCATATGGCATGTTATTCTAGCACAAATTGCAATACGTAATTAACAAGAACTGTTTTTCTATGAATGACAGGAAGGTGGTGGAGGGAGGTGGCCTGGTTGCTGAGCACCAAATACTATTTTGTCCACATTTTACAATCAAGCTTTTAACTTTGTATTCATTTCCAAAGATCATTTCTACATATATTTATCTACATATATTTTCCTGCATCTCTGATTTTCCTTGAAGAAAGAATTTACAGGAGCAGAAAAGATGATATCCGGGGTAGAAGCAAGCATAAATAAGACAATACATAATCTGAAGGACTCCTGAGAGTGGACAATAGGACAATAGAGTGAGAGTAGCTGAACAGTAACAAAACCAGTCAAGTTAGCTGATCACAGAGGAAGGAAATTTTTGGTGGGAAAGGAAATGCTGGCTCATTCCTTCCCTTCAGCCTCTTCCTAAGAGAGACTATATGGACAAAGTTGTGAATATACAATAATTAGAAAGCTTCAGCAATTCATAGTAGTTTTTGGGATGTTATGGGTAGAGAGTGTTAAACAGTGTTATCTTTGCTCTGCAAATGGGAGGCAGAGACATAGATCTGCTCAGTGTTATATAATGAATGTGCTATTGAATCAGGAAATGAACACTGGTCTCCTGAGTGCAAGTCCAGCGTCTGACCTACAAGTCTTTTTACTTTTTTCAGAGAACATTTTCTTTCTCTTCTTCTACCTTGTTTAAAGCCTTGAGACAAATTATTTCACCTCCTGTGTCAGGTCAGTGAGGAAATCTGAGAATCTGAATGTCAGACCTGTAGATGTATTGTGAATTTTTGCATATATATTCCTAATTCTCGTAAAAGCAAGTGGAAGAAACTAAAAATTTCTAATAAGTGATACAATTTGCATTACCTGAATCTTCGACTGGATGACAAAGAACTTCAGTTCCATCTACTGGACCTCTTCTATGAGTGATGCAGTAAAGAAAAATCCCTGGTTTGTGTTATTGTACGGGTGAAGAGAGAAGGTTTCAGTGACATTTGATGAAGGTCATGCATTTTTGTCAGTTTTACAAACTGAATGATAAGAACTAATTGCTCAGACTAACTGCTCCACTTTATTTGCCTTTCCACTGTAATGTCTTATGAATGAAAATTATTGCACCCTTCGCTATTCCTTTGTGATTCTAACTGGCAAACAAATGGGAAGAGGCATGTGCAATTAGCAGTGACATTCCCCCCACTTATATTTTTATGTTGCTTTTTTTGTTTGTTTTTCTATATTGTTCCTGTTCTAAAATAGACTGCTGATGCCAGGACAAGTAGTGTTTCAGAAGTCTCCTATCAATTTTTGTTCTGCTTTTTATTCATATGCTTTTTAAGTTTCCTTTCTTTGTGGCCTTTCTCCATCTCTCCTGACAAGGCTATAGTTGTTATTTTAAGGTTCTATATCTTTGCTAGATTCCTCTCTACTACTCATGCTATAGTTTACCAGCTGATTTCATTTCTCTTTCTTTTCATCCCAGCTTTTAATTCAGTGTCAGTTCCATCTCACACTATTGGCTCTCACAGTGGTCCCTCATCCTCATCTTATGCCCTCCTGAGATGCGAGGAAAGGCAAGAACAAGTCTACTACACAAAAAATGTTTTGATAGAAGGTGAATATAATTATTTTTTGTAGCACCATTGCATTATGAATAACCACTCTGATCGGCTTGAGGTGCCAGGAGAGCCTGGGCAAGCTCAGTCACTGTCTGTGAGAACTTTTAGCTTTTTGAAAGCTCAGATTAATTTAAGAAAAAAAATAATGAAATGTGCAGATTAGTAACTTGAAAATTGAATTTGTTGATATGGACTTTATAGACATAAGGACAAAGGAAAATTTCATCAGCATGTTTTTTTATATGTGGAAAAAAGTCATCTTCTTCTTAGAAATGTCTGAGGTGTTGTGAGAGAAATTCAGACAGGTGGATAACTGATTACAAAGAAACAAAAATTGCTTGGCTAATATGCATAAGTGGTTCTGGTATTGTTCTTACAGTAACTTCTTTCAGAAAATATCAGCATCCATGAACATTGTCTCCACCACACTGGAACTGAAAAGGACTGATTACTTACAAAATAGCACATATCTGGCAACATCTGTATTAGTTAATGATCAGCTTAGAATAGAATAATGTGTCACCCTCTCAGATATTAGTTCTGTGGCTCATGTTAAAGCAAGTTGTTGGAACGTTGTTGGAATGAGACCATTACTGATTCCACCCATGTTTATTATTAAAATTTTTAGGAAAGATGAAAGCTAATGTCTCAATAGCAATATCTAAAGCATTTCCTCCCTCAAATATTTTTTAAAAATATACTTATTCTGTAGACTCATGAATCTTAGGTTCAACAAGAAAGAACTGTGTTCAGTTGCATTTTGAAATACATAAGAAAATAAACCAGCATGAGTTTTCATGTGTGCATGTGCAGTATGGAAAGAGTTTTCCAGCTAATCATGCAAATTATCTTGGTGATTATATTGCCACTGGAGGAAGATAGGATCCAAATAAAAGTTTCACATTATATTAAAATAAATCTACTTCAGGCGAATTGTCAGTGTTTCTAGATATATAATTCAGCAGGTAATATGTTCAAAATGAAATTAAGAATTCTTGCTTGAGGACATCAATACAAAGGAGTAAAGATAAAGATGCCTAGGACAACCACCTCCATGTATTTGTGATCGCATTTTCCTGAAGAACAAATATTTTCTGGCCCACATTCAAATAAATGTTGGGTTTTTTCCTTTCAAACATCAGTGCTTGAGAAGCTCTATGAAAGTTGGCTTTGCTGACAGAATAAGAGATTATGTCAATTCAGTCACTGTATAAAAACTTTAAATACTGGGATTGTGCTATTTCAAGAGAATGGGATTCTTTTAAAGTTCAGACTGTCTAATGGAATTCTAGGAATGGTTGATGGTACATCCAGCTGCAGAGGGAACTGTCAGTTCATGCTAAATACACATTTGAGATATAATAGAGATTGTAGAAAGGGTCAAAACTCTTTTGCAAAATTCAAGATATATCTTCATAACTGGGCTGTTTCTTCCTAATCTGTGTCTCAATTCATAGAATCATAGAATATACTGAGTTGGAAGGGACCCATCAGGATCATTGATGATGATCCTGTGTGGGACATCCCAAGAATCATACCATGTGCCTGAGAGCATTCTTGTCCATAAAAGTTTTATTCAAGACATTTTTACAGGTACTTCATTGTGTATAACATTAGTGAAGTAGAAAAAAAGAAAAAAAAATCACCTCTTTTCCAAATGCCAGTAAAAAAAAAAAAGAACTTTGACTTGTGATAGATCTGGTAGATCTGGGACCTTATTACCTTCTCACTGAAGCTCCAGATGGAGTGGCCAATAAAATGGACAGCATTATAGATGCTGTTTTCCTAGGGTAGAGAGGTTTTCCACTGGTGTTTAATGGGACTCCCTCGGTTCATGAAAAATGACCAGGCTACCCAATCTAAACTACCCAGAGTTTACTCATTACCTACCTGTTATCTCAGCCTTCTCACAGACCTTACTCCTCCTGGTTCTGGCTGCATGCTAGCAGGAGCATAGCAAGGAGTCTGTCTTGGTAACCTTGTCATACCAAAGGGATAGAGGTAAGTAATATTTTATCCTGAACATAGGGGAATTCAAGTCATGTCAAAAGCTTGGCCCATTATGCAAGTCTCTTAGAGCAGTGTAGATAGATAGATAGATAGATAGATAGATAGATAGATAGATAGATACATAGATACATAGATACATAGATACATAGATACATAGATAGCTTGATTTTCCTAGCCTGATCAGAAGACAACTTACTGAGTAGTCTGTGAAGATCAAGTCATTCTTGCTGTACCCTTACTGACAGAGTAGAGAACCTGCATCTTCCAAAATGATCCCCTTGAAAAAGACAAAGAGACTGAACTGATGCCCTTGCTCTAAGAAATGCTGTTGGTTGTGGTTTACTACTGATCACCACTGACATTTCCATGAATTGAAGTATGAGCACAATCTATCTACATTCATGAGCAGCTGACTCTGACTAAGTATCCAGACACTTTGTGATCAGCACCTAGATTTAACCTTAGATGATTTTTCTCAGTTCATAATTTTTACTGTGTCATTTTAGACCATTCATAATTTTCAACCACCTTATAATTTTGCAGTCAATGTACAACTTTACAGCCTGTAAACTGTATAAGCAAAATATTGCAACTTGACTAAATGACCTTTGTAGGTCCCTTAAGAGAGTTCTGTTCTGTTCTGTTCTGTTCTATTCTATTCTTTAAATATATTCCATGGCTTAGTGCTCTACATAACACACTGAGCCATAGCTAAATATTCCCTTAGCATATATTCACCACACAGGACTCATAAAATCAGCCCTCTCAACTGAAAATAAACTTTCCACACTACTTGGTGCATGGCTACATCGACTAAATCCATACAGATGCTGTTAGCCTGGAGGAATCAAGATGGAGACCTTTAACTTTAAAATTGTCACCCTTATCACCTGATGTAAATGAGTAATTGTTCTAGCCTGAGCTTCAAGTTATCATTACTAGAATCATCTCTTAGGTATAATCATATTCACAATGCCTGTATATTGCATAAGTGCTTCACTAATTTCACACTCCAGTACCTTGGCAGTGTGAAATACTTAGGAATCAGGTAATCTGTTACATTCATAGTGATTGTTCTGGCTTTTGCCAATCAGTTAATAGCAAGATAATGCATTTTTAGTTTGTTATAAAATCATTCTCCAGTTAAAATTTAACTCTGGCACTGCATCATTGGAAAGTTGTATTCTTGTATGTGTTTCTGCTCTTCAACTGCTCTACCACATTTTGATGGAAATATTTAAGCAGTTTTATGAAGTATTTAATAAAATAAGACTTCTATTATTTACTCTATTTCAAAATAGCATTCCTTACTTGGAAAGTCTCTAGGAATTTGCATGAACTTCAGTTGGCTAATTACTGGTACTGGTCCCGTATAGTAGCATTGGGGCTGCAAAGACAACTCAGTTTTTTTCTAAGCTTGGTTTTCAAAATATTCTTATTTTTCAACATTTCTTTACTTTGAATTTTATATTGCTATTTTTTCACAATCAAAAGAGAGCAGTGGAACAACCAGCACTGAAAGAAGTAACTATTTCTTCAATTACTTTTTTCTCTGCTATGGAGAGGAGTCCTGAACCAGTCAGAATTATGGAATACTGTTTCTCCTTGACATTGCTGTTTGAGAGTTTTAGTTAGTATCATGCTGAATTCAGTGGAAACTGATATGGTCAACATCCAGTAAAGTAAAATTTTATGGTTATAATATCTCAGTTTTGATTCACAAAATAGTGTATTTGATTCCTCAGAATGGACTGGGAATGCTGTCAAACAATTTTGTTCAAAATAGGTTACTGCATAAACAGCCAGGTGAAACTAAAGCATTTCAAAACATTACCTTTTAGCCATAAAAAAAGAGGAACACATATTCTTTATTCCTCAAAGTACAGAAATATGTAGTATTCTCTAGAAATCAAACCAAACATTTGGAATATAATATTCCTTGTGTTCCAAAGAAAGGGAAATTTGTTGCAAGCTGAATGAAAATCAGCTAAACTGACAAGCAAATTCTGACTTTACACATTATAGTCTTACTTTCTGTTGCCCAAAGAAGTTATCTGTGCTACTTCTTTTACTACTGGCTACAGATTATTCTGTAGATTTTTGGTGGTGGGTGGTTTTTTTCCCATTTTTGTCAGTAAGATGATAAAAAGTGTAGGGAAATAATTCATTTGGATTTCGGTATTTAAAGTTGTTTTTATACAGTAACTGAATTCACATTGATCATAAATCTCATAAATGCTATTGAATTAAAGAGGATCCATGAAGGACAGCACATAGCAAGAGCAAAATCTGTGGGAATAATGTATTAGTGCTGACTTGTGGAAGTCAATTAGTGTGGGAAATGATTGCAGTCAAACAAGCTCACAGTTAATGATTTAACTACACTTTCTGTTAGAATTAGTGTATGATTTTAGAGAAGAAAAAAAGAAGCTTCACTGTCTTGTAAAAGGATTCTGGTTATCATGTTTTTCCACAGCCATATTTCTGTTCTGAATGTAAGTACAGGTGTCTTATGGTCAGATGAATCCCTTACCTTCTTTTGTAGTCCTTAAGCAGACTGAACTCCTTGGGAATAGTCAAGAAAGGTGAATTCTTCCTACCAAAGTTGTTGCTATGCTCTCTATGCTAAAAGAGGCAAAGAAACTGGTGCATCAGAAAATTTAAAGCAGTACCTTAAGTTTAGGTGTAAGATTTACTTCCTGATGCTTCAGTACTTTTCCAATGTTTTTCTGTACTTGTTTTTCAATATATCGGTGTCCTTCTTTAATTGAGGAGTAGAGAGATAGAGTTCATATTCCAAGAAGGATAGTCTGAATGCTGCATAAGTCAGGTTTGCATTAGGTTTTTCCAGATATAGTATGTTACTGTGTCATCCCCAAGGTTTTAGACTTTTAATCTTCAGGATAGAGTTCCCATTTCCTGAGTGTTCTTTACACTGTTGTCCCCAGATACATGATTTTTGTTGCCTATAATAAAATATTGTTTTATACTAAATATCAGAGGGATTACAACTTCTTGTCAGCAATCTTTACTTTTCTTCATTTACCCCTCCTCCAGCTGCTGTGTTGTCCAGTATATTCTTTTAGCAATAATGTTGTTTTACTGAGGCTGCAAATAAAGACAAAAATAAGCCCTTTGGCATGTTTTTAGAAGAACACACACTCTTTGATGGTTCTTTAAATACAGTATATCAAAACCTACATGTTAGAAGCTTTTATTCAGTTTAATATGTATAATGTTGGTGTTTGCAATTTCTTCTTTGTTAATCAGCATGTGCATTATGAAACTAAATGACCTATAGAAGTAAAATAAGATCATCAGCACCATCCTTATCCAAGTCCAATGATAGCTTTTCCTGATCAGCTTACAAGCAAGTTTAAAAGTATGTCTTTCCTATAAGCCCATACTGATTGCCATTAATTATATTATACTCTTTTAATAGGTTATTCATCAAATCCCATACCTCTTGTTCCATAATTTGTCTGGGATCAATGTCAGGATGACAGGCCTATAATTAGATGTCCCATTTATACTTTTAAAATATTGGCATAACATTAGCTTCATTCCAACCCTTTGGAAATGCTCCAGTGCTCCAAGACTTATTGAAAATCATCACTGATGATCAAGTGATCTGCTCAGCTGACTCTTTAAAGCACTTGCAGGCAAAATTATCTGGACCCGCTGATTTAACAACATCTATCATACTGTTATTTAGCAACCATGTTATTTCCCGCTAATGTGGAAAGCCTTTTACAGTTTAAATCTCATCCAACGACAGTGTCTAGCTTTTCCACAAAACAACAGAGTTATTCCCTCATTCCCAATGCTTTAATTCAAACTACTTCTCTGGTTTTTAGGGTTTCCCCCTTCCATCATTTTACTTCTACTTGGTTTTTTTCATCCTCTTTCTAATTTCTGGTTTGTCTAAATTTCAACACATTTTGGGTTTTTTTCATGTCTTTTACAGTCACAGAGATATGCTCAGTTTATATACATATACTGGATATAGTCTTCTAAGCTTTGGGGAATTTGAAATTTTGGGAAATTTGAAAATAATTCTATGGTTCTGTCAGGTAAACTGTAATTATATGTGTGTTTGAAAGGCAAATTATCTCTGTACAAGGAATACACAGGATTCCTGAAATTTAGTTCTGTTTAATACCTCTAAGCTAATAAGTAAAATGGATCAGATTCTGCTTTCTGCAAGGTGTAATCTGATATCTTTATTAACAAATACAAAATTCAAAATTTGAAATGTGAGTATTCAGAAAGCACTTTGAGTGTTCCCATGGCAGATAACACCTTCAGACTATTGAACCTCAATAAGCAAGAGACTATTGAGTAGAAAGATGGAAATTTTATTACCACAGTCCATTACATTAGTGAGGTCATTACCTGAATACTGACTGTGTGAAGCTCTTTAGAACAATGATGACAGATTGAAAGAGCTTCAGAAAACACAAATAAAAGTATTCATGTTTCGACAGTGTGCCTTAACAGACACATGCTTTTTGGTTTATTGAATTGAAGTTTAGGAGGTGACTTCATCATGAATGAAACAAACTGAAAATTGAAATGTAATTGTTTAGTGATTTAATGAGCCATTGGAACAATTTAACCAAAGGCCATGACGCATTCTGCCTTATATGTCACTCATTCCAGAGAACTGTCTTTTAGAAAGAGATAATATAGTTGGAAGTAATGAATGCATTATAAGAATGAAGTGAAATATGCTCTATTCTATGCAAGGTAGTAGATTAGCTCATCATGCTACTTTCTTCATGCTTTAAAATCTGTGAGTCCATTGAAGAATTAATACATGAATTGTACCACTAGAGAAGAGTATCCAACTCTTAACAGAGTAGTGGTAATAAAAGTTTTACTTTCTTAGAGATGAGCTTGATACTGGACCATTGCTGCCAATGAGAGTATTAGTGTTGAATTCAGTGAAGAAGTATCAAGCCTTCCATGAAGCCACTCACTTGGGAAAAAAAGAAAGATTACAAAAGCAGAACCTAGAGTAATGACAAAAAGAGGGATGCTGGATGGAATAAAACATAAACTGTGTCAAAGGTAAAATTAGAGAAGATTGTCAGATGTATTGTTTTCAGTTTATTAAAACTGCATGCTGTACTTTGCCTGTGCTCTGACACTGCATATTTGTTTAAGTTCATGCTGTTCATAGTCTATACAACTTAATGAGAAATATTGCCTAAGTTGGATATTGGATGTTCATGCTGACAAGAAAATGTCACAATCAATACCAAAGAGCTGAGCTTGAAGGGTTCACCTCCAAAGAGCATGTTAACTTCTGGAGCTTTGCCACATTTACAGTGAGCCAAGACCTTAAATTTCCACAGTGAGAGTTTAACTCTATAAACAGTCAGGCTGTTTTTTATAAAGAAGAGTGGAATTTTTTAGAATATTTTCCATTCACTTCAAACATAAAAAAATTGCTACTACTCAAGTTCATGTACTGCAGAAGCTGAACACAGTTGTACCAGGCAGTGGTAGCTTTATGGTTTTAATAATAATTAGCAAAAGTTTTCAGGCTGGAAAATAAATTTACGTCTATGCTTTTTCTGATGCAAAAGTAAAATGAGCCCAGAGTGCTGATTCAGTAAAACTGTGAGCAATATCCTCTCTGTCCCAGAAAAGAGTCGTATCAAAGGAAAGTGATGAACTTATTGCAGTGAAGGAAGAATGTGAGAGAAATAATTTGTTCTAAAATTTTAGGACAGGATGTGTTCATTGGGTCCGGTTGAGATTAAGTTTAAGATTTTCCTCACAGCATCCCACAAAATGCTGTTCTTTGTATTGGTAGCTAGAAACGTGTTGTTAACACACCAGCATTTGGGCTACTGCTGAACAGTGCTGATGGAGCATCAGGACTGTCTTTCCAACATTCTCCTCTTCACCAATAGGCTGGGCAAGAAGTTGGGAAGTGACATAGTAAGGACAGCTGACTAACTAATCAAAGTGATATTCCATATGATATGCCATTTGCCTGTAGCAGAGGACATGGTCCACTTGGGGTCATTAGGAAGTTTTGTATACATTAGTTTTACCATGATAGCAGAGGCCTTGGCTACAGCCTTGAGCTTTTTCTGTATGGTAAACTATGTGTATATTTGTTCTATTGTGGTGTTCTTTTTTTTTATGGAATTGGGATGTTGAGTCTCTCAATGTATATATAAATATATGAAATATATTTAATATATGAAATATATATAAATATATGAAATATTTACATTAAAAAGCAAAAATGAAAATTGAAATTTTAAGTTTTTAAGGACACTTCCCAATCTGACCATTCATGAGACTCTGTCAGTCCCACTCCCAACACCAGAGACTTTCACTGCTGGGACTGGTGCCCCTTCACAGCAGTGGCTCCAGTGACCAACAGGTCCCCACTTGACTCCCTGCACACCCCACTCACACACAGCCAGACCAGGTTTCCTTTCTGGTTTGGCCCCAGGTTTCCCACAGCAGAGTCTCTGATGTCAAGTTCCATAAAGGCATTTATTCCTGGCGCAGTAACAGAAACAGCTCGAGCTGGTGCCTCCGAAGAGGGGCCCCCAGCAAAGGAACCACTGGGCTTTAATACCCTCACACTCTGTCTGCATGCAAGTCTCACTCTTCTTTCCGACTCTTTGGCTTCTGCAGCCCTCTTTGTGTCCATTACCCCGCTGGTGTCAGCAGTCCTCATCTCCTTTGTTAGCCAAAAGATCAGCAATTCCCAGCTCCTGCTGTGTCTCCCAGTATGCATTCACCTGGCTGGTGTCACCTGCCTGTGTGTCCTTTATTATCCCAAAGGGTGGCAGTTCACAGCCTCTTGTCTTGGACTCCCACCCAGAGCTCAACCTGCACCTCAGTCTGCACCTTGAGAGCCCAGCTACCAGGACCAGATGTATTCCTCAACAAAATGTGCACCAGATTTCTTGCAATTGAGAAAAACTAAATTGCACAATAGCAATTCCTGGAAAGTGTCACAGCTATAGCAGAAGTGTGACTGCCACTTGCTTGGAATAAGTTAACTGTTTGAAAAATGAAATTTACTGCTCGTGTGATTTTTATCATAGTAATTTTTTTTATGCCATCTTAAGTTACATGACACATCCAAATGAAAAGAAACGTGTACTGTTTACTCAAACTTCCTTTTCTAGAAAGGTAAAATACATATGAGAGGTGATTCAGAGATAAGGCTGTTATTCTTCAGGGAAATCTTAATTGTGTGATGACTCTATAATCAAGCAGAAACATTTTAGACATATAGACTGTTATGGGTTGGAACTATCAGGAACACCTAGAAGCTCAATGAGACTTAGGTTTGCTAAAGTGTCAGGAGTAATACAGAAGGATGGCCAGAGGAAAACTTTTTGAATGAAAAGACATTTTTGACTTTTCAGACTTTGCCTTCAATAGTAGAAACAATTACAGTTTAATTAATTTGAATATCTTGCAGTGAGTCCTGTGAGAAAAACAAGAAAAGAAGGCAGATCTTATAGTTTATTTTGCTTCAGTTACTAGACTTTAAATTAGCTAATATGTATTTTTCTTTTTTCTTTTTTTTCTCTTGGATTCCTTAGCTCCAAATGTCTCCCATGTATGCTATTATTGCAACTTTGTTGGAAGCCTTTCACAGAAATGCACAGAGAATGTCTTCCAGCCTGGTAAGCATCTATCTTATGTAAGCCAATCCCTGCTGGATTTTGAAGTTTTGTCCCAAGGAGCTTGGCTGCAGCTCTTGACATCCTTGGGGAGGCAAGGGGAGAATTATTTGCTTTCTCATATTTAAAAATGAGTTTGTTTGTAATGCTTTTCTCAAATGTAACCTGTAATGTATCATGTTGATGTTCTTGATATATTTTTTTTTCCCATGGCTTAATTGTACTACTAATCATCTGGTTGATTTATTCACCATATGAGTCAAGAACTAATGTAATTCATCATTCAGTAGCATAGACATTGAAGTATGAAGTACATTCAACTAAGAATTTTTCAGAATTTTTTACCTATAAAAAGGCTATTAGTTTGTTTACTCTTAAAAAGAGGATAGTTAGTAAGACAAGACAATGTTTCTGTTCTTTCAACATTATTCACTAAATTATTTTTTAATTTATTTTTAATATTCTCCCCGCAGAAGGAGTGAAAAGAATGACGTTCCAAAGTCTCCGGAACTGTATTTTGTACAGAGGAATCTCATTATTTGAGTATCAAAAGTTTCTTTTGGAAGTTTGTATTGCAGCTTGCTAACAAATGTTGAAGGTAGAATACGTAAGATAAATGAAGGTAGAATATATAAGATAAATGAAGCAATACTTCTTAATGGTATCAGTGAAAAAGGAAGAAATATGTTCACCTGTGCTCTATATCAAGGTAATAAATCACTTAGCTTTCATAGTAGAATCTTTCGCCATTTTATACAGTAACACATAAGAAATATATCTTGCACAGATTTAAAAGACAAAATTCTTTGTGTTTCTTGCTTTTGTACTGCCCAGTTCCCTGAACTGAAGCTCCTACCACTGAAACAGATTCTGCTGGTAGGGAGAATAGCTGAGTAAATAGCTGAGACATTAAAATAATGTCTGCTTTAGAAACAATATTTAACCGTGTTATGTATCACATGATGTTTTCCCAGACACTATTGTTCAAATGAGCTTATTATCTATTCTGTTCATTGACAAAGGCATCACATTCAAATTTATATCAAATGCACAAACTTTCTCATCTCTCTGGAAAACAACAAGCATTACAGCATGTGGTCATTCACTGGTAATTTCATCAATGAAGATATTTTCAGGAAGGATTTTTTCTTTTTTTTCTCCTTGATCTGTCTAGTATCAAATAATTTTTATTTGAAATATTTTACTTTTATGAGGCATTTAAAAGCCTGTGTGATGTGAGGCAATTAAAAAATTGTCTTCTTTCAGAAGACAAATCAGAAGAGAAACTCAAATTTAATCTCTTTGTTGAGGAAGAATTGTAAAGCAAAAGGAAAAAAAAAAGTAGTTGCAATTGAGTAAACTGAGTATAAACCAGTGAAACTTACTTCCATGTCCACACCAAATTTCTGTTAGATGCAGCTATATGAAATAACTAATGCACAGATTTTTTATTTCCATGCTCTTCATTGTGATTTTTTAATTTTGACAATGACAGCTTTAAAAGTAACTTTCCTCTCATCCTTTGAGTGTGATTCTCCACTCCATTTGATGCATTCATGAGAAGAACAGCATTGGAGTCTGAACATGAAATTGTCTCCAGCCTTGAAGCCAGACACCTGAATAGGGTGGCAGCATCCAGGAAGGTTTCACTAGGTTTATACAAGTGGCCTCCTCTCTTCATAGCCCAGAAAACTATCCATAGGTATGACTTCATACTGTCCAATATTACCCAAACATTTGTGTAACAACACTATCCCGAATTTTCATTATCCAAAAAAGAGAAGGCAGAGTGTCAGAGACTGAAATAGTTAATGATTTATGCACTCCAGGAGTTTGTGGGCTTTGACTTTTGCCCTGGACATGCTGGGGGGCGCCCCAGATGGACGGTTGGGCCTGTCCCCTCAGAGCCAAGCCCTAAAAGGCAAGAGGATGTCTCAGGTGGACTAAGCCCTAAAAAGGCAAGAGGATGCCTCAGGTGGACTAAGCCCTAAAAAGGCAAGAAGTTGCCTCAGAGGGGCTAAGCCCTAAAAGGCAAGAAGATACCTCAGGTGGCCAATCGGGCCCATCCCTCCCTCCAATACTAAGCCCTAAAAGGCAAACAACTCCTCATGCCAGGGAGGTGCAAAAGCATGCTGAGAGTATATAAACTGACTGGTGACTTTGAGAATTTGGGAGTTCTTCTCCCCCACCGCCTGCAAATCATGACCATCGCTCTCAAGCATCGCTGGATCCTGTGGGCGGTGACTATGTCCATTTCTTTTGTACTCTCAACTTCTCTTTTCCCTCACTCTCATCCTGGTTTTCCTCTCCCCTAAACAGTTTCTGCCCCCCCCCCCCAAGTTATCTTTATGTTACATTGTTTCATGACAACACCCAAACTGTTAGCATGCTTGTTAATACAGAATTGTTAAAATAAACCTTGCCAGTATATGTTTTCAGACACCGATTATTCAGTGTCGTTTCACTCTAATCCACCCCAAGGGAATTATTGGTAAAAACCTGGGTTACCCCCCTCCCTTTTTCTGGGGCGGGTCGTAACACAGAGTTCTATGACCGGTATATCCTTTAAAAGGAAAATTTTAGGGTATTTGTAAAATTTCATAAAGTATTGTCCTTGCTGCAACTAAAACTGCAGTATAGAGGTCAGTCTTTATTCTTTCTGACTCAAAAAAACCTCACAGAATTTGATACCTCAGCAAGTAATCTCCTGTTTGCTCTCAAAGTACCTAAAAAACTGGTAGTTCCAAAGCAGATACATGTTTCTGATGGAAAGTTTGTGTTCTCTTTTTCTTAAGCTAAAGTAAAAGGCTCCTAAACTTTTTATTACAATCATATAGCTACTCTGGGTGACTGGAGAACTGAACAATAGCATTTCTGCTGTGAATTCCGTAAGCCATTCTTCATCTATAAGTTGTTTTACAACAATATAATTTTAAATCATATTCATATTTTTTTGTAGTAAGGAATGATGCATTCATATCCATAGAGATTGTATTGAAATTATCTCAAAAAAGTTATTGTTTGTTAGAGACAAGAACAGGAGTATCAATTACTGAAGAAAAACAGAAGTGTAAGTGACAGTTTTAAAAATTTATTTAGCATTCTGATAAATATTGGCAGTGTATCTGTTCTCCTGTGAAATCTGACAGAACATTCTTCTTTTTTACAACCTTCTATCTTTAAACAATTACTCCAAAGATGTTGAACACCCTATTATTAAAAAAGCACTTGTATTAAGTGGATGATTTTCTTATATCCATTGTGATGTGAAAGACAGACTTTCATTCTTTAGTTGTAGGTGAGATATTTTAAATTACATTTCTGGTTTTGGTTTTTTTGACATTGAATTTTCCATATTTTTTGTATTGTTACAAGAAAAGTGAGAGATGTGATGTATGCTCCTGGCTAATACAATAAAAGCAATTTACATAATTTTGTCATGTTTTTATATCTTTCTAAAGAAAAATAAGGAAATACTTTCAGAATAATAATTTTGGGTTTACTAACAGCATTTTGTACAATTTGGTGATGCTTTACTGCAAGTCTCTAATATTGAAGTATGAAAAAGCCTGTAGAAGGCCACACAAACTTCAGCAAAATGCTTTGAATTGTCTGTAACTGTTAAACTCGTATTGGGTTGACATGGTAAAGTTTTCGTAGGACAATGTGCTGAAGGAGTTGCCTCTGTAAGAGGAAGCTGAGGCTGCCCCATATTGGACACAGCCTGCTCCAGCCAGCTCCAAAATGGCCCCAAAGCTGGACCCAGCTGAGCCCATCAGCCAAATGACAACATATTTAAGAAAGGGTAAAAAATCTCTCTGCAGTAGCTGTGAGAAAGGAATGAAAGTGAAGTGAGAGAAATAGCCCTGCAGACACCAAGGTTAATGAAGAAGGAGGGAGAGGAGGTGCTTGAGGCACCAGAGCAGAGATTCTCCTGAAACTCGTGGAGAAGACCATAGTGACACAGGCCAAAGGAGGACCCCAGCATTAGGTTTTCTGTCAGGATGCTGTAGCCATGTAGGGAACCAAAACCATTCCTGAACTATACACCATGGAAAGAACGTTGCTGGAGCAGTTCATGAAGAACTGCAGCTGGTGTGAAGGATCCATGTTAGAAAATTTAATGAAGGACTCTATCCCATGGGCGGGGACCCCACATTAGAATAGAAGAAGAATGTGATGAGGAAGGAGTGGCAGAGTGAAAGAATTATGAACTGACTAGAACCTCCATTACCTGCCTATCTGCACTATACCAGGAGAGGAGTTAGAAGAGTTAGAAATGAAGTTGAGTTTGAGCAGAAGAGCAGGCTTGGAGCAGATGTTTTTAATTTTGTCTTTGTTTCTCAATATCCTATTGTATTTTTTATTGACAATAAATTAATTTCCCCAAGTCAAGTCTGCTTTGCCTTTGACAGTAACTTGCGAGTGATCTCCCTGCCCTTATCTCAACCCATGACCTTTTTCACCTTTTTTTTTCATCTCCTGTCCTGCTGAGAAAGGGGAGTGAGAGAATGGATGGCTGAGCAATTGGCAGACAGCAAGGCTAACCCACTACACTCATTCATATTCCTTCTTTGGTTATGGAAGGTTGATTTTGATTAAAACAATTTTTTATGATTTTTTAGTAAGGCTGAAAGGGTGTCCATTTATGATCTATCTTGCTGTAAGACAGACTTATGGAGAAAGACAATGTATGTTAAAGACAGGTTGTGTGAAAATCGTTTCTGTATGAGCATATCTTTCCTGTTACAGCTAATATGTGGCAGGATTTTTTTTTTAAAAAGACTGGCTGAAGAAAATTCCATTGAATTCATATGCTAAAGTTTATACTAAACAGATCTAACACTTGATTTTTAACTTGTGAAATTAAGCTGTTAATTTCTGATAGCACCTAAAAATACTGATGTTTGAAAGAATTTCTGTTTCAACAGTAAATAACTTGGGAGATATTGAGTGCAATTTCTCCTACTACCACACAAATTAACTGCCAAACCAAAAGGTTTCTGTACTCATATGAATTACCCAAGATCTGTTGCTGGTGGTAAGGTTCCAAGGGATTACAAATTGACTTAGTTCTTAATTTTCTGTATATTTTTGGGCCTGCACAGATTATTTCTGCAAAATTTTAGGACAGATTTTGCAGTCACACTTGACCAGCATTGGAGAAGAACTGACAGCAGTGTGAGGCAAAGTGTGTACCAATCACACATACATATTCATGGTTCAGTAGACATTGCCAACCTCCGCAGGGCTGGGTCATCTTGCACAAGGTCAAATTTATATACTAGTATTCAGTCTTCCATCCTAGCACTCAATATAAAACATCCCATGATTCAATGTAAAAATATAAAATAATGACATGAGTCAGAGATGCCTGAGATTTGACAAGCATGACCAAATCATCTTAACAAATCTTTTTAAGACTCCCCATTTTCAATCACTACCATCAGTGTCATGCTGCATACCCAAAGATGTACCTTCTGTTAAGGTCAATGATGGGAATAATACTGAATTCTATTTGACTGTAACATTTGTGGGCAGGTCACATGCTAAGGATTTCTCCATAACGCACATAACTGTCATTGGTAGAATAGAACATTTCTCATACAAGAAAGAGAAAAATTATTTGTTCCTTCCTCTTTCTCTTTCTCTTCTCAGTAAGGCATTCCCATTTTTTAGATTCTGTAACTTGTAAAAAACAGCCCTGAAATCCAGCTTGAGTATTCACAGAGTTTGAAATAGCACTTGAATAATGGTTACATATATTGCAAAAAGCAACATATAGTTTTCAAATTCCCTCAGGTGTTCTTGGCAATTCAGAGCTTAATATCTGTTTCAGGCTGTATTTATATTACAGACTACATAATATCTATAATTGAGTCATAGTATAAATACTGACAGATGAAAGGTTAAATAAAAAACATGAACACTGTCTTCCAAAACATGTTCTATGCACAGTCTATAGCACATCTGTATTTGATTGAATTAAGTTGGTTTGAATTCTAGCATTATTTTCAATTTAGTGAGGTTTATGTTATTCAGTACTCTATGCTGTCTTCTGTGGATCACCACTGCTATAGCCTATCCCATCATGATATGTCAATATGTCAATATCCCATCAATGCATATGTCAATAGTCTTGTAGTCTGCTACAAGTGATTTGACTGTTCAGCCTCTTTACATGTGCAAGAAGTCAGCGCTAATAGCATCGAGCTCTGGAACACTGAAGACTGAATGAACGAACTCATTAAAGAAAGTGAATTGCAATCACTGAAAGGATTCCCAAGATTAAACTTGTGTGGGTGCAATTATTATCAGTCCTATCCCAAAAGAAATGTCACATTATTTTCCCTTATGTTTACTACTGCTGTGCAACAACAGCTTGGTTTACTGTTCCTTTGTTATCACAAATTTTCAAATAAAAATCTTCATAATAATGAAGGTAATTGTTCCTTGAGATTTTAGAGATGGAAAATATTATTGTTAATATATTGGTTTAAAGCAACTTCAACAAGTTTTCAAATATTCAAGAAATTTAGAGTAGCAATATTCATGTAAATTGTAACATAAGTGTCTAATCTGGTTACTGACCCATCACATCATCATATGAAATACACCAGTAGATTGTGACAGTACTTTGTGTAGATTGCTGCTACTTTGAGGACATTTTGTTCTTAATCTTTGAAGATAATACATAGGCATTATAAGATGAAGAGCAAGACAATTTTATATTTACAGAAACTTGGAAATTGTTGCAGCCTGATGATGAAAAGGAAATCATTGACTTTAACTTGTTTTTTCCTCTCAAGCCCAGTGACTTCAATTGCATATGACTTTGTGAAGTGTTATGAGTGAAGGATATCAGGGTTTATTTCATGAAATATGACTTATTTTTTGGAAACCTTTTCCTTTAAAGGTGAAATTAATTTCAAGTGCAACCAGATGAAATGGAGGAAAAAAAATATCTTAATAAGCCTTTTAGCGCATATTTCAAGAAAATAAAATGTTTGAAGAACAAAAAATGCCTAAAACCTGGCAGCTTCCTATGGCATTACTAAAATGTTTGCAGTTGAAACTATAAACCAATCTTTCAGTTCCTAAGGGGCTTATTCTAACATCCTGTAAAGTCAAAGAAAGAGTCAAGGCAATGGTTTCTTTTGTTCATGACCTTAACAAAATTAAAGCATTGGCTAATGTATTAGCTTGTGTCAGAGACAGATTTCAGGACTGGGAGAATCTTTTGGAGGATTTTGCCCTGATAGTTTCATCCCTTATCGGTCACAGTGGTTTTGTGTTAAGTGCCTCAGCTGGAGCAGTGGCACACAGGTACTTGCCATTCCCTGCATTTGTGGTTAAACTAAGGTGTATTTGAAATACTTTGGCTCCCCTTTGGAGCATTTTTTAATGGAGCACAGTGTATGAGCAAGAACACAGGACTGATGCATGCCACAGTAACTTGCAGTCTCATCCTGCCAGGCAGCATCATTATAAGCACAGCTATATTTCAGGCAGTTGTGGAGTGCTTTGTGACATTCCTGCTGTGTGGCTTTGTTTTGTGTTCTCTTTTACTAACCATCTCTCCTAGGTCTTACTCTGTCTCTGGAAAAATTATTGCAAGTGTTGATTCAGTGTGTGTTTCAGTGTAAGTGACCCGGGTCCCTGATCCCTGATACAGACAGGAAACCAATGTGTCTCACAAAAGAATGGAGCTCTGCCACTGTACACACTACAAACACCACTACTTTAAAAGTGGCAAGCTGGAGCTGCTCACGGGTTTGTGTCATCTAGAAACAGAGAAGGCTTAATTATCGTCCTGCTAATCCCATAAGGAGACATAGTTTGATTTCATTAGTGGAGTATAATTTTGTGCACTTCACAGTAGCTGCACAGCTTGCCTTAGTTACTCACTGACTCTACAAAGTAGCTTGCACAAAGCTATCCCCTTACAATAAAAGCTGATGCCAACAGAAAGAGAATAGAAAGGGTTCAGGTAAAGAGGTCTAATCAGGAACAGACTGTCAATTCCTTTCAGTTACATTCCTTCAAAGGAATTTAGGCATTTCAAGTTAACTCTCTGTCCGGTATTCATTGCCCTTTCTGGAGCATCTGGAGAACTGAATTGACAGTTATGTCATGCCACATACTGTGTATTTGGAGGACAATTTGCAGATGGTGCTATGAGCTGCAAAGAATGGAACGTTATGGGGATGGAAGGTAAATACAGACAAAACACGTGTGGTTCTATGAATATACATTTCTGTACATAGAGTTTTGTGCCTGCGTGCATATGAGTTCTTTGTTATCTTTCATATTAATCTATATAGCTGAGGAAAAACTATCATGTCTTTCCCCAGTAATTCCCATTTTCTACTCCTTTGTTTGCCCTTGTTTCATTGCTTGCTGCTTGCTCTCTCAGTAAATTTGTGTGCTAGCCTAAGAAGACATTGGACCTGATTATGAAAGATGAAGAAAAGGGAATAGTTGAAATCCAATAAAATGATATGAGAAAAAAGAAATTGCAATGAAAAAAAAAAAACAACCTGGTATTTTGCAATGTAGTACTATTCAGGGAATAATTTCAACAGAATTAACCAGTCACAGTACAACAGGGTCTTGGTTTATTGAAGGTTTTAAAAGATCCTTTAGGGTCTTGAAGATGCAGTAAATGGGGCTCATCTTTCTCTCAGGAAAATCAACAGGAGTTTTGACATTATTATTAGTGCAAGTAGGACTCGCCCAAAGAGCACATACAGAGGAAAGCTATGCTGTTCTTTATAGCACTGGGTTTGCGTTAACAATTCTAATAAAAGTCTCTATTCAGAAATTAGACCATGCATATAAAATTATGGGGTTCCTGGATTCCTACCTGAAATATGGTAACTACAGAGAGTAAATGAAAAAATACTATTTTTTATGTTTATCATATCCAAATGAAAACTAGTCTTAGAAAACTTTATGACATCGTTCTGCGGCCAACCAGACAAATAAGTAATTTCTCAGTGATAAAATATATGCCTATAGCTCACATATACGGATCGATGTATCACACAAATAAGTTCTTCCCAGTTTTTGTATCTTTATTAAAACAACAAATCAGCAAAAATGAAGACTTGTTCTAAAAATGTGTTGGGTAACAGTTCGACAAAAAAAAATGTGAGCAGCTCTCAAATTCCTGCTGTTTTGAAACTGTTATTGCATAACATTTCTATGCAGACACAAAGCTTGAGCTTGTGACACTGGAGTTGTGATATGGCTTTTGAAGGACAATGGCACAGCTGTTTTTCCCCCTAATTTGAAAGAGAAGGCTCCTTCCATCACTTTGACCCTTAGTATTGTTTGTAATAGAACTGTTCTGCATGTGACATAAATTCATGGAAGTATGTACGCTAAAAAAATTATTATTTATTAGTGAAACAAATATTTTAAAAATTCTATTTCACATTGTAGGCATTGGGATAACCTCTTGAGATGAGCAGTTATATCTCATTTCCATTTGTATCCCAGGGTAATTTTTCTACATGGAAACATATCAATGTCTCAGCTACACATCTAAGGGGTTATGTCTTTCTTTCCACAAGAGACCTGCAAAACTTTGAACTGCACGGTGACAGAAATTGAGATGATCTATAGAGTTCAATTCTAAAGCTATAAATCATGGTGGCAGAGACTTCTGGTCAATAAGCTCATGGGAACTTTTTTCTGTTTCTAACTTGCAAGTACTTATGTAATGTGTTCCACACAAGTTCTTCTTTATCCTACCTCTGGGACTTCCAACATTAACTTACAGACATAAGATTAAAAAATAAAAGGTCACGTGCTGTAGAATTTTCAGCACAGATGCTGATCAAAAATACCAATCAAATAGCAGCATGGATCATTTCAAGGAATGGGAAAGATTAATGAGAAATATGACATAGGGCTGCAGTCATGATGCAGTTACATGATAGCCATTGTAACTTCAGTAGGAGTTTTGAAATTTTGTAGACCCTAAATAAAGATTAAGGATCCTAATTTAAAGGAAGTTGCATTTAAAAACCTTGACTAGTGGCTATTTGCTTCACAGTAATAATGTAATTAACATTTACAAGTCTAGATTGTAATGACTGAGATCAATGATATAGCTCACAGAAAATAGTTAGAAAAAAGCCAGACTCAATGATTTGCCACTTTGGTTAAACAGGCTTCTTTTGTCTTTTTGTACATAATATCAAAGTTTATAAGGGATAGGAGACTCATCTACCTTGTACTTCTGACAGAGGATAAATAGGTACCTTTCTTGGAAATTTTGTTTTCAAATATTGTTTATAACTTTTGAAAATGGTCAATGTTTTCTAGAATTTATAAATATTTAAAACATGTCTACTGTGTCTTCTTCAGCAACTTATATGCCATTGAATATAATGGCTGTATTGGAGTGGCAAAGATTCCAACAGATGATTTTGATATCTAGTGCCAAAGGTCACATTTTATGAACTGAACAGGTTTAAAAACACTGCACTTTATTTAGGTTGGGATTATATTTTGTGAAATACATGAACGCTCAGTGATTCCAACTTGCTCTACGTGACAATGTCTGACATTGCATCGTGAACTCAAATAAAGAGGTATACATCTGCTTTGGCTATGACATAAAAATTACAGCAGCCTTTAATCTTAACTATAAGGGGTTGGTGAGGGGACCTTAAAATCCAAGAGGATTTACCTCATTTCAAGTGCTCCTCAATTGCTTTCTGATAGAAGGCAGCATATTAGATTGATGATATATTGAAACTTCTTGCTACAATTCAGTCAATAAATGGCATTTTAAAAAATAATTAATCCCAAGGGTCACATATTATTCTCCTTGAAGTGCCCATTATTTAGTACTAAATACATCCAATTGTCTTCTGAATTATTATTTTTGTAGACCTATAGATACAAGTAAGTTATAAAAATTTCTCATTCTTCTTCTTTTTTTTTTTTTTTAATCTTCCCTGCCAAGAAAATCAGAAGGTTAACATCCATCCTTTTTCACCACTTTTGCAAAGTGTTATAGTTGATGAGTGCTTTATCTTTGAATGCAAGCAGTCACACTGGCTCCCGAATGAACAGGTAACTCCGTAAATATGTATCTTCTCCCCTCATGCTCTCACAAACTGGGCACAACATGGATTCTTGTTGCAAAACAGCAAGGACCAAATGATGTTGAAAATGGTCTCATCTAATTCTACCACTTTTGTCCACTTAGTAATGTAATGCTAGTGCTCAGACTCAGCATTTCAGCATTCCGCAGCCCCTCAGGGAAAAATTCTTATGAAGTTACTGGTGGCTGGCTGGTAAATTATATGAAATCACCAGGGTCCCATTAATCTAAAATGGCTTCAAAAGAAGAATGATGGAGTTTTGGACCTGGACTTTCCCTTTTTCCCCCATGAAGGCAGCCCTCTAATAAAGGTAAATGATTCTTATGAAGTGTTAAAAAAAAAGGAGTTGTCAAATACCCTTATGAAATGTTGTTTATAAAATCATTTTCAGACTTTGATCATCATTCTGTTGTAAAATGGCCTGCTGTGGCAATTATCATTTAAAATATCTGAAGGACTGCCTGTTGGTCTCCTCAGAGGTATTTTTCATTTATCAAGGACATACTGAGGGTTCAATTTACAATGTGTAATAAAAAAGGCCATTCATAAAGAATAGAATATTCTTGCTGTTACTAAATAGCAGGACCATTAATATCTCTTGCTGGTTTTCAGCTCCGAAAGTTTTTGCCCCATGGTGTATCACACAGTATCATTAAACCGAAGTTACCAACAGAAAATGGAAAGATGAAGTGAGAAATGTAGAAAACTTTTTACACTATTTCCTCTTAATCTGGATACTGTTCATTACTTAGCTTCCTAATGAGAAACTGTTTTTTCTGCTGGACAAAAAAAAAAAATTGTTAGAGAATAAATAGAGAGGATCTAGTTTCATTAAAATATTTTGTATGAACTTCAAATAATTAATTCTGAAATAATCTGTTTGACAGTGCCACTTGAGGTGTGGAAAGGATAAGAAGTGCTGCTCAAATATTTGTTTTGTGTCCTATACAATGGTACATATCTGTAATATTAGACAATATATTATCAAATAAGAAATTACTTAAAAATTTGGGTATAATTTTTTCCCTTTGGAGAATTAAAAATAACTTTATGAAAGGAAAAACATTTGGAATCAGGCTCCAAGTTCTTAAGAAATCTCTTCTTCAGTGTGCTCTCTATAGTGGTATTGAAAATGTTACAGGTAAAGTCAATGAAAGCAGTAGCTCATTACACATTGGTCTCAAATTTATACAAGCTCTCTGCTAAAAGTGCAAATGCCAATCTAGCATTGGCATTCTACCAGGAAGGAGTTACAGGTCTGCCTCTGACATGTGGCCAAAAGATATACTTTTCCATTAATCCAGTGGTTAATAAATTCACACGGCCACGTCAGGGTATCTGATTTGTATATCCTATATTCTGTGAAAGTTTTCTATTTGTCAAAGCAGAGCTGGTGCATGCAGATCCTCTGCTCATCCCTTGACACAGGACTTTAAAGGCCCAGAGAATAATTAAAGAATAAATATAGTCTTCTGACTTTATAGCTTTGTGGTTAGAGCAGTCAGTAGCTGAGAAATAATCAAGGTTCTAGGCTTTACTCTTAATTTCCTTTAAAATCCAATCAGTGTTTACTGTAAAACATAAATAGAATTAGAACTGAGATTTACTTCATCTCCTTGTTGAATCCAGCATTGAGTTTAACCCTGATTGATTCCTTTTGGTTCTTTAGACTGCTCTTAAACTGTTCAATTCCTTGAAATTTTTATGCTTTGTTCATTAATTTGTGGCCATGTATTCTTAGCAGTGCAACCTCTGGGGCTTCACACATGATGCTATTATTTGTATTTCCACAGAGCGTGGGATTTGCATTGAGAATAAGGACCTGTTATGCAAGGCTCAATACAGCCATGTGCTACAGTGTGTTATCCATAGAAATACAAAATTAATTAATGTGTCATTTCTATTTGTTACTTCACAGCATATGCAACTATAATCAAGTTATTTGAAATATATTAAGTGTTGGTGTGGACTGAATTAATTATTAGAAAGTAAGCATTTGCACTGGCAAAAAGCCAGGTAGGAGACTGATAACAGGGTTTGGCATACAGTACAGAGTAACAATAATTTGCTTGTCAGTAATTGGAAATATATACTCATGCATGCCATTTACCTTACCAGATATGTCACTGATGAATATGTGAACCTTAACTTCTATACATAGCCATTCTGCATCTGTAAAATTGAAATAACTCACATTCTTCTCACAAGACAGTAACAAAATAAAGTCACTAAGAAGTAAAAAAATTTATCTTGATAAGTGGCAAAAAAACCCCAAGCATGCAGTGTTAAAAGTTGTCTCTTTGAAGCTAGTTTTGAATGTAGAGATCTAAATTTAGTTGAGAAAGGAAGGGGCATAGGAACAACAGATAACTAAACGCTGCATACCCACTGATTTAATGGACATTGTCCATTACACAAACTGACACCAGCATCAAATGCTATGGAAAGTAACATGCAATCTTTAAGTAACAGGTTGTTTCATAATTCATAGCACAGTGAGAAAAATTATTTTTGAAATTTATTTTTCTTTTAAAAGATTTTTAATGTTAAAAATGCTAGCTTTAGATAATCAAAATCATGAAAGAAAGGAAGTGAAACAACAGGACAGATGACTATAACCTCAAACCCTGTGAAATTTTAGCTTTAATTGTCTTTCCTTCTCTCGAATAGTAATCTAGCCTCTGTCTGAACATCACTAAAAAGCTGACTTGAATTTCCATCTGCTTTTCCATCAGGTCTCATTAAAATGACAAGTATTTAATGATAATCCAACTCAACTCTAGGACATTAATGTAACAGCTAAATGGTAATGGAATTATTCCAGTGACATTAAAGCATATACAGTTATTTTGGTCTGTGGCTTTTGTTTCACTCATGAGATTCCACTGGGTATAGTTCATAAAGAGGGACTTTTGAGAGGGTGCACAAAAAAAAAAAAAAGAGTTGAATTTTTACACACAAAAGGACAGAAACAATAGTTAATTATGTCTATTCGTATCTCTCATTCACATATTCAGTTTAAAACACATAGAATAAAAACTTCACCTCTCTCAAAACACAACTTTCTATGCTTTTTTTTTGGAGTCAGAGCACTCTGTGTTAAAGCTATTACAATATTATTTAATCCTAGGATAAAAACTCTGGGTTTAATTCAAGCTGAAGCAGGTTTATGCAAGTCCCTGGTGATATGTTAAGTTCCTGGTTGTGTTAAGCTCCATAGCTGAATATCCTGCAGTACATAGGAATAACCTTGTGTGGATATGTCAGGGAAGTACATTTAAACCTTATTGTTGTCATCACTGTGGAATATTCACCAAGAGAACTTTGTCTTAGGGAGACCGTAAATAGAGCAAGACTGCTCAGAACAACAGTTGCAGTTGTCCCCACTCCAAGTTGTGCCTTAAAGAATTTTCTTTTTCTCTACTGAATGTAGAAAGAATATAGGGAGATGGGACTTTGAGGTAAAGTAATGCCCAGTGAGTATTGCTCCATCTTTTGTTTTGCAACTGAACATAGCACTATTGTGGTTCTTTTATTTATTCTCGAGCTGCGAATAACTCCCTACACTTAGCACAGCAGAGTTATTTGGTAGAAAAAAGGGAGAAAATGCAAAAAGTAGCCTTCCTTTCCTCTCAGTCCTCATGGTTCCTTTTCCATGCCTCACATTTGTTCCAACTAGCTAATTTGTTCTGAGCTAAGGAAGAAGGAAAGATAAGAATAAATTAAGGTCAAAGGCTTGGTCTGGATCTCAGTTTTTCTGTGGTGGCCACCGACTCACAAGATGCAACTGCTACTTCTCCGCAAAGACAAGTCTATGCCTTCTCCTTCAGAAGGAACAGGGTTTACCTAGTTAGCCAGGCTGAAGGCAAAGGAAGAGAGCCATCCAAACTACTACAGATAAAAGGAGCAGAGCCTGGTCTGAAAGCTTGAGAGCAGCTGTACCTAGGCTGTATAAAAATAACAAGAAATTAATAATTTCCGATCAAAGAATATGTACTGGATAAAGGGTAACAGTGCACACAGATAAACCTACTTCTAATTCGGTTTTTACGCCATCTGTGAACACACTGATCTGGGACTGAAGAAAGATATCTTTGTGAGGAGGAAAGGAACAAACAGGTTTTTTCAGAATATTCAATATTCCTTTCACATTTTGCATGTTTTATTCCTTTGCTTATTTCCTCTGTCCTGAATGAGAAAATGTGTTGAACAGCTGCCCACAATTCAGAGGGGGAACCATAAATAAAGTCATAGAATAGAAATAAAATAACCTCATGCCCTTCTCTGATGTAGGATCAAAGGCCAATATTTCTGGTTTTTAGTACAGTCAGACTACCAGTATACGGTTTACTTCTTGAGAAATAATTCAAACCAACCTATGGTCTTGAGGCTTGCTATGTAAATTATCAGGCAATGCCTGGTCCTTTTCTTTGAAATTTGTATTCTGATCAATATCCAGGAAAATTAAATCCGTTCATATCTGTATTACGACTATTTACAAGATTTCCTTAACTGTCCCAACATTTTCTAATCTCTCTTATTCTACATTAGAGCTCTTAAATAATCTGTCTGTGAACTTTACTTTCCAAATTTAACTTTCTCTACACTCCAAACTACCATCACTGTACTTATCAAACTGCACGTCGTATCTCTTCAGACACAATGGTCTCCATTGCTTACATCATTATACTTGTGCTTACAATGTTAAGGCTCATCTTTCTGTGTACCAAAGACCAAACATTCCTGTCTACTTCACACTTTATCACAGACTTGATTACAACAAGAGTTTGCCACACTCCTGGTCACTCGAGCTCCCTACAAGCCCCTCACGAGAGTAGGAACAGCTGGCCCTGCTGGCTGTACCCACACCGAGTCAGCTGCTCCAGGTTTAGCTTTATGTGTCGGGTATTTCATGACCTTCTGATCCAGAATTCATTAAAATCTTTGGGTGCTGCGAGACAGTCAGCTAGAAATTATTGCTAACACATCACACTATTATTAACAATTACTTTTGATGCTAATACATTGAATTTAGCTTCTTATTACCTAAAGACATGACAACACTGAAATTAGCTCTTTGTAATTCTTCATTGTCCCCTGTTACATCATCACCACACAGATGTGTTCAGAAACAAATTTTATAGAGGATAAATAAAACCTCAGTGTCTTCTAATATCTCAGTGCTTTATACAGGCAGGTGTATAAATGTAGGAGAACATCACTTAGGATTAAACTGACTATGCAAATGTCTTGCCAGATTTTGAATTTATGGATCTTTTAGTTCTTATTTAACTATATTCATATATCTTTTAATTACTCTCCTGATGTCTGTAATTATTTTTTTGTACACCTGTGAAATTGAGGTGTAAATCTATCCTTTCATAAACAAAAGGTCTTTTGTCTCTCGGCAGATCACAAACAAGCATATAACAACAAGGGAAGTGAGGAATACTCAGCAGAATATGAGTAGTAAAATGTGCTAATTATTTATCTTAAGTGTCTTTGTTTTTATATTGTCCCTAATGTATATAAATGTATCATGAAAGTTTAAAAATATGATCACAATATAGCCTTACATTAAATTCTTTTTTGCTTTTAGAGCTCACAGTAATTTGTAAAGCAGTCCTGACATGAAAAACATGTTAAAAGTTTCAAAATGACTTGTGAAGCATAAGGAGGAAGATCACATTGCTCACTGCTGGAATGCAGCTTATTTCCAAAGTGTTTTCCTGTGCAAAGTAATCTTGTATATTTCAGAAAAGAAATGAGGGATTCAATTCTCCTTTTTGAATCATATTCATCATTATCTTTAGTTCACCTATTATTTGTTTAGTTCACTTGCCAACATTAAATAAAACATATAATTTTTTAGACTGAAAATTTCTTGCAATATTTGTTCTGCTTCAGCTGAAAGCCCGTCACTGGAGTCTGGTTGGGCCATTTGGCATATTGTTACAGAAGAGCACCTACAGTCCCCGAACCTCTGCTTGCTTCTTAAAAGTTTTTTCAACTAAGCACTGACCCAGACAAACTCTTCTTAGTTTGTGATATGTAAAAGCACAACTCCAAATGCTATGGGTGCAAATCATCAAAAGCTGCACAGAACTGTGTAAAACTCCTTCTTTCCTTCCACATGAAAGAAATCGCTGCAAAGCTATTAAGTGAAATGATGGAGAGATTCTTCTACTCTGTATTAAAGGATAAGCAGACAACCAAGTTAATTCACAGGTACACATTTGCTCCTGTGATGCCACATATATATTCTGTTGCCCTAGATGTCTTAGCTACGTCTTCCTATCTTTATGTTTCGGTGGTCAATGTGTGTTGGAAAGACAGCCCTTCTTGGCAAAAAAAAATAAAAAAATAAATTTTGCTAAATCCTCAAGCACAGAGAGTGCATGAGAGCAGAGCAAAGGAAAATAGCTGGGCTATTACGTAATTATGATGGCTGCAGATTATTTTCAATCAAAGTGGAAAAGAATGAAACACCTTTGTTCTTAAGCAGTTTGCTTCTTGTTCACTATGTTCTATTACACTCTTGTTACAATCTTGTTGCAAGCAAAAACTAACATAATACACATTCAGTTATGAATTTATTATTAGTCCAATTAACTATTTAACAAATCATATTAAACAAATAGTAGTACTACTCTTAAAATTCTTGTGAATGGCTAGGATCTACTCCTTTTATCTGATTTTATTCTCACCCTTCTAGTATCTTTTTGGGATCTGTGGTCAGCACTTCAGTATGCCTCATGGGCGTTTAATGGGTTTTGAACATCACAAAGTCTTCACCATGAAGAATAAGTTATTTATGAAATGTATGGGAGATCTATGTGTGGAGTGGGGTGCGCCTTTCCTGTTCAGTCTACTACACTTGGATTTATTTTTAAATGCTTCCTTGCCTCAGGTTGCTGCCTTCTGACTGGCCTCAGGTTGCTGCCTTCTGACTGATCTCAGCTGAGGGATGGGCACAATCCTCACCATTTCCCCATCCTCAGGCATGGGGACCCCCTGGGTTTGCCAGACCCTTCCCACAGAGGCACTGGCAGAGTCCAGGCGGGGGAGGCAACAGGTGTTTGGACCCGAGGCAGGAGCTGAAACCAGTCCAGCCCTGGCCAGGTGAGCCCAGTCTCAGGCACCCTGAGACTGATGCTATCATCTCGAGGAAGAACCTAAAGCCTTTTACTAGAAATAGCAAAAAATAGCATTTATTGTGTTACAATTCTGGCCACAGATACAAGAGTGTGGGGTTTTTGGTTTTGTTTAGTTTTGTTTTCCTCATCTATTTTTATAGCAAATATATTCGAAGTCGCATCTTATTCTCGTGCAAAAAGTCCTATTTTAGAAAAACCTTCATCAACATGATAGTTTGCATCTAAATATATCTTAATGAAGAACTTCCTGAAACAGATGAACAAATACTACTAAGCTGTTTTTCAGATGGACTTTATTTAGTAAATTAACTGGTGGTCTGTTAGCCACCCTCCTCATTAATGAAAGAACTACATTCCTTGATATTAATTGCATAAAGGTTTGCTAAAGAGCATTAGCATATTTTTTTCCTAACAGTATTAAGTGCATTGTGTACTCATACATATATATATGGTGAAAGCTTTTTCTTGCCGTTTTCTTACACTTTGCTCAACATCATGAATCTAAAAGTGTCATTTGCCATGTAGACTTATCTCTGCTTTTATCTGAATGCATAACATTTATTTTTAATGCTAATGCATCCTCTCTGGAAATATTACTACTCTGTAATGACATCTCTCTTTTGGTTTAAAGCTGGACATGCTTGCATGAGCTCAGACAAAAAAGTTTATATTTGTTTGCATTACTGCTGTTGTGTATTAAAATGACAAAAGATGAAACCTACAAAATGGTTTATAAAACTTTAACATGGTACATGCATAAATTGATCTTTAAAAAGTGTGACTTGTCAAAAAAATAATATATTTTGTGACCAAAAAAATGTATAATTACAGAAATCAGAGATCCAATTAAAAGAATTCACATGCAAGGAGAAACAAAAGCTGCACATACTTTTTTCTGTACTCTTCTGGCTCAATGATTTTTGGACATTTGGGTTTTATTTTGAAACACCAAGAACTGGTGAACTGAAATGTCAAAAAGGTGGAAAATGATTGTTTGTAGTCAAAGGTGAAGGATATACAAGTAACAATGAGTTTCAAAGTGTTTTGTTTGATTTTTTTTCCCCTGTTATGATTTGAAGCTCAGGACAGATTACATTCATTTGCAAGGGGAATTACATTGAATATAGTAACAATCTGTGATACTTCTGTAGACCATACAAAGTCTGTTATGAGTTTAATAAACATTGGTTAATTTCTATAAGGTACCATATTAGTATAACACAACTCAGACCAGATGGTTGACACATCTGAAAATGGATTAGAGGTGATTTTTCATGTGGGTAGGCATTATGAGTATGACAGAAACCTGAATGAGTTGGTCACTTAGCTCAAACATCTTTCTAGACTTGCAAACTTTGTGGAGAATTTTCAAAAGTGTTTATCGTAGGCTAAGGTTCCCATCATTTCAACAAGACTGGATAGGGGGTAGAAGTAAGAGAAATACACAACGCTTTTCAGATCTTTCCTTTGGTTTAAGATCCAGCTCGGAATAATTGACTTTCGTGGATATCAGATATCCACTCCAAGATACTTATCTGATCATTTAACTGCATGAGGCAATTCATCCTAATGTGGCATAGATACCTAATACAGGTAAAGGGTCAAAATTAGGTGGGACGGGACTGTCTCCTTGGGAACTTGTTTTTTGACAGGCACCTGATCTCATAAATTGATTCTAATATTCTAGTATATGCTAAAACAATTGGGATTTTGCCTGCTGTTCTACCATAAGAGGAAATTACTACCTTGGATTTAAACAATTCTTTCTTCCAAATTCACATTTAAAGACTGAGAATTTTGCCTTAGAATTCCTAGAATTTTACATATATATATGTAAAATACTAGTTTGTTGTGAAAATTACTTGTCTGTTGTTTGTTATGTGTATTTTATTAGGATCTTTCTGAAAAGCTAAGTGTTTGAGGGAGAAAGAATAAGAAAGAGATAATGCTATCTAACGAAAGGTAATTTTTTCTTCAATATGTGTATGCTGACAAACATCTAGATGCAACATTAATAAAATTGTGAGACATATTTAGAAACCACAGTATAAGGGAGTATGCAGCGAGAAACATCATTAAGTTATCCCTGGTTCCATTATTAAAAGCCATGCTTTTGAGTCAAGTATTTTTAGCAGTAAGTGTTGTATATCCTCAGCAAATATATCTAGCAATGTCATGCAGGAAAACCTAGCCCATACATAATGGACATAATTTTTTTTCTCCATGTCTTTCAGACTGAAGAAGAAAGCAACTGTACTCGTTATGAATATTCCTGACTCACGGAAAACAGTGTTTAAAGTCTCCAGAACTGTTTACTCCTACTATTTTGTAGGAATACAGAAAAAATAATTGTGTGCCTTACTGTACATATCATCCCAAATCAGCATAATGCAGTGATCCACTGCAATGCAGTTCTCGCCTTACAAACTCGGTGAAGTCATGGGTAAATTTTCCCATAATGAGTACTGATATTGAGGACATTCTAAAGAAAGATAATTTAAATTGTCGGGGTAGTTATCATGTGGGGAAAAAAACCCCAAACCAACAAAAAACCCACGAGGTAAATTCTAAAAACAACAAACCAAATCACTTTAAAATCATATACTATTGATTTCCCTTTGTATCAAGCTGCCTGGGTTAGTAGGATCATATATACATGCTATAAAGACCAGAGGTATGACATGTAGAAGGTATTTTTGTCTTCTTTCTTTTAGAAATCAGAACTGAAAGCTTGATTCTGCTCCTTGTTCAAGAAAGTACTTAACACTGTTTCAGTTTAAAATTCTGTAGGGTTACTGACCTCAAAGAAATGTTTGTGTAAGTTTCTAGTTAAGCATGTGCTTATATTTTTGGCTGGATTAGAGACAAAATTTACAGCAATTTACTGGATTAAACCTTTGAAAAATGAGATATTAACACATGTTTATAAGAAAACTAAACGGAAGAAAAAAATGCCTTTATGTTTTTGTGTGTGTGCTTTCTTTGCTAAACAATCTATCTGTCTATTCTTTTTCAAATATCTCTTATTTAGGTCTTTCAATATAATGTAGTCTGACTACAATCTTCTGAAGATGAGCATTAAGAAGGAAAATTAGAGTAGGATGAAAGGGTGATAAAATTTCTGTAGTGAAAGTGAATAAAGACAAACTATGGGCGATAGCAAAAGAACACTAATAACCAGCACTGGGAAATGAGGCTTTCTATATTAATAAAGTAATTTTCTTTTTACTTTGAAATACCATTTTCTCAGTATTATGAACAATAATAATGGTTCTCTTAACTGCCTGAGGATGAACACAGAACTTTTACAAGGATAATCACATGGGTTTATGAAGATGCCCTGCTGCTTCACTGCTGCACTCTTGAATTCAGTGGACCTTTTTAAAGATGGGACAGAGGGGATAAAAAGGATAACATAGCACATATATACCAAACTAGAGAAAATATGTTCCCTGTGTTATTTACATATTTTTGTGGATATAAAATAAAAAAATAGGAAAATATTATTAAAATATATGTTTCTTGAATTTTTAACATTTTCCTTTCTGCTTTTCGGAGAATGAAGTGTGTTACTCATATTTTGATTCTGGAAGTGTTTGCTTTTAAACTAACCACAAAAAAGAGACTTTCAGGAGACTGCAGCTAAGTCAGAATAAGTAGATGGTTTAAAACAGGTAGCATTTGCTTTGGGGACAGTTGTGGATCACAAAGGATGCTACATTGTCCTCACAAATTTGGATTTCCTAACTAACAGAGGGACTGCCTGTATAAACTTGCTATGCAAAATTAAAATTATTGCAAGACATTGTTTTTGAAAGTCCATACATGTGACTTCTTCCTAAGCTGACAGATGGGAAAATTTTATATACTGAGAAAAAAAAGCTAGCCCAGTCATGATAGCTGCAGAGTTTAAGTCCCATTCACAAGACCTCTCTAATTCCCTCTGAGATGTATAAATAACACAGAGAACTTTTTTTCTTTCCTCTCAGGTTCTGTGCCTGATTATGCTGCTTGGGTCCTCTATACTGTGTTGAACAGCTCAGAGGACTTCCGGTTAAGCCTTGAGATCTTAGTGTTAACAAGCCCAAGTGAAAGTAAATAAAGACCTCCAGATCTGGCCAGTGATGAAGAAGTGTTAAGTAGTTAATTATCAAAGGAATGAACATTTTTATGCCACAAATTTTTTAGCCTTTTGTTTAAGAATGCTTCTCTGGCTGAATACTTGGAAGTGGCATGGCACATGATCTCCCCTTCTAACATTATACCCAGGTAATAGCACTTGAAAGTGTCATGTTCAGAATGACAGGAAAAAATATTTTCTCTCCAGAACTTTTGCACAATTTATTATGTTTTTCTCTATTTACAGTTTCATAAAATAAAATAGACAACCATCTTAAGATATCCATATAAATTCAGTATCAAACTAGAGGTACACTGGGCAAAACCAGATGCCATGCCCACCACTGAGGCAGACCTTTTACCAGGAATTTCTTGCAGGAGTGTTTTTTGTGATTGCATTACCAATCCTTCATTATACTGAGATTAGTGAATTTGCAGTACTGTAATACTTGATAAAAACAACAGCTTCCCTATTATATACAAATAATAAAGCCCATCCTAGGCTTTCATTCCAGGTACCTTTTCATGATTATGTAGCAGACTGTGTGCTATTCCTGGGAATCATGAGAGATGCTCAGTTCTAACTAAAGTCACAACACTAGAGAGCCTCAGAAAATGCTAATGCGTTTCAGAGACTATGCTTTCTTGGCTATGGTCCCTGAACATAGTGACAGCTATAGTGCTGATGCTTTCCATTCTCAAAGTCTGTCAAACCCAATTAAACACTGCATTCTGGTAATCTTTGTCCTTTTCAGTGGCAGCTTGCTGTGGAGATATTTAGCTTACTTTCTTCCTGCTACAAATAATCCTTCTGTGTTTATATTCTGTTCCTATCCCCCTATGTAGACATAGGTGTACCTACATACATCTCCTAGCACAAAGAAGACTACCTGCTTGCTCTGTCATTTGTGTTAGTATCTCACTATGCTTCTTATTTTTTAATGTAAAGTTGTTAGATAGATCTCATAGAACTTGTAATCGTGCATTTTCCCTTGCTATCCTCCTTTGAAAGATTAGCTGGTTTTAAAACATTTTCAGGCAATGCATTCGTCTGTATGAGGATTCCTAAAATAAGACATCTAATTAAGATGTCTATGTTATGATGTTATTTTCCAACTGTTATGATGTTCTTTTCTGAGTTTTCTAATTTCAGAAATTGGCTCCTCTACAGGGTAATTTGGAACACCACACGTAAACTCCTGCTCTGTATCGCCTTCCAGAGGAGACTGCAGAAGGAGAGTAGGAAGCTTGGTCAATCATACTGAGCCTCAAATTAGTTACCTCTTTTCAGTGTGATCACTGTCTTAATTTTGCTGTAATCAGTAGAATTTTGTTATCTCAAACTACAGAGAAGCATTAAAACCTCATTAAGGAAATTTGTTGATTTCCCTGTACTTCAGCAGAATTCAAATTCCTAGGTGAGAAACATAATTTAATGTTTATTTTAATAAAATTTGCAAAACATAAGATCCTGAGTACCTATTCTAAAAGAAGACTTGTATACCTGCTAGATAATTTTTTTTATTTCATCTGTCTTTTTTAATGATGTATTTCCAGCTTGACTGTTTAAAGTCCCTTTATGATGAAATTAGTCCAAAAAAAAAATTGTGACACCACTCCTTACTGTGACTACTAAGAATGTTTCTGATTTCTTTGGCTCCTAGTACAAATTCAGTGTGTAGGATTATTTTTTAAATTAATAAAAATTGCTATAGAAAGAGTAACCAAAGGGACAAACCACCAATATCTCTCACTTTGCTACATTTGGAGAAGTTCTTGGAAGGAAAATTCATTGCAAGCTACAAAAATACAGAGAAATTACTTTTAACTCAAGAGATTTCTATACCTTGAATAGTTGCAATCTGGGAAAGTAGGTGGTGGAAAAAAAATGTATGCGTGTATATATGAATTTTAAGTCTGTACTTCCAGCACGCGGTGCACGGAGGCAGCTGAAGGAATATTTGAATGAGAAGTGTCAGTTAGATGTGTCTGAATTCTGCTATGAATTTAGCACTAATGTTTATGGTGTGAAATTTTTCTACAGAGGCATTTAATAGATGTAATTCCTTGCCTTGAAATTCAGCACTCCATATAAAACTCTGGATATACCAAGTTGTGGGATTGCACAATCATAGATAAGATATCCAAGTTCTGTTTCAGAAAGTGTGAGAATCTAGAGTGGAAATCACAGAGATGTGGAACTAGATTCCATCTGTTAATGTGGCTTGCCTACAGTTCTGTGTGTTTTATGGATAACACAGAGTGTGTTAACAGTGGTAACTCATAAATATATTCATATTCCACACCTAGCTTGTGCCTGTTATCAACCTACAATGTTTCAGGCACTCTAAAAGGATCTTAAAATGTTAGAAAATACAATTGAAATAGCTAATGGCAAAGATTTGTTATAAATACTTTGTTTCCCATTTAGTAGCCTCTGAAGTTGGCTTTTTCATTACTCTGCAATAGAAACTAAAAAAAATATAGCCAAAATCCTATCAAGAAGGGAAAAGAATGAGACATGGTTCACCCAGCACAGTTCCTCTTTCCATACCAGTTTTGCTCACAAATATAAAGTTGGCAGGTAAGGTCTGGAGATTTATTCCAAACAAACTTTGTGATGGCATAATTTACTTCCTAATGATTGCAGCTGAGATGGGAAAGAAATTATCTGGAAAATGTAAAAAGTCACTGGCAAACAATTTGTCTTAAAAAGGGATAGTCTTCTGGGTAATGAGAGAAACAAACAGATGTAATGCCAACTGGCTAAGATTGGCCTGTACAGCTAGGAGAAGTTTTAAATTTAAATGTACATATACTTTAAACTTGAAGCTCTTTTTATTGATATAATGTCTACTCTTTTCCCTCTTATTGGGAGTGGCTACTGATAGCTATATAATGAGAATCTCATGAAGTCATGGAAACCCTCTATTTGTAGCCATCAGTAAACTTTAAACTACATACAAGATTGATCCTAAATTTAGATAGCTTTAATAGAGCATTGACATAAACAAAAAAAAAAAAAAAAGAAAAAAATTGGGTGCAAATTTCTAAGAAACTGTTTGTATTAAATGGAAAGATTCATCCAAATGTCTCCTGAAGAAGCCTTTTGATCTCCACTGCTTAGCATATGTTCATGTCTAAGGTGAATGAGAAAAATTCCATCAAATTTATCACTATCATCAAAGGTGTATCACAGTACAGCCTATTTCATATATGTATGAGCCAGATTTGACTACGTGCCAAGATATCTCAAAGGATCACTTTCTGTGGGAGAAGGTAGGATTTCTTTTTAAGTTTAAAGTTCAAAAATAGTTCAAAGCTTTAAGGAATCTATTGTTTTCTATGCTGTCAAGAAGTTTAAATTATTATAAATGCTGGTCAGAGAAACCCTGTTGTTAAAAATTGACATCACTAACCATTACCACTGCTATGGAATTTTCAGTATTGTTCCTCATGCACAGATAGGATATTGCTGGAAATAGTATGACAAAAGTAATTTTTGAGTGTGTAATTTGTAGGCAATACCTGTTTCACCATCACGGCTTCATGCTGATATGTCACTAAATATGCAATTAGAGAAATTTCTTGACTTGAATATTTTGTGTATTCTTTTGTGGATACTTTTTTGCATGAGCATGATCAAACAATGAGAACAAATATAAAAACTTGAGAAAACATCACTGGTAAGCAAGGTTTAAAAAAAGTATGAGCGAGGACTTTAAAGAAGAGCATGAACCACTTTTAAAACTATTTTTTTCTTTGTAAAACGTAGTACAGTAAAGAGGGAATTTATGTAAAGAAGTAAGTGGCAATCTGAACATAGGAGGAAATGATACCAGGTTATTACCATTTGCTTATTTTCGGGATAAAAGGTCAATATAACTAATGCCCTCTTCACAAATAATAAAGGTGTTTTCAATTGATAAAGTTTAAAAGTTCGAGTGTGAATTCATGAGGTCTTTTAACAGGAACAGCTGCCCCAGTTGCAAAGCCCTAAAAAAAGACTGAATATAAAGGCAGAAATTGATATGAAAGAGAGAGAACACCATCATAAACATGTGAGAAAACAGTCACAGAGTCCATATCAAATAACTAGACCTCACTCTCCCTGTGAATTAAGCATTATCAAGTGTTTTGTTGCAGACCTCAGGAAATCACTTGCCAAATGCCACTGAGAAAAGCTCTGTTCAATTATACTTACTGATAGGCTTTTAAAAAAAATCAGCATTAAAAGGGGGTCTCAGGTTGTCCTCTAGCTCTTCTACTGCCCACTATGTTATTTCTTAGATGATTTTTATGACAACCCTTACAGCAAACACCTTTTTTCATGAGAAACCCTTATGAAAGGTTCTGGCATTGAGTACCTTTGGGGACAACAGTGTTTAGAGTGTTTAGAGCCTCTGAGAAAAATCTTACTGCCTGGAAATAAAGTCTTTGGCACAAGAACAGAGCTCTTGCCCAAGGTAACAGCACTCTGGGGGTCTCTTTAACCCCTTTGCATTCCATAGCCAAAATCTCCCTGAAGAAATTATGTAAATTAAATTCTGTGGGGCAGTACTTTTAATTTTTCAAAAAGTAGTAATAAAAGCCTCTCTGGATCTTTTGACTTTAGCACTAAAAATCTGAAGTAAGCTTTGTTATCAAGTAGGCTGAAGTAAAACTGAATATGTCTGCTTCTACTTACAGACCAGCATGAATTTCATGCTGATTTTGGCACTACTGACTATGGTGCCTTGAAACTGCATTACATTTTGAATTTGTTATCATATTTTTTCATGAAGAAACAAAAGATAATTCAAAAGTCCTGAATTTTTTCTATCTTCTTAATTCACTGCTCAATCTGTATTTAAGAGAGAAAATGGAATCAAGGAAAAGCACAGTCACTGCTGAATCATAACCTTGTCTTCCCTCTCTTTCCTGATTTCTTACTACATTCAATGAAAGGTGGGAATTCATACTGAGTCCAAACAGAGTTTCAATAGGAAAGCCATTATCCATCTATTTAAAAAAATGAACCAAGTTCAGCTATCCTACTATCTTCATAATATTATATTGATGTTTACTGAGGCAGAAAGTGATAGTGCTATTGTCAAGATCTACCTAGAACGGAATTATTAGAATTATCAGAGAAATAATAATATTATTTTCTTTTAAGATATTGTCTAAAGAGAGGCATGATTTAATCCTTAGGTTAATTTTAGCGCAAGATCAGGTATATAATTTTGCTTGAGTTATTTCTTAACAGTCTGTGAAAGGTAAATGTGGATGCAATAGAACCTAAATCTAAATTGTCTCTGATATGAAACTCCCAGTGGATTCTCTGAAAATGTTATACAAGGAAAGTTTTTTATACTCATTGAATATATCTGATTCTGAAAACTGTGCATCCTTTTTCTCTTTTACACCCCAATATTAAATTCTTTTTCACTTGCCCTAGAGGTTTCTCCTTGGTAATAAGTGTTTTGTTTTTGTTTTTGTTTTTTTATTTTTTTATTTTCAGTAAACTTGACATAATGTCTGTTCTAAAAACGTAATCCTTTCATCCTTTTATCCTGATATTGTAGCATAATCCTCATTCAAAGCTGATAATGTTTTACCTGCCTTTTTGCACTCCTTTGTTTTTGTCAAGGAAACCCCTTCTATTGTTGTATTGCTGAGGTTTGTATCACCTATTAACATCTTCACTATTGTTAATAAACCCAGCCTCCTGACAGCAAGGGTTAAATGACTCTGCTGATAACTATTTTGAATATATAGTGAAGTTAAAAATTAGCATCAGAAAGTTGCCATTCTGAACTGACACTAGCGTATTGTCAGTTTAAATATTTTAATAGAAGAAATGTAATAATTTCATAAGGAAAGACAGCAATAGTATGTATTTGTGCTCTAGCTGGTCTTACTCTAGGCCATTGGTTTTTCAAGGGTGAATGCATAAATAGCCTCTTGTAATATCTGTGTAGTGCTGATGTAGTTTTAAATGGCACTTTACTGATCTGACATGGAGAAAGTGAGTAGGAAAACAATGTGCATTTTTTGTCATGGAAAATAGTGTCCAAATTTCTGTAATGGTATTTGTACATGCAGTATCATCATGACCTATGCTATTGCTTCAGTTTGTATGGGTCAAGTAGTCAGTCTAAATAAAATCTGTTTTGCATTCATATTCTACTCGTATTATTTTACATTCATAAAAAACAAATATGAATGAATCATTTAAATTCAAGTTTAATCCATTCTTTAGATATGTTATGAAGTGTCTAATTTCCTTTTTTATTACTCTGGATTTTCATTTGATCTGCTTAAGCATTTTAAGATAAGTATCTATTTTAATAATCATAAAAAATACATTTCAACTCTGTTTTATGGTATTCTGCTTGCTGCTTTGAGATAATTTCTTTAACATTAACAATAATTTTTTTTCTCATATATTATACTTTCTTTTGTATCGTCTTGGGATAGTCTTGTCTTCAGTTTACTGAAAAATACATTAGGAAATTTCTATGTAGTTTCATATAAATGAAATATATAATGTTTGCACAATTGGTGTCAGCTAAATTTCTTTATTTAAGCTGAGGAAATAAGTAACCATTCAAAGGGAAAAGAGTTCAATTTTTCCATACCACATTCCAATATAATTAAGATTCAAATTCTGGGGAATATATTCACACTTGCACATAGCAAAAAACATAGAAAATCTTACCTGTAAAAGCAAAGGATAATAATCAGGAAATTTTTGATACCTCAGAAATATGAACACATTTTTTATCTACTGGTTTCTACAGTATTGCTGGCTGTGACTTGTCTAAATGATTTGTATAGGAATACACATGCAACCAAACTTAAGTGTCATCTGAGCTGGGATTGCACTGTGTCGGAATCTAAATTACTGTAAGTACATATCATTCATATTTTTCATGGGAAAGTGTTTCAAATAATAAAAATGAAAATTAATTAAAGACTAAACTGTGTTGATCAGCATAAAAAAAATTAAAGTATACATCATATAGATATCAAAGCACATAAAAATTTCTGAAATATATTACTCTCAATAAGTAAAAGAATTTTTAAAAAATATTTTCAAAATATTTAATCTGAATTTCAAAGTGAAAGATTCACAAGTGAAAATTTAAAATATTTTCAGTCAAATATGCTACAGGACTGTATGTCTTATATTCTATATAGTAAAAATATTTTTTTATAAAGTATTGCTAAACTTAATTACATTTTATAAAATGGTTCTGTTGCTACTGTATTTTATAAAATACAAAAAAAATTACTTCTTTTCTGATGATGACCAATGCTATAAATCAGTTCTAATCACCAAATATATAGACCTTCATCTAGTAGTCCATCTGAGGGACACTACAGTACTACCTAAAGTGTACTGGATTTTGTACAAAATAGAATCTCTTCTAGGCTGGGGTCCATAAAGAAACACTGTTTAACAGAATTTATAATTTTTAGAGTATTTTCTGCCTTTATCTTTTCTGAAATAATTTAGGTTTCTTCCTGTGCATCCCTGGATATATTCTGCATTCTCTTGTCAGTAGACCATGGTCCTCTAAGGAAACTCCTACATCAGCCAGGCATAGTGTCGGTAGAAGAACAGAACATAGAATCATAGAATTATGGAATCAACCGGGTTGGAAGGGACCTCTGAGATCATCAAGTCCAACCCTTGATCCATTACCACCGCGATTACTAGACCATGGCACTAAGTGCCACATCCAGTCTCATCTTAAGAACCTCCTCGGATGGAGAATCCACCTGGGCAGCCCATCCCAATGCCTTATTACCGTCCCTGTAAAGAATTTCTTCTTAATATCTAACCTAAACCTCCCCTGGCAGAGCTTAAGATCATGCCCTCTTGTCTTACTGATAGCTGCCTGGGAGAATGGACATTCTCACCTTACACCTCTTCCACTAAGATACTTGGCCTCAAAGTACACCCAACACACTGTAAATATACTTATTTCCACCCAGTCTGACCTTGGGACTGCATCTCTGGCCTATATCTGGCCCAGGACACTCCTCTTTTGTCAAGGCATCCTTCACCTTTTTCTGTCTTTGTGAAACTCATTGGCATGCCTGTACCACAGATGACAGAAAACAGATGGGAACATCCTGTGGTTGGATTATATATGGGCTTTGAAGGAGCTGAAAATTCAGGGCATTAGGCTTTTGGAGGCGTCTGTGCCATGTCTGGGAGGAGGAAGAATGATCCCTTCTCATGAAAGCCAGTGCTGGATATACAACACACATATCACATGGGTATTTTGATCCTACCTATAATTGCCTACCTTTATTTACAAATATACAGGTATATATGCATGCATGTACAAATTTAATGTTCCTTCTTTACCGTGGTCTACTATGGTTCACTCTGCCTTTTGCTTGACAATCCTTGTAGCACATTCTGCTTTCAGTCTCACTTGAACTACTTTTCATTTGTGAGCACACTTTATCCTCCTTAAATCCTTTCTTCTTTAGACTCTATTCCTTAAACCATCCTTCCTGCTTTCATATTTAAAGGCTGTATCAGCTTTCACTTGAAACGTTATGCTGATATTCGTCTCAAGTTACCAAGTGAATTTTTTTGTAGAATTGCTGAGTTAATATATGAAAAGCACTCTTCTGTTCAATTTGCTTGAATCCTAAATGGATATGAGAGGCTGGTTTCAAAGATAGTGTACGTAGGAAACCTGATATTAACTTCCAACTACCTTGTATTCTACAACTTAAAAGGTGTGTAATATAACTTTGAGGAACTGTGGATAATGAATGCAAAGAACAATCCACATGGCTGGTAGCTTTAGACTGGCTATACCTGAGATGTGTGATGTTGCTGGCATCACCGAAATATTACCAAACTGCTCCCAACAAACATTTTAAAAGAAACAGACTTCTTCCCTGTATAACGATTCATTCTTTATAATTCTCTTGACACTTTCTTTTAAATACTTGTACCTGTGCACTGTGTCAATAATTTTGTGTTATGCAAAGGGGAGGTACATGACCTATGAATATCTTACACTGCATGAAACTCTATTTTGGGATTTGGAGTGATTTGTGAGACATGCATAATGCTTTTTGTGCACTGCAATATTTGAGGTGTGTATTTATGTAAAATTTGAGTGAGGTGATTTACCTCTCAGCTGAACCTTCAGGACAAAATTTAGTACCTCAGTTCGCTGTATTGTCTATGAGGAGAAGAATCACTTCAGAATGGGATCATCAAGAATCTGTTGAGCGGGAAGTTGATAAAGCCAAGAATAAGGATGAGGGTTTAGTTGTTTTCCTGGATGAAAAATGCAAGAATAGACCTAATTTTTCACTATGGATGCTATTATTCACTCAGAATCTTGAGTTGTGAATGTTGTTCTTGCACATGGTGTTAAAAACAGGTTTTCTTGTAGCCTGTTTTTTTATTTGTTTGGCCATTTTCAGTTTTTTGTTTGTTTGTTTTACAATACTCCGGGGAAGAAGTCTGGCTTAGATTGAAGATATGAATTTCAAGCACAAATCTATAAAGGGTCTATTCAACTCATTATATATTCAGTGAAAATCTATACTATTTATCTTAGTCCAGTGGTCTGACTAAGTACTAATAGGAAAGGATCATTATGTATTTTATTAGCAGAACTGTTTTGCAAGAGGAATTGAGAAAGCCTCACATCAAAATACCTAATAATCGAGTGGTTTGAACACTTCATAAGGCTGTCAGCCACTCAATTCATATTCCTGCATCATGCTCTTGACTTACTTTCTCCCTTATACTTCCTCCCACATACAGTGGGATTGAGTGCACCTTCAGCAAGTTTGCTAACAACACCAAGCCATGCGGTGCAGTTGACAGGCTTGGAGGGAAGGAATGTCATTCAGAGGGACTGTGACAGGATTGGAACTTGTGCCTGTGCAAACCTCATGAAGTTCAACAAGGCCAACTGCAATGTCCTGCATATGGGTTGGAGCAATCCCAAGCACAAATACAGGCTAGGTGTGGAACGGATTGAGAGCTGCCCTCAGGAAAAAGATTTGGGGATGTTGATCAACAAGCAGCTTAACATGAGCTGGCAATGTGCACTTGCAGCCCAGAAAGCCAATCATTGCATCAAAAGAAGAGTGGCCAGCAGGTTGAGGGAGGAGACTCTCCCCCTCTATTCACATGAGACCCTGCCTGGAGTACTGCATCCAGATCTGAGGCCCCCGATATAAGAAGGACCTGAACATGTTGGAGTGAGTCTAAAGGAGGGACAGAAATATGATCAGAGGAATGGAGCATTTCTCCTAGGAGGAAAGGCTGACAGAGTTGGGGCTGTTCAGCCTGAAGAAGAGAAGGAACAACTTAGAGCAACCTTCCAGTACCTGAAGGGAGCTTAGAAGAAAGCTGGAGAGGGGCAGTTATCAAGGATATGTAGTGATAGGACAAGGGGCAATGACTTCAAACTGAAAGAGAATAGTCTTAGATTAGATATTAAGAAGAAACTCTATACTGTGAGGGTGGTGAGGTACTGGAACAGGTTGCCCAGAGAATCACAGAATCACAGAATAATTAATGCTGGGACTCCTAGAGATCATCTAGTCCAACCACCCTGCCAAGGAAGGGTCACCTAGAGCAGGTTACACTGGAATGTGTCCAGGTGGGTTTTGAATGTCTCCAGAGACAGAGATGTCATGCCCTCTCTGGGTAGCCTGTTCCAGTGCGCTGCCACCCTCAGTGTAAAGAAGTTCTTCCTTATGTTGAGGTGAAGCTTCTTGTATTTTAGTTAATGGCCATTACTCCTTGTCATGTCACTGGACACCACTGCAAAGAGTCTGGCACCATCCTCTTCACACCTGCCTTTGAGGTTTTTGTAGTTGTGGATGCCCTGTCCCAGGAAGTGTTCAAGGCCAGACTGGATAGGGCTTTGAGCAACATGTTCTAGTGGAAGATGTTCCTGCCCATGACAGGGGGGTTGGAATCAGATGATCTTTAAGGTCCCTTCCTACCCAAATCATTCAGGGGTTCTATGATTGTCTTCTGCACTACAACTCTACATCTTCTCTGAACATTTAAAAGTACAGTTCTCTGTTGACCACTGCTGTTCTAGTTCCTTCGGAATCTGGAGGATGTCTTCAGAGATGTTAAGATTTCTTAAATTTTAAGAATTTGTAGCTTTAGTCTTACAAAATAATCTCACTGGCTAAGTAACGGCACAGAATTAAACAGAACCATTTAGGTGAAAAGGCAATAATCATACTAATGATCGTAGCTGTCATAGCTAAAGTTTGTGTAATTACTTTCAAAAATATTTGTAAGAACCTATCACTTCCCAGACAGCGGAAGATAAGATAAACAAATTATGTGTTTTCTTATGCATATTACCATTCCCTGACCTTACTGACACTAACAGAAAGGGGCAAGCCTGCTTCCAAATTGATTATCTCTTTCATCTTTGGTCTGCAGAGAGTTCTTTCCAGTAAAGGAACAACCCTTTGTGTTTTCAGATTTTGAATTTTCTGTCATTTCTATTTGCAATTTGTTAAAACTCATCCAAATATACATTTTATATTATAGCACATTTTTGACTTGTGAAGCAAAACACTGGAAGGAAAAGCGTGCTTCATTATTAAATCCTCAAAGGCTGTCCAGTTTTTGTGTTCTCAGAATAAGATTTAGCTCTTCTTTCAAAAGTGCCAAGGAAGTTAGGCAATTCAAACAAATGTATTTTAATCTGCATAGTTTGTGATTTCCCAGCAGTAGCTTCCCTCTAGAATGTTCATAGTTTTCATTTAATATTTGTGTCTGAACACTGACAAGATCATTTCCCTTCTCCTCTCCTTGCCTTGTCTCCTGCCGATTCTTCTCTCTTTGAACCTAATGACACATAATTTCCTGGCTTCAGTGGGATCAGAAATTTTCTCCTACATTTAAAAAGAATATGTAAACACACAAAGCATTTGCAGTGCTGGAAGAAAATGGACTTAGTGCTCCATATATATCTGCTTTTCTGTGAATTGTTCCTCTATCCATTTCAGAAATAATACAGATTAATTTTAGTACTAAGAGGGCAGGCAAAAAGTCAAAGATGTCTTGCCACTTAAGATGATGTTGTGAAGGTCATCATGGTCCAATCTTCAGCGGTAGGAAAAGGTTTGTAAGATTACAGCATCCTTAGTCCCAATGTCCAGAAAGAAGACCCAGAGATAGTCCAGAAACAAGACCATAGAGTGTGTTTATATTCTGGTTCCTAAGCAGAGGTGTGTAAACCTCAGTGATTTCCATACCATTGGGATGAGGAAAACTCCATTTATTTTTGAAGAAAAACCATAAGTATTAAAAAGTATATTTATGGGACTCAGTTTATAAAAATGTATGAAAACACTTTTGATTTTTTTAACTTCTCCCTGATTATTTCTTCAATTCCTGCTACCAGCTTTCCAGTTAAATATGTATTTTAAGATAAAGAACAATTTTTCCATGGATGAGACCATCTTTGGAATAAGTTGAACTAAGAGGTAGAATTTCAGGAATGCTGATAAATGTAAAAGCTTTGTCAAGCCTCCAAGTTTTTTCTCTGGAATAGGATAAAAATTGTCAGCATTCACGTCACTCTGGAGAATAACTCTGTGGC